>NC_057817.1:49610000-50860000 GCF_910594005.1 Cervus elaphus | reverse complement strand
TCATAAAGGAGTGTGTATGTTTGTGTACTGGGGGGTTGTTTTAGGGTAGCCACTGGTCATGAGCCATGACTTTATCATGGGAGAGTTTGGTAAATTTTCAATACTAAGCCAGATAATATTTTAGAAGTGGGCCATAAATTCTGCCATATACACTCAACTTTGCCATTGTAGTACAAAATTAGCCATAGACAATACATAAGGAAATGAATGTAGTGTAGCTATATTCCAACAAACTTTATTCACAACAGGAGATGGCTTGACTTTGTCCTATGGTTTAGTATTTGCTGACACCTGATTTAAGGAATGTTCTAGAAAAAGGGACCAGCTAATGCAAGGACTTTGAAAAGGCAACATTCTTGACCTATTTGAAAAACAGCAAGGAAAAAAAAAAAGAAAGAAAAACAGCAAGAAAAAAAAAAAAGAAAGAAAGAAAAACAGCAAGGAAACCAGTGTGACTGAAATGGAATGAGAACTGATAGACAAGTTTGGAAATATAACGAGCACCAAACGCTATAGTTCCATATGGAGGTGGGAATTATTGGAGTGTTTTGAGCAGAGTAATGATATAATCCAATTTATGTTTTTAAAAGGTCACCTTGGCTAATGGTTTCATAATTGATAGGTGTGGGTTTAAGAGCATAGGTGAAAGCAAACTGCTGCAACGTTCATGTGCTATTGTGGTTCTTGCATTAGAGTAGCAGTGTTGGAAATCGTCATGAGTTGTCACATTCTGTACATGTTTTAGAGACAGAGCAACAGAGGTTTTCCTATTGCCTGCACATGATAGATACGAAACAGCAGAGTCATGGGTGACTCCTTGAATAATGTTCTGAGTACCAAAGACTTTTAAATAGTGCTGCACTTATGTTTGCATTAACAAGGGAAGCATCACCAAGGGTAAGGACTTTTGTAGAAAGAACTATCTGGAGTTGCTATCTAAAATATACATACTTCTATGCCATTTGGAGAAATAGAGAAATATGTCACTCAGTGGGGAAAAGCATCACAATCTGTAAGGCTGTGGGAAGTGTTTGAGGAATCTTATTTCACTGTAGGGTATATGTAGAGAAAGGTGATGATTTCTTTCTATTTTGTTTTTATATCTAAAAATGAAAGCAAGCAAAACCTTGCAGTCCATCTAGTCAAAGCTGTGATTTTTCCGGCAGTCATATATGGATGTGAGAGTTGGATCATAAAGAAAGCTGAGCGTCAAAGAATTGATGCTTTTGAACTGTGCTGTTGGAGAAGACTCTTGAGAGTCCCTTGGACTGCAAGGAGATCCAACCAGTCCATCCTAAAGGAAATCAGTTCTGAATATTCATTGGAAGGACTGATGCTGAAGCTGAAACTCCAATACTTTGGGCACCTGATGTGAAGAACTGACTCATTGGAAAAGACCCTGATGCTGGGAAAGACTGAAAGCAGGAGGAGAAGGGGATGACAGAGAATGAAATGGTTGGATGGCATCACCAACTTGAGGACATGAGTTTGAGCAAGCTCCAGGAGTTGGTGATGGACAGGAAAGTCTGGCATGCTGCTGTCCATGGGGTCAGAAAGACTTGGACACAATTGAGCAACTGAACTGAACTGAGGTTAGTAAAGTAGAAAGTTCATTCCCTAATGAACAAGGCTACTGAATTAAAAATGAGAGTAGGGGATAAAAAGTTAGAGGTGAGAAAGACTTGCCCTTTCTGAAGCATACTTACTTAGAACTTACATACATACATACATACATACTTACATACATAAGCATACATACTTACTTAGAACTTCACTAGAGTAAGTCAAGTAACAAGCATAAAAATTTACTTCTATTTTCTGTACAGGTTTCTTGCTTCCTTAGGTAGGTTTATTCCTAGGTATTTTATTCTTTATGACATAATGGTAAATGAGATTTTCCCCCTTAATTTCTCTTTCTGATCTTTTGTTTTCATTGCATAGAAAAGCAACGTATTTCTGTGTCTTAATTTTGTATCTTGTGACTTTGCCAAATTCACCGATGAACTCTAGTAGTTTTCTGGTACCATCTTTAGGATTTTCTATGTATAGTATCAGGTTACCTGCAAACAGTGACAGTTTTCTTTTTAGTTTGGATTCCTTTTACCTATTTTTCTTTGACTGCTGTAGGACTTCCAAAACTATCTTGAATAAAAGTGGTGAGAGTGGACCTCCTTCTCTTGATTGTGGTCTTAGAGGAAATGCTTTCAGCTTTTCACCATTGATTGAGTATGATGTTAGCTGTGGGTTTGTCATTTATGGCCTTTATTATGTTGAGATATATTCCCTCTATGCCCATTTTCTGGAGTTTTTTTTTTTTTTTATCATAAATGGATGATGAATTTTGTTGAAAGCTTTTTCTGCATCTGTTTAGATGATCATGTGGTTTCTCTTCTTCCATTTGTTACTGGGCATATCACACTGATTGATTTGGATGTTTAAAAATCCTTGCATCCCTGGGATAAATCTCACTTGATCATGGTGTATTATCTTTTTAATGTACTGTTGGATCTGGTTTGGTTGAAGACTTTTGTGTCTATGTTCATCAGTGATATTGGCCTGTAATTTTCTTTCTTGTGGTGACTTTGTCTGGTTTTGATGTAATATGGATACTGGTGACCTCACAGAATGAGTTTGGGAATGTTCCTTTCTCTGCTGATAAAATATTCCCTGGTATCTCCACCACCAATGTCCTTGTACCCACAGTGGGCCACAGCCATCCCCTTGCCTCCCCATGAGCTCCTCCTAGACCAGCACATAGGTCTGGGCCGGGCTCCTATGAAGTCACAGCTTTGTGCCCTGGAATCTGGTGCACTTGACACCTTGCGTATGCCCTCCAAGAGTGGAGTCTAGTTCCCTCAGCCCTTTGAATGCTGGGAAGGGTTGACTGCAGGACTTCCAAAGCCAAATGCTCTGAGGACCCCTTCCTGATGCCAGATTCCCAGGCTGGGGAGTCTGACATGCGGCTCAGAACTCTCACTCCTGTGGGAGAACTTCTGCAATATAATTATTCTCCAGTTTGTGTGACACATTCCCAGGGGGTAGGGGATTGGATTATACCACAAGTCCACCCCTCCTACCATCTTGTTGGGTTTCTTCTTTATGCGTTTGGATGTCAAATAGTTTTCGGTAGGTTCTAGTCTTTACGGATGGTTGTTCAGCAGTTAGATGTGATTTGGTGTGCTGGTGAAAGGAGGTAAGCTCAGGATCTTTCCAAACTGTTATGAAGTTTTTGTGAATGATATAATCAGATCAACTCAGGTTTAAATAAGAAAAATTAGGTTATGTATTTTTTGCCTTTTCCAAATATAAATATGACTTATCCATCTATTTATATCTCATATATCCCATATAAACTCAATTTTAGTATCAGTTCAGTTCAGTTGCTGAGTCGTGTCAGATTCTTTGAGACTCCATGAACCACAGCACGCCAGGCCTCCCTGTCCATCACCAACTCCCAGAGTCCACCCAAACCCATGTCCATCGAGTTGGTGATGCCATCCAGCCATTTCATCCTCTGTCATCCCCTTCTCCTCCTGCCCTCAATCTTTCCCAGCATCAGGCTCTTTTCAAATGAGTCAGCTCGTCGCATCAGGTGGTCAAAGTATTGGAGTTTCAGCTTCAACATCAGTCCTTCCAGTGAACACCCAGGACTGATCTCCTTTAACATGGACTGGTTGGATCTCCTTGAAGTACAAGGGACTCTCAAGAGTCTTCTCCAACACCATAGTTCAAAAGCATCAATTCTTCAGTGCTCAGAATTTTAGTATAATTAATAATATATGTAACGTAATATCTATAATTGCACATTGGAAACAATGTAATGATATCTAAATATAAAGATATAACAACCATAATTGGTTATAAAAATGAGGATAATGTTTATATGATCATCTTAATCCTATTCCTTCATGAAAGCAGGTGGTGTTTTTCACAGAGCAAATAATTTCCCAGGTAATTTTAACCCAAATTATGTCAACCACATGTTTTGAATTCCAGATTTACTGATGCAAATGATATTTTCAATAATGTTGGGAAATAACACATTTCTAATAACTAATATTTTAACTTGAATTACTTGTATAAATCATTTTCCTCTATAATTGAATACATTTTATCTTCTTATAAAAGGTATTATATCTTTTATCTTTTATAACCTTTCACCTTCACTATGATAGTGCAGGACAGGGAAGCCTGGAATGCTGAAGTTCATGGGGTTGCAAGGAGTTGGACATGACTTAGTGACTGAGCAACAACATTTGATACTAAGATAGTCTAACTGTTTTAGTCTCTACTCTCTTATATTAATATGTCAGTAATTATACTAAATATCACGATGGTTAATCTTCCTTTTGACCTGTAGAGGCAAAGTTAGCATTCCTGAGTTTCACTTGCTTTTCTCTAAACTCTTGTTTCTTCTCTGAAGAAATTCTAAATTCTAACAATCCTAATTGGAATGGGAAGATTCAAGAGCATAAGTAGGATAATCAAGACATTTTCTGTAACCTCAGAGGCTGAGGCTTTGATAGTCACACAGTCCCTAGAAAACTCAAGATTACAGAGAAGCAAGTAACTAGGTAGGACTGCTAGTGAAATGTTAACATTAGTAAGATAACTTACTGTTTGTAACGCATTTTTTTAAGTGTATAAAACTATATTAACCTTTTTGTTTTACTGTGCATTCCAATATTCATTTAATGCATTTATAATTATCTGTAATTTAGCTGTGCCTTGTTAATAGTTTTCAAAGGGAAGGCTACTTTTTTTTTCTTGTATTAGGCAGCCCTGGACATAAAATAGTATACACAGACTCATATACATGCCTACCTAGCCCCAGGAAAGCAATATTTTTGCACCGTTTATTACTCTAAAAAAAAAAAAGAAAGAAAGAAATAAAAGAAAAAATATTGGTATTTGTATTACATTTTTAACAACAAAACTTTTTTGAATTTCCATGAAACTTATCACTGTATATTATTTTAAACTGTACTTGCATGTATGTACTCTATATAGACAGAATTTAATTTCTCAGACTTTTACAAACTACAGCGTATATATGTACCCTGTAATAATTCCATTTGCAGCAACATGGATAGACCTAGAGACTCTCATACTGAGTGGAGCATGTCAGATAAAGACAAATATCGTATGATATCAGTTATGTGCAGAATCTAAAAACAGGCTACTGTGCTGGTCTTAGTCACTCAGCTGTGTCTGACTCTGCACCTTCATGGACTGTAGCCTGCCGGACTCCTCTGTCCATGGAGACTTTCTAGTCAAGAATACTGGATTGGGTTGCCATGCCCTCCTCCAGGGGATCTTTCCAACCCAGGGATTGAACCCAGGTCTCCCACATTGCAGGCAGTTTCTTTACCATCTGAGCCACCTGGGAAGCCCAAAAAGAGGCTACAAATGAACTTACTTAAAAAACAGAAGTAGAAAAGTGTCACACATGTAGAAAACAAACACAGTTAACAGGGGGTAAGGAGGGGGAGGAATAAATTGGGCAATTGGGATTGACCTACACATGCTACTATTTGTAAAGTAGATAACTAATAAAAAAAAAAAAAAAACCTCCTGTTTAGCACAGAGAACCCTACTTAATGTTCTATAATGGCCTATAAAAGAAAAGAATCTACAAAACAGAGCGGATATATATGTGTGTGTGTGTGTGTGTGTGTGTGTGTGATTCACTTTGCTATACACCTGAAACTAACACAACATTTAAATCAACTGCAATGAAAATATATAAAATTTAAAAAAAAATTAATGTAAAATGATTTTTGATTGCTAGGCCAATTGAGTTATGGACAGTAACAGGGTCTAAGACAAAAATTTAAAATTACAGTTATGTAAATTTGTAATGTAATATGCAGTAGCTTAGTGATAGGAGAAAATAGAGCAAAATGTTCACAAAAGTAGTAAAAGATATCATACAAAAGTGAATGTGAAAACTCAGTTCATAATTTGGAATCCACATTAAATATTCATGGCTTAGCTTCATTATTGTGATTTTGGTGTGCTAGCAAACATTTTGATATAATTGAATCAATGTCATATTATGGTGTGGCTGTTATTTCCTTTTTTTTGTTTTATCTTTAGAAATATATTGAACTACCTGAAAAAAAGCAACAGAAATCTGGTTCACAGGCCTACCAGCTGTTTTACGGGCACCATGAGCAATTTTCTGATGTCTGAACATGGAAGAAACTCCTGCTTTATTACATTTGCTTCAGATTGCATGTTTTTAAAAAATGACTCAAATCATCAGACTGAACGTAAATTTGCATTGTACACAGCTTGGGTTGAAATGTTTAACATTTTAGTTAAAAAAGTAAATAGCAGCATTGTCAGACAGTGAGTATTGTTTTCTCTAAAAAATATTTTTATGCATGCAAATGACAACCTGAGGAGCATATCTTCCATGCACTAGTTTACATGTGAAATGTATTAATATTTGGACCCAAGGAAATGCATTTTGCCTTGTGGGTATGACGATGTGTATTCGATAAAAAAGATTGAACGGATATCTATAATAATTAAGGATAATATTAAGTCTGAGCCAGACTAGCCTGTGAGATTCCAGGAGTCTTTGGCGGAGGTGTGGGTCAAAAGTGGCCTGCTGCAGGGTCAGGGGCCCTGAACAGAGCAGTCCTGGGAGCCGCAGCATACCAGCGTAAGTCCTTTTGAAGAAGGTCACCATTGTCACAATTACCCCTACAATAGTTTGGCCTCAGACAAAACCACAGGGAAGGAAGAGAAAACTGGTTCAAAGATTTACTGAGCCCACAGAGCAAGACCCACCTTTCCCCCCAAGCAGTCCCTTCCACCAAGAAGCTTCCAAAACCCTCTTATCCTCATCCATCAGAGAGCAGACAATGAAAATCACAATAGTGGAAAACTAACCAAACTGATCACATGGATCACAACCTTACTTAATTCAATGAACCTATGAGCCATGCCGTTGTAGGGCCACCCTAGACGGACGGGTCATGGTGGAGAGTTCTGACTAAACGTGGTCCACTGGAGAAGAGAAAGGGAAACCACATCAGCATTCTTGCCTTGAGAAGCCCATGAATGTATGAAAAGGCAAAAAGATGGGACACTGAAAGACGAACCCCCAGTCAGTAGGTGCCCAATACACTGCTGGGGAAGAGCCGAGAAAAGGCTCCAGAAGGAGCAGAGGCTGAGCGAAGCAGAAGAAAGGCCCCGTTGTGGATGTGTCTGGTGGTGAAAGTAAAGTCCAATGTTGTGAAGAAGAATATTGCATAGGAACCTGGAATATGAGGTCCATGAATCAAGGTAAATTGGAAGTGGTCAAACAGGAGATGGCAAGAGTGAACATCGACACTTTAGGAATCAGTAAACAAAAAAAGATGGGAACGGGAAAATTTAATTGAGATGCTGTGGGCAGAAATCTTTAAGAAGAAATGAAGTATCCCTCATAGTCAACAAAAGGTCTGAAATGCAGTGCTTGAGTGCAATCTCAAAAATGACAGAAGGATCTCTGATCATTTTTCAATATTGAGAACCATTCAATATTACAGTAATTCAAGTTTATGCCCCAACCACTAAGGCTGAATAAGCTGAAGTTGAACAGCTCTATGAAGACCTATAAGATCTTCTAGAATTAACACCAAGCAGAGATGTCCTTTCCATCACAGGGGATTGGAATGCAAAAGTAGGAAGTAATTGGAATATTACCTGGAGTAACAGGCAAGTTTGGCCTTAGAGTACAAAATGAAGCAGGGCAAAAGCTAACAGAGTTTTGCCAAGAGAATGCACTGGTCATAGCAAACACCCTCTTTCAACAACACAAGAGATGACTCTACGCATAGACATCACCAGATGGTCAATACTGAAATCAGGTTGATTATATTCTTTGCAGCCAAAGATGGAGAAGCTCTATATAGTCAGCAAAAACAAGACCAGGAGCTGACTGTGGCTCAGATCATGAACTCCTTATTGCAAAATTCAGACTTCAGGTATGACCTAAATCAAATCCCTTATAATTATACAGTGGAAGTGACAAATAGATTCAAGGGATTAGATCTGATAGACAGAGGGCCTGAAGAACTATGGACGGAGGCTTGTAACATTGTACAGGAGGCAGTGATCAAAACTATCACCAAGAAAAAGAAATGCAGAAAGGCAAAATGGTTGTCTGAGGTAGCCTTGTAAATAATCAAGAAAAAAAGAGAAGTGAAAGACAAAGGAGAAGAGGAAAGATATATCCATCTAAAATAAAATAGCAAAGAATATCAAGGAGAAATAAGAAAGCCTCTTAAGTGATCAATGCAAAGAAATAGAGGAAATCAATAATTTGGGAAAGACTAGAGATCTCTAATGAAAAATTGTGATATGAAGGGAACATTTCACACAAAGATGGCCACAACAAAGACAGAAATGGTATGGACCTACCAGAAGTAGAGAATATTAAAAAGAAGTGGCAAGAATAAACAGAAGAACTATACAAAAAAGATCTTAATGACCCAGATAACCACAATGGACTGATCACTCATCTAGAGCCAGCATCCTGGAATGCAAAGACAAGTGGGTCTTAGGAAGCATCACTATGAACAAAGTTAGTGGAGGTGATGGAATTCCAGCTGAGCTATTTCAAATCCTAAAAGATGATGCTATGAAAGTGCTGCACTCAATATGCCTGCAAATTTGGAAATCTCAGCAGTGTCCAGAGAGCTGAAAAAGGTCAGTTTTCATTCCAATCCCAAAGCAAGGCAATGCCAAAGAATGCTCAAACTATTGCATAATTGCACTCATCTCACACACTAGCAAAGTAATGCTTAAAATTCTCCAAGCTAGGCTTCAACAGTATGTGCATCGAGAACTTCCAGATGTTCAAGCTGGGTTTAGAAAAGGCAGAGGAACCAGAGATCAAATCGCCAACATCCACTGGAACATAGAAAAAGCAAGAGAAAGCATCTAATTCTGCTTCATTGACTACGCTAGGGCCTTTGACTGTGTGGATCACAACAAACTGTGGGAAATTCTTCAAGAGATGGGAATGCCAGACCATCTTAACTGCCTCCTGAGAATCTGTATGCAGGTCAATAAGCAACAGTTAGAACCAGACATGAAACCATGTTGGGAAAGGAGTACATCAAGGCTGTATATTGTCCCCTGCTTATTAAACTTATATGCAGAGTACATCATGCAAAATGCCAGGCTGGATGAAGCTCAAGCTGGAATCAAGATTGCTGGGAAAAATACCAATTAACCTAGACATGCAGATAACACCACCTAAAGGCAGAAAGCAAGGAGGAACTAAAGAGCCTCTTTATGAAAGTAAAAGAGGAGAGTGAAAAAGTTGGCTTATAACTCAGCATTCAAAAAAATGAAGATCATGGCATCCGGTCCCATCCCTTCATGGCAAATAGATGGGGAAACAATGGAAACAGTGACAAAATTTATTTTCCTGGGCTCCATATCACTGCAGATTTTGACTGCAGCCATGAAATTAACTGACGCTTGCTCCTTGGAAGAAAAGCTATGACAAACCTAGACAGCATATTAAAAGAAGAGACATTACCAACAAAGATCTGTATAGTCAAAGCTATGGCTTTCCAGTAGTCATGTATGGATGTGAGAGTTGGAGTAAGCACCAAAGAATTGATGCTTTTGAACTGTGGTGTTGGAGAAGACTCTTGAGAGTCCCTTGGCCTGCAAGGAAATTAAACCAGTCATCCTACAGGAAATCAGTATTGAATATTCATTGGAAGGACTGATGCTGAAGCTCCAATACTTTCGCCATCTGATTCCAAGAGCCAACTCATTAGAAAAGACCTTGATGTTGTGAAAGATTGCAGGCAGGAAGAGAAGGGGCGACAAAGGATGAGAAAGTTGGATGGCATCACTGAGTCAATGGACATGAGTTTGAGCAACTTCTGAGAGATGCTGAAGGACAGGGAACCCTGGCGTGCTGCAGTCCATGGGGTTGGAAAGAGTTGGATACAACTGAGTGACTTTCACAAATGTTGAGAATTAAACAATAAAATCACCTGTTGTAGTACTGCATAGTTCTCAAATGTGATTTTCCAGTTCATTTAGAATGTTTCTGACTTCAGAAACATCAGGCACTCTTTTTTAAATGTTTTTTCAAAAATGACCAGGTTGCCTGATACTCTTTTCTATAAAACTTGTGGAATGCTGAAGCTTTTAAAGAGGTCCTCTTTGGGAAAAGTACAGAATGACATCCTGATTATGGAGACCAAGAGGGATTGTACCTGAAGACTGATAAAGAAGTTAGTCACCCATTTAAGCATTTTGCATCCCATTTACTTTTAGTCCAAATTTGATATATTAATAGATCAAATAGCACTTAATGACCTATTAAAAACTTCTTAGGTACAGGTTATGCTATAGCATGAGCCCAAGAATACAAATGATTCTCATTATTTGAAGATTCTGTATCTGATAATTTTCCTACTAGCTAAAATTTATCTGTAATTTAAAGGCAATCTCTAAACAGTTTCATGGTGATTTGCAGATGTGTACACAGTGGCACCAAGTTTTAACTCCCTGACGTATACTTTCCCAGCTAAAATCAAACATGGCAATGCTTTGCCTTTTTGTTTTAGCTCTTATAAAAGTGTCATATTTTTCACTTTTTTGTGTGTGTATTTTTGTTGTTGTTGTTTAGCCCTACCTCTTTGGTTATTTGTTCTTAAGTATTTTATTCTTTTTGATGCTATTGCATATAGGATTGTTTTCTTAATTACCTTTCTGTGTGGTTTGTTTTTAGTGTAGAGAAACACAACTTATTTTTGTATACTGATTGCTTTTACCCTGCAACTTTGGCAAGTTTTTTTTTGTTGTTGTTAGTTCTAAGAAGTATGTGTGTGTATTCTTTATGGATTTCTAAACATAAGATTTCATCTGAAAATAGATATAAGTTTAATTTTTCCTTTCTGATTTGAGCTTCTTTTATTTTTCTTAACTAAATGCTCCAGCAAGGCCATCAAATATTATATTGAATAGAAGCCTATTCAATAGAGTGGTTTCCTTGTTTTTCCTGATCTTAGAGAAAAAGCTTTTAGCTTTTCACTGTTGAGTGTAATTATAATACTAGTTGTAAGTTTGATATATGTAGATTTTATTATATTGATATACTTTCTTTCTATACAGAATGGGGAAATGAAAACTGGTTATCAACATGCAAAAAAAGGAAATTGAATCCCTACCATACACCACATACAGAAATAAACTGAAAACAAACATAACAAATGAAGCTGTAAAACTCCTAGGAAAAAATATAAGGAGAAACCTTCTTGACATTGATCTTGGCAATGATTTCTTGGCTATGACGCCAAAAACTGAGACAAGAAAAGAAAAAATAGACAAAATAGGCTAGCTCAAACTAAAGAGCTCCTGCACAACAAAGGAGACGATCCACAGAAAGAAATGGCAACCCACAGAATGGGAGAAAATATCTGCAAATCATATACATGATAAGGGGTTAATATCTAAAATATATAAATAGCTCTTACAGCTTAATAGCAGAAGAACAAATCAATTAAAAAATTTGGAAAGGACTTGAACATAACATTTCCTCAAATAAGACACATAAATTGCCAACAAGTATATGAAAAGATGCTCAATATCATTAATTTTTGGGAAAATGCAAATCAAGATTACAATGAAATACAACATCATATATGATCTGTTAGAATGGTTATTTTTTAAAAAGTAAGTGTTGGCAAGGATGAGGAGAAATTGAGAGTCTAATAACCAAATTGAGGGGAATGTAAAATGGTGCAGCCACTATGGAAAATATTATGAAGGTTTCTCAAAAAATTACAAATATAACTACCATATGTTCCAATACCATTCATACTGTTTATACCATTCATGGGGTTCTCAAGGCAGGAATACTGAAGTGGTTTGCCATTCCCTTCTCCAGTGGACCACGTTTTGTCAGAACTCTCCACCACGACCTGTCCGTCTTGGGCGGCCCTACAGGGCATGGCTTATAGTTTCACTGAGTTAGACAAGGCTATGTTCCATGTGATCAGATTGGTTAGTTTTCTGTGATTGTGGTTTTCAGTCTGTCTGTTCTCTGGTGGAGAAGGATAAGAGGCTTATGAAAGCTTCCTGATGGGATAGACTGACTGAGGGGGATACTGGATCTTGTTCTGATGGGCAGACCCATGCTCAGTAAATCTTTAATCCAATTTTCTGTTGATGGGTGGAGCTGTGCTCCCTCCCTGCTACTTACCTGGGGCCAAACTATGTGGAGGTGATGAAGATAGTGGTGGCCTCCCTCAAAAGACCCCAGGCATGTACTGCTACAGTCCGTGCCCCCAACGCTGCAGCAGGCCACCACCCACCCACGCCTTCACTGGGGACTCCTGAACACAGTCAAGTCTCCTGTGGAGTCACTGCTCCTTTCTCCTGGGTCCTGGTGCAAAAGGTTCTGTTGTGCCCTCCAAGAGTCTATTTCCCAGTCCTATGTAAGTTTTGGCAGCTCTATGGTGGGGTTAATGGTGACCTCCTCCAAGAGGACTTATGCCACACCCACACCCAGAGCCCCTGTCCCTGCGGCAGACCACTGCCAACCCGAACCTCCACAGGAGACGCTCAAACACAGTTCTGTCTGTCTCCATAGGATCCCTGGGTCCTGGTGTGCACAAGGTTGGTTTGAGCCCTCTGAGCGTCTCTGGTGTGATTGGGGTTTGATTCTAAATGCGAATTCGCCCCTCCTACCATCTTGCCGGACCTTCTCCTTTGCCCTTGGATGTGGGGCATCTCCTCACAGCAACTCCAGTGCCTGTCATCTTACTGGGGTTTCTCTGACCTTGGATGTGGGGTATCTCCACATGGCCGGTCCAACAAAGCACAGCAGCTGCTCCAGACCTTGGATGTTGGGTATCTATTCACGGCTACTCCAGCGAAGTGCAGGTGCTGCTCCTGACCTTGGATGTAGGGTATCTCCTCTCAGCCACTCCAGCGCCATGCAGCGATCATGTGCTGCTCCCGTGTGGCAGAGATGAACTCCCCAGGTCAGTAGGTGCCCAATATGCTACTGGAGATCAATGGAGAGATAACTCCAGAAAGAATGAAGAGACGGATCCAAAGCAAAAACAACACCCAGTTGTGGATGTGACTGGTGATAGAAGCAAGGTCTGATGTTGTAAAGAGCAATATTGCATAGGAAATTGGAATGTTAGGTCCATGAATCAAGGCAAATTGGAAGTGGTCAAACAGGAGATGGCAAGAGTGAAGGTTGACAATTTAGGAATTAGTGAACTAAAATGGGCTGGAATGGGTGAATTTAACTCAGATGACCATTATATCTACTACTGTGAGCAATAATCCCTCAGAAGACATGGAGTAGCCATCTTAGTCAACAAAAGAATCTGAAATGCAGAACTTGGATGCAATCTCAAAAAAGACAGAATGATCTCTGTTCATTTCAAAGGCAAACCATTCAATATCACAGTAATCCAAGTCTATGCCCCAACCATTAATGCTGAAGAAGCTGAAGTTGAACGGTTCTATGAAGACCTACAAGACCTTCTAGAATAAACGCCCCCAAAAGACGTCCTATTCATTACAGGGGGCTGGAAGCAAAAGTAGGAAGTTAAGAAACACCTGGAGTAACAGGCAAATTGGCCTTGGAGTACAGAATGAAGAAGGGCAAAGGCTAGTAGAGTTCTGTCAAGAGAACACACTGGTCATAGCAAACACCCTCTTCCAACAACACAAGAGAAGACTCTACACATGGACATCACCAGATGGTCAACACTGAAATCAGATTGATTATATTCTTTGCAGCCAAAGATGGAGAAGCTCTATACACTCAGCAAAAACAAGACCAGGAGTGAACTGTGGCTCAGATCATGAACTCTATTGCCAAATTCAGACTGAAATTGAAGAAAGTGGGGAAAACCACTAGACCATTCAGGTATGACCTAAATCAAATCCCTAACAATTATACAGTGGAAGTGACAAATAGATTTAAGGGACTAGATCTGATAGAGTTCCTGATGAACTATGGATGGAGGTTCGTGACATTGTACAGGAGACAGGGATAAAGACCATCCCCAAGAAAAGGAAATGCAAAAAAAGCAAAATGGTTTTCTGAGGAGGGCTTACAAATAGCTGTGAAAAGTAGAGAAGCGAAAAGCAAAGAAGAAAAGGAAAGATATACCCATTTGCATGCAGAGTTCCAAAGAATAGCAAGGAGAAATAAGAAAGCCTTCCTCAGTGATGAGTGCAAAGAAAGAGAGGAAAACAATAGAATGGGAAAGTCTAGAGATCTCTTCAAGAAAATTAGAGATACCAAGGGAACATTTCATGAAAACATGGGCTCAATAAGGGACAGAAATGGTATGGATCCAACAGAAGCAGAAGAGATTAAGAAGAGGTGGCAAGAATACACAGAAGAACTATACAAAAAAGATCTTCATGACCCAGATAATCACGATGGTGTAATCACTCACCTAGAGCCAGACATCCTGGAATGTGAAGTCATGTGGGCCTTAGGAAGCGTCACTACGAACAAAGCTAGTGGAGGTGATGGAACTCCAGTTGAGCTCTTTCAAATCTAAAAGATGATGCTGTGAAAGTACTGCACTCAATATGCCAGCAAATTTGGAAAACTCAGCAGTGGCCACAGGACTGGAAATGTTCAGTTTTCATTCTAACCACTAAGAAAGGCAATGTCAAAGGAAGCTCAAACTACTGCACAATTGCACTCAGCTCAAACACTAGCAAAGTTATGCTCAAAATTCTCCAAGCCAGGCTTTAACAGTATCTGAACCATGAACTTCCTGATATTCAAGCTGGTTTTAGAAAAGGCAGAGGAACCAGAGATTAAATTGCCAAGATTCGCTGGATCATCAAAAAAGCAAGCGAGTTCCAGAAAAACATCTATTTCTGCTTTATTGACTATGCCAAAGCCTTTGACTGTATGAATCACAGCAAACTGTGGAAAATACTTCAATAGATGGGAATACCAGACCACCTGACCTGCTCTTGAGAAATCTGTATGCAGGTCATGATGCAACAGTTAGAACTGGACATGGAAAAACAGACTGGTTCCATATTGGGAAAGGAGAATTGTCAAGGCTGTCGTGTAAGGTCACCGTGCTTATTTAACTTATATGCAGAGTACATCATGAGAAACGCTGGGCTGGAAGAAGCACAAGCTGGAATCCAGATGCTGGGAGAAATATCAATAACCTCAGATATGCAGATGAAACCACCCTTATGGCAGAAAGTGAAGAAGAACTAAAGAGGCTCTTGATGAAAGTGAAAGAGGAGAGTGAACAAGTTGGCTTAAAGCTCAACATTCAGAAAACTAAGATCATGGCATCCGGTCCCATCACCTCATGGGAAATAAATGGAGAAAGAGTGGAAACAGTGACAGACTTTATTTTTGGGGTCCAAAATCACTGCAGATGGTGACTGCAGCCATGAAATTAAAAGACATTTACTCCTTGGAAGGAAAGTTATGATCAACCTAGACAGCATATTGAAAAGCAGAGACATTACTTTGCCAACAAAGATCCCTCTAATCAAGGCTACGGTTTTTCCAGTAGTTATGTATGGATGTGAGAGTTGGACTATAAAGAAAGCTGAGCACCAAAGAATGGATGCTTTTGAACTATGGTGTTGGAGAAAACTGTTGAGAATCCCTTGGACTGCAAGGAGATCCAACCAGTCCATCCTAAAGGAGATCAGTCCTGAGTGCTCATTGGAAGGACTGATGTTGAAGCTGAAGCTCCAATACTTTGGCCACCTGATGTGAATAACTGACTCATTTGAAACAACCCTGATGCTGGGAAAGGTGAAGGTGGGAGGAGAAGGGAACAACAGAGGATGAGATGGTTGGATGGCATCACTGACTCAATGGACTTGAGTCTGAGTAAACTCCAGGAGTTGGTGATGGACAGGGAGGCCTGGCGTGCTGCAGTCCATGGGGTTGCAAAGAGTTGGACATGACTGAGTGACTGAACTGACTAACTGCATGATCCAATAATCATACTTCTGGGTATGTAGCCAGAGGAACTGAAATAAGGATTGTGAAGAAAATTTATACAACCATGTTTATTGTTGCATTATTCATAATTGCTAAGACATTGAGGTATCTAAATGTTGGTTAGTGGATAAGAAGAATGTATCCTATAGACCTATATATTCAATGACTTTTCTGCCTTAATAATGAAAAACATTCTGCCATTTACATTTATATGGATGAACCTGGAGAATATTATACCAAGTGAAAAAAAGTTAATCACAGAAGGACAGATACAGTGTGATTTCACTTATATGAGATATCTAATCAGTCAAACTCTCAGAACCAGAGAAAGTAATAGTTACTGCCAGGAGCTAAGAGAAGGGAGAAATGAGATTTCCAATTCATATAAAAGTTCCAGTTATGCTAGATGAATATGTTCTAGAAATCTGTTTTTCAACATAGTTGAAATACAGTAGTTAGAAATACAGCGGTCTGAACTTCAAGATTTGTTAAGAAGGTGGGTAATCATGTTAATTGCAATGCAGGAGACCCCAGTTTGATTCCTGGGGTGGGAGGATCTGCTGGAGAAGGGATAGACTACCCACTCCAGTATTCCTGGGCTTCCCTGGTGGTTCAGCCGATAGAGAACCCACCTGCAATGTGAGAGACCTGGGTTCGATCTCCGGGTCAGGAAGATCCCCTGGAGAAGGGTATGGCTACCCACTCCAGTGTTCTGGCCTGGAGAATTCCAGGGACTGCATAGTCCATGGGGCAGCAAAAAGTCGGACATGACTGAGTGACTTTCACTTTCACTTTCATCATGTTAATACACACACAAACCCACAGACAATACTCAGGAGTGAAAAGCTGAAAAGCCTTCTTGCTGAATTCAGGACAAAGATAAGGATGCCTACTCACCCAAATTCTATTCAGTGTAGTGTTGGATGTCTCAGCCACAGGGATCAGAAGAGAAAAATTAAGATATCCAAGTTGAAAAGGAAGATGTAACACTGCCACTATTTGCAAATGATATGATACTCTATATAGTGAACCTTAAAGTATCCACACAAAAAACATTACAACTAATAAGGCATAAAGGTAGCAGGATACAAGATTAATATAAATAAACTATTGTATTTCTTTACATTAATAACAAATATCAGAAAGAGAAAGTAAAAAAAAAGAAAAAAAATTCCTGCTTAAAACCATGTAATGGCAAAAAAATAAAGTCCCTATTAATCAAGGAGGTGAAACGCCTAAACACTGAAAACTATGAAACATTGATAAAACTGAAGATGATTCAAAGAAATGAGAAGATATCCCATGCTCTTGAATCGGAAGAATTAATCTGTTTAAGTGGCCACACTACCCAAAGAGATCTATAGATTTAATGCAATCCATATCAAAATACCCATGACATTTTTCACAGAACTAGATCAAAGAATCCTAAAATTTATATGGAACCACAGAAGACTCAGAATTGCTTTATACTGGATGTATAACCCTTTCAGACTTCAGACAATACCACAAAGCTACAGTAATCAAAAAGTCATATTAGCATAAAAATAACATGTCAATAATGGGAGAGAATAGAGAGAGCCCAGAAATAAACCACACACCTACTGCCAATTAATCTACAAAAAGGAGCCAAGAATATACAATGGTGGAAAGATAATCTCTTCAACAAGGGGTGTTGAGAAAGCTGGGCAGGTATACATAAATCGATTAAATTAGAAAGCTCCCTCACATGATATACAAAGATAAACTCCAAATGGTTTAAAGACCTAAAATTAAGACATGACACTATAAAATTATTAAAAGAGAGCATAGGCAAAACATTCTCTGACATAAATGGTAGTGATGTTTTCTTAGGTTATTGTTCCAAGACAATAGAAAGAAAAGGAAAGTAAACAAATGGGAACTAATCAAACTTATAAGCTTTTACACAGCCAAGGAAAGCATCAACAAAATGAAAAGACAGCCTACAGACTGGGAGATAATATTTACAAATGCAGTAACTGAAAAGGGCTTAATTTCCAAAATATACAAATAGCTCATAACACTCAATAAGGAAAAGGTGGGGGGCGGGGGGGGAGGGCAGTGTGTAGAAGGCTTAAATGGACATTTCACTAAAGAAGATAGATTGACCAATAAGCATTGAAAAGATGCTCAGCCTTGCTAATAATTAGAGAAATGCAAATCAGAACTACAATGAGGTATCACCTTATACTGGTCAAAATGGCTGTCATCAAAAAGTCTACAAATAATAAAGTCTGGAAAAGCATGGATAAAAGGAAACAATTATACACCATTTGTGGAAAGTAAATTGGTGCAACCACTGTGGAAATCAGTATGAACTAGAAGCAGAGTTGCCATATGATCCAGAAAACCCACTCCTGGGAAAAATGAAAACTCTAATCTGAAAGGATACATGAATCTCAATGTTCATAACAGCACTATCTACAATAGCCAAGACTTTGAAACAACTCAAAATAATTGGCTCAAGAGGATGTGTTATACATACATATATATATACACACACACATACATATATAATGGAATATTACTCAGCTATTAAAAATAATGAAATATTGCTATTTGCGGCAACATGAATGGACCTAGAGAATATTATACTTGGTCAAGTCAGAGAAAGTCAAATACCATATGATGTGCATTATATATGAAATCTAAAAGTAGTACAAATGAATATATATACAAAGCATAATCAGACTCACAGACATAGTAAGCAAACTTAGACTTACACAAGGGGAAGCTGGGTGGAGGGATAAACTCTGAGTGTGGGATAAACAGACACCACTTACCTATTTTATGTATTAGCAGTTTGTAAGGGTTTACTATATAGCACAGAAAATAATATTCAACGTCTTATGACAATCGATAAAGGAAGATAATCTGAAAAAAATACGTAACTGAATCACTTCACTATACACCTGAAGCTAACACAGTATCGTAAATCAACTACACTTTGATAAAAGGGAGTATGCTATTATTTACAGAATGTTTTCACCCTGCTTTAATATATTCATTTCTTCCCTCAGTAAAATCTTTTCACAACATCTTTAAGGTCATATATTTCATTCCTTAACATATCAAGATTCACTTAACCACTACACCCCATAATACAGTATACTTACATTGTTTCCATTATCAAGCTATTACTCCATAACACTTGAATCAACATCCTTATGCACAAATATCTGCCCACTTAACTTATTAGTGTGTTTGTTTTTAGGGAAAAAGTACCCAGTTGCTAAGATTCTTTTAAGCATTTTAGTGGAAGATACTCCTTCATTAATTTTTCAATTATATAGCTGTACTCTTTGGGCCTTGGAGTACGGAATGAAGAAGGGCAAAGGCTAATAGAGTTTTGCCAAGAGAATGCATTGGTCATAGCAAACACCCTCTTCCAACCACACAAGAGAAGACTCTACACATGGGCATCACCAGATGGTCAACACCGAAATCAAATTGATTATATTCTTTGCAGCCAAAGATGGGGAAGCTCTATACAGTCAGCAAAAACAAGACCGGGAGCTGACTGTGGCTCAGATCATGAACTCCTTATTGCCAAATTCAGACTTAAACTGAAGAAAGTAGGGAAAACCACTAGACCATTCAGGTATGACCTAAATCAAATCCCTTATGACTATACAGTGGAAGTGACAAATGGATTTAAGGGACTAGACCTGATAGACAGAGAGCCTGATAAACTATGGATGGAGGTTCGTGACATTGTACAGGAGACAGGGATCAAGACCATCCCATGGAAAAGAAATGCAAAAAACCAAAATGGCTCTCTGAGGAGGCCTTACAAATAGCTGTGAAACAAAGAGAAGCAAAAAGCAGAGGAGAAAAGGAAAGATATTCCCATTTGAATGCAGAGTTCCAAAGAATAGCCAGGAGAGATAAGAAAGCCTTCCTCAGCGATCAATGCAAAGAAATAGAGGAAAACAACAGAATGGGAAAGAGTAGAGATCTCTTCAAGAAAATTAGAAATAATCAAGGGAACATTTCATGCAAAAATGGGCTCAATAAAGGACAGAAATGGTATGAATCTAACAGAAGCAGAAGATATTAAGAAGAGGTGGCAAGAATACACAGAAGAACTGTACAAAAAAGATCTTCATGACCCAGATAATCACGATGGTGTGATCACTCACCTAGAGCCAGACATCCTGGAATGTGAAGTCAAGTGGGCCTTAGAAAGCATCACTATGAAAAAAACTAGTGGGGGTGATGGAATTCCAGTTGAGCTACTTCAAATCCTGAAAGATGATGCTGTGAAAGTGCTGCACTCAATATGCCAGCAAATTTGGAAAACTCAGCAGTAGCCACTGGACTGGAAAACGTCCATTTTCATTCCAGTCCCTAAGAAAGGCAATGCCAAAGAATGCTCAAACTATCACACAATTGCACTCATCTCTCACGCTAGTAAAGTAATGCTCAAAATTCTCCTAGCCAGGCATCAGCAATACGTGAACCGTGAACTTCCATATGTTCAAGCTGGTTTTAGAAAAGGCAGAGGAACCAGAGATCAAATTGCCAATATCCGCAGGATCCTCGAAAAAGCAAGAGAGTTCCAGAAAATAATCTATTTCTGCTTTATTGACTACGCCAAAGCCTTCGACTGTGTGCATCACAATAAACTGTGGAAAATTCTGAAGGAGATGGGAATACCAGACCACCTGACCTGCCTGTTGAGAAACCTGTATGCAGGTCAGGAAGCAACAGTTAGAACTGGACATGGAACAACAGACTGGTTCCAAATAGGAAAAGGAGTACATCAAGGCTGTATATTGTCACCCTGCTTATTTAACTTATATGCAGAGTACATCATGAGAATCACTGGTCTGGAAGAAGCACAAGCTGGAATCCAGATTGCCGGGAGAAATATCAATAACGTAAGATATGCAGATGACACCACCCTTGTGGCAGAAAGTGAAAGAGGAGAGTGAAAAAGTTGGCTTAAAGCTCAACATTCAGAAAACTAAGATCATGGCATCTGGTCCCATCACCTCATGGGAAATAGATGGGGAGACAGTGGAAACAGTGTCAGACTATTTTTTTGGGCTCCAAAATCACTGCGGATGGTGACTGAGCCATGAAATTAAAAGACACTTACTCCTTGGAAGGAAAGTTATGACCAACCTAGATAGCATATTAAAAAGCAGAGACATTACTTTGCCAACAAAGGTCCGTCTAGTCAAGGCTATGGTTTTTCCAGTGGTCATGTATGGATGTGAGAGTTGGACTACAAAGAAAGCTGTGAGCCGAAGAATTGATGCTTTTGAACTGTGGTGTTGGAGAAGACTCTTGAGAGTCTCTTGGACTGCAGGGAGATCCAAGCAGTCAATCCTGAAGGAGATAGGTCCTGGGTGTTCATTGGAGGGACTGATGCTGAAGCTGAAACTCCAATACTTTGGCCACCTCATGCGAAGAGTTGACTAACTGGAAAGACCCTGATGCTGGGAGGGATTGGGGGCAGGAGGAGAAGGGGGCGACAGAGGATGAGATGGTTGGAAGGCATCACCGACTCGATGGGCATGGGTTTGGGTGGACTCCGGGAGTTGGTGATGGACAGGGAGGCCTGGTGTGCTGTGATTCATGGAGGCACAAGTCGGACATGACTGAGCGACTGAACTAAAACTAAACTAAACTGAACTACTCTTTGGGCACTTTTTATAAATGCCAGATATAGAAAAAACATTGAGCTAATGTCTTCATGTAGGCTTTAACCTGTGGATATATAGATAGAAAAGTTACTTGACCATGACCATAAAATATGTCAGGGTGAACCACATGAACTTGCTGTTACATAAATTAAAGTTATTTGTGTATTGGCAACTTCACATGGCTTAACATGGTCCCATGGTCTGAATGTGTGTGCCCTGCCCAAATTCATATGTTGAAATCCTAATGTTCAAATGGGATGGCATTAGGAGTTGGGTTCTTTGGGAAGTGCTTAGATCATGAGAGTGGAACTCTCATGAATGGGATTAGCATCTTTAAGATACCCCACAGAGCTACCTAAGCCTTTCTACCATATAAGGACACTGCAAAGAAGCATTCTGAAACTTGGAAGAGAGCCCTCGCCTGATCATGCCAGCACTCTGATCTTGGACTTTCAGTCTCCAGAATAGTGAGAAATAAGTTTTGTTATTTATAACCTACTCAGACTGCGGCATTTTGTTATAGCAGACAAAAGAGATTAAGGCATGTGGCATTATAATAACTGGGGTAGGAAGTGGCAACCCACTCCAGTATTCTTGCCTGGAAAAATTCCATGGACAGAGGACTGTCTGTCGGGCTAGTCCATGGGGCTGCAAAGAGCCACACAAAACTTAGTGACTAAACAGCAACAATTATAACTGTTAACAATGGGAAAATATGTAGGGTGTTCTGAGAGCAAAAAGCATTAATTCCAAATTGGTGAAACAGGCTTGGCTTTCAAGAGTGGTGACACGAAGCACTTAGGTTTTACCAGATAATGGAGGAGGAGAGCAGGGAGGCCTGTAGGACAGCACAGGCACTTATGACATGTGGCACATATCTCTAGTTACCTTTCAAATTTTCAAGTCTGAATTGCTTATTCTACCATATCAATAACTTGGCCTCATTCTTATAATGACCAGTTTCGATCCAAAGTAGCATCCTAAATAATGGATTTTAGAAGTCTAAAACTAAATCTCTACAAGATTTGCACTATATCTTCAACTTAGTCTGTATAACAGTGCATTAGAAAACAAAGTAACCAAGAATTTATTTAGAATTGGTAACATTAGTTAAAAAGGCTATGGTTTTCAGTTTGCAACTTTTTCCTGATAGAGTATCCTGAAATATTATTTATCAAAGCACTTGTATTTAAAACAGTTATATCCAGAGACTAAGATCAATGAGTAAAGACACTCTGGCATGCATTATGCATAGGAGATAGCTGTTTATAGAATCCATCTTCTTGCCTTCTATATCTCTGCTTATTTTATTAGAATATAGTTCATTATCTCTTCGAGATGATAGCATATGTCCTTTTCTTATAGACACTGATTATGTTTTGTTTACTATTTCCTAAACTTTTTATTGTATAACCAATCCAACATAGAGATGAGAATTAAAAGTAAAATATAGTAAAACTTGTGCAAAAGAGGAAATTTTACAGATATACAAGTTTTGTCAACAAATGACAAATTTTAAGTTTAGAAAGTTGTTTCTCAAAAATCAATTGAAGAGACAAGTGCTAAATTAGTAGAAGTAAAAGTAAACCATAAATCACTGCCTTCCTTGCAGTATAAAACCCTCTTTTTAAACATAATATGATGAAACATAATAAAACAATATTAAAAATGACATTGAAAGTGCTATATTTCTTCTCTACTTGGCAAAAAATGCATACTTTTAGTATTATTAATGTTTGGCTTATGGCAAGGTCAATTTCATCTTTTAGATTAACAAGAGTGAAATAAGTAAGAACAAATAAATTTCACTATTTCAGTGTCTAGGGGTATATTATAGGCATATATTGACAAAGTTCACTAAAATATATTTGATTTTTATGTCTAGCTAAGCCTTTTTATATACATATGCAATTTTTATTTGAATTACCTAACATTTGCATTTTGTGTTACTGCTTTTTTAACTTGCATTTGTATTCATTATTTTAATTTTAAATAATAACTTCATAGCTTTTCTCTTTGAATCTTTGATAGTGTTTATAGATTAAGCCTTTGTATTATCTATCCATTTCCATTTCTTACATATTTGTATTTCCAAGCAATTGAAGCAAGGTAAATGAATGCTTAAATTCTTTTATAAATTATTATTTTTATTCTTAGTTTGACAGTACTGCAAATAAACAAATAAAGTATGAACTAAGACGGAATGGAGATTATGGATCTGTGTTTTCAAAGCATGCCATTATTTAATCAATTTATCTGCTATGTGATCTCTTACTCATTCACTTATTTTGTATATATCTTTTGATCCTCTGTTAATCAAATCTATTTCCTTTTTTATTATTATGTTAAGTAATTTTAAACTTCTCTATGTTGTAAAAGGATTATTAGCAGAAGCAAATGCAGCTTTTTTATTAAAATTTTCTATTTCAGAATATATTTAAGGAAACTGTAAGCATCCTTTTGTCTTATTATTTTCTTGAAATTAAGTTTTGTTTCTCAGCTAAACAGATGCACTCATATTTTACTAAACATTTTGTACACTACTGTCCCCATAAATCTAACACTCTTTTTGCTTTATAAATCTTCCCTTATAGTACTTTCACAAAATTATCAAATTAAAAGTGAATTATAATTCCTAATATGAATTTGTTGTTAAGAATATGAGTTATCAAAATAGATTAAAGACTTAAATGTAAGGCCAGAAACTATAAGCTTTTAGAGGAAAATCTAGGCCATATACTCTTTGACTAAATTACAGCAAGATTCTCTGACCCACGTCCTAGATTAATGAAAATAAAAACAAATGGGACCTAATAAAACTTAAAAGCTTCTGCACAGTAAAGGAAACTATAAACAAGATGAAAAGACAACTCTCAGAATGGGATAAAACAATAGAAAATGAAGCAACTGACAAAGAATTAATCTCCAAAATATATAATCAGCTCATACAGCTCAATATCAGAGAAACAAATAACCTAATTTAAAAAAATGGCAAAAAACCTAGACAGACATTTCTCCAAAGGCATACAAATGGCCAATAAATAAATGAAAAGCTGCTCAACATTGTTCATTATTAGGGAAGTGAAAATCAAAACTACAATGAAGTATCACCAGTCAGAATGGTCATCATCAAGAAATCTAAAAAAATAAATGCTGGATAGGAGGTGGAGAAAAGGGAACCCTCCTACCCCTTTGGTGGGAATGTTAACTGATATCACCATTATGGAAAAGAGTATGGAGATTCCTTAAAAAAAAACTAGAAATAAATCTACCATATGATCCAGAAGCCCCACTACTGGGCATATACCTTGAGAAAACTGCAATTCTAGAAGACACATGTGCCCCAGTGTCCACTGCAGCAATATTTACAACAGTCAGGACATGGAAGTAACCTAGATGTCCATCAACAGATGAATGGATAAAGGAGTTGTGGTACGTCTATACAATGGATTATTACTCAGCCATAAAAAGGAATGGATTTGAGTCAGCTATAGTGAGGTAGATGAACCTAGAGCCTTTTATACAAAGTGAAGTAAGTCACAAACAGAAAAGCAAGCATCATATATTAATACATATATACGAATCTTGGAGCTTCCATGGTGGCTTGGATAGTAAGGAATCCACCTGCAATGCAGGAGACCCAGGTTTGATTCCCTGGAGAAAGGAATGGCTACCCGCTCCAGTATTCTTGCCTGGAGAATTCCAAGGACAGAGGAGCCTAGTGGGCTACAGTCCATGGGGCTGCAAAGAGTTGGATATAAAGAGAAACAGAACTGATGAACCTAGTAGAGAGCAGACTTGTGGACACAGTGGGGGAAGACAAGGGTGGGGCAGATTGAGAAAGTAGCATTGACATATATATACTATCATGTAAAACAGATAGTGGGAAGTTGCTAAATAACACCGGTGCCTAGCCTTGCACGCTGTGACGATCTAGAGGGCTAGAGGGGGTAGGAGAGTGGGAAGGGAGGGGGGCTCACCACGAAAGGGATATGTGAATATACCCCTGTAATATCTATAATTATGACAGATTTGCATTGATGTATGGCAGAAACCAACACAAAATTATAAATTTTCCATCGAAAAAAAGAAATAATGAGCTACAAAAGACGTAGCAATTTTCATGTTACTTATCACTGTTTTCTTCCTGCTCCATCATTTCCAGGTACAAAATATTCTGGTACAAAATGTTTCCCATATTTTGTGTTCCTATTCCAGTTGGATTTAGTAAGGCTATATGTGTACTCTCGAGCTTTTAGAATCTCATTTGAGAGTAAACAAACAAACAAAAAAAGAATATTATAATGGACCAGTATCAAATACAAGGAAATCTGTGACAAAGCAGCATATCTATAAAAAATAATTATATTCATTGGTTGTTCCATGTATAAAAGTATTTTGTTTGACAGTTTTTATATAATTAGTACTTATAGCAGTGGGCCACACAGAATGGGTTGGACAGCAATAAATGGAAAGCAGCAATAAAATGAAAAAATTTGTTATGTGGGATAGCCAGGCCAAACTTCTGAAAGGTTGTTGCTGAACGATAAGACGCGGGATTCTTGGCCTCCGGAGGAGACGAATTCAATCCGGGGCCAGAGACGAGGCTGGATCGCTCAGAGCTTTTGTGTAATAAAGTTTTATTAAAGTATAAAGGAGATAGGGGAAGCTTCTGACATAGGCATCAGAAGGGGGCAAAAGAGTACCCCCCTCCTAGTCTTTAGCTGTATGTTATATAGTCACTCACAGTCTGTTAATGAAATGAAAGGAATGTCATAAAATTTAGAATGGCATCAGATAATTCATCCCAGGCCATAAAACGATTGACTTGAATCTTGTAGAAGGGCAGAATACCAACAAATAGTTCCGTTTACATAGATTAGGGGAACAATACCTGAGTAAGTAAGTTAGGCCGTTTGGCGGAACCAACTTGAAGATAGAGTCTGGGGTTCATTAACATAGCTTAAGACAACCTTTCCATACGAAAAAGGAATGTATTGGTTAACTCAATGTTTGAGAGTAGTTAGCTTTAGGTGAGACCAGGTGTCATGGCAACACAGAATGTTAAGAGAAACCTCCTTTTAAATTTGTATAGAGAAGGAAAAACAGATCGCTGGTTTGTTTCTTCCTGCCGCTTAAGAGAGATAAAAATGTCTGGCACTTACAGCCTCTTTCCTCCATTTGGAGACCCCTGGCCTTCCTGCCTGTTACCCTCTCATTCCCCCCTTTTCTTTTAGGAGAATTATGTTGCCTAGGGAAAAGGGGCGTCGTTTTCATTCCATAACTGCTTCCGAGCTGACAAGGGGCGTTGTCCCTAAATTGGTGAGGCAACATATTCTCCTAATCCTCATAATGAGGATGTCTGATCCAGGGGCCCCAAATAGTAGTCGGAAGAAGCTGCAGTGATAGCAGGAGTTTGAGCAACCATTTGTAACTTAAAAGCTTTCATGCGACTAGAAACAAATCCAGTTACACAGTTACAGATGCAGGGAGCGAACAGCAAAAACAAAACAATCAGAATTATTGTAATTAAGATAGTTTTCCACCATGGGGAACTAGTTAACGTCTCCCAAAGTGAGGCAATTGAGGCTTCAGGAGTATCCATGGCCCCAATCATCTTGTTCATGTGTTTAGTAAAATGAGTAACATTAGTGCTCATATCAGGTATCTATGTGCAGCATTGAGTGTGAATGATGGCTCAGGTTCCTCCTTGCATAGCTGTCAGAATATCTAAAGCCAACCTGTTTTGTAAAACCACCTTTCTAATTTGTGCTTGTTCAGCATTAAGAGCTGAAATAGCTTTTTGAGAATCTTGTAATGCCTGTTGAGTAAAATTAGTCAAAGCATCTACTCGTAGCATAACATCTGTAGTTCCCAAAGAGGGGACAAACACTGCAGCTAAATAATCATACCAGTGAAATACAGACCTTGCCCACCGAGTTTTAAGGTGGGGTAAATTAGCAGGCTTTTCTGGAAGCTCTGAAAATATAAAACCATGAGTAAAGGCTAGACCCAGGGTGCATCTCCCTATCCAGCCAGGGGGAAGCCAAGCCCATAGGTAAGAGCCACATATCCAGTAAGTCCCGTTTGGGGCAAGCCAGCGTGACTGAGATACCCAGTCCCAATTAGTGCCTGGCCAGACAAAGGGAGGTCCTGAACTGGGATTGGAAAACACGGGAATGATTACGTTACATATTTCTTGAGGCAAAAATCCCAATTGTTTCTAATCAGTGTAATTAAGTTGCTGGCTAACTTTGGGGGATGGCTCTGCTTGTTCCCAGCATATAGGGGCAGTAGATATTAGACGTCCCTTTTCAGGAGTTAGCCATATAACCTCATCCCATATTTGATAAACGTCAGGTAAAAAACCATCAGATCTAGACCTATTTGTCTTATGTGCAGCAAAATAGTGATCAAACTGAGACAGTGTATAATCAAAATTAAAAGTCACATTATGTCCATAGTTAAGGTACAAAGTATTGCACCAGTCCATTCTAGGGTTGTTAGATGTCATCAGACGAAGAAGAGGCATCACATGTGATTGTTGTCGAAGGTATTCGCAGACTTGGAGAAAGTCCTTTCCTTGAAGTGGAGATGTCCACCACGGGAAGCCTTCCACTGATGAAGAGGGGAGTGCTCCGCAGACCCAGCAGTTAGACCGATTGTGGAATGCAGCATAGGAGTGAGCCCAGGACAGGAAGGCATTGTCTTGAGGATCAAAGGGCAGACTCAGGATTTCTGGAGTCAGCAGAAGTAGGCTCACATAGATTATCAGGCCCATCTGAAACATACAAAGTCAGAGCATAGAAAGTAAAACATAAAATGACATCACTTAGTTCTGGTCAGGGTGCCACCTCTTGACTCGAGTGTGATGTACCCACGAATCAATTCCTGGGACTTTGACAGCTGTGGGAGAAGAAAGAATAACCTGGTAAGGGCCTTCCCAGAGGGGCTCGAGGGATGGGCCCCCAGATCCCAATGTTTTTATGAGGACCTCGGTTCCTGGCTCAAATAGAGGCTTGCTGGATTCAGAGGCTGGGTCAGGAGTCGTCTCCCGGAGTTCTGTTAATGCCTGTTGAAAAGCTGAGAGTTGAGTTACATAATTAGTTAACTCTAAGGCCTCAGGATCAATAACAATGTCTGTGCGTAAGAAAGGCCTTCCATAAATACATTCAAAGGGGGACAGTCCCTCCTTTTTTGGGGCAGTTCGAGCCCTCATTAAAGCTATGGGTAGGACTTTAATCCAGTTGTCCTGCGTTTCTTGAGTTAATTTGCGCAGATGTCTTTTGATAATGTCATTAGCTTTTTCAACCTTTCCTGAAGATTGGGGTCTCCAGGAACAGTGTAAGTGATACTCTATTCCTAGAGCTTTGGGCACCCCCTGGGTTACAGCCGCTTTAAAGGCGGAGCCATTGTCGCTCTGAAGGCTCCGTGGCAGCCCAAACCTGGGGATAATTTCATGGATTAAAATCTTTATAACCTCCTTAGCTTGTTCACTACGACAGGGGAACGCCTCAACCCATCCAGTAAAAGTATCTACCCAAACTTGTAAGCAAAAATATCCATTAGCTTTTGGCATATGAGTAAAATCAATTTCCCAGTCTTCTCCAGGATACTTTCCCTGTTGTTGTAATCCAGATTTTGCTAGCTTTTCAGTCTTTGGGTTATTTTTCTGACATACCTCACACCGTTTGATAATGTTCTTTAAAGTTTTCATTATATTTTTACCTTCAAACAAACGAGAAGCCATCTGGTAAGTACTTTCTACACCCAAATGAAAACTCTGATGTAAACCCTTAAGAATTTTCCACTGAGCATTTTCAGGAATTATTAATCGTCCATCCTCGGACTGTAACCATCCTTTATCAGTAATCTTTGCTCCTCTTTTCTCATATCTTTCTAATTCTTCCTCAGTATATTGTGGTTTTTCCTGTTCCACAGGACCTGTCCAGATCAAAGGCGTCTGTAGGGAGGGGGTTTCGTAAAGTGCCGCTTTTTTGGCTTGAGAGTCAGCCAACAGGTTACCGGCAGCTACTTTACTCCCATCCCTGCTGTGCCCTTTGCAATGCATAACAGCTGCTTCTTTAGGACAATAGATAGCAGTTAAAAGTCTCTCAATCTCTCTGAAATGCTTAATAGGTTCTCCTGTTGCTGTTTTAAACTGTCTTTCTTTCCATATTGCAGCATGAGCATGTAAAGTCAAATAAGCATACTTAGAATCAGTGTAGATATTCACTCGCTGCCCTTTGCTTAACTCTAGAGCTCGGGTCAGAGCCACAAGCTCCGCTAACTGGGCACTGGTTCCCTGGGGGAGAGATCTTGCTTCTAAAACCTGTTCAGCAGTCACCACCGCGTAACCTGCTTTGCGCTTTCCATCCCGAACAAAAGAACTGCCGTCTGTAAATATTTCCATGTCAGGATTGTCTCATGGGGTATCCATTAGATCCTCCCGAGCTGCATAGTTTAGGGTTAGGAATTGGGAACAATCGTGATCAGGTGTTTCATCTTCCTTCTCAGGAAGGAAAGTGGCAGAATTTAAATTTCCACAAACTTTAAGCTTAGTTACTGGTCCTTCTAACAACAGTGACTGATATTTAAGAAGCCTACTGTCTGTCATCCAAATATTAACCTTAGAATTTAAGATTCCACTCACATCATGAGAAGTCAGTACAGTAAGGTTTCGCCCATTAATTATTTTTAAAGCTTTAGGTGCTAATAAAGCCGCTGCCCCAATTACTCTTAGGCAGTGGGGCCACCCACGTGCAATTACATCTAATTCTTTGCTTAGATAAGCAATAGGTTGCTGGTGAGGCCCCCGGGGTTGTGTCAAAACTCCCAAGGCCATACCTTTTCTTTCAGTGACAAACAGGTTAAATTCTGACCCTGTGGGCAAACTCAAAGCCGGAGCTTGCAGGAGAGCAGTCTGAAGAAACTTAAAAGCCTTTTGAGTATCTGGAGACCAAACCAGTTTGTCGGTTTGGGCTTGCTGAGTTTCAGCCAAAAGTTTATATAAAGGCCGGGCAAGTTCCCCATAGCTCGGAATCCAAATACGACAGTAGCCTGTGATTCCCAAAAATCCTCTCAATTGTCTTAAAGTCATAGGTAGGGGATGGTTTAGTATAGGTTTAATTCTCTCAGGGCCTATGGCCCTAGTCCCTTCTGAGATGATTAGGCCCAGATATCTAACAGATTGTTGACAAAGCTGAGCCTTTTCTCTTGATGCCTTGTAACCGCAGCCTGCCAGAAAGTTTAAGAAATCTTCTGAGGCTCGTGAACAAGCTTCCTCTGTCTCAGCACAGAGCAAAATATCATCTACATATTGTAACACTACCGCTTCAGAGCTATTAAAGTTTTGTAGATCTCGTGACAAACTTTGTCCAAATAAGTGAGGACTGTCACGAAATCCCTGCGGCAAAACTGTCCAGGTTAACTGGGAAGCTGGCTGTGTGGGGTCTTCAAAGGCAAATAGAAATTGACTTTCCTCCGCCAAAGGTACTGAATAGAAGGCATCTTTCAAATCAATTACTGAAAAATATTTGGCTCGTTCAGGAATTTCAGACAATAGAGTATAAGGATTAGGCACCACGGGGTGTAAAGGAACCACAGCCTCATTTATTATTCGTAAATCTTGAACTAATCTCCATTTATCATTTGATTTTTTTACACCCAAAATAGGAGTGTTGCATGGACTGTTACAGGGAACTAATAGTCCCTGTTCCTTTAAATTTTCAATGATGGGTTTTAACCCTTCCTTAACCTCAGGTTTCAGTGGATACTGCTTCTTATGTGGGAATAAGTGTGGGTCTTTGAGCTTGACAACCACAGGAATAGCATTTTGTGCTCGACCCACAGATTTTCCATCAGCCCATACTCTAGGATTCACATTTTGTTCAACTAAAGGGAGAGAAAGGGAAGGCTCCATATTCATGAAAACAGAGGCATGGACTTTGCTCAGTATATCCCTCCCCAAAAGGGGTGAGGGTGATTCTGGCACGATAAGAAACTCGTGTGAAAATAGCACAGAATCCCAGTTGCATGATAGAGAATAACTGAAGTAATACCTTTTGGCTCGTCCAGACAGTCCCATTACGGAAGCGGATCGGGAAGAAAGTGGGCCAGGGGCTTCAGTAAGCACGGAGTAAGTTGCCCCAGTATCTAAAAGGAAATTGACGGATTGGCCTCCCACTGTTATTAATACCCGGGGTTCCTCAGGTGTAATTAGGACGGGAGCTTGTGTGGGGACCCCCGGGCACCTTCAGTCCTGATTGTCTTGAGAGTCAGACCCCTGAGACCTACGCCTCTGGGGGCAGTCTCTCCTCCAGTGTGGTCCCTTGCAGACCGGACATGGAGCCGGGGGCGGCTTAGATGCCTGAGGGCAATCCCGCTTGAGATGCCCCTCCTTTCCACAGCAATAGCAAGCCCATCCCTTTTCACCTGGGTCCCTCTGGGCATTTTTCTCAGGCTGCTTAAGAACGGTTTTCATAGCCATTGCGAGGGCTTCCGCCTTTTCCTTCGTCTTTCTCTGCCTTTCTTTCTTTTCCTCATATTCCCTACCATAATAGACTGTCTGAGCCAGTTGTAACAGATTATCTAAAGACTGATTTGGTCCATACGCCCGTTTTGATAACTTACGGCGAATATCTGGAGCCGACTGAGTGAGAAATTTATCTTTTAAGATCACTTTCCCTTCTTCACTTTCGGGATCAATCTCAGTGAATCTGCGAAGGGCTTCTCTCAGTCTATCTAGGAATTTACCAGGAGCTTCTTTCTCCTCCTGTTCTATGTCTGCCAGTTTGCCATAGTTTAAAGGCTTAGAACGCGCCTGTCTGAGTCCTTCAAGAATACATCTGACAAAATGACTCTGATCCCATCTTCCTTTAGCAGTGTTATAGTCCCAGTCTGGTTCTGTAGCTGGGACCGCCTGACTCCCAGTGGGGACCGTGGCCATGCAGTATCACATAGGAAGACCAGGTGTGTCTTCTTTAAGCCCTGGGGATCAAATCTATCCCAGTTTTTCAGGATACAGTTCAAAGGAGTGAGGCTGGAATTGTTAGCTCCCATCTGTAAGAGAGAAAAAAAGCGACCAGCGCCATTTTTTCTACCGGAGGCGTCCCTCCCTGCTCTAGATGGGGGTGTAGACAGACGTTACACCAAAGCTTTTCCTTCCTGGTCGGACTTAGTCTGTCCCTTACCGACGCAGGCGTCACACTCGTCCCTCCCGGTTCTACCACCGAGACGGGGTGGGGATGCACCAGGGGTAGACCTGATGGCATCCCTGACTGACGTCCAGCCCTTCACCTCGCTTGCCTCTGATGCCACCCGGGGTGCAATCAGAGTAACCTTCCGGAATGCTTCCCAAGCTAAGACCTCTGGGGGACACATTCATCACCTGAGTGCCTGTGCACGACCCTGAGTACATTCCTGACCGCAATAAGACCGATACAAACATGAAACTGAGATGTTCCTTCCAAGCGTCACCACACCGGTATAAGAGCCTCCTCTGGTCCACTAAGAGCCAGTGTTACCAAAGGAAAAAACCATTGCAGTTCCAATCTGAGTAACCTTTAACCTCAGAGATGCTCTGGGAGTCGGAGCTCCATCTAGCTTCCGAGCTTTCCATGCCTAGCGAGGCTAGGCGCTTCCTGACTACCAATCCAAGTTTGAGACCTAGACCACAGTATAGCAGCAACATAGGTCACAAGTCCCTTGAAAGTCTATGATCCGATAGATAAGGTTAGTACTTCTAATTCCCAAGGAGTTATGAAATGGTCAAAGAGACCGAAAAGTTTGACCGAGAAAGGAGAGTTCGGTCCACACGCTTTGCCCGTTTCTGGTCAGTTCCCGAAGGAGACATTGGTTGCCTCTTGGCATTGGCAGGTCGGTATAAACCCCCGACAGGTTTTTGCCATAGCCTTATGAGGTCACCGCGGGACCGCAGAGCAGGGCTCCTCACTTGCTTCGTGCAGGGCGTTTCATTCATTCACACAAGCACACCATAGAGTTAGTAAAGTACAGCGGAAAACGTGTTCGCTAGGAGAACAAAGAACTAGAGCTCCAAGCATCCTTACCTTGTCCTGAAGGATCCCGGACGAGCCCCCAAGATGAAAGGTTGTTGCTGAACGATAAGACGCGGGATTCTTGGCCTCCGGAGGAGACGAATTCAATCCGGGGCCAGAGACGAGGCTGGATCGCTCAGAGCTTTTGTGTAATAAAGTTTTATTAAAGTATAAAGGAGATAGGGGAAGCTTCTGACATAGGCATCAGAAGGGGGCAAAAGAGTACCCCCCTCCTAGTCTTTAGCTGTATGTTATATAGTCACTCACAGTCTGTTAATGAAATGAAAGGAATGTCATAAAATTTAGAATGGCATCAGATAATTCATCCCAGGCCATAAAACGATTGACTTGAATCTTGTAGAAGGGCAGAATACCAACAAATAGTTCCGTTTACATAGATTAGGGGAACAATACCTGAGTAAGTAAGTTAGGCCGTTTGGCGGAACCAACTTGAAGATAGAGTCTGGGGTTCATTAACATAGCTTAAGACAACCTTTCCATACGAAAAAGGAATGTATTGGTTAACTCAATGTTTGAGAGTAGTTAGCTTTAGGTGAGACCAGGTGTCATGGCAACACAGAATGTTAAGAGAAACCTCCTTTTAAATTTGTATAGAGAAGGAAAAACAGATCGCTGGTTTGTTTCTTCCTGCCGCTTAAGAGAGATAAAAATGTCTGGCACTTACAGCCTCTTTCCTCCATTTGGAGACCCCTGGCCTTCTTGCCTGTTACCCTCTCACTTCCATCATTGCATGCAAGTTGAGTAAAATTTGAGAGAGACGTTTAAACATTCTGTCAAGGTTGGTAGTTGATCAACGCTAAGGTTCAAACTGAGTGAAAGAGTCTGGCCTGATGTCCTCTAATCATTAAAGAAATGAAAGAAGAGAAACTTTGGAAGGTATGAGAAACTAGTAATTGAGTGCCTTTTAAAAATTCTTATGCCACTTCTGTATGTTTATTTGGAAAACTAAGTTTAGAAATCTAAGTTATTTTTACTTCTCTAGTAGAAACAAAAATTTGATTCTCTTAAACCCTGTCACATAAAAATTAGATAAGCTCTAAAAAAAAAAAAAAATTAGACAAGCTCTAATCCTCAGCTACTTGCTATTTTCCAAGTGATTGTGACTTCTCTGTCAAATCCATTTTTATTGTAAAATTTGGGGAAATTCCTTTGTGTGCCTCTGATCTCTTGTGGGACCACAGCTAAATAATTAGGAATTTTTGTTATTGTTACACTAAGAACTACATATTATAAGCTGGTACAATGAGGCTGGAGTGCTTGAGATACTTAGGTGTAAATCCTGATTCAGTTCCTGAAAACTTTGAAGAAAATCCTTTCAAGTCATAGTGCTTAAGTTCATGGATTTTAGAAATAGACTGCCTGGATTCACATCTTTAGGTCTGTATCCTTCAGGAAGGTACTCTTCTCCCAGGAAAGAGTAACGATTACTGTCCTGCCTACTGCAGGTACCAGCCTACAGATGACTAGAGCTGAAGGAAGGAAAAAACTTATTCTTAAATTAACTTTATAGTTTTGATTATTAGTACTGATCTGGACTTAATAAATACTGAACATAGACGGTACTTTGAGACTTAAACAGAATTTCTTACTACTTTGTTTGCTTGATTTTTCCTTGGTTACTTAGCCATTTATTTATTTGTATTGAGGTACAGTTGGTTGAATTACACTGTTGTGTTAATTTCTGGTGTATAGCAAAGTGACTCAGTTATACATATATTTTATTTTGTATTCTTTTCCATTTTGTGCTTATTTGTTTTTAAAATAAAAGATCAGAAAAATCTTAAGGATTGCTGTTATTATCATCAGAGACAGAAATAAAACTAGACAAATGAGTGATTTACAGGAACAGTGGAAGCAAAAATAAACTTGTTTTATGATTCCTGTCCCAAGTTTTCATTGTTGACAATAAGATATACCCAGATTTCACAAGGACACAGTCCCTGTATTGGAAACTCCTCCAATCCACTCTCAGCACTGTACTTTACTGAATGCAACTTAAAGAATACATATAAAGGGACTCTGTTCCCTTCCTAGAGGAATTTTTCCTGATATATTCCTCTTTTATTTACTTCTGCCTAGCCCATAACATGTCATGGTTCTCTTAAAACATTTACTGGGCCTTGTGTTCCTATACAAAAAGGAATAATAACAAAAACATTAGGTATAATAAATAGGGTTAAAATACTTCAGGGATCTATGTGAAGCAAATCCTTAGTTTTCAGACTATTTGAAATAATTCTCTGTGGCCCACCAGTTACAGTTTGTTTAGAGCGATTGACCCCAGGAAGTTACAGTTCAATATTAGTTGTGTTCCTCTGCCTATTCTTCATGTAGGGAAAGAACATGTGGATGAAAAGTAATGGCAGAATATTTTTCCCCTTCCATAAGTTTTAAACATTTTTACATAAAAAGGACAGTTGAGGAAGATGTAATAAATAATCAAAAGCGAAACACATTCCTTCTTTACATTTGGTGATGAATTCACACACCTAAATTATATTCTTAATATATATTCTTATTTTCTGAAGAAATATTACACACAGGAACATATATTATATCCATGTTGCTTTTTTCTAGGAAACACAGCGTAATGAGAGATGATATATCATTTAGGTATAAATACTGGTGACGCTGTATGAAGTAAACTATCTAAAGCTTCAGGCTGAAAACGTCATACACTGAATGCTCTGTGTAATAGCTCTCTCATCCTTCATAGCTCTTGCATGTCTATGGAAGAGGATGCTCGTGGAAACTTATATCACCTCCTATTCTTTATCACCTCTCACCTATATTTGAGAAGTATTGCTCAAACTATCAAGGCCATAGAGGTGAATATCACACTGAGAATGAGTTCTTTGCTCAATACAGATAATTTTTTGGACTTATGCTTGTTTAGAATATTTATTACAATCTCTGATTTATTTTAATTTTCCACAGAGGTCTCTATCAGCAAAGAATGGGATAATTCATGTAGCTATGATTTTCAAGACCTTGTAAGAAGGTAGCCTGAAAAATCCAGAAAAACTGCCTAGTTATTAAGTATCTCCTCCAAGCTTCATCTATGCTCTTTCTTTAATACCCTCCATAAGCCAAGGAAATTTAGGAAACTAAAATACCTGACAATGTTATCTGTACAAATTCCCTCTATGTGACATGTTTATTATATCATAAAATAGTTACTTTTCATATTCCAAGTATGCATTTTTCTTGTTTGCTTATTATTGATTACTTATATTGGTATATTATTCTTTCAGATAGTTTCTATATGACATATACAATTATAAAATAATTAAAAATATCATAATATTCAAGTGAAAAATATATGGCCATTTTAGAAGTTGCACGTTGCTATTTGAGGTGTGGTTCTCAGATCAACAGCATTAGCATCTCCTTGTAAGCTTATGAGAAAATCAGAATCTCAGACTCACCTTAGACTTCATCTATCAGAATTCACACATAACACAGTCCCTATTAAATATCCACTGAAGTGTGAAAAGCACTATTCTAAGATTACAATAGAAATCTTATGAAAATTCAGGCATAGATTAAAGCAACACACATTCTTCTATTACAGTTTTTAAAAATTACTGTTTTCTTAGAGTAAACCATCTTTATAAGAGACTACTGAGTGAAAAATCCTATAGATTGGCCCTTAGGCTTATTCTGTCTAGTAATATGGAAGATAGCATGCAATGAGGATGGTTCACAGCAGGAGGGGATGGAAACAAAAGATACAAAATGCTAATGGTTTTATAGCTGAATTTTTGAAACAAATACTTCCAAATGTATATGATTAATTTATTGCTTTTTAAGAAGCACAGGTTGCTTTTTCATTTTGTAGATTGCCTCTTCTGATGTGCGGAGCTTTTTTAGTCTGATGTAGCCCGTGTAATATTGTCTTTAAAGTGCTAGAAGAATAAATGACGTAAGCACTGCACCTACATTTGGAAATTTTTCACTTAAGGCCTGTCTTTGAAAATGTTTTAGGTGCGACAATTTTGTATTCGTTCTTGCATTAATTACTCACATAAGATATTGGTTATTATTTTTCATTTTTTTTAATGGAGTGAAAATTTAGACTCATTGTTAACTTTATAATTTTATGATAATTTTCTCTGGTTTTTAAATTTGTCTTGGTGATACATTTTTATAACATGTCATTACAATTATTTCATTTAGTGTTGAAATAAAGAACTCTTATTATTAAATCCATATTTCTTAATAATACTTTTATTTAATTTTCATAAATAAGTACTACTACCATAAATTGGTTTGTACAAATAAAACTGATTCCTGGTAAGCATGTTTCTCAATTTGTGGGCGCTGTGAAGTTTATATTTTTTCCTAACTTTCAATAGAGGAGTTAATTTGTGAATTTTCTGAGTTGGTTAAGTGCAGGTTGGGAAACAGCTTCCTAATTTATTTTATATTTTTTCTTATTTGGGCTTCTTTATTTGACTACTTGCTTCTTTGTGAGTTAATTTTTGCAGAATATAAAATATGGGCATATTTTACCTTACGTATGCTTTCCCATTTTCTCCATTGACCCCACTGACAGGTGACTTGAGGTACTCCTTGTGTCTCACAGATTATAGCATGAGCTATGACCCCATAAAACTGAAAGGACAGCAGTATCATGAAACACTTGGTTGACCTGAAATAAATACACTGTCTGTCTGCTTGTCACAGGCCTGTGACAACTTCAGAGCAAAGCGGAGGCCTGTCAAACATGCCGTGCAGGCTGCAGTTATCACAATAGCAAACACACCCCTTATCAAGGGAACAAGGGCCAGTATACCATGAGAAAAGACATGGCAAGCATCCATACCAGAACACACACACAGAGAAACCAAACATATTTGCACTCTTACAATTTACACAGGTCTCTCCCACATGAAAACAGCCCTTCAAGACCACAGCACTTGCTCAGTCAGAACTGACTCTTTGCGACATCATGGAGTAGAACCCACCAGACTCTTCTGTCCATGGGATTTCCCAGGTAAAAATACTGGAACGGGTGGCCTTTTCCTACTCCAGAGGATCTTTCTGACCCAGGGATCGAAGCTGTGTTGCCTGAATTGGTAGGCAGATTCTTTACCACTGAGCCATCCCTGCTTTTCCCTAAATTCATAGAGTCAGAGAAATATAAGTAAAATGAGAAAGCAGATACACCTCTTGCAATTTTAAGAATAAGAAAAATCCCCTGAAATAACAAAAATGAAACAAAACTCTCTGGTCAACTAGACGCTGAGTTCAAAAAAAAAGTAATAAAAATGCTGAAGGAACTGAGAAAGATTAGTGATATAAATGCAGATCACAAGGAACTAGAACTATAGAGAAACTAATCAAAATTAGACAACTTCATTGCTGAAACAAAAACTAAGCTAAGGGCAATGAATAGCAAACTAAATAATGCAGAAGAATTAATAAGTTTTGTGAAAGATATAACAGAAATCATCCAATCAGAACAGCAGACAGAAAGACCAAAAAAGAGTATCATACAAGAGCTACAGGATAATATAAAGCATGACAATCAATGCATAGTAGGAATCCCAGGAGATGAAAGAGACAAGGGGAATTGAAGATGTATTTGAATAAATTACAACTGTACAACCCCCAAACCTAAAAAAAGGAAACACATACCCAGTTACAGAAAGCACAGAGGGTTCCAAACAAGAGGAACTCCCAAAAGACCTACTCCAAGACATACCATAATTAAAATGATGAAAATTAGAGGATTCTTACAGCAGTAGGAGAAAAGCAAAGAGTCAGTCATAAGGAAATCCCCATAAGACTATCCTTGACTTTATTAGCATAATGGTCTAACCAAATTAACTAGAAAACAGTTCTACTATGGACTATAACAAATTTGACTTCTTACTATGCACAGAAGTTGGATAACCTGAATCAGGTAAAAATCTGAATGTAAAAAATCACTTGTGTCTCCAAACTCAAGTTGTATACATTAAATATTAAGAGATCTTATAAGCTGTTCATACTTAAGTGGTTTTAATAAAGTATCATGAATTTCTGTGAAGTACAAATGAGTTGAATCATTTGCATATCATATAGACTATCCATTCTATATTATTATTTTAAAAGGCAGTATTGCAACAAATACTCTTGACGATGTCCTGATGCCACAGCTGCAGAAAGTGCAATTATGCAAATGTCCCAACAGAAAGTTTCTGAAGTAACTGACAAAATGTTTATGAAAAGTTGAATTATATAAATATTGCCTTTATGAGGTCCTAATAGGTGCAAAGCTTTATTAAGGCTACTGAAAATAGCTGATAATGATAATATAGAGAGATAGAAATATAATACATTGCTATTAATGAATACACAATATTTTATGCTCCAAGGTTACTATACGTACATGATCTGGCATATAGTAACTCAAGTATCCTTGCAAAACATTATTATATCATAACAGTCTGACAACATCTTAATCAAAAGCTGAATCAATGCTATATCTTAGTTAATAACATTATTTGAGGAAGTATGCGTTTCAAAAGATATGTTGGTGGTGAAATGATTAAAGATATGGAATCTAGAATGCAAATATATATGCTTTAAAAAATCCACTTTTACATTTATTTCTTAGTTCTATTTGGCAAGTTCTTTTAGATATTAATGTAATAAGTAAAATGAAGAACTAAATATTTAATAATACAATTTCTTTGAAATTTTCAGAGATTAAAAAACTCTCTAAGATTGAACAAAGTTTACCACAAGTTTACCCTTGTTTACCACAAAAAAAGAGCATTAATACCAACTTGTCCAATCAAGAAACCACTAGGAAAAAAGAATGACTTACTTTTGAGTTTCATAATTGGTCCATCTCCTAATCAGTCTCAAAATTGTATGTAAATTAATTTATATTTTCTGTATTAGATACAACATCATATTAACCAAAAATGAAACAGCATGGCTTACTTAAGAACATCATGACCTTTTCAAGATAATAAAGACACAGACTAAACGAGTTTCAGAGTTATGATGGATAATTTACTAAATATACTAAAATATATTAGAATCTTTAAGGTACGAAAACCTTAAGTTATTTAGAAATATATTTGTTCTCACTAATATATTCAATATATTTTAATATTTTCTGAGCATATATGAATGTGTGTATATTTTCATTATCAATATATATTTAAATTCTCTTGTAGTATATTATAAAATGATGTTTCCAAAATTACATTTCTTGAATGATCTGAGGCCTGCAGTGTTCATAGAATACATTTTCTAATCACAATAAAATAAAATTAGAAATCCTGTAACAAAAATCTATCTTAGGAATTCATAAAACAAATAAATAACAAGCTAATGCATATTAAATTTTGTTTAAAGCAGAAGACAGAAGAGAACATATAGCTTTAAATTTTATTTGAGCAAAGTTTGAATTTATTTGAGCACAAATGAACTAGTCTTCAGTAGAATAATACAGTCAGTAACAAAATATGAATAAGTATGATATAATTGGTTATCAATAATAATAAAATGAAGGTGATTGGGACTTTAAAAAGATTAGGAAATTCGGCAATGTTTTTTGTGAGAAAAATGAGTAAAACATGAAGAAGACAAAAGTAAATATAGAATGAAAAGGGATACATTTAAACCTTTATAAAACATATATTCTATAAAAATATAAAGCATCATAATGGATAGGAGAAAACATAACTTGAAATCAATTAGAAATCTTGATAATAGTTGAGTGGAAAACACAGGGATAAGTAGCATATATGTGTTGCAAATATATTTACATATTCAGGGACAGATTCCAAATCTACTAAAGTAATCCCATATGTTAAAAGAGCATGGGAAGAAGTAAAAAATAAAATAAAAGCATAAAATAAAGTAAGAAAGAGGACTAAACACAACAATTACAGTGCTCTGTGCACTGCGGAACAGGAATAGCTCAGATCTCAGAACATGAGACCATACTACAAAATAAATGATACTTTAAATCAAATAAAATATTATTTATCTGTAAGCCCTGTGTTTGTCACCTAATCCTTTCAAGTACACTGCAATATAATTGTTATACCTACTCTCAAGAGGGTATTTGTATACATATATGATTGCCTAGCACATGTAACAAAGATTTAAGATGCCTAGAATTTTATTTCAATAATATAAATAATGTAATACGAATTTGCAATTTTGAAACCTCCTCCTCTTGGAAATCGCCATTAGTCCCACCACAGAGCAGCCAGGTGGCCCATCCACAAACTGGAGGACAATTACTCTAAAAATATTCTTGCATTGTTGGAAAAGTTCTAGGTTCTGCAACAAACTTCCCAACCTGGGAATCCAGCAAAGGGACTGAGAAGCCCCAGGGAATCTGACTTTGAAGGTCAGCAGGATTTGATTACAGAACGTCCATAGGACTGGGGAAACAGAAACTCCTAGAGAGCACACGCAAAACCGTTTGCACACCAGGACCCAGGAGAAAGGAGCAGTGACCTCACAAGACATTGAGCCAGACCAGCCTGTGAGTATTTGGGAGTCTCCGGCAGAGGAGTATCAGGCACCGGAGGCAACAGTCCTGGGAGGCCCTGCTTGCTGCCAACAGCCCTTTTGGAGAAGGTTGCCATTAACTTTACCATAGTTTAGCCTCAGGCCAATTTACAGAGAGAGTGGACAGCCGCACCCATCAGCAGAAAACTGGAGTAAAGATTTATTGAGCATGGCCCTGCCCACCAGAGCAACACCCAGTTTTCCTCACAGCCAGGCACTCCCATCAGGAAGCTTGCACGCGCTTCTTATTCTCATCCATAAGAGGGAAGACAGAATGAAAACCGCAATCACAGAAAAATAACCAAAATGATCACATGGATCACAGCTTCATAACTCAATGAAACTATGAGCTATGCTATGAAGGGCCACCCAAGACAAATGGGTCGTGAGGGAGAATTCTGACAAAGCGTGGTCCACTGGAGAAGGGAATGGCAAACCACTTCAGCATTCTTGCCTTGAGAACCCCATGAAGAGTATGAAAAGGCAGAAAGATAGGACACTGAAAGATGAGCCCCTAAGTCAGTAGGTGCCCTGTTGCTACAAAGAGAAGAGTGGAGATATAACTCCAGAAAGAAGGAAGAGACGGAGCCAGAGCAAAAATGACGCCCAGCTGTTGATGTTTCTGGTGGTGAAAGTAATGTCTGAAGCTGTAAAGAACAATATTCCATAGGAACCTGGAATGTGAGGTCCATGAAATCAAGGTAAATTGGAAGTGCTCAAACAAGAGATGGCAAGAGGGAATATCGACATTTTAGGAATCAGTGACCTAAAATGGACTGGAATGGGCAAATTGAATTCGGATGACCATTGTATCTACTACTATGGCAAGAATACCTTAGAAGAAATGGAGTAGCTCTCATAGTCAACAAAAGAATCTGAAATGCAGTACTTGGATGCAATCTCAAAAACAACAGAATGATCTCTGTTCATTTCGAAGGCAAACCATTCAACATCACACTAATGCAACTCTCTGCCCCAACCACAAATTCTGAAGAAGCTGAAGTTGAATGGTTCTATGAAGATGCATAAGACCTTCTAGAATTATAGGGGACTGGAATGAAAAGTAGGAAGTCAAGAGATACCTGGAGTAATAGGCGAGTTTGGCCTTAGAGTACAAAATGAAGCAGGGCAAAGGCTATTAAAGTTTTGCCAAGAGAATGCAATGGTCAAAGCAAACACCCTCTTCCAAAAACAGAAGAGAAGACTCTACACATTGACATCACCAGATGGTCAATACCGAAATCAGATTGATTATATTCTTTGCAGCCAAAGATGGAGAAGCTCTATACAGTCAACAAAAACAAGACCGGGAGCTGAATTGTGGCTCAGATCATGAACTCCTTATTTGCAAACCACTAGGCCACTCAGGTATGACCTAAATCAAGTCCCTTACAATTATCCAGTTGAAGTGACAAATAGATTCAAGGGATTACATCTGATAGAGAGCCTGAAAAACTATGGTTCGAGGTTTGTAACTTTGTACAGGAGGTGGTAATCAAAATCATCTCCAAGGAAAAAAAATGCAACAAAGCAAAACTGTTTTCTGAGGAGGCCTTACAAATAGCTAAGAAAAGAGGAGAAGTGAAAGGCAAAGGAGAAAAGAAAGTATATACCCATCTGATGCAGACTTTCAAAGAATAGCAAGGGGGAGAGATAAGAAAGCCTTCTTAAGTGAACAATGCAAAGAAATAGAGGAAAACAATAAATGGGTAAGACTAAGAGATCTCAAGAAAACTGGAAATACAAGTGAACATTTCATGCAAAGATGTACACAATGAAGACAGAGACAGTGAGGACCTAATAGAAGCAGATTTATTAGAAAGAGGAGGCAGGATACACAGAAGACTGCACCAAAAAAAAAAAAAAAAAAGATCTTAATGACCCAGATCATCATGATGGTATGATCACTCACCTAGAGCAGACACAATAAAGTGTGAAGTTTAGTGAGCCTTTGGAAGCAATACTACGAACAAAGCTAGTGTAGGTGATGGAATTCCAGCTGAGCTATTTCAAATCCTAAAAGATGATGTTGTTAAAGTGCTGCACTCAGTCATTTCAGTAGCTTAGTCCTGGCCGACTCTTTGTGACCCCATGGACCACAGCATGCCAAGCTTCCCTGTCCATTACCAACTCTCGAAGCTTACTCAAACTCACGTCCATCGAGTCCGTGATGTCATCCAACCATATCATCCTCTGTTGTCCCCTTCGTCTCCCGCCATCAATCTTTCCCAGCATCAGGATCTTTTCCAATGAGTCAGTTCTTCACATCAGGTGGCCAAAGTATTGGAGTTTGAACTACAGCATCAGTCCTTCCAATGAATATTCAGGACTGATTTCCTTTAGGATGGACTGGTTGGATCTCCTTGCAGTCCAAGGGACTTTCAAGAGTCTTCTCCAATGTCACATTTCAAAAGCATCAGTTCTTCAGTGCTCAGCTTTCTTTATAGTCCAAATCTCACATCCATATATGACTACTGGAAAAATCATAGCTTTGACTAGATGGACCTTCGTTGGCAAAGTAATGTCTCTGCTTTTTAATGTGCTATCTAGGTTGGTCATAACTTTTCTTCCAAGGAGTAAGCGTCTTTTTATTTCATGGCTACAGTCACCATCTGCAGTGATTTTGCAGCACCAAAAAATAAAGTCTCTCACTGTTTCCGTTGTTTCCCCATCTATTTGCCATGAAGTGATGTGACCAGATGCCATCATCTTAGCTTTCTGAATGTTGACTATTAAGCCAACTTTTTCACTCTCCTCTTTCACTTTCATCAAGAGGTTCTATAGTTCTTCTTTGTTTTCTGCCACTGGGTGGTGTCATCTGCATATTTGAGGTTATTGGTATTTCTCCCAGCAATCTTGATTCCAGGTTGTGCTTCATCCAGCCCAGTGTTACTCATGATGTACTCTGCCTATAAGTTAAATAAGTAGGGTAACAATATACAGGCTTGACCTATTCCTTTCCCAGTTTGGAACCAGTCTGTTGTTCCATATTCAGTTCTAACTTTTGCTTCTTGACCTGCATACAGATTTCTCAAGAGGCAGGTCAGGTGGTCTGGTATTCCTATCCTTTTAAGAATTTTCCATAGCTTGCTGTGATCCACACAGTCAAAGGCTTTGGCATAGTCAATAAACCAGATGGAGATGTTTTTCTGGAACTCTCTTGCTTTTTTGATGATCCAGTGGATGTTGACAATTTGATCTCTGGTTCTTCTGCCTTTACTAAATCCAACTTGAATATTTGGAAGTTCTTGACTCACATACTGTTGAAGCCTGGCTTGGAGAATTCTGAGCATTAATTTGCCAGTGTGTGAGATCCGTGCAATTGTGCAGCAGTTTAAACATTCTTTGGCATTGTGTTTCTTTGGGACTGGAATGAAAACTGACCTTTTCCAGTCCTGTGGCCACCGCTGAGTTTTCCAAATTTGCTGGCATATTGAGTGCACCATTTTCACAGCATTATCTTTTAGGATTTGAAATAGCTTAAGTGGACTCCATCACCTCCACTAGCTTTGTTCATAGTGATGCTTCCTAAGGCCCACTTGACTTCGCATTCCAGGATGTCTGGCTCTAGGTGAGTGATCACACCATCGTGATTATCTGGGTCGTGAAGATCTTTTTTGTAAAGTTCTTCTGTGTATTCTTGCCACCTCTTCTTAATATCTTCTGCTTCTGTTAATAAAGCATTTCTGTCCTTTATTGAGCCCATCTTTGCATGAAATGTTCCCTTGGTATCTCTAATTTTCTTGAAGAGATCTCTAGTCTTTCCCATGCTATTGTTTTCCTCTATTTATTTGCATTGATCACTGAGGAAGACTTTCTTATTTCTCCTTGCTATTCTCTGGAACTCTGCATTCAAATGCATATCTCTTTCCTTTTCTCCTTTGCCTTAAGCTTCTCCTCTTTTCTCAGCTATTTGTAAGTCCTCCTCAGACAATCATTTTTCCTTTTTGCATTTCTTTTTCTTGAGAATGGTCTTGATCACTGCCTCTTGTACAAGTCACGAGTCTCCATCCATAGTTCATCAGGCACTCTGTCTATCAGATGTAATCCCTTGATTCAATTTGTCACTTCCACTGTATAATGTGTAAGGAATTTAATTTAGGTCATACCTGAATGGTCTAGTAAAATGTTTTCCCACTTTTTTCAATTTAAGCCTGAATTTGGCAATAAGGAGTTCATGATCTGAGCCACAGTCAGCTCCTGGTCTTGTTTTTGCTGACTGTATAGAGCTTCTCCATCTTTGGCTGGAGAAAATATAATCAATCTTATTTTTGTATTGACTCTCTGTGATGGTCATGTATAGAGTCTTCTCTTGTGTTGTTGGAAGAGGGTGTTTATTATGACCAGTGTGTTCTCTTAGAAAAAGTCTGTTAGCCCTTGACATGCTTTGTTTTGGACTCCAAGGTCAAATTTGGCTATTACTCCAGGTATCTCTTGACTTTCTGCTTTTGCATTCCAGTCCCCTATAATGAAAAGCACGTCTTTTTTGGGTGTTAGTTCTAGAAGCTCTTGTAGGTCTTCATAGAACAACATCAGCTTCTTCAGCATTACTGGTTGGATTACTGTGATATTGAGTAGTTTGCCTTGGAAACAGAGATCATTCTGTCATTTTTGAGATTGCATTCAAGTACTGCATCTGTCTAGTCAAGACTGTGGTTTTTCGAGTAGTCATGTATGGATGTGAGAGTTGGACTATAAAGAAAGCTGTGTGCCGAAGAATTGATGCTTTTGAACTGTGGTGTTGGAGAAGACTCTTGAGAGTCCCTTGGACTGCAAGGAGATCCAACCAGTCCATCCTAAAGGAGATCAGTCCTGGGTATTCATTGGAAGGACTGATGCTGAAGCTGAAACTCCAATACTTTGGCCACCTGATGCGAAGAGCTGACTCATTTGAAAAGACCCAGATGCTGGGAAAGATTGAGGGCAGGAGGAGAAGGGGATGACAGAGGATGAGATGGTTGGATGGTATCACTGACTCAATGGACATGAGTTTGGATGTACTCCAGGAGTTGGTGATGGACAGGGAGGCCTGGCATGCTACAGTTCACGGGGTCGCAAAGAGTCGGACATGGCTGAGCGACTGCACTTAACTGAACTGAACTGCGTTTCTGACTCTTTTGTTTACTATGATGGATACTCCACTTCTTCTAAGGGACCCTTGACAATACTAGTAGACATAACGGTCATCTGAATTAGATTTGCCCATTCCAGTCCATTTTAGTTCACTGATTCCTAAAATGTTACTGGAGATGGAAATGGCAAACCACTTCAGCATTTTTGCCTTGAGAACCCCATGAACATCTGCACTCAGTACGCCAGCAAATTTGGAAAACTCAGTAGTGGTCACAAGACTGGAAAAAGCAATGCCAAAGAATGTGCAAACTATCACACAATTGCGCTCATTTCACATGCTATCAAAGTAATGTTCAAAATTCTTCATGCTAGGCTTCAACAGTACATGAGCCGAGAACTTCTAGATATACAAGCTGGATTTAGAAAAGGCAGAGGAACCAGAGATCAAATTGCCAACATCCATTGGATCATAGGAAAAGTAAGAGAATACCAGACAAACCAACTACTTCTGCTTCACTGACTATGCTAAAACCTTTGACTGTGTGGATCACAAAAAAACTGTGGAAAATTGTTCAAGAGATAGGAATACCAGACCACCTTACCTGCCTCCTGAGAAACCTGTATGCAGGTCAAGAAGCAACAATTAGAACTGGACATGGAACAACATACTGCTTCCAAATTGGGAAAAGAGTATGTCAAGGCTGTATACTGTCACCCTGCTTAATTAAGTTATATGCAGAGTACATCATGGGAAATGCCAGACCAGATGAAACTCAAGCTGGAAACAATATGGCCAGGAGAATTGTCAATAACCTCAGATATGCAGATGACACCACCTAATGGCAGAAAGTGAAGAGGAGCTAAAAAGCCTCTTGATGAAGTTGAAAGAGGAGAGTGAAAAAACTGGCTTAGAACTCAACATTCAAAAACTAAGATCATAGCATCCAGTCCCATCACTTCATGGCTGATAGACTGGGGGAAAAGGGGATATGGTGGCATATCTTATTTTCTTGTGCTCCAAATCACTGTGAGCAGTGACTGCGACCATGAAATTAAAAGAATCTTGCTCCTTGGAAGAAAAGATATTACAGACATCAACAGCACATTAAAAAGCAGAGACATCACTTTGCAACAAAGGTCCATATAGTCAAATCTATGGTCTTCCCAGTGGTCATGTATGGATGTGAAAGCTGAAGTATAAAGAAAGCTTAGTACCAAAGAATTGATGCTTTTGAACTGAGATGTTGGAGAAGACTCTTGAGAGTCCCCTGGACAGCAAGGAGATCAAACCAGTCAATTCTAAAGGAAATCAACTCTGAGTATTCATTGGAAAGACTGATGCCGAAGCTTAAGCTCCAATACTTTGGCCACCTGATGTGAAGAGCCGACTCTTTGGAAGAGACTCTGAGCTGGGAAAGTTTAGGGCAGGTAGAGAAGGGGACCACAGAGGATGAGATGGTTGGATGGCATCATCCATCTACTCAATGGATATGAGTTTGAGCAAATTCTGGGAGATGTTGAAAGACTGTGAAGCCTGGCATGCTGCAGTCCATGGGGTTGCAAAGAGTCCTACCCAACTGAGCATTTAAGCAACTATTAAAGATATATAGAATTTATGAGTTTCCTAATTTGCTTGATATAGCTCTAAGTTTTTAAATTTAGCTATTTATTATATGTTGTTGAATATGTTTGGAAAATTTCACTTTTAAACCAGCTGCTACTGCTACTGCCAAGTCACTTCAGTCGTGTCTGACTCTGTGCGACCCCATAGACGGCAGCCCACCAGGCTCCCCTGTCCCTGGGATTCTCCAGGCAAGAACACTGGAGTGGGTTGCCATTTCCTTCTCCAGTGCATGAACGCGAAAAATGAAAGTGAAGTTGCTCAGTCGTGTCCGACTTTTAGCGACCCCATGGACTGCATGGGTCCTACCCTACCAGTCTCCTCCGTCCATGGGATTTTCCAGGCAAGAGCACTGGAGTGCGGTGCCATTGCCTTCTCCTTTAAACCAGCTAGCTCTACCTAATTATTGTCCCCATTATAACATTTGATAAATACAGTTTTGTAGAGGAAAAGGAAATATTTTCTCTTTGGGGGTACGCATTTTCCCAATCATGTTATTTTGTAAGCATGTTAATTTGTATGAAATATGGGTACTTGGAGGCTGTAGGCTAGGACGAACTAAACTGATGACTCAGTGGCTGGCACCATTAATCACTTCCGTTCTGATTTTCATTCTGGCTCTCGTGACCCTGCCTTGTACTGCGTTTTCCTTCCTTCACAGAACAAATCAGTTGAGTCAAAAGCCCAGGACTAATCAGAACAACTTCCCTGTAGCATTTGTTGGCTAGAGATTCAGGATTACATTTTCAAATAGAGTTTCAAGTCTCGTGAAGAAGTCCAATAGTAAATCTGTTTCCAATTTTATAGACAGATATAGAGAGATATGTAGCTGCTCTCAATTTAAAGTACGTTTTTATAAAATAATAAAATACATTAAAAATGTAAACAGTGTATCTACTTGATGATATATCAAAGTGTGTATTGATACAGCTAATTTTAATATATATACTTTGGATAAATTTACACAGAGGATTTTATTGTTTCTATTTCTTAGAAAACTTTGATATAATATTTCAAGCAATGTCACATTTGAAGTCCATAGAGAGCAAACTTCGAGGCCAATATTTGCAAAAATGTGGATGTTAGTAGGAATAGTAATAAATGCATACCAATGCAATGTACTAAATATATAATAAATATACATGTTAAAATACAGAAGTCTGTAAAAATACTTAAAATTTAAATTTAAAAATTATATACATACCTATACTATTCAAGTAAGCAACAAAAAAGATACTAAGATTATTTTCTAAATATTTTTCTGGGTGACCATTTAAAAAAACATATTCTTCCCAATATAGGGAAAGAAGCATAATTAGATTTATAATAGTCACAATTATTTTAAAAGGTACTATTTTTTAAATAAAATTTATGACCTTCTTTGTTTATAAAACCACTCCATAAATTCACTTTCCACCTGCACTTTACTTGCCACTTGACTAAAACATATTATGCAACTGTTGTTTTTTATTCAATACTTGCCTTTTTCTTAATATTTAGACTACATTTTTAGAGCTTTGAAGTTTAAAGCCAAACTGAAAGGGAGGGAGAGATTTCCCATATTACCTCTGCCCCTATAATGCACTTTCTCACATTACCAACATCCCACACAAAAGTGGTAAGTTGAATAAGCCTACATAGACCAAACATAATCACCCAAAGTCCATAGTTTACATCAGGGTTCACGCTCAGTATTGACATTCTGTGGGTTTGGACAAGTGTATAGTGTTATGTGCGGCTTCCCCAGCTCTGTGTTAGAAGAATCTGCCGGCAATGCAGGACACACAGGTTCTATCTCTTGGTTGGGAAAATTCCCTGGAGAAGGAAACAGCAACCCCCTCCAGTATTCTTGGTTGGGAAATCCCACTGACAGGGAGCCTGGTGGTGTAAAGTCCACTGGGCCGCAAAAGTCAGACATGACTCGGCGACAAGACAGTAACAACACCGTGTCGTGCATTCATCACTGTGGATTCATGCAGAGTATTTCTCTGCTCAAAAAAATTCTGCTCTACCTATTAATTTCCCCTCTGCAAGAACCTGCCTTTAAAAAAATTTGTATTAACAATATGACTCTTATTTATTAACTAATAATTTGTCTCAGGCAACATGCTCAGTGAATTACATGTATTATCTTATTTTTTACTATATCTCTGTGAAACTGAATGCTATTACTATTATCATTATCATCTTTATCACTTAAATTTTAAAAATGAGAAAACTGAGCCACATGAAGTTTCTTTTTTTTTATCACATGCACAAAACCAAGTGGTTTAAAAGTGACTGAAGCAAGATGTGAATTACCTGTCTCTACTCTAAGATTCAGCCACTACACCTACTTCCATGCCAAGTCACATTAGGGACGTTAATTTTGTCCAGTTAGTGGGGGACAACTCTGATGTCATAGTAGTTGTCACAGCACTCATCTCTAAAGTTAGAAGACACAGGGAATTTGTTAATGGATAGCTTTTTACCTGTCAGGAGTACTCTGTCTTTATGAAAGCTCGTCATTTTAAGTTTTCCTAGAGTATCTCTAACTCACTCTAGCTAACAATTCATATATTTGCCAAGTACTGTTACGTTATATTTAAGTAATGTACCTTTCATAACTTTTCTATTCAGTTATTTTTCTAAATATGTTTTATTTGTTTAAAATATACTGAATTGACAGTGTTGGGAGAACAAACTATAGAATGAAGCTAATGGCTTTTTCACCCAGTTTTTCTAGAAAATTCAGTAAACATAATTTAGGTGGAAACATATCTCTTTTGCAAGGTTATGTTACAAGGATTAATAAAACTCTCAATCAAGCTTGATTCCATGTATCTTGTAGGTTGTGATGCAGTTTCTAGATTTAACATTGTTCAAGGAATAGACTAGACATTCTATTTTTTTTGTTATTGCCAAAAAAGAAAATGAGAGGATGATGCAAAGAAACATCAATGCTGTAACAGTACAATCATAAAGAATTAACATAAAACTAAACAAAGAAACACGGCACCTGGAAGTTTCAATTATATCTTTGAGATGTAAGTATGACATAAAAGAGATTATTTTGCATATTATAAAATGGCTTTAATATGTGTTATTTTGCATATTAAGAAATGGCTTATTAAATATATGATAGAAATAACTTCCCTCAGATTACACAGAGATACTAGAAATACTTTTTTTTTAAACCAACTAAAAAGGATACTTTTGAGAATGCAAAGAGGCACTATTAAGAATTACACTGGGGCCACAGGTATGCAGTGAGATGAGTAGACCAAAACCTCTGATCATCCTACTTAGGAAGATGCCTGTCTCTGGAGTCTATGAACTACATGGCGCTGTTTGTAAAGGACCCACCTGCCAATGCAGGAGGCGTAAGAGACACGGGTTTGATCCCTGGGTCAGGAAGATCCTCTGGAGGAGTGCATGGCAACCCACTTCAACCCGGAGAATCCCAAGGATGGAGGAGCCGGGTGGGCCATACTCCATGAGGCACAAAGAGTTGGACACGACTGAAGTGACTTAGCATGTACATATGAGTATACACTACACCAGGGATCTCATATTTCTGTAAACATTTTTTTCATCATAATCTGTGCATCGTAATGATAAATCCATTTAAGAATTCCCAGCATGGTTCCAAAAATTAGACTTCAAGTTCTACATTGTAAATTTCAGAGGAAAACGAAATTCATGTTCCATACAACATCCCATGTGTTACTATAGGAGCAGAGCAGGATTATTTTACCACTTTGTAATACACAACTATTTTGGAACTGACTAAGCGGAAGCTCATATGCATTTGCACTGAAATGTCATCTAAATAATATGCACTTGAAAGATGATCTGTATAGGGAAAAACAATTCAAATCAGTAGTTTCAGGTCTTTATGATCAATTGCTAGCAAGAGGTCTAGAATTCCACAGTGACTTAGAGAAAGGCCAATATTCTTAACTTATAATTAAGCAAACTAAAGTATGAATCAGTTATATTTTTCACCAAATTGAGACAAAAAATTGGTGAAAGAACTTTTAGAAGGTGTACTAATCTTGACAGGGCACATCCAATGCTCTTTCCACTATAGAAGACTGCCCTCAGTGAAGTGTAGCTGACATAAAGTCTTAGTTTGGCTCCTGTCCTATTCCATCATAATGAAGTATTAAGTATCCAAGGATCCAAACAGTCCACACTCTTTAATTTTGTTGGTTCCCTCAGTGTTCCTCACCATATAGTATAAAGGGGCATTTGCTTACTGTAACCCAAAACACAGTTCCCTTCCATTTTTAAAATCCCTATAAATAAAAATGGTTCACTTTTTAAATTCTGCAAGAGTCTGAACAATATTGGGTCTACTTCTAGAAGAATATTTCACAAAATCTAATGATGGAACCCAGAGTATAACAGCAGAATGAATGGTTAAAGCTCAAATGCTGTAATTTCAAACTATTGATCAGTGGTAACTTGGGGCACCTCTCAGTTCACTGGCATTTGGCAAACAAGCAAGTTAGGTTAAGTATGAATGGTTAATGTTGAAGTAACTCAATTTACTAAATTTTCATAGGAAATATTTTCTCCTTTTTTCCTCCATAATTGGTCTATATTTCTAATCTGCCCATTTGTTTGTTTGTTTTGAAAATGATAACTGCTTTTAATTAGAACTAAGCTAGAAGAAGAGCAATCTTTAAATGATCTTTTTGCTAAAATATTAGGTCAGGGTCTATTTTTCTAAAGGTATAGATAGCCATCAAGTAATTATATATCATATTAATAAAACAGTATGGTAAACACTCTATATCTGCTTATTACTCCTTAGGGCTCAAAAACAAGTATCAATATGCTATATTTTTACCTGTCACTTTGAAACATTATAAGCTAAAGTTAGCAATGATTTAAACTGTATTAATATTGTTCAATTCAAATGTCTTTAGTTTTTTCTATGAAAAGGGCTATATTTATACTATATATGAATATATATTTGAATAAAATTCAACTATTTAATTTAATATTGCACAATATATTTGGTGTATTTTAAAGATGATTTACTTACAGCTATAAAAACTGTCAGTTATATCATTGTTGGATGTATTTTCTATGGTAGTTCAGTAATGTTGGATATTGCATATTTTATTTCCAACTACAGCAAAATAAAAAATGTTTAGTATTTAAACCCACATATAATTTAAAGGAATACAAATCTGTGTTAACAAGTAAAAACATTTATTTTGAAGTTTAAAATAAAAGCAGAAAGCATTTTTATTTCACCTAACTTTGGACTTGTTTACTAAGTCCAAAATAACGGGTTGGCCAAAAACTTAATTCAGGTTTTTCCATAAGATGTTGGGAAAAACCAAAAAGATGTTTTGGCCAACCCAGTGACTTAGACAAGTTTAATACAAGTGTGAAGAAGTCACCAAGTTGCTGTTTTTATTTCAAATGCACAGTGGAGACCTTAGTGAATTTACTCTGCCAGTTCTTCCTCTGTTGGCTTCCTTCCTTGTTGTTTCTACTTGGGGACATCCATGCAGGAGAGTTATTGGCAAGAGTAAGGAGGCAGGCATGCACTTTCCAAATGAACCCCACAGGGCATAAAGTCTTTGAGCTTCAGAATGTATCTTCTATCATACTTCAAGATACATCATCTTTGCACTTGATGGATTTCTAAATGTGTTTAAACAAAGCACATGTAACAAGTAATCAGACTAAGATTCTTCAATTAATGAATCCTCTGAATGTTTAACCCCTTTATAAAGAAGTTGACTATTTTAGACACAGAGAATAATCAGATATTTTGGTAAGAAATGTTTGCCTGTTTCATATATTGAATAGTTCTTATCAGTACTAATTTACAATCTTCCTTTGTTTCTCTAGCCGTTTAACTACAAGCACATACATGCACACATGCATATAGATGCAATACTCACACATATTTATGCATCATTTGATCTTCCCTTGGGCTGGGAGCAGTAGAATACAAAGAAAGAAAAATTTGGTTCACAGTATCTTCAACAAGTCTATTTAAACTGCATCATCTCAGGTTCAACTCAAAGAAAGAGCATTTACAGTGATATATTCAAAGGGATACCACATACACGTTGATTCTTTCTTCACTATCTAGCCAAATCAGTTCATCAGCATACATCCTACAAGAACAAAGTAATAAGGTATTAAAAGGAATAAATTTCAATATTTATCCTTTGACAGATATCATGTTTAAATCCATATCTTCATGTGAAAATCTTGCTTTCTGTTTAGCTTCAAAATGATGAGTTAAAGAGAGTAAGTGCAAGAGTCCAGTCATTTTATACTTGATCAGACAGGGACATATATTTTCTCTACAGTACCTCTCATCTCTATGTAAAGTTCCCAGGAAACTTACATATATGTTAGATAAATTATATTAGTCAATGTGAACTATAACCTGAGAAAATAAAAATATATAATAAGGGAAGTTTAATTTTTATCACAAAATTAAAATTCAGAAAAGCAAAAGGACCCAAACCAAAAAGGAAAAAGTACTACTGGGCTTTTTTTTCCTTAGGACTTCCTTCATAGCTCAGTTGGTAAAGAATCTGCCTGCAATGCCGGAGACCTGAGTTAGATTCGTAGGTCAGGAAGATCCTCTGGAGAAGGAAATGGCAACCCACTCCAGTAGGAGCCTGGCAGAAGGCGAGGGTGGGAAGATCTGAGAGAATAGCATTGAAACACATATATTATCATATGTGAAACAGATCGCCAGTCTAGGTTTGATGCATGAGATAAGTGCTCAGGGCTGGTGCACTGGGATGACCCAGAGGGATGGGATGGGGAGGGAGGTGGGAGGGGGTTCAGGATGGGGAACACATGTAAATCCATGGCTGATTCATGTCAGTGTATGGCAAAAACCACTACAATACTGTAAAGTAATTAGCCTCCAACTAAAATAAATAAATTTTAAAAAAAGAAAGAGTCGGACACGACTTAGTGACTAAACCACCACCACTATTAGGTTTTTAGTAAATTGCTATTTTTTTTTACAGCTCTCTAAGTATGTCAAAAAGGGAGTGATTTAAATAAGAACATTCAAAAGTCTTTTATATGCTAGATCATTTATGAATTTAGGCCTTAAAACAACAAAGACAGATGTTTGTATTTTGAATCACCAGCTACAGATATCACTATAAAACTTCAGGGTAGTTCATAATAGTCAAATTATTCATATATCTACATCTATCTTATCTATCTTTCTATCTGTCTGTATAGAAAGAGAGTGTGGCTACAGAGACAGGTTTGTACTTTGATTCTTCTATGGGTTCTTGATACATTATCCATACATCTGCCCTATCTGCCAATGGGTCTCTCTCTCTCACATGGGTCTCTTTTGGCATCTGTTTTCATAGGATGCAATGTCTGGTCATTTTAACTCTATTCTAAGCAAGATAGGATCCTGTGTTTTTACTTGGTTGCATCCAATTAAATTTTATTACGTTTTGTTCTGGCAAACAGGCAAATCAGCTTGATTCTGTCAAAGCTTGGTGTCAGTCATTACCCAGGATACAGACGACTCCTCACTGAAGGGCTAGAGATACTGCGCCTCTAAAATATCCTTCTTGGATTATAAGAAAACACCCAGATGCTGAGAGGTGTCTTCACTGTTCCCCGTCAGCTGTCCTCTTCCTGACCTGATAGCGTCTGTCTCAGTGTACACACAGCTTCATCTTCAGGCAAAACCTCACGGAGGGCCCTATGCAGAGCTCCAGATCTGCTTCTCGGACAAAGTCTTCATCCCTGATTTCTTGTCCTACAAATTCCAACTGATTCAGGAGCCCCAGCCTCCAAACCTCTCCGTGGGTCTTTTAATTAGGTGACTGTTCTTAAGGCTCCTATTCTGTTTGTCGCAATTTGGGTAGTGATCCCACAGAACGCAAGTGAAGATGCAGAGGTCACTTATGTCCTTCCTCTCAAGCATCACAGCCCTGGGCTGTCTGATGCCTGATAAAAAGGTGCTTCATGGGTGCTCATCAAGTCTTTGTTTCTTAGTTGGTCAAGGCAGTAAACAACCAACAGCTGCTATGATATCAAGGCTCCATCCAAAGTTCCTGTCTACTTTTCATGCCTCTTTGCTTTCTTTTATCCTCCTCAAATTTTCCTCTTTAGCAATAACCTGAAAAATATGCCTGCTTTCCTATCATTGGTTAAAACCTAAGATTTATCACCATGATTTCCCACATTACTCCTGATTACTTTCAGTTCAGATAAAAGTTTTAACATGATTTAATTTTTTCCTCTTCACCAATGACTTTGAATTTTAGGAACAAAACCATTAACTCAGGAAGAAAAAACATATTAACAAATTTTTGCATAATGGAATCAGAAACAAAACTACTATTAACAAAGTTTTTTTTTTTTAATCAATAAAGTTCCTTTCAAGGGTTTTTTGTAGCATTTGTATTGTCTCAAATTTTTTTGTAGTTTTAGTTTAGTAACCAATATCAATCCTTTAATAGCCATTGCTAAATTCTCTATTAAATGAGATTAAAGTATGGGAAAACCTGGCCTTACACAAGCATTACATAATCACTTGCTACTGCTGTAATCATCATTGCCATCATCATTAAATGACACCACAATCACTAGCAACATCAAAATATCTTAAGCTGCAAATTGCTTTTTAGTTCATTTCCTGATTCATCTCTGTAATTCAGAGATGACAGATTCAATGACAGACCTCTTTTGGAATAAACTGAGTCTCTCTTCAAGAAAAACACTTTGACCACTAGTTGACCATACCAAAAAAAAAACCACAGAAATAAATAAATAAGTTCTACAGTATAGTTTTAATAATACTGTGACTCTAAGTGCCACACATTTACAAGGTTAATTGATTTATCAGTTCAGTCGCTCAGTTGTGTCTGACTGTTTGTGACCCTATGGACTGCAGCATGCCAGGCTTCCCTGTCCATCACCAACTCCCGAAGCTTACTCAAACTCACATCCATGGAGTCAGTGATGCCATCCAACCATCTCATCCTCTGTTATCCCCTTCTCTTCCCGCCTTCCAGAGTCTTTTCCAATGAGTCAATTCTTTGCATCAGGTGGCCAAAGTATTGGAGTTTGAACTACAGCATCAGTCCTTCCAATGAATATTCAGGACTGATTTCCTTTAGGATGGACTGGTAGGATCTCCTTGCAGTCCAAGGGACTTTCAAGAGTCTTCTCCAACGTCACACTTCAAAAGCATCAGTTCTTCAGTGCTCAGTTTTCTTTATAGTCCAACTCTAACATCCATACATGACTACTGGAAAAACCATAGCTTTGACTAGAGGAATCTTTGTTGGCAAAGTAACGTCTCTGCTTTTTAATATGCTGTCTAGATTGGTCATAGCTTTACTTCCAAAGAGGAAGCACCTTTTAATTTCATGTCTGCAATCACGATCTGAAGTGATGTTAGAGCCCCCAAAAATAAAGCCTCTCAAAGATTCCATTGTTTCCCATCGATATGCCATGAAGTGATGGGACCATACGCAATAATATTCATTTTTGGAATGCTGAGTTTTAAGTGAACCTTTTTCCTCTCCTCTTTCACTTTCATCAAGAGGCTCTTTAGTTCTTCTTTACTTTATGCCATAAGGGTGGTGTCATCTGCATATGTGAAGTTATTGATATTTCTCCTAGCAATCTTAATTCCAGCTTGTGCTGTATCCAGACCAGCATTTCACATGATGTACTCTGCATATAAGTTAAATGAGTAGGGTGACAAGGATGTATTCCTTTCCTGATTTGGAACCAGTCTGTTGTTCCATGTCCAGTTCTAACTGTTGAATCATGACCTGCATACAGATTTCTAGGAGGCAGGCCAGGTGGTCTGGTATTCCCATTTATTGAAGAATAATCCACAGTTTGTTGTGATCCACACAGTCAAAGGCTTTGGCATAGTCAATAAACCAGAAGTAAATGTTTTTCTGGAACTCTTGTTTTTTTACCAAGATCCAGCAGATGTTGGCAATTTGATCTCTGGTTCCTCTGCCTTTTCTAAATCTAGCTTGACTATCTGGACGTTCATGGTTCAGGTACTGTTAAAATCTGGCTTGGAGAATTTTGAGCATTATTCAGCCAGTGTGTGAGATGAGTGCAATTGTGCAGTAGTTTGAACATTGTTGGCATTGCCTTTCTTTGGGATGGAATGACAACTGACCTTTTCCAGTCCTGTGACCACTGCTGAGTTTTTCAAATTTGCTGGCATATTGAGTGCAACACCTTAACAGCATCATCCTTTAGGATTTGAAATAGCTCAACTGGAATTCCATCACCTCCACTAGCTTTGTTTGTAGTGTTGCTTCCTAAGGCCCACTTGACTTCAGATTCCAGAATGTTGGCTCTAGGTGAGTGATCACACCATCGTGGTTATCTGGGTCATTAAGATTTTTTCAGTACAGTTCTTCTGTGTATTCTTGCCATCTCCTCTTATTATCTTCGGCTTCTGTTAGGTCCATATCATTTCTGTAGTTTGTTGTATCCATCTTTGCATGAAATGTTCCTGTGGTATCTCTAATTTTCTTGAAGAGATCTCTAGTCTTTCCCGTGCTATTGTTTTCCTCTATTTCTTTGCATTGATCTCTGAGGAAGGCTTTCTTATCTCTCCTTGCTAGTCTTCAGAACACTGCACTCAAATGGGTATATCTTTCCTTTTCTTCTTTCATTTCTCTTCTTTTCTCAGCTATTTATAAGGCCTCCTCAGACAACCATTTTGCCCTTTTGCATTTCTTTTTCTTCAGGCTGGTCTTGCTCACTGCCCCCTGTACAATGTCATGAACCTCCATCTATAGTTCTCCAGGCACTCTGTCTATTAGATCTAATCCCCTGAATCTATTTGTCACTTCCCCTGTATAATGTGTAAGGGATTTGATTTAGGTGATACCTGAATGGTCTAGTGGTTTTACCTACTTTCTTCAATTTAAGTCTGAATTTGGCAAAGAGTTTATGATGCTAGCCACAGTCAGCTCCTGGTCTTGTTTTTGCTGACTGTATAGAGCTTCTCCATCTTTGGCGGCATAGAATATAATCAATGTCATTTTGGTTTTGACCACGTGGTGATGTCCATGTGTAGAGTCTTCTCTTGTGTTGTTGGAAGAGGGTGTTTGCTTTGACCATTGCATTCTCTTGGCAAAACTTTAATAGCCTTTGCCCTGCTTCATTTTGTACTCCAAGGCCAAATTTGCCTATTACTCCAAGTATCTCTTGACTTCCTACTTTTGCATTCCAGATCTCTATAATGAAAAGGACACCTTTTTTGGGTGTTGGTTCTAGAAGTTCTTGTAGGTCTTCATAGAACCACTCAACTTCAGCTTCTTCAGCATTACTGATTGGGTCATAGACTTGGATTTCTGTGATATTGAATGGTTTGCCTTCAAAATGAACAGAGATCATTCTGTCGTTTTTTTAGATTGCATCCAAGTACTGCATTTTGGACTCTTTTGTTGACTGCAATGGCTACTCCATTTCTTCTAAGGGATTCTTTCCCACAGTAGTAGACATAATGGTCATCTAAATTAAATTCACCCATTCCAGTCCGTTTTAATTCACTGATTCCTAAAATGTCAATGTTCACTCTTGCCACCTCCTGTTTGACCACTTCCAATTTACCTTGATTCATGGACCTCACATTCCAGGTTCCTATGCAATATTGTTCTTTACAGCATCAGACATTACTTTCACCACCAGAAACATCAACAACTGGAAGTCATTTTTGCTCTGGCTCCATCTCTTCCTTCTTCCTGGAGTTATTTCTCCACTCTCCCCTTTGTAGCAATAGGGCACCTACTGACTTAGGGGCTCATGTTTTAGTGTCATATCTTTCTGCCTTTTCATACTGTTCATGGGGTTCTCAAGGTAAGAATACTGAAATGGTTTACCATTGCCTTGTCCCATGGGCCATGTTTTGTCTGAGCTCTCCATCATGACCTGTCCGTCTTGGCATGGCTCATAGTTTCATCGAGTTAGATAAGGCTGTAGTCCGTGTGATCAGTTTGATTAGTTTTCTGTGACTGTGGTTTTCATTCTATCTGCCCTCTGAGGGATAAGGATAAGAGGCTTATGGAAGCTTCCTGATGGGAGAGACTGACTGTGGGGGAAAGTGGGTCTTGTTCTGATGGGCAGGGCCATGCTCAGTAAATATTTAATCCAATTTTCTGTTGATGGGTGGGGCTGTGTTCCTTCGCTGTTGTTTGACATGTGACCTGAAACCAAACTATCATGGAGATAATGAAGATAAAGGTGACCTCCTTCCAAAGGATCCATGCACACACTGCCGCACTCAGCGTCCCCAGCCCTGCAGCAGGCCACCACTGACCCACGCCTCTGCTGGAGACTCCTGGACACTCACAGGCAAGTCTGGGTCAGTCTTCTGTGGGTCACTGCTCCTTTCTCCTGGGTCCTGGTGTTCACAAGCTTTTGTTTGTGCCCTCCAACAGTCTGTTTCCCCAGTCCTGGGTGAGTTCTGAACCAAATTCCACTGCCCTCCAAAGTCAAATTCTCTGGGTGTTATCATTCCCTTTTCCAGATCCCCAGGTTGGGAAATCAGTTGTGGGTCCTAGAACTTCCTTAGCAGCGTGAGGATTTATTTGGTATAATTGTTTGCAGTCTGTGTGTCATCTGCTTGGTGGCTCTGTCGTGGGGTTAATGGTGACTTCCTCCAAGAGGAGGTCACACCCAGGTCTGCTGCACCCAGAGCCACTGCCCCTGCGGCAGGTCACTGCTGACCCCTACCTCTGCAGGAAACACTCAAATACTCAAAGGCAGGTCTGGCTCAGTCTCAGTGGGTCTCCTGGTGTGCACAAGGTTTTGTTTGAGCCCTCTGAGCATCTCTGGCGGGTATGGGTTTTGATTGTAAACTCAATTTTGCCCCTCCTAATTGATTTATGGACTACCTCGCAGACTTTAGGAAATATCTAATGTCAGTATAAAGTCCCTAATTCACTTGCAGATATAATTCACAGCATCTATAAATCATAAATCACTGTGATTAATTAAAAAAAAAAAACAGGACTTCTTTTCAAGAGAAATACTGTGTCAAATAGGCAATCATATTTACTTATATACCATCATCTACACTGTGACCATAAACCACAGGCTTTGAAACTCAATTATCATTGTGTCTTCCCTGACTCAGTTCTCTCAAAAAGTGTTGCAGTTATGAATGTGGAAGTGATTCAGAGCTTAATTTCAGTTCAGTTTTATGTCAAGTACCTCCTTTAATTAATGGTAACAATAAGGAAGTTCACGAAACGTAGAACTAGACTGTCATGCCCTAACTTTCCCCAGTACTCATTACACATCTAAACTGGAGGAAAGAATAAATGATGTGCTTTGGATTTGTTACTGGTGCTATGAGGAAGACTAAGACCAAGATATGTATGTTGATAACTATCTGTCTTCTCATTATTATTCTATAAAGATTTTATACTCTGTTGAAGGTAATTTACTAAGTTCTCCTGCCACACATGTGAGCTTCCTTAGGAAGCACTTGTGTCTCTAAAACTGAATCCGTGATAAAAAATAAGTGTGGAAATTTCATTTTAAAAAGGTTTGTAAGAAAATTGAAACTATTTAGAAGTCCAAGTCAGTGTTAGAATATATGTGCAGATTTAATGTTATGAATGCATTTGCATTTTAAGGGAGTTTAAATCAATTCTCTTTATACATACCTGTCACACTTTGGGCTTAAGGTTTCTAAGATATAGTATGAGAAGTGGAGGCCATGTAGCCCTTGTAATACAGGTTGTTGTTCCCATCTTAGTGATGATATAATAAATCATGTTCATAATAAATCATATTAATAGCGTTCTCTGGTAGAATTCAGGTTCACACTTTCCTTTAGCATTTGATTCTATAATCAGGCTAAATCCATGTGCAGAGGTGCCACCTATGAGTCTGGGGTTGTAGATCTCTGTACAACCTGATGGTAGCATGTAAACAAATACAGGATGCTAAGGAAAAGTAAGTTTTTGAATGTGGAAAGTTATTTGCAAAATCACAAATTGAAAAACTAAAGTTCATGTATATAATTCCCATGCCTCCACATCCTCATATGTAAAATCACAGAACTGACTGAGATTATCTTCAAATATTCCTCCAGCTCAAACATTCTAAAATTTTATTAAAAATTAATTATACAAAACTGAAATCCTTACTGACACTTAAGCTTTTTCTAATAAAGAGTTTTATTTCCTGGTTTATATATTACTAGCAGACATTTGAAATCTCTTTTCCATAGGATTTTAAATACCATGATGAATGCTTATCAATTTGGATTTTCTCAAATACAGTTGCCATATTTCAGCTACATTATGTGTGAAAAAGCTCACCTAACACATCTGAGATTTGTTCCCTTACACATGGAAGAAACACATACTTTACTTACCCATGTGAAGAAAGTAGAAAAATGTGTTGACTTAAAATTTAAGATATCATCTATCACTATGATTATATTGTTGTTAGCAGTGAAAAATTACATGCCATTAGTTTAATAATAAAATTAGTTGAATTTAAGGATTCTCTAACCTAAGACAAACACAAAATTTTCAAAAATTACTGTCAAAATGGTCACACACTTTCCAGGCATAAAATGTTTACTTATTTATAAATGACCTTTACCATAAGCTATGATGGCGCAAATGGTTTTTTCCCTACAAATCCTAAAATATAGACTTGCAAAAATCTGGGAATAAAAATAGATGGGATGAGGAAGGGCATTACGATAAGAAATGTCGAACACTAGGTTACAGCGCATCAATCATTCTTAGCAAAATCATTAACTTTAACTTCTACTTTACCAGACAAATTAAAGGAATAAAAAGGATGGGTTGTCACATAAGAGGTTGTATGGAAGATGGAGAGTATCTTCTATGTCATGAGTGGAGTTAACTATGTGCTTCATTATGGTCCTCAGGTAGCTTACCAGAAAAGTTGCCCCTAGCTGAATCCACCTACTGAGAAAAGAAGAAAATAATACAAAAACAAAACCCTCTTTGTTGCCTCTTTCATCTCCCAGAAGGGAACAGCCACGTCTGTTCATAAACAAATGCCTTCCCTGGGCATAAACCATAGACTAGATCACGTTATAAGTTACACTGATTTGAATCCCACAATTTAATACTTTCTGAGAGAGAAGGACCTAACAGAAGAAGTCTGAGGCAAGGACATATCTGGAATCTCCAGGTAGACAGACAGTGGTTAAGAGAAAAACAAACTTTACTACTTCTGTTTTCCTTCTCTGAGAAGGGAAAAGCCCCCGAGGAGTACAATGGGAGTAATTCTGTCTGTGATAGTTTACAATCATCCAGAAGCCTAAGGTTTTTACAATAAAAGATGACTCCCTCGCCTTCACTGATGAATGGCTATAATTTTCCATTGGACATCCTGAATCAGCTACCCTGCCAGAACAGGGGAAAAAGCACTCTAACTCTGAACGGAAGGTATAATCCTAAAATGTGAGCCTTTACTGTGCAACAATAACACACATCTAGGACCCTCTGATATGCAACAGCTGTAGAGAGAAATGTTAGGATAGGTTTTACATAGCTCTTTTAATTAAAAGAGCACAGATAAATTTATATATTTCATGGCAAAGTGATAATGAAAGGAAGATATTATGAAACACAATGGTAAGAAATTTAGCAAAAAATGAACTTCAAACAGAGCTATCACGTGAGACACAATCAGTCAAAGTGTCTTGAGTGCCTAGTGTATTCTCAACCTTGGGGGAAAAAATATGGTGGCAGGAGTCACTCAATAGCATATTCCTACACAGACAGAAACTTCACATTCTATTTTAAAGAACAAAAGCATACAGATAATAAATGCTAAATATGAACACACTTATTTTACTATAAGATAAATAATATCTTTTACTTGGTACTCTTAGATTGTCTTTTTGGTTATTTCTGCCTTTTCACTGTGCCATTATGCCCATGGAAATAGTGACTCCTCTCTATTTGGAGGTATCTCAAGTTAATTTACCCATATCTTTTCTACTGAGGGGTCAACCACTACAGTACAAATACTGGAAACTGCATTTAAGACATTTGTATTATTTTTAAAAAAACTCTAAAGTTCTAAATTTGATTTAATTATTGTAGTTACCTAAACATTTGGATATTGTTACTGAACAGTAGTGCATCAATATTGACAGATACTGAACATTAACTGTAGTGTCAATCTGCATATTCAGTGAGCAAGAAGAAGCAATATTGCCTCCACCTAAAAATACATATTTCCAAGATCATGCTAATACTGGATAAATGATAATGAACTGAAATAAATAAGCAACAAAAATGTCTGAGATGGATTTCTGTAGATAAATTGCTTACTTACTAGTGTTTTTTAGTGAAACCTTTCCAGTTGGACTCCAATTTAAAAAGCAATCCCCCCAAAAGGATATTACTATAATAGTGGATAAAACATATGTCTCTCTAATAAAATACACATACATTTAAGCCCATATATATATAGAAAGAGGTTATATGGGGTACATTGAGTTTCAGTCAGTGGCAGCTTCTACGTTTATATAGAGAAACAAGCTGGTCATAAATGGCAAGGGAAATTCACTGGAGTCATAGAAGTCTCTGCTTAGATAGTGTGTTTATATAGAGAGGCAAAGATGCCCTTTGATGTCCACTTATCACAATACCATACAAAAATGACAATTAATAATGAAGTAATTAATAAGCAAGCAATCAAATATTAGAGTTTTGGAGGAAGCAGCACTTACTTAACAATGTGGCAATGAAGTGAAAAAAGTATTAGTCACTCAGTCGTGTTGGACTGTTTGAGACCCCATGGACTGTAGCCCACCAGGCTTCTCTGTCCATGGAATTCTCCAGGCAAGAACGCTGGCAGAGAGGAACAACCCCAATCTGGCTGTCACAACCTAACCAGGGGGTCTATCCCCTCGAGTTTTTTCAAGAGATAAAATGGAACTGGTTTCTTTTAATTAAAAATAAAAAAAAATACTGGAGTGGGTAGCCATTCCTTTCTCCAAGGGATCTTCCTGCCCAGGGACTGAACCCAGGTCTCACACATTGCAGGCAGATTCTTTACCATCTGAGCCATCAGGGGATCCTGGGATGTACTTACATAGTGTGTACTTAAATTCAACTTTGAACAAAAGCATTGAGAGAAATTAAGAATGTGAACTTGGATAAGGAGACACAAAACCATAAAACTTAGAATAGAGGAGCCCCAATTAATATAGACAGAAGCCTTAATAATTTTTAGTTCACATTTCCATTATTGTGTTAAGAATTATGTCTTGGCTTTTGGGATTAAGTGATTAATTTTGCCAATCATTAAGAGGAACGTAAGCACTTACTTAACAATGTGGCAATGAAGTGAAAAATAGCAAGGAGGGGTAAGAAAGCCTTCCTCAGTGATCAATGAGAAGAAATAGAGCAGAACAATAGCATGGGAAACACCAGAGATCTCTTCAAGAAAATTAGAGATACCAAGGGAACATTTCATGCATAGATGGGCTCAGTAAAGGACCGAAATGGTATGGACCTAACAGAAGCAGAAGATATTAAGAGGAGGTGGCAATAAAACACAGAAGAACTATACAAAAAAGGTCTTCATGACCCAGATCATCATGATGGTGTGATCACTCACATAGAGCCAGACATCCTGGAATGTGAAGTCAAGTAGGCCTTAGGAAGCATCACTACGAACAAAGCTAGTGGAGGTGATGGAATTCTACTTGAGCTATTTCAAATCCTAATTGATGACACTTTGGAAGTGCTGCACTCAATATGCCAAAAATTTGGAAAACTCAGCAGTGGCCACAGGACTGGAAAAGGTCAGTTTTCATTCCAATACTAAAGAAAGGCAATGCCAAAGAATGCTCAAAATACTGCACAATTGCACAGATCTCACATGCTAGCAAAGTAATGCTAAAAATTCTCCAAGTCAGGCTTCAACAGTACGTGAACCGTGAACTTCCAGATATTCAAGCTGGAACATCAAAAAAGCAAGAGAGTTCCAGAAAAACATCTACTTCTGCCTTATTGACTATTCTAAAGCCTTTGACTGTGTAGATCACAATACTGTGGAAAATTCTTCAAGAGATGGGAATACCAGACCACCTGACCTTCCTTTTGAGAAATCTGTATGCAGGTCAGGAAGCGATAGTTAGAAATGGACATGGGAAAAAAGACTGGCTCAAAATTGGGAAAGGAGTACATCAAGGCTGTATATTGCCACCCTGCTTATTTAACTTATCTGCAGAGTACATCATGAGAAAGGCTGGGCTGGATGAAGCACAAGCTGGAATCAAGATGGCCAGAAGAAATATCAATAACCTCAGATATGCAGATGACACCACCCTTATGGCAGAAAGCAAGGAAGAACTAAAGAGCCTCTTGAGGAAAGTAAAAGAGGAGAGTGAAAAAGTTGGCTTAATGTTCAACATTCAGAAAACTAAGATCATGGCATCCAGTCCCATCACTTCATGGCAAATAGATGGGGAAACAATGGAAACAGAAACAGACTTTATTATTTGGGGCTCCAAAATCACGGCAGATGGTGACTGTAGCCATGAAATTAAAAGACTCTCACTCCTTTGGAAGAAAAGCTATGACCAACCAACCAGCATATTAAAAAGCAGAGACATTACTTTGCCAACAAAGGTCCATCTAGTCAAAGCTATGGTTTTTCCAGTGGTCATGTATGGATGTGAGAGTTGGAATACAAAGAAAGCTGAGCGCCAAAGAACTCATGCTTTTGAACTGTGGTGTTAGAGAAGAGTCTTGAGAGTCCCTTGGACTGCAGGGAGATCCAACCAGTCCATCCTGAAGGAAATCAGTCATAAACATTCATTGGAAGGACTGATGCTGAAGCTGAAACTCCAATACTTTGGCCACCTGATGTGAAGAACTGACTCACTGGAAAAGACCCTGATGCCAGGAAAGATTGAAGGTGGGAGGAGAAGAGGATGCCAGAGGATGAGATGGTTGGATGGCATCAAACTCAATGGACATGAGTTTGAGTAAACTCCAGGAGTTGGTGATGGACAGGGGAGCCTGGTGTTTCGCAGTCCATGGGGTCACAAGGAGTTGGACACAACTGAGGGGCTGAACTGAGCTACTCAAGATTTTGTAACAAAATGCCTAGCTGTAGTATTAAAAACAGGCACATAGTTTTTAATTTCAGATAGTGAAATTTAAAGTAGTTTTAAATTAACTTTAAGGTAGTTAAATACAGTTTCCAATCAGTAAAATTCATTTATTACCAGAAAAAATATTTTTTCATAACACTGTCACTTAAAAATACCTAGTCTAATAAGCAGCTGGAATGACCTAACCTGAGCAAACCATCTATCACATCCAGGTTCCTATCACAGGGTGCATCCTCTGTAGAATATGAAATAGAAACAGCCAGTTGTATAATGGCCCAGCTTAATCAGAGTCTACTTTGATGACATCACACCAGAAGTCTGTAACTGATACAGCTTCACAACTGTGCTTTGAATTTGCTAATTTTCTCTTGGAATATTCCCTTCTCTGGCACCCGTCTCCAAGTCCATTCATCTCAAAAGTTCTACAAAAACCCCAATTATTTTTCTTTTTCTCTGTCAATTCTGCTCTCCCATATACACTTGGCCTCCACCTACTCTGTACATTTCTGTTCTTTAGAAGATCTGTATATTATTTCAAGTTTCTAGCATCAGTATATTTATATGTTCAACATGTAACATATACAATGTGTGTTAGTTGCTCAGGTGTGTCCGACTGTTTGCAACCCCATGGGCTGTACTGTGTCACGCTCCTCAGTCCATGGAATTCTCCAGGCAAGAATACTACAGTGGGTTGCCATTCCCTTCTCCAAACACATGCAATATATATCATTATATAATGCTTCTATATTTATGGTACATATTTGACATAAAAATATGTGGCATATATTATATATATTTAAATGAGCATATAACTCTTATGCAAACATGAACTAATCTTTCTCCAATATTTGAATGGTAGTTCTTTTCCTAATTGTAAGGTTATATCATTTTGACTTTGCTTTCCAGAACCAATGTTTATTAAATCTACATTGATTTAATAGAAGACCCTAATATTTACATGGGCTTCCCAGGTGGAGCTAGTGGTAAAGAACCTATCTGCCAATGCAGGAGATATAAAAGATGCAGGTTCAATCCTTGGGTCAGGAAGATTCCTCTGGAGAAGGAAATGGCAACTCACCCCAGTATTCTTGCCTGGAGAATTCCATGGACAGAGGAGCCTGGTGGGCTACAGTCCATGGGGTCGCAAAGAGTTGGACACAACTGAAGCGACTGAGCAATATTTAGATAAAATCATAAATAAACACTAAGCAAACACCATGCAGAAAGTAAACAAGAGAAACAGAAGACTTCAGCATGGAAAATAGTCAGTCAGTCAGTTCAGTCACTCAGTTGTGTCCGACTCTTTGTGACCCCATGGACTACAGCACGCCAGGCCTCCCTGTCCATCACCAACTCCCAGAGCTTACTCAAACTCATGTCCATTGAGTCGGTGATGCCATCCAACCATCTTATCCTCTGTCGTCCCCTTCTCCTCCCGCCTTCAATCTTTCCCAGCATGTGGGTCTAATCAGGTCAGAGGGAGAAGCAATAATTCTTAACAGGGACTAGGATTTAGAATGGAGCTGGGTGGGTATACCACTGATCCTTCTGTTAGGAGTAGGGTTCAGAAGAATCATTCAGATGATGTTCATTAATGCCCATGAATGGAAGTGGACTGACACTGCTAAACTGTTCATGTGGTCCTATACAGTTCCTACCAAGGCTGGTAGGATTGGATGTGATTGTAATTTTTGCTGAGAAATCTTCCTCTCTTCTTTTCTCAGAATATAGACATTTCGTTCCCTATAGACCTCAATGCAGAGGTCAGAGATTCCTAAGCTGAATTCCTAATACTTAAAGAGCAAAGATAGCTTATTCTCTTTTACTGCCTACCAGCCCACAACTACCAGATCTCAACAGACAGAACTGAGAATTGAGTTTTCCCACACTGGAATTAAGCAGGCAAAAAAAGGACACAAGCCATTTATGTAGAAGGATCAAGAAACGCAGGTTAGAGCATGACTTTTGCTATGGTCAAGCAACACAGACTCGACAGCCTGATGTATACACAGGTTTAACTTCCTGCTTCAGCATTTACTAACTTACAAGCTTTGGAAAAATCAATATCTCAGTATCTTAATGTTTTCATCTATAAAATATGAATTGCTGTGTCCAGCTGATAGAGTACTTTTTGAAAATTAAATAATTTTTATATAAAGCCCTTAGAAAGCTTTGTACAAAGTATTTTATATGTTAGCTATTGTGATATCCCGGTAGAATATCTGAATTAGAACCAGTCTCGATTTATTCAGAGTTCTGAGAATGTCTCAGTGAGTCTGTTGGAAAGTCTCCAAGCTAAGTTACCTAGTAAAGGGGTCTGTAATACTTTCAGGACTACGTCAAGGTTGGAGTCACTCTAAGACTGGCTCTGAGGATTGCCATTACCTGATCCTGACATCCCCAAAAATACTGGCCTCAGACTGACTCAACTGCAGGATCTCTCAATTTCAAATTCTGAGAAATATAATCTAATTACTGGGATTGGAAAGGATGTACAACCCTAGACCTGATATACATCACTGGATCAATCATCTATGCCTAGGCGAGAGCCCCTGGCAGAAGTAATAAGATTATGCTGTGTTATCTACCATAGATATGATTGTCACACATCCATGCATGGCAGGTACTAAAAAAAAGAAGGGAGAATCTCATTTATTATTATTGCTGTTTATATTTTTTAGCAGGTCTTAGAGAAAATAAGCTAACACAAAATAAATTATTTTTCTCTGAATTCATCTTGGAGAAATAAGTTACTGTGGCTCTGTGTTCTTAGAAATGGAAATTTTCAGGGAGAAGGGTAGAAGCAGAAGCATAATAAAGAGATGGAGCACTGATGGAGCTCATGGATAATATCTTGCACATCTTCCACAGTGATGAATTGAACTCCATAAATTTCCCGAGAAATGTACAGAAGAAGCAAGCAGAAGTCAGGTCATAGTCTTGGTCAAAATAGACCTTTGATTCCATATCTGCTCTCACACACATCCTTCTCAAGGAAAGAATATCTGAGTCAACCTTCTTTGGGTCCAGACATGAGAAGAATTATACCAGATTAATGCTTCATGTCATTTATTTTGTTACCTTCTTTATCCAGAGACCCAATCAACATGTTTCCTTCATTATTGCTGCTTGTTTCATTTTTTTTAACCCAACATTTCACAGTTCTCATTCTAGTTAAGGAATATGATGAATATATCAAAAAGAGTTAAGGTAGATTTTAATTCCTCTCCCTGATTCAGAGGTCAAATGGTCAATAGAAGTCGGTTTCTAGCAAAACTCGGCAATGGATAAAGTTGGGTTTTATTACACTTTTAAAAAACCTGAATCCTTCCTTCCTATGTCCTCTCACCTCCAGGGAGCCCCATCAGCTCATTTTATCCACAGAGAAAATTTTCCTGTAACTGTTCTCTGAGGGGATTACCTCAAAATTGTACAACTATCACATCAAAAGATCCAACTCCCGAGGTCCATGTTTCAGCTACCTGGCCCAGGAAATAATCACATGAACCATGCTGAGACCATGACTGATATCAGTGACTATTACACAATCTTGGCTTGTGAAAGTTATGGCGATGAATATACTGAGTCAGTAACGTATCTAACACGTAAATAGAGTGTGATTATCATTAGAAAACAAGGGAAAAAAATGTATGTAATATGTTGTTTTTTAGGGAAAGAGAAGGAAATCCCCAACTGCTCTTTTACTCTTTTGTGCCATTCTTGTTTTGAATTTTTTGTTGTTGAGATTATATTTCCATTTAATCCCTTTCAGCTTATTTTGTAAATGTATTATTCTGTATATAATATATAGTTTTGGATATTTTCCCAGTAAAACGTGATTAAGTATGATCACTTTCATATAACAAACTCTGGAATAAAGTGCTTTCTAAAACTTAGTTTTTGTTAATCATGTATTTCCCTTCAGTATCACATTTCAAGCATTCTTAACATGGCTGAGAAACAGTGCTATAACATTTTGTGTCATTAACTGTAATCCAATTCTAATGTAGTTTTTATTGAGAATTGATCACACAGAAAGTGCATATGTGTAGGCATAGTCAAAGAATATTTATGAAGTGAACACCTAGGTGACTGCAGCCACATCATTCTCACTGCCTCTGAGTTAATCACCATTCTGACTTTTGTGATGATTTGTCTTGACTCCTGAGGATAAACTGAGAGAGTGGCACTGACATATACACACTCTCCTGTGTAAACAGCTGGTGGGGGGCTGCCGTGTAACCGGGAGCTCAGCTGGGTGCTCTGTGATGACCTAGAGGGGGACGGAGGGGCGTGGGAGGGCGGTTCAAGAGATAGGGAGTATGTGTATACTTGGGAGCCGATTCATTTTGCTGTATAGTGGAAACTCACACAAATTGTAGAGCAACTACACTCCAACAAAAATTAATTAAAAAATAAAATATACATACTGCAAAATTTTAATTAAAAATTTTATAATTAACTAAAAAAACAGTTTAACTTTAGTTCTATGGGATGAGAAGGCAAATCCATATCTGGAAAAGGCATCTATCTCTCTGAAGAGAAACCAGTGGCCCTTCTCAAACAGAATGGGTGTAATAGCCAACAGGTAATTAGTCTAGCCTTAAGAAATGATGCTGTGTTAGGGGATCACCACATGTTTCTATACCTTGCAGGGTGATTGTTCACAAACATTAGCCATATCTGTCTGAGTAAATGGGGAAGGATTCTATTGACCCCACTCATATCCTCTATATTTGCCACCATGCCACTTTGTACGCAATTATACCCGATCTGAGACAGCCAATGAAGATAAGCTGACGCTAATTCTTCTTGAATGTTGACTGCCTATTATCTGATAGGTGCATTTTGGGAGACATTTACATGTAAATACGGCATCTCCATACTTTGTGTCCACATGTCTGCTCACATGCCTATATCCTAATTCCCTTATCTCTAAGCCTCCAGCCACTTTTCGTTTCAGCCTCCTGCCTTTAACCAGTATCCAGGAATCTGGACATACTATTATCTTAGCCCATTTCTCTTTGCACACAAAATGGATTACCAGATATGTTGTTTACAGCTCTGCCCACTAGGAAACTTCTCCATCTTGGCTTTTAGGGCCTCTCTGAATGCGATAGTAATGCAACTGTCATCTATTTTCAACTTGCTCTGCCTGATTACTCAAATGGAGAATGTGGCTTTGCAGTGGCATTATCTTGGAGCTGCTTGCCCTCCACCTCCCAGCACTGACACATCGCCAGCCAAGCACGTGTTGGGATGTAGCTTGGGAAGAAGTCAGGGGTTGATGCACACAGAACATGCCATCTTCTGCAGTCATTGAAAGACTCCTGGAAGTTACCAGAGTAAAATCATTTAAGTTTCATATAGATCAGAAGAGTAGACACAAAATGGGATGGGTTTTAGTAGAGGAATGAAATGAGAGTGTGTCTTATTTCAAATAACAGTCCTACATTTCTTTATGGTACATTTATTATCTACCAATTGAAATTGTTTCTTTGAGCAAAGACAAGGTACTTCTGGGAACCTCCTATTAAAATACCCTAAAAAAAAGAACTATGCCATTAGCAACTTCAAGGAGATCAAACCAGTCCATCTTAAAGGAAATCAACTCTGAATATTCACTGGAAAGACTGATGCTGAAGCTCCAATACTTAGGCTACCTGATGCCAAGAGCTGACTCACTGGAAAAGACATGATGCTGGGAAAGATTGAAGGCAAAAGGAGAAAAGGGGGAGCAGAGAATGAGATGGACAGCATTACCAACTCAATGGACATGAATTTGAGCAAACTGTAGCAGATAGTGAAGAGCAGAGAAGCATGGTGTGCTACAGTCCAGGGGCTGCAAAGAGTCCAACATGCTTTAGTAACTGAACAACAAACAATGTAATAGTTTAAGAAGTTATTTCCCCAAAGAATGTGCCTGAGTATTAATATGGGTTTTGGGGATAGGAATGGGAAAGAGACATTTATATATTCAACCTTTTTTAAAAATATTACAATGTGATTTACCATCACCTGCAACAAAATAAAATAGATGCTCTTGGCATGGACTCTAAAATCTTTCCTAATTAGGCTTTGCTTACTCTGATATTCTTCTTTTTTATCACTGTTTTCTATTTATACATAATTATTCAGCACTATCAGATTATTTTGTTTCCACTGCCTCAATAAATCCCCTGTCAGTTCACTGAACTCTATTCATTCTTTAAGATATACCTGAGGATTATTTACATAAAGACTTTCATGCCCACCTTCCCTCAGATATTCCCTCAATCTTGATTCATTATTTTCCTATAGGTTCTCATAACATGCTGTGCAAATTTTTCTCTAAACACTTACTATGTTACTGTACAGTGAGACCCAAACATAGAGCTAGCACATAACAGGTACTCAATAAATGACCACGGATCCAGGGAAGCTCATACAACGACCAGACCTCAGACAGCTCCACAGTGAATGTTCCCTGCATTGCAAAAGAGACATAAAAATACTGCCTGCTGAGAATCACCCCGGTGCATATATACGCATACAAATGTATATATACACGTGTGTGTGTGTGTGTGTGTGTGTGTGTGTGTGTGTGTGTGTGTAGGTATAGGCATATACCCTGTACCTCATGGGAAATTAAGTTATCTCCAGAGATTTCTTGGAAATTACTTGCATAAATCACTAGAGGAAAGATTTAGGAATGATAACTAAGTGTTTGGGGAATTTGCAATAGGCACGAATACAAAAATAGGGTAAGCTAAGTGGTGCATATCATTAAATAATAAAATTCTTTCTTCTTCAAGTTTTAAATCCTTTAACTGCATTTAAATATTTAAAGCTTAGACTCTTTGGAGGAAATGCAGGCACCACTGACCTCTCCAGAGGAATGCTTCTATCCAGTGCTCCTGAACTAATGTCAATATTTAAATGTTTTAAAAGTCATCTTTGAACAGCAGAGATTTTTCATCTTGAAATAGTTCGCCTTTGTTGCAGCCTAAGAAACTACAGATGTTTACTTCAGAATCTGCATACTAAAAACCCTCTTCATTTATAAGGCAAGTTAACTTGCCACAAAGTCACTTATGTAAAACTCAACTTTCATTTTCCACATCCTTTGCTTCTTTTAATAATTGAGACACTATTTATTGAATGCCTTCTTTATTCTAGGGCTTTATATGAATTTTCTCTAATCCTCACCCCTGGTTAAATATGCTGTCTTTATAATATAGATGAGAGAACTGATGGGAATGGTAACTGACTTACTCAAGGAATAACTGCAAATATTTTAAGGTATAGAGCTGCAGGAAGAAACTTTTCTAGAGAGTTCATTGTTTAAGACATATTTAAAGAAAACTTTGAGTATTTGCAGACACAGAGACTAAAAACAAAGTAAAAAGTGGCCTAACAATAAACACACACAATTCCAGTTGAAAAGAGTGTAGGACAAGAATGCCTGTGACAGATAGCAAAAGATTAACAGAAAGCAGATAATAAAAGAAACTATCAAGAAAAAATACTATTCTCTTATTCTGGGAGTTTTTTCAGTTTCCCTTGTAAGGAAAAACTGGAAATTTATATGAAAATTTTACAAGCAATTTTTCTCTGTAGCATGTGCCTTTGATTACATAATATATGGAATTATTACTCTAAGTAATTTTGTATCACTTCCAAACAATACATGTGTATATAAATAAGGAGTTGTAGACACATTATTAAAATACATCGACTCCTAATATACATGTGCAACATATGTATATATAGTATGTAAGTATTACTACAACCAAGACTATAAAGATGAAAATAAAAATGTCCAGGTAAAGGAAGCTTCTGCTCACATGTTTCTGCTCATTTAGATTTCTTTACTTTGTGTTTTAAACTATATAAATATTAGGCCAGTAATTAGTGAAAGTGGATAGGAAGAATCTAAATGTTAACTGTAAAGCAGAGAAGAAGGAATGGAGGACAAGGATGAGAAATAGAAGGATGAGGAGAGGAGGGTAGAGAGAAATTATTAAGAAGTTTATATATTTCAAATTGCAAAAATGTAAAAATATTTTGGACTATACATGAATAAGTATATGAATATGACAGAAGTACTACATAATATCTGGATTCATTTATTGTTACAGTAAAACATATTGTATAGAATAATGAAGATATGACTATAAAAGGAAGATTATTTTCAGTTAAAAGTTAATATGAGTACTTATTTATTTATGATAAGTCAACTTTTTTCAACCTGTAGTAACCTTTATAATTATCACTCCAAATACAAGGTTTAAAATTGTAAATGGATTGCCCTGACTCCACAATATGCTGTTGAATTATGTGTTACAGTAAGAAAACATATAAAATGATACCTAGGGAGCTAATACACCCTTGACAAGGCTACTAAACAGAATGCTTTATCATGAATGTGCCTATCTAGGGCTAAGAAGAGATCTGCAGGTGAAAGATGCCTCACCATTGGTACTTTGCTATTTGAACCTGAATTGGTGCCTAATGGCAGTTTCATCTATGACTCTCATATGGCATGCCCTACATTAAACAGTCAGTGAAAGCCATCAAAATCATAAATATTACAACCAGTGCATTGGAATGGTTATTTTGAAAAGCAGAGATGTTAAGAAAAAAAATTAGGTACTCAGTAATGCAATCTGAGACTTAAGCAGTGCTGGATGCAGAAATAACTGCTATGTCCCCTGAGGATAATTCCCTTCTGTAAGCTTCCAGGTTCTGCAAGAGTTTCTTGAGAGTAAAACTGTATACAAAGTGCATAAAATGATACAAAAGAAACAACAACCAAAGATTCTATTCCAGGAAAACTGAAATTAGGGAACCAGGGTCATTAAAACATAATTGCAGAGATCTGAAACAAATCAAATTACTCGTCAGAAAGTAATGCCCACTTTGCCAGAACACTCTTGTCACAAAACAGTGCTTATTCTAAAATATGACTCACCATCTCTTTGGGGTTAACTTAAAAGCCCAGGATAAAATTTCCATTCCGTTCCATCTCAATGAATAACCATCTGCAATAAAAAAAAATAGTAACTGTAGTAATGCCACAAATCTTAACATCACCATTAAAGCCACTTTGTCATAGACGACTTCTAAGGCTACTTCTAAGTTGTCCTACCATTTCTAGTTTCTGTCTAGTTCATTGGCCTCTCTCTCACCACATATTACCTAATGACATGCACTGAAATTATCATACTCATTTGATTATTTATTATCCAATCTTCACTCTAAGTGTTAAGTTTAATGACTTTGTAGGTCCAGTGACTAGAAAATTTAACACAGGGCAGGTGCTCAAGAAATATGTGTTCAATCAATAAATTAATGTTTGAATGTATTTAGTACACTGTACTTTATATAGTATACTGTATATAGTAAATGTATATAGTGCCCTGTACTGTATTATAGGTACAAATTTAAGCACATTGTACAGCTTATCTATTTAATCACACATGACTTTAAGAATGTAAAAGTACCCTGCATAATATGTGTTATATCAGCTACTGCCCTTGTGATAGTGAAGAGAAAGTAAAAAATACAATAAGGCACTCATTTGATATTCATAAGGTACAGTGTGTTTATTGTCTTCTATTACTGTGTTGTGCTCAGTTGCTCTGTCGTGTCTGACTCGTTGGGACCCCAGGGACTGAAGCCGCCAGGCTCCTCTGTCCAAGGGGATTCTCCAGGCAAGAGTACTGGAGTGGGCTGCCACGCCCTCCTCGAGAGGATCTTCCCAACCCAGGAATCGAACCCAGGTCTCCTGCACTACAGATGGATTCTTCACCATCTGAGCCACCAGGGAAGCCCCGTTGGCCTCTATTAATATATATTAGCTATTTGAAGCATTTCCTTCATGTATATTTTCTGACTCTATCTTCACAATATCCATGTGAGGCCATCATTTTGTTATTAGTACAAAATAAGGGAACAAGACCTACAAATATGCAAGTAATGCACCCAGTATCACAAAGCAAAAGTTTGTACTTTTCATGGTATTACGTTGTTCTTTCTACCATGTCACGGGTGGATAACTAGGTATTCAGGCTGTCTGGAAAGGCACAAAAGGTAATAATTTTATATCTATATTGATTCTATCCTTGTCATTTAGGGTCAAACTAGGAAGTCATTGTCCCATAGATATCTGAAAAGTTTAAAAACATTTCAAAATGCTTAATGCATTTTGAAAGATAAGGAGCCAACCTCTTATCTGGAAGGAACAATAGGATTGATTATTACTATCTTAACAAGTGAATGCCTAAGTATGACAAACAGCAATTTCAATGATATTAAATATCCTCATTTTCTGGAAATTTTGCTCTATCCCAAGCACTCAAGGTTACTCTCATGATTTCATGTGCAGGCTTAGCCTGATCATATGAATTTAATAGGATTCAGATGCAAGAATGTATAAAACATTTCTGTTAATTCAAAACTTAAGAGAACCACTAGCATTAAAAAAAGGATAAAAAAGGAATTTGTTTCCACAGTCACATACTTGCATGTGCTATTCACATTGTTCAAAAGTGCTGTAATCTACGGTGGGGAAAAGGGAAGGCAAAGAGGTGCATTCAGACATGAATAACTGCTTCAAGGATCACTCTTAAAATATCCTTTATGGTACAGAGTTATGAAGAGAGAGAGAGAAAAGAAAAACATAAAGATATGAAAATTCACATTTGTCCCTTATATAGATATGATTAGTGCAAGCAGACTGTCCAAGAAGTTCTGAGTTTGTATTTTCTCTCAAATCATTATCTATTTTTTTTTTCCTTTAAATCTTGTCATTCGAAACAACAGCCCTACCAACTTTGAAAAAGTAAAGGAACTTATCTTTCGTGGGAGAAGTATTTGAAATCTATAGAGAATAAAGTGGTTGACAAATCATTATGCCAGCCCTCAGAACAGAGTCTTTTAATACTAAATCAGAGGGGATACCTCATACATTAGCATCTCATAGCATCTTATGTTTCACTCACTTTCAGAGCAACTTCTTTCAGAAACAAAGAAGATCCAAATGGCGAAAAATATGGCCATGAGTTGACAGAGCAAAGTTCTTTTCAGAGTGCTCTTTTGCCTCTTTATTATTTTGTATTTAGTATTTCAACAAACAGGTGCTTATTTCTCTAAGTGTCTAACAAATTATGCTTTGAAATTTCCCTATTAATGAAAAAGGCTAGGAAATTATAATTTCTAATAAAGGCAGATATTAGAAAAATGTTGATAACCTCCAAGATAATATATTATAAATTCCATATTTGTAAGAAAGGAATAAAAAATACGACATGAATTGTGTTTTCCATTCTGGGAGATAGCCAGATCCTGGGCATTCTGATATCCTTCCATTCAGATTAACTAAAATATTTGTTGTTTTGTAAGTATAAATACTTATTGAAGGCAAAAGGAGAAGGGGCGGCGGAGGATGAGATGGTTAGATGACATCACTGACTTAATGGACATGAGTTTGAAGAAACTCTGGAAGATAGGGGAGGACAGAGGAGCCTGGAGTCCTGCAGTCCATGGGATCGCAAAGAGTCGGACATGACTTAGCGAATGTACAACAACGACAAAGTATAAATATAGTTATTACACTTTGGAACACAGCCTGAAGGATGGTTCTCCAAGTTAAATAGCCTCACACTTGTAACAGTCCAGAAAATGAACAAAATCCCAGCATTTACAGAACGTACTACTGCTTTAGCATTGAGCTTCCTTGACATAACATAAGCATCCATAGAAGAGACATATAAAATGCTAATTTTTGTTTTCTGCATCATGAAATAAAACTGTTATCTGATTTAACAGAAATCTTTTGTCATCTTTGCATTTTCACATACATTATATGGATAAAATTTAGACCACACAATTGTTACTCAAGGAAATGAATTTTCACGATACCCAAAGCCAAGGATATATAATTATTATATTACATATATTATCATATTATATATAATTATTATATTGTATATAATTATCATATTATACATAATTATTATATTATATACTTATCCATTATATAATATTTAATTTTCTATAATTTCATGTAAATTAAACTTAAGTAGCTCATCTTTCTCTTTGACAAAGTGAATATAAATTATAAATTATCCCTCCCTGTTAACTGTAGCAAAGTTGGAGTATGTCTGTGAAGGAACTTGAATTCTTTATCAAGTGGATGCGTTTGGGTGGAGGGAGTGAGGGGAGCTTGCAGGCGAGACTGAAAAGGTTAACAGAGACTTCATATTTGTAGCCCATGACACAGCACCTTCTTGAGAATAGAAGAAAAGGATAAATCAATACACGCCAATGGTGTTAGTGTAGGTGTTACAAGGCACAAAGGGAAAATGTTACTTAAATACACGTGTTCGGAAGGCTTAGTCATTGCTCTCTGTCTGGGTCCCTTTCAATACAATCTTTACTACTGACTGATGTCTTCCAGGATTTGCCTTCTGCTAGCTTCACTGGTTCTCCTGTACCCACCCTGGGGACGATGTGTGTACGTGGTTACCCTTCTGATGGTGTGGCTAGCTCTTGCTACAAAGTTTTGCTTCTTCTCAGCAAGCTGGAGCAACTCCAGTAATAATAATCTTTCTTCTTGACCTGTAGAAGGTTTGGCTGTACTTTGAAAGAGAGAGCCTATATACTCTCTTTCAAATTATTATAACAAATAATCTATTAAAGAAAACAATTCACAATTGTTTAACACAGGTTGAAGTTACTTGACCATGAAATTACATGTTGGTAACATTTTTGCGACATCTCTTAACTTTTGTTGGCAACAGAGGATATTTTGGATAACACCACTGTTAAAAAAAAATGATGATTTGCTAGAGTAAGCCCAGTCCACCTTTATTGCCCCTTAAGTAACCACTTTCAAATTTTCAGTATAATGCAACTGTACTCTTATTGTTACCCTCTACACATCCTGTCATGTCTCAGCAGGTCACATATAGGAATGATGTGGCTACATACACGTATCAATCTAAAACCCACCTACTTCTCTTGATGAGCTCATCCATGAATACTCATGATGATGCTTTTAACATGTCTGAGCATTTTTATATTTGGCTCATAGAATTGCCATCGCCAACCATCCTGAGATCTAAGTAGTGTTTTAATTTGAATAATACTGAAAAGTCCCATTTGATTTCTTTAAAACAAAATTCAATTATTATAATGACATGAAAAAAGAGGAAAAAGTCAGTAAGTTTCTTTATTCTAAAGGAAGAAAATAGGAATGTATTTAACCCACAAGAAATTCCTCAAGCAGCTGGAAGAAGTGGTATATTCTACTCATTTGATGATTCCTAACTATTCACCCACCTCTTGAGAAACTATATGCAGGTCAGGAAGCAACAGTTAGAACTGGACATAGAACAATAGACTGGTTCCAAATTGGGAGAGGACTATGTCAAGGCTGTATCTTGTCACCCTGCTTATTTAACTTATCTGCACAGTACATCATGAGAAATGCCAGGCTGGATGAAGCACAAGCTGGAATCAAGATTACTGGGAGAAATATCAATAACCTCAGATATGCAGATGACACCACCCTTATGGCAGAAAGTGAAGAGGAACTAAAAAGCCTCTTGATGAAAGTGAAAGAGGAGAGTGAAAAAGTTGGCTTAAAGCTCAACATTCAGAAAACTAAGATCATGGCATCTGGTCCCATCACTTCATGGGATACAGATGGGGAAACAGTGGAAACAGTGTCAGACTTTATTATTTTGGGCTCCAAAATCACTGCAGATGGTGATTGTAGCCATGAAATTAAAAGACACTCCTTGGAAGAAAAGTTATGACCAACCTAGATAGCATATTAAAAAGCAGAGACATTACTTTGCCAACAAAGGTCAGTCTTAGGCTATGGTTTTTCCAGTGATCATGTATGGATGTGAGAGTTGGACTGTGAAGAAAGCTGAGCACTGAAGAATTGATGCTTTTGAACTGTGGTGTTGGAGGAGACTCTTGAGAGTCCCTTGGACTCCAAGGAGATGCAACCAGTCCATACTAAGGGAGATCAGTCCTGGGTGTTCATTGGCCGGACTGATGCTAAAGCTGAAACTCCAATACTTTGGCCACCTCATGCGAAGAGTTGACTCCATGGAAAAGACCCTGATGCTGGGAGGGATTGGGGGCAGGAGGAGAAGGGGATGACAGAGGATGAGATGGCTGGATGGCATCACCAACTCGATAGACATGAGTTTGAGTAAACTCCGGGAGTTGGTGATGGACAGCGAGGCCTGGCGTGCTGCGATTCATGGGGTCACAAAGAGTCAGACATGACTGAGCGACTGAACTGAACTGAACTGAACTGTTCACAAGAGCAATTGAGACTTTGACATTTTGCTACATATTTTTCTCTCCAATCAAACTATGCTTCTCTGAAACACAACGATCAAAACATTAATATTAATGGTTGCAACCTTTTTGCATACTCCACTGCATAACAAAATGTAGTCACTCAATAAAATTGCTACTGAAGGAAACGCTCATGTTTAATTTAACTCTGAGAATCACATTTAAGAATTTACAAAGGAATGAAAATAGTGTAAAAGATCAAACTTCCATAAATGTAACAAAACCAATGGTGATGCATTATACCAATGAAATTGATGAAAAACAAAATATTTCAATGTGTTTAAAATAAAATGTTACTATTCTTTAAAAATCACTACACAGTATTTAAGTGTGAACTATGCTATTGATGGATTTTGTTTTTTAATAAACTACAAACATTTATGAATTGGTCCATAGCTTTAGGAGACTCATTTAGAAAATTGATTTGATCAAAGATCAAATCCTACAATATTGATTAATTGGGATAAATAGATCATAATTAAGAAGATTGTCTATAACAATTTCTTGACCAAGATTTTTAAAAGTTTCTCTTATTTTTAAGAACTCAGAATGACTATTTATAGGGCAAAAGAATATAGCCAAGTAAATTGGGCACTAGAGTGATATTTTCCTTCATTTTAAAGACCACATATAGAGTGTGATTCAAATGAGTGACTTTTAAAAATTCTTTCCAATTTGTTGATTCCTAGACATGACAGTATTTCTTTTCACTAACCACAATGCTAGAAGAGATATTGCCTTAGAGATCTAGTCATTCATGGACATAATCCTGAGTCTGGGAGGTCAATGGTTCATAGAAGAGCTTCTATCTAGTCTGGCACAGTTCTGAATATTTGGCAAGAATTATTAAAAATAGGTCCAGGATGGGAATACCAGAGGCACTGCTGGCAGAAACACACAGGGACACATAGGGAAGCTTGCCTTCTCTGTTCTTGGCTCTAGCTGGTGCTATTTAGCTATCACTTCATGAAAACATGAACACAAAGCTCAGTCATGCCTCTTTAACTGAGAAAAAAGCTAAGCTAAAAATAGGACATCACTTCACTGAGCTTCAGTCATGCAGTCTTACCTGGTGTGCGTTTGTGGTTGATTGGCAGACTCCCCCAAAGTAGGTGGTGAAGTCTTTCTGGCATATCCTTTCATGTATAGATACTGCTCAGACTATGATGTTTTATTCAATTCTAAGTGCTACGGACCAAAATTTTTCCTTGTAGCATTGTAGTGAATCTCTATCAACTCTGAATTTACCCAGCTTTGGGTAAAGAAAAAGACAGTTAAAATCTGTTTCCTTTAAAAATTTAATATGTAACATTATTGAATTTGTCTCACAACTAATTTAGTTCTGCTAACACATTAAATAGAAAGGATTCTTTACAAAAACACCCCTTGGGACCTAGGTGCTCAATCAGCATTAGTCAACAAAATCTAAAGTTGAATTCTTGGGAAAACAACACAAGATGGAAGTCTTAATAGGTCTTTAGGAATATAAGCATAATTTTCATCATATAAATACATCAAATATCAATAAACAATTTATCCAGCTTCTAATAATTAACATATTTTTGGAATTGAGTGTGCTAATCATATCAAATAAATTTAGCAGATTTACAAATAATATTTCCTTTTGTTTTGTTTATAGTTTAATTTCAGCTATATTTTTATGAAGGGGAGCATAATAAATACAATTTTTAAAATTGTGTTTTATTTTTAATTATAAAAATGCAAATGATTATGTTGCAAATACAGTGTATTAAAATCTACCTTCCATTCCAAAATATTTCTAAATGATTAACAACGTTTCTATTAGTAGAGTGATAGATAAAAATTCAGTCTTATAATCTCCAATTCTGTAATCCTACCATCTTGAACTAACCAATAATAAACATTTCACATGTATCCTCTCAAACATTTATCTTTGTTGCAATAAATATAGTACTTGAAAACACACTTTTATGGTTCTCTTTATAACAATTGGTATCCACTAATTCCATGTAATTAAGAGAGGTTTAATTATGTCCACATTCTAAAACTTGTTCTTCCCAAGCTTGCCCCTGTTTAATTTTATATCATTATAAAATATCTCAGACAAAAGAATGAAATACTGGATCATGAGGAAAATCTGCAGCTTTCTGGATTCTGCCAAATACTTAACTGAAGGTGTAACAATTTATATTCCAAATAAGTAAAAATAATCTCTCGTTTGCATTCTTTGTAATGTGTGGGATTCAGGTTTTTTTTTTCATTACCTAGAGTGGAAATCTTAGATATGCAGGTGACAACACCCACCCTAAAGGAAGAAAGTGAAGGAGAACTAAAGAGCCTCTTGATGAAGGGAAAGAGGAGAGTGAAAAGCTGGCTTAAACTCAACATTCAAAAAACTAGGATCATGGCATCCAGTCTCAGCACTCCATGGCCAACAGATGGGGAAAGCATGAAAACAGTCAGATTTTATTTTCTTGGGCTCTAATATCACTGCAGACAGTGAAATTAAAACATGACTGCAGCCATGAAATTAAAAGACACTTGCTCCTTCAAAGAAAAGCTATGACAAACCTAGACATCATATTAAAAGGCAGAGACATCACATTGGCAACAAAGGTCCATATAGTCAAAGCTATGGTTTTTCCAGTAGTCAAGTACCGATATGAGAGCTGGAGCATAAAGAAGGCTAAGTGCCGAAGAATCGCTGCTTTTGAACTGTGGTGCTGTTGGAGAAGACTCTTGAGAGTCCTTTGGAGAGCAAGGAGATCAAACCAGTCAGTCTTAAAGGAAATCAACTCTGAATATTCATTGGAAGGACTGATGCTAAACTCCAATACTTTGGCCACCTGATGAGAAGACCCAACTCACTGGAAAAGACCCTGATTCTAGGAAAGACTGAGTGCAGGAGGAGAAGAGGGTGACAGAGAATGAGATGGCAGGATGGCATCGTTGACTCAATAGACTTGAGTTTGAGCAAACTTGGGAGGTTGTGCCAGGGAAGCCTGGCATGTCCACGGGATCACAAAGAGTCTTACACGACTAAGCGACTGAGCAACAAGTCCAAATACTATCTCATTGATATTTTAATTGGGTTTCCTCTTTAGTGACTTGTCTAAAAATCATTTTGCCTGCATGAAATCACTACCTTGAATGTCTAGCATATATCTCAATACTAAAATGGCCCAAACGGAGCTTCTGATATTTAGCCCACAAATTGCTCTTCCTGTGGGTTCTCCATTTCAATTTGTGTCAACTTCATCTTTTCTTCCCTGTTCCCCAGGACCAAACTCATGGAATTATCCTTTATACCTCACATACACTCTTTCAGCAGATACCATCAACACTGCTTAAAAACAGATATACAGCATGTACTCAGCCTCTCACCTCCATCACTGCCACCACCTGATTCTGAGCCATCATTATCTCCTGCCTGGAATGTGGCAGGTGCCCCTTAATCAGTCGCCTTCTTCAGTCCTGGTCCTTTATATTCTAAAGAGTGGAACACTGTCATTCACTGTTAAAGCCTCTTCCCGTCCTGGCCTTAGTGAAAAACGAATCTTTACTTTGATCCGTAAGTGCCGACAAGATCTGGTGTGCCTTTCATTCTCCCATCTCGTTCCCTAGTATTGCTCTCCCAGTTTTCCCAGACTATCTGCCTTCATGGAAATTTCAGGGACACACCAGAGGTTCTCCTGCTTTAGGGCCTTCCTCTTGGTCTGCACAGCACTCCCTTCTTGGAATGTTCTTTCTTCAATTATCCATATAGTGTATTTTTTCTTTGCTTAAACATTACCATCAAAGTAAGCACCTTACCTGCTCATTTTACTTAAAATCGAAAAACACCCCTTCTGTATCTTCCTCTTATGCTTTATTTTCTTCTACAGTGCTTCTCACCAGCTAACATTAAATATTTTCCAGACTAACTGACCGATTTATCTTTCATTCCAACATTTACTGTTACATTCCATCCAGAGTTCAATAGCCTTCTTCTTAAAGTTAATCTTCAATTAATTATAACTGGGTGGCAGCTTCATATTTTGTTCATCTAAAATTTTCAGGTCTCTCTTCATATAATAATATGCTAATGGTTACTTTTCTTTTTTTCAGCAAGAATGGTAAATAGGACAAATTCCATATGAATGGAGACAATGTGGTGTGGTTGGAAGAGAACAGGAGTGGGGGTCAGATGACTTGTGTTTACTGCAGACTTCACTATTCAGCAAATTAACTCTGGGATTATGCGCCAATATTTTCAGCTCTAGGCTAAGTCCTAAAATGAGAAAGTAAGACTAGATGACTGTAAAGTCCCTTCCAGGGTTAAAATTTTTCAATTTTTTGGCCATGCCATGCTTGTGGGAATTTGTGAACCAGGAAGTGAAGCTGTGCCCTCTGCTGTGGAAGTCTGACTTTTAATCACTGGACCTCCAGGGAAGTCCCAGAATCTTATAATTTTAAATGGTTCCATTTAAGTAGAGTGATATCAGTTGAAGCTTGGGCCTGAAAGAAGCTTGAGTGAGTAAAGAATATAGAAATTAAGGAACTTTTTGCATTTGTAATTTTATTTCATTTAAGATTTTATTGCTAAGTTTGATGAATCTGTTAATACATATTGTTTTATTGGCAGTCTGCATACTCTTTGATTTTTTAAAAACATATTCTTGTCTTTTCTTTCCCTGAAGTTTCACTTCAAAACTTTATCTACTCTCCTTTAATTATGTGCTACCCAGTGGTTCATTTGTTTCTTGAATCTAAGCGTTCATGTCTTTCAAAAATGCTTAGACTGTATCAACTTTGTAAATATTTCTATTCTACCTTTTCACTCTCTATATAATACCTATTACAGACATGCTAAAAATACACCATCTATATTTCTATTGTCAAATAAATACACGAAACTTTACTAAAGTAATCTACTTCTGCTGCATTGACTACGCTAAAGCCTTTGACTGTGTGGATCACAAAATTCTTAGAGATGAGAATACCAGACCACCTCACCTGCCTCCTGAGAAATCTGTATGCAGGTCAAGAGGCAACAGTGGGAACCGGACATGGAACAACATGGTTCCAAATTGGGAAAGGAGTACATCAAGGCTGTATATCGTCACCCCGCTTATTTAAATTTATATGCAGAGTACATCATGTGAAATGCTGGGCTGGATGAAGCACAAGCTAGAATCAAGACTGCTGAGAGAAATATCATTAACCTCAGATATGCAGATGACACCATCCTAAGGGCAGGAAGCAAAGAACTAAAGAGCTTCTTGTGAAGATGAAAGAGGAGAGTGAAAAAGCTGGCTTAGAACTCAACATTCAAAAAACTAAGATCATGGCATCCAGTCCCATCATTTCATGGAAAACTGATGGGGAAACAATGGTAACAGTGAGAAACTTTATTTCTTGGGCTCCAAAATCACTGCAGATGGTGACTGCAGCCATGAAATTAAAAGACAGCATCTTTTAAAGCTATGATAAACCTAGATAGCATATTAAAAAGCAGAGACATTACCAACAAAGGTCCATATAGTCAAAGCTATGGATTTTCCAGTAGTCACATATAGATGTGAGAGTTGGACTATAAAGAAAGCTGAGCGCCGAAGAATTGATGCTTTTGAACACTGGTGCTGGAAAAGACTTTTGAGAGTCCCTTGGACAGCAAGGATATCAAACCAGTCAATCCTAAAGGAAATCAACCCTGAAAATTCATTGGAAGGGCTGATGCAGAAGCTCTAATACTTTGGCCACCTAATGCAAAGAACTGATTCACTGGAAAAGACCCTTATGTTGGTAAAGATTTAAGGCAGGAGGAGAAGGAGCTGACAGGATGGCTGGATGGTATCACTGACTCAATGGACATGAGTTTGAGAAAACTCCAGGAATTGGTGATGGACTGGGTTGCAAAGAGCTGGATTCAACTGAGTGACTGAACTGAACTCATGCAGACCATTTATTAAATCTTTATTGAATTTGTCACAATATTGCTTCTGTTTTATGTTTTGTGTTTTTGTCTATGAGGCATGTGGGGTCTTAGCTACTTAACCAAAGTTCAAACCTGCGCCCTTTGCATTGGAAAGTGACATCTTAACCACTGGGCCACCACGGAAGTGCCTTCACCATGTTCTGATTCTCAGAGAGCTTTACGTTATTGTTAACTCAATGAAACATTTTAAAAATTAAGCTTTTATACCTTATCCAAAATTTTGTCATGTTTTGACATGAAAGATCTTTGGCATAAGAAGATTTTAAATTTAGTTTTATAATTTCTGAGAATAGTTCTGCATTTTTTTTCTTAACTTGTCAATAATTCTTGACATATTTCCATTTTAATTCTATGAATTCCATTTGAAAATTATACTGTTTTTTTTAAAAAATTAGTGCACTTTACTCCACTATATTCACCACTCATAGAGCCTCCATCTCTTATTGTCCTATCCCAAATTTTACTGTAATAAATGCCATCTACATATCTTTATTTCTATATTCTTTACAGAGTGTCTAAACGTGGGAACTTGTGAACTGTGAACTGTGGTGTTAGAGAAGACTCTGGAGAGTCCCTTGGACTGCAAGGAGTTCAAACCAGTCAGTCCTAAAGGAAATCAGTCCTGGATATTCACTGGAAAGACTGATACTGAAGCTGAAGCTCCAAAATGTGGCCACCTGATGTGAAGTACTGACTCATTGGAAAAGACCCTGATGCTGGGAAAGTTAAAAGGCAGGAGGAGAAGGGGACAACAGATGATGAGATGGTTGGATGGCATCACTGACTTGATGGATATGAGTTTGATCAAACTCTGGGAGCTGTTGATGGACAGGAAAGCCTGGCAGGCTGCAGCCCAAGAGGTCAAAAAGAGTCAGACGTGAGTGAGAGTGAACTGAACTGAGGACGGCTATAGTTTTAAGAAATGAATAATAACCAGTATTAACAACACTGTGGAGAAATCTGAGCTCTCATATATTGCTGGTGAAGATGTATAATGGTGCAGCCATGTGGAAACAGGTTGATGGTTCCTCTGACAGCTAAACATAGAGTAAATTTATGACTCAGAAATTCTACTCATTGGTATATACCTAAGAGAAAAGGTATTCAAACAAGTACTTGTGTACAAATGACAAGAGAAGCACTATTTAAAACAGTGAAAAAGTGGAAAGAACCCAGATCTTTCTTTTCGGAGGAATGGATAAGCAAAACAAGGTCTATTCATATAATGGAATATTATTCAGCCATTAAGAAGACTGGATTACAGATACAAGTTACAACACAGATGAACCTTGAAAACATTATGCTAAATGAAATAAACAGACAGAAAAGGCTATATAGGACAAGATTATATTTACATGAAATATGCAAAATATTTAAAACCTTAAAGACAGAAAACAAAGGGAGGAAGGGGAACTGACTTGAGTATGAAAATCCAATTAAATTAAAAGTTGGTGGTTTGAGAATATCAATAAAATTAATATATGTAGGCAGATAGATCAAGGAAAAATAAACAAAACACAAATTACCAATATCAATAATTAGAGCAGTAATATCATTGCAGGTTTGCAAATTCTATAGATATTAAAACATAATAAGTAGCTATTGAGAACAACTTCATGCCTATACTTTGATGAAATCAGAAAATACCCACCAAAACACAAACTATCAGCAGTCACTTAAACAGAAGTAGATCATCCACTTGGCTTAATATCTATCAAATAATTCATCTGTATTTAAAAACTTTCCCAAAAGAAAAAAATATAGGTACAGGTGGTTTCTACAATAATTTTCAAGAAATTGAAGAGAGAATAATTCTCAACTTACTGTATTAGGCCAACATTATCCTGTTACCAAAACCAAATAAATATAAGAAACTATTTCTCTTGAATTTAGAGAATAAAGCCTAATCAAAATTTTAGCAAATTGAATTTACCATCATATATAAAGGTAGACAGTGTATTAAAAAACAAAAACATCTCTGTATAGACAGGTCCCTATAGTCAGAGCTATAGTTTTACTAGTAGTCATATATGGATGTGAAAGTTTGAGCATAATGAAGGCTGAGTGGTGAAGAACAGGTTTTTGAACTGTGGCATTGGAGAAGACTCTTCAGAGTCCCTTGGACAACAAGAAGATCAAACTAATCAGTCCTAGAAGAAATCAACCCTGAATATTCATTGGGAGGACTGGTGCTAAAGCTCCAATACTTTGGCCACCTGATGCAAAGGGCCAACTCATTGGAAAAGACCCTGATGCTGGGTAAGATTGAGAGCAAGAGGAGAAGGGGACGACAGAGGATGAGATGGTTGGATGGCATCATCAACTCAGTGGACACGAGTTCAAGCAAACTCGGAGATAGTGAAGGACAGGGAAGCCTGGAGTGCTGCAGTCCATGCGGTCGTAAAGAGTCGGACACAACTGAGTGACTGAACAAAAAAAAACACGATCAAGTGGTTTATTCCACAAATGCAGGTTTGATCTGATGTCCAAAAATGAATATATTTAATTTGACACATTAGCAGATTACAAGAGGAAAGCCATATAATCAAGTCAATTTAGCAGGGAAAAAAAAAAAAACTCTTGCCGGTTTAAAACAAACAAATCCTCTCAGCAAAGTTAGAACAAAGGGGAACTTCCATAGTCTACTAACGGACTTTTGTGAACAAATCTGAAGTTAGCATCACAAAGATTAAATGGCCAAGAATGTCTGTTTTTATCGCTTCCATTCAACATCTTACTGCCTATTGTTGTCAGCTTTTGCTGTTTGTCAGCTCTGTTGTTATTTTCAGTCACTAAGTTATGTCCTACTCCTTGGCGACCCCATGGACTGTAGCCTGCCAGGCTTCTCTGTCCGTGGGATTTCCAGGCCAGAATACTGGAGTGGGATGTCATTTCCTTCTCTAGGGGATCATCCAGAATGAGAGATCAAACCTGCATCTCCTGCATTGGCAGGTGGAGCTTGCTAGTGAGCTTCCAGGAAAGCCCTTGTCAGCGCTACTGGATAAGAAAAATAGTTTTAAAATATCCATTTTGTAAAGTAAAAAATAAACTTGTCTTTATTCACAGGAAAAATAATCATTATAGAGAAAATCTGTTGGAATCTATAAAAACATTACTAACATTAACAAAGGAATTTGGTAAAGTTGTAGGAATAAACATATAGTATTAATTATAGCTCTATTGGCAATGACCAAAAATTCAAATTAAAGAGAACTACTTTTGTAAGTACCAAAAAATATGGGATATTTAGGAATCTATTTTGACAAAGGATATGAAAGCCCTGAATGCTGAAAATTACAAAACACTGCTAAAATAAAAGAACACCTAAATAAATGGTCATGAACTAGAGGACTCAGTAACTTTAGGATGTAAATTCTCCTCAAATTGAACTACAGAGTCAATGCAGTTTTACTTAAATTGCCAGAAGACATTTTTGGTAGAAATTTTCAAACTGATTCTAAAAGTACATAGAAAAGCAAAGTATACATAACTAAAGCAATTTTGAAAATTAAAAATAACTAGAAATATCCACCTTTGAGATTTATTATAAAACTGTACTATGTATAACAGCTTTATAATAGGAAATTTTATATTTCAGGGCTTTCCTGGTGGCTCAGACGGTAAAGCATCTGCCTATAATGTGGGAGACCCAGGTTTGATCCCTGGGTTGGGAAGATCCTCTGGAGAAGGCAATGGCACCCCACTCCAGTACTCTTGCCTGGAAAATCCCATGGACGGAGGAGCCTGGTAGGCTACAGTCTATGGGGTCTCAGAGTCGGACACGACTGAGCAACTAATCTTCAACTTATGTATAATGGCATGATGTTGGTAAACAAACAAATGGAACAGAATCAGATTATACATGTATGACGAAATGATTTTAAGCAAAGGTCAAAGGCAATTCAGTGGAGAAAGGACAGGTTAAAAAAAAAAATGTTGCTGAAGCAATTCCTACAGGTTAAATCACCCAACTCTTTGTGACCCTATGAACTGTGGGTCACCAGGTTCCACTGTCCATGGAATTTTCCAGGCAAGAATGGTGGGGTGAGTTGGTATTTCCTACTCCAGGGGATCTTCCAGACCCAGGAGTTTACGACTGAGTCACCTAGGAAGCCCCATGGTATTTCACTGAAGAATTGGCTTATGCAAAATTGTACATGCAAAGAAAAAAATCCACAATATTTGATTTATGCCTGGCACCATATTCAAAGACAAGTCAAAACAAATCTTATGGGAAACCTTAAATTATAAAAGAAAAAGAAAAGCATATACCCTTATAAAACTTCAGCCTCCTATCTGTGTAAGAATGGATAAGTGCACTGTTATTTATGCACACAATAATAAAAACAATGAACTACTGATACAAACTACAACACAAATCTATCTCAAGAAAATGAAAGACACAAGACAAAAGAATGCATAGGATTCTATTTGAATAAATTTGTAGGAAATGTAAAATAATCCATAGTGATGGAAAACAAATCAAAAGTTGCCTAGGGGTAGGGTGAGGTAAGATTCTAGTGAAGGGAAGTAGAGGAATTATGAAGGTTCATGAGGAAACTTTGAGGTGACTAATATGTTATCTTGATGGTGGTGATGCTTTCATGGATATGTACACATATCAATATTTAACAAATTTTACATTTTAAGTATGCAGAATTTATATAAAGTATATGCTCATAAACTATTAAAACTGGAATAAATGATGTTTGGAGACTTATCAGTTTTTAAACTTTAGATTTTTGTATATAAAGATAGATAATAAAATTATCATTACAGGGTAGGAAATGACACCTGTAAATGCTTGACTATTGCTTACCAAATTGGGTTCAGTAAGGCAGATTCTGGGCTTTCCTGGTGGCTCAGTGGTAAAGAGTCTGCCTGACAATGCAGAATACACAGGAGACTTGGGTTCGATCCCTGGGTCAGGAAGATCCCCTGGAGGAGGGCTTGGCAACCCACTCTGGTATGCTTGCCAGGAAAATCCCATGTACAGAGGAGCCTGGTGGGTTACAAACCATAGTACTGCAAAAGAGTTAAACATGACTGAGAATGTATGCATGCAAGGCAGATTCTGCTTTAACATTTAGCACTTTTAAATAGTTCATTTGTTAGAAAGAATGAAAATATCAGATGTGGTTTTACATGACATAGTGTAGATAGGTGATGAACGGATGGGTGAGTGGATGGACGGATGGATGGATGGATGGGGACAGATAGATAAATTGAATAGATGAATGGGGGAATAGAGAAATATAGATAGATATGTAAATCAGTAAATGCACATTTTAATCTAATCTTGAAGTTTGTATATTTTGGGTATTTATATAATCCAGGTTAAACCAAACGCTTTTTCAAATTGCTCTGAAGAATCACCATACCATATGGATGGATTCTTAAGCACAGAGGAGTCTCATTTGCAACTGATAACCCACAAGAGAATTGGGAAGAAATGTGATTAAGCCAACCATGTACAACACCATTCTGCTTTTATCTATCTACACATTACCTTTCCTGCAAAAGAAATTTTTTTAAATGATGCTATTACTTTAATAGCTTCCATTTGCATTTTGAATTTTCATTGTGCCAGTTATCCAATTCCACTTATATGGTGAAATTTGTGGGCCTCATGGCTATTTTAATATGACGCCTTTTATAACGTAATTGAGAGAAGTCTCCAATGAATAAAATAAATGGTTTCAGAGGGTTCTTAAGCCCTCAACAGACATCAGCTAAAATGTTAAGAGTGCCTCCAAATCCCACTGGTGCTATATTTTCTAACCATGAAAGAAATGTCATTATTGTAAATTTCCAGCTTTTGTCTGAAAATCTTGTACTAGATCCCTTGAGCGCCAGTTCAGTTAATTAATTCAAACAATTTCCTCTCTAATCTCTAAAACATTTTCATATTTAAGACAATAAATGAGGTACTTAAGGGGCTCACTCATTGTTGGTTATTAATATGCCAGGGAATTAGAAAAATTACCCCTAGTCTTCAGTGACATGAATAATGTCTTTTTTTTTTCTCCCTTCCAATGGTTCTGACCTGGACAAGGTTAAAAGCATGGTTTCTCTGCAACTGAATTTTAAAAAATGCTATTTTCCACTTGCTTTGGTTTTCCATCTAAATAGTCTTCCTTTTCTTTCAGCAATAAATCTGATAGGTTATGCCGATTTAAAGATTAAATTAGTTAATAATAACTTTGAAATTACTGATTAGTTTAGAAGAAGAATAATTACATTTTCCTTGAACCAGTACATAAGGTTAATGCAGTTGAGAATGTGATGGCTCCAGTAACTTTGACACTAATTGGTGATTGTGTTACATGTTAAGATAAGGAGTCAGCAGGAATGAATTCTCAGGAGGTTTGCAGGAAGACAAAGCTATTTGTTCACAAACCTACTTTTCTCGGTTTGAACAATTGGTTTAACTTCATAAAAGGTTGGTGAGTGACCTTCAGGATAAAATTTCATGCATTTCACGCCACTGACTCTGGTTTATCAAAATGAAACAGAGCACAAGAACAATTTTTTTCTGTAAAAAAATTCAGCCATCTATTTATCAATATATGAATCTAATTGTTCAATTTCCTAAACTGACTATCTCTAGAGGGGGAAAATGTGTGAGAAGAAAGGAAAATGAAGCTTGTAATTGTTCATATTGCTTTGTGTTTATATAGCCCTTACCCCAAAAGTCTCCTATTCTAAATCATTTTATAACCATTATAAAGTTAAACTTCTTAACGTAAAAACACATATTATTGTTAGTATGATTTTAAAGTACTGAAGAAGAATCTATAGACATTTGGGGGAAAGGTAGCATAGTTATGTTCAGCAAATTGTCCATCAGATAACTGGATCAGATAAGAGCCATTTCCCATAAATTCTAGTGCAGAATCATGGGTTCTATCCAGTCTCTGGCTACTAATTGAAATGAGCAATGTTTCAGCTCTAAGCAAAAGGTTCCTATTGTATTGTGCTCATTTGTAGTTGTTAAAGATTTAGCTATTTACACTAGTCATAATTCAATATTTTCCTTATCAAACTTAAAATTGACATTAAAAATCCATCATGTATTTACTTATTTGGAACATCTACTCACCTATAGATTGCCTTATAATAATGAAAATTTTAATAGTGAAAAGCATGCTTGATTAAAACAATGATGTAGGTAGATATCACAAATATATTTTTTAATCTGCTATTAATTAGATAATCAGGCTTTTTGTTTAACAATATTAAATCACAGTTGTCAACAATTGTTTAAAGCATGTATACTTAACTTTGCTTATCTCATCATATACAATGTGCTTCTGTAACTTTCAGGGCTTAGACAAATATAAGGATATTGTTCACATTTCCATTTTCAAACAGGTTTTTACATCAAAAACTAATTTTTTTTTTGAGATTTTTCTTTTAGTCACTAAAAGTAAAGGTCAATGTTATGATGGTTTTAACATAAAAACCTAGAGATATATTTTCCCAACAGCTGAAATAGAGTATTTATAAATTAAAACATAAAAATAACATCAATGGAAGTTATTTAAAGGAAAAACATCTGAATAACTTTTTGAAAACAAAGCACCTAATTAAATTATTTTCTGATCAAATTACTATCTAAATTCAGATACTTAAAAAATATTTTACTAAATATTATGCAAAAAGGCACAAGACAAAAGAATTCAGCTTTAGATGAACAAGCAATGAAGCCACAGTGTCATGGAAGTTTAGAATGTTTTGTGTTGATTTAGAGAAAAGAACACATCTGAATGACACAGTGCCTATTTGGAGCTATGTTATCTGATCTGAGCAACCTATATTTTTCATTTTATTTCTGCTACTTTCTCCTCAGTTTATGACTTTCATTCTAAAAATGACAATAAAAACAAAAATGGAATGTTCAAAAGAAACTAACAACTTTTAAATAATGTAAGAAATAAATAAGGGAAATAAGAAAGAAATAAAATAGGAGGGGAGTTTAGTTTGTGTATGTATGGCTGAGTTCCTCTGTTGTACACCTGAAATTATCACAACATTGTTAACTGGCTATACTCCAATATAAAATAAAAAATTTAAAAGAGAAATAAAAGGAGAAAAGATAAAAACACATTCAAGATGGCAATATTTCCTACAGGTTTTATTGCTAGGGAAAGCAATCAAAATTATTTGAACAAAGTATTCTTTAACAATAAATTAATTAGACAAATTACCTTAAATGTGAATTTTAAATATTTTAATAGTTCTGTAGGTAATTCTTATTACATTTAATTTCATATAATCTTTAATGCTATTTATCTAAAACATATAAATATATTAAAAGAAATAATCTCACTACCATCTTCCACATCACCACTTTTTGGTATCTTTAACATATATATAATATATTGGTATATTTAACATATAGCTAATATATATAGTATACATATATATATAGTATAATATAAACATTATATATATAATATATATATTATATATATTATATATGTATATATTAAATATAACAATAAATAAATTATATTTATATATAAATATATAAATAAATAATAAAAACATAATAATATATATTAGTATATATATAGTATATGTATATAGTATATATATAGTATAATAGAAACATTATAATAATATTAATAAAAGTAATCACTACTTTTTTGTGTCTTTAACAGCCACATAATATAACAGAGTAGACAGAGTAAATATAATTTATTCAATAATTGTCCCATTGTTTATTTTTTTTTTACAATTATTTTCAAGAGTTGAGTTGTTGGTTCAAAAATAAGTTGGCTTCTAATGTTAACAGATCATTCCAGAATCATTTCCAATAAAATTGTAGTAACTCACGGTATTCCCAGCAATATAGGAAAACACTTATTTTGCCCATTTTCCTGATTTCCTAACACTAGTAGATGGAATTGATTATCATATTTTGTTTTGTTTTATCCTTTCAATGTAAGAAAATAATTCATTTTGGTCACTGAGGTATCGGTTTTAAATTTATTGATCATTTGCATTTCTTCTTTTGTGACTCATCAAATTCTGTTTTCTTTGCTTTTATTATGTTACATTTCTAAAATTTATCATACATTTTTCAGTATTCTCCAGAGAAATAGAGCAAATGGGAGATTTATATATATAAAGAAGCAGAGATTTATCTTAAGGAATTGGCTCATGTGATGATGAGGACAGGTAAGTCTTAAATTTATAAGGCAGGTCTACTGGTTGTTAACTGAGATTCTGTTCAAATCTGCAGTACTGAGTTGAGATTCATAAGGTAACCAGCACACTAGAAGCTCACGCGGGCTTTCTACTTACAATCTTAAGGTGTATTTCCTTCTTCTTTGGGAAACCCCAGTTTCTGTTTTTAAGGACTTTAACTGACTGGATGAGGAAGGTAACATGCACTGCTTAAAGAAAATTGACTGTAAATGTTAATCATACCCGCAAAATACCTCATGGTAGCATCAAGCATGGTGTCTGACAGAACTGGGTGACGTGGCCAGGGTAAGGTGATAGAAAACATTACCCATTGTGCTTGCGTGTCTCTCATTCATTCATTCTGACCGCTGTGTGACAGGCCACTGACTGAATCTCCCAGCTTATTCTTCAAGTTTAGTGCATTTAGAGTATTTCGTGTTTTTTGCTCTTATGCATAGTTGTCTCCATAGATACTGTCGTATGTGAGATCTTTAATAGGTATTTCCATTTTTCTTGGCTAATTAGTACACTTCTCAAGTGAAGAATAAGGAGTTAGGACTTGCCTTATATACATGTCAAGATCTGTTATAAACCTATCCTAATTCAGCCCAAAGAGACTAGAGTCAAATTTCTGATCTATAATAAAGTTGGGTTGTTTTATTTATTTAAAAAAAAATGTATAACATGAGAAGGCACAGGGATAGATAAACTTAACCACAGAATAGAAATGAGAGTCTATGATAAATGTATATTTTAATGACATGTCAGATAGGTTGGGCAAGTAAGGACTTTCAATAAATGGACATGGAAAGTATTATTCATATGAAGAAAGATGTATTAAATTTCAACTTTCTATCTTAAGAAAAATACACTAAAGAAAACTAAAAGATGAATTACTACTGGGAGTAAATTCTCATGATACAAAATTGAAAAAAATATCAACCTATACAAAAGTACACCCTACAAAATAGTGGAAAGCAGCAAAGCAGAAACAATAAGAGAAGAGAACAAACAACTCAAAAGCACCAAGGGTATGGGACATGATTGAACACTTTCCAAAGGAAAGACATAAAGCAATGCTAAAGCTCCCTGTGGTTCATAAAAATTAAGTCAAAATCTCAAAATTTACACACAAAATACATTCTATAATATCAAGTTACTCACTTTTATAAAACGGTATGCCTTTGTCTCATCAATTTGCAGAAACTCATTGTATATTAGGAATGTTCCCTTTTGCCAGCTACATGTGTTGTAAGTATTTTTCTGATGTACTATTTGTCCTTTTGTTTTTCATTGTTTCTTACATTTTAGATTTTTGGTGGCCAATATAATTGAGTTCTCATATTTAATGTAGCAAATATGTCTATATATTTCTCTATCTTCCAAATGTTACATAAATAATATCCCATTATTATTACAACAAATAAAATTAACTTAAAACACCATGAAAACTTATTAAATTATGAAATTTTGAAAAATATTTAATCAAGCAAAAATGTTCAGGGAGACAACTCTCTCCAATATTATTCAACCTTGACCCTATGTTTCAAGTTAGTGAAGATACACATATGCAAAGTACCAGATAAAGTTAAGCTACCTTCTCTGTGAGTTTTTTAGAAAACATCATTTGACAGATAATATAATTACTATGTGTAAAGCACTATTTTAATTTTATCTATGTTTTTTTCATTTGGGCTTTACTGTTAAAAAGACACTGACTTACTTTGATGGATCAGTTGGAAATTCGAAATGTACCCCAGATATCAGCAAAACTGATTTTCTGAGATAGGAAGAAAAAATGTCCTTAAACTTTTATTGCAGCAATATTGAAAAATGTATTGCCTCCACAGACTTTCTGAACATTCTCAAGAGGCATATGTTCTTATAATCTTGTATGGTTCATAAATCCTGTTTCTGCTAAATTAGTTCAATTTAGCAATCATATGCCATTACATTTGAGCTGTCCGTGCCCTCCATGTTTGCCCAGCGATAAAACTCTGCCCTTTAATTTCTGTGGACACACACATACACAGGCACACACTCATACACAACAGTGTTTAAGTTAACTGTATACACAGGACACTGCAGGGAACATTAGGAGACAAGGAAAGATGCAGAGTGTGTATTATCTCAATTTAAAGTACCATATTCTGATCATTACCTCCTATTTTCCAGCTCATTCCTTCTAATAGCCCCACTCAAACAATCCTCAAAATAAATCTGGACCTTCTTCAATCCTTAGATCCTTTCTGGTTTTCATTGTCTATGACTTGCTCCATACTGTTACTTCCCTCTTTGCCTACATCACAAGGAAAATCACCATAGTCATCCCTCACATAGGCTCTCAAATTCTTTCTAGCTTCATAGTACTCACTGGCTTAAATCACAATCGTAATTAAATCTAAAAATACATTTACACAGGTGAACATAAATGAGAAAAACATGTGGACTGCTTTCATCTTAAGTTCATGATCAAAAACCTCAATCAAGCCCTTAATGTGCTAGCAATTAGACTATACCGAATTTAGGCATTCACATTTTCCACTTTCTTAGTTAATTATTTCATAATTTATCCTCTTGAATCAAACATCATTGCTTCCTTTCCCATCATCAGATCAAACTGACGACATTGCTGCCTATTTCACTGAATCTCTCACCACACATATATCTACTTTCAGTCCATTTACTCAATTTGAACTTTCCTTCTCATAGCTAAAGCCAATCACTTTACCTATACATTTCCCACTTATTCAAATAGTTTGCTCCAGAAAATTTTTACTGTCTCCTGAATCATTAATATTTAAGACTCTGCTGGACCACTCCTATGTGCATATAAACATTATTATTTTCCTACCTTGAAAATCTGCAAATCTTTCCAATAAGGGGTAGTTACTGTTATTAGTTACAAAATACAAATTCAGACAAAATAGAGCCATGAAACATAATAGTGTGCACAGAGACAGATCCACACACACATATTATCACCTGATTTATGACTGCAATTCAACACGGAAAGCTGATCTTTCCCAAAACTGGTGCAGGGCAAATTGTATATTTACTACTCTTTACATGAGCAACAACCACAACATAAAACCCGCCTTGACTTGTCTGATAGATCCAATCTAGGAGATAAGACAAAAAACTTTTAAATGACTATACATTAGAATACCTTTACGTCTTCGATATAGACAAAGATTTCTTAAACAAGACATGAAATTCAATAACAAAAGAATTATGATAAATTAGCCTTCAATAAAATTAAGCAATCTATCCATCAAAATTGCCATTAAAGAAGTTAAGATAAATGTAAACTACATACTGGTGGAAGATATTAGCAGTACATATATCTGAAAAAGATGTCATACCCAAAATATATTTAAAATTCTAATGAAATTATTATTCTTTTAAATAGCATTAACCTCATCAAACAAACAGAAGGTTTGAACAGGCGCTTGGCAAAAGTGAGTTTCAATACGGCCAGAAAACAAACAAAAATGGTTCACATCATTATTCATGTGAGAAAGGCAGCCACGGAATAGCTCCATCTGAAAAGTCTGATATTACTAAGTTCTGATGAGGACACGAAACAGGTAAAACTTACATTGTCAGTGGGAGCAAAACTTGCTACAATCACTTAGGCTAGGTGTTAGGAGGTACCTTCAGAGTACTATTACAAATATATTTCCAAAAATACTGAGTAGAAATGTCCATAAATATATATGTGCAAGAATGTTCATAGCAGTTTCATGAATAGTCATTTCAATCTAGAAATAAGCCAAATATCTATCAGCAGCAGAATGAGTGAAGATAATTTGTGACAGAGTCATAAAAGGGATAATACACATTATGATACTACACAATGAAAACAAATGAGCCATTTTACAACATGAATGAATTTATAAAATATTCCTTACACCTGTTAATTTTTATGTCCCTGTTTTTTGTTTCTGCTCCTTAAATCATAGCCTCCTGACATACTTCTCAGGCTCAGCCTCATGACTTGCTTTCTAAGGCGTTTTTTGAACTCTGACTTCTTCCAAATCTAACATACAGATCAATTCAGTTCCTCAGTTCTCACACTCATATCCAGGACCACAATTTATTCCTTATCCAAGCGCACAAAGAATTCTCAAGGGGAAAAAAAAAAATTCCTTTGTTGGATGATATCCACCTTTCTCAAAGAGCAGTTACCTATTTGTTATATAATCATGGCTTAATTCAGCTTCAAAATATACAGAGATATATCCTTCCCTCCCTGTCATCTTTGCCATCACCTAAAGCACATGCATATCTTCTCAAGAAGATTGATTCCTTTATTTTTATTCATGGAAACTTTTGGCAAAAGTCTCTCTCTAGGTTTTGTAATAGAAGGTGTGATCAGGGTTTCACTAAATGTATATATTTGCTATATGGAATATATAACAGAGGATATATGCTGGAGTCAGAAGATCAATTAGGATATTCAAATACTTATACAGGTTTGAGGTGTCAAATATCTAGAACATCTTATAAATAGTGGGAGTAGAAAGGGAAAAAAAACAATAATTACTAATAAGGATTGGGTAAATTCAAATGATTGGTTTTATAGAGGAACATTTCCTCCATAGAAAGAAAGAATTTAATAAGAGTCTAGATGGAAGCATCAGAAAAAAAAATTAAATCATTCCTGTTACTTTGAGATCTTGCCTCTCTAGAGATATATTTTAACTTTTTAACCTTTTAAGTCATAAGTTATAAAGATAGCATGCTAATGCCTGATGCTATATCAAAGACATCTTTTCAGGCATATCCAGAGTACATTTTCATAAAACATCAATTTAGGTTCTGTCAGTTACATCTGCTCCTGAGAGATTTCATCAGTCACATTGTGTTAAATCACATGACTGTACATAAAATGATTGATAGCATACAGATAGAACACATCCAAATATGTAAGTTTCATTATGAATTTTAAAAATGACCCAAGAGTATTTTACATAGGCCTCAAATACCAAGTGTATTAGCATGACTTTATTCCATAAACCAGTTTTAACTCAGAGTTAAACAAAATGTAACATACTAAAGGTCAAATTACAAAGGGTGATTTTTCTCTCAAAAAATGTAAAGCCTTATGGAATTTTCTTAGGATCAAAGCACTAATGTACAGAATATTCAACCTTTTCTTATGATTTTAAAGTAACATTTTATCTCAAGTAATTATACATGTATCATCAAATGCGGTGTGCTCAGTTACCAAAATCTATTCAGAGGAGACAGAGGGGAGTGAAGAAGTCTTATTGAATGGGGGCTTTGGTGAGAATATTCTTATGAAACCAATTTTATTATTCTTTTACATAAAATCCATGAAGACTGCATCTCTAATTCCTTAACCATCTTCTCAATTTCCTGTTTTAATTATCTTTTGCAATGTTACAGTATATACTAGTGCGATAAACATACTCAAACTTACTTAGGAAAAGGCAGACTTAGTTTAAGAGTGTCAAACCTGTTAAAAGCACATTTAGATTTCGCAGGATTTAGAAATCCATACAGCAAGAAGGCTCTCAGTCTCCTCTTTTCTGAGGCTGCCCCATTCACTTTTCTGCAGATTATCCTCCTTCTTCTGTAAGGTTCAAGTCTTTGGTTTTTCCATGCGTTGTTTGGGATTGCCATTAAGTAGACTTTTGTCTCAGAACTAAACGGTTTTATGAACCCAGTGCTCATCAGGGTTTGACAGATTTCAGCTTATCCTTAAATTCCATTTTCTAGGGGGAAAAAAGTCTAATTTACATAGTTTTGTTGAAAACTTTTTTGGTTGAAAAGTTCCAGAGCAAAATCTTTAAGAAATAGTTACGGCAGTACAAAGTGGTGGTCATTGTTAACACCCAGGACCCATATATGTTTGACCTTGTCGGAACTGTGGAAAGCCTAACTTTGGCATAACTTTTATGTATCCATACTTTGTACCCATTTTACATATACATTAGCTTTATTAGAAACTTTTTTGTAAATCTTTTCTTGAGTATTTGTTAAAATAGGACTGGTTTTAATTACTATCAAGCATTGTGCATTCTTTTAATTATCAAATCAGTTACACATTGGACTTGTAACTATGGTTTACAATTTCCACAATCAGAGTTGCTCAGCAATATATAGATCAGAAACAGTGACTTTCGAGTGATAAATAGAAGAAATGAGAGGAAACCCACTCTACGGCCCCCTTTCTGAGTAACTAACAACAGAGTCAATTCAACTGGTCAAAGGAGAGACACATGGATGTGAATGAGACAGCACAGTTTTTAGTTTAAATGATCATAGGTTAAACTGCCTGCCTTTGAGTCACCTCCTCTCTCTGCTCCTTTTTAATGACTATTTTTGACTAATTTAGTAATATCTCAGATGATGTCTGAATGTATCACAAGTTAAGCTTCCCTACTTGTTAAAAGCAAATAACTCCTTGGAGAGTTTTACTCATCTATGCTGCTGCTGCTGCTAAGTCGCTTCAGTTGTGTCCGACTCTGTGCGACCCCACAGACGGCAGCCCACTAGGCTCCCCCGTCCCTGGGATTCTCCAGGCAAGAACACTGGAGTGGGTATTTATCTATGACCTACCTGCTTTTCTATGACCTACCTGCTTCAAATAGCACTTGTACACTCTAATCATTTTTTCAAAATTCTGATATAGGAACTTTGGGCCCCTGAGTAAGAAAGAACCCTTGCACCTTAAGGAGACCAGTTCTGATGACCTGATCATAAATACAGGATGTCCATATCCATTCCCAGAATATAAAAAGAGGTCTCCAGTACACTGGAAATACCTTCATGATTTCATGCTGGGCTGAACTTGATTTCTCAGATGTGATAAACGATGACTAATTACTGACACTTCATCTCTTTGCCCCTCCCTCACATCAGACCTTTGTATGTTGCCAGAGCAGCTAGTAATCACATCAGAGCTTATCTTTCAAGCTCTCCTTGACATTGATGGTAATCAATAAGGGAATCCTCCAGAATGCAATGCATATTCCTTGAATCATGGGGAAGCACCTAAATATAAAAATTAGACATTAGCTTGAAATAAATAATTACACAGATCATAAGCCTATGATCGATATGTCAAATCTAAGTTTGGCACAAATTTTTTTAAAAATCTGTAAACATTTTAAGACAGAACATTTTATGTAAAAAATCAGATTTGGTGACTATCATGAAACTGTTTATCCTCTTAGGCCTACACTTCTACTTGTCAAGAATCATAAAGGTTTGGGTGTGTCTGCACACTTTGTATGGGCATTTTCTCTCTGTCAGAGTCCTTACACTATCATTATAATTTTTTCTCTTTATATATGTATATACAGTGTATATATAGGGGTTCTCCTGAGAAATACAGCTAATACATATGCTAATGTATTTATTATAAAAGACGGGTTCATTTGATTATGAAGACTAAGAAATCCCCAAATCTGAAGTGGGTAAACTGGAGACCCAGGACAGCCAGTCTGAAAGCTGGCAGGCTCAAAACCCATGAAGAGTCATCTTCAGCTCAGTTTCAAAGCCAGAAAAGACCAGTATTCCATATAAAGCAGTCAGGCAGGAGAAGTTCCCTCTTACTCTGCCTTCTTGCTCTATTCAATTTTTCAACTGATTGGATGAGACTCACTCATAACGGGGAAGGCAATCTGCCTTACTCAATCTACTGATTCAACCATTAACCTCATCAAGAAATACCATCACAGAATATATGTATACCCAGAATATGTTTGATCAAATGTCTGACACACCATAAAATAAACCATCATAATATGGACAGAGGAGCTATACTCCATGGGGTCGCAAAGAGTCGGACACAATTTAGCAATTAAACAACAACAGGCCTCATGCAGAGGTGACAATTTCATAAAATCTTGAGCGATCCAACTGGTAATAAACTCATTCAAGTGTACAACAGTGACTCAGACTAAACCTCAGTTCTTGAGGCGCCCACATTCTACGTGGAGAGGAAGCGGTAAATAGTAAGGGTAACTAGTGGGCAGTAACAAACTCCTCAATCTCCTTGCCTTTACTGTGGCCATTTTTGCCACATCTCTGAAAAGCCTGGCGAGCCAGCTGCTGCCTGGTATCATCATGCTGCTGCCTGGGGACTGCTGGGCTCGACAGCCAGTCTTTGGCAACTTTCATAGGAATCTGTAAATGTCACACTTGTGGGTTTTGGACATAAAATGGTTCTATCTGCGTCGATACTTACCACCCATGGTCCCTTTCAGAACCTATGTCTGGGAGGATTTCCAAATCCCCCAACTAGAATATGGGCAGCAAGGACTCCAGTCAAAACTCAACCAACCAGAAACAGCAGTGACACCCTTTCTTCTCAGATCCTCCAGGGAAAATGAGGAAGGAAAAGTAGACACAGGTCATTTTATACCAAAAATATTTGGTCAGAATAAAGGGAGAGAGACTTTATGACGATGTGAACTGTTAATACTAACATGGAGAAGGAACTGTTACCTTGAACCTAAAACTAGCTGAAGCAAATTAAAATAATTTCCCTATAAACTTATCAAACCTAAAATTTTAATCTGAAAATACAATGTTTCACAGAAACATTAGGTTATTTATGTCTTTATTGCCAGAGTTTTTTGCAGTATATATAAGAAGTGTAGTACAGTTGAAAACATGTACATTTAAGTATTTTATTGTCAAAATTATGCTTATGAACTGGAAATGAAAGAATAGAAATAGATTATTTTAACTATTAAATTTCTTTTTGCTTATGAAAGATTATTTTTCAGTAGCATAGCATTGAAATATATGTCTAATATCCAGATTATAGTGTTATATTGATAGTGGTATCAAAACCTGATATATTTTTAAAACCTTACTAATTTTTAACAACATTCTTCTTGGTTGTTCTAAATCAGTTCTTTACAGATCTGAGAGCCACTGCTCAAAGTACCTGGTTTAATTAACATCTATTTTGTTTTTACTGTGATTGTTTCTAATAAATTATATCTAACTTAAATATTCACCATAGGAAGATTTTATTTTGTTTAAGCCAAACATAGTAACTTGTTTCTAACTAAAATGGCATTAGAAAAATGATTAAACAAGAAAGACAGAAATTTTATGCAAGTGTAAAGCATTGTCATGTTTCACCTTGAATAAGACCTGGTGAGATTTAGTGTTCCTCAAATTAATGAGGTTCATAGGAAGAGAAGATGAAGCTTCTGCATGTTTAAAGAATGATGTGTTCCAAATGTTTCTTACTGTACTTGAAAAGTGGCTGTGTTGAATGAGAATCACGATTGGAAACACACTGAATTCCTAACTTCTTGATTTACTGGCCCACAAGCACATTGCTGGATTGGGTATTCCTTTATCCCTCATTTAATCAATGTCAGCCTGGGCATCATGGTAGAGACCTTAAGATATGCCTATATTCATTATTCTCTCCTGAGCACATAGATTATGCTTGTTTTCACTTATGTAGGATCAAACAACACTGGGGTTTCCTAGGTGGCGCTAGTGGTAAAGAATCTGTCTAAAAAAATTTAAAAAAGGAGATTTCTTAAAAAACTGGAAATAGAACTGCCATATGACCCAGCAATCCCACTTCTGGGCATACACACTGAGGAAACCAGATCTGAAAGAGACACGTGCACCCCAATGTTCATCGCAGCACTGTTTATAATAGCCAGGACATGGAAGCAACCTAGATGCCCATCAGCAGATGAATGGATAAGGAAGCTGTGGTACATATACACCATGGAATATTACTCAGCCATTAAAAAGAATTCATTTGAACCAGTCCTAATGAGATGGATGAAGCTGGAGCCCCTTATACAGAGTGAAGTAAGCCAGAAAGATAAAGAACATTAGAGCATACTAACACATATATATGGAATTTAGAAAGATGATAACGATAACCCTATATGCAAAACAGAAAAAGAGACACAGAAATACAGAACAGACTTTTGAACTTTGTGGGAGAATGTGAGGGTGGGATATTTCAAAAGAACAGCATGTATACTATCTATGGTGAAACAGATCACCAGCCCAGGTGGGATGCATGAGACAAGTGCTCGGGCCTGGTGCACTGGGAAGACCCAGAGGAATCGGGTGGAGAGGGAGGTGGGAGGGGGGATCGGGATTGGGAATACATGTAAATCCATGGCTGATTCATATCAATGTATGACAAAACCCACTGGAAAAAAAATAATAATAATAAAAAAAAAAAAAACTGAAAAAAAATAAAAATAAAAAAAAGAATCCGTCTGCCAGTGCAGGAGACAGAAGAGATGTAGGTTCAATCCCTGGGTTGAGAAGATCCCCTGGAGGAGGGCATGATGACCCACTCCAGTATTCTTCCCTGGAGAAGCCCAGGGACAGAGGAGTCTTGTGGGCTACATACAGTCCATAGAGTCACAAACAGCCAGAGATGACTGAAGCAATTTAGCATGCCTGCAGGATCAAATAACTAGCTCTGGCCAATGAAGTGTGCGTAAAAATAGTGTGTCCTTTGGTCAAAATGTCTTATTGCTAAAACACGAATCCCCGGAAGCCACAGGGGCCTCATATCTCAGATGGAACAGGTTCAATATATGAAGCCTTCCCATCCTGTATATCTGAGTCACCAAGTATAGCAAAGGCCCCACTGACCCAAGATGCAAATGTTATGAGACCAAGAAATAAATCTTTGTCGGGTTGAGCAACTGGAATTTGGGGGAGAGGATTTTTACTCTGGAGGTATAGCATACAAGCACTTTGTATAAATTAGCCTATCAGCAGCAAAAGAAATAGCACCTCTCCAATTGATTACTAATGATAATTTCTATCTACTGTTTCCATAAATATCCAAATATTGTACCTGTAATCTACTTTTTGTTCCCAATTTTTCATTTTCCAAAACTAGATCCTTAAAGATTACTAAAAGACGAACCTCTTTAATCAATGTGCTGACTTATTTGGAGTCTTTGGGTTTGTTTTTTTGTTTTCAGTTTTTATTTGTTTTTAGCATAGCGGGGCAGAAGGCTCATTTCTACTTTTTATTTAAGGAATTTTAGTTACTTAATAGGTTGCAAGTATATACTGTCTGCCCAGAACCATATCTTGTAAAATCATTTTTCAATGTTTAGCATGTTTAGAGTCATTGTGCCATGTTGTGCTACATGGAAAGCTTTACCGCAACAGCCAGACTATCTAGGACACCTAGTAACCAAATCCCATCCCTTTTCATATTGGCTTTTTTTAAAAGTTGTCCTTTTTTCAGAGTTTTCTTCGTCCCTGGACTTCATGCACTATGACTCCTATCCTGCTCCTCTCTCTACATGTATCTGACTCTAAGCTTAGCCACCTGTTTCTGCATCTCTGCATCTTTTTTTTTTTTTTTTTCCTTTCAGAGCTTTATGCTCTTGTGAAGTTAAAGTCACTCAGTCCTGTCTGACTGTTTGCAAACCCATGGACTATACAGTCCACGGAATTCTCCAGGCCAGAATGCTGGAGTGGGTAGCTGTTCCCTTCTCCAGAGGATTTTCCCAACCCAGGGATCAAACCCATGTCTCCCACATTGCAGGTGGATTCTTTACCAGCTGAGCAACAAGGGAAGCCCCTTTATGCTCTTATCTAATAGTAATATTATTTTTTAGGATATATAATTATTGATGTTTTTAAAACAGTGTTCCTTATTAGAGAATAAATGTTGCCAAATTTAAGTTTATAAAGAATTATAGATAAACCAAAATAACAGCAAATTTACTTGTTAATCAGTAAAGCAAATAAAATTACTTTATCTGTTTTTGTGATCCATGTGTATTTTCAATAGCTGTTTCAGCTATACAAGAAAATTTCCACTCCTTGTATTCCAGGACTGCATGCTTACTCAAGTTAAAAGTGACAACTGCTTGAAATATTTGATATCTAAGCAAACATAAAAAGAAGGATATTATACATTCATCATGATTAAATAATACTTCCCTGATAGCATTTATTTACATTTCTCCAAGGAATCCATTAAATTTGACAATTCATTATAAAACAAAGCACTATATGTGTAAAGCAAGTTTTGTGTTTGAGTCAAAGCAATATATTTTGAAAGCTGTGTGAAAGTTGTTTATAAAGCAATGTGGTTATATGGCATAGTTTCTCTTAAGAGTATGAACTAAAGCAACAATAGAAGAGAGTAAGAGAGTGGATGATAGTAAAGGGGCTTTTGCTGGAAACAGAAAAAATACAGGTTAAACTTAATGTCATACATTTCAAATTAAATTATTTCATTCCTTTCTTTTGTATTTTACTTGGGGAAAATACTTTAACTCAGAATGAGACCATCAAGTAAGTCAACTCACGAAAGATTGTCAAAACTTTAAGTTAAAATGATGTTGTAGCTAAAATTGTGCCTTGATGTGAATTTATTTTCTAGCTGAAAATGATCCAGTCATGTGGTGTGCAAGCATTTTAGTGCTTTAGGAGAAAGCTAAGACATTTTCCAGATAAACCCTTCACTGAAGCGCTGAGGAGACTGAGGTTTAGAAAAGTAAAGTGAGTTACCCATGCCACTCAGCTACTTCCAACTTTCAGCCTTTTAAAAGTTTACTATTGCTTTTGTAGTTTCTTTTCTTTCTGTTATGTGTTAGTCATCCCCAGACATTCATTTTTTCTCTTGGTGCTATTATACTTCTGAGAAGATTAATACTTTAGTTCTAAGGCAAGACACAGCATTTGTGCATAAAATTCTAATGAAAGTTTTAATAGTATTATCTTTACATCCAGGAAAAGACCTAGTAGTTTCTGGGAGGAGTCGTTTGTTTCTTCATTGCCCACTAAGCGTAGAGAAATTTTGACTGATGGAAAATTGGTGCCTGAGCCCTGCAGCCAAGTAGCCTACTTACAGATTTCAGGGGAACCTCTCTGCCCCAGTGCTGCTGCCTTTCTTGAAAACACATTCTGGAGGGAGGAGGGAAATGGAGCGCATGCACATCCAGCCTTTCCTCTAGGCTTTCAGGAAATGATTTTCCTAAAGCTGCCTGGACAGTCCGCTTTACAGTGAAACTTGGAGAGCCTGCACTAGCAGGGCTCTACTTAAGACACTGTTTTTAGTACTGTTTCAAGTATTACTCTGTTTGTTGTTGATTTGCTAAGTCGTGTCTGACTGTGATTTCATGGACCATAGTCCATCAGGCTCCTCTGTCCATGGGATTTTTCCAGGCAAGAATACCAGAGTAGGTTGTCCTTTCCTTCTCCTGGGGATCTTCCAGACCTAGGGATCAACCCATGTCTCCTGCATTGCAGGCAGATTCTCTACCAGGGAAATCTGTTTACCTATTTTGAATTATTTTCACTTTGTGCTTTCCTATTTTATTCAGAGTAGTTTGAAAATCACTAACTTCAGGTGCTCATTTGGTCTTTACATGCAAGGTTTACAAAACAACTGGTTACTTGACAAAATCTTCACAGTAACTAGAAATGCAGTTGTTGGATTTTAGAATGGGTTTTAGAGTCATGGATTCAACCAAATTTCTGTGTTTGCTTGAATCTGCAGACCTGAAACGCAGAGATAGGAAAGATACATTGTATTCAGTGTCCTGGGCCATTTTATGCAAGGGACTTTGGCATCTCTGGTTTTTAGTATTATCTGGGGTCCTGTAAATAATACTCTAGGAGATACCAAGGGAGGAATATTTCGTTGTTTTCTAATTGTTTAAGAATGAGAGAGTATCGGAAATATAGTGGGTGTTTAAGGAGAATATAAATGATGCAATGTTCACCATTATAAGAGCTTGCCTGTTAGCCTGTTCCTCCTGACTTCATAAACACTATATTATCTTCTAGAGATTTCAAGTAGGCAGCATTTATTCAGAATCTCTACCACCAATGCCATAAATGCAAAAAGGATTTATGTTTTATTGAGAGCAGGATTAAAGCAATTTAATTGAGTCTGTTATCCTGTGGATGTAAATAGCAGAGATGGTGAGACGTGAAGATAGAGGAACAAAAGGAAGAAAGAGGAAAGGATACAGAGTTGGGCTTTAGGAAGCTATAAATGAGGGCAGCAGTATGAAAGCTGATAGCTTCATTGTATTTGTGAGTTACTCTGTGATGCCTGCCCATATCAAGTTTCTTCAGCTGGTATGATTACCATGAAGAATAAAGAGGAAATTAGGGTGTTACTAAGTTGTCTCTGACCTGTTTATTCCCACTCAATGATGTGTGGAGGCTGAATCAGTATGTACCCTGGATTATCATCATCTTAAAATTGAATGGGAAAAGGAAAATGTAAAATATATGAAATTAAAATAATATTTTGTAACAGATGTTAGGAAAAGGTTATGCTGCACAAAATAGTATTTTGCTGGGGAACTAGGCAAAAACTCATAAATAGCTACCCTGCAGTTCTTTCTCTCATTTATGGCTCACATCTAAGCAATCCCTATGCCCAGAAGATTCTCCTTTCTTAAGCATTCATTCACACTATCATTGACCTCCAACTATAGTCCAAGCATTCCTACACTAATTCCCACTGCTGTGGCTTCATCTACTCTTCCTTCAAATTTATCTCACTACCTTTAATCTTCTCTTCAAACCATTGTCTGTATTGCCTCTAATATTCAATGTTGCTCATTAGCAAGAGAGAGTATTTTCATCCAAGAGAGTATTTTCATCATAAAGATCAATGATTCTCAAATGCCAGTTTCCATGATATTCACCTAATATTTAGATTCTGGCTTAGACTAATGACTCAAAATTATATGTTCTATAAACAAACTAGCATTTAATTTTGATCTTTAAGAACAAATATGTAAGAGCTAGGTAGGAAAAAAAGCAGGAAAGAATATTCCAGATGTAAAGCATATTCTTTGAAAGAAAATAATTTTTAAAAAATTAGAATTTCAGTATCTTATAACAGATTTACTATCTCTAATCATAATTAGCAAATATCTCATAAAGCATAATATATGTGTGTATATATATACATACTGTGTGGTTAGTCCCTCAGGAGTGTGTGACTCTTTGCAACCCCATAGACTATAGCCCACCAGGCTTCTCTGTCCATGGGGATTCTCCAGGCAAGAACACTGGAATGGGTTGTCATGCCCTCCTCCAGGGGATTTTCCTAACCCAAGGATTAAACCCAGGTCTCCCGCATTGCAGGAAGATTCTTTGCCATCTGAGTCACCAGGGAAGCCCATGAATACTGGAGTGGGTAGCCTATCCCTTCTCCAGGGATCTTCTTGACGCGGGAATTGAACTGAAGTCTCTTGCATTGCAGGCAGATTCTTTACCAGCTAAGCTGAAGCCCCACATACACATATAAAATAAGAAATGGAAATAAATTTAAATTTTTATTTTATGCAGAAAGACTCTACCAGGGAACATCCTGCAAGATGTCATATTTTTCAAAAGATTTACCATTACCTGAATTACATTTTACCTTATTTGAAATGGCTATCCTTAAAACAGTATTAACTGTGATTTCCTCTTTGATGTGACTATCATCTGACTAGTAATCTCTGTGTAAACAACTATAAAAGTGGGTCAATTATAATTTATGAAATACCTGTTTTCAGGTTTAGGACAAGAAGCAGCACAGAACAGTGATCCCTAATAGAAGTGGAACAAATGAGGCAAGTGTTGGGAGTCAATCGCCCATGACTGTATTTCTGCACACATTGCCAACATCGATATTGACTACTTTTGTCCTAATCCTTCCTTTTAAGTACATTTGTATAACAAGTAGCCTCAGAACAGTGAGATAGCATCTCCCTTCTTGGCAAAGATTAGGCAAGTGTTCTTACAAGCTCCATGTAAAAGACTGGGCTTTGCTAGGCTCACGAGTCTTCATGTGTAACACAAACTCACTGCCCGTGTAGCATTCACCTCTGCCTATCTCTGCTTCACACCCATAAAATTTATGAGATAAAAGGAACTCACATGAACACAAAGTTCATTATATCTGCTTGTATTGTGAGTAATAATCTGTTTTGTCTCTGACCTAGGAGTCTAGTATCTTCTACTGGCAACCATGAAACTATGGCAGGTTAACTGATCAGCTTGCACGTAGGGTGAAGCCCAAACTCATCAAAGTTTTTGACAGCATGTCAGACCACTGCTCTGGCTCTCTGTCAAAGTCTTGTTCAGAGTGTGGTACAAGGAAGGCAAATCCAGAGCATGATGGTTTTACCATGAGAGAATTATATTAAAGTTTGAAGCTCCTGAATCATCTGGGATCTGTGGAATAGAGTAGCAGACAGAAAAATAATATTCTTTAAAAAGTTCTAGAAATTGACAAATATTAAGCATAAAAATAAGCCAAGTCTACATTCACCTCTCAAAACTCATCCTTAAGCTGTGATCAGTTTCCCTTCTATGGGCACAAATTTTATACTTCTTATACCTACCAGGACATGCATTTGCAACTCTGTCCCCTTAAAGCTAAGTATGCATTTCATTCATATGTGGGCTTTTATTCTAATATTAATTAAAGTTTTGTGAATAGATATGAAGTATGATTGCATAATTCTTAACTTTACTCATTGGAATAGAAGTATCTAAGGAATATCAGAATGTTTCTTATATCCCTGAAGTCATTCTATATAGAAAATTACTTACTCAAGCCTTGCACCAAGGTAAATAAAGAATGAATATTAGAGAATATTGGGCAGCTTGAAATGAAAGGTAATTAAGAGGACACCAACATTCAAAGTAAATGTGCAGTATTGGAAACCATAATAAATTATGATTTAACTAAAGGAAAGGATCAAGAATCAAGAGAAATGACCTATGGACTGTCATGGAGTTACGTAAGTCAAAAAAAAAAAAACCAAATATGATGTAATATTAGTTATACATGGAATCTAGAAAAATGGTACAGATGAACCTATTTGCAAAGCAGAACAAGAGACACAGATGTAGGAAACAAACCTGTGAATACCAAGGGGGATGAATGTGGGGATTGAGATGGACACATAGACAGTATGATGTGAAGCGCTGATGAAAACCTACGATTAGCACAGAGAACGCCACTCAGTGCCCCGCGGTGATCTAACGGGAAGGAAATACAGCAAATAAGGGATATATGTAGACACATAACTGAATCGCTTTGTCCACAGCAGGAGCCAACACAACTTTCCAAAGCAACTACACTACAATAAAAATGTTTAAAAGAGAGAAATAGGAGCACATATCAGGTGAGCAGACAAGGCACTTAAATAAATTTCTTTATACTCATGGTTTTGATGAAGACAAACAGTTAGGTGAAAACAAATTGCATTTGGAAAAAATATTATTCTGCTATCACAGAAAATGGTTCAGAATTATCTTTTAAAGTTGAAATAGCCATATCCTGTGACTAGCAGTTCCACTCCTGAATAAACACACTATAAAAATGTACATGTGAACAAAAGATGTGTATAAAAACATTTTTAGAATCAACAGCAATTTTAAAAGTAAAAATATATTGGCTTGGCCAGAAAGTTCACTCAGGTAACATCTTATGGAAAAACCCAAAAGAAACTTCTGATAACCCAATGTAAGTTTTGTTCAGTGAAAAAGATTCACTCATCATCACAGATGAACACAAAATTGAACCCTAAATAAAAAGGACTGGTCCATGTGATCAGTTTGATTAGTTTTCTGTTGACTATTGTTTTCATTCTGATGAAATGAATGGCCCTCTGATGGATAAGGATAAGAAGCTTATGGAAGCTTCCTGAAGGGAGAGACTGACTGTGGGAAACCTACTAGACCATTCAGGTATGACCTAAAACAAATCCCTCATGATTATACAGGGGAAGTGACAAATAGAATCAAGGGATTAGATCTGCTAGACAGAGTGCCTGAAGAACTATGGATGGAGGCTCGTGACATTGTACAGGAGGCAGGGATCAAGACGATCTCCAAGAAAAAGAAATGGACAAAGGCAAGATGGTTGTCTCAGGAAGCCTTACAAATAGCTGAGTAAAGAAGAGCAGCTAAAGGCAAAGGAGAAATAGAAAGATATTCCCATTTGAATGCAGAGTTCCAAAGAACAGCAAGGAGAGATAAGAAAGCCTTCCTCAGTGATCAGTGCAAAGAAATAGAGGAAAACAATAGAATGGGAAAGACTAGAGATCTCTTCAGGAAAATTAGAGGTACCAAGGGAACATTTCATGCAAAGATGGGCTCAATAAAGGACAGAAATGGTATGGACATAACAGAAGCAGAAGACAATAAGAGGTGGCAAGAATACATAGAACTGTACAAAAAAAGATCTTAATGACCCAGATAACCATGATGGTGTGATCACTCACCAAGAGCCAGATATCCTGGAATGTGAAGTCAAGTGGGCCTTAGGAAGCATCACTATGAAAAAAACTAGTGGGGGTGATGGAATTCCAATTGTGCTACTTCAAATCCTGAAAGATGATGCTGTGAAAGTGTTGCACTCAATACGTCAGCAAATTTGGAAAACTCAGCAGTGGCTACAGGACTGGAAAAGGTCACTTTTCCTTCCAATCCCAAAGAAAGGAAATGCCAAAGAATGTTCAAACTACTGCACAATTGCACTCATCTCACATGCTAGCAAAGTAATGCTCAAAATTCTCCAAGCCAGGCTTCAACCAGACATGAACCATGAACTTTTAGATGTTCAAGATGGTTTTGTAAAAGGCAGAGGAACCAGAGATCAAATTGCCAACATCCACTGGACCACCAAAAAAGCAAGAGAGTTCCAGAAAAACATTACTTCTGCTTTATTGACTAAGCCAAAGCCTTTGACTGTGTGGATCACAACAATCTGTGGAAAATTCTTCAAGAGATGGGAACACCAGGCCACCTGACCTGCCTCCTGAGAAATCTCTATGCAGGTCAGGAAGCAACAGTTAGAACTGGACATGGAACAACAGACTGGTTCCAAATAGGAAAAGGAATATGTCAAGGCTGTATATTGTCTCCCTGCTTATTTAACTTATATGCAGAATACATCATGTCAAATGCCAGGCTGGATGAAGCACAAGCTGGAATCAAGATTGCTGGGAGAAATATCAATAACCTCAATAACCTCAGATATGTAGATGCCACCACTCTTTTTGGCAGAAAGCGAAGAAGAACTAATGCTTATGAAGAAAATAGGCCAATACACTTTCCATAAAATACAGTTAAAACTCTAAGTAGCTTTCTGCAGGGGAGGGAGGGAGATATCTAGCCATTGAAATGGTACATTTTTGTCATGTGTTAGCGAACCCAGAGTTGGAACAAAACTCAAAATAAAAATCTAAGTTTTTTTGAAACCAGCTAGGAATATGTAAATGTTCTACCTACATGTTCTGAAAAATAAGAATAGAGGAAGTCTATTTTTCATTTAAACAGTTTTTTCAGTGTTAAAATTTTTTTCAATGTTAAAATGCTTCTGGACATAATGGAATAATTAGTACTGAATTTGTGCTTCAATCCTACCTTACTAAAAAATGGATAAAGGGTAAGACCTTGTTACCCTGAGAGAAGGGTTTCCCTTCTTTCAGAGAGAGAGAACCCAAGGTGAGTGTAGGGCTCTTACTGATCTGAGGACGTAGATCACTAGGAGAGACCAAGGAAGCTGGAAATCGTAGGTAGTGCAGAGGAGGAAGCCACAGCAATGAGGAACTCTGCACAGCGAACACCTAAGTCTTTAGATGCTAAATAACTGTGGGTGGGTTGGTTGGTTGATACTCTACAAACCAGGAAAAGAGCAAGTAGTTATAAAAGGAACAATTTCTACAACTCATCAAGACCTAGGAGACATCTGTGTACTGATCAGAATGGACAGAGTGCAAGGTTTAATATTCAGATGGACAGAATACAAAGGTTATAATATTCAAAAAATAATCAATATAATCTTTTGTGTTAACAGAATAAAAGAGAAAAATCATAAAATTACATTAACATGCAGAACAAGCATCTCATCCAAAGTCAATACCTACTCATGAGAAATTTTCTCCTAATGGTGAAAGATAAAACATTTTTTTAAGATCAGATACAAGACAAGATATTCATTTTGACCACTTCTAGACAACACTGTACTGAAATCCCTAAAAAAGACAATGATTTGAGAAAAGGCAATAATACACGGAAAGGTGGAGAGCTGCTAGAGCTAATGAATGGATTTAGCTATGAGTCTATAAAACAGCAACAAATATCGGAAAATAACTTTATAAAAATAAATACCAATTTCAATATCATCAAAAATATTTTAAAAATATATGTAGAAACTTAGTTAATGAAATATATGCAAGATATGTACACTGAAAATAATACAACATTGCTGACAGAATAAAGAAGCCCTAAATGTATTAAAAGCAATTCCATGTTTAAGAAATGAAAAATTCAATATTAAGATGTCAATACATTTATGGTACTATCCTCAAATTGATCTATAAATTTAATGCAATCTCAATAAAAATCCTAGCAGTTTTATTTTCTTGTAAAAATTAACAAGCTGATTTAAAAATGTATATAGAAATACAAACTACCTAGAATGGTTACAATGATGTTGAAAAAAGGAACAATGTAGGAAAATATTTGTCTGATTTCCAAACTTACTATAAAGGCAATAATCAAGATATTGTATCATTGGCATAAAGATACATACAAATCAGTGAAACAGAATAGAGAGTTCAGAAACAGACCCAGGCAAGCTTAGTTCCTTTTAACAAACACATCAAGGTGATTCAGTGAGGGGAAAGAACAGTCTTTGTATCAGATAGGCTAAAACAGTTAGCTATTGGTGAGGAAAAAGAAAATAGAATCTTAAGTTTTAACAAACACAAAACGTCTTAAAATTGCTCACAGATCTACATGTTAAAATAAATCTATAAAAGATACTGAAAAATAACATGTGAAGAATTTTCATGGCTTTAGATTTCTTAGATTTCACAGATTTCTGAGACAAGATAAAAAGGCAAATTTCATAAAGACAAAATTGATAAGCCAAATTTAAATATTTAGCAATTCTGTTCTTCAATGAGACTTTTATGAAAAGGCAATCATCAGAATTAGATAAAATATTCAAATACATATATCATCAATGGACTAATATCCTTAATATATTAAGACCTTCTGTAAAAGCCTAAAAACCACTACAATATTGTAATTATCCTCCAACTAATAAAAATAAATGGAAAAAAAAACAACAAACCCAAAAACAAATAGGCAAAATGTTTGAAATAACACTCCACAAGAGAAATCATACAACTAGCCAATAAGCAAGTGAAGCTACGCTCAGTACAATTAGTCACTGGAGAAATGAAAATTAAAACTTCAACCAGATACAAACCTACTAAAATGGCTAAATTTAAGTGATGGACAATAGTAAGTTTTGGCAAGGTTGTGGATGGGTCAACTAAATCACCTTAGAAAAATTTGCTAGTGTTTTGTATAAAGAAAAGTCTGCTAGTGTTTTATAAAGTTAAATGCACACGTAATGTATGATCCATCAATATCATGTCTTACCATTGAGCCAAGAGAAATGAAATCACGTTCAGACAGACACGCTTCTGTGTGAATGTTCACGGCAGCTTGATTTACGTGTGTGCTCAGTCTCTTGGTCATGCCCATTTCTTTGTGCCCCCATGGACTGTAGTCTACTAGGTTCCTCTGGCCATGGATTTCCAGGCAAGAATACTGGAGTGGGTTACCATTTCCTCCTCCAGGGCATCGTCCTGACCCAGGGATCTACCTAAGCACTCAGGAAGAGTGAATATGCATATAATGATACCTCCATGCAGTAGAATACTACTAAAAATAATAAAAGAAATAAACTGTTGATAGGTGAAATAGTCAGAATAAACCTGAAATTCTTAAGCAAGCTAACCAATAATGACAGAGAACAGATTATTGCCTGAAGCTGTCTGACTGCAAAGGAGCTCAAAGGGTAGTTTGGCGGATAATGGGAATATTTTACCTCTTGATAAGATCGATGGCTATTTGGGAGTATGCTTCTGTTAAAACAAATCAAACGTTATACTAAAAACTGCATTTTAAATAAATTATAACTCATTTATTTGAAAAATAAAATTCAACTCCACCTAGAAATTTCCATTACTGAACACTTTAAACCATAATTTAATTTTCATGGAGTGTACATTAAAACTGGAATGGGATGATGTTTTCATCACAAACACTTATGACTAGATTTTAGCATAAATGGTACTAATAAAAACATGGAATCATAAACTTTTACACACTTGTCAAAAGCAACTTATACTGAACTTGGTTACATAAGCTTTATTCATGATTTTGCCTATTTGTTTTTATGCTATATGGTTTGCTGTTTTTTTAAGAACAAAAAGTCACAGAGAAACATTAAATACTATAAATGTAATGCACACTCACACAAAAAAAAGTTCAACTAGTGATCCCTAATAGCTCAGTTATTAAAGAATCTGCCTGCAATGCAAGAGACCAGGGTTCGATTCCTGGGTCAGGACGTTCCCCTGGAGAAGTAAATGGCAGCCCACTCCAGTATTCTTGCCTGGAGAATCCCACTGACAGAGAAGCCTGGCAGGCTACAGTCCATGGGTTGCAAGAATCAGACACGACTTAGCAAATAAACCACCAGAGTGCTATAAGCATTCGTTTCCAGAAGAGTCCCTGAGCACCAATGTGAACAAAAAGAAGGTGACAGATTTGATCCAGTCTAGTCTCTAAGAGGATTGTTACATCTTAGCAAATTATAAAATAAGCCTGCTTACCTGGATGGAGGAAATTACATTTCAAAAAGTATACATAAATAACAAGCACTGGGGATAAAGATGTGAAAGGAATTCTGTTTCCAACTAGTATAAATATTACATAAGTTTATATAAATTAACTATTCACATGAACTTATATTTTAAATATAAAATATCTTTACACAGTAATCAAATGGCTGTTTTAAAGTCCTAACTAAATGAATTTATTTTAATCTTTATCTGAATTCAAAAATTACATTTCAAAATCTACGTTTGATTTGATGAAATAGTGGATTTGCATATATTTGTTTATTTAACATCTCTTTTAGTTCATTACTATGTTTAAATTATATGTGATGACAAGTTCAGTTCAGACACTCAGTCATGTCCAATTCTTTGCAACCCCATGGACTGCAGCATGCCAGGACTGCATGACCCCATGGACTGTGATGACGAAGGCAACAAATAAAATAATAAAGAATCAGACCAAAATAATTATAAATAGAGAATGGATACAGAATCCAAATAAATGTAGTTTTTTTAAACTTTTTACACTTTTTTTCCCCACTAAACATGAGATAGCCAGAGATTTCTGTGATATTCTGTAACCAGCTTGCAGGGCAAATAGAGCACCGCAGAACATGAAAACAAGCACACACATCAGAACGATAATTACCAGCTTGTTACAGCACAGTGCAACAAGGCTCCAGTTTGTTCTACAGCTTTTGCTCTATAAAATGGCACTTAAACCATCTTGGAAGCATTGATTTACATGCTACTGTATCTAACATTATACTGATGAATTTTGAGGACAAAAATATTTGAGTTAACTAAGCAAACCGCTCTGCAACTAAGTCCCCTAGGACATTTCTTAAAATAAAAAAGGATGGTATCTATTGATCTATTTATCTATCCATGCTTTCTTTTCTTATTTAAATTTGGAAAGCACTATAAAGTGAGGCTTCCAATGAACAATTTCTAAAACTTTTATCACATGAAGAAGCACCATGAAACTTAGAGCAACCCATACCATCTGACTCTTGAAAGTCAAAATATTAGGAAATATTTAAATAATAATTCAAATGTAAGTTTAAAGTAACAAAAAGGACTATAATCATAAATAGTAGCTCTTTCTTCCACTGACTTTCTATGTACCATGTTTTAATGACATTATGCTAGAATCTACCATTTTATAATTTTCAAATAGTCATATTACAAAACTTACAACATGTAACTATTTTTATGGATGTTATATTATATAGTTAAAATTAACATGTATGTTAATAAAATATATAAATGTTGGATGGTTTTCTCAATGTGGAATTGATATGCTTACATGGAAAAATAAAATAATACATGTATTTTAAACATCACAAATATTCTAATGTAATAAGATTTGAAAGTTCCTAAAATATATATATTCATATTACAATTTTAAATTTTCTAAAGGTATTTTAATAACCATCTTAGGTAAAGTGTAGGTTCAACCCATACAAATGCACTAATAACAGCAAAAACATTGAGTTTTTTCCCCCCTTGTATCTAATTCAATCCATTATTTGCAAAGCAGCCTGACATAATTAACTTTAGTTCCCAGAGAATACTAATTTTTGTCTCTGCCTGTTACATAGGTTTCCTTATTGTATAGAATAATGTGAGGCTGGCTATAGGGTATTTTCAGGACCCAAAAGAATATAACTACATTGTTTTTCAGAATTTTATTAGTATTTACAAATATTATGCATTGTAGAAATCACATATTAATTTGGTCTTTGCTATTCATGAGCTTAAATTCTTATGTGATGTAAATGTAGTGGTAGGTGCTATTTTCAAAATTATTTCTGCATTTCAAGGTTTACAATCACTAGTTTACTAGAAAACTTTTAGTTTGGGGGAAGAAATTCACAACTGGGAAAAAAATACAATGAAATGAATCAAGCAGTCTAGGGGGTTACAATCAAATTCTTTAGCACTTATATTCAACTGAGCATTATTACTTTACCACCACATAGGAAGGAAGCAACAGTTTATCTCTGAGATTTAAACCTATTACCCATACTATCCTATTTTCTTTCATTTCTGTAACTCATAAGATATGGTCTAAATGTTTGTGTGCCTCCAGATTTTGTATGTTGAAATCCTAACCTCCTAAACGGTGATGGTTTTAGTGGGAGGACATTTGACATATGTGTAAATCATGAGGGTGGAACCCACATGAAAGGGATGAGTGCATATAAAAGAGCCTCCAAACAGAGAGAACCCCTAGTTTCTCCACTATGGGAAGACACAATGAGAAGACACTGGCTATGAATCAGAGTATCTTCAACAGAATGCAACCATACTAGCTCACTGATTTTGGATTTCCTGGCTTCCCGAACTGTAAGGAAAAAATTGCTATTAATCTACCCAATCTGTGGTATTTTGTTATATTGGAGCACAGACTGAGATAACTTATTAAATACTAAACAGGTTTAAATTCTAGTCTCTACACATAAAACATTGAATTGATTATATCTATCCCATTTGCACACTATATTTCACTTTAAATTCTGAAAAATGTTTGAAATCAGCAAAGTAAGAAAGAAAATAAAACATACTAGAAACTACATTTTGTTAAGGAATTGGAGTTTGAGTTTTAGTGATTATTAACAGCTCCTATGGGATAATTGAATTGACCATTTGGAAACAAAGTTAGGTTTATTTTTAGGCTACCTCTCATTACCTCCATGTAGTTTTATACTAAGCTAATAGTGAATAGGGCATATTAATGGTGAAGATACTTGTCATTGCTCAAAATTTACTCAATATCCTCTATAAAGGAAAAAAATTTTGACTCTGCTGCTAATGATTCTTAATTTGAAATGTGTGAATATAGGAGGCTAATACAATTGGATACTATAATATCCTGACATAAGCTTTGTCTATGGAATGAGTTGTATCTTTTTTTAACAGCCTTATTGAGGTATAATTAATGAACAAAAACTGCACATAATTAATACATACAACTTGATGAGTCTGGACATACCTGTGAAACATATACCTGTGAAACCATCATTATAATCAAAGCGATAAATGTACCTGTCACCACCTGAATTTTTTCTTGTTATTTCTGTTTTTGTGGTAAGAACACTTAACAAGACACCTACTTTGTTAACAAAAAAGTTTAAGTGTACCACAGTATTACTAATTATAGGTACTATGTTGTAAGAAGGTCTCTAGAACTAATTCCTCTCATATAATTAAATTTTTATAACCACTAAACAACAACTTTATATTTCCCTCTTTCCTCAGTCTCTGGAAACCACCATTCTGCTCTCTGCTTCTATGAATTGACTATTTTACATTTCACTTAAAAGTGAGATTGGAGAATACGTATTATTAAAAAATAGATCATATCCCATAAAAATATTTATCTCTAGAGTTAAGCCAAAATAACAAAAAAGAAGTACACAATAAACCTTCCCTTTGCATCACACACACCTTCTATGAATTTTAACATGAGTAAAGTATTGGATGATAAAAAAAATCATATATGCTTACTCTCTATGTAGTAGTCTCTCTCCAGGATAAAAGTATATGATGAATGAAACTGACCTTGTCCTCAGGTCATGAATTATTTGTTTAATGGCATTAGACATACACAGTTAAATATTTAAATTCATGCATGGGACATGGTTGAAACTTCATTTATTGAATGTTTGAATGTGTCATCTACAAAGAACATGATAGTCTTCTGAGTTTTAAAACACTGACCAAAGCAAAAGCTAACAAAATAAGAAGAAGAGAGCTAAATACCATTACCCGAAATAACAGCAGTTCAAGAATAAGCGACACGGAAACAATTCAAGACAATAGACATTCAGGGTCTTGGGTAGTCGAAGCCCAGGTGTTTGAAGGAAAATGTACTGAGAAGGGACATTTATCAACACGAAGTGGCTTAGGAACAGGTCTCAGAACAACGAGGCATTTGAATGTGGATGATGTTCACAAGTAAGACAGAGATTCTGTGTACCAGGAATAGTTCTAAATGTGTTACATGCATCATACTATTCAACCTCATCAGCCTCAGTAGGAACTTTTTATTACTCCTATTGTACAGATTAGGAAACCAGGCTTAGATACATTCAGTAACTTATTCCAGTTATAAACCTAGAGGTGGAACTAGAATTTAACTGCAGGCCATTTTAACCTAGATATTACAATCTTGACCATTTTGCAATCGCCTCCTTATAAACCCAGGATTTAGGTGCATCAACTTTGAAAAACAACTTGGTCAGAAGAATTAGTCGAGGTAAGGATGCCGAGAGTTTTAGCTATGTTTTTAAAGTAGTCCATGCTGAGTTGCTCTGTTATGTCTGACTCTTTGTGACCCCTGGACAGTAGCCTGCCAGTACATGGGGATTCTTCAGGCAAGAATACTGGAGTGGGTTGCCATGCCCTCCTCCAGGGGATCTTCCCAATCCAGTGATTGAACCCAGGTCTCCTGCATTGCAGGTAGATTCTTTACCGTCTGAGCCACCAGGGAAATTCTTAAAGTTGTTAAATAGCACTCAAACAGAAGCAAAAACAGGCAGAAAGAATGTAGTGATGGAGTATCTAGACACAGTTTCAGATATTATTAAATTATACATCTTTCAGGAAATTTATTCATAGGCAAAATAACTTACATAGTGAGATAGTTAGGTTCTTCAAATAAAAGCATTATTTGAGAACACCTGAATAAGATCAAGAATGCAGGGGCAGAAAATAAAATGTAATTCCTACAATGTGATCAGTTTTTAAATTTCTTTATCACTTAGCAGTATTAAACATTATGAGAAATTCTGAGAGCACTAAAACAATCTCTTCCTATAATTGTAACCCATAAGCTAGCCTAGAAAAGACAAGCATTAATTCTTAAAAGAAGTCAATGATTAATGCAATTCTTGTTAGTCGCTCAGTCATGTCCAACTCTGCAACCCCATGGACTGTAGCCCACCAGGCTCCTCTGTCCATGCGACTCTCCAGGCCAGAATGCAATTCTTGGGATGTAGAAAACTGAGTTCTGCTTTTGACACTCAGATATACTGGACAGAATTTACTTTAAGGTCAAGAACATGGCTTACCACGACTTTGAGAAGGTAAGATGTCAGCAAAACTTCTCTCTGAGAGCACCTGTCCATTTTCAGAACTTCCTCAATATTGCTCGTATTCTGAGATGTTTATTAATATTTTGCTTCTTGTGATCAGAGCAGCACCACAATGCATTCTGGAGTATAAAAATGCTGCTATATGTTCTAGTATTTCAAATTATAAAGACTCATGTCAAATTATAAACACTCATGTAATGTGTATGGTAACTCTCATGTGATATTGACAATAGCTATTAAATTACTATTTAATATCAATTGCCTAAAACATGATTGTCATAATGACAATGGGGATAAAATAATAACAAAAATACCGGTTCTAAGAATGGTTCTAAGACATATGCCTATAAAAGACAATGAAGCTTTCTTTTGGAGAAAAAAATGTTGTTAAGTTTCCACTTTATCTTCTATTCCTTCATTCAACAAAATACTATTGGGCACATACTAAAGTGCAGGTAATTTGCTCAGGATAAAGATATAGTTTAAAAAAATAACTCATTCCCTGCCTCCAACTTTGAAGAACTCATATCTAAAAATGATAGACATTTTAAAAAGTTAATAAAAATAATACAATTTTCAATGGTAAATTATGTTTTTACTGTAGAATGTAGACGAAAGATCACTTGAGTGCTTGGGAAGTCAGAGATGACTGAACAGAAAAGGCAGCCATTGAGTTTCTTGATGAATTAATCAGAATTTTGCCACATGGTCAAGGGTAGAATAACATTATAGGATATAAAATTTGTTAAGAATGAATGATAAATCCTAGCATAATTATGAACTGTAAGTTGTGTAGCACTCTTGAATGGTAAAATGTAAGAAGGGGAGTTACAGAAATTTAAATCAGATATGTAAAAGGGGGCCGATGGATGCAGGGGTTTCAAGATGGCATGCTTGAGGAAATTCAACAAGAGTGTTAGTGAACACATTTCTGAAACTCCACTTGTGTGGCTCCACTAAGACTAAAGTTTCTCTTGTAAGAAATCCAACTCAAAGGAAGAAAGACAGAGACATACAAATTTTGATTTACTAAGAAAGACAGTTGTCAAACAAGGAGTAATAATCAGAACACGTCTATCCCTCACATAAAACTTGGAGAGGTTTTAGAGAGCTCTAAGTATCCTGGACTCCAAAACATCTCTGCAACACTTTCCACTTGGTCTCTCTTGCTCCAGAAAGCAGTCTTTCCCTGAAAAGGCATTTCCTTCATTATAGAGAAAATTACCACTTTCCCTCCAGCCAATCCTCCATTGGGTTTAGGCTAACCCCTGAATAAATGCATTTCATTGTAGAATGGCCACCAAACAGAGACAACACTACATTGATGGCATTTGATAACAGAATATACAGAGCAAGAAGGCATGCTTCCAAATAGTAAGAAGTATGAATGATAAAGGGTAGTTATTAAGCCCAACAGCCCATAACCTCAATTAGGCTTCTGAAAAGTTGAACTAAGAAGTAAAAAAGTAAAGCATTCATGGTAAATTATCTAATTATTAAATTAGAGATATTAATAATCTCTAGTATCTCTTGCAGGAAATTGAATTAATTCACAAGACTAAAAATAATAATTCAGAAAATACCATTTAACATTATAAAAAGGTAGGAATTTTAAACAAATTAAATTTTGTAATTACCTGAATACATTTTTAAGAAAACAATCAGCAAACTTTTACAACTACTTCCTTTCAATGAAACTTTTCCCCATATCTATAATTTAACCTAATGAACAAAATTCTCTTTTTCTCATCCTTAATCACTCATGTATCAGCATATGGAAAATCTATTTTTATATTTTAATAAAATCAAATGCATTCAGCATGCAAAGCAGATTGGGTTGAACCATTTTATTATACCCAGATGCTCTGTTATCATCATGGAGGTATTTCTTTTTGAAGTACAGAGTGATATAATTTTATAGGTCATTGCTGAACATTCCATTAAATCATAAAATAATAATAATTAAATCATCAAAGAATATATTGTGATAATCTAAATTATGTTTTAACAGTTTCATTAATATAATTAGTCTTAGATAACAAACATGATTGGGCCCTAGTAAGATATGAGATTTAATTGGTTCATTTCCCTAATTGGAGCTATCCTATTTAACTTACCATTTTTTTTCTTTTAAAAACATAGTTATTTCATTTTCACAGAATAAGCCTTTTGAATTAGATGTAAGAAGTAGACTTATGATGAAACATAAGCACTGGTCTTCATTTAACCCTGAGATTAATTGGGTAAATGGATCCCCTCCTTAATTTTAATTATAGGCCCATGCATGTAATACACATTTTGCATTCCTAGACCATCAGCTATCTACCTTTGGGACTTTAGTCTTTAAGTACAAAAAGAAAAAAAAGAGAGTATGTCTCTTTACATGCCTCACATACATATTAAATTAATAATATGAGGGTATAGCTTTTTAAAACTATGACATTCTTGAGGGTGGGATATTTCAAAAGAACAGCATGTATACTATCTATGGTGAAACAGATCACCAGCCCAGGTGGGATGCATGAGACAAGTGCTCGGGCCTGGTGCACTGGGAAGACCCAGAGGAATCGGGTGGAGAGGGAGGTGGGAGGGGGGATCGGGATGGGGAATACGTGTAAATCTATGGCTGATTCATATCAATGTATGACAAAACCCACTGAAATGTTGTGAAGTAATTAGCCTCCAACTAATTAAAAAAATAAATAAAATAAAATAAAATTAATTTCTAAAATGCAATGTTGGCTGTGCTCGCTCTGGTAATTTAGCTTTATGAATCTGCCTTTCTGGTGGCTGCAGTGGAAGCAAAATGCCTGGCCAGATGCAACATCACAGGCTGTGTTAGTGATACTCTCTGAAATGAAATGTTCAGTAAATTCACCAAGAAGAGTAGTAAGGAATCCAGGAAATGGTTTACAGAGAGTGTTTCATCTCTGAAGATTCAAAGAGACCTATAGGAAGTAGCTAAAGATGCATGAGAAATTACATTAAGCAGTGTAATTCAGGAACCCTAGCAACACATTTGTGGTGGCTCAGATGGTAAAGAATCTGCCTGTAATCCAGGAAACCTGGGCTTGATCCCTGGGTTGGGAAGATCCCCAGGAGAAGGGAATGGCTACCCACTCCAGTATTCTTGCCTGGAGAATTCCATGGACAAAGGAGCCTGGTGAGCTACAGTCCATGGGGTCGCAAAGAGTCGGACACGACTTTGCAACTAACACACACATGCAAAGGGTATGTGATGTACTCACATATACCAAGTGGTAAGCTTGGAATTGAAAATTGCATATGCCCTTCCTACTTTCTAAATGAAGATATTGCATGCTTTTTTTAAATACAACCTTTGGGAACCAAGTGAAAATATTAGATTTCCCCTTCTCAAAACTATTCTAATGTGCCCCATCAAAACCTCCCTCTTTATAAATGGTTCAAAGCTTGACAAATAGTCATACTAATACAAATAAACATTCACTGAGCTCTTACTATGTTCCAGAAACAGCTTTGATTACTTACCAAATTTAATCTTAAAAAATAAGCCTATGTGTTGGTTGATGACTCACTTATGGAGACCTACTCTTAAACTAGACTAGGTCTTCCTAGTTAGAATTTTCTCACTCCCTCTAAGTCATTATATTTACAACACTTTGTTTTTATCACTGGTTTTATTTTCTTTACACCTATATTTTAAATATAGTGTGGATAGGTTCAGTGTCTGTTCTAGTCATTATGTATTCCTAGCTTGTAACACTGTGCTGTACTCATAATAGTTATTTGAAAGTATTTATTGGGTTATATAATAAAGGGCAGTTTGAGTGAGCAGTTAGAAAATCTGTGCAATCTTCTTCAAGAATTTGAAGTTAAATAAAATAAATAGATGGTATAAATGAATCCTCTGGTGACCCTTTAAAATGTGTGCAATTTGAATAATTTTAAAGAATGAAAACAATAAAATTATTGTTTAAATGCCTCTCTTTTAGTAAAATATCTGAAGGATAAAGATTCCGTGGCTTACTAGTTGCGTTTTTTGGCCAAATGTTTGAAAATAAATACATGGGTATATCCAAATGAATTAACATCCTGAACATTTCCTCCAGTAGAGTTTCAGAGGGATTATTTTTGCCTGCAAGTGAAACCAGCATGTCTTAAAAACCTAAAGCTAAAACGTTCTGTGATCCCTCCTCCAGTGGTGGCTTAGATCCCTGAAGTCTGGAATGCCAATCAACCTGTGTGAACATGGGTTTCAGCTCTGGAGTGTGCCATATTGAATACTTCACCAGCTGACTGGGCTTTGTGTAAACCTTTATTATCTCCACCCTGTCCTGCTTCTCTTTCTGCTTTTCATCCTTGATCAGTTACATTCCCCGCAGTGTCAGGGAACAAAGCACTAGTTTTAATGGGTCTTTTCCATCTCTAGTTTCTGTTTTCTGCTTTCATTATTGCCAGCTGTTTCCTAATATTTTTCCTGTGTGTATGAAAAGAGACCAAACTCTGAGAGGTACACAAAATAATTCAAGGGATATTTATCTGAATTTAAAAAGCCAGATGCTCAAGAAAGCCCTTCTACAGGAAAGTATGTTAAATAGTCTATCATGTGTAGGTTTATATTTATAGCTTTAAATAACAGTAAATGTAATTTGGTCCATTGCTCAACAAAATAATTCTTCCACTATTATAGGAATATGCAAATTATAACTTCAACTTTTTATTTAATAAGTTTTAGTATACACTGTATTATATATAATTTTTCTAATAAATTGCAATCAATTTATTTCAATTTGAAGAGATACTATATACTTAATAATTGTAATCTGAAGAAATTTGCTCACAGTAAGACCTACGGAGGGTAAAACAAAGTGAAATCAAAAATTTACATTCCCCATATTAACTGGGATATACTGCAAATAAAATTTTATTAAAACCAAAATATTTAATTTAAAAGTATGTTAACATAGGCAATAAGCTAACAACAATACATTTCATGAATAAAATACCTACTTCAGAATAATATCCCTTTCTGAAAAACAGATACTAGGTTTCTTATAGTTGATGATTAATCAGATTATTTGCATTTAAAAAATTATATTAAATTAATATCATTGCTTATGAGGTTCTGAGTTAATTTTCCTTTGTTTTTAAGAGGGTTTTCTCTCCCAGTTTTCTAATGGATTGTAGGGTTCGTAAATGTGTCAGTCTCTGCAATTGATCCTTAGTGGTCTGACAGTCATCAAAATATTTGCACATAGCACATGTAATGCTGAAGTATGTGTAATATATTGTACATTTTATGTGCTTACTATTGTAAGAAGTTCCCTCATGCTAACTTTTTTTTAATTCATCATAACCCTTTATAGTATGTACAACCCTTATTACCATTTCATAGATAAGAAAAATGAGATACAGAGAGAATACATAATTTGAGGTCACACAACTCATAAGAGCAGAGCAAAGATACAAATCAGGGATTGTAGTTCAACACAATATGCATTTAATCAGTATCTACAATATAGTCTACATAAGTGACATGAATCAAACACAAGAGTTTATAAAGTGTATTTTGATTGTCTCAAAATATAATAGATTAAGCCTGGGGGGGGGTCTTTTTTCTAAAATGTTTGCATTTTCGCACAAGCTAAACACTAATCCACAACAAATGTTTCTTTCAACTGAAAGACATACATTTGTAGAACTCTAAAGAAAACTACTTGTAAACCTGTACAAAGTTGTGCAATATGTATTTTTAGAGTCAATACATTGCTGCTTATAGGAAATGTCTGTAGGAAATTGTTCAATTCTTGCCCTTAGAGTCAATATTTTTTTCCTAAAATATAAACTAAAATGGACTAAATATTAAAAATATTGTTCACAGTCTTAGGTAAATCTTTTCTTAATATTTTCCACACTGTACACTATCTGAATGATGACAGATGTATCAATAATAGCAGTAAGGATAAAAATAGGTCTCAAAAATAGGGATATATCATTCCTGTTTTATACTGCTGAATTAACATATCATCAAAAAGCAATGGCATTAAATAACAGAAATCATTTATTTCCAGGAGTTGGTGTGTTGATCAGTTTCATATGGTGTCTAACAGGATGCCAGGATGCCTAAAAAAGTAAATATGGCTTTTTACTCATAAGGCTGGCAGCTGGGAGATGGGCTGAGGCTATGAATGAGTAGCCTCCGCACTCCTGCACAGGGCCTCACCACACGACTTCAAGGACTATGTCAAAATGGTTTAGTTCCATGAAGGAGCATTCTAAGCATACAAACACCAACATGTCAGCTCTCACCCAGCCTTACCATTCATCAGGCCTGCTTATGTTTCTTGACCCACACTAGTTACATGGTCAACTCAGAAAATAATGTGGGTGAAGACCACAAACAGGAATGAATACAGGCGGTGTGGTTCATTGAGTACCTTCAAAGTAATAACTACCATTCAAGAAAAAAATATCACTCCTACCTAATTTACCATTTTTGCTTTAATCAATGACAAGTTCAACTGAAAATCTAGATCCTACCATCTGTGCAAACTCAGAGCTAGCATTATACAAATAGCCTCAGCATGAGAATATTGTGGGGCATTATTTTTCTCATTGAATTCCTTGTATTTTAGGAATGAATATGGACTTATCTAATTTCCCTTGGAATCTAACTAAATCTCTCATCCTTTGTTTGAAGTGACTAGGATTTTGCCTTTACTCTCTCTTCTAATATTTTATTGAATTATTTTAAAATGTATTTCCTCTCTTGGATTCAAGCCTAGTTCTGAAAACTAAGTCTGCTTACCTAGCTGTTGACCTATGAAGAAAAGTATCACAAGTAATGGATATCTCTTTAAGCAGAATGCTAGCAAAAATTTGGTCATAAGTTCATGGGCTTACTCATCTCTGGGGGATCTCATTTTCTAATAGGAATCTGACTAGTCCCCACACTTTTTTAAAACACATATTAATATTTATGTTTCCTAGACGCTATGCCTTACCAAACCAGCTGTACTTTTAGTGTTCTAGGCACATCTGGGTAAATCTCCAGTAACCTACACTTCTCTTGTTATTTATTTTATTGCTACACCACAGTTCTTACATATGCCCTCCTTGTTATGACCAGTTTTGACAAATTATACATTCATTTAACCATATTCCAAACAAGACTGAGGATATTTCTATAAAGCAAAAGTTCTTAGATCCCTTACTAGGTAATCCTCATCTATCACCTTCCCAATTATCTTACCGATTTCTATCACTACAAACTAGATTCAGGGGTGTGCTGGTTTAAAAACTGTCTCAAAAAAAAAAAACATTTTGTAAAGTTTGTCAATTTTGATAGTGTAAATACTCCTACTATTATAGCAAGGCTGATTTTAAACTATCAATGTTAACTTCACTGAATGCAGATTTGGAAAGAAACATGAATTAGCATACTATTATACATTATGGTGGGCTTCCCCTTGTGGCTCAGATAGTAAAGAAACCATCTGCAATGCAGGAGACTTGGGTTTGATCCCTGGGTTGGGAAGATTCCTCTGGAGGAGGGCATGGCAACCTACTCCAGTATTCTCGCCTAGAGAATCTCCATGGACAAAGGAGCCTGGCAGGCTACAGTCCATGGGGTCGCAAAGAGTCAGACAGGACTGAGTGTCTAAGCACACATAAATGCTATTTCCATCTTTCAAATAAATGTAAATGAATAAATTCAACATAGGTAAGAACTAATAAATTTTAAGTGTTCATTGTACATTACTTAATTGTAAATTTATACAACTTAATTTCTAATAGTTACTGTGTTTAACTGGCTCAATGAAACCCTGAAAGTTTTATAACAGGTTACTGTGAGCTGATGTGAGCAAGCTCCACAAAACATTAACAAGATTTGTCTGTTCTGTTAAACAAATGCCATATAAATGGAATTCTTTTGTATGCTCTCTTTTGTATCTGGTTTATTTTGCTCCAATAATGTGTTTGAGATTCAGGCATGGTATTGCATGCATCAGTAGTTTATCATCTCTTATTGCTGAATGATATTCCACCATATGAATAGAAAAGAGTTTGCTTAACCATTTACCTATCAATGGACATTTGTATTCTTTTCAGGCTTCAGTTCAGTTCAGTTCAGTCACTCAGTCGTGTCCGACTCTTTGCGACCTCATGAATCACAGCACACCTTGGCTGTTACTAAATAAAGCTATGAACATTTGTGTTGATTTTTATATAGACTTAAACTTTTATTTCTCTTGAGTAAAATCCTAGACATAGAATTGTTGGGTCACTAGATGTTGAGCTTTATGAGGCACTGCCTAAATATCTTCCAAATAGTTCTACAGTTTTACCTTCCTACCAGCAAAGTATTACTATGAATTTTTAAGTTGAATCACATTCTTGCCAACACTTGGTATTGCCAACCCTTGCATTTTATCCATTAGAGTGGGTAAAAAGTGTTATTTCATTGTGGTACTGATTGACTTTTGCTAATAAATAATTTCTTTGAATATCTTTCCATGTAGTCATTAGTAATTTTTATATTTTCCATAACAAAGTGACATTTAATTTTCTTTTCCCCATTACACTTCTTTCATCAGATTTATGTGCTATATTTTCCCCACTTCCACAGTCACTGCTTAGTAATTCTATGGGACAAAGGAATGTCATGCAGCTGGCAGCATAGATAGAGAATACATTGAATTGACTGCCCTCTGGAAGTTCTTTCAGAAACAAGGTCTACACTCAATTATTTGAACTGAACTGGGAACCCAGAGACTTAATAGCCAGACAGGAGCACATATTAAAGATTCTGTAGACCTGTCACCCTTCCTGATATGAGCCCTGCTTGGAAGACCCTTATAGCGTAAATAACATTTTCTTTCTGTGGGCATCATCTATGCTCTGGGACTGTACTTCTTGTGGGAAAGTCAGATATTGGAACACGGACTTTCTTCTTGGAAGTAATCATACGAGTTCTTCAATTATGTAAGAAGATAGTACCAGTAGATCACATAGCTCTCAAACTACAGAAGTTTCACCAACATGAGGCTATACTTGGTTATGAAGAGACCTTTCCAAAGGGAAAACTAAGATGACTGACACATTATTTATAACCACTCCACAGGCAATTGTCTGTACTCCAGCTAGAAAAGTCTTCAATTAGGAAAAGTGATACAAAATTTGTTCCTAAAATGATCACATTGGATCTGAAAAGATTCAACTCAATGTCTACTACTGTTTTAAATGATAGAATTGGCCTAGATTTCTTGGTTGCAGGCCAGGGCAGAATTTTTGCAATCATTAATATATCCTGCTGTATCTTGGGCTTCAAGGCATGGGCTAAGTGAAAAAGGTAATACAAATTACCTTTAAAAAAATTGAGACCATCACTTGGAATTCTAATTATTAATGACTTATGGAAATTGCTCTGCTGGTTTTGTCCTAGACTCTGGTTCTGGATTGAAGTCAGCACTGTATACTGGTCTCATCCTGCTGCTCATCCAGTAGATGGTATCGATAGTTTTAATTAAATGTTAGATTTGGTCCCATCCTGCTAGTCAGGTTAATCGCCAGAATATTCACCAGAGATCAGGGGGATATAGAAACAAAGGTAGACATAGTTGAAAACAATTCTCGAAGGGTCTCTTGTACTATGTGTCTTTCTAGTAGAGATGTTGACTGTCCCTTGTCCCAGACTATCTTTACAGGGTTATTTGTATGGCAAAGATACACAATTTTCCCATTCATTATAATAAAAAAAAAAAATTCCTTCTGAACCAAAGTACCTGCAGTCTTGGTGCCCATTTACAAAGATGTGTGTTCCCTAACCTGAGGGATCCTCTCGTACAATTCACTGCATCTACAGTTGTCAGCTAGCTCTCTTCGTATTGCTCGGTAGGGACTGGGGCTCAGAGAGCCGATGCAAAAATGCTAATATCCTGGCTCCTGTTCTTGTTGTGAGTAATAAACTGGCCTTCATCTCTGACTCAGGAAACTGTGGCTGACTACCTTGAAAGCCTGTAAGAAGTGTAAAAATCTCAGACCTTTACAATAACTGACAGTATCTATGTCCAGTAAAATCCACCTAAGAGAATGGTCATAGTTATACCAGTTAAAGACCAAAGTCTGGAAACAACGTACCTATCAAAAGGAGAACAGACTTAAAAACAGACTATACAACATACAGTGTTGTAACGCAATGGCTAAAAAACATTAAAGAACGGATAAACTCAACAACATGGATGAATCTCAAATACAATATGTTGTGTAACAGAAATCAGAAACAAAAGAATATGTACAATATGATTCTATTTACATAGTATACAAGAATCTATCAATATCAAAACTATGAAGGACATTAGAAATGAGAAAAATCTGAGAAAATATCACAGCCAAAAGAGTCTAAGGAAACATAACAACTAACTATAATATGACATAACAGATGAGCTTCTGGAACAGATATAGACATAGGTAAAAACCAAGGATATCTCCATGTAGAAACTAAGGATATCAACAACCTTGGATATGAAGATGTTACCACTCTAGTGGCAGAAAGTAAGGAGGAACTAAAGAGCCTCTTGATGAGGGTGAAAGAAGAGAGTGAGAAAGCTGGCTTAAAACTCAACATTAAAAACACTGAGATCATGGCATCTGGTCAATCTGTTTCATGGCAAACAGAAGGGGAAAAAGAGGAAACAGTAACAGATTTTATTTTCTTGGACTGTAAAATCACTGCGAAAAGTGAATATAGCCAGAAATTAACAACAACAAAAAAAGTGCCTGCTCCTTGAGAGGAAAGCTACAACAAACCTAGACAGCATATTAGAAAGCAAAGACATAATTTTGCCGACAAAGGTCTGTATAGTCAAAGCTATGGTTTTTCAATAGTCATGTACAGATGTTAGAGTCAGACCTTAAAGAAGGTTGAGCACCGAAGAATTGATGCTTTTGAACTGTGGTGCTGGAGAATACTTTTGAGAATCCCTTGGAGAGCAAGGAGATCAAACCAGTCAACCCTAAAGGAAATCAGCCCCGAATATTCATTGGAAGGACTGATGCTGAATGGAAGCTCCGATACTTTGGCCACCTGATGCTAAGAGCCAACTCACTGGAAAAGGCCCTGATGCTGGGAAAATGGCAAGACAAAGGGGTGACAGAGGATGAGATGGTTGGATGACATCACTGACTCAAAGGACATGAGTTTGAGCAAACTCGGAGATGGTGAATGACAGGGAAGACTGGCGTGCTACAATTAATGGGGTTGCAAAGAGTCGGACAAAACTTAGCAATTGAACAATAACAACAAAAGGACATCTCAATAAACTATGGACTTCAGTTAATAATAATGTGTCAATATTGAATCAGTTGTGAGAGATATTCCAAACTAAGTAATTATTGGGGAAATTGTGTATGGTAATGAATATGGGAACTCTGTACTATCCTCACAACTTTTCTGCAAATCTAAAACTATTTTAAATAAAAGATTTATTTAGAGTAATAAATGACTCAGTATCCTTAGAGAAAGAGAAAGAGAGAGGGTGCAAGCTGACTTCTGAGGCACATGATTATGATCTGTTTTAAAGTTTTCTCAATTTTCCATACTTTCAGTAATTATGTTGTTTATCTCTCACATTATCTATTAGTCTTTAATCAAATTTTCAAAGCTACTTATGGACATAATCAGTATCTAATTAAATTATATGTAGTAATAAGTCATCCATGGGTCATCTGCCCTTAGCAATACTTCATTATTGGTGTTTAGACACTATTTCATACTGTGTTTACAGACAATTCTTACTATAAAAAAAAAAGAAACCAACTGGCTTCATTATAGTTATCAGGATTGTGTTATAACAAGCAGCAGAGTTCTCCGTACATTTCGTAGACTTATGATTTTAATTGATTCATACTTCTTCCTAAGATTTAAAATAAAAATTACTTGATATTAATGTCTCATAGTCAAAATATTATTCCAGCACACAGGAAAACTAGGTCATGGCCACAGTAAGTTATAAACTGGGAACATGGTTTTATAAAACTTTTAATTTTATCATTGCTTATTTTGAAAACAAACTCTCACATAAGTCTGGCTCCAAATTATCAAATTTGCAGAATGGCAGACACCAGCCAGTTGTCATTTATGTAATAATTTTGTCAAATATGAACATTACTAAAGAGTTTCTTATCTATTCCATTGGCCTATGAGGAATGGATATTTCAGTTAATTAAATGGAGAAGTAGAGAAACAAGAGTGACCTTGACAGGACACAGGCCAAGTCTAGCACAATTTGAGATCACAGGCCAAATGGGATGATTCATCCTATACTACCGAAATAATGACTATTTCTTTAAGTAAAATATTCACAGAAATATTATAGATAAGAAACCTGAATGTTAAATCTGAGTATAGATTCAAGTAAGATCATGATCATGCCATGTCACTGAATGTTTAAAATTAAAATTTGAAGATTAAGTATTAATACAAACATTGCTAAGAAACATTAATAATTTAAAAATAAATTTAGTATTAGCCGTTATGATTGGTTCATTAGTTATTCAATTTTCAATCACTACCTATATCAAATGAAAACCATAAACAGACTAAAATGTTAATAACTTTTTAAATTGCGTTTTTAACCCAAATGTCTCATTAATCCTTTTGATAATTTTTTGAGTCAGGAATGAAAGTATATACCTTAATATATCTTTTCTTTACAAGAACTCACCAAAACAGAACTAAATTTTCTTCTTTATTTAATAAAAAGTATAAACATTCTTAAACTTCCAAAAATGGTATGAACATAAATCTGGAAATAAAATTTTAATCTGATTTCCACTAAAGGGAAGATATAGTTGCATTTGGTTTGTCTGGTCTTATGCAAGTTAATCATTTATAATCATATCAAAAATTCATTTTTCTATTTCCAAACAAATATTTGTTTAATATAGTTTGCTGAAAAGAGATCACTAAATCAATGTGTAGTTTGCATGTCCATTCTAAATATTAGATGCTGCAACAGAATTTTCTGAAGTTAAACTAGGGAAAGAGAAAGAGATATTTGATGGATATGAGTTTTCCAGATCACTAGGAATTATTTTTTTATCTTCTATTGTGTATCATTTACCTTAACATCTATTATAGGAATAAACGTAGGTTTCCAACAAAATATAATGAAGTCTGTAGATAGAAATTTACATTGCAGTAATTGTTCTAGAGATGCTAGCAGACCCACCAGTAACTATTTCTGTTAATCTTATGAGACCCATAAAGGGCAGCTTTTGTTTAATAGCAAGTTTTGACATTTATTACCTTGCTTCTAAAAGTTTTTATCCTGTTCAATTTATGAAGTCATAAGTGCATCACCTTCCTTGAATATGGTGTTATCACTGATATTCTAACATGTTCTTAATTCCTCTGCTCTAAATGCACAGGGTTCTAAGACAATGTCCTTAAATAATAAACAGAATGTGTCTATACAGCTAGTGTTTCTAATAATGGCAGAAAGCTCTTCTGTTCAATGGGAAATGAACTATAGGCTTAAAATTTTAAATGAAAAATTGAAGTATGCATATGTATGATCCCTCAGTACTCAGGTGTTCATGTGTGTGAGATTTGGATTTTATTCATGTGTGTGGTGGGAAAACATGTAAATATATCATCTACATCAGACTCTACTGGCTACTAAAATAATCAATCTGATTTTTTTTCCGGTTATAGTATACCAGTTTGTTTTACTTTGTGAAAATATTTCTCTTTTTGGATGAAAAGAGACCTTTCAAATAGCTACTGAAACAAATATATATATTACATTTGTTGAACATAACTTCACAGTTTTACTATCTTAATTTTACTAAATAAAGATGAAGTTTAGAACAAGATGACTTGGCTTTTGCTCTTCTTGCTCCTTCCAGTTAAAAATGTATTTATCTATTAATGGCCAGTAAACCTCAGAACAATCCCTTTTGAAGTCTGACCTTCTTCTAGAAAACATGCTTAGCATGACAACCATAACTGTTCTTTCTGTTATTAGGATTCTTTTTTAGGGCACAGAGGAAATCATTGCACTTCTGGTCCCATGTCATGTCATGAGACTGGTAACTTCCAACATTTGAACTGAATATTTGGTGTGTTTTAGGAATGTTCACTATGTTTCCAAAAGAAATACTGGCATCAAAAGCTATTCGCATCAAAAAATACTGGCATCAAGAGCCAACTCATTGCAAAAGACCTGATGCTGGGAAAGACTGAGGGCAGGAAGAGAAGAGGGACACAGGATGAGATGTCTGGATGGCATCATCGACTCAATGGACATGAGTTTGAGCAAACAGGGAGACAGTGAAAGACAGGGAAGATGGGCATGCTGCAGTCCATGGGGTCGCAAATAGTCAGACAAAACTGAGCAACTGAACAACAACAAATCTAGGAAGGGAGTGAATGCAGAAACAAGGGAGGAACAGAGGAGAAACAGTGCAGACTTGGGGCAGGATCCCGCTTCCTCCTCAAGGGATAACAAAGCAATACCTCTGAGTTCTTCTGCAGAAACTAATGGCTTCCAGGTGGCACTAGTGGAAAAGAGTGTGTGCATGCCAAGTCACTTCAGTCGGTGTCCAACTCTTTGCGCCCATATGAACTGTAGCCTGCCAAGCTCCCCTGTCCATGGGGATTCTCCAGGCAAGAACACTGGAGTGGGTTGCCCTTCTATCCTCCAGGGGACCTTCCTGACCCAGGGATTGAACCCATTTCTCTTATGTCTCCAGCACTGGCAGATGGGTTCTTTACCCCTGGCACCACCTTGGAAGCACTGCGGTAAGGAATCTACCTGCAATACAGGAGACATAGGAGATGCAGCTCTGATCCCTGGGTTAGGAAGATCCCCAGGAGGAAGAAATGGCAACCCGCTCCAGTATTCTTTTCTGGAAAATTCCACGGACAAAGGGGCCTGGCGGGCTACATCCCCTGGACTCACAAAGAGTTTGACAGAACTGAAGCAGAAACTACGGCCCCCACCCAGCTGAAGGATGGCAACTGAAGGCAAGAGACGGGCCTCCTGCAACACTGCCGCCACCACAGTCCCCACCAATCAGAAGGAATGCAACACCCTACAGGCCTCACACCAAATTTCACCTAAAATCTTCTCTTTGAAAATCATCAGGAGTTTGGGGGTTTTGATCAAATAACTCCAGGGCTTCCCAGGTGGCGCTCAGTGGTAAAGAACCCACCTGCCAATGCAGGAGATGTGAGAGATGTGGGTTTGTTCTCTGGGTTGGGAAGAGCCCCTGGAGAAGGGAACGGGTACCCACTACAGTATTCTTTCCTGGAAAATTCCATGGAAAGAGGAGCCTGGCAGGCTACAGTCCATGGGGTCGCAAAGAGTCAGACATGACTGAACGATTTTCACTTTCATTGTGCACCAGACATACAAACTTGTATTCAGAAACACTAAGAGTTTGGGAAGGAAGCCAAAGCCAAAATAGTAGAGACTAAATAAAGTTCATTTTTCTGCACATTCAAAAAACAAAAATTAGGTTGAAATCTCTTGACATTGTTTTTGCATTCAATCAGATTGCTTCAATTTGAAATTGTTGCTTAGTCTCTAAGTCATATCCGATGGCAACCCCATGGACTGGAGCCTGCCAAGCTCAATGGGATTTTATAGCCAAGAACACTGGAGTGGGTTGCCATTTCCTTCTCCAAGAGCTCTCCCTAACCTGGGGATTGAATTTCTCTCTCCTGTACTGCAGGCAGATTCTTTTCCACTGAGCTGCCAGGGTAATTTGAAATTAATTTAGGTCAATTTAGTTGGCAAAGTGTGACAGTATAAGACTTCATTTATAGTAACTAAGCTTCAAATATTCTTTTTATTTTAAGGAACTTTGTAATCTCTCAGATTTTCAATATTATTTGATACAATGTTTTGAAATGTTATATAGAAGAGAGAAATGCAATCAATTGATGGATCAAATCATTTAAACAAATCATTTAAAAATCCAGTTACTAATATACCAAAATTTTATTGAACACCTGAATGTGCTAGACAATATTCTAAGAGGGGGAAGAGAACTGTGAATTAACTTGTCAAATATCCCTATGTTAAATGGATTTTAGATTCTAAAGAAACAGAAAATAAACAAAATAATTACTGTAATTTCATTATTCTCAGAGTTCTCTATGTTTGCTTATTTTCTCTACAAAATTTAATTATAGTTTTAAGTTTTAAAAATTGTTAACCAACACACTCAAGTAAATAAGTTCCACAGCAAAGTCCCATGACCATTAGAAGAGATTCAGTTATGATTAGACACTTTTTAAAACCTAAAATGGCTCAGAAATCAAACCTAAAAAAAAATTAGTAGAAGTTTAAAATTTTTTAAATTTTTTACTTTTAAATTTTGCAGAGAGTTATCTGTACATGTTAGTAGATAGCTGTGTTTTGGCCAACAGTGACTTGACTTTTTTTTTTTTTTTTTTTGGTGTGATGCAAGGAATTTTGTTTCATGTTTTATCTTAAAACCAAAATAATTTATTTCAAAAAATAAAATAAAACATACAACCAAAAAACAAAAAATGAATCAATATTAGAGGGAACACATTTTCAAAAGATAATAGATGATTATCTTTTTGGTAGGAATACAGTTTTCCATATTTATATGCATCCAGTTGCTAACTATCTGACTTTAGTTACAATGTGACATGCCTAAATTAAAATTTCTTTGCTTTTATGCATAAAAGTAATATACCTATATTGCTTAGAAAGGTTGTTCTCAATTCCTATAAGCAACAAAATAAACATGCAAGGCATCACAGGACAAAAGAATTCAAATTGGCTTTATTAGCCTCACAGTCTATTCACAAACATAAACAAGGCAAATTCACTGTTAAATTATAGATAACCTGCTTAAGTCTCTACTAATTCTTTTCAATGGTGAAGTAAACACTCATGTAAAAGGGCTATAAAAATGGTCAGTCAAGTCATAACTACTACCTGGTAGCTGTTTTTCCTATGTAGGTTTTAAATCATGCACATTTATAATTTTGAATTTATTGTATATCCTTAATTTATAAGTAGCCATTAAGATACATTTAAATATTTAAGCATACCCTGGGTCCCCTTTGTTATTTTATTTTGTTTTCTCTGCATTTGCAATGGACACAGCATGTTGTAATTTTCAATATCCATGATAACCTCATCAAATATTTTTATAATTAAGGAGTTTTAATTCATTAGTAACAGCATTTTACTGTGTGTTCAATCACAGGAAGAATTTATTTGAATGAAACCATCCTCTACAATGTAGCATAAGCAAAAGTGCATTTGTAGTCTCTGGCTATTTGGTAAAGGAGCTGCCTGCAACGCTGGAGACCCAGGTTCCATCCCACAGTCCATAAGATCCCCTGGAGAAGGAAATGGCAACCCACTCCAGTATTCTTGCAAGAATCCCATGGACAAAGGAGCCTGGCAGGCCACAGTCCATGGGGTCGCAAGAGTCGGACATGACTTAGTGACTAAACCGCCACCATACATAAGAATGGTCTCTGAGCTTCAAAAATATCAAGGAAAAATAGAAAATTTGCTGTTTTATATTTTAATGGCAAAAGCATGAAGATTAAAATTAGTTTCCCTGATTTATATAGCTTAGAAACAGTAATATGCACATGGGAAAATTAATACTTAAAGTCATATTTTCCTTTGGGAAGAGATACTCTGTACAGTTAATGATTGCTATGGGGTGATTGTTTATGTCCCTCCAAATATGTTGAAACCCTAATCCCTGAAGATGAGAGTATTAGGAGATTTAGTGCTTAGGTCATGAGGGTAGAGCCTGCATGAATGGGATTAAAGTGAAGTGAAGTGAAGCCGCTCAGTCGTGTTTGACTCTTTGCAACCCCATGGACTGTAGCCTACAAGGCTCCTCTGTCCATGGAATTTTCCAGGCAAGAGTACTGGAGTGGGTTGCCATTTCCTTCTCTAGGAGATCTTCCCGAGCCAGGGATCGAACCTGGGTCTCCCGCATTGCAGGCAGACGCTTTACCGTCTGAGCCACCAAGTTAATTCCATGAATGGGATTAACCCCTTAAAATAGAGACTCCAGAGAGATCTCTCTTTCTACGGTATAAAGACATAAGAAGGTACAGGCTATGAACCAGAATAGGGACTTCCATTAGATGGTGATCATACTAGAGTCCTTGATTTTGAACTTTCCAGACTCCAGAACAATAAGCTATACAATTTTGCTGTTTATAAACTTCTTAGTCTGTGGTATTTTGTTATAGCAGCCTGAACAGACTAAGACAATGATATAGACATGTGGCAGAACATAAAAATTCCAATATGAAAATTTACCAATTATATATATATATATATGTATATTTTTCACCTCCTTGCATCATTAGAATATTTTTCCTATACCCTCAGGATATTCTTGGAGATTAAGGCATCCACAACCTTTAAGAAAGTGGTCTGGTTTTTCACTTGCAATAATTTTAGTTATAGAATTTTTTCAATTGTAAGCAGTCCCTGAAAACTGTAAGCTGTTCAAGAAGAGAGGCTGCCAATAACTTCTTTTCTTAAAGATCTTACAATTAGCCAGATAAATAATTTTACCAAAAGACCCCTGTAACAACAAATCTGAAAACAAGAAGCTTACAGGAGAAATTGCTGCTGATTACCTAGCTTCCACAGAGATAACAGAGCCAGTGCCCAAGGCCTAAAAAGTTGAGTCACACATCAGTATGTGTAAAGGGTGTTTACTATCATCAACTTCTACCTCCAATTTTCTGGCAAGAATAATTACCTACACCACAAGACAGTTAGCATCTGTGGACAAATAATTATATGATGACTGTGCCATCTACAAGCTACCTCTACCTCCTTCGCTGTCCCCCCATCCCCCCACAAAAAACAGAAAATCCATAAACACAAGCTGAATAAGTGAAGAAGCAACTTAGGAAAAAACTCAAATACTTCTCAGATTTTCTGAATTAGAAGAATTGTTATGATGCCCAGTTTTAAACAGGTTGCAGAAAACATATTTGAATTGGCATAAAATTGGAGAATTGGTATCTATTTCACAATATCTTAAGAAATGACTCTATGAAAACTAAACATAATATATGAATAAAATATTTACAAACACATTATACTTACATTCTTTTGGTACTTTGGGTTGCCTTATTCTGGTCCAATATCTGAGGGCTATGTAGGAAACAACCCCTTTCTTTACACTCCATGTCTACTTAAACACACAAATAGGGAAACTCACCCAACGTTCCCATTCAGTGAAAAGAATTTTAGCCATTTCTCATTGTTTTTACTTATTTCTTTCCAAAAGATGAGCATCTAATTAAGGAGGACATTAATTAGGCTGCATAGTTGATGGTGGTTACTTTGTCTTTAAGCCTGAAACATACTCCAACATGTCTTTTTTGTGTTGACTTAAGTGCTGCTTGTGAACATAATCTCCTGTCTTGAGAAGTAATTTATTGAGAGTGTGCATAACTTAGATTGTCTAATGACTGACACTTACTATTCATGAGCCCATTAAGCAAATACTCAGGCAGTTTAGAACAGAAATTGACTGATATTCACAATGTGTATTGTATAATCCTCCCAATTAGTGAAAGCCTCCTCAAAGTGGAAGCAATTTTTATTTTACACATTCACAAATAATCCCACATGTTGGATACATTCAAAGTTCTATCCATGGATCTATGCTTGAAAAATTTTCTCATCTATCAAAAATGACTCCAAAAACCTGATGATTATCAAACCACTGGATATCTGGATCATAAAAATTAAGAGGTAAAGCAGTTTGAATTGCAGTTCAGGATAACCTAAAAGGTAATTTCTTTATTGAGGTTTAATTCAAAGGGATCAATTGGAGCAAAAGATCCAATTGCAACATACATTGCATTCAAAAGTTAAGGAACTCCAAATTTTGTGAGTTTTGTTGGTTTTTATTTTTTTGGCAGCATAGGTATAAATTATACAGAAACGTATCTTTCACTAGGCAGATTATGTCATCATTTCCAAGCATATATGATCCTCAGGACTTGAATTAATTGTATGGTCCCTGTATTTTTATAAAATTACTTATTCACAGTTAGATATGTGTCTTCTCAAGAGAACTTGGTGTTATTGCTATTTGTGACTCTATAGATCCTTCCATCATAATGCTTTATAGGAATGTAAGAAAATCTAAGATGATGGGAACCAAATTGCTACATAGAGCAAAAGAGATAATATTACAATAAGATGTCTCTTATAAGATGTACTCTTTCCCTAAAATGTCTTAATGAAAAGTTATGACAAAAGTCATAATCTTAATGGTCTTTGTGAACTTGGATGGGAAGAAAGGGAAGACTTATCAGACCTGTATTTTACCAGGTACACTAAGTTGTGTTGACTTGTTTTAAAACAGAGAACATAAAGGGAAAAGTGCAGAAGTAACCAGCATATTAATTTTATAATGCCCAAGATCCTTAACGTCTTTTCAAACTGCCAAAGAGTTGAAATTTCACTACTATAGTTTCAAGACTTAAATGTAATCTCTGTGGTTTCTCCAGAGTTGGTATCATTTGAGATTTACTCTTGGTTAGGAGGCATTCTACAGTCTTCTGTGCATTCATGCTACTTGGCCATATTTACCACAGCAATTCATATTTCATGGGTCAGGTGTCATGGAGGGCTCATTAGATACATAGAAAAACAGGCAGATGCATAGACAGATACACAGATAGGCACATAGATACACAGATTTTTGCATTTGATATCCAGAGACTCAGAAAGTAATTAAAAAGGAAGGCATCAAGCCTTACACTTAGATCATTTTGAAACAGACTCACATTAAAATTTCATTAATCACCTGGTATTACCGTATCTGTCAAAATCACAGTTTTCCTAGAATTAGTATTAACTCATATCCAGTGTTAAATAAACACTGAGGACATCTCAGTTTTCTTTTCCAAAGTGCAGCTGCCTGTTAGAGATTCCATTTGTAAACTGCTGAGGAAAAGATTCACATGATGCACTTGTCATGTTATTTTGAGGGCTTGTTTAAAAAGCACTTGGGCTTTCTTTATTGAAAAAGTATCAGGTCTGAGAAATAACATATTTGGAAACTGGGCAAAAGGCTGTAATTCTCTATTGCAGTTGCTCAAGTCAGGCAGGCCTATTTTCATATTTAAATTTTGCTTTTTTCCAGTGTAGCACTTACTAATAACTTAGCAAGTTGCCTAACTATATCAGTCCTAGGACTACAGGACCAAAAACTTCCACAGGTCACACTATTCTGATTAACAAATATATTTATTACTTTATTTTGGAAATCAAATTTCACATTTTATTATGGAAACCAAATTCACTTTGCATTCAGCCCTGAAATGCCAATAATTGGTCTGTGCCTCACTGTGAACCCAATATTCCCAAAGAAATCAGTGAACTCATTTATAGCATGTCTCTCCATAACCCCTGGCCTATGAATATTGGTCTCTGCTTTTTAAAGTGTAGTTTCTACCTTTATCAATATGTGCCTCATTGTTTCGCTGGAGCATATGACCATGGACCCCTTTATAATAAAGTTTGAGTGTGTGTACATAGACTACAATTAACAATTCCATGGAAGTAGTCTTATCTAAATCTCTAAACTCTATCATGTACATTTGCCAAAGTATTCTGGTTGCTTGACTTAATTTTATCTGCTATAGATCCATATTTCTATCCATTAACCAAATGAAACAAGTGCAAATTCTTCCAGGCCCTCCTGCTGGCACACAGTGAATCTAGTATATCTTGTAGATACATCATGCTGATAAAGTCACTTTTAAAAAAGCTGGATGTTTTTATATTTAGTTAAACATTCCCAGCATTTATATCCTCATGCATTCTCATGATTTTAATTTTTATGTGCTTTATCAAAACACATTTTGCATTTTCAAGTGTATATACTTTTTGTTCAGGGTTTAACACTGTTATTACCCCTTCCACTTCACCCATGTAGCACAAGTACAACTTTCCTTTAATTAGATGGAGATTACAAAGGATGGCCAATTTCAGTTACAAAGAGAATTGTCTGTCTCTTTCAAAATATCAGCCTCTTCAAACTTTGAAGGGAAGGTCATATCAAATGAAGAAAGAAAGTCTGCTTCAGATGCCAAGTAAGATTCAGGAAAGTTTGAGGGCTCAGGACTTAAATTATCAAACTATCTCAATTCTATCTGTTGCTCCTTTATATGCCAATCAATATGATCACATCATATTAGTGACCTGAAGAGGATTTAAATGTCTTTGAAAGTCAATAAGGCACAGGATTGAAATGTGAGTTTGATTTCAGTTTTGCTAAACAATGTGGCTTCAAGGGGAAAATGTAGAGCAGTGTAATATAAAGTGTCTGTCAGTACACAACTTGAGATAAGATTCAGGAAATCTGGACTTGTATTTCCATTTGTTTAAGCTCTCTATAGTTTCTAGAAGAAGGGAAAAAACAAAGACCTCCACATTTAATGCAATTTATCTTAACCATCATGTTCCCTACAGCAACAGTTCCTGCCTGCCCCCAAAACTTTGCATTCAGTGGATGTTCCTTGCAAATGATGATACACAAAAATAGGATCTGTTTTCTACTATTCATGAAAATTTTTTAAATTTTTAAAGAGTAACTGTATTTTCACTGCCCTCAACCCTAAAATTCCCAGAAAATAAATCTTATAATCCCTCATGTTTCTGTCTGCAAATAATCTAGGTTACATTTTCTCTATCAATATGGATTATCAGTTCAAACAATAGAAAGCAATTCCAAAAGAAAAAAGCTTTGTAGAGGATTCTGGAAAAGTCTCAGAATTGTTTCAAGAGAAACTGGCTTGAAACATATTCTGAAAATAACAGTAACCAAAATCAGAATGCAAATTGGTCTAGGGTTTGACGCTTTCATTGGGTATAGACATCACTTGTTCTTCTGAGCTGTGGTGTTGGAGAAGACTTTTGAGAGTCCCTTGGACTGCAAGGAGATCAAATCGGTCAATCCTAAAGGAAATCAGTCCTAAATATTCATCGGAAGGACTGGTGCTGAAGCTGAAACTCCAATACTTTGGCCACCTGATGTGAAGGGCTGACTCATTAGAAAAGACCCTGATGCTGGGAAAGGTTGAGGGAAGGAGAAGGGGATGACAGAGGATGAGATGGCTGGATGGCAACACCTGATCGATGGACATGAGTTTGAGCAATCTCTGGGAGTTGGTGATGGACAGGGAGGTCTGGCGTGCTGAAGTCACATGACTGAGGGACTGAACTGAACGGACAGACATGACTTACTCACATCACCAGCAAAATCACTAGGCGGCTAGAAGCAGCTGAAATCAATACCATTCTAATATCGACAGGCCAATTTTTCAATATACTACTCAAATTATTTTCCATTTCAATGCAATCTCTTTCAATAGTCCCATGACTTTTTTGGAGAAATAGAAAAAAAATCTAAAATTTATATGGATTCTCAACGAACTCCAAATATCCAAATCAAACTTGGGAAAGAGCAAAACAGAAGACTCACACTTTGTGACTTTAAACACTACAAAGATAAAGTAATCAAAACAGTTAGGTACTGGCATAAGTACAGATATATAGACCAATGGGGTACGGCAGATAGAGTGGAAATAATCTCTTGTATGCAAGGTCACTACCGAAGCCCATGCACCCTAAAACCTATGCTCTGCAACAAGAGAAGCCACCACAATGATAAACCCACACACAGCAACAAAGAGTAGCCTCCACTCACCACAACTAGAGAAAGTCTGTGTGCGGCAATGAAGACCCAACACAGCCAAGAACAAAGTCGCCATATTGTGAATTACATATTTGACATATCCAGAATATATAGATAACTCCTAAAACTCAATAACAAAGAAAACTGCATTGAAAAATGGACAATGGACTTGAACTGATATTTCTTCAAATAAGATCTGCAAATGGTCAAGTATATAAAAAAAATGTGCAACATCTTAACCTTTTAGTATGTTGTTGTTGCTTAGTCTCCAAGTTGTGTGCGACCCCGTGGACTGTACCCTGCCAGACTCCTCTGTCCTCAGGATCTCCCAGGCAAGAATATTGGAGAGGGTTGCCATTTCCTTAGTAAGGCTGCTATCAAAAAAGAACGTGTGTTCTGCTGCTTTCAGATTAAATGTGCTCTCTCTCTGTGTCTCTCTCTCTGTCTCTGTCTCTGTCTCTCTCTCTCTCTCTCTCTCTCTCTATATATATATATATATATATCCGTAGGAGTGGAATGCTGGCTTATATAGACTTAATTGTATGTATATATATATATGCATATCAATTAAGTATATATATATATATATATTTAAAAACAGTAATTTGAAAAGATATATGTACCCCAACGTTCATAGCAGCATTATTTATATATATATATATGTATATATACATACCAATTATGTATACATATCTAAAAAAAACACAATCCTTTGAAAAGATATATGGACCCCATGTTCATATTTATGAACCCAATCATTATTTATAACTGCCAAGATACAGAAGCAACCTAAGTATCTATCAACAGATAAATAGATAAAGAAGATGTGGTACATATATACAATGGAATACTACTCATTCATTAAAAAAGATGAAAATTTTCCATTTGCAACAATGTGGGTGGACTTGAAAGGCATTTGGATAAGTGAAATAAGTCAGAGAAAGAAAAGTACTATATATTATCACTTACATATGGAATCTAACAAATACAACAAACTAGTAAATAAATTAAAAAAGAAGCAGACTCAGATATAGAGAACCAACAAGTGATTACCCTGAGAAGTGGGGAGGGGTACCATAGGCATGAGGGAGTGGGAGATACAAATTATTGGGTATAAAATAGGCTCAAAGATGTATTGGACAACATGGGGAACAGAGTCAATACTATATAATAACCATAAATGGAAAGTAACTTTTAAAAATTTTGTTAAAAAAACTGAAAACTAAGAGAGGAAATAAAATAGAATCATATAAAAAATCTTTAAAACCAGAGAAAAGGGAAAATAAACAAAAGCAACAAATATGAACTGATTTGAGATGCACGCAGTAAAAGACAGCTTGTAGCAAGCAGCAGCCAGTGGAAGATGGAAGAAAGGTCTTGGTTTCCCAGACCTGGAGTCCTAACCACTGAACCACAGGAGGCAGCAGTTAGGGCTAGGGTTGCCTAGTCAAGAATGAATTCAGGCGAGGAGGCAGTAGGTAAAGAGCAAAGTAAAAAGTTTATTGAGAACAAAAGTACACGTGGAAAGGCTCACAGGTGAACTCAGAGAGTTGCACCTTGGTGGTGGTGGTTTAGTCGCCAAGTCACTCTGACTCTTGTGACCCCATGGACTGTAGCCCTTCAGGCTACTCTGACCATGGGATTCTCCAGGCAAGAATTCTGGAGTGGGTTGCCATTTCCTTCTCCAGGGGATCTTCCCGACTCAGGAATCGAACCCGGGGAAGTTTAAGTCTTTCATGAGGGGACAGTTTTCTGGGTCTTTGCCTTCGCTCAGGCCAGTCATCTTGCTTTGTCTCCAACCCCCCACCCCACCTCCCATTTCCACCCTGGTTAGTTTGTTTCGGGATCCTCAGGTCCCAAGGACAGCCGAGATGGGTCTCTAAATGAAGGCTTCTGGGAGGAGCGAGACTCATTATCCCTTGAGTTTTGACACCAAGGAGTTTTTCTGCACATAAGTAGTGTCTCCCTTGTCATAAAATGGGGAGACTGAGAGACCCCTTAATTCTTTACTCAAACAGGTTTTTTTTTTTTTTTTTCCTCTCTTTATCTTTGCCATGATTATTACCTTGAGGTGTTTTCAAGAGACAAACAAGGACTGGCTATTTGTAAATACAAGGCTGACTGTAAATTGCTCAACTGGGGCCTACCTATCTCATGCCTCAAGAAATGCAAACAGGAGGCTAGTTGCAACCTGCAGCCCATCTACCTCCTACCTCAAAACCAGCTACAAACAATATAGTACATATTAATCTAAACACATCAGTATTCACTTTAAAGATGAAAGGTCTAAATACATCAATTAAAATACAAAGATTATCAGAATGAACCCGGGGAAAAAAGACCTAACTCTACTGTTGATAAGAAATCCACTTTAACTACTAAAAAATCCAGATAGATTAAAAGTAAAGGGAGGGAGAAAAATATCCTATGTTAACACTAATGCAGCTGGACTAACGAGATTACTTTCAGATAAAGCTAAGTTCAGAATAAAAATGATTATCTGGGATAAAGGCAGACATTAAATAATAAAACAGTAATAATTCTCTAGGAAGGCGTAATCTTAAATGTGTGTGCACATAACAGAAGAAAGTAAAACTGTATAAGACAAAAACTAATAGAACGGCAAGAAGAAATATTCCCTATTACAGCTGGACAGACTTCAACACCCCTCTCTCAGTAATTTATGGAATCAAACAGCCAGAAATTCAGAAAGGATACTGTTGACTTGAACAGAACCATCAATTAATGTGATCTAGTTGTCATTTATAGGATGCTTCATCTAAAACCACCAGGATACATATTTTTCTCAAGTCCAGAACAGTCACAAAGATAAAGGACTTTCTGAGCCACAAATGTTAATTTAAAAGAAAAGAAATCACACAAAGTTATGTTTCCATATCACAATGGAATTAAACTAAAAATCAATAACATGCTATCTAGTTACTAATTATTTGTTAATTAAATAACACTTGAAAATATCACATGGATGGAAGCAAAATCCTCAAGAATTTTAGAAATATTCTAGTTAAATAAAATAGTAAATTATTAATATTTATGGGATGCAGTAAAATCAGTTCTCAGAGGGAAATTTATAGCATTAAATGCATATAATTAGAAGAAATTAGAATTATACATATAATTAGAAGAAAGATCTATAATCAATAACTTACATTAGAAGAAAAAGAAGAGCAATTTAAGACTAAAGTAATCAAAGAAAAGATAAAATAAAAATCAAAACAGAAAGTAATGAAAATGAAAACAGGATATGGTAATTCCAAAAAACTAAAAACAGGTTTTTTTGAAAAGAAATCAAAACAATTGCCACACTTTTAACAAGTTAAGGAAGAAAAAAAGGAAAAAGACACAAATTACTAGTATCAGAAATGAAAAGACCTTCACTATTGATTTCATGAGACATTGGAAAACTTTAAAAGGAATATTATGAACGCCTCTAGCCATGCAAATTTCTAATCTAGATGAAATAGATTAATTCTTTGAAAGATGCTGACTACCAAAACTCACATAAGGAGAGACAAGCTTAATAGTCCTATATCTATTAAAATTTTAATTTAATATTAATAACCTTTTAATAAAGAAAGCACCAGGCCTGGATAATTTGGTGTATTTTACCAAATATTTAAGGAAGAAATCATATCGATTCTCTATCATTTCTTCCAAAAAAACGGAAGTAGAGGGAACATCTTCTAACCCACTTTATGTAGGATAAAACTGAAGGCTTTTTGCCAGGGTCAGGGGAGGGTTGAATGGGTCAAGGACAGATTTTTTAGGCTAGGGGAACTATTCCTTGTGATACCTGTTGACCTGAAACAGATAGACTGCCAGATATTTCTCCAGCAAAGATGGATTTTTTTCAGAATCAGCAGAGAATTGCAGTCTGCCACCCTGGCATATTCAGTTTCTCACTCAGCAAGGGAAGGAGAATGCTTTTATAGGAAGAAAAATGAAGTTGAAAAGACTGTAGCAAGCAGTCCATGCCTTTTCATCGGCTGAGTCCTTGGCAGGGAAGTCCAGGTGTTTTTCTTCTTCCATTTGGGCTCTGCTTTTGTCACAGGGCATGAGAGCTCCTGCTTTTGGTCTCCCTTCTCTATTTAACTGAGGTTTCTACTTACTAATCATTTACACACCAATGGTGGTTACAAGACATGCCATATTTAGTCAAATGTCCATAGAACTTCACAGCACAAAGAGTGACCCTTATTGTGTGCAAATATTTTGAAAAGAACATTTAGGTGCTAAAGGGTTGCCAGTATGGTAGTATGTAGAAAACAATCTATTATATTATACAAATGAATATAACTTCACCGAAAGATGTAGGGTAAAAAGATGCTAACCTAAGTAAATTTTTGAATTGAATGTAGTGTGTGAAACTAAAGACAAAAAAAAAACCATACATAATCATTGTATTCTAGATGGTAATTTTTTTCCAAGGCAGCATGACTTAATAATTCTGGCACCTACATACATGTAAATTGGAACTGAACAATTAAATAAACCAATGGAGGATTGGTGAAACAAAGTTACTCACTATGGAAGATGGATTTGCATACAAGGAAGGGAAGGAGGCTCTAATGAAGCATGTGGTCAAAGACATCATTCAGCTCAGTCACTCAGTTGTGTCTGACTCTTTATGACCCCATGGGCTGCAGCACGCCAGAATTCCATGTCCATTACCATCTCCTGGAGCTTGCTTCTAAATTCTGCTCAAACTCATGTCCACCAACTTGATGATGCCATCTAACCCCCTCATCCTCTCTTATCCCCTTCTCCTCCCACCTTCATTTTTTCCCAGCATCAGGGTCTTTTCTAATGAATCAGCCCTTCACATCAGTTAGCCAAAGAATTGGAGCTTCAGTTCAGCATCGGTCCTTCCAATGAACACCCAGGACTGATCTCCTTTAGGATGGACTGGCTTGATCTCCTTGCAGTCCAAGGGTCTCTCAAGAGTCTTCTCCAATACCACAGTTCAAAAGCATCAATTCTTCAGCACTTAGATTTCTTTATGGTCCAATTCTCACATCCATACATGACTACTGGAAAAACCTTAGCTTTGACTAGACAGACCTTTGTTGGCAAAATGATGTTTCTGCTTTTTAATAAGCTGCCTAGGTTGGTCATACCTTTTCTTCCAAGGAGCAAGTGTCTTTTGATTTCATGGCCTCCAGTCACCATCTGCAGTGATTTTAGAGCCCCCCGAAATAAAGTCTGTCACTGTTTCCATTGTTTCCCCATCTATTTGCCATGAAGTGATGGGACCAGATGCCATAATCTTCATTTTTTTGAATGTTGAGTTTTCAGCCAACTTTTTCACTCTCCTCTTTCACTTTCATCAAGAGGCTCTTTAGTTCCTCTTTGCTGTCTTTCGGTGGTGTTTTCTGCTTCCTCCAGCCCAGCGTTTCTCATGATGTACTCTGCATATAAGTTAAATAAGCAGGGAGACAATATACAGCTTTGATGTACTCCTTTCCCGATTTGGAATCAGTCTGTTGTTCCATGTCCAGTTCTAACTGTTGCTTCTTGACCTGCATACAGATTTCTCAGGAGGCAGGTCAGGTGGCCTGGTATTTCCATCTGTTTAAGAATATTCCAGTTTGCTGTGATCCACACAGTCAAAGGCTTTAATGTAGTCAATGAAACAGAAGCAGATGTTTTTCTGGAATTCTCTTGCTTTTTCTATGATCCAATGGATTGGGCAATTTGATCTCTGGTTCCTCTGCCTTTTCTAAGCCCAGCTTGAACATGTGCAAGTCCTCGGTTCACATACTGTTGAAGCCTGGCTCGGGGAATTTCGAGCATCACTCTGCTAGCATGTGTGTTGTGCCAAGTGCTCAGTCGCTCAGTCAGGTCCGACTCTTTGCAACCCCATGGACTGTAGCCTGGCAGGCTCCTCTCTCCATGGGGATTCTCCAGGTGCAAATACTGGATTGGGCTGCCACTTCCTTGTCCAGGGATCAAACCCAGGTGCCCCACATTGCAGGCGGATTCTTTACTGTCTCAGCCACCAGGGAAGCTATCATGTGAGATAAGTGCAATTGTGCAGTAATTTGAACATTCCTTGGCATTGCCTTTCTTTGGTATTGGAAGAAAAACTGACCTTTTCCTCTCCTGTGGCCACTGCTGATCTTTCCAGATTAACGACATCAATATGAACTCCTATTTAGAATTACAGAGATACAGACTGTTACATACAGACATATATAGATATGTCTATATCTATACATATATGGATAGTATACATATGTACATATATAGATAGTACACACACACACACAAACATACTGTGAAGATTACTATGTACATGTCAGCTGAGATATCCTGAATCTTGTCTTCAAATACCAACCCAATAGAAGAAATCAATGCACTTTAGTCAGATGGCTGATTTTAGACCCTGTCAGAAATATACAAATGAATCTGGGTCATATTTAGTGCCAGAAAACAAGGAAATAAATACTAAAAGAAAAAATGAAAACAAAAACAAGAAAGCATAATTATAAGTGTATGTCAAATGGACATAGAAGTCAACAGAAATATCTCCCAATGGCCAAAGTGAGAATAATATGAGTAAAAACAAGCAATATTGCTTAAAACCCAAAGTACAAAATGTATTTTTTGAGGCCATACTGATATAAATGAATGACTGAATAAAGCTATGAGTGAAGGAGAATAGATAAATCTCTCAGGTAAAAACATTCAAATAAATTATGGAGATATTGGATCCTCAGTGAGGTGGAACATAGCCCACCTTCCTCATTAAGTAAAGTCTTCCTTCCATAGTGACTTCCTTCCCAAAAGTACACCTTGACAATAAAGAAACCTAACAAATCTCACCTAAAGAAACCAAGGAAGGTGATCACGTGTCACATCAAAGTATTGGAGTTTCGGCATCAGTCCTTCAGAACTGACTTCCTTTAGGATGGACTGGTTGGATCTCCTTGCAGTCCAAGGGACCCTCAAGAGTCTTCTCCAGCATAATTCAAAAGCATAAGTTCTTCGGCGCCCAGCCTGCTTTTTGGCCCAAATCTCACATCTATACATGACTACTAGAAAATCATAGTTTTGACTATACAAACCTTTGTTGGCAAAGTGATATTCCTGCTTATCTCAATACATCCATTCTTTTCTGGATGAAATAGATTTACTAGTCTACAAAATTTCATTCATGATAAACTTTCTACCACTGGTCTGAAGGATAGGAAACAGGTAAGTTCAGTACATTGCCTTTTTGGAGAGTTGAATATTCCTAAGTAAGCTTTTTTAAAGGAAAAATGTTTTTAAAGGTTTTTTAAAGTATAGGAATATAAATTATGTCTACTTTTTTGCTTGTATATACTCGCATTTGTCTATCATTCAACCATTTCAGTAATTCAATAATTATTTATTTCAATTATTCAGGAAAATATCAATCTATACTGTACAAGCAATACACTGTATAATCCTGGCCCTGATTTATTCTTTATACTCTTTATGTCAATTTCTTTATAAGGAAGTGTGCCATCAGGCAGCAAAACTAACACAGACAATACTTTTATACAAATTAGGATATTAAACAAGGACTGACTCTAGTCTCTGATTCTGTGACCTAAGTCTAGAGGGGTGAGTCAAGGGCTAATATGGGGCTAATATGGGGGTTTATAGTACAGGCTCTAGGATCAGACCATTTAATTTGAGCTCTTACTCCACCACTTGCCATATTTCTGATTTGGAGCAAAATATATTACCTGTGCTTGAGTCATCTCACCTATAAAATAGGGAAAATAGCAGTGACTATCATGAGGCTGATACCCAGCCAATATACCAGTATATCCTCACCACTTATTTACAGCCACTGTCCATTCTGAGTGGGCCACATGTACATCAATTGAGATGAATTAATCTGATGTAGCAGTTGTAAATATTTTGAGAGTCACTTATGCCTACATCATAGAATATTTGTGATTACCAAATGAGTTAATTACATGGAAAAACTGATTCAGTGTCAGAAAATAAACAATATTCTATTATAAATCTCAAGGAACTGCATTTCTGTTGGGTATTAACTTGGAGAAAAGAATCTTTGGCTCCTGGGACATCAATGTGCTTGAGCCAAAATATTGTAGGTACCACATACTGAATAGAATGCACTTGAGAGCTGTCTTTGGTTTAAAGAACTGATAGTAATCATTATGGTGGCCAAGAGGAAAGGAAGCAAGAAAAGCTTAGAGCTATTCTACAATGTTCTAAAGAGGTAGGGGGACAGAGGGAGAGAGATCCTAAAATTTATCTATGGAGAATTACTGAAGCAAGAAAAGATAAAAGCACTCAACATAAACACCCTGAAGGTGGCACCTAAATGTACTTAGTAGGGGTTTCTCCACTGCTGAAGATCTCTATAACCTCAGGGGGAAGAAGGTATCTAGGTGTAAATAAGCCTCAACTACATGCAGGGAAATCTTAACTTCTGATAATTCAATGCATTTTAAACTTATTTACTATGATTTATCAGAGAAGGCATGTTAATTTATAGTATATGAGGAAGAATTCCTTTTTAAAAATTGCATTTTTATATGGCACTTATATATCTAAGTCTCAATTACCTGAAAATGTCAAAAACCTAACTTCCTGGTTTTTGTTTTTTTCCCCCTACAAATGAGATGTAACTATTATAAGTCATCTTAAGTCTAGTGTACTTTCTTTAAAAAGTTTGTACTGGTTTTCTAGTTTCTAAATGAACCAACAGAGTGTATCATATTGAAAAAAAAATGTATATTGCAGACTATTAGATGAATAGCATTTCTTATTCTATGTTCAGAGCATACTAAAAATAAGTAAGAAATATTATCAATTGTTTGGTTATTAAGAATGTCATGACAACCTTAGGTCCGAGTTCCTTCTTGTTGGATTAAGTTATGTCCTGAGGGGTTCAGCTCTCCCACACTTCACCAAATAATCTCATTCTGTTTCCTTAGAGAGCAAAGATTAATCATTCAGAAACGTAATGAGCTGGAAAAACAAATACCAATAGAAAAAAGGTACCTGAACACTTTAAATAAAATGAATTAGTTTCCATATGAAAAGTAAATTCATTGATTTACAAATTTCTTCTTTTTCTCTTCTCTTTATAATCTCTGTTTTACCACCTTCATCAAAAGTCCATCCCTTCAAAGGTCAAGTCCACTTATGAAAACTTTTTTTTGACTTTTGCTCATTTGCTACTTTAGAATCTATTTTCCCACCACAAATATTTTTATGTTTTGTATTTATTTTCTCTAAGTTACAGTTCTAAACATTTACTGATGATTTGCTACTGAAAAACTCTGCAGTTAAGTTTTGAAAATTCATAGAAAAATAAGAGAATAAAAATCAAAGATAAAGGAGGATTTATTTAATAACCCATTAGAAAATATTTTTTGACATATTTTTAAATGTGGTTATATGACTTTTTAAGTTTGTTCTAACATTCAAATATTTTCAAATATACTATGTTATCATGGAATTTTATTTAGAAATATATTTCATAATATGAACAATGTAAGAAACCTTAATAATGTTACTCTAATTTTCAAAGAGGTCTATTGGACTTGAACTAAAATGTATATATCCTTTCTTTAATCAATGTCTGAAATTGTAAGTATTTAATCTATACTTATGTGAATAGTAATATGAATTACTGTCAGGTAAAAAGTTTATGAAGACATGTTAAAAACAACTTATGCATATACATTAAAATTTTAATTTATTGGAAATTTTACTTTCCTTTATCTAAAACTTGCTTTATTATACCATCATTCCTAAATAATTCCCATATTTCATCTTGATTATAGCTTAAATATGACTTACCCAAAAACTTTATCTGACTGCTTAAATCTGAAGCATCAATTCAAGAATTGTGCCCTCATAATGCTTCAACCAACCTTATCATTGACGTATTAGTTATATCTTTTAGCACACAGATAGTGACACTAAATTTTCTAGTCAACATATGGATAGGAGATGCAATTAGAAAATTCCTAACTTGCCTTAAACTTGAAGGTCTCTACTTACTTTGTAATGTTGAGGGAATCACAGGCCTTTGAGAAAAATAACTTATCTAAACAATGCTAGCCTTTGTACATTACATTAAAGGGCCTGGATTTTAATCTGTAGAGTTTATGGAACCATTTAAAGAAATTTAAGCAGGAATGGGACACACTATTTTTGGTATGGAGTGACCCCTCTGATGGTGCAATTGGAAGCAGCATTTTCTCCCTTTTCTGTTGTCATTTCCATTTCGCATTATCCTTAAAAGAACCTAATCACAGGAGTAAGATCACTAAGCAGTTGAAGCTAACTCCTGACTTACACTCTCCCGAATGCACACCATGCCTTGATTCTTTTCCTAAATAAAAAAGAAGTAAGAATGCAGAAATAAGTAGTTAAAAAAAAGCTAGCTCTCTACCCCCAGCAATCCCCATAGCAATCCTGCAGGCAGATCGCCAGAGCAAGATAACATCTATAGAGAGTGGGTCAGTCTGCTCATTTTGGAGAAGGATACAGAACCAAACCTCCTGACCTGATGATTAGCTGAAGTTATCCCCCCATCCCTCATTTTTTCCCTATGAAAACTGTCATGACTTAGCAGAAACTTTGAAGTTGGTCTCCAGATAGGAGACCATCATCTCCCCAGACTGCCAGCTTTTCTGATTGAAGCTCCTTTCCTTTCAGTGGACATTTGCCTCTCGAATTATTGGCTTATGAGCATTGAGCAACTGAACCTGGGTTCGCTAGCACGATGAAATAGACTTGGGGTTGACACGTGAGATGACAACACCAGAAGCATGGTGACCAACAGATTAGAGATTATAAATTCCTAACAGGATGACTGAAATAAGGACTGAAGAAAAGTATGTGTGTGTGTGCTTAGTCGCTCAGTGTTAGACTCTTTGTTAACCCCATGGACTGTAGCCCACCAGGGTCCTCTGTCCATGGGGGTTTTCTAGGCAAGAGTACTGGAGTGGGTTGCCAAGCCCTCCTCCAGGGGATCTTCCCAGCCCAGGGATCAAACCCAGATGTCCCGCATTGCAGGTGGATTCTTTACCGTCTGAGCCACCAGGGAAACACCCTGAAGAAAAGTGACAGAGAACAAAATATATGAGAGATGAAAATGCTAGGCAATTGATAATTAACCATATGTGAAAAGTAAGAGAGAAGAAGAGTCAACACTGACAACTTCCCCAGTTATACTGACAAAAGGAAGATTCCTCACGTTGATTGTTTTTGCTTCCTATGTGAGTGTGTGACTGTGGCAGGGAATGATATTAAGAGAGCAGAGAGACTTTTCCACCTTTTATAGTACATAGTATATAATGAAATATAAGATTTTTCCCCATATTTCTTCATACTTCTATTTTTATTTTTCTATTTTATTTAAACTGTAATATTTGTCTTAAAAACATTGAAGTTGGAGACATATAAATCTGTTGATTAAAGAGGAAATTAGAGAACACACAGCATGTGAGGCTGTTGAATCATTTTTTCTAAATTATTACCATCATTTTGAATTCTTTAACTTCTATTAAAAAATATAACAGCTGTTATCTGGATGTGGCATTTATATACATACATATAAATAAGTTGCCCATTACTTATAAATAAGTGGAAATAGAAATTAACTATAAGCACTAAATTTTAATTTCCATAAATGGATATTCTACTTATTTTAAATAAGTAACTTGGAAATAGCAGTATTTGTGAAATAAAATATGAAATAAATTACAAAATAAAATTATACCTGAATAAATTCATTTACCATCTCTCTCATTTTTATAAATCTAAATATTTCCTCTGCTTCCTCTGTGTCAAATTTCAGATGTCTTTAAAAGAAAAATAGAAATGAATTTTGATATTTAATGATTCTTTAGAAAAGAAAGTCCTTCCCAAGATTGCTCAGTGCAACTAGTCATCAAGTCAAGACAAGCTGGCTGATGAACAGTAGGACAGACAAGGGAGCTATCACTGTGAGAATTACAAATACATTTCCTGTCACAAGTTCACAAAATTTATATGAAATCAGGTTGAAATAACTATCACAAGCAAATATTATTTTGTGAAAATCCTATTGAAAAGGTTAAACGGTTATGGTATCCCCACTTCATTGCCTAAGGATCAGTTGTTTTTTCCTGACCCCAAATTCGTCCTTTGATTTTTCCCAGGATGAGCATCTGCTGTTATGCAGAACTTCACTCCAAAGTCACTTCTTCACAGAGAATTTTCCTGCGCACACCATCTAAAGAGTCCATCTGCCCCAACTCCAGGACTTTCTCATTAAGCTGCTGCTTTTTTTTTCCCTTGGTGTTCCTTACTTTGGAAACAAAAGGTTTAATGTCTATATCTTACCACTGGGAAGGAGTCCCACAGAGGCAGGAAGGTTCCCTGACTTATTCACTGTTATGACCTCCAGACTTAAATCTTTTTTTAGGAGAGGAGCTCAAAAATAGTTATAAAAATAAACTAATAATTTGTTATCATAGAATATTGTTAAAGAACATTATAGATTTTCATTCTTAGACTGCCTATATCAGGGTTAATTAATATTTATATCATTTTTGTCCTTAAAATTACACAGTGTATGTTACAAACGTTAGCCCCTTAGCCAAACTATGCTCAAGGGTAATTTTTAAGAAATTTGATTGTATCTTCACCTCTTGTTCTTGGCTGTCCACCAGCTTTCAATCTCATCTGTCAATTTTCCTTATTTTTTGACTTTATATCTCACTCATCAGGTTCTGGTGCCAATATTATAAAATGGTTCTTGAAAATCAAGTTAGTACATGATGTTTGTTACATACCTATTTTTGGTCCATGATGTAAAGGCCATATAAAATGCCAAGAAACAAATCAAACTATGTTATGCTTTCCTAGAAGGGTCACTGGGAATTTTAGTAGACTATCTATGTAAATGTGTTACCTACAAATACAATTAAAAGGCAATTCAAAGGTCATTAGGGTTAGTCTATCCCTACCTGGCAATGTATATGTATTTATAATTTTTTAATACAGACACTGTAAAATTACATACACACTGTGTGTGTATGTGTGTGTATACAAGAATATGCCTATAGGACACAAGGATCATCATAATTAACTAAATATTATATCCTTGCTTCTATTACATAGAGAACAGGATTCCTAACTATATTTAAGGTTTTTAGAGATTTAAAAAAACAAACACTATGAAGATAAGTTACTTTTCCTCATAAGAAAAATCAAATGTTTTCTGTTTCCAAATACATATTAATGTCCCTTTAGTTGTTTTCTATGCTTAAAATTATATTAAAATAAAAAAGTTGATATTTAATTTTATATGGAAGTTGCAGTGGATTATGTAAATAGCAAAATAATTCTCAATTTATTTCCATCTCAATGATATACTACAGAAATGTGAATCTAACTTGATATCTATTTTTGCTCAACAGCTTTATCATTGGGAGAATAGAGGACTTATTTTCTTCAGCGTTATTCATTTTATTTCCTTTCTTTGTTGTGCTTAATTTTGACATTACCTGGGTGTGCTTATTAAAATGGATGAGTTGCCATAAATTTTTGACTTATGAAATGATTAACAACCTCTTCTTCTTGCACGTTTAAAAACTCCATTTTGAATAATTTCAGATTTTCAGATGTTATAAAGATGATACAAATGATTATCTGGCATCTGGTATATTATTGGGTGCTTCCTGTTGCCCATTTATTTCTCTGCCCCCAGTTCTTAGGGATTCAGCAAATGTTTCAAGATAAGGTTCCCAGATTAATCCAAGGATTCCAAAAAGGCAGGATGACCAGTTACATTTAAATTTCATAACAGTAAATAAATAAGAGTAAATATTTTGTACAAGTGTGTCCCATTCAATATTTGACATACATTTTAAAAATATTGAAATATATACATTACCATATGTAAAACAGATAGCTAGCGGGAAGTTGCTGTATCACACAGGAAGCTCAGTCTGGTGATCTGGGACAAACAAGAGGGGTGAGATGGGGAGTAGGGTGGGAGGGAGGCTCAAGAAGAAAGGGAAATATGTATACTTATGCTGATTCATGCTGTTTTATGGCAGAAACCAATGCAACATTGTAAAGCCATAATAGTCCAATTAAAAAATTTTAAAACTCACTGTTTATCTAAACTTCAAATTAACTAAGTGCCCGGTATTTTTCCTAGCAACCTAAGATGGAAATCAGTCAAATGGTTTAGGTCTCTTGAGTTTTCAACATTCCACTCCAACCTTGTATGACCACAAAAACTTGGCTAATTTCTCTCTCTCTCAGGGGCCCTATGCCACGTTTAGACTTCAAATCAGACCTTCTAGCTCATAAATAGAATAGGCAACCAGAAAAGGCAGAATGCTTCCAAACGTAGCTGAGGAACATCAGCTTATTTCTGAAAGTCTATCATATTTATGGAGTCTTATTTCTTTTACTCCTCATGACTACTTCAACAATATGCTGCCTCTGGGCCTTAGGAAGCATCACTACGAACAAAGCTAGTGGTGGTGATGGAATTCCAGTTGAGCTCTTTCAAATCCTGAAAGATGATGCTGTGAAAGTGCTGCACTCAATACGCCAGCAAATTTGGAAAACTCAGCAGTGGCTACAGGACTGGACAAGGTCAGTTTTCATTCCAGTCCCAAAGAAAGGCAATGCCAAAGAATGCTCAAACTACTGCACAACTGCACTCATCTCACACGCTAGTAAAGTAATGCTCAAAATTCTCCAAGCCAGGGCGGCCCGGGGTCCGAGCAATGATCCGGGCTCCCCGCGGGGGCCGGACCCCCGCAAAAAAAAAAAAATTCTCCAAGCCAGGCTTCAACAATACGTGAACCGTGAACTTCCAGATGTTCAAGCTGGTTTTGGAAAAGGCAAAGGAACCAGAGATCAAATTGCCAACATTTGCTGGTTCTTGGAAAAAGCAAGAGAGTTCCAGAAAAACATCTATTTCTGCTTTATTATGACAAAGCCTTTGACTGTGTGGATCACAACAAACTATGGAAAATTCGGAAAGAGATGGGAATACCAGACCACCTGACCTGCCTCTTGAGAAACCTGTATGAAGGTCAGGAAGCAACAGTTAGAACTGGACATGGAACCACAGACTGGTTTCAAATAGGAAAAGGAATATGTCAAGGATGTATACTGTCACCCTGCTTATTTAACTTCTATTAAGAGTACATCATGAGAAACGCTGGGCTTGATAAAGCACAAGCTGGAATCAAGATTGCCGGGAGAAATACCAATAACCTCAGATATGCAGATGACACCACCCTTACGGCAAAAAGTGAAGAAGAACTAAAGAACCTCTTGATGAAAGTGAAAGAGGAGAGTGAAAAAGTTTGCTTAAAGCTCAACATTCAGAAAATTAAGATCATGGCATCCAGTCCCATCCCTTCATGCCAAATAGATGGGGAAACAGTGGAAACAATGGCTGACTTTATTTTGGGGGCTCCAAAATCACTGAAAATGGTGACTGCAGCCATGCAGTTAAAAGATGCTTACTCCTTGGAAGAAGAGTTATGGCCAACCTAGACAGCATATTAAAACGTAGAGACATTACTTTGTCAACAAAGGCCCGTCTAGTCAAGGCTATGGTTTTTCCAGTAGTCATGTACGGATGTGAGAGTTGGACTATAAAGAAAGCTGAGCACCAAAGAACTGATGCTTTGGAACTGTGGTGTTGGAGAAGACTCTTGAGAGTCCCTTGGACAGCAAGGAGATCCAACCAGTCCATCCTAAAGGAGATCAGTCCTGGGTGTTCATTGGAAGGACTGATGCTGAAGCTGAAACTCCAATACTTTGGCCACCTGATGTGAAGAGCTGACTCATTTGAAAAGACTCTGATGCTGGGAAAGATTGAGGGCAGGAGGAGAAGTGGATGACAGAGGATGAGATGGTTGGATGGCATCACCGAATCAATGGACATAAGTTTGAGTGGACTCCAGGAGATGGTGATGGACAGGAAAGCCTGGAATGCTGCAGTTCATTGGGTCACAAAGAGTTGGACACAACTGAGCAATGAACTGTACTGAACTGAAATATATGATTTATATAATTATTCTGGATTTTCCTATTTGATCTCGGGGTAATGGCTGGGCTACTGCTATCTACTTCACATTGTTTAGCATCCCAAAATGATCTTATGTGAATTTTATTTTATTTTGCCTTTTAGTTAAAATATGTTTAAATGTGTTAATATGTGTTATTAGCCCTATTATAATTTCTTTTCTGACCCACAAGTTAAAGTGCATCTTTACAATGTTTGACATGCAGTTTTTCTAAAATTCTTTGTCTGTCACTCGTTTATGACAATTCTATTTTGGTCAGAGGATATGCTCTACATAATTTAAATACTTGAAACCACTGCAGATTTTCTTTATGACTCATTCTTTGGTCCAGTTTTGTAAATATTCTGTGCTTTTAATGCACACAATTTGTGCAGTATTTTAAATGCCAATTCAGTCATATATGTTAATTATATGGTCAAATATTCCATATCAATACTGTCTTTTTTACCTGTTGGTTCAGTGAACAAAACAAACCATTTATTTTAAATTAGTTGTTTATTAATATTTTAGATGATTCTCTTATATTGCTGGATTGTTTTAGGCATACTGATAACCTTTGTCTTGCAGATGGAGTGTTACATTGTTTAATATATATTTATTCATTGATATAACACCATTGTATTATTTGGAGTCCGCTATTGCTCTTTTTTCTTAATTCCCTTTTCTTTGCTTTATTTAGTATTTTTTAAATAATTACACATAATCCTGTCTATTCATTTGAGAGATAAATACAGGATTTCTTTTAGAAGGTGCTCTATGTATTTAAACATGAATATATAACACCAAAATCTGAGATAATTAGCACCTTTACTCTCTTTTTGAATAATAACGTGATGTTGAACACTCTTCTTATTATATTTCATTTTGTGTTATTATTTTTTTTAATTCTCACTTTTTAAATTGCACTGCATAAGTTTGCATGGGGCCCCATAGCAGAATACCACAGACTGGGTGCTTTAAACAACATAAATTTATTGTCTCACAAATTTGGAAGCTAAATGTTTAAGATCCAGGTATTGGTAGGTTAGTTTCTCCTGAGGCCTGTTTCTTTGGCTTATTGACGGCCACCACTTGCTGTCTCCCTACAAGCTCATCCCTCTGAAGGTACTACCCTTGTTCTAATCTATTCTTACAAGAAACAGGAGTGACTCAGACAGTGAGGAATCTGCTTGCAATGCAGGAGGCCCAGTTCCATCTCTGGGTCAGGAAGATCCCCTGGAGAAGGGCATGGCTACCCACTCCAGTAATTTTGCTTGGAGAATTCCGTGGACAGAGGAGACTGGTGGGCTACTGTCCATGTGGTTTTGCAAAAAGTTGGACATGACTAAGCGACTAGCACTTTGAACACTTTGGACTAATAACCTCATTTTACCTTAATTACCTATTTATTTAAAGGCCCTACTGCTAAACAGAGTCACATTCTGAAATTACCTGTGTTAGAATTTGAGCATGCAAATAGGAAGGGAACACAATTCAGCCCATAATCCCACTAAACTTTGCTATTGTTATTGTTTTATTCAACCAAACTGGTAAATTTTATTTAGATGTACCAGTTTATTACTTTCTTGCTCACTTTTTTTTGTTTTGGCATTTTAGGTGTCTACTATGAAATTACTTTATCTTGTTGAATCACTTGAATGACATACTTGCTATTGTCCTTGTTAAGAATTCGTGGCCTGAAAATGACTGCATACATTATTTTCCTCGAACACACTGAATACATCATTTCACATATTTTGGCTTCCATCGTTTCTGATAAAGAGTGAGTATTTATGTTGATAGTGATTACAAGTAATACGTCCTTTTTTATGATGATTTTAAAACCACTGTTTCATTCAATATATCATAGTTTCACCATGATGTTATGTATGCATAAGTGTCCCTTTTATTTATCCTGTTGCCAGTTTTCAGTATTATTATTTTTTGATCTGCAGAACCTAGGAGGGTATAATGTAAGTGATACATGGTAGCAAGTATAGCAAAATGTTAAAAGTAGAGTTGATGTGTATGTTGCAAAATTCTTTCAGCTTTGCCATTTAGCTGACATTTTTTATAACAAAATGTTCGAAAATTAATTATCCTCTATAAACCAGCACAAAATATAAGAGCAGTCATATAAGATCAGTCAGCAGCTCTCACGGATATGAGAGTTGGATCATAAAGAAGGCCAAGTGTCAAAGAATTGATGTTTTTGAACTGTGGTGTTGGAGAAGACTCCTGAGAGTCCCTTGGACTGCAAGGGAGATCAAACCAGTCAAGATCTTTTTTGTACAGTTTTTCTGTGTATTTTTGCCACCTCTTCTTTATATCTTCTGCTTCTGTTAGGTCCATAACATTTCTGTCCTTTACTGAACCCATTTTTGCATGAAATGTTCCCTTGGTATCTCTAATTTTCTTGAAGAGAGCTCTAGTCTTTCCCATTCTATTGTTTTCCTCTATTTCTTTGCACTGATCACTGAGGAATACTTTCTTATCTCTCCTTGATATTCTTTGGAACTCTGCATTCAAATGGGTATATCATTCCTTTTCTCATTTGTTTTTGGCTTCTCTTCCTTTCACAGCTATTTGTAAGGCCTCCTCAGATGGCCATTTTGCTTTTCTGCATTTGTTTTTCTTGGGGATGGTCTTGATCCCCCCTGTACAAGGTCATGAACCTCCTTCCATAAAACATCAGGCACTCTATCAGATCTAGTGCCTTAAATCTATTTCTCACTTCCACTGTATAATCGTAAGGGATTTGATTTATGTCATACCTGAATGGTCTAGTGGTTTTCCCTACTTTCTCCAATTTAAGTCTGAATTTGGCAATAAGGAGTTCATGATCCTAGCCACGGTCAGCTCCCAGCCTTGTTTTTGCTGACTGTATAGAGTTTCTCCATCTTTGTTTGCAAAGAAAATAGTCTGATTTAGTGTTGACCATCTGGTGATGTCCATGTATAGAGTCTTCTCTTGCGTTGTTGTAAGAGGGTGTTTGCTGTGACCAGTGTGTTCTCTTGGCAGAACTCTATTAGCCTTTGCCCTGCTTCATTCTGTACTCCAAGGCCAAATCTGCCTGTTACTCCAGGTGTTTCTTGACTTCCTACTTTTGCACTGCAGTTCCCTGTAATGAAAAGGACATCTTTTTTGGGTATTAGTTCTAGAAGGTCTTTAGGTCTTCATAGAACCGATCAAGTTCAGCTTCTTTAGCATTACTGGTTGGGGCATAGGCTTGGATTACTGTGATATTGAATGGTTTGCCTTGCAAAGGAACAGAGATCATTCTGTCATTTTTGAGATGGCACACAAGTACTGCATTTTGGACTCTTTTGTTGACTATGATGGCTACTCCATTTCTTCTAAGGGATTCTTGCCCACAGTAGTAGATATAATGGTCATCTGAGTTAAATTCACCCGTTCCAGCCCATTTTAGTTCACTGATTCCTAAAATGTTGATGTTCACTCTTGCCATCTCCTGTTTGACCACTTCCAATTCGCCTTGATTCATGGACCTAACATTCCAGGTTCTTATAATATAAAGTCACTCTTTTCATCCCCTTTCCATCCTGTATTCTTTAGAAGAAAGTCACTATGTGAGGCCCATACTTAAAGAATAGGGAGTTATATTCCTTCTCAGTTAGGATGGAATATCTACATAATTTATTTGGAGTTATTTTGTACTAGATATTTCTTTCTTCTCCTGTATTTATCAATTTATTCAATAATTTATTTATATCAGAATGAATTTGTGTCTTTATTTTATACTATGAGTTGTAAACTAGTGTCACTGTATTTTCTTTCTCAAAATATTCCAGCTTTGGCCACTGGGGGCTCTTTAAGGTTGTTCCTGGGATCCTTTGACATATGTCCATCAATTTAGGTGAGTTTTTAAATCACTTCTTCATTTTCAATAAATGATTTTTATGACTATTTAATATGGATTTTGTTCTTGTTTAAACATACATGTGCACACACATACACACACAAAGAGAGGCAAATGCAAAGAGATATTTTTGTTATAATAGAGTCAAGCAGCAGTTGGAAAGGAGGATTATCAGTTTTGAGATACTTAATTTCCAACTAGTGGATGTAAAACCAATTCAAATTATATTATTCTGATACATGAGGCAATTTTTGAATGAAGATAGCTTTTTTATATGTCTATGTGTAAATGAATACTCAAAGAGAGGGGAAGAGAAGAATAATTACTGATGTCAAGATTGCAAACAATTTTGTCCTACCTCACCCCTGAGCTTCAGGGTCCAAGAATACAAGATCACAGACTGCATTTATGGGTTTTGGTTCATTTTACAAGTTTGACATAAGAGAGTGAAGCATAAAACAAAAGCTGTGTTCTACTTGTGCATATTTCACACCATCATTGACTCATGTAGATTACTTACTAATAATACTGAATGATTAATTTTATTTCTTATACCAAGATATAAAAACTAATAACAAGGTAAGCATTATTACTCTTTTTCCTTCACATCTACTTCTCAGTCATTCCTATGAGATGCTTATTTAATCTGGTGATTTTAATAAAAGACTTAACTCAGTCTTCTGAATAATTAAGAGCACAGATTACTTCATTAGTAACTGTTGGCAGCAGTTATTTAGTAATACCCACATATGGATATAAGATATTCTCACTTTATTCTGAATTATATATCTGGTATCAGTTATTTTCACTCAAGTGTTTGCAGAGTATAACTGAGTAATCAATAAGTGGTAGAGATAATGCCCATTATGTCAGAGAAACTATGCATGACTACATTCCTGACAGGAACACACATTTTTCAGATGTATGTATTTTGTCAGCTATATGTATCTATGTCAGTACAAAGGCAGCCTCATTCTTAAAAAAGATGACCAATTAAATCATTACTCTAGTGTCATTCTACTATACTTCCCCCTTGAAACTCATAATTATTTCCTGACTAATTTAAATATTCAGTCACATATTCAAATAATGTTTGCTATTCAGATGTTAGCAAGTACTCAGAATTTCCAGTGGAGATAAAGTCCAAGAAGTTTTCTCTACCCTCCCAATAAATCATCATGTCCAGAGAAGTCCAACATTTTGGTTTTCTTGTGTACCATTTAGGAGCTGAAGGTTTGGAGTCAGTTAAACCTGATTCAATCACTTACTTGTGATCTTTTCTAAGTTACTTAACCTTTTAGCACTCCAGTTTCTTTGCCTGTTAAATGGCCTCGTTAGGAGCTTTATAAGGATTAAATGTTGTAATCTGTGCAAAGCACATAGTGCAATGCCAGAAACCTTCATTGTAAAACTCTCCATGGGAGGTCAGCCGTGTACAGAAACTGTGTGATAAATGGTAGTTATTTTTCTTATCATCAGGATCATTATTATTCAAAACACTCTGCTCAGCTGCTCACAGCCAGACTTAACGAACAACTGTTCAAGAAGAACATTTCTCAAGGTTTGCTTGAGACTACATGATCACCTTATGCTGCAGAGAAAATGAAAGGGCTTTTATTTAATTTCTAGGCTGCTTTGGAAACAAAAAATCAGAGGCAGATGGTAAAGGAGAGATGGACTGCTGAATAAGACCCTCAAATTTGTAGAAGACTTAGACTATCTAATGTGATTCAGACAGTTTCAGCAGATTTGAGTTCTACTCAGTACATAGAAATAGGAAGACAAACTAGGCCAGGGGAACTCTGCATAATTTTAACATGTTCTATCCCTGAAAAACACTAGACAGATGAGTATTCTTGAAAGAAGCTGTTTCATGTGCTAAAATCTAAAATATGAGATTTATGTCAGAATGTTAATATTCAAAAGAAAGTGCTCAACAGATGTCATTTGAATCAAAATATATTAATGCTTGCTAGGTAACATGTTGGGGGCTGCCCTGATGGCTCGCTGACAAAGAATTCACCTGCAATGCAAGAGACTCGGATTTGATCCCTGGGTTGGGAAGATCCCCTGGAGAAGGAAATGGCAACCCACTCCAGTATTCTTGCCTGGGAAATCCTATGGACAGAGGATCCTGATGGTCTACATTCCATGGGGTTGCAAAAGAGTCAGACTTGACTTAACAACTAGACAACCACCACCACAGGGTAATATATTAGGATTAAAGTCCTTAAATTAAACAATAGTGTCACAAACAGTGGCTAGAAGGAAAAATTTAGATTAAGTATTCAAACATTATTATGTATAGATCCAATTTAGTGGTAGATGGGATCTTATAAAGAATTTTATAGAGCAGCAACGGTAGATGTTTAGAATCCAGAAAATCTGGTTAGGTCTCCCATGCTGGACCCACTTCCATTTATTAGTATATTTATTTCATATACATAAAAAGAATTTGATAACCAGCTGTTTAGCAACACATACTATAAAAATTTGAAAAGCCAATAACTTAAAAAATTATACAAGCCTTTTGGAATAAAAGCAACGTGAAGAAATGGAGCCTAGGACAGAACTCTGAAAGAGGAAAACGGAAGACAGTGTAATAGTCAGAAGCTAATTCCAAAGAAGGAGGAATACCCAAATATATGACTAGGTGGGGTAGGTGCCTGAAGGTTGGTACACTCTGTCCTGAAAGAGCTGATCATATGAGCAAGAGTGAAGTAGAGAAGGTAACAGTGAACCTAAAGGTCAAGCACCTTCGAGCAAGGATCAAAACATCAGACTTGAGAAACACAATGGGCAGCTATGAGGAATAATGCGAAGGAAGGTCATGTTGCTTTGAGGGAAATAATTCCAGTTGCCGACGGTTGAATAAATTGGACAGGAGAGAGGCTGGAGACGGGTCTCTACCTTGAAAGCTGTCTCAGTAGCCCTGGCACATGGTAAATGAACTCCAGATAAAGATTGTGGCAGTGTGAATGAGTGGTTCTCAGCAATGTCCCAAAGGGCAGACTGACAAGTAGTGATGGACTGAGGGACAGCAGAGGGTGAGAAATCAAACATGATTCTATTCCTGTGGCTCTCTGAGGTGTTCAGACACTGGTGTAAGAATGTTTCTTAGGAAAGTCAGTTCAGTTCAGCTCAGCCACTCAGTCGTGTCCGACTCTATGCGACCCCATGAACCGCAGCACGCCAGGCCTCCCTGTTCATCACCAACTCCTGGAGTTTACTCAAACTTACGCCTATCGAGTGGGTGATGCCATCCAGCCATCTCATCCTCTGTCGTCCACTTCTCTTCCTACACCCAATCCCTCCCAGCATCAGGGTCTTTTCAAATGAGTCAGCTCTTCACATCAGGTGGCCAAAGTACTGGAGTTTCAGCTTCAGCATCAGTCCTTCCAATGAACACCCAGGATTGATCTCCTATAGGATGGACTGGTTGGATCTCCTTGCAGTCCAAGAGACTCTCAAGAGCTTCTCCAACACCACAGTTCAAAAGCATCAATTTTTCAGTGCTCAGCTTTCTTCACAGTCCAACTCTCACATCCATACATGACCACTGGAAAAACCATAGCCTTGACCAGATGGACCTTTGTTGGCAAAGTAATGCCTCTGCTTTTTAATATGCTATCTAGGTTGGTCATAACTTTCCTTCCAAGGAGTAAGTGTCTTTTAATTTCATGGCTGCAGTCATCATCCGCAGTGATTTTGGAGCCCACAAAAATAAAGTCTGACACTGTTTCCACTGTCTCCCCATCTATTTCCCATGAGGTGATGGGACCAGATGCCATGATCTTAGTTTTCTGAATGTTAAGCTTTAAGCCAACTTTTTCACTATCCTCTTTTACTTTATACTGAACTAAAAGCTGTGTTTTCGTCAAGAGGCATATAGACTCTGATAAATATAAATGCTAGAACAGGGGAGTCAAAGAAGCTTTACATGTATATGAACTCCTGGAAAATGAGGACAAATTATTTGGAGAATGAAAACATGTAGGAAAAAACTATACTGCAGATTTTAATATACCAGGGACATCAGACACACAAACCCAACTTCATTTATGTAATCAAACTAACTTCTAGACAAATAATTTTTTTTCCTTTTTTATGATGACTGAAGTGCTTTGGCATATGAAAGCTCAAAAACACTTGTTAAAGACCAGCATAAATAACCCTTGCTTACTTCTCTCTACTTCCATGTGAAATATGGGGCAAATCACCAAGTAATTTGATTGAATAATTTGTGTGAAGTAAACAGCATTTGTGTGGGTGTACCCACCTCATAAACAAGCTAAAGGAAATGTTGAGTCAGGGAATTAACTTCAAAAATGTGTAAAATTCTCTCTGCTAATTATCAGCTAGCAGGTTTTTCTCAGTTAAACAAGTCTCCCTATTGACTAAATCATTTGTGTTTTTCCGTTTTATCCTTAAGTGAGTTAACTAAAACTCAACTTAGACTTTTTAGGATGAATACTATTTTTCTAGAACATACAGCACATAGCTCAAAAAGAAAAGCTCTTTATTTAATGGGAAAATGTTTATAGAGACTCATATTTTTTAAAGAACATTGTGAGTTAAATTAATATAAAAAGAGTAAGATTATTGAGACATCTGGGTTTTAAAAATCAAGGCAACTTGTATTTTGTACTTTGCCTTCTCTAAGTATTTCTTATTTCTCCTCAGTGCACCTACTATGTTCCAAAGGACAAAAGAGGAGACAGGGACAGTTGTTTTGATCTTCACTTTTAAAGGCATCTGTGTAAGGGAATTAAAAGGAGTCCTAGGGAGAGAATATATACTTATTCCATTCTAACACAATGATTTTGGCAAACAATACTGGGTCAACCTGGAAATTCTACTCTCTTTAATATGCTAACTAAAATATGATACATTCCTCTTATGTTTTGATAAAATTATAATACACTGATACTTCACACAATTTGCATTATCTTTGAAATTTTTATCAATATTTTCCAGGAAAGGAAAAAGAATCTCCTGAGGTATTAATTTTACTACAGGTCTGTTAATGAAATGCATGCAATAATAATTAGCTATATCAAAAATCTATATGTTTTGGTAATATCTAAATGTAAATTAGTTATAATGAAATTTCTATCTCATCGAGTTATGTCATCTATCTTAACAAATGAAATATTTTAAATAAAGCTAGTTACAGTGTAAAACCACCTGGAACTTATAAGTTAATTTAAGAGGGCGAAAAGCAGGAGAAAATCAAATATCTCTGTATACCTACTTCAGTGCCTTTTCTAAAGCAATAGCTATATCCCCTAAGAACTACAGCTGCCGACCAAGCCGCCCCCTTTCATGGCTACAGCTTTGAGTGGACTTGTGTATATACTTTGCTGCCCTTGTTTCTTCAATCCTAGACACGGTGATTTCTGCTGTTCTCTTCACCCTGCTTACACCTCTGCCACGTGTTCTGTCTCCTTCATCACTGAACCTGCTGGGACCCTGACTGAAGCAGTCATTGGTACTAGAATCAGCCTCAGGAAACAGACCCTCCAGAACGTTTACAGGTACAGGATTTTATACACATTTAAAATATAGATGGATAATCTCCATGCCTGGAGATATTTAGAGCTAGTAATACATGACATTATGGAATAATTTTGTGCTACAAAATTATTATTTTCTAACATAAATATCATAAATACTTTTGTGCAGACTTTTATTTTTGAAGTTCTCAACAGATCTCCCTTTCCTAAAGGTGTAAGTCTAAACCAATCTATCCATCACCAAGTAGGCTAATGAGCAGCACTCTATTTCCAATTTTTATGGGTGAAAAGCTTAAAAGTTATCTAAATGAGCAGATATACAAGTTTTATACTGAGAGAAGTAGATAAAAAATTATTATATGAAAATAGCAATATTAGAAATTGTGTTTCCCCTTATGATTCTTATGTCTTGAGCTATATTTGTCAGGTTGCATGTGTACATGGTTTATTCTTAAAAGAACTGGTTTAAATCTATGCCCTTCCTGGTTAGTAGACCTGTAGCTAAATGGGGGTAGGAGAGAAAACAGAGCCTGAGAGCAGATTTGCAGGTGAAATAAGGAGGGTTAAGGTGCTTTGGGAGATAAGCTGGCAGCAGATGAATATGTGCTAAAAGAAGGATGGCTCATGGCAGCTGAACAAGGAGAGATGAACAAGGAAAACAAGAATTTAACCAGTGGAAAACTGGGACCATCTATTTTCCTTTGCTCAAATGCCATGATTAGCTTCATGTGTTAGTGATAAAAAGGAAAAGGTAAGTCAAAAATAAAGCAGAGCAAGTAAAAATGAGGTTAAGAATTTAGAAGACAGAAAAATGATAAAGCTAAAGACAAATCTCAAAACATAGGGGCTTTTTTTCATATACTATTTTGGAATTGATATTCTATTTAAAGTCATAATTCAAATTTTAGTAGGAACATAAGTAGAGAAAGAGGAAATTTTTTAAAAATGCAATAAAATGTATATGTCATATACAATATACATGTATATGCATATAATAAATGTACATGAATATGTTTTACATTTCCACATATACATGTATGGTGGTAAGCTAGGAACTGTTTGTGAATCAATTAAATGTAAACAACAATCAAACAAAGTGGCTTCATTCTAACTTCTAGCATCCTTTTTTTTAAAATATTTTATTTATTTTATGTCTTTGTTGCTGCCCGTGGACTCCCTAGTTAAGGCGAGTGGGGAATACACTTCATTGCGGCGCACAGGCTTCTCATTGCAGTGGCTTCTCTTGTTGCGGAGCACAGGTTCTCGGCTCACAGGTTTCAGCACTTCTGGCTTGGGCTCTCAGTAGCTGCGGCGAACAGGCTCTAGAGCGTGGGCTCAGTAGCTGTGGCCCACAAGTTGTGCTGAGGCATATGGGACCTTCCCAGACTAGGGATCAAACCTGTACCCTCCTGCATCTGCAGGAGGCTTCTGAACCGCTAGCCCACCAGGGAAGCGCTAGCATCACTTTAAAATTCTATGTTCCTTGAGAGTGTTGAGTTTCTGATTATTTATGAACCTGGTTCATGATTTTAAATGTAACCCAGATAAAACTGTCTTCTTCTTGTATTAAATCTAGTTTCAGTCTAGAAAAATAAGAGCTGTCTTTCAAAAACATTAAAAAGCTATGGAAATCTTTGGTGGGGCTTTTGTCAGAACATCAAGGAGGAGATGACATAGCATATCACATTGCATTCTTTCTTTAAAAATATCACTAAACATTTATTCTTGCTAAAGTTCCACTCATCATGGCAACCTCGTAAAACTCTTTCCTCTGTGTACCCTACACACACTTACTCTGTTTCACTTTATTTCAGGTCCCTTTAACCCTTCCATGCCTTTGTCTCTATTTCTCTATAATTCTTCCTCATATACAAAGCACAGTTTTGAGGCTCAACATTTCAGGCAGAATTTGGCTGGGTGATTGTTGGGTTTCATGCTATGTCCACTGGAGGTTAATCAGTGGTATTTAGCTGGTCTATTCTGAAAGATCCTGGAAGTCTTACATATATATGACTCCTCAGAAGTGATGGAGGGAAAGCTAAGCTTCCCTGGCTCTGCCTTTCCATGTGATCACAGAGTTTCTCCATACAGTCTGTCCAGTTGAAGAGTCAATTCCCTACATGGCAACTCAACTAAACACTTCTAGGGTCTCAAGAGGAAGCTGCAAGACCTTTTATACCTAGTATATAAATTAACATCATTTTCTACCATTCCCTCCATTCCATTGTATTGATATCTACATTTCCTACATATTCCCTGGATTGCAAAATAACCATACATTCATTTAGTGGTCATGTCAAAAGTTAGGGATCATTTTTTATTCTGATCCTTTTACTCTCCAAGTCTCATCAGTAAGATTAAATAGATTATAACTTTTAACAGACTATTCCCAGCTGGCGTCTTGCTGCTTAACTTGTCTTATTTTCTCCCTGGTGTGCTTCAGTCTACCCTAGATAAAATACTCAGAAACCAGAACGACTGAAAAGACCATGGTATTCTGTTCAATAAATAACCCTAACCCTAAAGACTCTTCCAGAAAATTACTAGAGCTAATCAATAAATATAGTAAAGTTGCAGGATATAAAATTAACACACAGAAATCCCTTGCATTCCTATATACTAACAATGAAAAAACAGAAAGAGAAATTGAGGAAACAATACCATTCACCATTGCAACAAAAAGAATAAAATACTTAGGAGTATATCTACCTAAAGAAACAAAAGACCTATGCATAGAAAACTATCAAACACTGATGAAAGAAATCAAAGAGGACACAAACAGATGGAGAAACATACTGTGTTCATGGATTGGAAGAATCAATATTGTCAAAATGGCTATTCTACCCAAAGCAATCTATAGATTCAATGCAATCCCTATCAAGCTAACAACAGTATTTTTCACAGAACTAGACCAAAGAATTTCACAATTTGTATGGAAATACAAAAAACCTCAAATAGCCAAAGTAATCTTGAGAAAGAAGAATGGAACTGGAGGAATCAACCTGCCTGACTTCAGACTCTACTACAAAGCCACAGTCATCAAGACAGTATGGTACTGGCACAAAGACAGAAATATAGATCAATGGAACACAATAGAAAGCCCAGAGATAAATCCACGAACCTATGGACACCTTATCTTTGACAAAGGAGGCAAGGATATACAATGGAAAAAAGACAACCTCTTTAACAAGTGGTGCTGGGAAAACTGGTCAACCACTTGTAAAAGAATGAAACTAGAACACTTTCTAACACCATACACAAAAATAAACTCAAAATGGATTAAAGATCTAAATGTAAGACCAGAAACTATAAAACTCCTAGAGGAGAACATAGGCAAAACACTCTCCGACATAAATCACAGCAAGATCCTCTATGACCCACCTCCCAGAATATTGGAAATAAAAGCAAAACTAAACAAATGGGACCTAATGAAACTTAAAAGCTTTTGCACTACAAAGGAAACTATAAGCAAGGTGAAAAGACAGCCCTCAGATTGGGAGAAAATAATAGCAAATGAAGAAACAGACAAAGGATTAATCTCAAAAATATACAAGCAACTCCTGAAGCTCAATCCCAGAAAAATAAATGACCCAATCAAAAAATGGGCCAAAGAACTAAACAGACATTTCTCCAAAGAAGACTTACAGATGGCTAACAAACACATGAAAAGATGCTCAACATCACTCATTATCAGAGAAATGCAAATCAAAACCACAATGAGGTACCATTACACACCAGTCAGGATGGCTGCTATCCAAAAGTCTACAAGCAATAAATGCTGGAGAGGGTGTGGAGAAAAGGGAACCCTCTTACACTGTTGGTGGGAATGCAAACTAGTACAGTCACTATGGAAAACAGTGTGGAGATTTCTTAAAAAACTGGAAATAGAACTGCCATATGACCCAGCAATCCCACTTCTGGGCATACACACCGAGGAAACCAGATCTGAAAGAGACACGTGCACCCCAATGTTCATCGCAGCACTGTTTATAATAGCCAGGACATGGAAGCAACCTAGATGCCCATCAGCAGATGAATGGATAAGGAAGCTGTAGTACATATACACCATGGAATATTACTCAGCCGTTAAAAAGAATTCATTTGAATCAGTCCTAATGAGATGGATGAAACTGGAGCCCATTATACAGAGTGAAGTAAGCCAGAAAGATAAAGAACATTAGAGCATACTAACACATACATATGGAATTTAGAAAGATGGTAATGATAACCCTATATGCAAAACAGAAAAAGAGACACAGAAGTACAGAACAGACTTTTGAACTCTGTGGGTGAAGGTGAGGGTGGGATGTTTTGAAAGAACAGCATGTATATTATCTAGAGTGAAACAGATCACCAGCCCAGGTGGGATGCATGAGACAAGTGCTCCGGCCTGGTGCACTGGGAAGACCCAGAGGAATCGGGTGGAGAGGGAGGTGGGAGGGGGGATCGGGATGGGGAATGCATGTGACTCCATGGCTGATTCATGTCAATGTATGACAAAACCCACTGAAATGTTGTGAAGTAATTAGCCTCCAACTAATAAAAAAAAAAAAAGAAAGAAAAAATTTAAAAAAAAAAGAAAAATTAAAAAAAATAAATAAGATAAAATAAAATAAATAACCTGCAGATTGACTTATACCTATCTATCAGTCTAGCTATCCTGTAGGCAAAATCCTAAAATAACCCCCAAGATTTCCACACCCTGCTATATATGCCTTGTTCAATTTCCTTCCCCTAGGTGTGAATGAGACTTATAACTTTCCTTTGAATAAGATAAAAGTAATGGTTTATCCATCCATGATTATGTCACATTATGACAAAGATGAGAAGATTTTTTAGGTGTAACTAATATCTTTAATTAGTTACTATGATTAATAAGAGATATTTTCCTGAATAGTCATGGCCTAATTAGGTGCTCTTGAAAAAAAATATGTTCTCTTGCTGGCCAAGAAGAAGCAAAGAGCTTTCGTATGAATTCTAATGGGGAGGAACAGCCTCTAGGAATTGGTGACCTCAGTCTTAAAACTGTAAGAAACTCAATTCTCAGTTTGAATAAACTTAGAAGTCTCCTCATTCCAGATCTGATCACAGCCTGGTCAACATCCTGATTGTGAAAGATTGAGGGCAGGAGGAGAAGGTTGTGACAGAGAATTAGATGATGGGGTGGCATCATCGACTCAATGGACATGAGTTTGAGACGGTGAAGGACAGGTAAGGCATGCTGCAGTCCACGGAGTCACAAAGGGTTGGACACAACTAAGCCGACTGACCAACAACAAGACCCTGATCAGAGGAATTAGAGCCTGGATTTCTTTCAGGTGGGGACTGTGAAATAACGAAGGTGTGTTGCTTTAAGAGGTTGAGTTATTCAACAATTTCGTTTAGAATATTTCAATGGGTTTCCAGGGCGTTGGGACAAAGTCTTCAGTATAGCTTACAAGATGCTCCCTGCAGAGGGCTCTGCCCCTCTCTCCAGCCTTCCCTCTTACAGGTTCTCTCTTGATGCACAGGGGCCAGTTATTTAAGGCTTCTTTCATTTTTTCACAACTCAGACTCTCTCTTGCCTTCACGGTTTTACACTCATCTGATCAACTCCACCATCTCACTGACACCACTCTGATAAAAACCACAGTCAACTTCTTCCTGAATTGCTCTAATCATCTCCGACTGATCCCCATGCCCTTTCCCCTTCCCACTCCCACTACAGCCTGCATGACAGAGTTGTTAGACTAAAAATGTTAAAATATAAGTCAGATAAAAATCCTGCTCCACTCAGAACTTCACAAAGTCTCTCATTTCTTTTTGGTTTTTCATTCTGGTAAAAACCATAGTCGTCAAAATGGCTTCAAAGACGGTGCACAGTCTGATCCTCTATTGCCTCTCTAATCTAATTTCCTTCTGTTTTCCCTGCTAAGCTCACTTTGCTCCAGATTCTTCTTTTTTTTTTTTTTTTTTTTTCCCTTTTCTTTATACTTCAGCTTGTTCTACCTGAGAGCACTATTGTACCTTCTACCTGAAATGCTCTGCCCACTGGCAGACACATAGAATATACTCTTATTTCTTTCTGGTCACTCAAATGGCAACTTACCAACGTGTCCTTTCTTGACCATGTTATTTGGAATAGCCACATCTCCCAGTACTTCTTAAATCTCTTCCCTTTTTTCTTCTCTATACCACTTAGCATGGTCTCTAATTCTGTATGCACATGGTTGTTTCGTGTGTTTGCCCCCTAGAGTGTAAGCCCCCAGGAAGATATCGACTCTGGTCCCCATCAGTGCTGGATCCCCAGTACCTAATAGAACAATGACTACTACATAGTAGAAAGTGAATAAATACTTGTAAAAAAAAAGCTTTAACTAAAAAATAGCTTCACTAAAAAAATGGTTTCACTGATACAACATTGAAAATCAATTAAACTCCAATTTAAAAAATTGCTATTTTTTTCTAACACTCTCCTCTCCCTTTCTCTTCCAACTCCCCAAAAGCACACTTTTCTTAGTCTTTCTAATTAAATTTAATTAATCCCCCTATTTTTAGAATAGATTCAGTTCAGTTGCTCAGTCGTGTCCCACCCTTTGCAACCCCATGAATTGCAGCACGCCAGGCCTCCCTGTCCATCACAGACTCCCGACGTTTACTCAAACTCATGCCCATCGAGTCGGTGATGCCATCCAGCCATAGAATAGATTATGTCTCTCTAAAAAACACTTTTACAAAACCCTGTATGTAGCCCAGTTAGAGTAATAGTTTATATTTAGTTACGCAACCCACTCCAGTATTCTTGCCTGGAGAATGCTGTGGACAGAGGGGCCTGGAGGGCTGCTGTCCATGGGGTCGCAGAGAGTCAGAGATGACTGAAGCGACTTGGCAGCAGCAGCTGCTGCTACTAATTACTGTTGTTTTCAACTGTCAAATGTGCACCCAAAAAGATAGGTAAGTACTGGCATTCATTATTTGACCCTTTGTAACGGACACAGTACCTGGGACACACTATGTTAGCAGTGAGGTATACGGCATACAAAACACACAAGCAAACCAAATGCATGCTTTTTTCTTTTCTTCAATTCCTCCCTTCAAGCTGTTTTTCCTAGCAGCATGTCTAGCAGATAATTATTGCTAGGTACATATTTATTGACCGATTCATCTGTTAATTGAAAGATCTTTTAAGTATACTGAGTTACATAAAGGTAAGCAGTGTGAGATATCATTCTGCTTTGTAAAACTAAATGCCTTTACATATTCATCACTAGAAAATAATAAGTGACTGATGGCTTCAAGTACCACAATAATACCTGAGTGGCAGAAATTGAACGTTACAGAGAAACAACCAAACCAACCATGAAGCAATGAGGTGGAGCCACGGATTTCAACCATGGATGGAGATAAGTAGGTGTCTCCACGATCAAAAAGACTATGTAAAAATTAAGGATTAAAAGTGAACTATAATTTAGAAAGTATATTTGTATGAAATGAATGCTTCCAAGGTCTCAATCATGCTATTTTGAGATTAAAGAACACACACACACACACACACACACACACACACACACACACGCACAGCTTAGGACAATGTAGCTTTCTTTTAAAAAAATTTTAAATAACATTTTTCCTTTAGATTTTTAAAATATATGAATTAGTAACAGACTGTGTTTATCATCAAAAGGATATGGTAACAATCTTTAACTCCATTTGAAACAAACATGGTATCTCTACTTTAAACACATTACTTTACGTGCTGCTTTTACATGTAAAGCCGGGAAGCACAGGATTCTGGGTCAAAGCTAAATTCCTCCACTACCAATCTCTGTCATAATTTGTTAAGATCTAACCTACAACAGAAGAGGAGCTTCCCATTCTGTTTCAATTCCTTACAATCCCTCTATTCAGACCCCCTCAAATTTCATAACAATTAAATAAACCATTTCACCAATATTAGGGGCTTCCATGGGGCCTCAGACAGTAAAGAATCCGCCTGCAATGCAGGAGACCTGGGTTCAATCCCTGGGTTGGGACAATCCCCTGGAGAAGAGAATGGCTACCCACTCCAGTATTCTTGCCTGGAGAACTACATGGACAGAAGAGTCTGGTGGGCTACAGTCCATGGGGTCACAAAGAGCAAATAACACTTTCACTTTCACCCATGTTACCTATTTAATAAACCACATAAATAAGTGAATCCTTCCGTTTCTACTACCCTTCCTGCTATTGTTATTCAAATATTTAGCATATCCGACTGAGCCCAAAACAAATGACCTATTAGTAGAAACATGAAGACAAGGAATATATTGCTTAATAAAGAGTGTTTTTAATATTTCAGTCTTCCCAACTGAAGAAATTTATAGACACTTAAGCTTAGTATACACACTGCAGTTTTATAAACTTGTGTATAATATTTTATGTACTCATATTTAGTGGAATGCTGTTTTCCGGCATCCTTTAATAGCTTCACTTTGTGGAACAGGATTTATTTATTCCAGTGCTGTCAGTTTTACAATAGTTCTTGGGTGTCATTTAGAGGCATCCATCCAACATAATGATAAATTATAAAGAAAGAGGACACCAGAATAAACGGCCACAATAAGAGAAGGTAGATACAGCAAATGCCACTTCTTGATTCTCTTAATCAAAGCTTCATTTTCTATGCAAAAAAATTTTCCAATCTGTCATTAGGCTGTACAAATGAAAGAATCACAAGTGAAATCATAAGTATTTTCTACCTTAGTGCCAGACATTTTAAGGAAGAGAGAAAGGGAAGGTTGTGGTTTGGGATAATAAAACCAGACTTCTTAGAAAGTGAAAATGAATGATGTAGTTTTAATTTCATTTTTCCTCACACCTATCCAATTCATAGTCCCTTCTACACTTAGTGAGTACCTTGAGTTTTCCCACCTAATTACCAGCTGAGTTATTGTTTAACAGACAATGGACCACAAACTTGAACCTCATCAACAAAACTGAGGTGGGAAGATAATCAGTGTGAGGACATTGAAAGCAAAACTTACCAAGGGATGCAGAGATGACAGATCAAGGGTGAGTAGTATATGTCTGTCAAACAGGCACAACTGTGCTGTTCCTTTGAGGACTGTTATTTGGGGGCAAAATGGGGCTTCATAAGGGAGTTAAGCTACATAGTAAAGGAAACATCTCCAACTTTTTACTTTCTATAGTAATTTTTTTTTCATAGAATTCAAGGAAAAATTGATTAGCATTTTGATTTTACAATGGCTTGAGGCCCTAGGTCAAAAGAACAGTCTCCATTAATGTTAGCTACTTTATAGATCTCATTACTAATCTTTAATCCTTGCTTAAAATTATGATATGCCTTATTATATGAAATTGTGATTTATAAATGATAGCAGTATAAAAGTGTCACTAATTCATAATTTTAGAGAGTATAGCTCAACGAAATTCTCTCTGATATGCTTTATGAAAGAGGAAAAAATTCAAGCCCTTTAATTAATAACCTCCCCTGGAAAACCATCTTTCTAGAAGAGTACTGAAAAGACTTCAGGATAGCCAATAATAGCCTGACATACTCTTTTATTTCAAAAGGAATCATTTGCTATTAATAATGGTAAGCAGGGTTTCTGGACATTTAATGGGAGCATCATTCCTTTAACTTGTCAGTTGGTTTTATGTTATAAAGAGGAGGTGATGGGGTGAACCAAGCTTGCAGGCATATATAACATTATGGAAGGTGAAGAATCTATGATGCTTCATCAGACAAGCCATTTCATTTTGTCATTGAGCCATAGCAAAGTCATTGCTATCTGAGGAATTATTGTGAAGTTATCATCTGCTGTCTCAGGTTTTATAAAACTACATATAAATGTCAGAAATCAGTTTCTATAATTGTATCATACAATGGAAATTAAATGCAGATATGTAAAATATCTTGCTCCATTAAAAATAGGACATGTACATTAATTTTAATTTTTTCAGCAAAATTAGGAATATTATAAACAACATTTTCACTGCTTTACATTACTACTGGTTGGTGAAAATATATTGAAACTGGACCCTAAGGGGGCCTTCCTGGGACAGACCCACCCCCCATTATCCTCTGCTTTAACTCCTCTCTGAAATACCTAGATAATAGTAACTGATGCATATTTCCCGAGTTTTTCAGATGCCAAAACCACCACCAAATGAAAGAAATTAACTATTTAATGATCATGAGCACTTGGCCCCCAGACCTGTCAGTACGTAAGGACTGATCACCAGGAATCAATCAGAGAATTGTGCACAAGCTGATCACACACCCTGGGAGACCCCTCCTTCACTTTGCCTTTAAAGATGCTTAGGGAAAGATGGTAACGATAACCCTATATGCAAAACAGAAAAAGAGACACAGATGTACAGAACAGACTTCTGGACTCTTGTGGGAGAAGGCAAGGGTGGGATGTTTCCAGAGAACAGCATCAAAACATGTATATTATCTAGGGTGAAACAGATCACCAGCCCAGGTTGGATGCATGAGACAAATGCTCGGGCCTGGTGCCCTGGGAAGACCCAGAGGGATCGGGTAGAGAGGGAGGTGGGAGGGGGGATCGGGATGGGGAATACATGTAAACCCATGGCTGATTCATGTCAATGTATGACAAAACCCACTACAATATTGTAAAGTAATTAGCCTCCAACTAATAAAAATAAATGAAAAAAAAAAAAAGATGCTTTACTAAAACACTCAGAGATTTGGGAGTTTCTAAGCATGAGCACAAGCCACCCATTCTCCTTACTTGTCCCTGCAATAAACCTTTCTCTGCTCCAAATTCCAACATTTTGGTATGTCTGGCCTCACTGTGCGTCGGGCACACAAACTTGTGTTTGATAACAAAAACAATTATAGGTAGACTGAATGTATTCTTCCTTCCCCTGCTCAAATCCTCTCCCCTCCCAGCAGTAAGCAAATCTGAAATACTAAGGAACATTACAACAGCAACAAATACTTAGGATATAGAAACGGACGGACATAGAATCAGACAAGCCAGAATATTTGCCTACCACTCGCCTAATACCTTGAGAAGTAAAACCTCTGAGAAAATGAAAGAGCAAGAGATGTTTTCACCAAAATTTTATGAACTCTAACATGACAAGAAAATTTATCATGTTCACTAATATTATAAGTAAACTTATCATGTGAGATGCTCATTCAGTCAGAAAACTATTTAGAAGAGAGATTTGTTCACTTGGTAGAAAGAACTGTGAATAAGACAACTTTCATTGAGCTATCTTATCACATCATAGCTAGTAATGACAAAAAAAAACAACAACCCACACATGTAGGTAATATCTTAATCACATATATTATAGATAAGGCAATCTGCTATAGGAAGAAATAAAAAAAGCATCCTGACATAGAAAGTGGGTGGGGAGGAAGGGATTGTGTTCATGGAAGATTTTTTCCAACAGAGCATCTAGCTGAACCCTGAATGACGAGAATAGAATAAACGGAGAATGCTGAAGGGAAGCAATCCAGGCAAGAAGAACAATAAACGGCAGTTGTCTGTCGCTCCCCATGCAGAGTGTTGATAGGTTCCATCAGCCATATACTTGCAGCCTACCAATACTATGAGATTGTCAGCACCTACCTAAATACTGAACTGAATTCTAGTATGCTTACAGTACACTTAGATAAACTAAGGATTACAACTCAGTTAGCTATGGTTTAAAACAAAGAAAACACAGATGTCTGGACATTTAGAAGTGTTTTGCCTTGAAATGTCTCCAGCAGTGAGTAAGCAATGGAATAACATTTGAGATTTTTTTCTTCTTCCAATTTCACCTCTAACTTTAATATCAGAACTCGTTTAGTATTATTTCTCAAAAAAAAATACTAAGGAAAATCCTAAAGGGAAAGGTTATCAGAACTTTAAAATGTGAATGTATATCATGAGGCATCTTTGAATGTGCTCATGATTCCTTAGCATCACAATACCTAAATCAGAAAATCTCACCCCAGAGAGAGTATCCAATAAGGACGCTGATTTGGGTTCAATCTGGAAGTCCAACACTTGTCTTTTATCAATAACATGCCCTTCAACTGTCCACAAACTGCATAAAAGAAGTGGACAAAAAAAATCAATGTTTCGCAGTGGACACAATATTGGGGATGAGAAAGATGTTATGAAGAAATGTCTGTCTTACAGTACATTAAGGGTCCCTGACTCTCACCCTCTAAATGTCACAGCAACTACCCAGTCATTGTGACAAATAGAAAAATGAAGTGTTTCACACATTTCCAAGTGTTTATAGGGCTGAACAGTCATTTTTTAAACTGTTTTCTTAATAACATTCTCCCATGTGGTATTCGTGTTACAAAAAGAAAAAGTGTTTTCAGGCCAAGCATTATGTTTGTTATCAGTTCAGTTCAGTTCAGTCACTCAGTCGTGTCCGACTCTTTGCGACCCCACGAACCGCAGCACGCCAGGCCTCCCTGTCCATCACCAACTCCCAGAGTTCCCCCAAACTCATGTCCATTGAGTCGGTGATGCCATCCAACCAGCTCATCCTCTGTCGTCCCCTTCTTCTCCTTCCCTCAATCTTTGCCAGCATCAGGGTCTTTTCCAATAAGTCAGCTCTTCACATCAGGTGGCCAAAGTATTGGAGTTTCAGCTTCAGCATCAGTCCTTCCAATGAACACCCAGGACTGATCTCCTTTAGGATGGACTGGTTGGATCTCCGTGACAATAGCAATGATAATCAAACATCCATCAAAGCCTGACAGTGTTCTAAATGCTTTGCATACATACATGAACTCATTTAATTCTCACAACAACCCTATGGTGTGTGTGCTATCCCTGTTGCCACTTTATGAATGACACAATTGTAGTGAGATCTGGTGATCAGTGAAAGGTACAACCAGCAGGTGGTACCCAGAATTCTAGAATAGGCTGCCTGATTCTGGAATCTATGCGCTTCAATGCCCTGCTCTGCTGCTTCTCCAAGTCCATTTTCCCACAAATAGCAGGCTTCTTGACATAATTTCATCATTTCTATGTGCCTGACTGTTATGAACCAAATGAAGAATGTTTTGTTATTTTTTTAGAAAAAGTGGATAAATGAGGATTTAAGACTGTGATAAATATCTTTTCTATTGTCTATTTAAATTACAGTAGAGGTAATGAGGACCAGGCTTATCTAGATCTAGATGGCACGGCACTATATTAAGCTAATAATTACCATTTCACGACATCTCACCATCGTTTGGTTTCAGGATTCAGTGCGATTTGTCTTTGCTTAGAAAATGACCACTCACAGCAAACCTGTTATGATAGACTGCTTAGCAAAGGTACAAACACACCTAGGTCCTTAGATTTTTTACAAATAGATATACTTTTAGACTGTAAGTAGAACATTAATACATAATATTTTGGGATATTTTCAAAAGCCCAAATATTTGGCATCGATTTAATAGATGGCATGTAACTCAATTCTGGCAATCACTACCCCCAAATACCTTGGTAAGTGGTTTGGTCAATAAGTGGTGTCCAACTCTTGTGACCCCATGGATTGTAACCTGCCAGCTCCTCTGTCCAAGGGATTTTCCAGGCAAGAGTACCAGAGTGGGTTGCCTTTTCCTTCTCCAAGGGATCTTCCCAACCCAGGGATTGAACCCGGGTCTCCTTCATCACAAGCAGATTCTTTCACGTCTGAACCAGGCATGTTATTAAATTCTTTAACCAGGGAAGCCTAGGTAATCACTCAGTGTTCCTAAATTGTGTAGCTCTGTGGGTGTCCTCCTCTGTTCAAAGCAGAAGGCACTTACGAATGGAAGAGCATCACTCTGAATCAGGACAGGACTGATGGGAGAGTGGTGGTATTAGTATCAGAGCCACACCAGGAATCTTGGGGCACTCCATGTACACTGGTCTTATTCGGAATCCATCAGGGAAAGCCTAACCACAGAAGAAAGAAAGAGGATGGAAACGCTCACTATTTCAGCACTGTCCTGAGCTATAAAGAGGAACTAGAGAATCCGAGGCAACCAGTGACTGCAATACCACTCCCTATCACGCACCAGGCCTGTGGTTCTGTGCTGGCAGCTCAAAGGTACATACTCAGCTAATTTGCTTAGGAACCCCACCTAGAGGAACCAGCTTAATACAAAGTCCATTGATGTAGAGACTATAATTTTTCTTATTTCTAATACAACCTCCTCATATTTATACCCCATCAAGAGTCTGAATTAGCCAGTTGAACATAGGTCACTGAACAAACACTACTAACAAGATCAGTGTAAAGTGCTTCTTTTATTCATTAATGGGACTCAAAATATAAAGTATAAGGTTCAGATTTCTAAACTCAGAGGTGACTTTTTAAAATTTTATTAAGCCATTATAAGACCTCTAAATTATCCAGACTCTGCTGCACAAGGGAAAATTTTTCAACTAGATGTCATTTGGTTCCTGCTCTTTTTATTTTTTCCAGCAGTTTTGCTCTCATAATAGCTCTAAATTATTGTGTATTAAAGTGCTTAACTTGGTTTTCATTCAATACTGTTGGAAAATAACATTTCTTTCACAAATAAAACGCACAAACATGTCCTTGAAATCTTTAAGTACACAAATATTCTCTCTTGTTTAAGTGAGATATTCCCCAAAGTGGGAAGTGTAAATAGATTAATGTTCTAAGTATAGATATTTTTATCACACTTACAAGTAATTTCTTCCCTCAGGAGAAGCAGAAGAGGGTTTTAATATCCATTGAATCTTGATTATTTATTCTAAAGTTTGACCTAACATACATGAGCAAATGGAAGACACATACATTCCAGTGATTTCTTCTTTCCCCTGCTTTTTAAGGTTTATCAGAATCTATCCTGTAAAAATGACAAAATAAACCCTAGTCTCTGCCCTTCTCACTCCCCCCATATCCCCTCCTTTCCCTCTCCCTAACCAAATCAGTACTGACACAAATTTTTCTCAGAACAAAATACCTTTTTAGTGTTTTATTCAAGAATATAATTTACAACCAAATTAAAATAGCATTATCCTGTTTCCTGTGCCAATAGAATTAGGGGCATCAATGTCTTTGAAACATTGTTTTGGAGCCTTACAGCAAAGGTAAACATCAAAGTATAACATTCAAAATTACAACTAAAAGATGGCAAAACTTGGTCAAGGACTGCTTGAAAAATATTTAGTTATCCAAGAAAGAATATTGGAAGGGATCACTAGGTTAAGTAGGTTAAGAAGCAGTTAATAGCTTCAGGCAAATATAACCATAACTTTGGGATTATTTTTAATTTTATGCAGAAATCACTTGAATATTGATGAGATTTAACTGCATAGTCTATGGCTGTAAATAGTAAATAGCTTGTCAAACAAAACTTTTTTTTTTCTTTTTTTCTCTGAAACAAATCTTTTAAGTGGACCTGTTAGACAATGTTCTGGAAATGGTAGTGCAAGGGTACACAGACATTCTTTTCCCTTATTTCCTTCTCTTGGGTACCTTTAATTTCTTCCTTTAACTCCCATAACAATAAGGCTTTATTAGCATAATTAACATTTTAATAATATTAACATATACTATTGAATATATACCAACAGGTAACATCACAGTGAAAGTGAAAGTCACTCAGTCGTGTCCGACTCTTTGAGACCCCATGGACTATTCAGTCCATGGAATTCTCCAGGCCAGAATACTGGAGTGGGTAGCCATTCCCTTCTTCAGGGGATCTTCCCAACCTAGGGATTGAACCCAGGGCTCCTGCATTGCAGAGAGATACCAGCTGAGCCACAAGAGAAGCTCAAGAATACTGGAGTGGGTAGCCTATCCCTTCCCTGGTGACTCAGAAGGTAAAGAGTCTGCCTGCAATACAGGAGACCTTGGTTCAATCCCTGAGTCGGGAAGATCCCCTGGAAAAGGAAATGGCAACCCACTCCAGTATTCTTGCCTGGAGAATCCCATGGACAGAGGAGACTCCCCATGGAGAAAGGAGCCTGGCAGGCTACAGACCATGAGGTCACAAAGAGTAGGACACGCCTGAGCAACTAATGCTTTCACAAGTTCACATTAAATATGTACCTTATCTTCATCTGAGGTGAATAAAAGTAAGTTTTAGATTAAATATACATTTTTTAACAAGTGAGAGCTGACAACAAAGAAAAGAGATATCAGCTTCCTACAATTAGCAAGATAATATGTGTTTGGGGTTTGTGGTGACCCAAGGACAGAAGAGCAGATAGAACCAAGGAGGGTCTTAGAATCCAGGATTGGAAAAACCAGACCCTTATCATCCTTCCCTCCCCTGTGTTGTAACTATTAAGGGATTTCAGGTTCTCCTAAGCAGTATAACCTGTCTCCCTTCCTACCTCAAACGAAGAAGATATTTGCCTTACTCTTCCCCTGCACCCCCCACCCAGTATATGTGCCTCAGCCAATCAGCAAATGATATCCCACCCCTTGTACCCTGGGTATAAACCTCGACTAAGGATTCGTGTTCAACGTTGGCTCTCCCTTGAGCTGGCCCGCCGTTCTAACAGCGTCTCCCACTCTAATTAACTTTATTTCCCTCTCATTCTGTCTATTGTCTGGAAATTCTTTTCCAACCTGCGTCCAGACCACGACAGGATTCTCTAAGATGGTTAGTTGTTCTTTCTCAAGTTCTTTTCCCATTTAGGTTACTAAATGTATTAAGACTAGATGCATGTGTATGTATAACTGAATCACTTTGCTGTACTCCAAAAACTAACACAACATTGTTAATCAACTGGACTCCAACATAAAGTAAAAAAATTTAAAATATAGTTGTGATTTCATTTTGAGAGAGTCAGTTTCTAGGTAGGTTGATAAGAAGTCTGACATGGGGGAGAGTAGGAGGAGGGGGAGGAGGGAAGAGGGGGAGGGGGAAGGAGGAGGAGGAGAAAGAGGTCTGGGGCTCTTGCAAAGGAGAAAATGACAAACTTTTTATTTGACCCATTCCTTAGTTTTAGTCACATAAAACATTTTTTTCTTTAAGCCCAGAGCTGATGATCACACAACAAAGTACCTCAGCTTAAACTCTGCACTAAGGATTAAATAACAACAAGGTATCCTGCTTGAGGACATGTTTCTCCTTCTTGAGAACCTTCTGAATAATCCTGTTATCTTAAAATGTATATTGTGGGAGTGGGCCTGGTGAGGTCTTTCTATTGTTAGTTCTAATCCTGTTACATTGTGGGAGTGGGTCTGGTAAGACCCTTACTTAATAAAGTATATAGCTCCTTGCTAAGACTAGAGAGGGGAGCACTCTGTGTCCCCCTTCTGATGTCTATGTCAGAAGCTTTCTCTGTCCTTCTTCACTTTAATAAAACTGAGTGATCAAGCCTGTTCCCTGGTCCCGAAGCTAAATCTCCTTCTTTGGAGATAACAAATCTGACATAGTTCACCATAAGTTATCAGTATAATGTTATTTTCAATAAAGTTAATTTTTGTAACTAACAGATGTACTTAAAATCTTTCTCATGCATGCTAACACAAAGAGACTCACATATTAGAAAGATATTCTTTATATAATATGTTCTGATTATTTTTTCAGAAAATAAGATGATCTAATTGTTACATAAGGTTGTTTCTTCAGTCAATAAATATTTATTGAATATTTACTACATGCAGAATAGTAAGAGAAGGTTGAAAATATGAACAAACATGCTTTTTGTGCTAAGAAGTTTATGATCTAGATGATACATGAGAACATTTAGTTATAACCTATTAAATACTGTAAGTGGCATTCTAAAGAAGCTGGTAAAATACCACATTAGAGCACAGGAAGGAGAAGTCTTTAGTAACTAGTGGGGACACCTCTAATTCCAGTCATGAATGAACAGGTGAGATTCTAACAGCTGAGACGTAGCAGTTGGCAGAGAGAGGGTTTCAGGGATATCAAGAAGCAAGCATGGGAAGTCAAAAGGAGATTTCCTAGGAATTTCAGATATTTGACTTAAGGGTATTATACACTTACAAGGAAGACTAAGATAAATTATGTATGAAAAGTCAGGTTGGGCAGTTTTTGCTTTATATTAAAAGTTAGCAATTCTGTGTTTCTATAGAAAACTGTGTCTCACAACTTAGAACAATGTAGATATTTCATCAATTCTCTACAAAGCATAAATGAATGAGATTATCTCTGTTGTATTTTTTATTTCTTTACCTGTGCTTTTGCGTGTACTTTTTCAGTAGCCATACATAGAATCTCTTATATGATGGCCTATGTTTAAACCTTTTAAAAATATAATTTACCAGTATGAACTAACAATTCTACGAAGAACTCTGGAAATTTTAAATGATCCACTTTGAAAGTCAATATAATTAGACAACTGGGACTCACCGGAGAGTTTCTTCTAAAGAGCACCATATAATATAATCAAATTGTACTTAAGGGTAATCACTCTGGTCACAGCAGAATGAATTGTAATAAAGACAGAAGGAAAGTGGATGAAACAGAAGGTCCTAAAGTAATAATAAACAGCTGTGTTCATTTTAAGGTGAAATAACTTGGCAAAGAAAAAATAAAAACATGAAATTGATATTAAATTACAATTTCATTTCATTATGTATTGTTTACTTATTCTGAATCAAGTCAGCTAGAAAAATAGCTCTTTACAAATTATTTGCACTTTACATATTACTTTGCAATAGATTTTCCATTATGGACTTGTTTCATAATCTAATACAGTATATCCAGAGCAACAGTATTTAAATTATTAATGAAGATATTAAAATAGACTTTGATGAAGATACAAATACCCAAACTTAAAATGAACACAGCAGAAAAAGTACTCTTTCCCAATTAATAATTTGCAGATTTTGAATAGTGAAATGTTATTACAGAGTGACAGCCTCATTTAACCACGTGATAAGTCATGGGACAAATATAACGTATATTCTGGGCTCATTGAATATTTACAAGCCATAATGAGTTATCATGATTGTACAAATAACCTATTGGTTTAATTTTATAAGAGGCAAGCTATGCTTTATGGAAACAGAGAAGATAGAGTGAAATAATGTTTGTGGTATGTTCTTTGACAGGATTGTAAAAATATTCCACAGATATGATATCCACTTTGGATATGTTTATCCCTTATTCTGGTAGTTAATATGAGGTGTAGAGTTTAATGATTTACGTAGCTGAGTAATGTAGTGGCATATAAGAAAGTAATATGACCTAATTAAAATTTAAAAACAATCTAAAAGTACCCAGATAAAAGGTATAGTACATAAGAGTATGGCATAGTAATATTTCTTACCTGGAGGCAATATCTGTCTCCTTCCCCACCCCAGCTCATGAGACAACTGGCAACATCTAGGATTTTTAATTATGTGATTATGGAAGGGGTGGGGATCGCTGCTGGTAACTAGCGGCATATGGCCAGGACATTCAGGCTGCTAAACACCCTACAATGCAAAGGACAAAATGCTCCCCAGTAAATAGTTATCTGGTCCAAATATCAACAGTGCCAAAGTTGAGAAACTAATGTAGTATTGGTTTAAAAGTAAGTTGTAAAAGTCAAATTTACTGAGTTAAATGCATTTATATGATTATCTCTTGATGGATTGGGCAAACATATTGTAAAGATTAAATAACATTCCTTATGCAGCAGATTTCACTTTATTTCATTTGACAGTCTTTTTGGTTTTTTTAGTGTATACATAAGAACATGGTGACTGATCATGTTCATTCTGTGTTTATGTGAAAGCTAAGATCTAGCAAAAACACTCTCCTACTCATTTTCTGTGGGCATACATACTTATTTTAAATGTTACCATTTTAAAATGAGAATTTATCTATTTTACCAACAAGAAGACTTTTTATTAAGCAGTGCTTAGTCAAAAATGAAATCAGCTTCAAAGGACAAAGGAAGCATAAATTTAGAATAGGAAGGTTCTATTTTGTAAAGTGGCAAGGCTCAATTTTTCATCAATTTAGAGTCAGGCAAGAGGCTGAAACCAGAAAATGGAGAACACAGAACCCTGAAGCTTTTAGATGGGCATTTTTTTATCGCTTCTAGATTCATCCCTATTTTTCTTTCCTCAGATTTGACATGCAGTTTCATCTCTCTTCATTTATATTTCATCATTTCCACCCACACATTTCCTATCTCTTAGGAGAGCTAAAGGAAAGTACAGAAGAAATTGGGTTTACTGTCACCTGAACAAAGATAAGCAATATTAGGCAATAAAATGAGTGCAACCAGTAGGTCAACAACTGACAAAGGCTCGGTACGTTATTTCTGGTTTAGTGTAGATCATGCAAAATACTGTAATTTGTTATGATTTTTAAGAAATGTTTTAAAATATGTGTTCAGTAAACTTTTGATGATGGTGGATGAAAGATAATATAAGAGGATGATGGTGATGAGAAACAGAGGGGACAGACTTCTGCAGGAAGTCAAAAACAACATTGTTCTTGTAGTTTTCTGCAGAAGGAAGCAGAAAGCAAAGTAATAAACTCTTTCTCAATGTAGTATGGAAAAAATACTTGGAGACAATAAATAAACAATAAGAATGGAAGACTGGTAATGAAGATCTGTGAGATAAGAAACCAAAACTTAGCAATAATTAAAAGCTACCAAAAGTGTCTTTTCCAATTTGGGACACCACCATGAACAAGAAAGAGAAAACTTAGAAAATCATTGGGGAGTGATGACTGAAATATAAAACACAGTATACAAAAATATTAATATGGTTCAAATCAAAGAACATTATAAAATGTCATGATAATGCGAATAGAAACTTATTTTTACAGACTGCTAGTGGGAATATGAATTGATATAACCATCTGGGAAAATAGTCTGGCAGTAACAATGAAAATTTAATATAGTACATCTTTTAGGTTTGTTGAGGACTGAAACCTAATAATGGCAGTTTCAAAGATAAATTAGAGGATAGGTAATATATACATGGGCTTCCCTGGTGGCTCAGATGGTGAAGAATCTGCCTGCAGTGTGGGAGACCCAGGTTCAATCTCTGAGTCATGAAGATTCCCCAGAGAAGGGAATGGCTACCCACTCCAGCATTCTTGCCTGAAAAATTCCATGGACAGAGGAGTCTGGCGAGTCCATGGGGTTGCAAAGAATCAGACATGACTGAGTGACTAACACTTTTCAAATATATACATACTGAACTAAGATAAAAAAGAAGAAAACAATTATATATGCAAAGCTGTGAAGTAATTATTTGCACAGATATATCATCCAAAACAAAAAAAAAAAAAAACAGGTCTCTTAGAGAAGGCTTAAGTTTTAATAGTTTTAAACTATTTTGAAATTTACTTACATCTCACTATAATGTAGTCTGGTATGCTGCAGTCCATGAGGTCGCAAAGAGTCAGACATGACTAAGTGACTGAACAATAACAATAATGTAGTCAGCTGGAATAATTATAATGAAGTAATATAAGTCTTATTCAAATGTGTTATCCATGCCTTCTAATATAAAGGTCTTCTTTACTGTTATTTATTTTAAGATTAATTAGAAACATGACTAAAGTTAAAGAGTAATCCTCACCTGTTATTTAGATAATAATTCAAGTGAGAATACATTCTGGGGATATCACAAAGTTCTAACAACTGCTAGGGATCTATCTAATTCATTTATTAATATCTGAAAATAAAAGAGTGAAATTGCTACTCATAGAAATGTAACAAAACCTATTAGTATAAACTAGTTGACAAGAACAAATTTTTCAACAAATTAACTCCCCAAATGTTTACTGAGCTACAATGTGCAAGGTATTAGTCTCTACCGGCAAAGATCAACAGTAACACAAATGCCTATCCCCACTGAGGTTACGACTGCAGTAAAAAGAAAGATAAGCACTCAGGAATTAAATTATATAATGTATATACAAATATATGCATTATTTATAATTTTAATTATTTGATATATAATTATTCTATATTGTGATAAGGGCTACGAGGACAAAAGATAGGAAAGGGGGATGGTAAGCACGGAGGCATTGATAGTAGTGAGAGGAAGATTTTTAAAAAGGTGGTCAGGGAGGGAACTGCAAAGGCATTAATATCTCAGTAAAGATCTGAAGGATGCTGTTAGAGGGTGAAAAATGCCTCTTTCCCCAAAAGATCCTAATCTCTGAAAATTAGGATTGTCACCTTATATGGAAAAAAGAAAGAGAAAAAAGGTCTTTGCATATATAATTAAATTAAGGATTTTGAGATGGTGAGATTATCCTGGATTCTCCAGTTGGGCCCTAAACACTAAAGGTAATTACCTAAGAGAAGAAGAGTTTTTACCCATAAACAGAAGAGAAAGAAAACTGATCACAGAGTCAGATACTAACATAACGTGCCCACAAGTCAAGGAATGTTGGTAGACACCAGAAGCTGGAAGAGGATTCTACCCTAGGACCTCCAGAGGAATCATAGCACTGTTGATACTTCAATTTTAGCCCTGTTATACCTGTTTTAGATTTACAGCCTCCAGAACAATAAAAGTATTTGCATTGTTAAGCCCTAAACTTGTGGTAATTTGTTAGAGCAGCCATAGGAACTATTACAAGGCTGAGGATACAAATCCTGCAGACATCCAGGGGTAAAACAGATTTGAAGGGGAAATATCAAGAGCTATCCTTTGAACATGGTAAGTGTGAGAAATCTATTAGACATCTGTGAAAGAGATAGTCATTAGGGGTTCAGGGGAGAGCTCCAGGCTAACTCAATAAATCTGGCAATTATCATCATGTAGATTGTTGTGATGCCATGGAACCAGATGATTAAGATATTCAGAAAAGAGAGAAAATCAAATCACTGAGCTCCAGAACCCTCCAGTATTAGAGAAGATGGATATAAGAGAGAGCCAGCAGAGAAGGCTGAGAAAAGAGTGATCTGAGTGGTAAGAGGAAATCAGGTAAGAATGGGACCCTGGAAGTCAATGAACAAAGGGTCTTAATGAGGATCGCGCTACTCCTATCATACCATGCTCCGTCATGTCCAGGTCTTTGCAGCCTCAATACTGAGTTACAAATCGTGGACCTTCACCTTGGCCATTCTGTGCTCTATGGATCTGGTTTTACTTTTGTGAAACAAAAGTATTTCCTCCAATTTGTTACTTGTATTTTCTCATTATATTCATCACATAGAAATACTTTTATTGTCATGATTCTAATCTCTAAAGTGATTTAAAGTTAAATTTATATACATAATGACCAGCAAAATATTGGGCTCTTAATAAATATTTAATGAATATTTGCTGAATAAGCAAATACATAATTTTATTGTTGCTAAAGATATTATGATTGACATTTTGTAAGTGGTTCATTACAATCACAAACAACTGTTTACCAAAGCAAGGTAATAGTGAAATTCATTTTCAAGAACCCCCACCCAGTCCTCACTGAACCGGATGGAATTATGATGACCTCTGGAGATAATAAAACACATCTCTTTTAAGGCTCAACTCCTCAGAGCCTCTGCTTTTCACATGCCTAATAGAAATTATCTCATTTATATAGAATATGTAATTCAGGTCCACACATTATAGTTATTAGTGATTTGTAAGATATAGTAATGCTATATCCCAAGGGGGACACCAATTCTGAAGCCACCTTATTATTTCTTTACTTATGACAAGAAGTTAGCAATGAAGAACAAGTTGCCATGCACAATGTCTCATTCCTTGATAGCTGAGGATATTAATTCATGAGCTCGAGGCAAGTACATTGATCTTTTTAGCCATCCAGAAATAAAATGCCATGTAGAGCAACTACTTCTTCATTGCTATTCCAGCACAGCTTTTTCCTCTCCCTTGAAGTTTCTTTTTCACATTAAGAATCAAAATGTAGCCACTCTCTCCTGAGGAAAGATGGCAAATACAACCATGGGTTTAGAGATGCTTAATCTCATTAATGTTCTTTTGGATGAGCACCGCAGTATGACCCAGATAATAAACATACACTATGTTTATCAGCTTCTCAGAAGCAAAACTCTTTTCCTCTTCTTCTGGATTAAGTTAGTATCTCCTCATAATGACCCCAAAGAGATCAAAGCTGAGCCTAGATGGATACCCAGTCATATACATGGTGGAAAATATGGATGAAAGGGTAAAACACACAGACCTCTATACAAACGTTTTCAAGTAAATTCCCCAATAATAGATGAGTGAATTAACATGAAGCCAGAATTCCCTGCCTAAATTATACCCATTTTAACAGGCAGCTTGAATATAGTATGATATGTGGATGCACACACACACACACACACACACACACAAAGGAATTTATATTTTCCACAAATGTTCCAGAACATATGCTGAGTATAAAATGTCATACTGAGCAATGCAAAGAAGGGAAAATTGAGCTAGAGTAACAAGATCCAACCATTAAGAAATTCCAAAATTAAGTAGGAGAATGAGAAAAAATACCAGTTAATGCAATATATATAATAAACATTGGCATCAATAAAAATGTAATTATATTATAGAATATATACATCTGTTGAATATTAATCCTATGGTGTTTGCACACTTCATTGTAATGCTTTTGGGCTAAAAGTCACTGAATTTCAGGATACAGTGAACTAGTGTTGTAACTGGCCTTAAGAAAATGACACGTATCATGAAATGTTCTGTTTTAACAGAAAATTTTTAAAATCATGTATTTTGAGGGTAGAAAAACTGGGTTTCAATCATCCCTGCATTTTATCATTTGAGTATTATGTACCCTCCCTGAAGGCAAGTACTGTAGTACAAAAATTGATAAAAAATACAACCATACTATTTCAAAGGGTTTTGACATTTAAATAAGACAACATATGTAAAATTTAGTCTCTGAAATAGGTACTCAATATATATGGGAAGGCAAGATGGTAGTATTATTAAGTAACTTATGGACACAGAAACAAAGTTAAATTCTGGCTTTGCCATCATTTAGTACTTTTTAATACATTTGATATGGTATTTACTTCTGTGGGCATAGCTTATCTGTAAAATAGAGACATAAATATAAGTAACATTTCCTCCTGTGTTTTCACACAGATGACACCACCCTTATAGCAGAAAGCGAAGAGGAACGAAAGAGCCTCTTGATGAAAGTGAAAGAGGAGAGTGAAAAAGCTGGCTTAAAGCTCAACATTCAGAAAACTAAGATCACGACATCCTGTCCCATCCCTTCATGGCAAATAGATGGGGAAACAATGGAAACAGTGACAGACTTTATTTTCTTGGGCTCCAAAATCACTTTAGATGGTGACTACAGCCATGAAATCAAAAGACCGTTTCTCCTTGGAAGAAAAGCTATGACAAACCCAAACAGCATATTAAAAAGCAGAGACATTACTTTCTTGAAAAAGGTCTGTCTAGTCGAAGCCATGGTTTTTCCAGTAGTCATGTACAGATGTGAAAGTTGGACCATAAAGAAAGCTGAGCGCTGATGAATTGATCTTTTGAACTGTGGTGTTGGAAAAGACTCTTGAGTGCTCCTTGGACTGCAAGGAGATCCAACCAGTCCACCCTAAAGAAAATCAGTCCTTAATAGTCATTGGAAGGACTGATGCTGAAGCTGAAACTCCAATATTTTGGCCACCTGATGTGAAGAACTGACTCATTGGAAAAGACCCTGATGCTGGGAAAGATTGAAGGTGGGAGGAGAGGGGACGACAGAGGATGAGATGGTTGGATGGCATCACCAACTCGATGGACATGAGTTTGAGCAAGCTCCAGGAGTTGGTGATGGACAGGGAAACCCGGCGTGCTACAGTCCATAGGGTCACAAAGAGTTGGACACTATTCCTTGTGGCTGAACTGAAGTGTGTGTTTCAACACAGCCCCTGGGTTTATGTTTTATCACAAAATGTGCCACACTACTACACAACTACTCATTTACTTCTCTGCAACCGCTATGAGAAAAAAATGCTCCTGTTTTCAGGTATCACACTAAGTTTAATAACATATACCCAAAATCCACCACATAATAAATAATCAATATATATGTATTGGATCAATGGCTGAATTATCTCCCTTATAAGGGTATTGCCTTTCTATGGAATGCCATTTAGAATACAACCATAAATGATAGTTAATATTATTTTCTCTCCTTCATAGTCAAATCAAATATACAAGCAGATCATGTAGGTCAGTATAAAAAAAAAAAAAACTCAACCAAAAATGTGTGGAAGATCTAAATAGACATTTCACCAAAGATGACATACAGATGTCCAAGAGGCATATGAAAAGATGCTCAACACCACCAATTGTTAGAGAAACAGAAATCAAAACTACAATGAGTTATCAGCTCACACCAGTCAGAATGGCCATCATCAAAAAAGCTATAAACAAGACATACTGGAAAGAGTTTGGAGAAAACGGAGCTCTCCTACAGTGTTGGTGGAAATGTACACTGGTGCAGTCACTATGGAGGGCCGTATGGAGGTTCCTTAAAAAACTAAATACAGAGATACCATATGACCAACAATCCCAGTCTTGGGCATACACCCAGAGAGAACTCTTAATTCAAGAAGGCACATGCACCCCAGTGTTCACTGCAGCACTGCTTACAGCAGCCCGGGCATGGAAGCAACCTATATGCCCATCAACACAGTAATGGATAAAGAAGATGTGATACATGTGTAAAAGGGAATACCACTCAGCCATAAAAGATTGCCATTTGCAGCAAGATGGATGGCTGTCATACTGAGTGAAGTAAGTCAGAAACACAAAGACAAACATCATGCAATATCACTTATATGTGGAATCCAAAAAATTGTACAAATGAATCTATTTACAAAACAGAAATAAAGTTACAAATGTAGAAAATAAACTTACGGTTACCTAGGGGGAAAGGCCGGGGAAGGACACACTCGGAGACTGGGACTGACACATACACATTATTATACATAAAACAGATAACTAATAAGAACCTGCTTACAGCACAAGGAACTCTATTCAATACTCTGTGATGACCTCATTACAAAGGAGATCTATTTTCTCAAAAACTAAGCAACATGATAAACAAGGAAGATTTTACAGTTAGCTTTGCATACAATATATAATTTAAAGTTAATCCTCTTACAAATTAAAATTGCTTCCTGAAGCTTTATAAACTAAGCATTATTAGGCTTGTTTTATATGTTTAAATCTTGGTTGTTACTGTTTTTTCCAAAGTATTACGATATTTCTCTTTACATATGATAAAAACCAGGTAACATTCATTTATAGAAGCCTAAATCTATCCTGGCCAGCAAAACTTGCCTGAGTCCAAAGTGCACACATTATTCCACATAAGTAAAGACAGCGTGAGTCAGAAAAGACACTGATCAGTCTTCCCTGTGTGGAATGAAAAATAATCGAAGTTAAATGCTATTCGTGACTATTCAATCACTAACCTGGAGAGAGAAAATTTAAATGTGTATATTATAAACCTACTGGTAATCAACCGACAGTCTTCTGGCCTGATGTTGGGGGACTTGGGGTGGGGATGTGATTCACGATTACATATAATGTTCTCATTATGATTTGTCTGGTAGTATACATCTGGTAACAGTCCTCATGACAATAATATTTCCTACTGGAAGTCAATAAATTAGCATTCAGGATGTGTGTGTGTGTGTGTGAGTGTGTGTGTGTGTAAACTGCCTGGATTTCCATTCACTCTGGAGAATGTGTTACATGTCTCCTGGTGAGGCCACATCCTATTCCACTGTGAAGACTTCACGTTGAAATATATTTGAGTCAGCTTCCCTAAAATGACTAAAATGTAATCAGAATCTATGTTAACAACTTACTGACCAGAAACATATTAATATGTCTTTTGCTACCCGAACGTCATTGACCAGAGTGTTTCTATATTCACTGACATAACAAATTGCCAGCCACAGGCATTAGTTTCTGCAAAAATCCCTTGGCCAATAATATGTTAAACTCACACTAACAATGACATTCTATAGCTTGTGTTTATTAAACAGGCCACTGAAAGTCTTTTTTTAACCTTTAAATGAAGATTCTATAAGAATATTAAGAGAATAGGATGTTTCTTAGAGGAGGGCATGGCAACCACTCCAGTAGTCTTGCCTGAAGAATCCCATGGACAGAGGCTGGTGGGCTACAGTCCATAGGATCTCAAGGAGTCGGACACGACTGAGTGACTTAGCAGGTAGGCAGGGAAGATGTTTCTTCTTGTTGTCACATGTTGGCGCACACAATAATGTCATGATATTTTTTCTAGGGACCAATACAAATAGATTAATTCTCTTCAAATGGCAGACATTAGGTCTTTATTTCTAATATAATTAAATAATAAATTTAGAATAAGAAATGGGCTCTGGCATAATAACATATGCTAAACCAAAGAATAGTCTCTATTTTGTATTTCTATGTTTTGGTGTGTAACAATCTCCAAGGCTCTACAACTACCTTAAGTTTTTGATCATTTGATGTTTTCATTTAACATCCTTCAGCCTCTTGTACATCGATTACTAATGTTTAGCTGACCTCACCAGTGCTGGGCCTACGGTGAGAAAAAGCACTTGTAGTGGGCATAAGTGCTAAGGATCCTTCAAAATGTTCAAATGGGCTTCTCCGGTGGCTCAGCAGTAAAGCATCTGCCTGTCAATGCAGGAGATGCAGGTTCAATCCTCGGGTCGGGAAGATCCCCTGGAGAAGGAAATGGCAATCCACTCCAGTATTCTTGCCTGGGAAATCCCACGGACGGAGGAGCCTGGTGGGTTACAGTCCCTGGGATGGCAAAAGAGCTGGACATGACTTAGTGACTAAACCACAACAGAAATACTTAAATAAGCAAGAGGTAAAACATTTCAATAAAAATTTCTTAAGAAATAAAATTAATATAAATATTTATGGTGAACAAAATATCAAATAAACACATTATCAGTATTACTGAGTTTCCCTTTTGCTTCAGGTTCCAGTATGGCTCAACACAGCATATCTCAAAATAACTTGCATTAGTCCAAACTATGGCTAGCTTATATTTCATTAGAAGAATATTAGGTGGCTTACGGTACATGTACACAATGGAATATTACTCAGCCATTAAAAAGAATTCATTTGAATCAGTTCTAATGAGATGGATGAAACTGGAGCCCATTATACAGAGTGAAGTAAGCCAGAAAGATAAAGACCAACACAGTATACTAACACATATATATGGAATTTAAAAAGATGGTAACAATAACACTATATGCAAAACAGAAAAAGAGACACAGATGTACAGAACAGATTTTGGGACTCTGGGAAGAAGGCAAGGGTGGGATGTTCTGAGAGAATAGCATTGAAACAAGTATACTATCAAGGGTAAGACAGATCACCAGCCGAGGTTGGATGCATGAGACAAGTGCTCAGGGCTGGTGCACTGGGAAGACCCAGAGGGATGGGATGGGGAGGGAGGCAGGAGGGGGGATCAGGATGGGGAACACATGTAAATCCATGGCTGATTCATGTCAATGTATGGCAAAAACCACTACAATATTGTAAAGTAATTAGCCTCCAACTAATAAAAATAAATGAAGAAAAAAAACCAAAAAAAAAAAAAAAAAACCAAACCATTGTTAGGAATTTAAAGAACTAAACTCATAAAACAGGTATAAAATAAACATTTTAGAGAACAAGGTAAGCAACACTGTAGCAGCTTGATGATCATGGGGCCAGTGTCATTTTTTCCCACTGAATACATCATTACCAGGCTCTGCAATAACTCATTTTTAAACCTCTCTGCATCTTGTGTCACTCTTCTAGATTTGAGTTCTTGGATGAAAACAGAAAATCAGCAGAACCCAGGACTAATGCATAAGTCTTAGTTTTTAAGAATTAAGTAGAGCTAAATCTTTCTTCCTGTCAAGATCTCTACAGTGGAAGATTCCACTGAAATAAAAACATTCAGTTTCAGGATAATAATAAAATGGCCAATGCCTGTTATATTTATTATTATCTGAAGCCCTGGATATATCAAAGTCAGTTCAGTTCAGTTCAGTTGCTCAGTCGTATCCGACTCTTTGCGACCCCATGAATCGCAGCACGCCAGGCCTCCCTGTCCATCACCAACTCCCAGAGTTTACCCAAACTCATGTCCATCAAGTCGGTGATGCCATCCAGCCATCTCATCCTCTGTCGCCCCCTTCTCCTCCTGCCCCCAATCCCTCCCAGCATCAGGGTCTTTCCCAATGAGTCAGCTCTTCGCATTAGGTGGCCAAAGTATTGGAGTTTCAGCTTCAGCACGAGTCCTTCCAATGAACACCCAGGACTGATCTCCTTTCGGATGGACTAGTTGTATCTCCTTGCAGTCCAAGGGACTCTGAAGAGTCTTCTCCAACACCACAGTTCAAAAGCATCAATTTTTCAGCACTCAGCTTTCTTCACAGTCCAACTCTCACATCCATACATGACCACTGGAAAAACCACAGCCTTGACCAGATGGACCTTTGTTGGCAAAGTAATGTGTCTGCTTTTTAATATGCTATCTAGGTTGGTCATAACTTTCCTTCCAAGGAGTAAGCGTCTTTTAATTTCATGGCTGCAGTCAACATCTGCAGTGATTTTGGAGCCCAAAAAAATAAAGTCTGACACTGTTTCCACTGTCTCCCCATCTACTTCCCATGAAGTGATGGGACCAGATGCCATGATCTTAGTTTTCTGAATGTTGTAAAAACCCATTATTGCCAATTGTTCAAATGCAAGAACAAAGATTAGAAACGAACAAAGAGAAAAGTGGTATCACAATAGAAAGAATAGCCTTTGAGCTGGCCATTTAGCTGTATAACTCAGATTTATAACTCAGTCAAAAACTTCAGCTAGGTTCAAAAAAACAATAGGAAAATACAAAGTATTCTTGAAAGAGTAATAGGTAATTTCCTTAGTATTAAAACTAGAATCACTTATGCAATGCTCAAGTAAACTTTTGCTTACAAGACAAAAAGCAAATTCAAGGAATTCTAGATAAAAATCCAAAGGAGAATACTTCCTTTTATCCAATTATTATAGATATACTAAATATGTTATCCAAGAATGTGTGTGCATATGAGGCAGAGTATTAATAAGCAACCACTTGATAGTTCATGATGAGGTCGGGACATTTTCCAAAGCAAATATACACAACCAAATTGCCCTCCCAAATCATTTCAAGGCTCTAGATATTGATGAAAATAAATCAACAAGTTAAAAAAGAAAATAAATCTGTGGGAAAAAAGCTGAGTCTGCAGCCTTCTTGCCTAGGTTACTGCGATGCACCCAGACAGACGTATCAACAAGGGGAGGAAGCTTTACAAGATCACAGTGTTTGAGCACAACTTTTGCCTAAATCATTGGCTGAATATTATGCTAAGCAGGCATAGGACACTCCTTAGGATGCTAAGCTCAAAAAATTAAAACAAGAAATAAAAATCTGAGCACAGACAACAGAGAAGATATATTCCAGAGATTAATGGCAGGGAAGTAAAAAGACTTGCCACAGAAAAATCAACTCAAGTTAAAATACTAAGTTTCAATCAAAAAATTACAAGAAGTTCACAAGAACAAACAATCAAAAAAAATTAAAAAAAAAAAAAGAACAAACAATCAAAGAAAAAACTTCAGGCTACTATAACTTTCAGTCAGGAAAAAAACAGTAGTCAATATAAATGGATTCTGAGTTCAGACTCTGGATTTAGCAAACAAGGATTTCAAAGACACTACTATAAATATATTCAAAGATTTGTAGCCAACTGTTAAAACATTGAAAAGAAAATATAATGGTACAACAAAGGGAGAATCTCCATGACAAAAATGAGAAAACACACTCTAGAATTGAAAAATATAATAACAAATGACAACTTCACTAGATGGGCTCAAAGACAACTTAAGAGGGCAGAAGAATCAGTGAACTAAAGAAAGAACAATAGAAATTATGCTATTTGAAGAACAGAGAGAAAAAATCAAAGAAAAATGAACAGAGCCTCAGAGATAGGAAAATAGCAATATTTTAGTAGAATAAATCTACTAAAAATCATTGAGCTGTGCACTTAAAATGAATGTACTGATAGTATTCAAATTTAACCTCCATAAAGGTTTTTCTTGTTTTTTTTAAAGTATCCAAACATTTTTGCTGTCTTTTCCTTTAATAATATCTGTATCACTATTTACTTAATTTTTTATATTTGCTGCCTATTTTATGCTCAAGAAATATGTGGAGAGAGTGATGAAAAGACATAAGGCAGATTTTAGGCATTGGGCAAGAATATTTCTTTACCTGAAAGAATGAATAAAAGATTCTTAACCAACTGCAACATAAACTTGAATTTTCTGTTTTAGTAACTATCTTCACATTAGCATGTGATTATAGAACTTACACAAAGCTGGCTTAGAATAAAACTGTCCCCCCAAATTAGGTTTTATATTTTATTTATATTTAAATTTATAATTAAGATTTATATTTATATTTAAGCTATATTTTTAGATTAAAAACAGAAGCGAGAACCACTGAACCACTGAGACCCACTGCCAGTTCTCTAGTCTCAACCACAAGCATCGCCATCCTGACTCCCTGCAACGTCTTTCAAACCAATCTCCCTCCATCTGCATTTGTTTTACTCTTTACAAGACTTGTCTGATGTCTTGTCAAGTCATGCCTAGCTTTCTGGCCAATGCCACATCACTCTCACTCTGGTTCAAACTCTGCTCACTGAGATCTTCATTTAATCCTTGAAATTATGTCTCAGGGCTTTTGCCCCATCCTTTCTCTGACCAGTATATGATACCACAACTTTCCCTCAGTTAATACCCATGTATATCTCGCATTTCACCACAAGTATGGACAATTTGGAAATCAGTAATATTTTGCTTCACGAGAAAGGATACCTGATTAAAAGCAACTTTTACAAGCCTTGAGTTTATTATAATACATTATAATAGTGACTTGGACTTCTCTTGTGGCTCAGCTTGTAAAGAATCCATGGGGGAGACCTGGGTTTGATCCCTGGGTTAGGAAGATCCCCTGGAGAAGGTAAAGGCTACCCACTCCAGTATTCTGGGCTAGAGAATCCCATGGATTGCATAGTCCATGGGGTTGCAAAGAGTCCCAGGTGACTGAGTGACTTTCACTTTCTAATAGTGACTTGGCATTACAATTACATCAAGCCTCTAGGTCAAGTTGCTTTGATTCTCTTGGTAACAAGATGGTTCTTGCAACTCAGCCTCAATCCTTCCAAAGGCTGGGGAAAAGGAGGTAGAGGGTTGGGCAGAAAAATTAGATTTCTTAACAGTAAAAATAAGAATATTTTCTACAGAATGCCCAGAAAACAACTTCTTTCACTTCATTCAACAGATTCAACAAGTGACCGCCCTTGTATTCAACAAATATGAGGGAGTACACAAAGTGAGCTTCTGGCAAAGAACAAAATGCATCCTCACGTAACTGAATATTCTGTCGTCCAGAACAAAGTCACGTTCTCTTAGTAAAGACGAGAGGAGCAGCTATGAGTTAGTAACTAACTGTGTTTGTCATCATTACTGTTTTCATAGTAATTTGATTTCTCTGTGTCATTTCCACTGAGACGCTGAGCCTCATAAAATCAGGGACTGGAGATGCCTGGCTCACCACTATTTCCCCAAGGGCTTAACAATGTAAAAGTGAAATATAAATGCTCTCCCAAACGTAGTCACTGCGAAAATTCAAATTTCACACAGAAATAAAAACAATACGCTTAACACAAGTTTTTTTGTTTTTTTTTTTAAGAGGTGTTCTTCCCAGGGAATAGTTGATAACACCAGGAGACATTTTTGACGATCACAAGGAGAGGGGGAGATACTATGTGCCTTGAGCAGGTAAAGGACAGGAATTTTGCCAAATGTGTTACAATACATATTAATAGATAGCTCCCACACAAAAACTTGTCCCATCTAAACTGTTGTAAGGCCCACAGTACCAAGGTCTATGCCCACAGTACTAAGGCTGAAAAACTCTTGCTTAAGCCTGTTTCATTAAATTTGTAATACTCTGGAAAGAGTGAAAAATAGCTTCAGCAATCACTTTTCCTCTTTTCCCTTCACACCATCTCCCTTTCTATCATTTTTTCTGATAGAAAGAAAAATACATAGAATATATACGACATATACACTGTATCACTGCTCCTGATTGAATTTGAAAAGTTCAGGACTAGCACCCCCAGGATGTGTCAGGAAGACGTTTGTATTCCGTTCTCTTGTACGTCTCAGAACCCGTCCATATAACCTGGGATGATTTCATCTCAAGATCCTTAACTTAATTACATCTTCAAATAGCCTTTTTCCAAATAAGATAACATGTATAGATTCCAGGGATTTGATGAAGGTATCTTTTGGAAACTCATTTTTCACCTTACCACATCATTTGATATTTTTCTTTTATTTTGAAGATGAGCTTTTAAAAGATTCCATACCTCAGTCATTTGATCATAGCAAGGCTATTTTTGATTGAAAATATGACCCATACTTACGTGTCTATATCTAAATGAGCTGTTAGTTAAAAAATTCTCAACCATTTGTTGCTTTGCTGTAGGGATATTTTACCCCTCTGTTATAGAGCTGACAAATACCTTGCTCATTATCTGTTAATATCAGCTGTATTATCCTTTCACAATTAACAGTATTAAACAGAGTATTAAGAGATATCTAGAACATTCTTTCTCAATACTGAACTCTGCTCTCTTGGACTTATACACCATGGCATGTGTGCTATCCTATGAAATGTTCTCTGACATTTTAATCTTCCTTATTGTTAAAAACTGAAAATTCTACAAATACTTCCAAATATGTTTCCTTGTTAAACTGATGTGCACTATGATTAAAGGTCTTAATTTCTCAAAGGAATTTCAAAAGGAAGAAATTATATGGTGAGGCAGAGTACACAAATTTATTGTGATCATTTTGAAATGTATAGAACAAAATCACTATGTCTTATAATAGGAACTAACAAGAGCTGTAGGCCAGTTACACTTCAAAAAGAAACAATAAACTCATAGCAAGGGTGATCAGACTTGTGTTCCCAGAGGCAGGGTACAGGGAGAACAGGGATTTGGACAAAGACAATGGACAAGCACCTTAAGATAAATGAAAACTAGGGATTTAGTGTACAATGATAGGGGGCAGAGTGGTAAAGAGTTCACCTGCCAATGAAGGAGATGCAGGAGACGTGGGTTTGATACCTGGGTCAGGAAGATTCACCGGAGGAGGAAATGGCAACCCACTCCAGTATGCTTGCCTGGGAAATCCCATGGACACAGGAGCCTGGCAGACTACCGTTCATAGCATCACAAAGAGTCGGACATGACTGAGCACAATGATAATGAAAAAGTGATAAATACAATTAATATTGTTGTATGTTATAGATTAAAATTAAGAGAGTAAATACTAAGAGTTCTCAATACACATAAAAAGTGTTTCCTATTTCTTTACTTTTGTATCTGTATGGATGATGAATATTTAGTAAACTTACTGTGATAGTCATTTCATTATGTAAGTCAGATCATTATGTTCTGCTCCTTAAATTTATGTAGAGCTGTATGTCAATTACATCTCAATAAAACCAGAAGAAAAAAAAAGTATATATCTGTACTTTTTAATTTAATTTTCACTGTGTATCTAATAAAATATATATTAATAAGCATATATAACAGTTGATAAAGAACTTCCCTCCACCATCCTAGGTTCTGTGGCTAGCTAGGATCTATCTATTGAACTGACAAAAGACAGATTAACAAGAGAAAAGCATAGAAATTTTATTTATTATTTTTACATACACTTAAGAGCATTCATAGGAAAAGTGAAAATCCAAAGAAGCGGTTAGGATTGAGAGAGCTTATAGGCTTCTTAACAAAGAGTAAGTTTGAAGAGAAGAGACAAGACAAAGGAAAAGAGGACTAAGTCTCTAGGGGTGATAACCTGCAGGAAAGTAACTTGGAAATATGGGGGAAACTAAGGAAGAATCAGGTTAGTTTAGTAGGTCTGTTTGCACAGATTCATCTCAAACTCAACTCCCAGACTCCAGTGATATAAATGTCCTTTCCTCCCCAATGCAGGGAAAGCACATTTCTCATAGGAAATTTTATGCCGTTTTTAAGTAGAAAGGGGGAAAGAAAGTAGTAGAAAGTAGCTTTCCTGCAGCTACTGTTTTTCAAGTGTCTTCAGCTCAAAACTGTTAATATTGCAGGTGGCATGTCAAGAGGCAGGTTTATAAGGTGGGCAGAGATACCTGGGTTGGGAAGATGCCCTGGAGAAGGAAAGAGCAACCCACTCCAGTATTCTTGCCTGGGCAATTCTGCCAACAGAGGATTGGGTGACAGTCTTTGGGGTCGCGAAGAGTGAGGCACAACTGAAGTGACTGAGCACCACAGATACACCAAAAGTGGGTGGAGAAAGAATGGGGGGTCTCAGTTTAGTATTCAGCAGTCTTGGCAGCCTCTTGTTCCCTAGAGATACAGTATCAGTATCCTTAAAGTCTGAACAGAAGTCATTGTTGTGTGGGAGCATGTCTAACACCACAATGTCTGACAAGAGACATACACTACAGGACATATCTAAAAAGGTTGTACTAAAATATCGCAGCAATTATTTGCTTGGCAACAAAGGTGAAAATATTTATCAAAATTAGATAAGCCAAGAACAGAGGCAGTGGACAGTTGCAGAGGCTGCAAGAGCAGCCAAACTAGGAATTTGTTGGCAACAATAGCAGCCGCCTTGAACAATTTACATAGTTGTGTTTTTGCTTTCAGGAGATAGATGGACAATATTAAGGCCTGTCGGTGTGAGTTCTGAGTGCCCTAAGATAACTTGTCTTCTAAGTAGGTAACAGTTGTCTGTAGCCATTGAAGTCTATATTTAGAGGCTTAAAAGCCTTGTTCTGCTAGTGTCTTTAAGAGAATGAGGGAATATATAGAAACACCTTACTTTGTTTGGTTACAAAGTAAAGGCTGTTAACACAGTGAATGATGGTAGAACCTTGGGTAAAGCCTAGAGTTTAAGCCAACTTTAAGGATTTGGGAAAATATTGAGGGAGACTCAGAATAGCTCAAAGCTATTCAAACCCAGGTCAATTGCCTTCCTCAAAATGTAAATGCAAAGAGAAATTGTGCAATGGAATTAGAGAGCTGTGCAGGAGTCGGTGACTGTAAATCCTTAGCAGGAATTGTGATAAGAATAGTAGTTGGATTGAGGAGTATACTAGAGAAGGAATTACAAAAGCAGTTATATCTCTCACATTTTGTAAAAATCATTCCCATCTGAACCAAATTTCCCTTCCTTCCTTACTGACAAGATTGAGGTATTGCTGAATGAAGAAGTAAATATAAGAACACTTGATTTTATTATAGACTCAATTCTTCTTTTTTTTTTTTCCTTTGCTTCTTGAGACAGAGGGTGTTGGGCTACTGTTGGGACAACTTTATTCCTTTTCCAGAAAATATGTAGGGGCACTGATTGCACTAAAAAGCAATCCAACTTCCTTTGCATGTGAGGACCGGAGACTAATTAGGACATCTTTTAAGGCTGCTGTCCATCTTTGGAGGACTTTAAATTGCGATAGGTCTCCGTCAGGGAAAGCAGAAAGTTGTGATTTGTTCTGAGGGTATAGAAATAAAAACACTTTTCTCATTAGATTGTATGATGGCATTAAATTTACATAATATGCCTCTACCTAAAATATTTGCTGATGAGGAACCAGAAACTAGAAAGATACGATGAGTGGTGAGAGGGCCTAAGGACTTTGCAGTCTGAGATTTGGCAATAAAATAGGTTGCCCAGAGACTCTGGCAGCTTGAACAGAACTCGAGATGATGGGCAAACATACACCCTCTAAGTAAATGGTAGACAGTTGCACTGGTATCAATCAAAAACTACAGTTTCTAATATTCTATTGTGTGTTGTGTGTTGTTGTGTTAAGTCACTTCAGTAGTATCTAACGCTTTGTGACCCTATGGACTATAAGCCACCATCTCCTCTGTCCATGGGATTCTCTAGGCAAGAATACTGGAGTGGGTTGCCACTTCCTTCTCCAGGGGATTTTCACAACCCCAGAGATCGAACCCATGCCCCTACATCTCCGGCACTGCTGGGGGGGGTCTTTACCACTAGTGCTATCTGGGAAGCCCGATGTTCTATTGGGTTAGTCAAAAAGTTCATTCAGGGTTTCCACGTTATGGGAAAATCCCAACCAATCTTTTTGGCCAACCCGATAGTTTAAGTTATGATGGGTTCTGAGGTGCAACTGAGTACTGACTGACCCCATCAATCTATGGAAAATTATCCCACAGAAGGGAAGAAAAAGACCCTCTGAGGCTGCTGGGGTCTAGGGATACTGTATTTAAGCTTACTTTTGTCTTATATGCAGAACAATTGCCTTTCCAATGTTCTGCTCTTTTACAATATCTGCTAATATCTTGAGATGGATAGGGAAGGCTCCAGAGTTGGCAAGAAAAATGAGTGGATATTAAGTTACCCTTAGATTCATACTTCTGTTTTTTAAAGATTCAATTTGCAAGGCAAGGATTGTTGATTTCAATTTCTTTTTGCTGCTGCTTTCCTGAAAGCTATTTTCAAAGAATTAAATAGCAACTTGAATAATAACACTGAGAAATTGTCCTGCACAGCCAACCACACCATTGTGGATTTGTCTTACATTAGGGAGAAGATTTCTTACTAAGGAGGAAATAAAAAGATGTATATGTTCTGGCCCTTCAGGGTTTAATGCAGTGTGCCTTTGACCTTAGGATGCCCCCTTCTTTCTGAGTGCATAAGTCAATCTTAGACCTTAAATATCAGCCTCCAGATGATCACTGGAGGAGGACTTGGGAGATGTTTGAAACATCTGTGTTCTCTGTTAGGTAAGGGGAATTTCCCTGGGGGCTTTTTGGATGGTCTTGTAACTATAACTTAAGCATGGGTAGAAAGAACACTTCTTAGTAAATGGTTGAGGCCCTTATGATTGGGGCTGTGAATGACCACCAAACCTTCTAGCTCTCTAAATTTGGTAGAATCTTTCAAAAGCAGATGTAAAGGGCTTCATGGTTTAAAAATCTGGTGCTGGCTTCTCTGGTGGCTCAGTGGTAACGAATCTGCCTGCCAACGCAGGAGACACGGGTTTGATCACTGACCCAGGAAGACCCCACCTGCTGTGGAGCAACTAAACCCTGTGTGACACAACTACTGAGCCTGTGATCTGCAGCCTGGGAGTTGCAACTACTGAGTCCATGTGCTGCAACGACGGAAGCCAGAACGCCCTAGAGCTCATGCTCCACAACAACAAAGACGACACAATGAGAAGTGCATGCAACACAACTGGAGGAAAGCCCACAGTGCAATGAAGACCCAGCACAGCCAGAAATAAATACATGAATGAAATAATTAATTACACAAATAAAGAAAAGAGCTGGTGCTGTCCAAAGACATGTATTCATTGTGGTGGGGTTCCAGGATACATCCACAAGGGACAATGCATAAAAACGCTAAATCAGTTCGTTACAGTTCAGTCCCTTAGTCATGTCCGACTCTTTGCGACCCCTTGGACTGCGGTATGCCAGGCCTCCCTGTCCATCACCAACTCCCGGGGCTTACTCAAACTCATGTCCATCGAGTCAGTGATGCCATCCAACCATCTCATCCTCTGTCGTCCCCTTCTCCTGCCTTCAATCTTTCCCAGCATCAGGGTGTTTTCCAATGAGTCAGTTCTTCGCAGCAGGTGGCCAAAGTTTCAACTTCAGCATCAGTCCTTCCAATGAATATTCAGGACTGATTTCCTTTAGAATGGACTGGTTGGATCTCCTTGCAGTCCAAGGGACTCTCAAGAGTCTTCTCCAACACCATAGTTCAAAAGCATCAATTCTTTGGTGCTCAGCTTTCTTCACAGTCCAACTCTCACATCCTTACATGACTACTGGAAAAACCACAGCTTTGACTAGATGGACCTTTGTTGGCAAAGTAATGTCTTTGCTTTTTAATATGCTATCTATGTTGGTCATAGTTTTTCTTCCAAGGAGTAAGTGTATTCTAATTTCATGACTGCAGTCACCATCTGCAGTGATTTTGGAGCCTAAGAAAATAAATTCTCTCACTGTTTCCATTGTTTCCCCATCTATTTGCCATGAAGTGATAGGACCAGTTGCCTTGATCTTAGTTTTCTGAATGTTGAGCTTTAAGAAAGGCTAAATAGATACCCAGAAAGTAGGTAAAATAATAAGGGACATCAAAATGAGTCCTATTGCTTGACCCTGGTTCCTCTGTCAGTTATTTCTTGGCCATCAGTATTTACATAAGTAACCTGTATACCAAGTCCTGGAAATCAGGCTGGATTATTTTCTTTAATTTTTGCAGGGTAGAGAAGAATGAGGTCAGTTGGAATTTTCTGGGCAAATTGATGGAGCTGCAGGGATTAAAGGAATTTTTGAGGAGGCAGGGTTTGAACCATAGGTCATAAGATCCAAAAGATCTTCTGGAAGGAAAGGGACAGAGACTTAGTGATAAATAAGGGTACAGAAGCAGGGAAAAGAGGAATTCACTGTGGGTGTGGAATTCTGTTCTCATTTCTATTCTCATTTTACCTGTTAAAAGTGTAAAGCCATAATATTCTTTGGTGTCTTTTTTTCAATTGGCCATTCCAAATGTACCAACAGGACATTTATTTAGGATGAGAGCTCTGTAACATGTTTTATTTTTCAAATATAAACGTTGTTCTCAAATAAAAAGATAAATCATCTGGCCATTGACAAGTAGACTATTTAAAAGTATACCCCCTTTTAATTGTCTTTAAACCCAATAAGTATTTCTATAAAAAGACCGAGAGATAAATTTCATCTCAATATTTTTATTATGGATTAAGAATTATACCCCCAGAGAGGGTACAGCCCATGATTCAAAAAGTCATTTATAAGTATATTTTAAGATATTGCAAAGCTACAGTAATCAAAACAGTATGGTATGGACCAAAAATAGACACACAGATCAATGGAAAAACATGTAGAGCTAGGAAATAAACCTAACATATGGTCAATTAATATACAACAATGGAATAATAAATAACATAGAAAATACAGTCTCTGTAATAAGTGGTACTGGGAAAACTGGACAGCTACATGCAAAAGAATGAAATTAGAACCTTTTGTCATCCTATATACAAAATAAACTCAAAATAGATTAAAGACTTACATGTAAAACTGGAAACTATAAAACTCCTAGAAGATAACAGAGACAAAATACTCTGTGACATAAACCATAGCAATATTTTTTTTGGATCTGTCTCCTAGAGCAAAGAAGAAAAAAATAAAATAAATAAAACAACAGAAATAAACAATCTAATTAAACTTAAACGTTTTTACACAGTAAAGGAAAGCACTGCCAAAATGCAAAGACAACCTACTGAATGAAACAAGATACTTGCAAATGACAAGACAGATAAAAGGGTTAATATTCATCATATAGAAACAGTCCATACAATCAACATAAAAAAAATCCTACTGAAAAATAGGCAAAAGACATGAAAAAAAATTTTTCCAAAGACATACAAACAAATATATGAAAAAATGTTCAGTATTACTAATTATCTGAGAAATATAAATCAAAACTATAATGAAATGTCATCTTATACATGTAAGAATGACCATCATCAGAAAAGATGACAAATGGCAAACGTTGGTGAGGATATGGAGAAAAGACAAGTAGGTGAGAATGTAAATTACTGCAGCTACTGTGGAAAAGAGTGTCGAGATTCCTCACAAAACTAAAAATAGAACCACCACACGATTTAGCAGTTCCACTCCTGGGTCTATATTAGAAGAAAATAAAAACACTAATTTGAAGAGATACACACACCCCAATATTCATAGCAACATTAATTGTAATTGCCAAGATAAGGAAGCAACCTAAGTGTCCATCAATTGATAAATGGATAAAAAAGATGTGGTATATATGCAATGGAAAGCTATTGAGTCCTAAAAGTATAATGAAATTTTGCTATTTGCAACAATATCAGTTCAGTTTGTTATGCCCGATGTCCGAATCCCCGAGCGGGAAGAGAGAGAAGGCTTCCAAGACAATGCAACTCGCAAAAAGGGAAGTTTATTACTGTCTCGAGCCAGGGCCTTCTGCCACAAACATCACAGTGGTGCAGGGTCAGAAAGCGCCGAGCTCAAGCTTGTTACACAGATTTATAAGATATGCAAAAGCGGTTAGTAGCTGGCTTAAGCGGATTGGTTACATGTTTGCAAAGTAATTCTATCGGTACAGACTTTCACGGGCTTTTCAGCTCTCCCTTTGTTCTTACTGGGCGCATATTGATTGGCTGGCTCCAGGTTACCTGATGGGGGTAGGGAATCTTACCATTTCGGGGGAAGCTAAAACTTAGGTCCAGGCCGCCCGTCATGGTATTAACCCTGGCAGCCTCACAAGTTCAGTTTAGTTCAGTCGCTCAGTCATGTCTGACTCTTTGCGACCCCAAGAACCGCAGCACGCCAGGCCTCCCTATCCATCACCAACTCCCGGAGTTTACTCAAACTCATGTCCATCGAGTCGGTGATGCCATCCAGCCATCTCATCCACTGTCATCCCCTTCTCCTCCTGCCCCCAATCCCTCCCAGCATCAGGGTCTTTTCCAATGAGTCAACTCTTGGCATATAGATGGACCTAAATAGCATCATGCATCGTGCTTAGTGAAGTCAGTCACTAAGTCAAATCAAAGACAAATACTAAGACAAAGTATTTGACAAATACTTTGACAAATCAAAGACAAATACAAAGACAAAACAAAGACAAACTAAGTCAGTCAAAGGCAAATACTATATGTTATCACTTATATGTGGAAATCTAAAAAATAAAACAAACAAATATATGCAACAAAATAGAAGCAGACCCATACATATAAAGAACAAATTAGGGGTTACCAGTAGGGAGAGGGAAGTGGGAGGGGAAATATAAGATTAGGGTATCAAGTGATACAAACAACTATGTCTAAAATTCATAAGCTACAAGGATCTATTGTACAGCACAGGGGACATAGCCAATATTTTAAATAACTAAAAATGGAATAAAAGCTATACAATTTTGAAACAGACCATGAAACTAGTATAATATTGTAATAAACTATATCTCAATCAAAAATAAACAAAGACCTTTGTCATCACAAATAGTAAGAATATTATTTAAGAAAACTTGTATCACCAGTCACCCACTAAAGTAACACACCTCCAGTCACAGACCTGATAATGCGATCTTAGGCAGCCGATACTGATATGTGACTTTTCTACCACTAAAAAGACAATAAGGGTAGAGATAACAAATGCCATTCAAAGGCTGAGACCCCCTTTTATGGCACATTCCCCTAGAATTAGCAAAGTCAGGCACAGAAAATGCTGCTAGCACCCTCGGTGTCTTGGGTTCCTGGTCTGGTCTGATTGCTAGCTACCTGATGCGGGCCCAACACCTGCACCTCCTGGCTGGCAGAAGGCGGATTACAAGGCACACATTCACAACACTAAACAAGGTGAACGGAGAATCCCACACAGCATTTTCATTACTGAACCACAGCAAAACTTGTCCAAACAGACTCCAATCCAGCAAGAACCATAAACTCACTAGTCAGCAAGACCACCTCAAACAACAAGTTTCTAAGACCCATGCCCGTGTTCTACGCTATGTTTATCCTCCTTATGCAAACAACACAAAAGATAGAGACAAAGGAAAACAATGTCCATCTCTGGGAGGGAAGAGACCAATTAAAACAAAGAATACAAAGCGACACTTAGGTTTTGCTGGTATTTCAGGTGTGCCTCAGGTCTCAGCTACAGCCTCTGAAGTGAGTAGGGAGTTCCAGCTAATGACACCTGACACTCATCATCATCATGGTAGGAGATGAACCTCCTTAGGCCCTGGGTCCTATGGGTTGAAATTACAAAATGACATATTAACAGGAAGAAAGTACACATTGTATTTAATATTTTTGCATGCATATAAGAGCTTTTATAGGAAAAATGAAGACTCAAAGAAGCAATGAGAGCCAAGACCTTATATACTTTTTTTAACAAAGAATGATTAAATTGTGAAGTAACAATACAAAAGAAAAAGGGGTTACACTTTTAGGTGAGATAAATTCTGAGAAAGTGACCAAGAAATATTTGGGGAAAATGAATGCAAGATAAAGATTATTTTAGTAGGTTCGTTTGTATACATCCATTTCAGCATTGACCTCCCATCTCCAGTGATAGGACTGTCCTTGTCTTACTAGGGCAGGAAGAGCAACTTTCTCATGGGAAATTGTATGACCTACTTTCAAGTAGAAAAGAGGAGGTCAGAGAGTCCTTCTGCATCTGTTGTTTTTTCAAGCATCTTCAGCTCAAAATTGTCAATATGCCAAAGTGACTTATTTTGGAGTGGCATATTCTGAACCCCTTAACACAGACACATAATCTGGCAGATTTTTTCTGGGGTGAGTAACTTGAAACATCAATTTAAGTTGCATTGATAAGATAACACCTAAAGCGGCAAAAAAAGTTTTTTCCTTTGTTTGTTAGCTTCCAAGCAGATATTTTTATATGAAAGGGTACATTTTTAAAGAACTGCGAGGGAGTTATGTGCAAAAATTCTGTTCGTGTACAACAGCATTTGTTCTAATACCTCCTACACATCACTTTCAAAATGCACCCCTTTCTGTCTTATAGATGGTTGTCTTGAGAGTCACTGTGACTTGGTAGGAAATGGGTATTCTTAGAACAAAAAATCCTGCTACCAGCAAAAAGTCTTAACAAAAATGGTAACTTTAAAATGCCTGATGATAGATACAGACAATAGATTCATAGATGATAGGCAGATAACCTTTACACTTTAAGGCTTATTTTGAAACAAACGAAAACGCTAAAACTGAATGAAGATGGCAAAACAACATTAATCACAATGCAATTTTCTGTTCACAATTCCTGTTTTCCTAAATCCCTTTATGATAGTGTATTGGAATGAAGTCTGATATATAGTATATAAGAATACCAGTACAATAAGCTGAACAGTTGCCTTTGACCAAGAAAAAAGAACTATTTACATTAGTATATGCCCAAGTACTCGCTTTTACAAAAGAAAAATAATGTCAGGAACTATAGGGCTGGCCAAAAGCAAAGGACATTTGACAGTTAAATCCAAGGAGGAGGCAGGAAATGAATGAAGACAAACAAGAGGAAATGATTATTTGATTGTGGCTGAAAAACTAAAGCACACAAAGCCACTCAGATTAGCAAACCAAAAGTGCCAGCATTCCTTCTGAGCAGTAATTTCCTGAGAACAAAAAAGCATTAACCAGGTAGCCTCAATTCACAATGCTTACTAATTGCCAGTGATAAAAGTGAGTCCCCTGCTTCTAATTCCCAAACCTCCCACCATATTTCTGTGAATACCATTTATGAATTTGCTCAATCTATTTCCACTATGATAAAGGCACTCCTGGAAGTAGCCTAGGTGTTTTGTATGCATGTATATTAAAAAATAGATCTAATCAAAACAAGGAACAAATGAATTAGAAAACTTTTAAATAAGACTTCTTATAATTTAAGTTGTTGGTTAGTCATTTTAAATTATGCACCCATGAAGAGATGGTCTTTTTAAGAAGAAAAGCTGTATGATATAACACCTGATAAAACGCCACTATATGGTAAAATAAATGTTTAATATTAGGGTAAACAAAAACACTCCATAGGCTTCATGACATTTAAAAACAACTAAATCAGGGAGAGTAAGTAAATTTTCATATGCAGCTTTCCTACTATGTTTCAGGATTCTATACTTATTACTTGCTCACTTTAAATAAAGAGTACACCTTTTTCTAAGTTAATAAAAATACTAGTTTTTGGTAAAGACTGGAACTATGCGAAGCAAACTAACAAAAATGACAATTTTTAAGGCCTTAATATATGGGTAATGCCAAAGAATGTTCAAACTACCACACAATTACACTCATCTCATACGCTAGCAAAGAAAGTAATGCTCAAAATTCTCTAAGCCAAACTTCAACAGTACTTGAACCGTGAACTTCCAGAGGTTCAAGCTGGATTTAGAAAAGGCACAGGAACCAGAAATCAAATTGCCAATATCTGCTGGATTATTGAAAAAGCAAGAGAGTTCCAGAAAAACATCTTCTGTTTTATTGACTATGCCAAACCATTGACTATACCAATCACAACAAATTGTGGAAAATTCTTAAAGAGATGGGAATACCAGACCACCTGACCTGCCTCTTGAGAAATCTGTATGCAGGTCAAGAATCAACAGTTAGAACTGGACATGGAACAACAGACTGGTTCCAAATTGGGAGAGGACTATGTCAAGGCTGCATACTCTCAAGCTGCTTATTTAACTTATATACAGAGTACATCATGAGAAATCCCAGGCTGGATGAAGCACAAGCTGGAATCGAGATTGCTGGGAGAAATATCAATAACCTCAGATATGCAGATGACATCACCCTTATGGCAGAGAGTGAAGAACTAAAGAGCCTCTTGATGAAAGCGAAAGAGGAGAGTGAAAAATTTGGCTTAAAGCTCAACATTTAGAAAACCAAGATCATGGCATCTGGTCCCATCACTTCAAGGCAAATAGATGGGGAAACAGTGGAAGCAGTGACAGACTTTGTTTTGGGGGCACCAAAATCACTGCAGATAGTGACTTCAGTTATGAAATTAAAAGATGCTTGCTCCTTGGAAGAAAAGCTATGACCAACCTAGACAGCATATTAAAAAGAAGAGACATTACTTTGCCAACAAAGGTCCATCTAGTTAAAGCTATGGTTTTTCCAGTAGTCATGTGGTGGAAGTGAAAATGGATGAGATGAGTCATGGGTGAGTGGATGAGTCATGAGATGGAAGTCATGGATATGAGAGTTGGACTATAAAGAAAGCTGAATGCCGAAGAATTGATGCTTTTGAACTGTGGTGTTGAAGAAGACTCTTGAGAGTCCCTTGGACTGCAAGGAGCTTCAACCAGTCCATCCTAAAGGAGATCAGTCCTGAATAGTCATTGGAAGGACTGATGCTGAAGCTGTAACTCCAATACTTTGGCCACCTGATGAGAAGAACTGACTCACTGGAAAGACCCTGACGCTGGCAAAGATTGAAGGTGGGAGAAAAAGGGGACGACAGAGAATGAGAGTGCTGGATGGCATCACTGACTCAATGGACATGAGTTTGAGTAAGCCCGAGGAGTTGGTGACAGATAGGGAAGGCTGGCATGCTGCAGTCCATGGGGTCACAAAGAGTCAGACATGACTGAGCGACTGAATTGAACTGAACATATACTTTAAATCTCTTTTTTGTGGTTGCTACTTCTAAGTTATTAATAGTAAATATTTTACAATCAGCTTTGTTGTAAATTCAGTGAAATCTATACCCTAATGTAAGGAAAAAATTCACTTTTTTTCCCCTTTATTCTGTCAAATATCAGATGTTTTTCTTCTTTTTTGTTCTTTGTCAAATATCCCATAATGTCTTACTGGCTTCTTTGTCTCTGCCAAATATCCTACAATGTCTTATGGTTTCTTTTCCTTCCCAGACTGGCCACACATTTGTCAAATAGTGGCTTCCCACATCGCAGAACAACCTGTTGTTAATACATGTCTGAGCTTACTGCTCACCACGTTAGGGTGAATTTCCCCTATGCAGAGTTTTGGCAGTGTCTGGGAAAGGAGGGAGAAAAGTGTGAAGTGAATATATCTCCTGCCATATTAATGAACAAGAAATTTCACAGTCATCAACAATTTCCGGCCTCCAAATGTGAATGAGGGCTCCCCAAGTGCTATCCAGTGGATGGCGGCACTTTCCATGGGGACTGCTGTGGAGCTGGGGTAATGCAAGAAGCAAGGTGAACAAGGAAACTGGATTGGCTCCAGAGAGCTGAGGTGCACATAAAAGGAATGAATTCAATGAGCCCAGAGGCTTGAATCTTCCCATACATAGAATGCTAAATTCCTTAACTTGATATGTGATCTTTGATATTCAGACTGCCTGCTCCCTTTGCTGTAAACTTACATGCAGCCTGACTTCCCCTCCTGCCTCCTTGGAGCAGTTTCCTCAGAGCTACTGAGATACTGTCTCCCAAGCTCAGAGTCCCAGATATGTCCCACCATAATAACTCTACTTTCATGTTGTGACTATATTTTTTAGTCAACAAAGGCAAGGTGTGAATTTAATGAAAATGGGAAGCTTGGCTTACGGAAGCCATTGGTAGGAAGACAGTGGATTTTATCAGGATTGTCCAGACAGTCATGATCAACAGTGAAACTGGTAGAAACTGCAAATTTTGAAGTGAAATATTCAAATGATGCTAGGGCATGATGGTGTTTTTCGATGCCTTCCTTTGGTGGAGTTGATGGAGGACTCTGTAAGTGCCTGTAATGTACAATTAAGCCATTTTACAGGTAAGAACTTTGTGTAAAAGTAAAGGCAGAGGAACCAGAAATCAAATTGCCAACATCCGCTGGATCATCAAAAAAGCAAGAGAGTTCCAGAAAAACATCTATTTCTGCTTTGTTGACTATGCCAAAGCCTTTGACTGTGTGGATCCGAGTAAACTATGGAAAATTCTGAAAGAAATGGGTATACCAGACCACCTGACCTGCCTCTTGAGAAACCTATATGCAGGTCAGGAAGCAACAGTTAGGACTGGACATGGAACAACAGACTGGTTCCAAATAGGAAAAGGAGTACATCAAGGCTGTATATTGTCACCCTGCTTATTTAACTTATATGCAGAGTACATCATGAGAAATGCTGGGCTGGATGAAGCACAAGCTGGAATAAAGATTGCCTGGAGAAATATCAATAACCTCAGATATGCAGATGACACCACCCTTATGGCAGAAAGTGAGAGCAACTAAAAAGACTCTTGATGAAAGTGAAAGAGGAGAGTGAAAAAGTTGGCTTAAAGCTCAACATTCAGAAAACTAAAATCATGGCATCTGGTCCCATCATTTCATAGGAAATAGATGGGGAAACAGTGGCTGACTTTATTTTTTGGGCTCCAAAATCACTGCAGATGGTGATTGCAGCCATGAAATTAAAAGACGTTTACTCCTTGGAAGGAAAGTTACGATCAACCTAGATAGCATATTAAAAAGCAGAGCCATTACTTTGCCAACAAAGGTCCATCTAGTCAATGCTATGGTTTTTCCAGTGGTCATGTATGGATGTGAGAGTTGAACTGTGAGGAAAGCTGAGCACCGAAGAATTGATGCTTTTGAACTGCGGTGTTGGAGAAGACTTTTAAGAGTCCCTTGGACTGCAAGGAGATCCAACCAGTCCATCCTAAAGGAGATCAGTCCTGGGTGTTCATTGGAAGGACTGATGTTGAAGCTGAAACTCCAATACTTTGGCCACCTGATGCGAAGAGTTGACTCATTTGAAAAGACCCTGATGCCGGGAGGGACTGGGGGCAGGAGGAGAAGGGGACGACAGAGGATGAGATGGCTGGATGGCATCACCGACTTGATGGACATGGGTTTGGGTGGACTCCGGGAGTTGGTGATGGACAGGGAGGCCTGGCGTGCTGTGGTTCATGGGGCCGCAAAGAGTTGGACACGACTGAGCAACTGAGCTGACTGGACATACTGATGATGAATACAGTTGAATGGCAAAGTCATGCGTTTTTCTGTGTCCATGCTGAGCACTGGGGGGAAGTTATAAATGATCATGACACTATTGCTCTCAGCACATGCATGCACACACATACACACACATGCATATATAAATGAAGTGCCCAAATAAGTCATTCCTGCTTCCCTGGTGGCTCAGATGGTAAAACATCTATCTGCAATGCTGGAGACTCGGGTTCAATCCCTGGGTCGGGAATATCCCCTGGAGAAGGAAATGGCAACCCACTCCAGTACTCTTGCCTGGAAAATCCCATGGACAGAGGAGCCTGTAGGCTACAGTTCATGAGGTCGCAAAGAGTCGGACACGACTGAGCGACTTTGCTTACTTACTTTACTAACAGTGTCTATCAGTTACAGCTATTATCAGCTCAAAACTGACTAAACAGCATAGTCCATATACATTAATGATGAAGCTACTGTTTCCCCAATTAGATAAACTAGATAAAGTTTTGTTAAGTTGATTTTTACTGTTTTATGATTAGTTAGTTCTCTCTTAGCAATAGGAGGCCTTTGGCTCTTTAACCTCTTGAGAGCACACATTTTTAAACTGTTCTGAAAAAGATTGCTAAGTGAATCAAAAGTACCAGGAATTAAACTTTAACTTGTAACTCCACCCTGCCTTTTGTTGACTTCAGTCTCTCTTTCCTTTACGATAGTTTGATCCCCATTTCAACAGAATAAGGTCTTCCTTGCCTGTTGAACTGTCCTATTCAATTTTTCTTTGGCATAAAGCATTTTCTGACATCTTGAAATTGAGGAGGACACTGTGGGGCCCTCCTGGGTACAAATCCTCTCCCAGTCCCATTTATTGCTTGTAGGAAATAGGCTTCATTCAGCCTCCTTGACATTTCCTTGAATTTCAAAGAGCAGGTTCACACAGTTGCTAATCAAGGAAGGGAGGGAACCCAGAAACAAAGGAGGAGCAATCAAGAAACAATAGTGCAGGGATTTCCTTGGTGGTCCAGTGGTTTAGACTATGAGTTACCAATGCCACAGGTGTGAGGCTGGATCCCTGCTTAGGGAACTAAGATCCCCATGCAGCACAACCAAAAAGTTTAGGGAAAAAATAATAGTGCAGGGTCCTTGTTCCTCCTCAAGGGACACACATAACAATACTCTTGAGTTCTTCTGCAGGAACTAAGGTTCCCACTCAGGTGGATGGTACCTTTAGGCTGAGCCAAAGATCCCTGGAACATTACTCTATCATCTCACCACCAACCAATCAGAAGAAAGTTTGCAATAGTGGAAGATAATGAAGACTCTGACCATACCTACCCCAACCCCAAAGATTAACTTCCCTTTAAAAACTTTCATGGTCAAGCAGACTCTTCGGAGTTGATTTTTGGACAGGAGCCTGCCTTCATCCCAAGCTGCAGGTCTCCTAAGTAAGGAAATCTGTCCTTTCCTACCAACATTTGTCTCTGAGTATCAACTTTTGAGTAGTGAGCGTGAACCTGAGTCTGGTGAAACCTCAACTACATTGCTTGATCTTTTCAGGGATGGGAATGTCTCCAGCAAAAAGACCACATATCCCTTTCAACTTACTATTACCATTCTATGTGATTATAATATCATACACTATTATCTCTAAAATGTTTATAGCTGTTTATGTACACATAAGATTTGATTTCCTCTTTTATAAGAGTCTCTTTTATACAGTACAGTTTGGAGAAAAATGTGACTACAAATAAACATTTAGAAACTCTAATATTTACTGCAATGTTATCGTAAAATTAATATCAAAAAACTCCCCTCCCTCAAACTCAAGAACAAGTTCCTCATAAGCCATTACTTAAAGCATGTTTTTGAAATCTTTCAATCTTTGTACATAAGAATACTCAATTTTGATTATTTCCCATGATATTCTTTAAAACAGTTCATATTTCAAATTAATGAATTCCCTACTTTTTCATTTATTTTATTTTGTTTCTTCAGATATATTTTTTGTTTGCTTGATTTCTTGTTTTGTTATTGCTCTGACATAATCATTTCCTCGGACACCTTTAACCTTAAGCCTATAAACACGTATCCACTTAACATGTTTGTAATGCCATTATCACGTAGGATGTGTGTAAGTAACTGAACAGGATTCTACTGGGGCCTTCACAGGCAGACCCTTCTCCCATAATTCTCTGCTTTCGCTCCTCTCTGAAGTAGCTAGATAACAGAACCAGATATACATTTCCTGAGTTGTTTTACAGATACTAAAACCACCACCAAATGGAAGAAACTGACTACCTGATGACCATGAGCCTGTGGCCCTCAGACCTACTAGAGTCTGAGGATTAATAATGTAACATCACTCTACTAGTTCACCATCAACCAACCAGAGAAATGTGCATGAGCTGATTACATACCTGTGACCTCCCTTCCTCACCTGGCCTTTAAAAATGCTATCTTGAAACCCATCCAGGACTTCAGGCATTTTGAGAATTAGCTGCCCTGGACTCCTTCCTTGGTCTTTCCAAAAACTGCTGCACTTGCCTTCACCACAACCCACTGTCAGCAGACTGGTTTTATTGCATGTGGACAAGTGAACGCAAGTTTGGTTAGGCAACATGCATACTGTACATAATTTCATAGAATATACAGAAGAATGATGGATAAGTTTAGGAGATGTACTCTTTAAATTTTAATTGGTTTTTCCAGGTTATTTTCTGGGAAAGCTGTACCACTTCACACTCTTACTAGCATTTTTCAAAAATAATATTTGTCCACATTAACATTAATATTGGATTTTTATCACTGAAAACACAACAAACTAAAATTTCCTGATCAGTCACTTAAAATTAAACCCCAATTTTGCCAATTTACATTTTGTTGAATATTTATGAAAAGGATTTCCTTTTTCCTATTATTTACATTCAAATATTATTTCAGAAGGCAAAATCATAATTCTCAGAGAAATCACATAAATTTCGAGAATTTCTCCATTTATGAATATTAACTTCTCTGTCATTAATTATAATATGAAATTTGGCTTTAACTTCTGTATGTCTTCTGAATTTTTGTTATAGAAATGTTTTTTATGCATTAAAATACATTTCTACTTTTCTTTACACTGTACAGTTTTAATATCTTCTTTAAAAACATTTGGCTCACTTCAGTTATAGTTTTCAACTTTTTAAAATTTATTTTACATTTCAACCTTTATTTCAACTGGGATTTAATTTTGAATTTTGAATTTTATGTGTGCTAAAGATCTGAATTTATCCTTTAGGTAGACAGTCAACCTTTTCAGGACTATTTGGTAATTGAAAGAAAGTGAAAGTGTTAGTCCCTCAGTCATGTCCCACACTTTCAGATGCCATGGACTGTAGCCCACCAGGCCCCTCTGTACACAGTGGCTCAGATGGTGAAGAATTGGCCTGCAATGCAGGAGACCCAGGTTCGATCCCTGGGTTGAAAAGATTCCCTGGAGAAATGAATGGCTACACACTCCAGTATTCTTGCTTGGAGAATTCCAGGGACAGAAGAGCCTGGTTCATGGGGTCACAAAGAGTTAGACACAACTGAGCAACTAATTTAGTAGTTAAATCCCTTTCAACAGTTTTATTTCTGTGGAAACGCACCAACTTTAACTATAATTCTATTCCTCTCTTTCTAATAGGTGTCTCCTTAAGTCAGTCATTACTAGTAGGCTTCAAGAACACTGCTTCTTAGGATCAGTACTCAGGTCAATCTGTTAGGCTCTTTCATATAGCTTCAAACCAGCCAGTGATGATTGGTAAAGTTATCTCCTTTTAATGCAACAAACAGATTGAAAATCACTGGACCCTTTGTTATGCCATAGGAAGAAGCTTTTTTTTTTTGCCCTCAAAATCTCTCCAGATACTGGAGTCAATTTCTTCTAATGCTAAAGGCCAGAAACAGTAACTTAGTCCACCAGTACTGTCCATGTCTATATTATTCCAAAGTGCTCACAGCCAAATGCTTTGCTTTCCTAAGGAGATTCAAAGGTCTTTGAATGTTGAGCGTATTCAGGGGACAATGGGATCAGAGGCCTTACTTCAGGGATCTCTCAAGCTGATTATCCAGCTTTCCCAATAGGACAGAAAAGCATCCTCTCTCTTTTGGAATTTCCAATCCAGTGCAACCATAATCTCTGTTATGGGTTAAACTGGGTCCACCCCTACATATGGTGAAGTCCTAACTCCCAAGACTGTGAATGTGACCTTATTTGGAAATAGTGTCTCTGTACAGGTAAACATACAAAGATGAGATCATTAGAGAGGTCCCTAACCCAGAATGACTGGTGTCCTTATAAGAAAAGGAAGATACAGACAGGGAGAATATCATGTAATAACAGAGGCAAAACTTCAGTGATGACTAAACATGCCAACTCAGGCCAAGGATTGCTGGTAAACACCAAAAGTTGGGGACTGATGTAAAGGAAAGATCTTCTCCTGGAGCTCTAGAGAGAACACAGCCTTGCAGGTACTTTGATTTTCAACTTCGAGCCTCCAAAACTGTGAGAGAATTAATTTCTGACTTTTTAAGCTACCTAGTTTCTGGGTATTGTAATTCTAGGAAACTAGGAAATAATATCATTTCTCATCTCCATTCCTGACCAGAGGGCCTGTTACTAAGTCCAAGCTCATTCTGCTCGTTGCAAAACAGGCCAATGAATCTGAGAGACGAGGTGTTGAAGCAAGGAAGAGACTTTAATTGGGGAGCGGGCAGACTGAGAAGATAGCAGGCTAGAACCTCAAAATAACTATTTTATTGGGGTCTGCATGCCAGGTTCTTTTACAGATCAGAAAGAAAGAAGTCATGAGGAGCTAAAGTCAAAAGGCAGAATACAGAGGGAGAGGTGCAGGGAGCCGGCCTGAATGTACAGGCCCCTTACGGCTCTAAGAGAGATCAAAAGGTCTCTCTTTGTCCTGCCACCCCTTCTTGTTAAAGTATAGACTGGCATTTGTCTCCTTCAGGGAAAAAACACACCGGTGACCTTTTTGCCTGTTTTTCTGGTGCTGATAAGCTCATCATGCCTGAAACCTGTTTTTATCTAATGTTCTATTGATGAAGCCTGTTTTCTATCTAATGTTCTAATGATCTTAATCATGTTGGGCGCTAGGGTAATTAACGCTTTACTGATCTTGAGTGTGGGAATTTAAAACATCTGTAGCTCTGCACGTATGCAAACCCTCGATCTATTCTTAGTAACTCCTGTTAGCGTATATATAGGCGTGGTATTCTTCAACAAAGTTGGCGGAGTCAGACGCAAGCGGACTCCGTCCCTCTCAACCCCATCTTTCTCTTTCTGAGTCTTCTTTCTGAGTCTTATTTTTCCTAGGTACTCTGGTAATTGCGTTCTTGACCAGTTCGTTTGCCGGCAGGCTCCGGCAGTGAGGCAGTGGGGAAGTAAAGGGAAAGGGTTTTCAGTCTTGCAAAACATCTCCAAGGGAATGGTCAGCCTTTGGAAGGGGTTTGTTAATCGCTTCTGTTCACAGGTGGGCAGGGACAAACTCTCTCTCCCTGAGCTGAAGAAAGGCCCTTTAGTTTACAGTCAAGCAGAGGGGCAGGGTCCTGCAGGCAAGTCATTAAGTGTGATTATAATAACAAGAGCACTAAAAAGCAAATCAAAGAAAGAGTTTCCGACATGGAGTCAGAGTTGGCTTCTCCCTGCAACAGGCCCATTTCTCAGGTTTAGAGAGAGAAAATGTTCCTGATGTCAGATATGCTTGTGCCCCAGCTGGGGCCTTTACACTAGACTGACAAAAGAGACTCACAGAAAAACAAAAGAAAGAAGTTTGTTGGCATGTGCACTACACACAGGAGTGCAGACACATGGGACTACCCACAGATGGGTAGCCAAAGACGTGGTTAGAACTTGGAATCTAGGTATTAGGTAGTTAGGATAAGAAAAAGGAGTCCAAAACGGTGGTGGCTAAAAGACAAAGAAAGGAAAAGAATGTGAAAACAGAGAAAAAGAAAAGCCAGGGACCAGAATGAGAACCTCAGGTGAAACAAACACATCCCTTCCTGGCTGGCCCAATGTGCACAGGTCAGGCTCCTGACAGGGAAGACAAACCATATAAAAAGAGGAAGCCAAGACAGATTGCTTCCATAAGCTTCTTATCCTTCTCCATCAGAGGGAAGACAGACTGAAAACCACAATCACAGAAAGCTAACCAATCTGATCATACGGACCACAGCCTTGTCTAACTCAATGAAACTATGAGCCATGACACATAGGGACACCCAAGACAGATCGGTCATGGTGGAGAGTTTTGACAAAATGTGGTCCATTGGAGAAGGGGATGGCAAACCACTTCAGTATTCTTGCCTTGAGAATACCATGAACAGTATGAAAAGGCAGAAAGATAGGACACTGAAAGATGAACTCCCAGGCTCGTAGGTGCCCAATATGCTATTGAAGATCAGTGGAGAAATAACTCCAGGAAGAATGAAGAGGCAGATTCAAAGCAAAAAAAAAAAAAACCACACTGTTGTGAATGTGACTGGTGATGGAAGTAAAGTCCAATGCTATAAAGAGCAATATTGCATAGGAATCTGGATTGTTAGGTCCATGAATGAAGGCAAATTGGAAGTGGTCAAACAGGAGATGGCAAGACTTGAACATCGACATTTTAGGAATCAGCAAAGTAAAATGGACTGGAACGGGTGAATTTAACTCAGATGATCATTATATCTACTACAGTGGGCAAGAATCCCTTAGAAGAAATGGAGTAGCCATTATAGTCAACAAAAGAGTCCAAAATGCAGTACTTGGATGCAATCTCAAAAATGACAGAATGATCTCTGTTTATTTCCAAGGCAAATCTTCATTATCAAGGTGACCCAAGTCTATGTCCCAACCAGTAATGCTGAAGAAGCTGAAGTTGAACAGTTCTATGAAGACCTACAAGACCTTCTAAAACTAACACCCAAAAAAGATGTCCTTTTCATTATAAGGGACTGGAATACAAAGGTAGGAAGTCAAGAAACACCTGGAGTAACAGGAAAATTTGGCCTTGGAGTACAGAATGAAGAAGGGCAAAGGCTAATAAAGTTTTGCCAAGAGAACACACTGGTCATAGCAAACACCCTCTTCCAACAACACGAGGGAAGACTCTACACATGGACATCACCAGATGGTCAATATCAAAATCAGATTGATTATATTCTTTGCAGCCAAAGATGGAGAAGCTCTATACGGTCAGCAAAAATAAGACCGAGAGCTCACTGTGGCTAGGATCATGAACACCTTATTACCAAATTCAGACTTAAATTGAGAAAGAAGGGAAAACCACTAAACCATTCAGGTATGACCTATATCAAATCCCTTACAATTATACAGTGGAAGTGAGAAATGGATTCAAGGGATTAGATCTGGTAGACAGAGTAACTGAAGGACTATGGATGGAGATCCATGACACTGTACAGGAGACAGGGGTCAAGACTATTCCCAAGAAAAAGAAATGCAAAAAAGCAAAATGGTTGTCAGAGGAGGTCTTACAAATCGATGTGAAAAGAAGAGAAGAGAAAGGTGAAGGAGAAAAGGAGAGATGTACCCATTTGAATGCAGAGTTCCACAGAATAGCAAGGAGAAATAAGAAAGCCTTCCTCAGTGATCAGTGCAAGGAAAGAGAGGAAAACAATAGACTAGGAAAGACAAGTGATCTCTTCAAGAAAATTAAAGATACCAAGGGAATATTTTATTCAAAAATGGGCTCAATAAAGGACAAAAGTGGTATGGACCTAATAGAAGCAAAATATATTAAGAAGATGAGGCAAGAATATACAGAAGAACTATACAAAAAAGATTTTCACGACCCAGATAATCACAATGGTATGATCACTCACCTAGAGCCAGACATCCTGGAATGTGAAGTCAAGTGGGCCTTAGGAAGCATCACTACGAACAAAGCTAGTGGTGGTGCTGGAACTCCAGTTGAGCTATTTCAAATCCTGAAAGATGATGCTGTGAAAGTGCTGCACTCAATATGCCAGCAAATTTGGAAAGCTCAGCATTGGCCACAGAAATGGTAAAGATCAATTTTCACTCCAGTCCCAGGGAAAGGCAATGCCAAAAAAATGCTCAAATTACTGCACAATTGCACTCAGCTCACACACTAGTAAAATAATGCTCAAAATTATCCAAGCCCGGTTTCAACAGTACCTGAACTGTGAAATTCCAGAGGTTCAAGCTGGATTTAGAGAAGGCACAGGAACCAGAGATCAAATTGCCAATATTCTGTTGGATTATCAAAAAAGCAAGGGAGTTCCAGAAAAACATATACTTGTGCTTTATTGATTACACCAAAGTCTTTGACTATGTGCATCACAACAAACTGGAAAAGTCTTAAAGAGATGGAAATGCCAGACCACCTGACCTGCCTCTTGAGAAATCTGTATGCAGGTCAGGAAGCAACAGTTAGAACTGGACATGGAACCACAGACTGGTTCCAAATCTGGAAAGGACTACATCAAGGCTGTATATTGTCACCTTGCTTATTTAACTTATATGCAGAGTACATCATGAGAAACACTGGGCTGGATGAAGCACAAGCTGGAATCAAGACTGCCGGGAGAAATATCAATAATCTCAGATATGCAGATGACACTACTCTTATGGCAGAAAGCAAAGAAGATCTAAAGAGTCTCTTCATGAAAGTGAAAGAGGAGAGTGAAAAAATTGGCTGAAAACTCAACATTCAGAAAACCAAGATCATGGCATCTGGTTCCATCACTTCTTGGGAAATAGATGGGGAAACAGTGGAAACATTGAGAGACTTTATTTTCTTGGGCTGCAAAATCACTGCAGATGGTGACTGCAGCTGTGAAATTAAGACTCTCGCTCCTTGGAAGAAAAGCTATGACCAACCTAGACAGCATATTAAAAAGCAGAGACATTACTTTGTCAACTAAGGTCCTTCTAGTCAAGGCTATAGTTTTTCCAGTAGTCATGTATGGATGTGACAGTTGGAATATAAAGAAAGCTGAGCGCCGAAGAACTGATGCTTTTGAACTGTGGTGTTGGAGAAGACTCTTGGGAGTCCCTTGGACTGCAAGGTGATCCATCCATCCTAAAGGAAATCAGTCCTGAATATTCATTGGAAGGACTGATGCTGAAGCTGAAGCTCCAATACTATGGCTACCTGCTGCAAGGAAATGACTCATTTAAAAGACCCTGATACTGGGACAGATTGAAGGCGGGAGAAGAAGGTGACGAGAGAGGATGAGAGCATTGGATGGCATCACCGACTCAATGGACACTTTTGAGGAAACTCCAGGAATTGGTGATGGACAGGCAAGCCTGGTGTGCTGCAGTCCATGGAGCCACAATGAGTCAGACACGACCGAGCGACTGAACTGAACTGAAGACGATTGAGACCTCTCCTTTGGGGTCGGCCCACCCTCACACCCCGAGAGCACGCTGTGCTTTGTTTGCCGAATAAAACTCCGAGCCATAACCGAGCTGTAACACTGGTCCACCGTTTCAAGTTTTTACTGTAACAAGACAAAAGCAAGGAAATGACGCACTCTCCCGACACAGGTACCTAAACTTTGGAGAGAGAGAACGGCACCTCTGGGAAAAATGAGTTTTGGAAATATAAAATGATTTCCTTCTTTCTGTTGCCTGAATAGTATCCCAATGTGTGTGCATGTGTGTGTGTGTATGTATAGTCACAACTGTTAGGCTGATTCCTCACCTTTGAAAGTGATTATCATGTATGCTCAGTAAGTACAGATCTTTATTTGGTCCTAAGTGGCACAAACTTCCTTTGAAGTTTGAGACAAGTGTCAACCTTTCAGTACTCCACCAGTCAATTCTCTGCTGTCAAGCATTGTACCCTACTCTCCCATGGGATTTCTTTGGCTATTAATACAAACTGTTAATTATAAACTATGTAGAGTTCAGGAAAGAGAAATATCAGAGAACAGAGAAAGAGAATCCACTCTCATGCCAGTAACTTAAAAACGTCCATGCCTTTATGGAGAAACATCTGTTTTCAGTTTTGTTTTTCTAGACAATCAAATGTTTAATCTCCTTCAGAGATTAAATCAGTGTATTTTCAAAGCATGTGTATTTTTTCTTTTTTTTAATACATTTTTTTAGGTTAGATTTAGGCTTACAAAAAATCGCTTTAACATTGTGATGGCTATTTTAGGATTTCTCCTTCCCATAAAAAATTTAAAATCATTTAATTGACATCTACAGAAGGCCTTGCTGAGATTTTGATTAGGATTGCATGGAATCTATTGACCAGTTTGTGAAGAATTTACATCATAATGATACTGAGTCTTCCAGTTCATGAGCATGAAATGTCCATGTATTTGCATGTTTGAATCATTTTACCCCTTTCTAGTTCATTTGATTTTTTTCAATAATCTCTTCTTCCCTTCTGACACCCAACTGAAATAAAAAAGGACTTTGTAATATAAAACAAAGTGTCAACTATCAGTGGCTTAACATAAGTATTATTTTATTTTAGATCCCACAAAGTCCAAAACAAATGTTCCTCATTGAGGGGCAGATTTCATGTGAATAAGCATATATTCTCCTTCCACCCTGTGGCTCTGTCCTTCCTAAGAGCCCCAGAAGTCATTTGTTTCATTTTATACTTCTGGCAGGCATATGGGAAAAGAAATCACATAGAAGCAAAATCTATTTGACATTAGTAAATATTCTCTATATGGTTGGTTTCTTTATATCATATTTAAATACTTATGTGTTTGCATGAAACCTACACACATATTATTGTAATAACATGATTATTATTAACCACTAGGGCCATAAATATATATATGTATCTCACAACTATATCTTAAATTTAAATATATATACTATATATATACACTAAACTAGTATTATTTATTTTGCTTGTAAAGATAAGTTTTAGTCCAGGTCTGGCTATGACAACACATATTGAAAGCAATATATTCAGAGAAAGTATATATTATAGATATAAGATGCTCAAATGCATAAAACAGAAAGGGAAATGTCTCAACTATAAATTCCCACTATGTTAAGTTGCTGTAATCTGTAATTTTCTACTGTTTGGTGAAAAATGTAACATTAAAGCTGAATAGAAATAATCTTAAGATACTATCACAACAATCATGTATACATATCCTGATCACTCATGTATCAGTTATTACTAATTTGCTTTTATATTTTTAAACTGAAATGAGATGAGTTTTTAACCTAATATATTAAATATCAAGATTGTTTCTATTAATAAAATGGTGAAATATAGTCATATGATAAAATCACAATAAAGCCAAATGGGACCAAAATGGAATAACACTCAAAATTGTGCAAAATATATCCAAATACATTATCCAGTATAACCTCAGAATTTTCCATGAAAGGTCACTTATTATCATCACTTTAAATGTGAAGGAGAGAAGACTCAGAGGCAGAGGTCTTACTTTTGGTTCAAATAGTGTTTAAGGAGAAAAATTAGATCACAGATACACATTTTTTTTTTTTTACTTTAAATCCTATGAACTTATATTTTGTAATGGTGATAACAACTTGGGCTCTTGAAATTCACTTTATTATTTAAATTGGAGATAAGTAAAAACTGTATTTCACTCTTTATTTTTCAAAGAAAGAGAGGCCCAAGGGTCTAAGAATGATATGCTGCTGCTGCTAAGTCACTTCAGTCACGTCCGACTCTGTGCGACCCCATAGACGGCAGCCCACCAGGCTCCCCGTCCCTGGGATTCTCCAGGCAAGAACACTGGAGTGGGTTGCCATTTCCTTCTCCAATGCATGAAAGTGAAAAGTGAAAGTGAAGTTGCTCAGGCATGTCCCACTCTTAGCGACCCCATGGACTGCAGCCTACCAGGCTCCTCTGTTCATGGGATTTTCCAGGCAAGAGTACTGCAGTGGGTTGCCATTGCCTTCTCCCAAGAATGATATGAATAAGGCTCAAAAAACGCTCTTAACACTGAGTGTTCACTAAATTATCACATTCGGTCCTAAAACTAAACTTAACCCTATTTTTGACAATTTCCCTAATCGTTAGCTAAAGCTGCATCTTTATAAAACAATCTCAAAAATGATTTCCTAAAAGAATCATCAAATTTTCCCTCTCCAGTCAATTCTGGTCACATTTCATGGAAAATTGACTCGACACTTAAGATTGCTTACGTTTTCTCAACACAGGATGAAAGTTAGTATTAATGTATTTAAATATTTTGAAATAAAATAGCCAGATAACATTAGACATGAGTTTCCATTTTGCTTACCCAGATTTCAGAAAAATCAGTACTATATAACACAATTTTCAGTTCAGTTCAGTTGCTCAGTCGTGTCCGACTCTTTGTGACCCCATGGACTGCAGCATCCTAGGCCTCCCTGTCCATCACCAATTCCCGGAGTTTACTCAAACTCTTGTCCATAGCATCAGTGATGCCATCCAACCATCTCATCCTCTGTTGTCCCCTTCTCCTCCCACCTTCAATCTTTCCCAGCATCAGGGTCTTTTCCAATGAGTCAGTTCTTTGCATCAGGTGGCCAAAGTACTGGAGTTTCAGCTTCAACATCAGTCCTTCCAATGAATATTCAGGACTGATTTCCTTTAGGATAGACTGGTTGGATCTCCCTGCAGTCCACGGGACTCTCAAGAGTCTTCTCCAACACCACAGTTCAAAAGCATCAATTCTTCAGCACTCAGCTTTATTTATAGTCCAACTCTCACATCCACACATGACTACTAGAAAAACCATAGCTTTGACTAGATAGACAATTTTACACACACACACAAAAATATGCAGTATCAAGTAGTATGTTTAAGTAATATCATCTAAAACTAATATTAATCAATTTAGTATTTTTGTAAAAACAAAGTTGAGGGAAAATAATCTTTATATATAGAAAATTTGCATTACAAACGTAGATCCTAACCAAAACCACATAGTTTGAATAAAGCACTATTTTTAAAACGTCAAAAAATCTGCAGGGGTTATAAAGTATTTTTAATAGCTCTCATTTCCCATTGTGAAATAATAATAATTGGTTTGTATTTCAATATTAGAAAGAAAGTGCCTCATGATACAGTCACTCAATAAATAATTTGAGACTTAGTCCAAAAACTTATAAATTTAAATTTGAACTTTATTAGAGATGCTATTGTCATTTTTGTGCCAAACTTTATTGTGTTTCAGGCACTGATTAAAGTGAACCAATTACTTCTCCTTGAGTAAAGACTCATTTTGTTATTGGGATTAAGACTCAGATTTTAAATATTGGCATCTATACTTCTTAAATAATATTGAGATATATTTAAGGACTGATATTCCTTTGGTTGATAATTTTAATCTTAACCCTATTTTAATGCAGAAGATGATGGTGATAAAGGTTACCAGTTGCACAGATCCATCCAGATTCTTCTACTTGATTATACACACTTCAAATATAACTGTTGCCATAGAAATTAAAATCAATAAGGTTTTAGTTATCAAAGGCATCTTGGTTTCTTTCCTAAGAGGCTGAAAAGAATAAAGAGACTTTGTTACTCTCTTGGTTCATCTAAAGGGAATCCCTTTGTGCCCAAACCAAAGGGCATTAGGTAAAATCAAGCGGAGGAAGCGGATGGACTGTAGCTGAGTCAGCAGCCACCTTCCACCTTTCACTGCTGCAAGAACTCTGTTCTGACCCTCTGCCTCCCAACTTCTGAATATACTCATGGCTCTCAGTACTAAATCCATCTCCTGCAATTTTAAAGATGGAGAACCACATGTATAATTGATAGCTTAACAAATGCAGGCCTCACAAACAGGTTCATCAGATGAAGAGACACTCCTGAGATTCAGTCAACAGCAATCTACTGCATTAAGATGCCTCTGCTTGCTGATACATTTCCTGAGAATTCAGGAAGTTTACGACCTGAATTTTAATCTCTTTAAGTGATAAAGAAGAAAACAGAATACAGAGGGATAAAAATTCTCTGAGCTATTCAGTGAAAGTTAAGAGTTATATTTGGAAGACAACTATGGATCTAGTTAAACATAGTATTATAAAAACTTGCAAACTTTATATACGTGGATTTTTTGAAAATAAATAACAGCTAATAAAATGGAAATATGCCCAAATCATAAGCTTAGAACTTCTGCAGCCATATCAAATAATAACAAAAGAAAAGGTGAATACAGAAATTTAAACATATTAAATTTGTTACAAATAAAAATGTTTTTCATGAATAATATAGTTTTGAAAGTAAAGAAAAAAAATTTAAGAAAATCAGTCCTTATATGTAGCACTTGGAAAAAAGTCATATAGTTAAAGGGATAGCATTATTTCTAATTAAATTAGAAAAAAATCAAAGTATAGTATAGCATGCAAATGATTCAAAAGGTACCAGTATCTTAAAATTGCACAACTATTTTATTTTTTTGCATGTGAATGCATATAACTCTTCTTTTAGTAGAGGTTTATCAAAATACTTATAAAAATTCCTGATATATTATAAAATATATCTCTAGCCCATTTCCTTCTCCAGGGAGGGCTAAACATACCTATAGATAATTGCTGGTCTTTCTGCTTTCTTCAAAACACTTTATTTTCATCATGGTATTTTAAAGTGGAGATTAGCTATACTTTTCTGAAATTCTAGAATGCATTTATTGCTTCTCAAATGTATACTATGATGTTATTATTTTATAGAAATAAACATACAGGGAAAAGTTCAGAGTTACCAGAAAAAAATAGTTTCTGTTTATAGTAGTTAGTAAAAACCAAACCTGTTATGAAACTTGAAATGTCTTACTATTTTCTTAATATAATGACCATTTATCTTACTAAATCTCTTCTATTATTTAAATCCAGGTAAGTTATGCAAACATATACTAAACCTGCTTTCCAAAAACCCAGAACAATGAAGAGAAATTGAAATGTACAGCTAAGAACATTTTCTTCCAGAAATGCATTTATAAACAGCCTGCTGTGTTTATAAAATTAAAGTGCTTCAGTACATAAGTTTGTTAGTCTTCACAACATTTAAAAGTGATAAGAAAAGTTAAAATAATTGGTTCAGTGACATAACAACACACACATTGGTTAGAAACTAAAAACAGAAATAAAAATACTGATGCTATGTTTTTAGACTTAGTTCTTTTTCAGATTCAAATAGAAATTGAGGTTATTTAGAAAGTGTAGGTAAATGTCCTCAAGCTGTGAACATGAATGAGATCTTGAAATGGAATGTATAGTATAGAGGGTTAGATGGGGAACTGCAGATATATCTAGCCTGGGAATGAATGAACTGCCGATCCATGATCGATCCTCACCCTTTAAGAAAGTATACAGAACTAGCATTGGTCAGTTTTAAGCAAATGCAGGTGCTGGGGTCTTGGGGGGCCTCACTGATTACATCGGGAACTGGCTATAATGTTTCTCTCACTATGACACAACAGTAGCCTTTAGGGGCATCCATGCACTGTCAGATCCGAGTGTGTGATCTGCAGAGTCGTGGTCCAAGTTTACCCAGTTGCAAAGACATCAGTAGAAAATGGAAAGCAAAGACAAAGAGGTACGAAATAAGCCTGACTGTGTAAGGAGAGCAAATACAGAGTAGATGAATAAAATAGAATCAGAAGTCTTAAACTGGGTCAATATCCTCTTCTTTTTGACCCTCAAAATTCTGTTACGTGGCAGAGTTTTAATGCGCTGGTTTCTTCCACTTATCTGAAAGCCACAAGTGGATTCACAGTGCAGTCAGATTACTGATGAATGTGAATAAGGGAACTCTAGAGCAGAAAGACCTTCATTAGATAAGTGGTGATACGCCAAGTACCGGTGTGCTGATGAAATCAAAGTTGTCATAGCACTAGAGTATTCACTAAAAACTGGACTGTCTATGAAATTAATCACCTCTAAATCACGTCTCCTCTTCCTTAAATCAAAATAAACTCTCATTTTCCAAATAATTTATGTGTAGTCATTATCTGATTTGGAGAAATTGTCGAAACGGGGGAAAAAATAAAAACATAACAAAGGAAAACAACTACAGAAGGAGGCTGCAAATACCTAAAATTGAAAAAGTGTGAGGATAATGTTAAATCTGCTCAAATGGTCTGAGAGAATAGATTATACCACACTGAGATTTTGGCCATTGAAGATCTAATGATGAGACCCACTAAAAACTGAAATAGAAAAAAAAAAATGAACACAAATGAGGATATCTTTTCAAAAGATGATGGTTTGACTATAAAAAAATTAAGGAAATTCACTGATAAAATTGTGAAAAAATTTTGCAGAATTGATCCAAATGCCATCAAGCTGTAGAAATCAATTAGCTAAATTTACCGTACAGTTGCACTCAATTCAACTCCTAGTAAGGTTATGTTCAAAATCCTTTAAGCTAGGCTTCAGCAGTATGTGAACCAAGAACTCCTAGATGTACAGGCTGGGTTTAGAAAAAGTGAAGGACTCAGAGATCAAATTGGCAACATTCATTGGATCATAGAGAAAGCAAGGGAATTCCAGAAAAACATTTACTTCTCAAGTGGTGCAGTGGTAAAGAATCTGCCTGCCAATGCAGGTGACTTGGATTTGTTTCCTGGGTGAGGAAGATGCCCTGGAGGAAGAAATGGGAACCCACTCCAATATTCTTGCTTGGTAAAAAGTCCCATGGACAGAAGAGCCTGGCGGGCTACAGTCCATGGGGTAACAAAGAGTCAGACATGGCTGAGCGACTGTGCAGAGAGCTACTTCTGCTTCATTGATCACACTAAACCCTTTGACTGGGTGGATCAGAAAAAACTGGAAACTTCTTAAAGAGATAGAAGTACCAGAGCACCTTACCTGTCTTCTCAGAAGCCTGTATGCAGATCAATAAGCAACAGTTAGAACCGGACATAGAACAGACTGGTTCAAAATTGGGCAAGGAGTACATCAAAACTGTATATTGTCACCTTGCTTATTTATATGCAGAGTACATTATGTGAAACACTGGACTGGATGAACCACAAGCTGGAATCAAGAGTGCTGGGAGAAATATCAACAAGCTCAGACTAACAGCAGAAAGTGAAGAACTAAACAGCCTCTTGATGAGGGTGAAAGAGAAGAGTGAAAACTGGCTTAAAACTCAACATTGTAAACACTAAGAGCATGGCATCTGGTCCCATCACGTCATGGCAAACAGAAGAGTAAAAATGGAAGCAGTGACAGATTTTAATTTCTTGGGCTCCAAAATCACTGCAGACAGTGACTACAGCCATGAAATTAAAAGATGCTTGCTCCTTGGAAGGAAAGCTATGACAAACCCAGACAGCATATTAAAAAGCAGAGACATCACTTTGCTGACAAAAGTCCATAGAGTCAAAGCTATTCCCCACCCCCCAGTAGTCATGTACTGATGCGAGAGTTGGACCATAAAGAAGGCTGAGAACTGAAGAATTCATGCTTTTGAACTGTGGTGTTAAAAAAGACTCTTCCTAACAGAAATGAATCCTGAATACCTGAATGTTCAGTGGAAGGACTGATGCTGAACCTGAAGCTCCAACACTCTGGCCACCTGATGCGAAAAGCTGATTCATGGAAAAAGATCCTGATGCTGGGGAAGACTGAAGGCAAAGAGAGAGAGGTGCAGCAAAGGATGAGATGGTTAGATAGCATCATCAACTCAGTGCGCATGAACTTGAGCAAACTCCAGGGGATAGTGAAGGACAGGCAAGTCTGGTGTGCCGCAGGCCATGGGATCACCAAACGTCACACACGACTTAGCTACTGAACAACAACAAATTTATCATTATGATTTTATCATGAATTTTGGCAAAGAAATTCTGCCACAAAATATATACTGTTAGTTTATTCTTTGTGTTAAAGTTTCTACTCATAATATTGACTTTATTTTTACTAAAGGGAAAAATTTTAATTTATACTTGAGTTTTTTTAAATGTAAATTCCCAATACTTAAAAAAAAAAATCCCACTTATCTTCCTTACCTTCCTTTCCTACCTCCTTTTTTTTTTTTTAACCTTTTTTCCCCCTCTTTCTTTAGGTCACCTTGATTCTCTTTGTGTCCCTTTATTCTGATATCAATCATAGACCAATAAAGACATCCCAAACTGACAGATTTTCCATTGTAACCATATCCTCAAATGATTCACGTGTGCACTTTAAAGTGTCTTTAAAAGTAATGACACTCCAGGATCTGCAGTTCTCAAGCCAGCTTGCATGCAAGCCAAATCAGAATCCAGTAGCTGGGTGTTAGCAATCTTTATAAGCTGTTCAGGCAATTCTAATATATATCCAGAGTGTGAGTCCACTGTGGGCAAACCCCTTGAGGGCAAGACCATCTGTTAATTAATTTTACGACTTTCTCAAGGGCTTAACAAAAAGTTTGGTTGTATATTAGTGGGTCTTTGTCAGACCCAGAATAGCATTTCCTATACTCCAAACAGATGATTTGATACCATTCGAATTACAAGTGGTTAACTGAATTTGGGGGTTTCAATTCTGAAATGCCTTCCTCAGACAATTTCTAAGGCAGATGCTAAAATGGAAACACAAACCCCAGTGACCATGAATAAAGCACACTGACCTTGAGTTAAAGCTGACAGTGGCCTTTTCTTTATGAAAATAATAGCTTTTGTCACTCACCCTATGAGGTAAAATCAAACAAATAAATAACCAAGGATTCTACAAATATAAAATGCTTTTTATATAAGAACAAAACTACTGCTTCATCAGTATTGTTCCACAAAACAAAGTATACTCTGACCACAAAAACTGGAAACTAAAATCTATTGTGTTTGTAAGAGCCAAAAGCTGGGTTCTCTTTGTCCTTAATTCGTATGCGTTCCTCATTCTTTAGAATACTGTGGATATGCACAATGAATGTCACATGTAGCTCTTTGCTTCCTTTCTCAGTAACCTTTTTGACAGTGGTACATGCAATATCAGTTTTAACTTAAGTTTAAATAAAATGTTAATATTTGATTATTTTTCAGAACAACTTATAAAGAACTCATTGACTTTAGAAGGTTAAGTATTCTTGGTCAAAAGGGCTCAGAATAAAACAAGCTAAAAAAGATAGCTCTAGATTGTCACTATGCTTATAATATACAAATTCATTTATATAGTTTTTACAGTACACAGTTACTTCTTTCTCAATATTTATGTAAGTAGATAGCATGGGCTCAGAACAAATAATATGTAAAAATATCTTCTGTACTTTTTTCATGCAGTTCTCTTCTCCCAAAATATTTAGAAAATAGTTAATATAGTAATACCTAGGGATGCCTCACTGACATGATTTATGCCTTGCAATCATAAAATATTGTGTCTAGTCAACTGAATTTTAAGCAGCTAAATGGTAGTCAGAAAATTTTATCCCACTTAGGAATAAGTTCACAGTGACAGAATATATTTCCCTTGTGAGTCCAGACATTGTCAGTGAGGAAAGGCTTTTAGTTGCTCTTGGGCTGGACTTGAATCTCTAAAGAAAAAGGCACTTACTAAAAGTATTATCTGAGTCACTTAAGATATATGGCCCTGACTGCTAGTACTTTCTCTATTTCTCACTTCAAATATGAACAAATGAGGGCTATTCCTCTCCCTGAAAATCTGGGACTGCTTCTTAAAGGTGGGAAAAGCTGAAAAAGAAAAAAAGTCAATGATGACTCAGTTTTTTGGGGGGAGGTGGTTATTCCTTCTGATTTTTAAATATCTGTCCTCACTTAAAATATCCACACAAAAACAAGTAATTTTTTCATACTGTTAATATCATAAGAAAATCCTAAAATTTGATGGAGATCAGAGAATGAACACTATTTCATTTGTGTTTCTTTCCAGAGAAACACTTTTTCAGTGGTTTATGGAGGAAAACTGATCTTCCACTGAATGGAACCAAAGTGCCTTAAACAAAATGGCCATTTATGAATAAACCTCTTAGGGCTACAGATTCATCATTCTGCTTTGTTTCTGTGAGCAGCTCAGGAGAGTTTTGTGATTTACTAGCTGGGGAGTAATTTATTTGTTGCTGACAGCGAGACCCTGAACAAGGGACCAGCACAAATAATGTGAAATGGTGCTAAATAAAGAGGACTAGGACATTATATCTTCCCTCAAAATATCTAGTCAAAAAACTGACTTAAATTAGTGTTTTATATCAGATAATCATGCCAGAGACAGAGTCTTCAGAGTATTCCTAAAGATTCCTATATAATGACTTTCAAAGAAGAAGAAAAAAAAAAAAAGATTACTAGGTCAAAAGTTGTGGTAGCTGAAAGGAGGTAAACTACTTTGTTGGAAGATTGAAAAATATGAAGAATATTGACACAATTACAGCACAGGGCAGGTTTATCTTAAATAAAGTCTAGCAGATGCAGAAAATGGCATCAGGTTAAGAAGAAACACAACCATGCAATTACAGCCTTAGACTTTACTGAATTGGTCACACTCAGGCCCAGCTGAAACAATTCGCTGCCTCTGCACTTCCGTGAGCAAGTTCTGATTCAAAACTCCTCTGTATAACAAGGTCAAGGCTTCATTCCAAGATGACCCTGAAGTCATCTTGGCAGGAAGTTCTAAATCACAAGATATCTGTTCTGTATAGACGCAGACAAACAGAATATTTTTGATAAAAAGAACTGACATCAAAATAAAAGTAAATTGTTTGATATACAGGACTTCTTTTTGTGTTGTTTGGTGACATAGACACAGGTTTTTGTTCTTGTTTTTCAAATATCCAGTGTAATGACTTTTATTTTTCTTAAAAAATAGCTTTAATTCAAGAAGAAAATCACTCTACTGTTTTCCCTCATTATTTTCCAGTAAAAGTACATAACATTATATAAAGCATGTCTTCAATCACTTCAGTTTCTCTCTAATGATATCAACAGCCATTTCCATTGGTATTTTATATTCTTGGCTTTTTCTCCATTAGGGCTTTTATTTTTTGAAGGTTTTTAAACAACTTAATTATTCAAATATTACAATATTTAAAATATTTATTTGAATAGTTTACATGTCCTTATTCACCCAATATTTCATTTTGACATACAATATGTTGTTTTTATTTTTTCTACATTAAATTTTTTATGCTTTCATATTTTTCAAGTTTACTGATGAATAACTGACAAATATAATTGCATAATTTAAAAGGTACAATGTGGTGATTTGAGATATATATACACAGACACACATATACACATATATATGTATACACACACACACACACACACACATGTGTGTGTATGTACCTCCCATAGGGCATTTTGAATTTAAGATTTGCGAACTTGAAAACAAGTAGACAGGAAATACTTGCAAGTGAATTCTGGTTTCATGTGCACATGCATCCAAGCTCAGCTGTGTCCGAGTCTTTGAGACCCCAAGGACTGGAGCCTGCCAGGCTCCCTTGTCCGAGGGATTTTCCTGGCAAGAGTACTGGAGTGATCGCTATTTCCTCCTCCAGGGGGTCTTTCCGACCCAGGTGTCTCCTGTGCCTCCTCATGGACAGGCAGATTCTTTACCACTAAGCTACTTGTCAATCCCTTCATATGCACAAGTACAATTAAAAAAATCTGATACTATTTCCAGTTCATACACATATTTTGTGACCTTAAAACTATACAACCTCATTAATCTCACTGATCTTTATCTCCCTCTACTACTATGTCACAAGTCTTTCTTTTAACCATATTATTAAATATTCTTATAAGACATGATTTTATGGCCACCTAGAGCCCAACTGTACATCTTGCCCTTTCACATTAAAGTGATCCGTTATTGCTGGACATGTAGTATTCTTTTTCTCTACTACCTAAAAATGTTATAATAATCATTATTGGACTTGCATCTTGAAATGCATCTTATATAATTTTCTTAGGGTCAATTTCTAGAATTAGTATTATAGGATCAATGAATATGAATATTTTTAATAAGGCAAATTTCTCATAAAATATGCATACATTTAATTGTTTTGGTCCTAAATGCTTGGCTACAGGCAGCATCTCAAAGATTCAATAATTAGATATGATATATACCTCTTCATTATTCTAGGAATATTTTGGTATATAAAGAATATATATATATACACACATATTCCTTCCCTTCTTCCCTCTATCTCTCCCACATTCATAACTTTCCTTTTCTAGTTCTTAACACTTTTACTTTCATTATATTTTATAATAGTTACTGGATATCTATAATACTTACAATTCTTAGAAGATTATAAAATGAATAATACCTGCCTTCAAATTGCTATTCGTCTAATATATGAAAACAAACAACAAAGAAAAACAGTGGTCTATACAGTTTGTATAAATTCACATGCTTACATTCTAACCCGCAATATGCCAGTAGCAGGTGACGGGGTCTTTAAGAGCTAAGTAAGTCAAGAGGGTAGAGTCCTCATGCGCAGGATTAGTGGCCTTCAAAAGTGATCCCAGAGAGCTCACCAGCTCTTTTTCCGCCACATGAGAATACAGTGAGAAAACATCTACAACCAGAAAGAGGACTCTCATACGAACCCCCCACGCAGGCACTCTTATCTCAGCCTTCATAACTGTTGATTAGAAGCCACCCAATCTATGGTATTTTGTTGTGTAGCTTGAACTAAGACAAATTGATGATACAGATAAATAGCTATAAATAGCTATGTGACAGGTAGAAAGTGCTAAGTACCTTACCAAAGGTTGCATCCATCCAGTTACCCATCCTAAGAATGCTTGTTTTATTTTTAGTAGTAGGTTCAGGATAACATGATTATTTTACATGAATGTTGCAGAATACATCCAATATCAGTGTAAAATGATAATAGACTGCTAACAATTAGCTCCCACCAAAACTTAGCCAGGCTGCATGTGATGAACACATGTCTTTCTTATTACTCACCTTGGCAATCATTTTTAATACCTTGCCATTTTTACAAGGACACCATGGCTTCAATCAGAAACTCAGAATTCATTTTAAAAGGTCAATGAGACAGGGTCACTGTTTCAGGCCTATTTCATACTGATGATATTATCAAATATAATTCCCCATGGAGTTACAAAACAGTAGAATGGAGATACTTTTCTGAGTCACTATTTACATTCAGAAAACACATATTTATGAGAACCAATGTAGCTTGGACCAATACTACAAAATAACACAATAGTAATAATCTAACTATTTAGTTTATTCAAATTAAATGTTTTGAATCTAGTAATAATATTTATGCATTAATTATTTTCAAGCTAAACAAAATAATTTATTTTAATGGTTTGGACTCAGTTCCTCCCAATGTCTACATCATAGCTGCCAGTAATTTAGGCAAGAAGGGCAAAAATAGCAGATAGTCTGTTTTAGGAGTTATCAGGTATAATCATTAAGCCAAACTTCTAAAGTAAATACTATTTGTTGTTTTTAACAGTTGAGTAATTGAACTTCATCAAATTTAAGGAATTTCTCCTAGTTCATGTATTTAGTATATGTGAGACAATTTGGACAAAATCAATCATATGACCAAGGCTAATGTCAATGTGGAAAAGGACAACATGAGGCTTCAATCTGGAAAACCTGATTTCTTGAAGGACAGCAAGCTGAAAGTCTACTTTTAAAATGATTAGTTATCAAACTGAGTATTCATAAATACAGATGGGGCTTCCTGGGTGATGCAGTGGCAGAGAATCTGCCTGCCAATGTAGGAGGTGCAAGAGATGCGAGTTTGATTCCTGGGTCAGGAAGATATCCTGGAGTAGGAAATGGCAACCCACTCCAGTGTTCTTGCCTGGAAAATTCCGTGGAGAGACGAACCTAGTGGGCTATAGTCCACGATGTTGCAGAGTCGGACATGACTGAGCACACACACACACAAATACAGACAACTTCTTACTTAGAAGTTTAAAACGCAATTTATCAAAATGTGATTTTTTATTTGTTACAGAAAAGTACATTAGAACACCAAAAATATTATATGCATGTTTGGAATTACAGAAACTCTAAACTTTTTAAGATATTCTTGACTCATGTACTTACTTATTCATATTTATCATGCAATATTAGGTACTCTAAAAAGCACAGAAGTAAGGAATGAGACAGACATATTTACTGTGCTCATGAATGTTTAAGGGATATTAAATAAAGACTTCTATAAATAATTTTAAAATGCAGTTGTAATAAAGTTTTACTTTTAAAAAGTTCAATATATACAGTAAAACAACGAAGCATGAAACACAGTTTATAACTTGAGAGACACTTTCACTAGCATCAAAAGTCCTAAAAATAAATAAACAGATACAACTTGTCTGTAAGTAGCAAAATAGTCTATCTCCAACTGCATTATATGATTACAGTTATACATAATTCATAATCCTTATAATTCCTAGTGCTATTTTATACATTAAAGTGGTCATGCAAAAAGATTAGCTCTGATGCTGAGGAAGGAGTTGACTCAAGAAAGGAAGAAAACAAAGGAATATAGAAGGTAACAAGTAAGAAAATTTCTCAACATTAAGAAAAAAATTAGGGGAGGTAATTTTTTTTAAAAAATCATCCTTCATATAGTTTCAAAACTACAACTTAAATAACTGAAGAATAATAAGAGTCTTAATAGTTGTCTAAGATTCTTTAAAGAACCTGGAGAAAAAGAAATCCAAATAGATAGAATATAAGCAGTTGTTGCCTTCAAAAAGCATATCAGAAATAAAGTAACATCTTTATCAGTGTGAATACTTTTCTATTTCTGCACTTCAAGGGAACCTAAAGACACTAGCTTTCTGTGCTATGTGTGGACTCAAACACCATGACTGTAATAAAAGGATCAAAATATCACTGTTATTTGTTTACTGAAAGGACTGATGCTGAAGCTGAAACTCCAATGCTTTGGCCAGTTGATGTGAAGAACTGACTCAGTGGAAAAGATCCTGATGCTGGGAAAGATTGAGGGCAGGAGGAGAAGGGGATGACAGAGGATGAGATGGTTGGATGGCATCACCGACTCAATTGACATGAGTTTGGGCAAGCTCCAGTAGTTGATGGACAGGAAAGTCTGGCATATGCTGTAGTCCATGGGGTTGCCAAGAGTCAGACATGACTGAGCAACTGAACTGAACTGATCACTGTCATGGGTCACTAGAAAACAGGAAACTATGGCCATCCATAATTCTCTCTCATATTTCCTATGAGAAAATATTTTGCTTTATATTGAAGTTGTCCACCTAGAGAAAACTTTGATAGAACTGGGCAGCATCCACTCATTTTAGATAGATAATATATACTTCACACTTGATTCTGGAATCCATGCTACATGGGAGGTCACTTTAGTCCTGTCCGACTCTTTTTGATCCTGTGAACTGTAGCCCACCGGGCTCCTCTGTCCTTGGGGTTCTCCTGCCAAGAATATTGGAGTGGGTTGCCGCGCCATCCACCAGAGGATCTTCCCAACCCAGAGATCAAACTTGCATCTCTTATATCTCCTGCATTGGCGGGCAGGTTCTTTACCAAATGATATAGAATGGCTTACAAACAGTGACCACACATCGCAGTGAGCATTTGAGAGCTGAAGATTCTGAGTTGAAGTATCATTCCCAATTAAATAATAATAGGGCTTCTTGGAAAAACAATTATAGCTTACACAAGGTACTTCTAGAACTCTGACAGACGAGACAGTAGAAGTGGGAGATTGGCTCCCCTGTTTTTGTTTCAGATTGGAACACTGCCTCAGAGCCAAGTGGGCAGTGGAATATCCTGCTATATAACCTTGCTCTCTTGTAGAACTCTTCATTATAAATTTTCACTCAGATTTCAAAAGCGACAGATTTATCACATTTGTAAATATTCAATTGCTAGATCAGCATATTTTAGTACATTCTCTTCACTTTTAGTGCCTTTTTATGTGTGCATATACATCCTCAATATTCATATTATCCTGCTACTTGCATGTCACACAAATATTATATGGTCTTGGGTATTCATTGAATACAAAGGTTTTTAATGCTCACATTGAATCACATTACATAAATGGGTGCATTTTTAAATTAATCTCTAATTGCATATTGCCCTATTATAAATTATCTTTTGATTGTTTACATTAAGGAACCTACTATATGATTTTCCAGCCAAATACTTATTATGTGATATAGTTATTAAAACTTGGGTTGCCTATCCCACCGTTAAATGGGATTGGTTAAAACTGAAGACAATCTTGGACATAATGAAATATTCTCCAAAGAGCTAATGTTACTCAAAAGTCTGATCATACACATAAACCATTATAAAATGGTTTCACCAATATTTCAGTAAGACTAGAAAGAAAGGGTAGGGGTAGAACAGGGGAGGGAGGAAAGGAAGAAAGAAGAGAGAGAATTGCTCCAAATAAAATTGAAAAGAAATAGGTGAAAGGGATAAATACAGGAAAGTAGAAATAGCTAGGGGTGAGAGGGTGACCCTGAATACCGCTAGGTCCAAGTTACATAGGAAAGAAAGAATTCCAAGCCATGTGGAACTTATTAAAGGTGTTATTTTTCAATAAGCAAATGTCAGACACTCACTTCACTCTACCTGTGGAAAGAGGGACTATGGTTCCATTATTTAGCAAAGACACATAGAAGAGGAGAAAACACTAACTGAATTGAGGGAAACTTCTAATCCTGGCAAATGTTAATTCTTCAATCTACTAATAATTTGATTAATAAATTCTTAGTGAAGCAAGTCTCAAAACATTTGGGCTTGGGACCCTAGGTAGAGAAAGTCATTGAAAGGATGTGGCTGCCAACTGACTGCAAGCTGGACCCGAGCAATTGGAAGCGCCTTCCTCCTCTCCTCGACCTTGGAGTGCATTGATATATTTCACCCACCATTCCACACTCAAAGTTGTTTCAAAGGCACATCTTTGAGAAAGTAAGGTGTTGAGACCATCTGGACTGAATATGTGATTTAACCCTGGTCAGGCCTCTAAGTAGACCAAGATTCTTGCCTGAGGTGCTGAGATCTAGCTGCAGCACCCAAGACAACCTCGTATGCAAGTTCCCGTGCTTGTTAAATCTGCCATCTGCCAGTCTGGAGTGGGTGCCTCTTTTTTAAGGCTCTCCTTGCCCACTGTGTACAGGGGCCAGTATTAGACCTCCCCAGGGAACTCTTGAGGTGGCAAAAATAACATCCCTTTAAGCTGTTTAAAAATAGAGGACTCACCCCCATGGACGGAGGAGCCTGACGGGCTGCAGCCCATGGGGTCACAAAAAAAAAAAAAATAGAGGACTCTAAGGAGATGGTGTTCATGTGGCCTATACCTATTAATATTTATCATATTGGAAATTAACACTGTGGGAAATATTTACAGACCAAATAAACTTATTACATATTTGCATAGTACATTTTTAAAATAACTACTTCTCAAACAAAAACATTTAGTGAGAAGAATGGTGCTGTATTGAATATTTTTAAATATCTGTAAAGACTGGCTTAATAGAGGACAGTAGCTTTCTTCTGTTTCTACATTCAGTCTGTGGCGGTGTATGTCCTTGGTTGAGGAAAACACAGAAACGACCCTCACACAGATACTTGAAGATGTGAAAATTAGGAAACATGATAATTGATACCACAGCAAATTCAGCAGTCTAAAACAATGCACACATTTCACTCCATAAAATTGATTGATCTGTCTTGCATTTTACATGGATCTTTTATTCATGCATGATTTTGCTAACACCAGACATCGATTATTTTAGAAACATTAGTTCACTGAGTTACGCAGATCCTCTAAATGTTTGACACATTTCATTATGCAGTAAGAAAAAAACATATTTTTATTTTTACTTTCAATCTTATTTGTAAAGTATTTAAGTATCTGGAAGCTTTCAAGCACCCAGGGTCTAATAAAAATTTTTCAGAATTCTAATTTTCTCTTGAAGGCCCGAAAATTGTCATTGAAAGAAAAACGCTGTCAGTTACTTTCCGTGAAGTTACAGAGTCTTCGTTCATTGTTAAGAAAACGTACATCAAACACTCACGTCTGGTTAACCACAGGTTGTCTGTTTTCTTTTTCCAAGTAAAATCAATTTTTTTTTAAATGAAAGAAAGCATCCAGACCAGCTAGTAGCACAATTGTACAGGTGCTTTACCTTGAATAGTCACATTTCATTATATAGTAGACATGATTACGTAAGTTTCTCAGTCATCCAAAATATCAAAAAGGATGTACACAAGCATTGAGATTTAACAAAATTAATTTTTCTTATTACATCCTCAAGGACTATCTTAAGTGAAACTGTTTTTTAATTTCTTTACAGCAAATTCATGGTGATGAAGAACATAATAACATCAGTACCTTTGAGGGCTACTGTCTTGCTTGGTGTTACTTTACCAGTCATTTTTCCACCATTGTTGTACCATCAGTGAAACTATGACACAGAGAAAAGGTAACATAATGTCATAATATTACTATAAAAACAACTTGACATCGCAGACCCTATGAAAGTGTTACAGGACCCACCACACCCTTAGGGGAGTAACATCATAATGAAATAAAACTCTAAAAAACAGCACTGCCAAAGGACAATCAAATATGAGATGCCCTCAGCTGTCTTTAACAAATGTTACTCTGATAAATGCTTTTGTCCACACCTAATTAAGTTCTGGAAAATATACTATTATCAGAATAGGAATGAGGTAAGAGCAACTTAATCATGCCTTTGCTTTGCCCTATTGTAAAAGGTAGTATAAGACTTTTTAAGGGTGTGGGTGCTGTATTCAGATTTTTTCTTCAATTTCATCAGGGCTATAATACAAACATTCTTGGTGTCTGACAACAGGTACTTAAATATATATTAACTGATAAATATGTATGTATCAATAACTATTAGTATTTATTGAATATTGTTGTTCAGTCACTGTTGTGTCCAACTCTTTGCAACCCCACGGACGGCAGCATGCCAGGCTTCCCTGTCCTTCACCATCTCCCAGAGTTTGTCCAAGTTCATATCCATTAAGTCAGTGATGTCTTCCAACCATCTCATCCTCTGTCACTCCCTTCTCCTCCTGCCCTCAATCCTTCCGAGCATCACGGTCTTTTCCAAGGAATCAGCTCTTTGCATCAGATGGCCCAAGTATTGGAGCTTCAGCATCAGTCCTTCTAATGAATATCCAGGGTTGATTTCCTTCAGGATTGACTGGTTTGATCTCTTTGCAGTCCAAGGGACTCTCAAGAGTATTCTCAAGCACCACAATTCAAAAGCAACAATTCTTCCGTGCTCAGCCTTCTTTATGGTCCAACTCTCACATCTGTACATGACTACTGGAAAGACCATGGTTTTGACTATATGGATTTTTGTCGGCAAAGTGATGACTCTGCTTTTTAATATACTGCCTAGGTTTGTCATGGCTTTTCCTCCAAAGAGCAAGCATCTTTTAATTTTGTGGCTGCAGTCACTGTCTGCAGTGATTTTGGAACCCAAGAAAGTAAAATCTGCCACTATCTCCACTTTTTCCCCATCTATTTGCCATGAAGTGATGGGAACAGATGTCATGATCTTAGTCTTTTAAATGTTGAGTTTTAAGCCAACTTTTTCCAGATGAGTTGGCCCACACTATCCAGACCCAACTTATAGTCTTCTAAGTAGAAGCTCTGAGAGACAGCGTGTTCCAGACCTACATCATGGGAGTTCATAGTGACAGAAGGTGGCAGAGTAGAAGCATGTGTGCTCATCTTCTCCTGCAATAACACCAAAATTGCAACTAGCTACTGACCAACCATTGACAGGAGGATGTTGGAACCCACCAAAAAAGATACCCCACATCCAAGGACAAAGGTGAAGCTACAATGAGATGATAGGAAGGGTGCAATCACGTTAGAATCAAATCCCATACATGCCAGGTGGTGACCCACGAAGTGAAGAACAATAATACCAAAGAAGTTCTCGTATTGTGGCAAAGGTTCTAGGCACCACATCAGACTTCCTAACCCGGGGATCTAACAAAGGGACTAGGAATCCCCAGGCAATCTGACTTTGAAGGACAGCAGAATTTGATTACAGAACTTCCACAGGACTGGGGGAAACAGAGACATTTGTAGGGCACAAATAAAACCTTGTGCTCACCAGGACCCAAGGAAAAGGAGACTGACCCTACAGGAAGAAGAGCCAGACCTGCCTGTGAGCGTTTGAGGGTCTCTGTGGAGGCGTGGGCCGGCTGGGTCCTGCAGTGGGGACAGGGGCAATGGCAGCAACAGTCCTGGGAGGCACTCCTTGGCCTTTTGGAAGTCCTTTTGGAAGTCACCTGCAGCCCTACCACAGACCTGTAGACACCAGGACTGGATGCCTCAGGCCAAATGACTAACAGCCTCACCTATCAGTAGAAAATTGGATTAAAGATTTCCTGAGCATGGCTCTGCCCACCAGAGCAAGACTGTTTCCCCCACAGCCAGTCCCTCCCATCAGGAAGCTTGCACAAACCCCTTATCCTCTTCCATCAGAGGGCAGACAGAAGCAGCAAGAACTACAATCCCACAGTCTCCACAGCGAAAACCACAATCACAGAAAGGTACTAAAACATTGCATATTAATATCAATTAATGAAGATGCATACATGACTTGAATCTAGTTTATCCAACTCTCTAACTATGTGAGTCGGGGGAACTTTCTCAGTTTATTTATTTCTCAGTAACAATAAAAGTAAAATATGCATTCTATGAGTACTATCATCATAGAAGTATGGTAAAGTTTATGCCAGATGCTCATCTCAGTACCTAATTCATGGAAATGTCTCACTCACTCACTCAATACAATCAATCTATTGTCAATAAACTCTTGAATCATTTCATTGTACAAACTTGCTTTCCTTTATTTCCTAATTGTTATCACTGAGAACAATTTTAAGTCTTTGAGATATTTGACACTAATATATGTGTCTCATAGTTCAACAAAAAATAAAAGAAAGGAAGGGAAGAAGAGAGGGAGGGTGGGAGGGGAGGGAGGAAAGACCACCTTAAGGTCAAACAGCAAAGAGAATTGAACATAAAAATTTAGGTATAAAAATGATGGAAGGACTAAAAAAGTTAATGCACTACTTGCGAGGTAGCCCAGACACTGGTAACTGCAGAAATCAGATCTCAACCTTGTTGATGGGAGGAAAATGAGAGAGAGGAGGTGGCCTTGAGAGAAACCACTCACCAGTGAAACAACAGAGAGAACCGTTCTATGATGTGAGCAGCATGTAAAATATTTGCTTCACCTCCATAAAAATTAAACTTGCTTTGATGAAGTGTTTTTGCCCAGGTTTGTCACTGTAAACAAGTTCTTATTAAGAAATGTTACTATTTTTATGAAATTTGTTTTTGAACGTGTTTTCAGGGCTATTTTCTGGGGGGGGGGGGGAGTGTTTACTCTCCCACCCCAAAATCAATGTAAACGTGCTGTGTGTGTTTGAGAGAAAGTCTGTTGAGGCACACACGTTACCATTGCCTAATGAACTCCCAAACCTCGAGCAATAATTTCAGCATGAAAGCCAGTTTGCCCTACATTTCTGAGCACTGATCTCCCTACTTATCTCTGGAAAACACGGATCCACTTTATGGACCCCACAGTCTTCTCTGAGGCAACTGCAACTTTCTTGGGCAGACAGGAAGATATCATGCTATCAAAGGTCAGAGACATATTGACTTATCAGCCAGGGGTAGCTGAGATGGAGAAAGAGTCACTGATCCCAACTCAGTACTGTACACGACACCCCTCCTCAGATCCAGTAAACGACTTCCTACTTATCCTGTTGATGGAAATAAATGACAACATTAGAACAACCAAATATATCTGGGTCACCATTAATTTTTCTTGGCTTTGCTTGGACAACACAGATCTTAGGTTTTGCTCTAGACTGAATGTCTATGTCACCCCAAAATTCATACGTTGAAGCCTAACCTCCAGCGTGTTGGTATCTGGTGAGGACTGTGGAAGTGGTGATGAGATTGCACCCTTATGAAAGAGACCATGGGCAGCGCCTTCACCCCTTCAGCCAAGGGAAGATACGGGGGAAAGATAGTCATCTGTGAAGCACGAAGTCAGCCCTCATAGGACACTGACTCAGGCAGTGCCTCGCTTTTGGGATTCCCAGCCTCCAGAACTGTAAGGAATAAATGTATTTTACTTATAAGCCACCCAGACTACAGTGTTTTGTTAGAGCAGACCAAACAAACAAAGTCACGCTTCTACACTGACCTAGAGATAATATTCAGAATAAGACACTGTGCCACTGATGGGACGACCAATGCTTCTGCCAGAATCAGCAAAGCCCCCGGAACCCCGCAGCTGGCTGGTACTACTAGCTCAGCCCTGAACACGGGTGCTGCTGGATTCCTAAGCCTCCTGCTGCTGGGCTGAGCACTCCTGTCCTGTCAGAACTGTTATTAAAACAGGAAAAAAATAGGAAAATAATTTTCCCTCCACAATTTCAATTTCTTGCCAGTGACTCCCATTGGCACAACATAAATGGGAGTCTAGGAAATGGACTATACAGACTTCTAGTCTCTGCGGCACAGAGTTGAACCCAGCATGACAGAAATAGAACTGCAGGGAAGTAGACAAATAAGGGGAAAAAAATAGAGTAAATATAAGTACAGCATCTATGTATGGTATGCCGTGTGATTTAACAATATCTGTGACAAATTCTCATTCCCAGAAACTCTAACCCTTTCACTGAATTACTGAGTTTTCTGAAGACATTAGAAAATTGGAATAATGATAATAATAAAAAATAGGCCAAGATTCTGACAAGAGACCCAATTTAGTCAACATTTATTTATTTGCCACATATTTATCAAGCACTAACTAAATGCCAGGAACCGTGCTGTATGTTGCTATGAGAGACACAGTGATGAACAAAAGAGACTACTTGCGTTCTGAGAGTCAGAAAGTGAGATGAAATAACCTCACAAATAGCTACAATCTAGAGCAGTGTAAGAGAAATCTGTGTAAGTGGTGCAGTGTTTTCTGAGCAGAAGAATAGGTGCCGTTTTGATGAGTGGATATGAGCAGGAAAATGTACAGTTTGAGCAAAGAGCAGCATGGGGAAAGTTCGAGGCTTATGTGACAAACAGCCACTACATCTGTTTATTTTGCTCCAAATAGTCTCTAATCAGTTAGCTGCCATTCCCTTTAGAAATGTTAAGTTTATTTCCCGCCCCCGCCCCCAGGAACACCAACATACGTCTATAATTAGTGTATTAAATTAGGAGATAACCCCCATTGTCTCCCTATTATCACTATTTCCCCTTGAGGATAAAGCTATTATAACCAAAACTGAAAATATTTTAATGTTTTCCTAATTATAAAAATAACATATTTCTTAATATATGATTTATCTAATTATTTTTAATGTTTCCAATCAAAACAGGCTCATTTTAGACAATGTGGGAACAATGTTGTGGGATATCTTGATTTTCACTAATTTACCACAAACTCATACAATTATAATAAATATGTGGTAAAAACACTTTTATTTAATAATTAAGGGCATCTCTGGTTAATTCCTTAAGGTCCCAAAAGTGCAGAAACTGCACTATAAAGAAAAACATGCTTAAGGTTTATGTTATATATTCCAAATCAATTTATACTCTTACCAATGATGATGGCCCCTTTGTGCCAAATTTGATTTTCATTACTTTATTGAAAGCATTTACATATATATTTATAAGCAATATTTCATCTTAAGTTTATCAGGATTTAGTATACTTATATAATCATAAAGCAATATTGAAGACTTTCGTATTACTTTTGGCCTGGAACAGCTTATATGGCAGGAAATGAAGGTGTGAAAGAAATGAAGAGATCAGTAAAACTGTCCAGAACTGGAGATGTTTTGGGGGAATAATTTTCTTATTTGTATTTGATTTTTATTTTGATACTTTTCTATTTTTCCTTCTGGCTTTACTGAGGTACGATTGACAAATAAAAAATTGTATATATTCAGGTTGCTCAATCTAATGTCTTTATACATGTATACATCATGAAATAATTACCACAATCAAGCTAATTAACACACCATTCACTTCACACAGTTACACTTCCTTTTTTAAAAAATACTTGGAATCTAGTCTCTTAGCAAATTTCAAGTATAAAAACATTACTATTAACTGTAGTCATTATATTGTGCATTAGGTCTCCAGAACTTAGTCATCTTACTACTGAACGATTACACTCTTAAACTAATATCTTCCCACCCTTCAGCCCCTGGTCATTCCATTTTACTCTGTTATTATAAGTCTGACTTTTTTTGTATGTGTGGTTTCACATATAAGTTATATTACGCAGTATTTGTCTTCCTGTGTCTAGCTTGTTTCACCCAACCTAATGTGTTACAGGTTGCTCTTATTGTCACAAACGGCAATTTGAAAAGGACTTCCTTCTTAATGGTTGATAGTTTTCCATTGTATTTTCATATATATCACATCTCTTTTGTCCACTCACCTGTCCATTAGTTAGACTACTGTGATTAATGCTGCAATGAACATTGGAGTGCAGATATCTCTTTGAGATACCTATTTTACTCCCTTCAGATATATATCCACAAATGAGATAGCTGGATCAAATAGCAGTTTTATTTTTAACTTTTAAAATAATTTCCATATTTTTTCCCATAATGGCTGTACCAATTTACATTCCAACCAATGGTATACTTGGGTTCCCTTTTCTCTTCATCCTTATAAACCCTGATTATCTTTAGACTGCTTGATGACAGCCATTCTAACATGTGTGAGGCAGTATCTCATTGTGGTTTGGATTTGTATTTCCTTAATGATTAGTCACTGCAGATGGTGACTGGAGCCATGAAATTAAAAGATGCTTACTCCTTGGAAGGAAAGTTATGACCAATGTAGAGAGCATATTAAAAAGCAGAGACATTACTTTGTCAACAAAGGTCCGTCTAGTCAAGGCTATGGTTTTTCCAGTGGTCATGTATGGATGTGAGAGTTGGACTGTGAAGAAAGCTGAGCACCGAAGAATTGATGCTTTTGAACTGTGGTGTTGGAGAAGACTCTTGAGAGTCCCTTGGACTGCAAGGAGATCCAACCAGTCCATCCTAAAGGAGATCAGTCCTGGGTGTTCATTGGAAGGACTGATGTTGAAGCTGAAACTCCAAAACTATGGCCACCTGATGTGAAGAGCTGTCTCATTTGAAAAGACCCTGATGCTGGGAAAGATTGAGGGCAGGAGGAGAAGGGGACGACAGAGGATGAGATGGTTGGGTGGTATCACCAACTCAATGGACATGGGTCTGGGTGGACTCCGGGAGTTGGTGGTGAACAGGGAGGCCTGGCGTGCTGCGGCTCATGGGGTCACAGTCAGACACGACTGAGCGACTGAACTGAAATGAATGATTAGTGACATTAAGCATTTTTTCCTGTGCCTGTTGGTCATTTTAATTGGGTCCTTTGTACTTTTTTTTCTGAGTTGTACACATTTCTTGGATATGGACCTCTTATCAGATTTACAGACATCTGTGTGATTTGCAAATATTTTTTCCCACTCCACAGGTTGCCTTCTCATTTTGTTGACTGCCTCATTTGCTGTGCAGAAACTTTTAGTTTTATATATTCCCACTTACTGATTTTCTTTGAAGTCCCACTTTATTTTTTACTTTAAAATGAAATAAGTTAAAGCTATTCATCTATATTTTTCAATGGATACTGTTTTAGCAAGCACTCCAAGTTTTGAGATGTATTGGTGACATAGGTGGTCTTCCCTAAGCAATCTATGATTATTGCCTTAATTTTCAACTCCTAAATCTTCATGTTTATAGTTGCTTTGTTTTAATTGGTAGATGGTGAGATTAAGTCATCTTTCGATTAGCCTGAGTAATAAGGATACTATATGGATTAAAATTGGTTTCAAGTTCTTTGTTATTTTACACATGAATAAAAAGGAGTTATCTTCCTTTTTTAAAAAAAATATTTTGCACAATTTTAAAGGTCACTTTACATTTATACAATCCTGGCTGTGTTTCCCATGTTGTGTAATTCATCCTTCAGCCTATCTAAAACTCAGTAGCTTGTCCCTTCCACTCTCCCACCCCGAGATGGCCCCTTCCCCACAACCTGGTAACACTTAGTTGGTTCCTTTTTTGTTATATTAACTAGTTTGTCATATTTTTTCGATTCCATATATAAGTGATATATAGTATTTCTCTTTCTCTGACTTATTTCACTTGGAATAATGTCCTACAAGTTCATCCACGTAGCTACAAATGGCAAGATTCCATTCTTTCTTAGGACTGAGTAGTATTCCTCTGTACGTCCACACCACATCGTCTCTACCCATTCATCTGTTGATGGACACAAGTTGCTGCCATATCCTGGCAACTGTAAATAATACTGCTATGAATATTGGGGTACATGGGGTTTTTTTTAATGACTTTTTTGACTTTTGAGAGGTTAAAAGGATGCTGGATGACTTACAAGGCTAGTTTAGGAAAAGCCTTTTTGCTTCTGCCTTAATCTTTTAGAACATTGGTTCTCCAAATGCATTTGGAGATGTCCTCACTTCAAATTGAGAAATCGAGCTGCAAGAAGCCCAGGCATCTAATGAAGTCATGTACCGCTGCTCTAACTGAGAGTCCAGGTGAGCCCGGGAGCATAAACTGCGTGACGTATCAATGAGTAATTCTGAACACCTCGCTGAGGCTTGCTATGCTCTGCTGACACTTAATTACAATTGCATGAAAGACCTCCAAATGGTGACCACACAGACAAGACCTTTTAATCCATTTTAATCTGCAAATTTGCAACACAAAAAGAGTTAACTAGAGCAGCTTTTAGTTTCCCCAGAAAAAAAAAAAAAAACCACGCATGGTAAGTATAATCTTGGCTTTTGCTTCAGAATACCTTCATTTATTTATCTTTATATATGTATGTATGTATGCATATATTTTCTTTTTCATTATGATTAAAAATAATAATGACAATTAGATTTGGCATAGAAGTACAGTTGACAATATTTTTCCTCAAGATTCTATAGCCATTCCTTCTTTCTCTGAAGGCATTTAATGTCATTGAATATGTTAATCTCAACCTAATTTTTGTATATTAACATGTGAGCTTTTTCCCAACTTTTCAAAAGTCTAAACTCCTATGAGATTAATCTTTATTCATGAGATTTTTAAATGTCACTTCATTAAGTGTTCCTTTTAATTATTTTTCCTGCTTTATTTTGGTTCATTTCAATCTTTAACTGGATTTTCATTCTAATACAATTCTATTTTTTTCTTCTGTCCTTATTGTTCTATTACTTTAGAAACATGAATTTTTCCTTCTAATTTACAATTTAAATAACTAACTTAGCTCAGTACTATTTTTCCTTTTGCTCTTTCCTTTCACATTGAGAGAATATTGCAAGTTATCTTACACATTACTGATTAAATATCCTGCAGTGTTTAGTTTGCCTTGTGTTGTTACTAATAATGATTTAAATTTTCATATTCATTACTTATTTATTCTATTTTTTGCATGCCCCATGTCTGACAAACACCCGTATTATCAAAAGAGGTCAATGAAAAATGATAACTCCTGAGATATAACTAATCTACAGGTTTGCACTTTTTTTAAGGCTCATATAGTTTGCATTCACACCTGGGTCATATCAACATAAGTAAATTAACATTTTTTATTCATTTTATCATTTACTATTGAGATCACTGCATTCTATAAGTATTAGTAGTGGAGACTCTGCGCTGCAAATGCTATGGCCACATTAGAAAGCAGCTCTGATACAGGATGTTTTCCATTCCAGCAGGGCATCGTTTATCAGCTCAGGGTTTCCATTAGGTAAGAATGAATTAAGGCACATCTCTTAAACTCTTTCTCTGCAGAAACCAACCATTATTCCTCAGATATGCACTGGAAATTTGGATAGAAAAACCTCTCTTGGTCTGTTATCTGTTTGTGTTCACTCATGTAGAAGACATGTTGTTGTTCAGTCACTAAGTCGTGTCTGACTCTTTGCGACCCCATGGATTCCAGCATATCAGGCTTCCCTGTCCTTCACTCTCCCAGTCTGCTCAAACTCACGGTCACTTAGTCCTTGATGCCATCCAGCCATCTCTGTCACCCTCTTCTGCTTTTGCCTGCAATCCTTCCCAGCATCAGTATCCCTTTCTAATCTATAATAAGTATTATAAGAGCACTGTAAGTTTTTTAAATGTTGACACAGTTTTTCTGCAGAAAATAAAGCCCCTATCCCTTTATAATTTGACCCATTTGGTTTCATTGAGGTTGTTTCATTAACCACAACACTTTTGGCATGTTTTTGCCATGTGCTTAATAGTTTCTTGAAAAAAATCAAATAACAGAAGCTAGCTCTACTTTTTTTTTTTTTTGTCATGCTCTAGGAGGAGAACAAAATGCAAGATGGGAAAGAACTGTGGCTTTATTGCATATATAAATAAAAATCATGCCTCTATGATTAATTTTCAAACTCTCAGAAGCTGCATATAAGCACATTAAAATATGCCCAACTGTGTTATCAGATCTCTAATTACCTTAGATTTTATATTTCCAAGGACAGTTTCTATTTTTAATATTTTGCCCACATTATCCTCTTCAATGCACACATATATGAATGATCAAATTCCCAAGTGTTTTATCTCACATGCACACACACGCGCGCACACACACACACACACACACACACAATGGACACTGCAATACTTCCACATAAATTCTCAAGGAATTACTCCAAAATAGGTGAATCAAGATTTCAAAGCTACACAGATTTTGTTTATATTGTTACCTTTTGGATCTGGGAATTTGAGAGTAAAAAACAGGAAGATGTAGTCATATGCCTGGAGTATAATTTTTCAGTGAGTTACATTGTAAATTATTGGAATATTAAGAAATAATGATAGCCATTCGTGGAAGCCTGTAGACGTCAGGCCAACTTCCCTAGAAAGGCTCTCTTTATCACAAAGTTGATTTAATTCTGTTCTAGACAAATCCTTTTTAAATATTAGCCCTCAATGTCTTAAATCTGAGCCTACAATGAGCTCAGAAGTGACTTCAGCTCTTCTTGTGTGGTCCTGACATCGATAGCTTTCTCTAACTATACACCTTTGGCACTCATCTGTACTATCATTCTCTAGAAGGTGACCTGATCCAGAGAGACACTATATAATCCACCTCAGTAGAACACTGGCCAAGCGGTGTCAGGGGACATTAAAATTAGAGGCAAATAAAACTCCTCTGCCTAGCTGATTTAGCTGTAATTGCTAATCATGAGGGATGTACTTTTAAAATGAGCCTTTAATTCTCTAAGTTGAGAGTGAAATACAGAACCCATGTGATCTCCCCACAACCTCCTTAACCGATAGAATCTGTTAAAAATCACATGAAAGCCAACCACAACAACAACAACAAAAAGAAACAAATAACAACAACAGACAATAACGCATTTTGCTTATTCTATAAAGAATATCACAGATAACCTCGCAAATCTCAATCTGTCAGTGCTTCCCCACATTTACAAAGCATGAAACATCCTGTTAGGAACAGAATATAGATTTTCTAGGGGCATGTCAAACGTTCAAGCAGCTGAAAAACATTCTTTAACAACTGACTTCACTTATCAAACAGCAAAACCTGGAAAAGGTCTCTGGCACCTGAAATCATTTAATGTTTTTATGGCAGTGATAAAAATCACTTCAGGTGTTGCTGCAGCAACAGCTTTGAAAGCAATAGAGTTCCATAGCGGAGAAGATCCATCAAAAATAAATCAAACCTCGTTTCACTGGTGCCAAAGGAAGTGTGTGTAACGGAAAGTTATTAAGACCAAAAGACCAAGGCCACGTGCAGGCTCTGGTCCCTACACAGGGCCCTCTTGCCTGAATACTCCCCAGTCAATCACTAGCCCTCACCATTTCTTCTTGGTATTGTCAGGAGAGAAACAGGCTGTAGATGACAGAAGGTAAGTGCTTTAAGGCTTTAGGAGGTTTCCTAGCATGGTATTTTGATGCCACACTGAACATATTCTCTCTCTCTCTCTCTCTCACACACAGAGGATGTTATTGCAAATAGTTTCATAGTACTTATAAAATTTGCCCCAACCATCATATCATTTTTCCTTCATCTGGGGATAGTGCTTTAGTTGCTAAGTTGTGTCTGACTCTCAAGACCCCATGGACGATAGCCCACCAGGCTTCTCTGCCCATAGGATTTCCCAGGCAAGAATACTGGAGTGGGTTGCCATTTCCTTCTCCAGGGGATCTTCCCAACCCAGGGATCGAATCCACGTCTCCTGCACTGGCACGCAGATTCTTTACCAACTGAGTTACCAGGGAAACCAATGTTTATCAAATACCTACTAATTTCCGGCCCCTTTAACATGAGTGACCTCATTTAATATTCACAAAATCATAGGCATAACCCTTCAGGAAAAGTATACTTAAACTGTAGACCAAATACCAATGTTCACAGAAATTAAATGTTTTACAAAGTTTACAAAACTAACAAATGATGGAGCTTCATTACTATTCAGAGTCTTCAATTTTATCTTCTGTATTATTACTTCCATTTAATTCCAGTTCCCTATCTCTAAAGCAATATTTTAAAAACTGGTAATATATATTTAAAAAGAATGTAAAACCTGTTGCTTATATTTAAAATTACCTTTGAATAGATATATTTCTATTTACAATATATAAGTACATATGTGTTTCTGAAAAGTGAGTATTGGCATATGCATTTTAAAAAATGTAAAATGAGGCATAATGCATGCCATAGCTTTCAAATAGCATAAAAACAAAGTAAATAAGAATATATGCAAAGGAAAGCACAAGTTGAAAATGGAGCTGAAGTGAATGTGACTAAGATGTTACTCAGTTCTAATAGTCATTGCTCACAATGTGAATATGCTGTTGACTGCTAGTAGCATAGATTATTTCGGGTTCGCCTGCCTTAACCATGTTTGACTCTGTGATGCCTCTATTCTCCACCTTTGATCTCTCTTTGAACCACATAGAACTTGTGTTTCAATGTCCTGCTCTTCTGGGCCACCTGGCCTTCAGTGAATCTGTGCATCTGCCTCTTCCTTTCATGTTAGCCTTGATGAATGTAGTAGTTCTACTTGGTTCCAGTATAATTCTATGTGCAACGATATGATACTCACTTATAGCACAGCCATCCAGGTGATAAAAAAGTGTATTTTTTTGTGATTATAATGAAAATGAAAGCACAAAACTGGAAAAGAAATCTGAGGTAAATCAGAGGATTGCCTATGTCCCTAGACTCCCATTTGAGAAAGTCCTACCATAAAGGAATGAGGAATTTAGCAAAAGTAAAATCTTCTCATAACTGATTCTTACTGATTTTATTCAAATAATTTCTTTATTTCACAACTGAATGAGAAGGATCAGTATATGATCTAGGCTTATGACTGTGATCTTGTTCAAAAGTCTTATTACAAGACACTAGGTTATTCACCATCCACCCCCAACCTAGCTTTTCACATCAACTTCCATGAATCCTCCAATTTAGACTGCCTTCTAGCCAGCAATTTTCAGTGCTGGCTTCACATTCACATCACCCAGACAGCTCTAAAAAATAATAACACTCAGGTCCCGTTAAATTGGTCACTAGTGTGAATAGGCATACATTTCTTTTAAATGACCCCTGGAAAATTCTAACATACAGCCAGAATTGAGAATAACTGTTCTATTTAATCAGAGAAACTCTACTTTTATTTTAAAAAAATTTCTTTTGTACAATTTGATTTTTACCCCTGGCATATATTGCTTGATGAAAATTTAAAAACATATATTTATTATACCTTTGGATAACAAATGTATAACCATTTTCATTAGAAAAATTAAAAAGAAAGCCATTAACACATTGCTGTTGTTCAGTCGCTAAGTTGTGTCTGACTCTCTGTGACTCCATGGATTGCAGCACAAGAGGCTTCCCTGTCCTTCACTATCTCTCAGACAAGGAGATAACACATTGATGTATGTTTAACATTAGCACAGATGTAAGATTAACACACAGATGTATTTTTCAGGTTGAATTATGTCCCCTCAGAAATCATATGTTGAAATTCTAACTAGTACCTCAGAACATAATCTTATTTGCAGATAGGGTCTTTACAGATGTAATTAAGTTAAAGTGAGGCCCTTAGAGTAGGCCCTAATACAGTTTGACTTATGTCCTTATTAAAAGGGGAAATTTGGACACAGAGACAGGCACAGAAAGAAGATAATGTAGACAGATACAGGAAGAAGGCAGACACCTTTAAGGCAAGGAGACAGGCCTGGAACAGAGCCCTCAGAAGGAATCAACTCTACGGACACCCTGATCTCAGACTTCTGGCCTCCAGAAATAAGAGACCATGCATTTCTGTTGTTTAAGCCACTCAGCCGTGGTACTTTATAATTGCCACCCAAGAAAACTAACACAATATATTTCCTTTCATTCACTCAATAAATATTTATTGAACATATACAGGTAGAACATATTGAACATATTGAACAGGTAGACACTGTTGTTCAGTCACTAAATCACGCCCAACTCTTTGTGACCTCGTGGACTGCAGCACGCCAGGCTTCCCTGTCCTTCACTATCTCCCACAGCTTGCTCCAACTCATGTCCATCTGGTCAGTTATACCATCCAGCCATCTCACCCTCTGTTGCCCCCTTCTCCTGCCCTCAATCTTTCCCAGCATCAGTGTCTTTCCCAATGAGTTGGCTTTTCACATTAAGGGGCCAAAGTACTGGAGCTTCAGCATCAGTCCTTCCAATGAGTATTTTGGGTTGATTTTCTTTAGGAATGACTGGTTTGATCTCCCTGCAGTCCAAGGGACTCTCAAGAGTCTTCACCAACACCCCAGTTCAAAAGCATCCATTCTTTGGCGCTCAGTCTTCTTTATGGTCCAACTCTCACATCAGTACCTGACTACTGGAAAAACCACAGGTTTGACTGTATGGACCTTTGTAAGATCACATTAAAAGAATCAAAATTTTACTGGTCAGGAGGAAGTATTTTGGGTTCAGTATGAAATACAATTAGACTAATTACCCATATACATGAGATTTTTCAGATAAATCAATAAAACATTTGCCGCCAGACCTGTCAGCAGGAAGAGTGTATTAGTTATCTAATGTTGCATAACAAATCATCTCAAAATTTATCAGATTAAATAAAGAATCACTTATCTCAGAAAGTTTCTCAGAGTCAGGAATCTGGGAGTGACTTAGCTCAACTGATTCTAGTTCAGGGTCTTGCATGAAGTTGCCATAGAGCTGCCGGATGGGATGGCAGTCATATGAATGCTCCACTGGGACCAAAAGGCAGCTTTTCCAGCTCACTCATATTGCTGTTGGTAGGCTTTCCTGCCTGATTACCTACTGGCTACAGACATTAGGTCCTTGTCTTGTGGACCTCACCTCAGGCAGCCCGAATAACCTGTGAAAGGGTATAACCTCTGGCTTCCTTCAGAGCGAGGTGTGAGACAGAGAGAGTGTACACCCAAGACAGAAGGCAGTCTATATTATGACCTAATCTTGGAAGTGACATACCAATTTTTCTGCCATATTCTACTGATCACTCAGATCAATCCAGGTATAATGTGAGGTGGGAACACACATGTAAATACCATGAGGTGGGGCTCTCTGTGGCCATCTTGGAGGTTGGTTACCACAGACATTATCTACACTATTGGCAGGTCAATTATTTACTGAGCAGGAATATCCTGTATGTTCAAGGATGTTTAGCATTCCAGCCCACCCCATCTCTGGGCCCCACCACATGGAATGAAAGGACAACCATTGTGGAAACAAGAAATTCCTCCTGATATTTCCAAAATTCTTCCATTGAGAAACAGTATCTGAAACAGGGGCATCTCTTATTTTCAGGAGCTGCTTATTAAAAAGGAGTCTCTCTGAACCTATTAGAAATGCAAGAGAGGTTAATGTGAATTAGTCAGCAGATCCTTATTTAGAGGCAAGCCAGCCAGCTTGAGCTTTCCATGTCAAGGTACATCAGAGTGCTTATAAAGGAAATTCTTTGTGACAGCAGGAATGTCTAATTATGTGCATAGCTCACTGAATTTTTAATGGAATATCCTATACATGAAGGACTGAAAGATATACTCCTATTTAACAATGTTTGTGTCTACTTTCCCACTGTTCTTCATCAAGCAGCATTAGTGTGGAGACCTTCAGTTCCACCTACTGTAACAAAGCTGTAATTACTAAATCAATAAGTCCTTAGCCTGTTCAAATTCTATTTACAAATGCCTTTACCACTATAGTGTCTACAGACTTCAAATTATTCTTCATTTTGTAAACAAATAAAAGATCAGAGATTAAATTTGTTTTCCTGACAGAATGGTGAAATGAAAAATCAATTATTTCACATTTATTGTGCAAGTATATTCTTAATCTTTATCATAGGTTTGCTTGTCAAACTGTCAAAGAGCAGGATCACTCTTTTTTATTCATCCCTTTATTTATTCATTTATTCAGAACTGAATGGATTTATTGAGAACATTATTTTAAAAAACATATGTTGATGTCAACTAGGTTATAGGGGTGAATCTGATCTGGGTTCTACCTTCAGAATGTCTACACTCTTATAAAGAATGTCCATAATTTGTGGTCATTACAGGGGAATTCATGATTTATTTTTACTAAAAGATTCACTCAGTTAGAATTTAAATAACAATTGTGCCCAGATACTATAGCACCCTGAAAGTCCAAACAGACATAAAACTGGACATTTCCTTGGAGTTTTAAATATTCTAGTATGTTAAATGAAGAAATTAGCAATTTGCTAATATTGGATAAACAAGGCCTATGAGACCAAATTAGATGTCTTGCTTTCAGCAGATGTTCTCTATGGCATCAAGTTGGTTTAAAATTATGTTATTTAAAAACAGATCTTTGCATGAGATGGCAGTTCAGTGGCATGCTAGGACCAGTAGATACTGGGTCATAAGAGCTAGTTGCTAAATTTTTAAGAATTCTGTAAGTTGGTTAACCATGCTTTCATAGCCTGAAACCAACAGTGGTGGGAGTATTTATATCATGGAAATTGATGAATGGTACAAATCAGCAATCTTCAAAATTCTCCATGAAGAGATGGTCATTAAACAGATGCCAAAACATCCCTGCAGCAATGCATCTAGTCTTAAGGGTGTGAGCAAATAAGACAGAACCATTCTAGTATCACACTCAGTATCAGCTCACTTTCTTGAGTTGCATGGCCAAGTCATAATCCTGGCCAGCCAAAAGGATAATAGTCTTCAGTCCAGGAGAACAAAGCATTCTAACATTCTCCGGATTATATACTGAAGGTATACAACACTCTAAAAATTCAATCTGGGCTTTTAAAAAAGAGAATTCTCAATTAAAAATTCTCCTCCTTGAGTCTCATACTCCACTCCATATCCATGAAGATTAAAAAAAAGACAAATTTCAGAGATAAATATTTGTGCAGATCAAATTCTCCCATGTCTCTTTTAGCTAAATAGTAAGGGTTATTACTGGGCTTTCCAGGTGGCACTAGTGGTAAAGACTGCTTGCCAACGCAGGAGACATAAGAGATGTGGTTTTGATCCCTGGGTAGGGAAGATCCCCTGGAGGAGGGCATGGAGCCCAGCGGGCTACAGTCCATAGGGTCGCAGAGAGTCAACACAACTGAAGCAATTTAGCACGCACACGCCCAAGGGGTGTTATTATTGCTGTATTTGGGGCTCAAAATATTAGAGAACAAGATGCTATTGTCATAAAGCACATAGTTTTATGACTATTTTATTAAAATAAGTTAGTGGGCCCCTGAGCGAACTTATGTCTTATGTCAGGCAGTTATAAAATGTAAGTTTATGAATCTGCACTTACTCAAAACTATCTCATGTATTTATTTCTCTGAGAATCAATAACACTATTTTCCTCATATACTTTGAAAATAAAGCAAGAAAAATAAAGCATTTGCTAAAAACTATGTTACTATGATTTTTTAAAAATTTATTATTAATACACAGGGGTCAGAAAATTTCAGTTCATGGTTCCCAGAGTGAAAATATCCCTGGTAAGCTACATATAGTATATATAAAAATACATATAAGTTACAGTACATATGCAGTGCCAAAAAGCTCCATCTGTGCACAGGCGCTGAGTTACAGTTGCTGGGGGAATTATAAGTTCCTAATTTACTTACTTTTATGTCTTTCAGAATTTTACTATGCTGAAGACTTTTGCATCTTACACGTAATTTTTTTTAATATTGGACATTTTATATATCATACAGAATACCTCTGTAAGCTTTTAAAGAAAATTTGTTGTTGTTGTTTAGTAACTCAGTCGTATCTGACTCTTTGTCTCTTTGTGACTCCATGGACTGCAGCATGCCAGGCTTCCCTGTCCATCACCAACTCCCAGAGTTTACCCAGACTCACATCCATTGAGTTGATGATGCCATCCAACCATCTCATCCTCTGTTGTCCCCTTCCCCTCCCACCTTCAGTCTTTCCCAGCAAGAGGGTCTTTTGCAATGAGTGAGTTCTCCGCATCAGGGGGCCAAAGTATTGGAGCTTCAGCTTTAGCATTAGTCTTTCCAATGAATATTCAGGACTGATTTTCTTTAGGATGGACTGGTCGGATCTCCTTGCAGTCCAAGGGGCTCTCAAAGAGTCTTCTCCACCACAGTTCAAAAGCATCAATTCTTTGGTGCTCAGCTTTCTTTATGGTCCAACTCTCACATCCATACATGACTACTGGAAAAACCATAGCTTTGACTAGACGAAGCTATGTTGGCAAAGTGATATCTCTGCTTTTTAATATGCTAAGTTTTTACAGCTTTTCTTCCAAGGAGCAAGTGTATTTTAAATTCATGGCTGCAGTCACCATCTGCAGTGATTTTGGAGCCCAAGAAAATAAAGTATGTCACTGTTTCCATTGTTTCCCCATCTGTTTGCCAAGTGATAGAACTGGATGCTAGGATCTTTGTTTTTTGACTACGAACCCCTAAGTTCTGACTCAAGAGAAGTGGATGACCAGAGATGAGACACATAATAGGAAAACCAAGATATTGGACATCTTACCCATTTCTTACCCCAAAGATTTCAGAACTTTATTTCACATTAAAGTACACATAATGTGGATTTGCACCCAGAACCTAATTAACCTCTTTCATTCCAGCTAGTAACAGAGTCCTTCAATGTATAACTGTCATTTCAATTGTATACAACTGTACTACAATTGTATATTGTACAATATTGTTTACATACAATATTGTTTCCTCTAAGTATTGTTATGTTCCATCAAAACCATCACACTGAACACACTGCACACTGAAGTGTTTCTCTATGTGATTGTCACCCCTCCCCCCATACACACTGCTGTTTAGGTCCTTCTAAATAAAGGATCTTGATAATTTATGCTTGTATATTTAGCATCTAATAGTCCTTGATATTAAGTTCTTAATGACTACCTTTAAATTGTCAGTGTGTATTCCAGAAAAAAATGTCATTTCTTTCTATATAGAAATGTCTAATGACCACCCTTATGGCAGAAAGTGAAGAGCAACTAAAAAGCCTCTTGATGAAAGTGAAAGAGGAGAGTGAAAAAGTTGGCTTAAAGCTCCACATTCAGAAAACTAAGATCATGGCATCTGGTCCCATCACTTCTTGGGAAACAGATGGGGAAACAGTGGAAACAGTGTCACACTTTATTTTTTTGGGCTCCAAAATCACTGCAGATGTTGACTGCAGCCATGAAATTAAAAGACGCTTACTCCTTGGAAGGAAAGTTATGACCAACCTAGACAGCATATTAAAAAGCAGAGACATTACTTTGTCAACAAAGGTTCATCTACTCAGGGCTATGGTTTTTCCAATGGTCATGTATGGATGTGAGAGTTGGACTATAAAGAAAGCTGAACACTGAAGAACTGATGCTTTTGAATTATAGTGTTGGAGAAGACTCTTGAGAGTCCCTTGGACTGCAAGGAGATACAACCAGTCCATCTGAAAGGAGATCAGTCCTGGGTGTTCACTGGAAGGACTGATGTTGAAGCTGAAACTCCAATACTTTGGCCACCTGATGTGAAGAGCTGACTCATTGGAAAAGACCCTGATGCTGGGAGGGATTGGGGGAAGGAGGAGAAGGGGACAACAGAGGATGAGATCGCTGGATGGCATCACCAACTCGATGGACATGAGTTTGGGTAAACTCTGGGAGTTGGTGATGGACAGGGAGGCCTGGTGTGCTGTGATTCATGGGGTCGCAAAGAGTCGGACACAACTGAGCGACTGAACTGAACTGAATGAGTTTGTATGGAAAAAGATACCTGCAGAAAAATTCACATATGTATTATATTAATATTGAATGCAGTGAATTGAGAGAGTAGCACTAAAACATATAAATTACCATATGTAAAATAAATAGCTAGTGCTCTATAACACAGGGAGCTCAGCTCAATGTTCTGTGGCAAGCTAGAGGGGTGGGATGAGGGGCAGCAGGAGCAAGATTCAAGAAGGAGGGGACATATGTATATTTAAGACTGATTCACATTGTACAGCAGAAATCAATATGGTAAAGCAATCATCCTCCAGTTAAAAATAACTTAACAAAAAATTTAAAAAAAAAAATAAAAGGGTATATACTGTACATTTTCCTTCAACAGTGCATGTTTCTAATTGGTCAAGTGCCAAAGCTATCTACAGATTTGAAAAACAGAAAAACAAAATAATTAAGGTATGGGTTTTACTGAATTTAATGAGGTAGTAAACAAGAAAATGAGTTTCAAACATCTTTAGTGATTCCTCATCTTATTAGCTTCTATTGTGAGATAATTACACACACACACACAAAATCCATGTTAATAAATTTTACTGAACAATGAATAAAATTACAGGAGCCATCAGAGTTTACATAATGCTCCTGGTTTGCAATTTATCTCATTATGTTTCAACATAATTGTATTACTACTTACTGTACTTCACTAAACTAAAAATCTTTAGGTGGTCTTTGTGGCCTTTCTTTTCAGTGTGTTGATCAGCACAATCTCACTTTCTATATTTGGTCTGTAGACAAAATAATGTTTTAGTTTGTGCTGTGACTTTATATCTAGATTTTAACAGATTTTGGTGAGTTTAGAAAGACTACATGGAGAAGATTGAGAATAGAAATCTTTCAGGGACACTGATGATTGTTTTTTTTCTGGTCAACGCTAAATTGGCCAACACTTGTGTCTCTTTGTGTGGGCCAAAACCATCTAAAACTGTTTCTCAAAACTCCTTGGACAATTGTAAGTTTTGGAAGTCTATTTTCAAAAGTAAATATATATATATACATATATATATATATATATAAAATAATGTAATTTAAAACAATGTCAGTAATGTTTATTTTTAATAAAACTATTAACTTACTCAAATTACTTGAAAATATATCACAGTCAAGAAAATATAATCGATACTAGGAAAATACCTAGGACCCAATTTTGTTACATCTTAGTCATATGTATGTTGAGTATATAATAATTAAGACAATAATTTCAAATATCACAGACATTTCTAAGTGAGTTCCTAGTGGAGAGAGGCCTACCCTCAGTTCTTGCTTCAAAGCAACAATACCTTTATGTAATTTAAAAATTCCAGAACACTTTGTAGGAATTTTCTAAAACACATACATACATACACCCACACAGTATACATATGTGTGCGTATACATATGCACAGATGTATATATGCACACACACTTAAGAAAGGAAATGAGTGATATGCATTCTTAAATTTTATATATTTTTAAGCTCTCCATGTTTTTTGGCAAAACTTAAAAAAAACTTTAAATTTTCTATGTCAATGTGTGGGATCAGACATACGGACAACCCAAAGCCTATTTTAAGTTTTTCCAGTAGTTTATTTGATGATTCCATATTCTATATTAATATTAATTGGATTTTCCATTTTGTGCATGAACATTGTCTGGGAGCCAGGAAACAACTGGGAAACATGTGAAATATGATATGAATTGAAATGGCACCACTTTTAACATTATACATGGATAACCCAAAATCAGCAGCATTTATTTACTTTCTAGTATGTGCAAGGTTTATTCTCCAACAAAACACGACCAAGATGTTCCAGTGTTTGTAAGAAGCACCATTTCTTTATTTATTCTCTGCACATACTGTGGGTTATCTTTCTAAGGGAAGACTACATATCTATCCATATTGTTCTCCCAATTTCATGAGGCAAGAGCAACCACAATCTTGTCATTGGTCTATGAGCATACTGCTTGTTATCAAACTGTTTGCTAAGAGTTTATAGGTAAGCCAGCTGCCAGACACCTGCAGAACTTGGGAGTCAATGGATAGTTAGAATCAGACACATTACTTCCTGTTATGGACATACAGCCACTGGTCTAGTGGGAAGCTAAGTTTTAAATGAAACTTATCCTGCTGGGGAAGCAGATTCCTAATCCCAAGTATCTTGCCAATGGGCTAAATCAGAGTGAGATGTAAAGGTCACTTCCAATCTACAGTTTTCACTACAACAAATTCCCTTATGCTTAGCACTTATCGAATGAGAAATTCATCTGGGTAATTCTGTCCATATATGAGGTAGAAAAGAAAGAGTGATTCTTGAAGAGTGATTATTTGCACCACATTTTTGGGAGTTCAGAAGTATAATCTATAGATAATCGATTTTTTTTTAACCCTTCTTAGGGGAAGATTTGTAAGTGGTGTCTCTGTTGTAAAACGGCAGTAGACCTATTAAGCCTGCTAAAGCTGTCTACCTTCATGGAAGAAGGGTAAAACTGCTCCTGATTTGACCTCAACTTATACTTATGAACCCATAAATTGTACCCCAGTGATTAAAAACTACAAGTGATATTAAAGAGCACCCCCCAGAAAATACCATATGACTAGCCGGACTGAATAATGTACCACAGTTTCTTTTTTTAAATCAGGTAGATATACAATATCACAATGTCTGAGAAAGAATTAAGTTTTGATCAAATGATACTTCCTTGGTTGGAGTAGTTACAAGAGGCTTGCTGTTGGCTTGTTTCTTGCCATACACCTGAGTGAGGCCTAATGTAAGTCATTAATAACAGAAAGGTTAAGCAAGTTCTCTTATTTTACAATCAAGTATTATAGAGGCTAATCTGGAAAAGGAAGCCATGTCTAACACATGTTAAACTAGTGACTTAATTCAAAATGCAATATTCCTAAGCAGACTACAGCCTGCTTTGCTAGGAAAACCTCTCTTGTTAGAGAGAGAAATAGACCAGACTTCTAGGGACTTTTAAGAGTACTCATAGGTACAGAAAGCTAATACTTTAAAATAAAAACACAGCCCTGAGAGAATGCCATAAAGCATTTCCAGGATGTGATAAATTTTGATAGATAATGGGGAAAGAAAGAGAGCAATAATTTGGGAAATGTTTTTAGGAGATAGACGAAGAAGGAAAATACAGCATCTTGAAGATAGTAAGCAAAGGTTATGTTCTCCTATGGAGGGGTACGTACTTTCCATTACAGAACACGGCACCACTGTGGTTACTAGCATCTCCAGCCGCTGAGCAGCTATATTTCCCGAGCAAATTCAGTATGTAATTGATACAACAAATCCTGACAACTGGGCACCAAGTGGTTTATTTATTCACTGTCACAGATATTCAGAGAATTTTCATGGTCATCTCATAAAAGGGATTTCACTGTAAAACTGCATAGCATAGTAAGAAATTTTATTTGTTAGTATTTTCAATCCTCTGTGAGTAGGAGGCTGCAGAGTTTGAAAAAGAATAGACCACACGATCACCCTCATTTTGGACACCAGTTGCAAGTTCAAGGATCTCCCAAAACCTCAGGGTCAATAATTTGCTAGAAGGACTCACAGAACTCACTGAGAGCTATTCTACTTGTAGTTACCGTTTACTGAAAGGAAAAGAAACCGGTTAAAACCAGCCACAAGAAGGGATGTATGGGACAGAGTCTAGGGAAGTTTCATTGTGGAGTTCCCTGTTTCCCTCTCACCATGAAGCCCTATATCCCCAGCATTGGTTTGTAACAACATGCATGGAGGATTTGCAAGCAGGGAAGTTCTCCTGAGTCTTGTTGTCCAGAGTCCTTACTGGGGCTTGATCATGTAAACCGGCTGGCTGGCTGACTTCAGTCTCTAAGGCCTCTGAAATCAGAGCTGATAACCACGTGAACTAATACATTCACTCCACCTATTTCACATTGTTACATCCGGTAGAATCAAGGCTCCCAGATAGCCAAAGACTTTTCTCAGGGGTTAGAGATTACCTCACAGGAACCAAACAAAAAGACTGGACCCCTCTGTTTGGATAAAGCTGACGTATTACCAGGAGGACATGATCATACAGGTTTGTTTTTGGCATTAACTGGATAATGTTCTCATTAGAACATATTATTATGATGGTATACCCAACCAGTTGACAGTAAGGCAGAATTATTTTCTCTTATGTTTTCAATTAAAAGCTAATTATGACAAACCTGTGCTTTAAAAGTTTAAGAACATCTCTCTCAGGGAGTGGAAAAGAGTAGTGGTGGATAAAGGAAGAGTTAATCAGTTAAAGTTATACTGGCAACAAAACTATGAACCCAAATAAAGGTGGATAGAGGAAAATTCTGAACTGAGTGTTAACCAGATTCAGTTAACTTTTTTTTTTTTAAACGTTCTCCAACAAGGAAAAATTCTGAAAACTGTTTCAGACATCCATTCCAATATTTAGTAACACTCATATGGTATCAACTTTTGGGTAGTTCTACTATCATGTAAGATATATTCTTATTTAGACTTTGTAGAAACTATAAAATCTTTTAGTATTGTCCATATAATTCTCGTTAGTTTTATCATTATACCTCATTTTCCTAAAGACAATTACAAAATTCTTAGCTCTTTTAAATTTTCATATTCAAGATAAATAAATTATAGAAAATTTATAGCTTCAAAAATCCAGTGTCTCATTGTTTTTCAAACAAAATATTCTTTGCAGGAAAAAAATGGAGGAATGGATTTATTCTCCAAGAGAAAAAAGAAAAATATCACTATGTTTTGTCTAATCATTATATTTTGGATTTAAATTAAGTAATATGGGAAGAATGGCTAAGATTAGATCATATAGGAACATTTCAGTTATACTGTTCTAGGGAACTAAATTCAAATTTAAACTCAATTTTCATAATAAATGACTTTTTTATTCCATGTAACTCTTGGGGAAATTTTTGTACTCTCATTCTTAAACCTGTTAATCTGTCCTAATATGATTATTTTTGGCCACTCTGAGCTGCTGAAATAATTTATTATTTTGTAGGTGTGTGTGTACTGTACCACTTACCATTAGAAGAAACATTTTAATGTCCTTATGCAATTACAGGGTAGCTAAACACTAAAGGCAGAAGCATGTGCATTTCCATCCCCACCCTGGATGTTTTGTGGATGTAATTAACTTGGAAATCTGTTAGATGTACCCTTTAGTAATCATGCAATCAAGCAGGCGTTTATACACAGGAATACCGATACCATGATATTGTGAGTCTTACATTTACAAACTTGTCTGAACTCATTTTTAGGAAAACGGTCATCTTAAAACCATGGTCTAACAAGTGTGGTCATTCATTAGACAGACCTAAGATTTATTTAACTTGAGCTACCTAGAAACTGGGGGAGATTTCAGAGAAAGGTATGAGCATTGAATCAGTAAGATTGCTCCCCAGACAGTGATTAGGCGAGATTTCTACAGTGCACAGTGATGGAGCACATTGTAAAGAAGTTCGGGCACAGTTAGGTGCAAGGAGCCGTGCTAGTCACGGCCGAGTTTATAAGGAGTGATGCTTTCCTTAACCTGTGCCTCAAAGTACAGAATGGAAGACTAAAGCGGGTCCTACTCTTTGTTCATGCTTGAAGACGTCTCTGTAGTATCCAGGTGTAATTTGTTATGTAATAGTTCAGAGCAGGAACCAGAGTGGAAGAGTTTAGACTTAAACACATTTCTTACTCATTAATTTTGTGATACTGGTATATTACTTAATAGATCTGTGTTTCAGTTTCCTCAGCTATAAAAGCTGAATAATTATTGCAACTTACCTCATAGAGTTATGGTAAAACTTGAGTTGAAATATGCAATACTATTGAAATAATGCCTGAAAAAAAGTGACATGGAGTATGTTCAGTGATAGTTAGCTATTATTTCTGTCGTTGTTGCTCTAGGACTTACTTCTGCAGGGTTTTAATTTAGATAGCGCTGCTAAATAACAGAGAGATGATAAAATTCAAAGAAATGGTCAGATTTTTTTTTCATTATTTGATTTGACCAAGAGGGTATTTATAAATAATTATGTATTATACAGATGACCCTTTTATAAAAAGTGCTGAGATATATTCCTAAAATCCTCTATTTATAATTTATTTCCAATTCCCAGCTCTATTATTTTTAGTGAGCTATAACTGACATAGAACTGTGTAAGCTTCAGGCCCACCACATGCTGATTAGACACCTTTATAGACTGCAGTATGAGGACCACCGCAGCTTTAGCTAACACCTCCAACATTTTACATAATTACCATTTCATTTTTGTGGAGATAACATTTAATCTAGTATTACAGCAAACACGAAAGTTTATATATTTTCTCGCCATATAGAACATGTTATATATGTATACACACATAATATATGTAATGTATATATAGAGAAAATATATAAATGCTAGTGTTCATTGAAATACTATATTAAATGGCCTCACCACATTATTAGATATTACATGTAACATATATTATATATGTATATATCTCTATTTATGTATATGTATCTATATATCTATACTATATTACATATAATATATATTATATATCTATATATCTACATGTAATCTCCTTCATGGATTACTGCCTTATTGTGGCAAAGGGGCTTGAGCAATTCAATGAAGCTATGAGCCAGGTCATACAAGGCCACCCAAGATAGATGGGTCATAGTGGGTAGTTCCGACAAAACATGGTCCACTGGAGGAGGGGATGGCAAACCACAAGAACTCCATGAACTATAAGAAAAGGCAAAAAGATATGACACTGAAAGATGAGTCCCCCCGGTGGGAAGGTGTCCAATATGCTACTGGGGAAGAGCAGAGGGTAATTACTAATAGTTCCAGGAGGAATGAAGCAGCTGGGCCAAAGCAGAAACAAAGCTCCATGTGGATGTGTCTGGTGATGAAAGTAAAATCCAGTGCTATAAAGAACAAAACTGCATAGGAACATGCAATGTTAGGTACATGAATCAAAATTAGCTGGACATGGTCAAGCAGGAGATGGCAAAAGTAACATCAACACCTTACGATTCAGTGAACTAAAATGGATGAGAATGGGAGAATGTAATTTAGATGACCACTATATCTACTACTGTGGACAAGAATCCCTCAGAAGAAATGGAGTAGCCCTCATAATCAACAAAAAGAATTCTAAATGCAGTACTTGGGTGCAACCTCAAAAATGACAAAATGATCTTGGTTCATTTCCAAGGCAAACCAGTCAACATCACAGTAATCCAAGTCTATGCTCCAACCACTAATGCCGAAGAAGGTGAAGTTGATCAGTTCTAAGAAGATGTACAAGACGTCATAGAATTAACACCAAAAAACAAAGATATCCTTTTCATCATAGGAGACTGGTATGAAAAGTAGGAAATCAAGTCAAGAGATACCTGGAGTAACAGGTAAGTTTGGCCTTGGAGTACAAAATGAAACAGAACAAAGGCTAACAGAAATCTGCCAAGAAACTGGTCAGATCATTAGCTCCTTATATGAAAATTCAGGCTTAAACTAAAGTAAGCAAGGAAAATAACTGGGTTGTCAGGTATAACCTAAATCAATTCCCCTATGATTTTATAGTGGAGGTGATGAATAGGTTCAAGAGATTAGATCTGGTAGACAGAGTGTCTGAAGAACTATGGACAGAGGTTCGTAACATTGTACAGGAGGCACTGACAAAAACCATCCCAAAGAAAAAGAAATGCAAGAAGGCAAAGTGGTTGTATGAGGAGGCTTTACAAATAACCAGGAAAGAAGAGAAGTGAAAAGAAGGGAAAAAGATCTGGGTCAAATTTTTTAATCCTTCTAGGCTTCATTTAATATATTCATATATAATGACACATTACCATGAAACTTGGATTCCTCACCTGTACATTCAAACAAGTTATTTGCTATTATTCTTAAGAGTAATATGCATTACATTCACAATAACTCTATGAGATACTATTTTTATTTGTAATTTACAACTGAGGATGGAACAACAGACTGGGCATGGAACAACAGACTGGTTCCAAATTGGAAAAGGAGTACATCAAGGCTGTATATCGTCACCCTGCTTATTTAACTTATATGCAGAGTACATCATGAGAAACGCTGGGCTGGATGAAGCACAAGCTGGAATCAAGATTGCCAGGAGAAACATCAATAACCTCAGATATGCAGATGACACCACCCTTATGGCAGAAAGTGAAGATGAACTAAAAAGCCTCTTGATGCAAGTGAAAGAGGAGAGTGAAAACGCTGGCTTCAAGCTCAACATTCAGAAAACTAAGGTCATGGCATCTGGTCCCATCACTTCATGGCAAATAGATGGGGAGACAGTGGAAACAGTGACAGACTTTATTTTGGGGGGCTCCAAAATCACTGCAGATGGTGATTGCAGCCATGAAATTAAAAGATGCTTACTCCTTGGAAGGAAAGTTATGACCAACCTAGACAGCATATTAAAAAGTAGAGACATTACATTGCCAACAAAGGTCTGTCTAGTCAAGGCTATGGTTTTTCCAGTAGTCACGTATGGATGTGAGAGTTGGACTAAAGAAAGCTGAGCACTGAAGAATTGATGCTTTTGAACTGTGGTGTTGGAGAAGTCTCTTGAGAGTCTCTTGGACTGCAAGGAGATCCAACCAGTCCATCCAGAGGAGATCAGCCCTGAGTGTTCATTAGAAGGACTGATGCTGAAGCTGAAACTCCAATACTTTGGCCATCTGATGCAAAGAGCTGACTCATCTGAAAAGACCCTGATGGTGGGAAAGACTGAAGGCGGGAGGAGAAGGGGACGACAGAGGATGAGATGGTTGGATGGCATCACCAACTCAATGGACATGAGTTTGGGGAGTTGGTGATGGACAGGGTGGCCTGGCGTGCTGTAGTGCATGGGGTCGCAAATAGTCAGACACAACTGAGCGACTGAACTGAACTACAACTCAGGAAATTTAGGCTGAATGAGGTTGGATAAAGTTTTCAAGATTATACAAACAGAAGAGGTGGAGCTGAGCTGAGGGTTTCTGTGTTACAGTAGCAGACAAACATACACAACTCTAATTCAAGATTTTTAAACTGAAGCTTAGATTTTTATATATAGGCTAAAGAATGCCTGCCAAAGTATTACTCTCTGCTGTTCAGAATGAAAATCATGTCAGGTATTGTAGTTAAAGTGTAAAGAACCCTTCCGCTTTGAGCTTGTCATGTTGTGAGGAGGCTCAAACTAGCCCAGCTAAGAGCCCTCATGGAGAAATCCAGATACAACATGAAGGGGGAGAGAGAGAGACAGAGAGATGTCCAGCCAGCCTGAGTTCTTCAGTTCTTAGCTGTCCCAGCTGTAGCTGGTGTTTGACCATAACTCTTACTATATTCCTGATCCACCAAAACCATGAGAAACACTAAAATGACCGTTTCAAGCTACCAACTTTGGTGGCAACGTATTATCTCATGTTTGCCAGGAAATAATGTAACTTAGCACCTATTTGTAACACATAAGAAGAGATTTTATTGCATCATTTGCCCAGAAATCGGTCTGGCTGTTTTCCGTCTTTTGGGTTTTGTATTTTGCTGACCACTTGCAGCTTATTTTCCACTTGGTGCAACGCACATAGTTAGGGAGCGTCAATAAGGCTTGCTTGTGGCTTACATAGCAACGAATGGGGTTCTCTCAACTTCCTGGTTGGTGTTTTGATGCTTTGATGTAAAAGAACCCAACTGCTTTTACTTGCTGCCGTCTCCCTGCCCTGTAGGCTGAGGCGGGCAGGCTGGAAAGGGGAGAGAAGCGTTCTGACCACCCCATCACCTCTGGAAGCCTGGCGCCTGGCAGTTGCCACACAGCACAGGGCTGGTGATGGCCTTACCCGCTGAGCCACCAGGCTGCTTCCTCATGACTTTCTGAACTAAATCACAAGAGATGATGATGCTAGAGTCATGGGGAGATTCTGAGTTCTATGGGAACTGCAACACCAAGGCCGTGAATGGGAGTGTGGACTTGCTGAAAATGAAGCTTGCCTACAGGTACTAGTCGCCTAGGGATCTCACACAGCACAGGACGGACACTTGAAAATAAGTCTAGATACTAAATCTAGTTTCATTAAAATCTAGCGACATTTGAATGCAGGCTCATTAGAATTGTCTAGGTTTCTATTATCAAAAAAAGCAAGGCAATTTGGTCATTCGTAAGTATTAGGCTCTTTTGGGGAAAATCTTCTCATAGGCAGCATAAATGTATGGATCACTGGCTATCAACAGAAGTTTTGTGAAGAATGATTGTGAATATTAAAACTTATTTTACATTGATGAAATAGGGGAAAATTAATACTTATGGATTCACTATAAACATTGAATATATGGTCATTTGCTCATGAATAAGGCCTAAAGACACCTTCTACCCAACTGCATACATCTAGCCCAACAGCACACTAGGTGGGATTCTCAAGAAGTTCTGGCTTACTTTTGAACAATTCTGTTTCATTGGCATTGACCTTCAAATGGAATACTTAAATCTTAACATTAAAATAAGCCTCAGTGAAACTTTAAGAGAAGGTGCTTTGGGAGCTTCTTAGAAGGGGACGAGAGAACTCTGGGACATCAAACTCACAAAACAGTGACTTTTTCTATATCCTTTTAGGATGCTGCCTATCAAAGATACCTGGTGTAAGAGCTATGGTTGTCTTACCTTAAAACTGCAATACCAGATAACAAGTCAATTCTTAACATATACCAAACCAAAAGTTAAATCTAAAGATTTAAATTAAAAATATCAGCAGTAAATATTGGAGGCATCTTTTATATTTGTGGTATCATTATGGACTTATGTCAGATTATTAATTCAGTATGTAGCCGTCTACTGCAATCATTATTCTTATTTTGATGACTATTACAATCTGACTAGTATGAGCCCTTTCAACCTGGTTCCTGACTTTCTTAACACAACTGCATTAAAATGCTTTCTGCTAAAATGCTATCATTACCTGCATCTTTCCTGCTCCAAACATGAAATCAACCATTACTTCAAGGAGGAAGTCATGGTCTCTTTCAGTTGCAAATGATAACTTGGGCAAAAAAGACATTATATCAGGTTTACTCTGGTATGATGACATCTTAACTAGTGATCTTACTAAACAGAACTAGAAAGAGTCACATTATTTTAAAATCATTAGTGAAGTGTTCTTGGCTTGGAAGAACCAGTATTGTCAAAATGACTATACTACCCAAGTTCTGGGTGGCTCAGTGGTAAAGGCAATGCAGCCTGACGATGCAGGCTCAATTCCTGGGTCAGGAAGATCCCCTCAGAGGAGGAAATAGAAACCCATTTCAGTATTCCGCCTGGGAAATCCCGTGGGCAGAGGAGCCTGGCAGGCTACCGTCCATAGGGTTGCAAGGAGTCGGACATGGCTATGACTGAGCACACGGGCACACTCAAGACAGCTTACAGATTCAATGCAATCCTGATCAAATTATTACTGGCCCTGTTCACAGAAATCAGGCCCCCTAATTTTAGACTATATTACAAAGCTACAGTCATCAAAACAGTATAGTACTTGCACAAAAACATAAATACACATCAGTGGAGCAGGATAAACCCGGGATATGCCCAGAAATAAACCCATGAGCCTATGGCCAATTAGTCTATGACAAAAAAGCAAGAATATACAATGGAGAAAAGACAATCTCTTCAATAAGTGATGCTGGGAAAACTGGACATCTTCATTTACAACAGCAAAATTTTAAATATTCTCTAATACCATAAACAAAAATAAACTCAAAATGAATTAAATACCTAAATGTAAGGCCTGATATTATAACCCTGTTAGAGGAAAACATAGGCAGAACACACTTTGACATAAATTGCAGCAATATTTTTTGGCTCTGTCTCCTAGAGTAATGAAAACAAAAGCAAAAACAAGCAAATGAGGCTAATTAAACTTCAACGTTTTAGTACAGCATAGGAAATCAACAAAATGAAAATACAACCTATAATACTGGATGAGAAAACATCTGCAAGTGATGCTATGAACAATGGATTAATCTCCAAAATATACAAACAGCTCATACAGATCAATATAAAAACAAGCAAATCAAAAAACAGGCAGAAGATTTAAACAGACATTTCTCTGAGGAAGACATGGACAAGAGGCACGTGAAAAGATGTTCAATGTTGCTAAGTATTAGAGAAATAGAAATCAAAACTATAATGAGGTATCACCTTACACTGGTCAGAATAGCCATTATTAAAAGTCTAAAGAAAGTAATTTCTGGAGACGGTGTAAGTAAGAGGGAATCCACTTATATTGTGGTAGAAATGTAAATTGGTGCAGCCACTATGGAGAATAGCATGGAGGTTCCTTAAAAAATTAAACATAGAGCTACCACATGATCCTGTAATCCCACTACTAGCAATATATCTGGTGAAAGCCATCATTTGAAAAGATACACGCACGCCAATATTCACTGCAGCACTGGTGACAGTAGCCAAGACATGGAAGAAACCTAACTGTCCATCGACAGAACAACGGATGCAGAAGATGTAGTATATACACATATGATGGAATGATACTCAGTCATAAAGAAGAATGAAATAACGACGTCTGCAGCAACACGGATGCACCTAGAAATTGTAGGTCAGAGAAGGACAAATGTCGTAAAATATCACATATATGTGGAACCTAAAAAAATGATGCAAATGAACATACTTATACATATGTATGTATAACTAAATCTCTTTGCTATACACCTGAAACATTATTGTAAATCAACTATACTTCAATTAAAAAAAAGATTTAAAAATTCATGAGTGAATGACAGTGTTTTCAATTTTGTCCTAACATGACCATGATAGCAATCCTTCTCTATTTCTTTGATGTTACAGTTTACCTTAATTTCTAATATAAGGAAAATCTTGATTTGTAATGGTAATATAATTTCTGATTTGCTTTCTTCAATGTTCTAAACTTAATTTTAAACAACACCAAGCGTATTGCTAGTATAACTATTTAATATAATTCAATATTTTATTATGAAAATTTACCCTCATGATAATTAGTCCTCCTAGAATGTGTCATCCAAGCCCTGTGTCCTTATTCTTTGTTCTGTATGTTTATATGTCAAATTATAGTTTCTTTCATTGTTTACTTCATTATTAGTTCAAGAGCAGAATGTCACAAGTTATAGTTTTAAGAGGAAGGCTTTTTCTCTGAGATGGTCTTTTTGTGTAGGCAATTTTAAACATACATGAAGATGTTTGGGCAGATGGGTGGGTCAGCCCTACCAGTTTGTTTTGAGATGATGGGAAAATTCACACGAGTTAATATCCAAAGTCCTCTGCAAAGTGTTTCATTTCAGTGACTTAACAATGGTCATTTAATATTAATAAGAGCAATAAGGATTTTTTCAAGGGCACAGAACTGTTTGAAAATTAATATTTCTATTTGGGGATTCTTGCCCTAGGAAGGAAAAATTGATTTGACAATATAAGGCAAAACAAGAATTGATTGAATGTCCCTGTTCAAGGTACTATTTTGTCATTAGGTAAACTAGACTTGATTGAATACATTAATCAAGCTATGTGTTTCAAAATTTTTAGATTTGTTTTTCATCATATGATATCACAATGTGGAAACATGGTATATTTAGAGTTCTAAATTTTTAAATAATTGTGCAGAGTCATTGGTACTAAAATGGGAGGAGCTGAGGAAACTATAAATCTTATTAACAGCAACAACAAAACATAGGCAATAGCATTATCTAATGATATAGCTATTTTACTGTATTTACGTCTGGTTCCTTTCTTCTGTCCATCAGTTCTGTGTCCTCCATTCCCCCATCCCCCCACTTTATTCTTATTTCCTCTCAGAATTAAATAGAAATGTTTCTCAAGGAATAAACAAAGTTTCTCCTTTTCTGACAGAGACAGTTTGGGAAGGGAGGAAAAGCTTTAGATTCTCATTCTCAATATCTCACCTACTACTTTAAAGTATTTAAACATTTTTCCTAACAAAGCCCCCCTCCTTTTTTTTTCCTCAAGAGGATTTCTGCTTCCCTATATTATGTAACATTTTCTACAACTTTGGAAAGTTGACTTTATGATGCTAATTATCAGAAAAGAAAGTGAAAGTGTTAGTTGCTCAGTCACGTCTGACTTTTTGAGCCCATGGACGGTAGCTTGCCAGGCTTCTCTGTCCATGGAATTCTCCAGGCAAGAATACTGGAATGGGTTGAAATTCCCTTCTCCAGGAGATCTTCCCAACCCAGGAATCGAACCCAGGCCTCCTGCATTGCAGGCAGATTCTTTACCATCTGAGGCACTAGGGAAGCCAGAAGAAGCAAAATAGGGTTAATTTTCCAAGTTTTCATAGTTGACTGAAACATAAAAAAGAAACTAGGTAAAGTATTTCTAACATTTTGTATTATCCTGAAATTTCCTTGTCTTCCTTTATTATTCTTTTAGAAGAGTACTCCTTTTTATGAAGTAGAAGAAATGATTAAATATGTACTTGACATAATATAAAAATAATAACTACCATTTATCAAATACTTAGTGTATGTCAAATGCTGTGTAGAGCACTTTACATCTATTACCTCGTTTAAGTTGACAACAACTCTTATAAGATATATATTATTATTATTCCCCTTTGACATTTACATTTATTCTCCCTGTGGAAGAGTCTGAGTCTTACAGAGAAGGAGTAATCTGCCAGAGGTTGAGCCTAATACACTTCCATGCTACGACAGTTCGAATCAATTTTGTCTGCACATTAATCTGAGATCACAACCTAATACTAATATGTCACAGTTGAACCTTGGTTGACTGACACAAAAATCTGGGTTGGTTTGTAAAAGATAAAAAGATATTTTCTTAAATGTATTTTGAGTTTTACCTACCTACCAACACAGTAGGTTTGCAATATATATTTTATATTTAATAAATAAAAGAATAATGTGTTGTATAAATGTCTCAAGCATCTAAAATGGTCTCACATATTCAAACCATGGTACTGCATAAAATATTAGGCTTTCCTTTTCTAAGTGGAAAAACAGATCATTTAAAAACTTTACTGTGCCTCATTTTGTTTCCTTGCACCTTTATTCTCCCAGGGGCTATAAGATATGGAAACTGGTCCTTTGTGAAAGTCTAAACTAGGGGAGGCACAAACTATCACTCAGTACAAAAAGAAATAATAAATTTTCCATCAAACACAGTAATTAACGCACTCAACCCATCCAATGTACCTCTCTGTTCACGTGTAAATTATCAGTGTTGTTATTTAGCCGCTAAGTTGCCTCTGAATCTTTTGTGACCCCATGGACTGTAGCCTGCTAGGTTCTTCAGTCCATGGGATTTTCCAGGCAAGGACACTGGAGAGGGTTAGCCATTTCCTTCTCCAGGAGATCTTCCAGACCCAGGGATCCAAACTGCATCACCTGTATTGCAGGTGGCTTCTTTACCACTGAGCCACCAGGGAAGCCAATATCATAATACTACCTAAATGAGGTAGAGAAATTTTAGTTTAAGCATTTCATATATTTTACTAAATTTCTATAATCAAGTGAGGTAGACAGAGGGCTACCTGTCTATCTCAGGTAGACGGTTTTTCTTTACAGATATAGAGAAGCTGAGGATCATGGAATTATCAGCAACTTGTTTACCTACAATTCAAACATAGCATCTTTCTTTTACTCTTCCTCCTCTCCTTTTTCTCCCCTCCTCCTCTTCCTCTTCCCCTTTTTATTCTCTTTTTTATTAACAGTTACTAGACCAGGAACGGGATTACTGCCGTCACCCCAGACATCACTGACAGCTGACCAAATTTGGTGGGTACGAAATACAGCTTCCTTCCATTTTTTTACTGAACCATAAACAATGCAAAGATGGGGCTCATCTTCCATTCACTACAGAGTCATCTGCACTTCTCACAGTACACAGCATGAAATAGCTTTACAAACATAAGTCATTTAGTTGAAGGAAAGAATGAATTGTGCCTATTTGAAAAGTATCCCTAATATCGTCACATAACAGTGGTGTGGTGTGTAATTAGTGCGCACCTGTTACTGAAATACAGACTGATTTTTTTTGGGTAAATTTAGTCATGCCTCTTTCCAACTAACCATGTATATATACAATATTTCAATATTATATATCATATATACTGTGATTTCAATATATATACTTCAAATACATTAACCTCTCCTATAAGTGTTATGAGAAGAAACGAATCCTGTTTTGTGTGTGTGTGCGTGTAGAAGATGCACCACTGTTACGGGATCTGTGGATGCAAGTTTTAAATAACTCAGACTAAGGTAGCAGTAAACGCGTGGGCCTCCAGTGTCCTCCTTTGACTGAGCTTTGCATCATCCAGAGTTGCTTTAGACCATCTCATAGACTCTTTTCTCAGTGCTTTTCAGCCAGTTGTGCAGCAATATAAATTTACAGGCGACAAAATCGGTTAGATGCTATAAAATCCAAACAAAGCAATGGTACTGAGGTTGGGTGAAATGAACATTTTTCTTTGAAACTGAGCAAAGTATGACTTCTAATAATTCACCACAGACATCACGGGCTCTGCAAGACTAAAATGGTTCAAGAAGCTGAGAAATAATATCTCTTGGTTCTAGCTGTCCAAGTAAAATCAACCTAAACTCGCTTTATTTAGTACTTTTTGGAAGTTTGTAGAGGCTACTTTCAGTAATAAAGCTTAAATACTGGAACAGAAAATTCTACACTCAGCATAGGAAATACTGAGCTTCCCCCCCACCCCTTTCAAAACAAATACAGCTGTGATTCTGTAACTGAGTTCTAAATAGGACAGATTAAATGATCTGCTTTGTGGTGCCCCAGAAGCTTGTAACTTCTTACACGTTTCTTTGCTCCAAAATGCTTCAGCGCACAAGCTCCAGGTAGGACAGCTGAACTTCCTTGCTCAAGATCCAACAAACGCTTAACCCGACCTCTTCCAAAAAGACGTGAGTATTGTAAAAATATTTAGTCATTTTACCCCAAAACACACTATATCCTATATGATCAAAATTTAGATTTCTCTTCAGGACAACTGTGCCAATACGTTTGTGTGGACTGTAGTTATATACAGACTACTGAAAGTGTATATCTATATCTATATATATATATTTAAAAAAGAGCTAAGTTTCCATGTCCCTCCCAACCATCCTTCATTTGTTGATTTTACCTCCTACACAACACTATAAAGCAACTATCTTCCAATTAAACAAAAGAAGAAGAAGAAGTGGTACATGTATACGACAGAATACTACTCAGCCATGAAAAAGAATGGAGTAATTCCATTTGCAGCAACATGGATGGACCTAGAGACTATCAAACTAAGTGAAGTGAGTCAGACAGAGGAAGACAAAGACCAAATGGTATCACTTACATGTGGGATCTAAAATGAACTTATCTGTAAAACAGAAACAGACTCACAAACACAGAAGACAGACTTGTATGGTTGCCAAGTGGGAGGGAGTATGGGGGGAGAGAAGGATTTGGAGTCTGGGATCAGCAGATTCAAAATAGGATGTATGGAATGAATAAACAACAAGGTCCTACTGCATTGCACAGGGAACTATATTCAATGTGCTGTGATAAAGCAAAACAAAAATGTGTGTTTATCTATCTATATACATATATATATGTTTATATATGTATATATATGTATGTATGACTGACTCACTTTGCTTTACACATTGTAAATCAACTATATGTTAAAAAAATTTTTTAAATATTAAAAAACTAAACAGAAAACATACATATACTAAAACATAGTAAATGTATTAACAAATGAAAATCACCAGTAAGTCAAATTTTTTCTATTTGATCCCAGTCTTTGTATAGATTTTTTTTTGCCTAAAATATACTGATTCCACACTTTGTGGAATGAAAAATCCCCTTGATCTTTTTAAATTCAACTAAATTTTAACTTCTGTAAAAATTACATTGACCTTGCCTTGGAATGGAGAGCTTGGATGTATCCCAAGCTACTGTGACAAATTCATTACTGGCAAAGATATAATTCAATTAATATATATTTTTTTCTTTTGACCTCTAATTAATTTAGTGCTAATTAAAGAAAACCACTCTCTCTCTGTCAAATTAAGATAAGGAGATGTCAGACAATTCAGATTATACTGCTGATAATGAGCATTTTAGAGTTCAGTGAGAACTGGAAATTTAAAGTAGTGACTTCTGTATTAAATATACTAACATTACCAGGGGTTAGGAGCAGGCTATTACTGAAGATTGCAATAAAATAGTTTGAAAAGGAGCATTTCTTTTAATTAGAACAATGCTGAGTACCTAGAAGACTCAAGCAGCATAGAAAATAGTCTCTTGGCTATAGAGGGCAACAGTTCTTCAGAAAGTAGATCTTAAAAGTTCTCATCACACATACCAGTTTTTTTCTAACTATGTATGGTGACAGATGTTATTAATAACTAGACTTCTTGTGGTAATCATTTTGCAATATGTACAAACATCAAAACATGCTATACAACTGAAAGTAACATAATGTTACATGTCAATTATATCTCAATAAAAGAGTTCTTTGTGAGGCAAATTGAGGAATATATAAAAATGTCCACTTTAATAGTTGTGTATATAAATATTCAAATATTCAAATATATAAAATGCATAAAAATATCTATGTTATGCTAAGGCGCTTCAGTCGTGTCCGACTCTGTGCGACCCCATAGACGGCAGCCCACCAGGCTCCTCCATCCCTGGGACTCTCCAGGCAAGAACACTGGAGTGGGTTGCCATTTCCTTCTCCAAAAATATCTATAGATGTCATAATATACATTAAATAGGACTTATAATAACTAAAATAAAAATGGAAACTATATCATTCTCAGCAAATCCTTTCCATTGTTATAAGTTTCTTGTTTAAAAAAATACACCACATAAATTACACAGAGATACCAAAGTAAAAGCCGCAGTAACAATGACTAAAATGGTGTGAGCAAATTACCAGATTACAGGCATTATGCTAAGTACTATAATTATAATTACTATATATGTTTTATGCATACTATGTAGTATAATTACATGTCATGTTTATATAGTGTGTGCATGTATCTGTGTGTGTGTACATATACATATATATGTAAACACTTGTCAGACCCAAGCTAGTGGTCAGCTGGAGGCTGACTGATTTAATATGGACTCACTCACTGTCACTGCTGTTAGTTGCTACTGGCCTTCATCTGAGTTGACAGACGAGATGGGTCTACATATTCAACAAGCTTATCTAGGCTCATTCCTATGAGGGCAGTTGCAATATTTCCAAGAGCAGGAAGAGGGCAAGCCCCAAAGTACATGCACTTTTCAAGTCTCCTCCTGCTATATGTTTGCTGTTAAGTCTATTGATCCAAGCAAGTTCTTGGATATTCCACAAGTCAATGTAAACTTTGCAAAAATGTCTATTCAATTCCTTTGTCCATGTTTTGGTCCATTTTAAAATCAGACTGTTTCGTTGCTATTGAGATGTAGAAGTTTCTTATATATTTTGAACATTAACTCCTTACAGATATGTGGTTGGCAAATAGTTTCTCCCATTCCACAGGTTGTACTTATATTCTATTGATCGTTTCCTTTGCAGAAGCTTTTAGCTTTTCATAGTTGAGTATGATCTATCATACTTGTCACATATGGTCTTTATTATATTGAGGTATTTTCCTTTTGTATCCAATTTGATGAGCATTTTTATTATAAAATTGTTTAAATTCTATCAAATGTTTTTATGTAGCTACTGAAATGACAATTTTTATTTTTAAATTGTTAATATGGTGTTTCACAGTAATTGATTTCATACAGTGAACCATCCTTCTATTCAAGATTAAAATCCCCTTAATTATGGCATATGATCCTTTTAATGTACTGTTACATTCTGTTTGCTAGTAGTTTGTTGAGTATTTTTGACATCTATGTTTATCAGAGATATTTGCTTATAATTTTCTTCTTATATTGTCTTTGTCTGGCTTTGGTGTTAGGGTAATGCTGGCCTCATAAAATGAGTTTGGAAGTGTTCCCTCCTCACCAATTTTTTGGAAGAGTTTAAGAAAATCAGTATGAATTTTTCTTAGATATCTGATAGAACTCACCACTGAAGCCACCTGGTCCTGAATTTATCTTTGTTGGAGGTTTTATAAGAAGATGCTCAAAATTACTAACCATCAGGTAAATGCAAATCAAAACCACAATATCACCCTACATGTGTTAAGGCGGCTATTATCAAAAAGATCAAAGATAAGAAACGTTGGCCAGGATGTGGAGAAACCAAAATCCTTGTACAGTATTGGCAGGAATGTAAAATGGTCCAGCTGATATTAAAAGCAGCATGGAGATATCTCAGAAAATTAGAATCGGAAATACCTAATTATCCAGAAAATCCATTTCTACCTATATATTCAAAGGAAATGAAAACAGGATCTCAAAGACATCTCCAACTCCCATGTTCACTATACCATTATTCACAATAGACAGGATATAGAAACAAGTCAAATGTCTACTACTAGATGAAAGCATAAAGACTATGTGATATCTACAAACAGTAAACATTTAAATGTAAAAAGAAGGAAATAATGTCATTTGTAATAGCATGAATGTATTTATTAATGTATTTACTTATTTTTCCATAGTTATTTTTCCAGACACTTTGCTAGGCACTACAAATTTGAGTAATAGAGGCTGAGAGCTGACTATGACTCAAATCATGAACTTCTTGTTGCAAAATACAGGCTTAAACTGAAGAAAGTAGGGAAAACCACAAGGCCTTTCAGGTATGACCTAAATCAAATCCTTATAACTATATAGTGGAGGTGACAAATAGATTCAAGGGATTAAATCTGGTAGACAGAGTGTCTGAAGAACAATGGATGGAAGTTCATAACCTTGTACAGGAGGCAATGACGAAAACCACCCCAAAGAAAAAGAAATGAAAGAAGGCAAAGTGGTTGTCTGAGGAGGCTTTACAAATAGCTGAGGAAGGAAGAGACGCAAAAGGCAAGGGAGAAAAGGAAAGATATACCCAATTGAAGGCTTCCAGAGATTACAAAGGAGAGGTAAGAAGGCCTTCTTAAATAAATAAATAATGCAAAGAAATAGAGGAAAACAACAGAATAGGTAAGACCAGAAATCTGATAATAAAATTGGAAATATTAAGGGAACATTTTATGCAAGGATGGGATGATAAGTAACAAAAAACTGTAAGGATCTAACAGAAGCAGAAGATAATAAGAAGAGGTGGCAAGAATATGCAAAGAACTGTTCAAAAAATGTCTCAAAGATTTGGATAGCCATGATGGTGTGGCCACTCATCTTGAGCTGGACATCCTGGACTGTGAAGTCAAGAAGGCTTTAGAAAGCATTATTATGAACAAAGCTAGTGGAGGTGATGGGATTCCAGCTGAACTATTTAAAATCCTAAAAGATAAACTGCTGCACACCAGTATGTCAGTAAATTTGGAATATAATACATATGTCCAATAAATGGCTTGCATGCAGAATATATAACAAATTCCCACACATCAGTAAGATAAATACTGAAAACCTAGAAAGAAATCTGCACAGATGGCCAATAAACACATGAAAAGATGCTCAACATCACTCATTATTAGTGAAATACAAATCAAAATTACTATGAGGTATCACCTCACACTAATCAGAATGGCCATTATCAAAAAAAAAAAAAAACTACAAACAATAAAATTCTAGAGAGGATGTGAAGAAAAGGGAACCCTACTACTGTTGGTGTGCATATAAATTGTTACAGCTACTATGGAGAAAATTCCTTAACAAACTAATAAAACTATCATATGACCCCACAATCCCACTAGCAGGCATGTATCCTGAGAAAATCACAATTCAAAAAGACACATGCACCTCAACGTTCACTACAGCACTATTTACAATGTGTAGGGGATGGAAGGTAACCTAGATGTTCATCAACAGATGAATGGAAAAAGATGTGGTACATATATACAATGAACTATTTACTCAACCATCAGTTCAGTCGCTCAACTGTATCTGACTCTTTGCAACCCCATGGACTGCAGCATGCCAGGCTTCCCTGTTCATCACCAACTCCCAGAGCTTGTTCAAACTCATGTCCATCGAGTCGGTGATGCCATCCAACCATCTCATCCTCTGTTGCCCCCTTCTCCTGCCTTCAATTTTTTCCTGCATCAGGGGCTTTTCCAATGAGTCAGTTCTAGGAAACAAATTTCAACCAGTTCTAGTGAGGTGGATGAACCGAGAGCCTGTCATGCAGGTTGAAGTAAGTCAGAAAATGAAATACTATACATTAATGTGTATATATGGACTCTAAAAACAGTAGTACTGATGAGTCTATGTGCAGAGAAGGAATGGAGACACAGAAGTAGAGGACGGACTTGTGGACACGGGGAAGGAGAGGGTAGGACGACTTGAGAAAGCACCACTGACATGGATACACCACCGAGGGTAGAACAACTCGTGGGAAGCTGCCGTGTAAGGCAGGAAGCTCAGTCCGGTGCTCCGTGATGACCTAGAGAGCTGAGATGGGGAGAGTGAGGGAGGCCTAGAGGGAGGGCGCGCACACACACACACACACACACACATGATTATGACGGATTTGAGTTGCTGTACAGCAGAAATAAACAATGATCCTCCAATTAAAAAAAAAAATTAGAAAAAGAACACTGTAAAAGACTTGAACAATCACTTGAGAAAAGAATATACAAATGGCTACTAAACAATAAAAAAGTGCTTAATGTTATGATTCATTGAGGCAAATTTACAGAAAACAATGACTAGGTATCACTACACACTTTTCAGGATGACAACAAAGAAAACTACACGTTTTGATGAGCAACTCGTACTCTCAGACACGGTGATGAACTGTAGATTTGTACAACTACTTTAGAGTCAGACACGACTGAGTGACCGAACAACGACTTTATACAACTCTTTGGCATCACGTACGCAAGCCAAGGAGACATCACTTACAACACAGAAATTCTGGGTACGTTTTCAACAGAAAAGCTGTATATTCAACAAAACTGTTTACTAGAATATTCACAACACCTTTTCTCTTGCTCTCTCTGTTTTCCCAGCCCTCTTTACTTCTAGCACAGATGGCTAACTATCAAAAAGCCCATACATCAACTGAATTGATTAATATTTTGTGGAATATTTAAATAATGACTTTAAATAGTGGTGATAAGAATTATTTCAAACTATAGGCAATGACATGAATGGATTTCATGAACATAATATTGAGTAAAAGATACTAAACCCAAATAATGCTTATTCTATTTCTATTTACATAAAGTACCAAGACAAAACCAATTTATGCTATTACAAGCAAGGATAACGATCACCCTTAGGTTAAGGTGGGGCAAGGGTGAATCACGTCAAGGATACATAGTGAAGACTGCTATGGGATCATGTTATCTTTCTTCATCTGCTTGCCAGTACATGTGTTTATTCAGTTTTTGTTCATTCATTCATTCATCATCAATTTGTACAGGTCTAATGTGTGTGTTTTCCTTCTTGCATGTTGCATTTTTATTAAAGTTAATAAAGTATTAGGAAACAGATTCTAAAATCCCAGTAAAAAGTAACATGTCAAAATCAAGGTTGTTCCTTAAAGAATGGTTCAATATTAACAAACAAATCAATATTAGTCCCCCATTAGAGTAAAAAGTAAGGAGAGAAGTTAGAAAGCCATCTTGATACACAGCAAAAATTCAACAATAACTCATTTAAAAAAAACCTATAAATAACTAGGAATTCATGTATATTTATAGAATATTATGATATACATGCACCTCACCTCAAAAGTTGGCAGCTTATTTCATGAGGAAGTACAACATTCTTGCTATTAATAAAGGCCATCTTTGAAGATGCTGCCCAACGTGCAAGCCAGCTAATCTTGCTTTTTGAGCTCCAAGTGAATGCAGAATGAACCAGCAAGTTTGAGATAGCACCAGAACCAGACATCCTTTCTGGAAGGGTTAGGCCTTGAACATCCTAAAGCCTTAGAGAAAGAGAACTCCAGTTCATGAATGAATAATTCCCAAAGTAAGAATGGACCTTAACTGAAACACTCGGTCATTTTTATTAAATTTACACATAAATGATAAGAGATGCATTTTAAAAAGTGTCAGAGAAAAGCTCAGAATGATGTGTCTTAATTACCTTTCATCAGAAGGAGTAAGAATCAATATAAAAATGCTTACAATGTAAAACTGAGTGAAATAAACAGAAAATAATTTCTTACACATGACAATAAATACATCAAGGATGTATCACATGTATATGCAAATACTTTTAAAAGTTAAAATTTTTTATTTTCTTACATGAATATATAGTGTATTGCTTGCTACAGATCAGGCATTTATTGAAAAAACAAACAAACAAAAAACCTTTCTACTCTATATAAAACAGATAACTAAGAAGACCTAATGTATAGCACAGGGAACTCTACTTAACATTCTGTAATGACCTATATGAAAATAGAAACTAAAAGAGTGGATATATGTATAGCTGATCCACTTTGCTGAATGGCAGAAACTAACAGTATTGTAAATCAACTATCCTCCAATAACACACAATTTTAAAAAAACTGTGAGTAAAGGAATAATAAAAAGGTTTTATTACAATGATGGATAATAAGAATTTAGAATCTCCTTAGAACCTCATTTCAAGTTGCTCTACATTTATTTATCTTTTAAGATTAAATTTTCACACCTTTAATATCTCCCTGAAAGGCAATTACAAAATTTGAGGAAATGAGTTCACCTTTGCAGATTTCCTTTAGCAACCCCTCAACAAGTGTGAGGAAATTGGAAAAGTACAGGGCAGTGTACTCAAGTGATATTCAATTAAATGCAATGAATAATCATACAGAGCACATTTAAGCCAATTTAAAAGTGGCATAAGAAGGGAAACGACACAAAACAAGTTCAAGGGAGAAAAAGATTTAGAAGTGTAAAAAAAACAAAATCATTTACATGTTTCTCCTTGTCTTTCTGTCTTACTTTCCTTTAAATTTTGAAACTTAATGATAATTTTCTAATTAGATAATTAAGGGATTATAATAATTAACTGAGGCATAACTAAATTTTATTGTACCTTGGGAGTTAGAAATAATGCTAAATAGAACTGCATCGAATATCCATGTTTTCTTCTACTTGTAATTTGTTCTGCCACCATTTTACGGTGTTTGAGCTCCAAATTGGGCAGCAAGATCCTCAACTGGGTTCCCAATACCTTCCTGTGACTCTTTTCCATGTGTATGTAGCTAGCTACTCCAAGTTCATTCAACAAATGTGTAAGGGTTGCTTTTATGTGTGATGTACTGGGTTATCTTCTAGAATGCAAACAAAATACTTTTGTGTCTTGAAGAAAGGACTGGTTTAAAAAACAAGCAAACATAGGAAACTAGAGTGCTAAACACTTAAAGCATCCTTATCTTTTTTGACCACATGCTCTTTATCAACATTCTCATGCAAATGGCATGTTTAGTTTTTCCATAAAGTTGGACCACCCAGGAAGAACAGAGACTAAAGCAACCTATTAAAATATACCTATGAATATGTTTAACAATTTAAGTTATTAGAATATATGCTAATCCCTTTGAATGTATGTCCTATTCTAAAACAAGACTTCTCAAGGCAATATTTTTTTATTCTTATGCCACATGCATAGCAGAATATGACCCATAACAAATATACCACATTTTTGCTACACTTGGGGAAAATTGATAAAATATTAATGGCATTAAAACACAAAAGAAGCAAGTGTTAAAAATGAAAGAAGGGAATATGATGATCTGTTTGGTGGTAGTTTAGTCACTAAGTTCTGTCTGACTCTTGTGATCCCAAGGACTGTAGCCCTCCAGGCTTCTCTGTCCATGGAATTTTCTAGGCAAGAATACTGGAGTGGGTTGCTACTTCCTCCTCCAGGGAGGAGGGATCAAACCCTGGTCTCCTGCATTGCAGGCAAGTTCTTTACCGACTGAGATATGAAGGAAGCCCCCATGATGGTCTGTTTAGCTTTTCATATTTTTACCTAAAATTTGCTTATTGAAGAAATACCTACTGAGCACCTAATTAACATTCAAGGGAGAGGAATACAATAATGGTTAGTGGGGCTGAGAATAATCAAGAAGATAGAAAATAATGTATAACGTAACAAGAGTCAATGGAGAACTTTAATTGAATTATCTCATTTGTGGCAAAGGAATATGATTCCAGAAAACTGAAGTAAGTAATGGCCATTACTTATGTTAATCAAAATCTCTAAATGGCAACCCACTCCAGTACTCTTGCCTAGAAAATTCCATGGACAGAGGAGCCTGGTAGGAGTCCATGGGATCGCAAAGAGTTGGACACAACTGAGCAACTTCACTCACTCACTCACTCACTCACTCACTTACTCACTGTTGTTTTTGTTGTTAATGACAGTAATCACTCCCGGTTCAAAACTGAAAACACTTATTTTAAAGAATTTGATTAATTCAGATCAAAGAGTCAGAAATTAAAGTGAGCATAGTAAAACTGGCAATGGATTAAAATTATTTGGAAAAAGACCATGAAAACATTTTGAAGACTCCATGAATCTTTCAACCTTCTTGATAAAGAAATTTCTTTCAAAAAATGCATGTAACTATGTGGCTCATACCTTTTCCTCCTCATTTTAAACTAAAAAAGAAAAAATGTCTAACAAAGATTACTTTGATCTGAGTATATGTCTGGTCAAAAAAAAGCCAACCAAACAAAAACCAGAGTGATGCTTTTCTGCATTGCATGGAATTATTCTGAGTCAGTTCTGCTGGAAATACATTAGAACCCATTTCAATTCATGTTTAGAGAATCTAGCTAGTCCAAATTTATGTAAAATCAATGTACTCTGTACATAAAACTTAAGTCATAAGCTAAGGATGCTAATATTTGGTTTGCTACAGTGTCACAAAGTAGGTGTAAAATAAATTTAATATAATTATAAACCTACGTGGATATTTATTAAAAGGTTTAATTTAGGTTGCAAGGTACATATTGCTACAAGTTCAGTTCATTTCACTTACTCAGTCGTGTCCGACTCTTTCCGACCCCATGGACTACAGCACACCAGGCCTCCTTGTCCATCACCAACTCCCAGAGCTTACTCAAACTCATGTCCATTGAGTCGGTGATGCCATCCAACCATCTCATCCTCTATTGTCCCCTTCTCCTCCCACCTTCAATCTTTCCCAGCATCAGGGTCTTTTCCAATGAGTCAGTTCTTGTCATCAGGTGGCCAAAGTATTGGGAGTGTCAGCTTCAGCATCAGTCCTTCCAATGACTATTCAGGACTGATTTCCTTTAGGATGGACTGACTGGATCTCTTTGTCATCCAAGGAACTCTCAAGAATCTTCTCCAACACTGCAGTTCAAAATCATCAATTCTTCGGTGCTCAGCTTTCTTCACAGTCCAACTCTCACATCCATACATGACTGGAAAAACCATAGCTTTAGCAAAACTTAAATGAATCAGATAGTTTACATTAAACAAATGGCAGTTATTGAATCTATCTTGGATAAAAATGAAAGTAATGCAGACATAGGTATAGATAAATTACACAGGTATAGATATATAGGTATGGTATACATGGTATAGACAAAAAGAAAATTCTCAAAGTAAATTCACAAATAAACAAAATAGGAAAATTTAGATTTCCAATAATACATTTAGTCACACTAATATTTCACACATGTCCATCTACTCCTAATCACATATAAACCATACAAAAACTCCATGAGGCAAACTCACCTGTTTTGTAGACAAGGAAATTGTGGCATATTAATTAAAGTTTTTTTCCTTAGGTTCTTCTATATAGTTTCAAATTGAGAAAACCCATTTTCTGACTTTTTCATATTACACTATAACTCCATATTATTTTATGTTGCCATCTGAATCAACTTTCTTAAACACTGCACCATAAAATACACTTACAAATTATATTTTTACACTGTGGTCTCTATCTTTTCTCAGTTGATTTCTCTCATTCAGAAATCCTATATCATTATGGTTTTATATCCTAATCATGATTTTTTTTCTAAAGAGACAGGAATAGAGAATATGAGATACCCATATACCCAGCAGCCAACTCCATCAAATCTTAACAAGATTCTATATATGTTTAAGAACTTTTTTCTTTTAAAAAATTAAAGCATTGTAAACACAGTTTAGGCCCACTATTTCCCACACTCCATTTTCTGTTCTCTCTGTAAAGGTAGCAGGTTTATGACGTCTGTGTTTATCCATTCTCATGTATATCTTCATATATTCACTAAACATGCATGAATATTGTTATGCAGAGCTGGCAGTTAATCTGAATGATACCATGATGTTCATACTACCCTGTAGCTTTCTTCTGTTCCAAATTAAGCATTCTGATTTTGAAGCTTAATGTTTTTGTATATGTAGCTTATAATTTATTCTTTTTTGGACAATACAATAATTTATCCATTCTTATGTTGAAGTACATTTAATTTCTTTTCAATTCTTTTCTTTAAAACAAACAATGTAGCAATGAATGCAGATGTATATATTCTCTTATGTTGATACACAAAATTTCTCTATCTCATCAGTACTTAGTACTGCATTTAGTACTAAGTATTCAGAGGCATATGAATTTTTCAAAGGGTAGTTTTAGGGAACTGATTTCAAGAGAACAAAATTCTCTATGTACACTTTTCTGAAAGTGATTTGTCTGAAAATGCAACCATGTTAGTTATCATGTCAGAGTTCCTTTTTCAACTTTCTATTCAAATTTGTCCTTTCTCATTTTATAGAGAATGGCACATTTCTATTATCATTTTGCTGAGAATTTTTTAATTGAATAGTGATTCACATTTTTAATGAATACATTTTTCTATATATATGTTTACATGTGTTTACCAAGTGGAAAGATACCTAACCATCTTGACTCAATTTTGATAACATTTTCTAATATATTTACTTAATTTTCATATTTTATTAAATTATGTCTTCAGTTCACCTCTACCTTTGTTGTAAAGTCATCTGAAAGTTGAAAGAGAAAGAGAAAGTACTTGAGCAGGAGGCAGATGTCCCCTCCCCGTCTCCCCTCCCCCTCAACCAGGATAAAGCAATTGAAGATTCCTTCCCTATTGACCAAGACAAGAATAGCAAGGCAATTAAAGGAGAAGGTTGGGCCCTGCCCAAACCACATGTTTTTCACTCCTGAAATCAAGAGACCTCCTGACCACATATGTGCAGAAAAGCTCCTTGCAGGCCAAACAGAAAGCAATGTCAAGGGATGCTCTACCTAGACGCCTTTGCAGTAGAATCTATCCTAAGTGATGCATGTGCACTCACATGGGAGAATCCTGAGATATACCAAGTATGGACTGTGAACCAGGCAAATCAAAATGACTGGACAAAGGGAAACCAGAGAAAGGCCTCATACAAGGGATCTAAACTGCCATGTGGGCACAACCGAGGGACTCACTTTCTGAGTCTACCCATGTGCCTATCCATATGTACTATACTCTTTCCCTCTTAATAAATACTGGCTGCACTAGTTTCTATCTTTGTGGAAATTCTTTTCTGCAAGGCCAAAGGGCCAGCGTCCTTGTTACTGACCACTGGTGTAGTGGCTAGGATCTGGTGCTTTCACCACTGTGACCCAGACCCAATTTCTGGCTGGGAAACCAAGCCCTGCTCCAAGCCATTGCAGGACAAGGTTAACTGAGATCATAATGTCTTTTCAGTTTTTAGATTTGCACCTATAATGTATTGTATTTGGGCTTTCCTGGTGGCTCGGGGTGTAAAGAATATGCCTCCAGTGCAGGAGACCTGGGTTCGATCCCTGCCTTGGGAAGATCCCCTGGAGAATGGGAAGGCTACCCACTGCAGTATTTTTGCCTGGAGAATTGCTTGGACAGAGGAGCCTGGCAGGCTACAGTCCACAGGGTTGCAAAGGGTTACACACAACTGAGCGATTGCACATTGAATGTCTTCTGTGCCATATTCTGTAGAGGCAGAATCTAACTTGTAGATTTCTATCTGATAGTGGTAAAATGAGTTTCTGTCTAGCAGGCTGGATAATTCCAAAGTTTATCATTTATATTCCTATAAGACAATAACCAAACATCTTAACCTACAATTTCTATATTAAATTGTCTACAGATACCCACAGGCTTCCCTGAGAGCTCAGTTGATAAAGAATCCACCTGTAATGCAGGAGACCCCAGTTTGATTTCTGGGTTGGGAAAAATTTGCTGGAGAGGGAATAGGCTACCCACTCCAGTATTCTTGAGTTTCCCTTGTGGCTCATCTGGTAAAGAATCTACCTGCAATGAGGGAGACCTGGGTTCAATCCCTGGGTTGGGAAGGTCTCCTGGAGAAGGGAAAGGCTACCCACTCCAGTATTCTGGCCTGGAGAATTCCATGGACTGTATAGTCCATGGGGTCATAAAGGGTCGGATACTACTGAGTGACTTTCACTTTCATACATACCCAGATCCTTAAATATACCTTGGACAATTTTAACATACTAATGATTCCCTCACTAATTAGTGAGTTGCATAAAATCTTTTATATGTATGCATTTTATATTTGTATTAGAGTAATGCTTTTATCTTTTTTTTAAATTTATACTTCAATATCTCCAGTATCATGCTAGATCTCATGAGATGATTTTCTATTTAACAAAAAATATTTTTCAAACAGCTAACCTTTAATTTTTTTTAACATCATTGTATTTTTCTCCTTCTGTAGATATTAATTCCTCAATTTTTTTACTTGATTTTATCTTTAAACTTCTTGATTCATTACAGCAGTATTTCTCATTAATTTCTATATTTCATTATTTCTAAATTAAGTTGTTTCTCACAAATTTAAAGCTTTAAATTTACACCTCACAGGTTTTGATTTGCATTACTTTAATTAGTACTCAGTTTATTTAGTCAATTATCTTTTTACATCATCACTTAATATAGTAGCATATTTAAAAATGTTTTAATCAAAAAAGTTTCCAAGCAACTGACAGATTTTTAGTTCTTTTTTTTGTTAATCAAATTTTTATTATGTTTATAGATGAGTTCTGCCTCCTTTTTTTTTTCTACTGCTATAACTGTTGCAACTGACTGAACTTGACAGGTCCCAAGAGATGAGCTTTGAGCATTTAGAAACGCTTGTTCCTAGAGAACTAACCAGGGGTGGACTGCGTAACCCTCACAGAACCCTGATTCTTCCTTGAGGACTCTTTACTTTCTTTGGGTTTCCAGATGCTTCTGTTGTCTTAAAATTTCAGTATCTGGAACACATCAACCACATTATGTTCACAACAGAAATACAATACATACATATTTATCCAAATAATATCTGATATATCGGATAACCACATAACAGTATGCCGTCTAAATCTGAAATCATTTGACAGTTTGTTCTTCATAATCTAATTAAATAAAAATAAACCCATAGGTCCCATTACAACTGACTCATTGTTTCTTCTGTAGGTTCAACAGGAGAAAAGTTTTTTAAATCCATTTTTAAAATACTGACAATCACACCACAGGAGCAATGACTTAGGCCAGTGGCTTGTAGAGGAGGCATACATTTATTTCACTGTCCTCAACAGTTTGGAACACAGAAGAAAGTTCAGAACAAAGTTCAAATGTTAATAACAAAACAGAATCCTCATGCTCATTCATTTTAAAGACCATAATATGATAGGATCAGCAAGCAGACCTATGACACCTCAATGAAATGAAAAAATATAAAAAAGAGATGAGGTAAAAAGATATCCTATACCTTGATCTGTTAATATTTCTCCTACATAGTTAATAATTGAAAGCCTTTAATCTTATCAAAAAAGAATTAAGCATTTTATGTTCCCAATTAATCCTGATTCACAAAATGTAGTGGGAGAATCTAATTTTTAACAAGTGTAGTCATCTGAAACAGATAAGTGTAATATTGTGAAGTCCCACTTATTGGAGACAATATATAAATGAAAAATTATTCAGCTTTTGATTAGAATACCAGTCTCTTACACAGTCTGCTTTAAAAAAAAGTAGTTGCTTATTTTCACTAACACATCTATTTTTGACTGGTCGTTTGTATTCTATACTTCATAGCAAAGATTGAATTCTTACAAAATATAAGGTAGTATTATCTCATGGTTCTAATTAGATTTTATTTTTAAATGTATGAAGTCAAATGAATCAACACCAACGATTAACTAGTTTCTTTCTTTTAATTTTATAATGTCACTTATGTAGCAATTCCACACATATGTTAAGATCCATTTCTGGATTATTTTCTTATATTATTTTACAAGTGCTATATTTACATCACTGAAAGTTAAAATTTTTTTTAACTTTTAAGCACATTAATCTACTTCTTTCTAGCCTTCAAAATTCCCCTTATTATTTCTATACTCTTAATTACATACAAAACTTAGAATGAATTAATTAATCAACTTCCATGAAAAAAATTTTGTTACTTTTATTGGGATGTATTTTAATACAATGAGAACATGTATTTTAATACAATTAGAATGGGAATCTTTAATGTAGTCTCACCCTTTAATAGGTTATTTTTTACATTTATTTATGTCTGTTCTTGTATGGTTTTCAACAGTACTGTGAAATTTTCTCTTCAAAGATTAAATAATATTGTTGGTTAGATCTATTTCTCCATATCATACTATTTTATCTAGATAATAACATATTGGCTTTTTTTCTTTCTAAAACAGTCCATAAACCTATCTATGACTGATTCATGTTGATATTTGACAGAAAACAGCAAAATTCTGTAAAGCGACTATCCTTCAATTAAAAAATAAATTTCAAAAAAGGAAGAAAATAATTATGAAATATACGCCCCTTCGCATCAGTTACGGCACCCGACACATTACAATGCTGAAATGAAGCAGGGGCAGAGACGTGTCTTGTTTTGCCACTGTAGTGTGTTAGCTTTGTCATAAAGAACAGCAGGCTGAGTGGCTTAAGCAACAGTAATTTGTTTCTCACAATCTGGAGACTAGGTGCTGGTGTTGGATTTCCTCTGAGACCTCTCTCTTTGTATTACAGAGAGCTGCCTTCTCTCTGCGTCCTCACATGGTCCGTTCCTCTGTGTGAACATGCCCCAGGTTCTCACTGTGTGTCCAGATTTCCTCTTCATATAAGGTCACCAATTGGAGTAGGCCTACCCTAAACCTTTGTAATAACTTAATCACCTCATATAAGTCCTCTATCCAAACACAGTAACATTCTGAGATATCGGGTTGATAGGGCTTTGGCTATGAATTTTCATGTTCATATGACACCACCCTTATGGAAGAAAACAAAGAGGAACTAAAGAGCCTCTTGAGGAAGGTGAAAGAGGAGAGTGAAAATGCCATCTTAAAACTCAACATTCAAAGAATGAAGATCATGGCATCCGGTCCCATCACTTCATGGCAAATAGGAAAACAATGGAAACAGAGACAGATTTTATTTTATTGGGCTCTAAAATCACTCTGGATAGTGACGGCAGCTATGAAATTAAAAGACACTTGCTTCTTGGAAGAAAAGCTATGACAAACCTAGACAGCATAATAAAAAGCAGAGACATCACTTTGCCAACAAAGATCTATCTAGTCAAAGCTATGCTTTTTCCAGTAGTCACATATGGATGTGAGAGTTGGACCATAAAGAAGGCTGAATTGATGCTTTCGAATTGTGGTGCTGGAAAAGACTCTTGAAGTCCGTTGGACTGCAAGAAGATCAAACCAGTCAATCCTAATAGAAATGAACCCTGAATATTCATCGGAATGACTGATGGTGAAGCTCCAATACTTTGGCCACCTGATGCGAAGAGCTGACTCATTGGAAAAGACCCTGATGCTGGGAAAGATTGAGGGCAAGAGGAGAAGGGGACAACAGAGGATGAGATAAGTGGATGGCATCACCAACTCAATGGACATGAGTTTGAACAAACTCTGGGAGATGGTAAAGGACAGGGAAGCCTGGCATGCTGCAGTCCATGGGGTCACAAAGAGTCCCAAAGAGTTGGACACAACTGAGCGACTAAACAACAAGAACTTCTATGTGCAATCCAAAAAAGCTGACTTTGTGGAACAGGATAGAATTGTTGATTACCTGGACCAGGGAATGTTGATTAAAGTGTACAAACTTAAAAAGCTAGCGGAGGGGGGATCGGGATGGGGAATACATGTAAATCCATGGCTGATTCATGTCAATGTATGACAAAAACCACTACAATATTATAAAGTAATTAGCCTCCAACTAATAAAAATAAATGAAAAAAAAAACCTTAAAAAAAAAGAACTATAAAAAAAAAAACTAGCGGATGAATAAGTTGTGGAGAATCGATGCACAGTTTATAGTCAACAATGCCATAGGCTTCAAAGCTAAGCTATTTTATATTAAATATTCCCATTATAAAAAAGAAGTAACTATGAGATACAGGTGTTAACTAAAGTTGGTAATCACATTGCAATCTGTAAGTGTATCAAATCAACAACTTGAACACTTTTAAAGTTATACAATGTTATATATCAATTGTATTTTTTCTGAACTGGATTTATTTATTTATCCTACTGTGGTGAAATGAAAAAAAAACTATAAAAGTATAAAATATAATAGTTATCACAGAAATAAATAAATGAAATAGTTACATATAGCAGCAGTTAACTCCAAATACACCCAATTACTAAGTTGAATTCTTATCATTTGGCATAATGTTGTTCTTTTTTTCATGAAGCACAGCTGATTTACAATATTATGTTAGTCTCATTTACAACAGGGACTCGATATTTTTATAGATTACACTCCATTTAAAGTTCTTATGAAATAATGACTATAGTTTTCTGTTCTGTACAATACATAATTGTTGTTTACCTATTTCACATATATTAGTTTGTATCTCTTAATCCCATACTTCAATTTTACTCACTTATCCCCACTTAGTGATCAGTAAGTAGTTTGTTCTTTCTGAGTCTGTTTCTGTTTTGTTACATACATTTGTTTGTTTTATTTATAAAGGATAACTTAGAGTATTTGTCTTACTCTAACTCATTTCACTAAGCATAATTCTAAGTCCATCCATGTTGTTGCAAATGGCAGAATTTCATTCATTTTTATGGCTTTTATTTGTGTGTGTGTGTGTATACATACATACATACATGTATTCAATCCTTGGGTTGGAAGCGATCCCTGGTTGGGATCCCTGGTTTCAAGCCATAGTTTGGGAAGATACCCTGGAGAAGGGAAATGCTACCCACTCCAGTATTCTGGCCTGGAGAATTCCACAGACTATATAGTTCATGGGTCACAAAGAGTCGGACACGACTGAACTCAGCACGCCAGGCTTCCCTGTCCATCACCAACTCTCGGAGCTTGCTCAAACTTTTGTCCATCGAGTCGATGATGCCATTCAACCATCTCATCCTTTGTTGTCCCCTTCTCCTCCTGCCTTCAATCTTTGCCAGCATCAGGGTCTTTTCAAATGAGTCAGTTCCTCACATCAGGTGGCCAAAGTACTGGAGTTTCAGCTTCAGCATCAGTCCTTCCAATCAGACTACTCAGGACTGATTTCCTTTAGGATGGACTGGTTGGATCTCCTTGCAGTCTTAGGGACTCTCAAGAGTCTTCCCTAATACTACATTTCAAAAGATGCATATATACACCACATTTTTATTCATTCATCTATCAATGGCCACTTAAGATGCTTCCATATCTTGGCTATTGAAATGCTGTTATAAACATTGGGGTACATGCATCTTTTTTAATTAGTGCCTTCAGATACATACCCAGAAGCGGAATTGCTGGATAATATGGTAGTTCTATTCTTCGTTTTGAAAAGCCTCCATGCTGTTTTCCATAATGACTGTACCAATTTACATTCCCACTAAGTGGACAAGGATTCATTTTTCCCCATCTCTTCACCAACATTTGTTATTTGTAGTCTTTTTAAAAATATGTATTTATTTGGCTGCGCTGGGACTTAGTTGCAGTCCACAGGATCTTTGATCTTTGTTGTGACATATGAACTCTTAGCTGATCCCTAACCAGGGGTCAAATCCAGGCCCCTTGATTTTGGAGGAAGTCTTAGCCACTGGACCACCAGGGAAGTCCTTATAGTCTGTGATTCTAGTCATACTGACATGTGTGATGTACTTTTGATTTGCATTTCTCTGATGATTATATGGAAAATTATTAAAGAGATGGGAATACCAGACCACCTGACCTGCCTCTTGAGAAACCTGTATGCAGATCACGAAGCAACAGTTAGAACTGGACATGGAACAACAGACTGGTTCCAAATAGGAAAAGGAGTACATCAAGGCCGTATAATGTCACCCTGCTTATTTAACTTATGTGCAGAGTACATCATGAGAAACGCTGGGCTGGATTAAGCACAAGCTGGAATCAAGGTTGCCGGGAGAAATATCAATAACCTCAGGTATGCAGATGACACCACCCTTATGGCAGAAAGTGAAGAAGAAGTAAAGAACCTCTTGATGCAAGTGAAAGAGGAGAGTGAAAAAGTTGGCTTAGAGCTTAACATTCAGAAAACTAAGATCAGGGCATTCAGTCCCATCACTTCATGGCAAATAGATGGGGAAACAGTGGAAACAGTGGCTGACTTTATTTTTCTGGGCTCCAAAATCACTGCAGATGGTGATTGCAGCCATGAAATTAAAAGACACTTACTCCTTGGAAAGAAAGTTATGACCAACCTAGACAGTATATTAAAAAGCAGAGACATTACATTGCCAACAGAGGTCCATATAATCAAGGCTATGGTTTTTCCAGTGGTCACGTATGGATGTGAGAGTTGGACTATAAAGAAAGCTGAGCATAGAAGAATTGATGGTTTTGAACTGTGGTGTTGGAGAAGACTCTTGAGAGTCCTTTGGACTGCAAGGAGATCCAACCAGTCCATCCTAAAGGAGGTCAGTCCTGGGTGTTCACTGGAAGGACTGATGCTGAAGCTGAAACTCCAATACTTTGGCCACCTGATGTGAAGAGCTGAGTCATTGGAAAAGACCCTGATGGTGGAAAAGATTGAGGGCAGCAGGACAAGGGGACAACAGAGGATAAAATGGTTGGATGGCATCACCGACTCAGTGGACATGGGTTTGGGTGGACTCCAGGAGTTGGTGATGGACAGGGAAGCCTGGCATGCTGTGGTTCATGGGGTCGCCAAGTATCAGACAGAACTGAACAACTGAACTGAACTGGACTGATGATTATGTCAATTATATCTCAGTAAAAAAAATTTAAAAATAGCCATAAAGTTATACGTTGCTAAATAATCTTGACGGCTATAATGATTTGAATTCTTAATATGTGCCAAACACCGTCTGTGCTTTATGTATAATGTTTGTTTATACGGTCCCACTCAACTGTGTCAATATGTCAGATCAGTATGGGATTAAGTAATTTACCCAATGTTACCCAGATAGTGAGTGCCTATTTAGGACAATAAATCAGGAGTGTTAAGAGCTTTGGGGAAATATGTTTGGAGTGCCATATTATAGACTCTTTGGATTCAAGAAAATTATAATCTAGAGAGGGGGGAAATCACATCCTACGAGGTAATTTCATAGTTACCAGAACAATACACTATCTGTCAAAAATAATATAATGAAGTCACATAGGTGCTTTCTCTATCTTTAGAGCCAGTAACACCTCTAAACATAGAATGAAATATTGTGCAATTGATTTGCAAACCTATTCATAAGCATAACAATTACAGACCAATTTTTATAGCAAAATTCTGGTTTTTAAGTGAAAATGCTATTGTTATTTTATATAATAGATTTTCTGTGTGTAAGTATAATGATATATGTACAGTGTGGAAAATTTTAAATACAAAAAAATACTGTAAAACCATATATAATCATGTCACATATTTCTAAATTCATATATCTATGAGTTTATTTCTATAATTTTTAAACTCAAGTATACTTTATACTTTTCATATAAAACATTAAATTATAAAATTTTCTAATCATTTTTGATGACATTTCCAAAAATATATTTTATATTGAAATATAGTAGTTTAATATTGCCATTATAGGTGAAGTTTGGTGTGAATACTTAATAAAGATTAAAAGGATGATTAAAATACGATGTTAGCAGGTCCTGTCTGTTGCTTCCAGATTGAAGGCCTCCTTCTACATTTGAATGGCACCTTGAGGACACAATATCAAAAAGTAATCAGACGAAACATGACTCCACAAAAAATACAATACAAACTATTAAATCTAGTAGTCTAGCAGGAAAAAAATATGATATATCTTCATTAAAGTTTTATATATTAACAATAAAATGTAGCATGACAAGAATATGGCTTTGTTCATAAAGCCAACTGCAGTGTAGGCTCTTGTTATGGCTTAAGAAAGATATATGAACAGTTTGAAGAAAATTACAGGAATAAATCTTTCTTGGCTGCCCCTAAGGCTCCGTAGATAGTTAAAAACAAGAGTACACAAGGAAGGAAAAGGTATAAATTGCCTTGGGTACTTTATTCTTCAAGTGAAAAATCCTGTAAATTTCACTGATATCATATTAGTATCATTGACATTTATCTTCATTGGCTACTATATTGTGACTGACAGTCTATACTACAAAGCTAAGGCTTAAGAAATGTTAATAAATCAAGTACAGAATTTAAATATTAGTAGTCAATCCTACTGCAGCGACTAAATGAAAGATCTAGAAGGAAAAAAAAAAAAAAGCCACATCCAATCAGATCATTGTTTCTGGAATACTTCTACAGGGCAAGCCCAGACAGCCAGTGAATTGTTGGTTCTTGAAAATTGTTTCTTTGCTTACCTACAACTGTCATGATTTCTAATGCTCTCAATCTTTACGAAATGGAATTACTGAAATGTTATTTTACACTTCTATATTACATTATCATTATTTAAAACAAAGAGCGGAAGGAAGATTTGCTCCAGTCCTACACAGTAAAAACATCTGGCTTATCTGGTGCCTGGCTTCTTGGGTTTAACCTCATTTTCTGCCTCAAATCTGAACTCTGCTTGCTGGCTTTGACCTTAAGTGAGTTCCAAAGATTGCCTTAGTTTTTCCTTATCCTCTTGCTTAGCCTATTTCTCATTTCAGTCTGGTTAACTGAGGTTTAACCTACATGTTAAACTGATCTAATACTAGCAAACTGGTACTAGACACCAACTACTCCTGAATACTGGCAAGTTGGTACTAGGTACTAACTATTCCTGCAGTTCTAAATTCCCCTATGATTTAAAAAATAAAAAGCTAACAAATGCATAAAAGGTTGATAAAGAAGTACAATATTCTTAATTTCCTCTAGTGTTTTTAGATTAATGATGAAGAGATTAATTCCTTCAACTTTATATCATAAATTTGCTGATACTGACTCAAGGTAGACATGGTCCTTCCACCATCCACAAGAGGTGATAGTGGTGGATATTAGAATTGAAAATGAAATCATTCTTTTATTCTGAAATTTAAAAAAATACCATTGTCTTTATTAAAAGACATTTTAAAATAGAGACAGATTTTAGGTTGAAAATACAGGTCTCTTTTAGCAGTGTCTTAACATGATTCATAGAAAAACCACACCATGCTACTAAATTTATTAAAGTCCACATATGCCAAGACATCTATTGTTTCACTTATGAGAATAAGTAAAAAAAAAAAAGTAAGATTCAAAGCCAAAAAGATACTATTAAGAGCAAGTCAAGAAAATTTTCTGAGGTTCAGTTGAGTTATCTATAAAATAGAAATATTGGATGTTCTTTCTAGATCAACGTCATTACTAAGCAAGAAAAATAGGGTTTAATGGTATTAGACACAAATAATATAGTTTATGCTTTATTTTTAAAAAGTCTAAGATGATGTATTTAAAAGAGGTTGTGTGATGGAACTGCCTGGTGGTCTAGTGGTTAGGGTTAAGCACTTTCACTGCTGTTGCCCGGGTTCAATCCCTGGTTGGGGAACTGAGATCATGCAAGCTACATGATGCAGCCAAAAGAAAAAAAAAGAGAGAGAGAGAGATTGTTTGATATGCAAGATTATTCATTCATTGAAACTACTCTCTAAACATGTCTGTAGGTATCACTTGCCCTCATTATACATGTAAGTATATCTTGCAAGAGATGCTTTACATGAAATAGTCTTGGCAGATGTATTTCTGTTTATTTATAATAAAGGCAAAAAGAATAAGTGATTATGTATCTTGAGTACATATACCCAGTAAAGTTACCAAAAAAAAAGAGGTGGGCAAAAAGAAGAAATGATTATGTATCTTGAGTATGTGTACCCAGTAAAGTTACCAAAAAAAAAGAGGTGGGGGAACTAATGATATTCTAAAGAAAGAATAAAGAATATATCTCACGAGATATCACATTCATTGTTGCCAACATCTTTTCATATAGACATATTTTATATTAATGTCTCCCTTCTCAAGGACTTGAATCAAGCAGAACCTTTACCAATGTGTTACATAATTTGTCTCAAATATACTCATGCACACTGATGTACATTTATTTTTAATCCTAGACAAACAGAAGCTAACCTTTGTATAGCCATGCTTCCTAAAACCCATCCACTGAGTACTTCTCCTCAGGAAAATGAATCATTAGCTCTTTGTCTCTCTATTGTCTGATGTGTTTTCCTTACACAGTAGGAGATAACTCTGAAATATACTAGTTCTCCCCATGACACATACTTCCTTAAAGGAAAAAAGAATATTTCATAAATACAGTTTCTTAGAAAGTTCAGCACAATCTCAAGTCATCTATATAACTTGTTTTCAATAAAAATGATATAATTTTATGCCATAAAATTGAAATGACTTCTTAGATTTTAAAATTTTCCTTTGTGTAATGCTGTGAGAAGCATCTGCTTTGACAGTCATTAGTTGTGCATCTGGTCAAAAATACCCTCCACATGTTGGTTGCAGGAGAGGAAGTTTATGAAAACCATAACCCATGACTCAATGGAATATTAGTAAAGTGTTTCAGTTATCTATTGACATTTAAAATGTCCATATGGGTTTGTCAGTACAGCTTTTGAAATGTAACAAATTAAATCCTTACTTTGATTTAATTTGTGAGCAGATGGCATGAACAGTCCTGAGTGATGCACTGGGCTATCCCTCAGCTTGTCCAGACTTACTTACTGAATAGGAGCCATCCTCCAATGGCTGATTATCTGCTTCATTTAGTAGGAAGGAAATTAACCTCTGGTTTCTGTGCTGATGACTCAGCAGGTAGTATACAACTAATGCAAAAAAAATTATTATTACTAAGTAAACAAAAAAATAATTATCCCCAAAATGCAGGGTCTTCAAATGGAACAGGACCAATTAAAGAACTAAATTGTTTTATTGGACCCAAGAGATAGAAGCAATCATTTCAGTCCACTAGTTGGAATAATAAAGTTTGGGGAAAGAATTATTTTATTTCCTGGCATAACTAAATAAAAGGTGGTATTTTAAGTGATACTTCCCATACAACTCTATAACATGCCCTGCAATGTACCCAGTTTAGGGGAAAATGTTCAGTGTATTTCAACTCCATATGTTAGATGTAACTTAATTCTTAACAGAAGGAAAGTCCTCCCTTCCCCAAAAAAACACTACTAGCTAAGAAGCATAATTTGAAATACAGAACCTAACATTTTTACAACATGAAAGTCACTTAAGTTCACAGATTAAACCCTTTTACAGTTTTAATTACTTAAATAAGAGTCTTTTTTGATATGATAACATATCTTAATGTTCGCAAAACATTATGCCATGAGAAATGTGCTTGGTGAGACAATTTGATGTTATTGCTTTGAACAAATAAAACTATTCACTATTTGGAAGCATTAAAATAATAGCTATTTTTACAAAAATGTGTATTTATAGATACACAGAACAAATGGTGCTAAAATAATAGACATCAACATGCTTAAAAAAAAGAATCTAAAGAATCTAGATACAGAACTTTCACCTTTCACAAAATTAAAGTTTATCTCAAAGTGGGTCACAGACCTAAAATGAAAAGACAAACCCAGAAAATTTTAGGAAGATAACATAAGAGATCTAGGTGAACATGGGTTTGGCAATGAGTTTTTAGATATAACACCCAAAGCACACTCCATGAAAGAAAAAATTTGATAAGTGGAACTTCATAAATTTAAAAACTTCAGCTCTGCAAAAGATACTAATAAGAGAAAGAAAGGATAAGCCAGAGACTGGGAGAAAACACTAAAAAAGATACATCTGAGGAAGTGTTGTGTATCAAAATACAAAAGAAAACTCAAAAAAAAAAAAAAAAGAAAACTCAATAATTTTAAAAATGAGCAACAGATCTTAAAAGACACCTCAATTAAAAAGATGCACAGATGACTAATATCATATGTCATTAGAGAACTGCAAAGTAAAACAGCAATGGTATACCATTACACTCACCTGCTAATTCAGGAGACCTAAGAGACGAGGGTTCTATCCCTGAGTCAGGAAGATCCCCTGGAGGAGGGCACAGCAACCCACTCCAGTGTTCTTGCCTGGAGAATCCCATGGACAGAGCAGCCTGGTGGGCTATGGTCCACAATGTCGCAAATTGTTGAACACAACGGAAGTGACTTAGCACAGTACACACCTATTAGAATAAGGAAAATGCAGAACACTGACAAGACCAAACGCTGGTGAGAATATGGGAACTACAGAAATTCATTCATCACAGGTGGAATACCAAACGGTACAACCACTTTAAAAGACAATTTGTCCATTTCTTATGAAGCCAATATTGTACAATCGCTCTCCTTGGTATTTACCCAAACAAGTTGAAAACTTGTGTCCTTATAAAAGACTGCAAACAAATGCTTATAACAGTTCATTCATAACTGAAAAACTTGGAAGCAGTCCAGATAACCTTCTGGATAAGTGAATGGATCAATAAACAGTGGTATATCCACATAGTTGACAGAACATTTTCAGTGACTAGAAAGAAATGAAATATCAAGCCACAAAATGAAGAAACTTAAATGCATATTGCTAAATGAAAAAACCCAGTCTGAAAAAATCTCCATACTGTATGATTCCAACTATATAGCATTCTAGAAAGAGCAGAACTATAGACCCAGTAAAAAGATCAGTGACTGCAAGAAGTTTAGAAGGAAGGAGGGAGAAAAGAACAGGTGGCACACAGAGGACTTTTAGGGCAGTGCAACTACTTTGTACGATATAAATGATTGATGCATGATATTATAAAAAAGCCATATAGTGTAAAACACAAAGCCTGAACTTGAGTTAATAATAATGTATCAGTATTGATTCATCACTGTAAGAAAGGTACCACACTAATGCAACATGGTATAATACACAGGGGTAACAGAGGGAGATTGGGCCTGAAGGAATTACATGAGAGCTTTCTAAACTTTCTGCTCAATTTTTCTATAAAACTAAAACTTCTCCAAAAAATAAAGTCCATTGATTTAAAATGGTTTAAATTAGAGATGAGTAAAGTTGAATTTAACAGAATGGTTGTCAATCTTGAGCAATATATGAATAATATCAAAAAGCTTTATTAAAGAAGTCATGATAAATCAAAGAGATCTGTCACAATGAATATTTTTTTAAACTCAAAAGAGAAACCAAGAAGATTCTAGTTCAGTAAAATCTATTCAACTCATCCAGTGCCTTGGGTAAAGAGCCATTGGTTTTCAGTTACCTGAATGTCTCAAAACAAGGAAGATAAAGCAGGTGACTTATGATATGAAACCTTCATTTATTCACTCAAATATGAATAAATCACATGTTATTAAGTGGTCTAATAAGAGAAAGAAAAAGTTAAAGAGCAAATACAGAGAAGTATGGTAGACTTCAGAGCCTTCTCTTACAGAGAAATGGGACAAAAATGAATCATACATTTTAACTGATTGATGAGCTATATTAATACAAGGAAAATCATCAAGACCAATCTCTCATTAAAATAATATAAAAATTGGAAGTGGGGGCACAGTGGTTTATAAGCATTTACAAAAGTTAGGGATGCCTATGGAAAATGCTTGCTGAATGCTAGAAAAATGGTTAAACTCTTCACAGGATGCAGCGACCCTGGTCCCAAACACACACAGATACAAAATCCTCTTGAGTGAAGCAAACACCAGAAATATCTGCTAAATACACCAAGTACAAGCTCACAGTCCAAGATAAAAGTGATTAGGTATGGACTCTTATAGACTTCAGATATACAGTATGGAATAACTGAGTATAAAACATTTTTTAAAACAAAAAGCAAGATAACAAAAATGAGCAGGCCAAGCTACAGTAAAAAAAAAAAAAAAAGTAAATCCATGGCTGATTCATGTCAATGTATGACAAAAACCACTACAATATTGTAAAGTAATTAACCTCCAACTAATAAAAATAAATGAAAAAAAAAAACAAAAACAAACAAAAAAAAGCTATAAAAAAGCACTGCATAGAAGTCTTAGATTTGAAGAAGCTGCATGCTGTGTGTGTACATATGATTATAAGTTTGTATGTGTGTGTGCTCAGTCGCACCTGACTCTTTGCAACCATGGGCGACAGCCTGCCAGGCTTCTCTGACAATGGAATTTCCCAGGCAAGAATACTGGAGTGAATTGCCATTTCCTACACCAGGGGATTTTTCCGATCAAGGGATCAAACCCAGGTCGCTTGTGTCTCCTGCACTGGCAGGCAGATTCTTTACCACTGCGCCACCTGTGTATGACCATAAGTGTATACAGAGATACGTGTAATCATATATGGTATGTATATATATTTTATATAATTGACACTAAAGTTAATGAATAAGAAAATGTATTGAAGAATTTGGCTTTATTAAATTCCAAATGCTCTTTGTTTGGAAACAGAGTGGCCAAAGAGAGTTGGAAAAGAAAGGAAAAATAAATTCTCCTGGTATATCAAATATTATATCACAGAAACTTCCCTTCAAAAAACATTGCCAAAAGGAGCAGGCCTCTCTCTTTCTGAATTCAATATTCAGAAAGTAGATCTGAGAACAAGTGGTGAAACTAAGAAAAATTGGATTACTCCAACTCAGGGTGAATGCAAAAAGACTACAAGGGCACAACAAAAGTCCTGATGACTTTAAAAAACAAAAATCAAAATAAATTTTCATGGTGAGGACTGCATGAGGAAAATCTGCTAGAAGTCAAATCCAACTTTAATAGGCAGAATCACTGAATCATTGTTTAAAAAAAAAAAAAAAAAAGATGGAAACAGAGTTTCAGAAGCCCCAGATCTTGGAAAAGAGGCTACAAAGACAGCTGTATTTTTAAACTCTCTGAGGTGTGAACAGTTTAAAGAGCCACCCACCCTTCAACTCCCACTCAGGAAACTGATTTCAGCAGAAGTAACATAAAATGATCACTAATACCAAAATGTCAGCTATGGTTTCTCCAGTGGTCATGTATGGAAGTGAGAGTTGGACTATAAAGAAAGCTGAGCGCCTAAGAACTGATGTTTTTGAACTGTGGTGTTGGAGAAGACTCTTGAGAGGCACTTGGACTGCAAGGAGATCCAACCAGTCCATCCTAAGGGAGATCAGTCCTGGGTGTTCATTGAAAGGACTGATGTTGGAGCTGAAACTCCAAAACTTTGGCCACCTGATGCGAAGAGCTGACTCATTTGAAAAGACCCTGATGCTGGGAAAGATTGAGGGCAGGAGGAGAAGGGGACGACAGAGGATGAGATGGTTGGATGGCATCACCAACTCGATGGACATGGGCTTGGGTGGACTCTGGGAGTTGGTGATGGACAGGGAGGCCTGGTGTGCTGTGGTTCATGGGGTCACAAAGAGTCTGACACCACTGAGCAACTGAACTGAACTGAACTGAATACCAAAATGGTATGAGAAAACAGAAAAAAAAAAAAAAAATCTAAATGATAAGGCACACCAGAAAAAAAACAAAAACTGTATGATAATTGAGAAAAAATTTAACCCAGTATTACAAAACAAGCTACCAGAGAAATCAGTTTTAGATAACGAAAAATCAGAGGAGAAGCTGTGATATAAGAATAGAGAGTAAAAGTTGAAAATAAGTAAGAGTAGCATTAAGACTAAATAATAGAGGTAAATATACTGAATAGTATGTAAATATTCCATGCTCTGCTGAATAGATACACTCCAACTATCAAAAATTTGGAGAGAAAATGAAAATATATTTCAAATATTTATTGGGCAAAAGTTTAAAATGAGTTCTTTTTCATAATTTTCTGGGCTATTTTTGATATTTTTTTATTTTTCTTGTAAAAGTTAGAATCATATTTCTAACTTTTAAGAAAAACTATCATATTTTTGGTGAAAACTTTGATTGGAAAGGCATTATATCAATGAAAAATGACATAATAGGTAATAACGTTTTTAAAGTATTTTTTCCAACTAGCCATGAAGATTTTATGGATCTCCATTAATGTAGTATTATTTAATAAACTTTAGTATCTTTAAATATTTTCAGCATAAAGTTCATGCACATCTTTTTGCTGGAAGTTTTCTTATGTACCTCATTTTTTTGGTTGCTGCATAAAGTTTATTTATTAATTGCAATTTTACTTTTGTGGTTGATATGCAAACTATAACTAAAGTTTGTATGTTAGTCTTACCTTTAACTCTCATAAGTTTCTTTTAATGATCGAACTGTATGTTCTTTTTGATCTTTGGCTTTCGCAATCATATCATATTTACATTAATATCATCTGAGAGTAACAACAATTTTTAAGTTTTCCTTTGCAGTCCTTAAAACATTTCATTTAAAGATGAAAAAAAAAATAAGGATAAAATGTCAAATGAAATTAAAAATATAAAATCAATAGGGAAAAGTGGAATCCAAAGCTAGTCTGAAGACAGCAATAATCAACAAAATTGTAACCAGAATCATCAGAAAAAAAGGGAAAAACACACAAATAATATAAGGGGGCATCATTATTGATCTTAAAGACATCAAAAGGCTAATAAGAGGACTTGTGCCAATAAGCTTGATAACTTAGATGAAATGGAAAAAATACTTAGGAAGAAGTATCAAAATTCCTCAAGAAGAGTGAGATAATAAGAATACATATATACACACCTGTGTGTGCATGCTTAGTCATGTCTGACTCTTTGCAACCCCATAGACTGTAGCCCATCAGGCTCCTCTGTCCATGGAATTTTTCCCAACAAAGAATACTGGAGCATGTTGCTATTTCCTACTCCAGTGGATCTTCCCATACCAGTGACTGAACACACATCTCTTGCATCTCCTGAATTAGTATGCAGATTCTTTACGAACACACACACACAACACAAATTAATTAAATGCTTGTTCATAAAACTTCCTAAAATGGTATTACTGGGGAATTCTACCAACATTTGGAGAAGAAAAATACCCATTCTACACAGAGTCTGCCAGAAAATAGAAATGAAGGAAACATTTTTCAGTTAATTATTTGGAGCTAACATCACTGTAATATTGAAAACAGACAAAAATACTAAATTGAAAATAGAATCACACAATATCCCTCATGAGCATAGACACAAACATTTTTAGCCAAATGATATTAAATCTAACAATACAAAAAAAAAGAAAATACATTATGAGCGACTTGGGTTATTCCACAAGTGAAAGCTATTCTACCACTCAAATATCAAGCAAATGTAATTAACCATAAGGTAGCTAACACAACAGACAAAATATACACAATTATCTTTCTACCTGCAGAAGAGCATGTGGAAAAGATTAAGTCAAACCCTCTATGGAATAAAAGGGAAAGTCGTCAACTTGATAGAAAGTATCTACAAACATATTATAGCAAATATACTTCCTGGTAAAAGACTGAATGTTTGTCCCCTAAAATTGGAAAAAAGCAAAGATGTCCATTTTATACATTTCTTTGAAAGGTCTAGCCAGTGTAAAAAGAAATTAAACTTATGCAAACTGGAAAAAAATATATGTATATATACATGTAATTTTATTTATAGATAACATGATTATTCATGTTAAAAAAGCCTATGGAAACTAAATAAAATCTATTCAATTAGTGAATTCAACAATGTCTCCACACAGAGGTTCAATATTATTTTTAAAAGTCTATTTCTATGAACACAATGAAACTTAGAAATTGAAATTAAAAAAATCAAGAACACTGTAACTGATCAAAAATTAAGAAATACTTGAGGATACATTAAATGAAATATGTGCAAGAATGTAAAGTACAGATTACAAATATTGCTGTAAGAAGTTAAAGTTTGAATAAAGTGAGAGATACGTCATGTTGAGGGTTCAAATGACTCAGTATCACTAAAATGTCAAATTTCTCTAAATTGATCTATTTTTTCATTGAAATACCAATAAGAATCTTTGCAAAATTTTTTTGCAGAAAGAAAAATGTTAAATTGTCTTTATTTGAAGATGACATTATTTTATACACCAAAAAATCTTACAGACTCAACTAAAAAGCTGTTGGAACTAATAAATTCAGAAAAGTGGAAGGATATAAAATCAACATAAAGAAGTCCCTTGTATTTCTATTAATATACACAAACAATGAAATATCTGAAAAAGAAATAGGAGAACTATTCCATTCACAATAGCATCAGAACAATAAAATACCAAGGAAAAAAATTTAACCAAGGAAGTGATAGATCTACACAATGAAAATTAAAGTCTTTGTTGAAATAAATTGAAGAAGACACAAATAGAAAGATCTCATGTTCGTGAATCAGAAGAATTAATACTGTTATAATGTCTACACTACCCAAAGTCATTTCTGCTGTTTCAGTTGCTAAATTGTGTCCTACTCTCTTGGGACCCCATGGACTATAGCCTGCCAGGATTCTCTGTCCACGAGGTCTCCCAGGCAAGAATACTGGAGTGGGGTTGCCATTTCCTTCCTCATCTTTGCAAGACTTTTTAAATTAGAAAGATGATTTTAAATTTACTATGAAAATGCAACTTGAATAAATTCAAATAAAAGAGTCTTCTATTTGAAGGATTCCCTGGTGCCTCAGATAGTAAAGAATCCACCTGCAAGGCAGGAGACTTAGGTTCAATCTCTGGGTCAGGAAGATCCCCTGGAGAAAGGAATGGCTGCCCACTCCAGTATTCCTGCCTGGAGAATCCCACAGACAGTCTGGTGTTCTGCAGTCCATGGGCTCACAAAGAGTTGGACATGATTAAGCGACTGAACAAGAAGCTGCCTTTATACCTCTACATAAATTTATTGGCCCTGTTTTGCCTAAAGAAACTTTAATGACCAAACTTTAATTTATTGGTGTGGGCCCACTAATCAGAAATTATAGATTTAATGTTTTAGCTCAAGAAATTAGAAAGGGCTAAAAGTAGTTTGGTTGGTTGACTGAAGCACGGACCCAAAGTGGCTGAAACTTAATGAAGCTGAAATGCTACAACTGCCCTGGTATAAGAATGTGTCCAAAGGGTGATGGAAGCTGATACATTATAGTGTATTTTTAAGACCTGCTTATCCATCCTGGGAGGATCCAGAGGACTCAGCTTCACCATGACTGTAAGAAATAACAGTCATGTTATGAGGGGAGTCTCAGCATCTCTGAAAAGCTCTATCGTCGCTCTTTTCTGTAGGTCAGAAATTCCAGTGGAACTGCTATCATTGAAGGGGAATGCTAAATGCAGTGGAGACAACAGGATCCTGGAATGGCCAGGGGTGGCCAGTGGCAGAATGATGGGCGTGGCTACCAAAATGGACAATGAAGTCAAAGCAATGATCAAAATAATTTGGCTCACAGAGATCTGTAATGCTGGCTGGTTGATCATGGTATTGCTAAAGAGAAGAAGGCTACTAAATTCTGACTTGTCTAAGTAGAAGAGTTCTAGGTTTCATGAACAGAAGCCTAACGTAAATCACCAAAAGAGAACTGTTTCTTTAATCACTACCAGATTAAGCCAGTTTATAGACACAAAACCACTTGAATGAAAGGGGAGGTATGTATGTGTATATGTGCATATTACACTTTAGAATGGTTACAAGTTTGTTCATGAAATAAATTCATATATATATATATATATATTCACTTTATTTCTGATATTTTAAATTCCCTTAGAGTAACTATTTATGTATCTGTGATAATAATTTTTTTACAAAAAGAGTTATAAAATGCATGAAGCCTTATGTTTGGTGAACTGTGAGCCCAAAGCTATATCAGTATGCACTGAGGAGATGAAAAATACAACAAAGGGTAAAACCTTAAGTATCCAAACTTCAGCATTTCCTCACTGAAAATTAAAATGGAAAATAGAACAGAGGTTTGTTTTATAGATGATTTCAAGGAGCCAAAGAAAGTATCCTTATTGGAAAGATGATAAATCTACAATCAATCACAGGCATTGCTTCTCCAAGGACTGACTTTTAATTAACAGTTTGAAATCTATTATTAGGTTAAAATGAGGTTTGAGAATGCAAATTTTAATTTGCTTTTCTATGTTATGAGCACTGTTAATGCTTAAATGTGTTTGAAAAAAATATTTGAATTACATGTGTGGCTTTATACTTCCTGGAATCTTTTCAGTCAGATATTTTATGTAAATCAAAGCTGTTTATATGATAAGACTGAGTATTTCATGAGAGGCATGTAATTATTTTACATTAATAATCTCTAAGGCAGTGCAGTTCAACAGAAATTTCAGTGAAGATGGGAACGTTCTATAGCTGTGCGAACACTGTAGCCTCTAGACATAGGTAGTCACTGAACAATGGGGCTACTGAAACAGAATTGAATTTTAATGTTTTTATTTTCAATTTATTCAACTGCAATCTTAAATATTCACCTGTGGCCTCTGGCTACTGAGTCCAATATGGACACTACAGCTCCTAGTCTGAGAGGTAGAGTTATAGAAATATTTCTGAATTACCTACTAAACTAAAAAATGCTATTTCCTAAGTTGTATTTTAATTGGCCCAATATCACCCCCTGCCCACACACATTCACAATTACATGCATCACTCTTATTCACAAAATCAATAATTTCAACTATTAGGTAAAATTACTCATGGATCTTCTTAAAATCTGTAAGTTATTTGAGTTGAGAATCATAGGTCCCAAATTAGCAATAGAGATATCCTTTATTCACTGATACGCTTAAGATATTTTAGATCAACACAGTGCTCTATTTCTTATAGATCACTTCCTGTACCAAACTATCTGCTTGAAGTACTTTTTTATCTTAGGATATTCCTTCTACACTCACGGTGGACTAGTCATTTGCTCATGTGTGGTTCTCTCTGTTCTACACTTACTGTGTAAAAGCACATCATGTTGCTGAAGCCACAAGTCTCTATTGTTACCTCCCGCATACATTTTTAGGGCAGGTGACCCATTTTGGATATTCAGTCCGTGATGATGAATTAAAGGAGCTCCACCTGACATGCTTAAGGGATCAAATCTCTGCCCATGGCTTCTTTCATACAATGTACTAACCAATTAGGCATGCCTACTATTTATTGATATGACATTATTTGTATGCCTGAAAGTAACAAATGCTTTGTGTATAAAATGTTACAGAGAACCATATATAAGCAGATGCAAAATTTAGCAATATTTTCAGAACACAGTACTTACCTGCTATGTACATAATCCACTTAAAAATATGTCAACACAAATTTATTTATTTATTTATTTTTCATGTGGTTAATACTGAAGTGATCTGGATTGAAAGAAATGACTACTTCTCTCAGCTTCAGCACTGGGAATGTAGTTGGCACTGGATCTTTCACTTTGAGATATATCGTGGATAACTGATCGCCAAGTGTTTTCTGTGAATACTTACATTTCAAATTAAATTTTAAGTTCTAGAATGACATGAACTGTGTACTACATTCATTCGGGTTGCAGATCATTCTTAGTATATCTTAGATTTGTACCTTCATTTAGATAAACATCCTTCTACCAACATTTATTCAGAAAATAGCATGTGTACTCTGACAATTCTTGAAAGACAGGAACAGCCAACAAATACACTATGAATTAACGAATAAATGCTAAACACTCTTCAAGCACTGGGTACACAGAGGAGACATACATAATCATGATACTGATCTTTACTAAGTTAAAGTAGTTTAGAAGATAGCAACTAGTGCACCACTATACAAAAATAACTTTGATCAGAGCTAAGAATATAAAATATAAGATGCTATGAAAGTTTATAACAAAGAATGAACCAGACTGGATGGTGGCGGCCAAAAGGGTAGGGAGCAAAAGGTGTTTAGGACTAGCCTTTTGGAGTAAAGATTATTTAAGAAGTGACTTAAAAGGATTAAAATAGAGTTTACTGTCAATGAGTGGATGGTATAAATGTATCAGAGTGAACAAAGAACACAAGCAAAGGTGCCTGAAGCAGGAAAACACACAGCACATTTCAGGACGAGAGAAAAGGTCAATGTAGCTACCAGGCAGTAAACAAGGTCGTGGCGACAGACACTATGCTGATAAAGCAGCTCAACTCAACCTAATGAAAGACCTAAAAGCCATGTTAGGGAAAGAAAAAAGAGAGATCTAAGATTAAAAATGATGAAACAAAACATATATGACTAAGAAAACCCTTCTGTTATGGTAAGGGAACACTTGACATATCTTTAGTCAGCTACTGCAGTGTGCTAGAAAGAGAAGATAAGGGCTGGGACTGATGCATTGTCAGCAATGATAGTGATTTGATTGAATCTCAAATGCAAAAGTAGGAAGTCAAGTTTTACCTGGAGTAACAGGCAAGTTTAGCCTTGGAGTACAAATTGAAGCAGGGCAAAGGCTAACAGAGTTTAGCCAAGAGAATGCACTGGTCATAGCAAACACCCTCTTCCAACAACATAAGAGACAACTCTACACACGAACATTACCAGATGGTCAATATCAAAATCATATTAATTATATTCTTTGCAGCCAAAGATAGAGAAGCTCTATACAGTCAGCAAAAACAAGACCAGGAGCTGATTGTAGCTCAGATCATGAACTCCTTATTGCCAAATTCACACTTATATCAAAGAAAGTAAGGAAAACCACTGCGCCATTTAGGTACGACTTAAATCAAATCCCTTACAATTACACCGTGGAAGCAACAAATAAAACCAAGGGATTATATCTGATAGACAGAGTGCCTGAAAAACTATGGACGGAGGTTAGTGACATTGTACAAGCAGCAGTGATCAAGATCATCCCCAAGAAAAGGAAATGCAAAAAGGCAACATGGTTGTCTGAGGAGACCTTACAAATAGCTCAGAAAAGAAAAGTGAAAGGCAAACGAGAAAATGAAAGATAAAAGCATCTGAATGCAGAGTTCCAAAGACTAGCAAGGAGAAATAAAAAAAGCCTTCCCAACCAACCAATGCAAAGAAATAGAGGAAAGCAATAGAATGGGAAAGACTAGAGATCTCTTCAAGAAAATTAGAGATACCAAGGGAACATTTCAAGCAAACATGGGCACAACAAAGGACAGAAACTGTATGGAAATAACAGAAGCAGAAGATATTCAGAAGAGGTGGTAAGAATACACAGAAGAACCACACAAAAAAGATCTTCATGACCCAGATAACCACAATGGTGTGATCACTCACCTAGAACCAGACATCCTAGAGCATGAAGTCAAGTGGGCCTTAAGAAACATCACTATGAACAAAACTAGTGGAGGTGATGAAATTCCATCTAGCTATTTCAAATCCTAAAAGATGATGCTGTTAAAGTACTGCTCTCAATATGCTAGAAAATTTGGAAAACTCAGCAGTGGCCACAGGACTAGAAAAGGTCAGTTTTCATTCCAGTCCCAAAGAAAGGCAATGCCAATAGATGGTCAAACTACTACACAATTGCACTCATCTCAGACACTAATGCTCAAAATTCTCCAATATCAGATATTTAAACTGGATTGAGCAAAGACAGAGGTACCAGAGATCAAATTGCCAACATCTGTTGGATCATAGAAAAAGCAAGAGAATTCCAGGAAAACATCTACTTTTGCTTCATTGACTACACTAAAGCCTTTGACTCTACAGATCACAACAAACTGGAACATTCTTAGAGATGGGAATACCAGAACACCTTACCTTCCTCCTGAGAGACCTGCATGCAGGTCAAGAAGCAACAGTTAGAACTGGACATGGAACAATGGACTGGTTCCAAATTGGGCAAGGAGTACTTCAAGGCTGCACATTGTCACCCTGCTTATTTAACTTATATGCAGAGTACTTCATGAGAAATTCAGGCTGGATGAAGCACAAGCTGGAATCCAGATTGCCGGGAGAAATATCAATAACCTTAGATATGCAGATGACACCACCCTTATGGCAGAGAGCAAAGAGGAACTGAAGAGTCACTTGATGAAAGTGAAAGAGAAGAGTGAAAAAGCTGGCTTAAAACTCAACATTCAAAAAAAATAAAAAAAACTCAACATTCAAAAAACTAAGATCATGGCATCCAGTCTCATCACTTCACCGCAAATAGATGGGGAAACAGTGGAAACAGTGACTGACTTTTTTTTTGGGGGGGGGGGGCTCCAAAATCACTGCAGATGGTGACTGCAGCCATGAAATTAAAAGATGCTTGCTCCTTGGAAGAAAAGCTATGACCAACCTAGACAGCATATTAAAAAGCAGAGACATTCTTTGCCAACAAAGGTCCATCTAGTCAAAGATATGGTTTTTCCAGTGGTCATATATGGATGTAAGTGTTGGACTATAAAGAAAGCTAAGTGCCGAAGAATTGATGCTTTTGTACTGTGGAGTTGGAGAAGACTCTTGAGAGTCCCTTGGACTGCAAGGATATCAAACCATTCTATCCTAAAGTTAATCAGTTCTGACTATTCATTGGAAGGATTGATGCTAAAGCTAAAGCTCCAATACTTTGACTACTTGGAGCCAACTCATAAGAAAATACCCTGATGCTGGGGAAGATTGGGGGCAGGAACAGAAGGGGATGAGATAGGATGAGATGGTTGGATGGCATCACTGACTCGATGGACCTGAGTTTGAGCAAACCCTGGGAGATGGTGAAGGACAGGAAGCCGGTGTACTGCAGTCCACGGGGACACAAAGAGTCGGAAATGAGTGAACAACTAAAGAACAACAATTTATTTCAGAATACGTAATGGTAAGACTTGGCAATTAACTGAATGTCAGAAGTGAAAGGAAGATGTCATTTATGACTTCCAGGTTTCTGGCACGACTAACTGGGTTCGTGGAGGTACTTTTACTGCAGTGCAGAAAGACTGGAGAAGAAAAAAAAAAAGATGTGGGAAATATGAATTCAGTGTCCCAGTAGAGGCTATAAGGGGGTAGTTTGATACACATTCACAGTGTAGAAGGAGATACTGGCTGGAAACCATAGATGTGATACTTGTCAGTGTATAACTGGCATGGAAGCCGGAAGGAGTTGAAAACATTACTAACATAGAGAAGAGAGGACAAAGAATATAGATTACTGTGTTCTAGCTGAGATGAACCCCAACATTTCATAAGTTAAATAGAAGAGAAGACAACAAAGGCAAATAAGGGAGAAAAAGAAGAAAATAACATTACGATGATTATAATGCAGTTGAAACTGAGGAAGGAGAGTGCGTAAAAAGAACGTTGACTGAAATCCTGTTTCATGAAGTAGAGTAAGATGAAGACTAGAAAACACATATTGGATTAAGCAACATATCAGTAGTGGCTTTAGTATTTGCAGCTTTACCAAGCAGAGGGAACAGTAATACAGACTGCAAGGAAATAGTGAATGATTACGAGGCACAGGAATAGAAAAAATAAGGTGTAAGCCCTTTAAAAAAAAAATACTTGTGAAGGGAAATAGCAAGATGGAGAAAAACTGTATAGTCCAGATAATTTAATTTTATTATTAAGATGAGAGAAGTTAGGGCATGCTGAAGAAAAGAATGAATAGATGAAGCTGATGAAACAGAAAAGAAAGACATTCATATTTTAAGCCTTAAAAATGATGGGAGGAAATAAAATGTGTAAGACAAAGAAGAATATATATCAAACAGTAGAGCAATTTAGTGGATGGAGAATGGAGGAATTCATGAATGGCCCCAGATATATAACATAGGACACTTAGAATGGATCACAAAATGTGACTTTCATGAAGCCATATGTAACATTAAAAAATAACAATAAAAGAGAATCAAGGTAATAGAAACGAACAAAAGAGAGGAGAGAGAGAAGCAGAGACTGAGAAAGAGAAAGAAGGAGGGAGGAAGGAAACAAGGAAGAAATAACAAGCAGGTCAAAAAGAATCAGTGTAAGGAATACCTAGGTTTTTCCTATGACTTATTTCTGGGATAGCTGGAATCCAGGATTCTTTCCATGCACCATCAAGAAAAATCATTAGTATTTCTCTTTCATATCCATTTGGTAGGTCACATCCTCAAATCTTAACTTGGTCCCTTCTTCAGCTCCAGATTTTCCATTAATAATACAAAAAGAAAATTAGAATACACCACTGTGTATTAATTGTGACCTCCCCAAATGATATGTCCAAATACTAACCTCACTCATCTATGAATATAGACTCATTTGGAAAAAGAATCCTCGCAGATACAAATAAATTAAAGATGAGATGCTAGATTTAGAATGAGTCCTGGGGCTTCCCAAGTGGTTCAGAGGTAAAGAATCTGCCCACCAATGCAGGAGACACAGGTTCGATCCCTGGGTCAGGAAGATCCCCTGGTGAAGGAAATGGTAACCCACTTCAGTATTCTTGTCTGGGCAATCCCATAGAGAGAGGAACCTGATGGGCTACAGTCCATGTAAGAGTTGGATACAACTCAGCAACTATACAACAACAAGGATGAGCCCGAGTTCCACTGACCTAGTTTTATCACCTCTTACAGACAAAAGTGAGAAAGTTCTGACACAGAGAGACACAGGCAGAGACTGAAGCTGTTATGCTACAAGCCATGAGTATGAGGGATTGCTGGCCACCACCAGAAACAAGGAGAGAAGCATGGAACAGATTTCCCTCCAGGGACTCCAAGAAGAACCAAATCTGCCAGACAACTCGATTTTGAATTTCTGGCCTCCAGAATTGTGAAAGAATTGAAGAATTTATGTGGGCTGTTTTAAACTGCTAAATATGTGATAATTTGTTATAGAAGCCCTCAGGAATGCCTATGAATCTAAGTAATCACTTGGAGCACATTAAGCACACCTACTGGGATCACATCTATCTTCATCTGACTATAAGTCCTTATGAGCAACCAGCATAATTAAAAAGCAAGGGAGGGTTCTGAAACCATTTACTTTTGAGTCTTCCGAGGATGTGATAAGTGGAAGTGTGGAAAACTGCTTGGTCTTACAAAACCTAAATAGCCAAGAACATCAGATACTGCCTCAATTTTCCCTGGATCTCATTTTATTTCTTCCATACAGAGAAATATACATGGGGAGCATGAAAATGTAATTCTTATATTTGTAATAGATGCAAAATTTAGGAGATGGATGATAAAGAAAGGCAAGATCAGGGTCCCAGATGAGAGCATTTTTCCAGCAACTGTTGACCTAGACTTAGCAGGTTTTTAGGGGAGTCTAATCCTAGACCCTTCATGTGTTTGTACTGAATTTGCCTGGCAGATCACTCCATAGCTGTATAGATCTCTGTAACAAGAATTAAAGTTGCTTAGCTACTTTTTCTCTGCATCTACCAGCCTTTGTTTTCATGAACATACACCTGCTGTCTTTTTCTTTACTCTAAGGAAGCATAACGATAAAGCCTTGACCTAGTATGTAAATAAGCCAATAGTAATACCCAGTGTGTAAGGTAATACCAAATCAATCTCCTTATTAAAACCAAATAAACAACAATAAGTCACTTGAATACTGTGTGAAACAGCATCATGGGCTAAGAAACATGCTGCATTACAAGGCAAGAAAAATTGTCTTCTATATGATATTTCTTTTAATATCTTTTGAGACAGACCTGTGTTTTGACATTTTAATAGAAACTGAAGAAATGAAGAGAATTATTTCTTAAGAAAGTTTGATTTCAAGATAATTTTTCAACAGACTTCCTACATTAGTAAACTAACTTAAAAATTCATCCCTCACATCAACTCTTTGTTGGCTTTTTCTTCCACTAAAATGTGAGATCTGCAGGGGCAAGATAGTTGTCTTTCTTGTGATAGGTGTATCTCCTGCATTTATAGCAGCTGTTGGAACACTGTATTGTACAATTCACATGCATTAAATGAATTGTGCCTATCCTATTATCAAGTGATTAAGCCCAAATTAACAGATGTAGAGCTGACTTGGAAACATTCCCAAAGCCACACAAAGATCAGCTGACAAATGGAGGAAGCCTCACCTGTCAAGGAGCCTAAGTACAATCTCTGATCAAACCCTGGCTAAATAATCCACTCTGACCCAAAAGAAACTCCAAGGAACAACTTGAAAATAAAATCACATAGGTCCCTGGAAGATAGGAAGGCCATGAATATGCCAAAGAATGAGGTCGCTCTGAGCAGTTGAAGAGGAAAAATCCAATTAGTACCTAGCTGAGTGTGGCAGGGGTCAAAAACAAATTCCTTGAACTGAAGTATTAGCCTGCAAGATAGACATACGCACACAAACAGAATAGCAAACGCTAAAAATCTAACTGGCAAAGACTATTTACGTACAACCTTGATCACTAGTGTTAGTCACTCGTCGCGCCAAACTCTTTGCGACTCCATGGACTACAGCTCGCCAGGCTCCTCTGTCCATGGGATTCTCCAGGCAAGAATCCTGGAGTGGGTAGCCATTCCCTTCTCCAGGGGAATCTTCCCAACTCAGGGATTGAACCTGGGTCTCCTGCACTGCAGGCAGATTCTTTACCACCCGAGCCACAAGAGAAGACTTTGACCACTAGTGGCCTTTTTTTTTTTTTTTTTTTTCCCAACCCAGGGACAATTGCCATGGACTTCCCAGGTGGCATGGTGGTGAAGACCACACCTGCTAGTGCAGGAGAGGCAAGACTCACGGGTTCCGTCCCTGGAACACCTGCAATGCAATGACTGCTACGTAGCCAGGCTGAAGAATAACATTGATGAGGAAAAAAAAGTCTGAATATTTGAGACTGCACACTATAAGAACTTGACTTCACAGAATTAGCTTCAACCAAATCACTGAACAAATAAATGACCAAGCAAACAACAAGAGCAGCCCTAATACCTGTGGGGAGAAGAGGAGGATATCATTATCTCCAGTTTACTTTAACATATTGTCTAAAATAGGTTTTTTTTTTTAACAAAAGCATATGAAACATACAAAGAAACATTAAAGAGTGGTGTGTACATGGGAAAAAAGAGCAGGTGGCAGAAACTGCTTCTGAAAGGAGCTAGACAAAGACTTCAAGGCAGCCATTATAAACACGTTCAGAGAACTAAAGAAGACCTTTAGTTTTTAAAAAGCAAATAATTTTAAAAGAGAAAAATTTTTAAATGTGAATTTAAGCACAATAACTGAAATGTAAAGCTCACCAAGCGAGCTAAACAACAGGTCTGATGCAGTAGAGAAAGAATCACTCAACTGTAAGATAGATCAATAAAGGTTATATAATCCAAATAAAAGAGGAAGAAAACAAAATTAAGAGAGACTCAGAAATATGAGACAATATTAGCCACAAATTTGCATATAATGTGACTACCAGACAAAAAGGAAAGAGACAAAGGGACCACACGAAAAAGAAATAATGGCTAAGATTTGTCACATTTGCTGAAAAGCATTAATCTATATATTCAAGAAGTTCAACAAACTCTGAATAGGGTAAAGACACAGAGAAAACTCCTTCTAAGATTAGGAACAGAACACATACATGCAACTCTCCACACTTCTTTCAACATTGTCAGCTTACAGCTCACTAATAGAAAGAAAAATCACCCAATTTTTAAACAGTGAAAGATTATGAATTGAAGTTTCTCTAAACTAGATGTGCAAATGCTAATATGCACAAAATATGATTCTGAACATCACTATTAGTTACAATGACATATCATTTTTTATCCTATAGAATGGATAAAATAAAAGACATTGTTGCTGCAGATGTGGAGAATGGGAGCCCCACACATAGCTGTGGCTCAGAACACAACATGGTAAAATTGAGTTCTTCAAACATGAGGCACAGAGTTTCCATAAAACCCAGAAATTCTACTTCTAGCTACACAAACAAGAGAAATAAACACACACACATACACACAGAAACCTGTACATGGATAATAATGGCCAAAGAGTATAAAGGGCCTAAATGTCCATCAACTGATAAGAGGATTTTTGAAATATGGCATACTGGTATAATGGGCTTCCCCGGTGGCTCAGACAGTAAAGAATCTGCCTGCAATGTGGGAGACCTGGGTTTGATCCTGGGGTTGAAAAGATCCCCTGGAGGAGGGCATGGCATTATCCAGATTTAGGATGAGCCTTGGGGCTTCCCAAGTGCATCAGAGCTAAAGAATCTCCCCGCCAATGCAGGAGATGCAGGTTTGATCCCTGGGTCAGGAAGATCCCCTGGTGAAGTAAATGGTAACTCACTCCAGTATTCTTGACTGGAGAATCCTATGGATAGAGGAGCCCGGCGGGCTACAGCCCATGGGGTCGCACAGTCGGACATAACTGATCGACTGAGCACAATTACATGCTGATATAATTTCACTGAGCAACAATAAAGAGCAAAGTACTAATGAATGTTATAATACAGATGATCTTTTAAAACATTATGCTAAGTAAAAGAAAGTAATCACAAAAGACCACACATTGTATTTTTCCATTTAAATAGAATAAGCACAATAGGCAAATTTAGAGAGACCAAGAGTAGATGATTGGTGTCCAAAGCCTATGGGTGCAAGGAAGAAGAATGACTGCTAATGGGTACGGGGTTGCTTACTGGGGTGATGAAAATGTTCTAAACTTAGATTATAGTGATGGCTGCACAACACCATGAATATACTAGGATAAATAAATGTGACTAATAAACCCTAATATGAGAATAAACTACTTATGAGGAGATACATAAGACATATAATCTGGAGATATTCAAGGCCTTTCTAAACTGAGAAACTTTAAAGAATACAATTTAGATATTAAATTAGGAAAGCATTATAATTTCTGTACAGCACAGAAGAAAAGCCAAAAAGCAACACTCAGGTTATGTTTAAAATGAGAGAGAGAGAGAGAGTGAATTAATTGGCCTTAATTGTCATGCCTTAACAATTACCTTTGGCTATAAGTCAGAGAAAATATTAATGTTCCTAAAATGTAGTATCATATACAAGATATGACTCTCCTTCATATAATTTCATTTATTTATATGAAAGAAAGGGAAGTCGCTCAGTCGTGTCCAACTCTTTGCTACCCCATGGACTATAGCCTACCAGGCCCCTCCGTCCTTGGGATTTTCCAGGCAAGAATACTGGAGTGGGTTGCCATGTCCTTCTCCAGGGGATCTTGCCAACCCAGGGATCGAACCTGGGTCTCCCAATGTAGGCAGACTACCATCTGAGCCATCAAGGAAGTCAAATTAAATTTAATCAGTGTAACATTTCCTATATATAAAACAACATCCCACCATGGAAATATATATACACACACACACACACACACCACATAAGATAAATACAATATCTTTATATACACAATTTCTTCATCTGAGTAAACCCTGTAAATCACCCTTAGAAGCAGAGAACTACACTGAAGTAAAAGAAACAGACTTCCTCTAGAGTCCAAGAGGAAATGTTCTTTTTATGGAAGGAAGTAAAGTGTTACAGTCCATGGGGTTGCAAAGAGTTGGACACAGCTGAGCGACTGAACTGAACTGTAAAGTCAAAGTGAGATGCCTATAGGCATGAAAGACCATGACAACCTGGCCCTAACTCAAACTTAAGAAGAGTTAGTTTGAAGAAAGAAATCATCAGAGAAATTAGAAATATAAACAAGAAAGCAAAAGTGGTCCAGAAGATTACAATTTTCTCTGGGATAAATTTCCTTTCAGAAATATAAATAGTGTATGTGCAAATTTCCTTGAAAACGTTATCCAAATAACCCTAGTGACAGGCTATCATCTATTGCTCTCAAATTTATTCTAATTACTCTTCACATAAGACATAGCAAAGACTTTAATCTGCTGGCATACCTTGCTAACTTTTATGAAACTAGAAAGTGTTTCTGTTTAATGAATACATGCAATATGTTCATACTAGAGTACACTGAACATAAACTTGGTGTATGAGAAATTTTTAGTAAGTTATTCTTTAATGGACTTAATTTCTTTCTATTTGGATTTTCAGTTTATGTCTTTAATCTTCTATTTTTAGAGAAGACATGCCACGAAGTTACTCATATGCAGCAATACTCCAATTCAAATTTATGAGAAAATGGGTCACTTCAGACAGAAGATTCATTATTCATTCATCGCTTTACTTAAAACATGTAGGTTGCTTTAATTTATTCAGTATTGTGAACTTATTAAACATGATCAGATTCTGTAATTGTTTCTTTATTACTCTCACTAAAAAGAGATTGATACCTTGTTTTAGTAACAGAAGAGATCAATGTCTGGAGCAGGGCTGATCAATTTATAAAATCATGAACCTGAATTTGATTTAGTTTCTATTTATAATTTTGTTGTTAAGGTTAAACACCATTAGCTAGCCTAGGAACCTTTGTCTTAATTAAAGCATTATTATTTTGCAGTGTTTAGAGTTTCTAGTCTCTGCTAAGAATAACAACAAAATATTATGAAAATTTCTGCTTAAACTATCATTGGCTCCTACCTACTAAGAACTGCAATGGGGGAAAAAAGTCTAGTCAATAGACAAATGCATAGAATTAAACAACAAGCAGATATACAGGGCCTTAACAAAAATCCAATGTATTTTCCCTAGTTTGACTTACAGATAAAACTGGCTTTTATCTGAAAAAGTTAGAGTTAGTAGTATCACATTTCTAATATAATCAACTAGTTAACAATGTAGGGATTATTATGATTAGTCATAACAGTCATTTTAATTCAGATATTCATGTATTAGAAAGGCGAGCTTATTTTTTTTATAAGTGCACTGGGAAGACCCAGAGGAATCGGGTGGAGAGGGAGGTGGGAGGGGGGATCGGGATGGGGAATACGTGTAAATCTATGGCTGATTCATATCAATGTATGACAAAACCCACTGAAATGTTGTGAAGTAATTAGCCTCCAACTAATAAAAAAAAAAAAAAGAGTCTTTTTAATGACTTTTTTCCTCCTCTGTAAAGTATGGACATTGCATGTTTGTCTTCACATGTATAACAAAAACTTGAGAACAGAAAAATAATTATTTTCTTATTTAATCCACTTTGAGATATCACAGGCAAATTATTCAGTGATTTACCTAAACAACAGAGATAACAGTATTTAAAATGTTCAAACAAGTTTTGAGGTGGGTGAAAAAAAATATATTTTAAATTTCAAAACAAATATGATTTGAAAAGGCAGTGTTAATGGAATAGATACAGGATATTCAACAAGCTCTACTAAGGAATTTCAGCAAGTGAGAAGTCTCAAAACGTTTACTGTATTTTAAAGAAGCCTCAGGAAGAAATTAAGGTTGTTATAATCCATGTATGTCCCCAAGGTACCCCAGCTAATCACAGTACAAAAGCCAGGAACATGGAACCCGAGGGATTAAGCAAAAAAGGCACATATAGGAGTGGGAATGGGAGGAGAGTTGGAGAGATCTTGAGTGTTGTTGAGAACAGAAACATACAAGCCACAGTGAAACCCTCTGACAGTAGGACCGAACATTCGAGTCACGGTATGGAGTAGCTGTGGACCTGGCCAGCTGTAGCCCATGTTTAATATTCTATGGCTGAGTTTCCTCTGCTTTCTCACTTACAAAATGGGAACGACGGTCACACCCACCTCACCAGGTAGTTGTAAAACCGGAATGAGAACTGAACATGAGTAAACTTCTACATTAGTGTCTGAAACACAGTATTTATGTGCCCAGTAAATGTTGTTTATGTTTTTCATAATCATTTTATTATTAAAAGAGTCACTTAGGAAAGAACCTTGGAATGTATTACAGTACACACTTATAGCAATATAAATGGAAATCAACATATGAGCCCTAAACAATAGAAAATAGTTTAAAAATATCACATAGTCAAAAGGACTCTGTGAAGTCTCTTACAGAGGCACTGGAGACTAATGTTGCACTTTTTAAGAAATAAAACCAGTGTATCCTCCATTGCTGAAACAGAAGACTGTTCAGCTAAGCATCTGATACAGTATTTTAACAAACAAAAGCCAGCCAAATCATCCCATTAAAGTTATTTTAGGGGGGAAAATGTCTGTATTTTAGAAAAAAAAAAGGCGGGGGGGGAGGCTGGGGAGGGGGGTTTAACCTAATAGGGGATATTTATCATATCAGACATTACTGTCTCTCTATGGTACTTCATTTTTAACAACTAGAGAAGATTCATATCCTGAGATAAGTTGTGGAGCCAGTTAAAAACAAAACAAAACAGGAGATTAAAAAATGAAACGTTTATTGTCCTTATTCCTAAGGGTGAAGTGAAAGTCACTCAGCTGTGTTACTTTATGATCTCATAGACTATACAGTCTATGGAATTTACAGGCCAGAATACTGGAGAGGGTAGCCTTTCCCTTCTCTGGGGGATCTTCCCAAGCAAGGGATCGAACCCAGGTCTCCCCCATTGTGGGCAGATTCTTTACTAGCTGAGCCCTAAGGGAAGCCCAAGAATACTGGAGTGGATAGCCTGTACCTTCTCCAGCCGATTTTCCCAACCCAGGAATCGAACCTGGGTCTCCTGCATTGCAGGCGGATTCTTTACCAACTGAGCTATCAAGGAAGCCCTGATTCCTAAAGGTGTGACCTCATTATTTTAAGTGTTGTATATTATTATAAACACATCCTATAAACATATTTGTAGGAAAATTCAGTGATTGGCTATGATGTGAGCAACATGGGAAGAAGGAAAACCAAAAACACACAAAGCAAAAATATAACCCACTATATTAACGTATCACTTCTGTTCAGTTGCTCAATCATGTCTGAATTTTTGCGACCCCATGGGCTGCAGCACGCCAGGCTTCCGTGTCAATCACCAACTCCCAGAGTTTACTCAAACTCATGTCCATTGAGTCAGTGATGCCATCCAGCCATCTCATACTCTGTCATCCCCTTCTCCTCCCACCTTCAATCTTTCCCAAAATTAGGGTCTTTTCCAATGATTTAGTTCTTTGCATCAGGTGGCCAAAATATTGGAGTTTCAGCTTCAGCATCAGTCCTTTCAATGAATATGCAAGACTGATTTCCTTAAGGATAAACTGTATATTAACATATAGAAGTCCATTATCTATGTAGTCCTCTGTCTCAAAGATTCTCTTTCATCCAGCCTATCACATCCAATTAGAGCCACAGAGCTCTAATGAACTAACAATGCTCCCTGCAGTCATGGACAGAACTAAAGTAACAAGTTTAGCCTCAGAATCTCTAACCAGAATGACTCTGCTCAACCTTACACAATATGTTAAGATCCAGGGAGTCGGCACTACTCTGGGAACACAGACTCAAAAAATGACAGAAGTTACGTTTTCTGCTTGCTGCTGGGATTTGAGTTGACAGTCAGAATTATTTTTATTTAACATATCTTCTAATTGAATATTCTTTGTGTCCCTAAATCTATGGACTGAATACCTTGCTCATCAGAACATATTGGGTCAGACAGGAAGGATAAATTGTGCAACAAATGCCTTGACTGAAACTTCATTCTGAAGTTTTTGAAAACTCCATGTCTCTGGAAAAGTGTGAAACAAATAGAGCTTGTCCCCAAAATTAATGAATAAGCAAACAAATACAAAGGCAAGCAAACCGACAGGAATATGACAAAATTGTGAAGGGCCTGTGTCTTACTAAGATCATGGCATCCAGTCCCTAAGATCATGGCATCCAATCCCATCATTTCATGGCAAATAGATGGGGAAACAATGGAAACAAGTGACAAACTTTATTTTTACAGGCTCCAAAATCACTGCAGATGGTGACTGCGGCCATGAAATTAAAAGACGCTTGCTCCTTGGAAGAAAAGCTACGACCAACATATACAGCATAAAATAAAGCAGAGGCATTACTTTACCAACAAAGGTCCACCTGGTCAAAGCTATGGTTTTTCCACTAGTCATGTATGGATGTGAGAGTTGGACTATAAAGAAAGCTGAGTGCCAAAGAATTGATGCTTTTGAACTGTAGTGATGGAGAAGACTCTTGAAACTCCCTTGGACTGCAAGGAGATCCAACCAGTCAATCCTAAAGGAAATCAGTCCTGAATATTCATTTTAAAGACTAATGCTGAAGCTGAAACTCCAATACTTTGGCCACATGATGCGAAGAACTGACTCATTTGAAAAGACCCTGATGCTGGGAAAGAGTGAAGGCGGGAGGAGAAGCGGACGACAGAGGATGAGATGGTTGGATGGCATCACCAACGCGATGGACATGAGTTTGTGTAGGCTCCCACAGTTAATGATGAACAGGGAAGCCTGGTTGCTGAAGTCCATGGGGTCACAAAGAATTGGACATGACTGAGAGACTGAACTGAACTGAACTGTATCTTAGAGTGCATTCCAATGGGGGACAATAGTGGCAACTTCTTCATTGTCTAAGACCATTTAGAACATTACAGGAACTGTGTGATCTCTCCTGTCCCTATCTTGTCACAAGCCAGTAACTCCTGATCCCAACTCAGTTATCAGCAGAGTCCAACAAGCACTTTCTCATTTACTGAAGTTGCAGCGTAGATGGGGCTTAAAAAGCCAGACCAAGAACTTCTGTATCCCCTGATGACATGAAAGATAGAAATGCAGCTCCGTATACTATGTTTTCTCCCGAGAAACGTTTTTTTTTTTTTGTAAGAACTGATTTAGACTTTACTGATCCTGAAAGGTGTTGTTTGCTTTTGTGGAGACAGATGTTTTTTTGTTTTTTGTTTGTTTGTTTGTTTTTTGAGGTAGGTGTTTTTGTTTGAGCTATTTCTCACAGGAGGTGAGAACCCAAATGAGACATGGAAGTGTGTAAGGACCTCTATACGTTACAGATCCTTTAAATATAATCTAGAGGTTTCTGACTTAAAATATCAATAGATGTTTAATATACATGATCCAGACTCCCTTCCACAATACCACAGACCTCAATCTGCAAATGTAAAATTAAGAATATAAGAGCTACATTTACATCATGCATTCAATTATTCATACACAGGTTGTATGGCATCAGCAAACTCTGGGAGACTGAAAAACAGGGAACCTGGCATGCCGCAGCCCATGGGGTTGCAGAGTCGGATATAACTGAGCCACTGAACAGTGACAACATTCACACACAACATGAACAAACAGAAAAAAAAATATTAACTAAAGGAACTAAAAAGGAATTAAAACAGTAAAAATGTGTTACTTCATTTTCAGCTACAGGGTAGAAAATTGAAAAAAAAAAATTCTGTTTCATGTTGGGTTAATAGAACCTAAAGCACCCTGAGGCCAGATGAGGAGCAACCCAATCTGGCTTCTGAAATTAGAGAAGATGATTTTTGTATAATTCTGTTGACTGTGTAGAGATAAGAATCAGGCAGAGCAGGGCACACACACACTCTGATATGGAACTGGAGGTGGATTGGTAAGAAAGACCATCTTCTACAGAAATGACTAAGTAAGGCTGTAATACAGGGGTCAGTGGGCAGACTGAGATTGTGAAATCAAGCAGCCGGAAACTCAGAGTATCAATACTTGGAGCAGTAAGACAAATGATGGGCTCACCTATGCTTGCTGGCTAATTATATAAAAATTTGGGGTGGGAAAGGCTAAAGAAAATTGAATAAGTGTGTAATGCCTCAAACAGGATAAGGTCAAATACAAGATGAGATGGACCTTCAGGCAAGAAAATCAACAGATCCAACTACAACAAACTGATGATATAGATTCAGGGTAAATCATGGCCAAGGAGGAATTGGAAGTTGATACATACAGTTATTATTTGTCAAACTAAACATTAAATAGGAAGCTAACCTATGAAGTAATAAACTTAATTCATGGATTAAAACTTGATTATTAACCGAAAATTTTAAGTCATCTCTGGAGAAATTTTATTACACATAATTATGGTCTCAGAGTGTATATAAAATGTATATTCTCTAGATATATTAAAGGACATACATGCAGTATAGAATAAAACATTCAGTAAACATATAAAGTAAGTTCAATTCTATTAATAAACTAAGATACACACAAACACACAGAAAGGAAAGAGTAGAGTGAATTATAAGCCTGCATCATGCCATTTGCTCATTTAAAAATATGCATTGTGGGAGATTTTCTATATTGTACAAAATTATGATTCAAAAGTAATTTGCTAATTTTTGCTTCAAGTTAAATCTATCTTACATTCTCTAGATCTAATGAAGTGAAAGTGAAAGTCACTCAGTTGTGCCTGACTCTTCGAGACCCCATGGACTTTACAGAATTCTCCAGGCCAGAATACTGGAGTGGGTAGCCTTTCCCTTCTCCAGGGGATCTTCCCAACCCAGGTATCAAACCCAGGTCTTCCGCATTGCAGGAGGATTCTTTATCAGCTGAGCCACAAGGAAAACCCAAGAATAATGGAGTGGGTAGCCTATCCCTTCTCCAGTGGATCTTCCCAACCCAGGAATCGAACCAGAGTCTCCTGCATTGCAGGTGGATTCTTTACCAACTGAGCTATGAGGGCAGCCCTATGGATCTAATTTCACTTTATAATCCATTTTTAAATGAGTAAGTAGAAGTATGCACATGCCTTTGGTCTAGAAATCACTTAAAGTATTATTTTTTAAGCCTATACCCAATGACTGCTATTGTTTTGTCTGAGAAATGAACCATCATTTAGCATATCAAGATTAATCAAAGACATTGCAAAAGAAAGGTATAAGGGTTTGTTAAATTACTTAATAGCAATTCTCTGCTTGCTTTGTGTGTCTACCATTTTACCTAACATATCAGAATATTCAAGGACAACCTATATTTCATAAGGAAAAAAAAATATCCAGGTATATGTCTCACTAAGACTGCTCTTTCAGTTTAACATGAATTAGTTTAAAGCTTGTACAAGTGGTAAAAGCAAAGAAATTCATAAAAACTCAGGGAAAATTAATTCATTTGTGTGACCCATCTAAAGACATATGTTGAAATCTAAGTTCAATGATCTATCTGGTTTTTACTCTAAGAATGAAACTCTGGTAGAGTTCAACACACTGAATTCCAATTGTACAAGAAGAAATGGGGAAAAGTTGTTTAGCTGTGGCATGTGTGAAAATAAAAGGAAAAAAATCTCTACTGGGACTTTAGGCAACAGTTAATCCAGTGATTAGACATGGTGATATATTCCTCTCACACCAACTAATGGTACTGCAGACTACAGTAAGAAAGTTACAAGTTTTAGAATAGGAGAGGTGATCAACTAACCCATTCTATTTATTATGTCCTCATATGTGAGCAATTTAAATGCATGACCTTATATCTTAGCAAACTAGGAGATAAATACACTTTTATACTGTGACAGTATGGCCCTTCTAGGAATGGCCTCATGAAACTGTTAAAGCTGCAGCTCAATTTCATCTGGAAAAACAATTAAACTGTTAACTCTTCATGGGCACAGAACATATAAAATTTATATTTTTGTGCTGTACTGGTATAATATGGTCTAACACATAGTATGTGTCTAGTAAGTATTTACTTAAATGCTATAATTAACTCACTTAAAATATGAAACAGTGAATATTAAGTACACTAAAGTCCCAAATGTCAAATTCACAGCTAGGTTTTGTATCTTATTCAATTAGGTTACAAATTTAATATTTGTATTCAATTTTCCAGATATATATTTCTCTAAAGGACTCCCTTCTTGGAAATGATCTTAAATATTAAATGATAAAACAGTTAATATAAATGGACATTGGTTAATTGCACTTAAAAGTCTTCCAGATCAAGGGGATATCTTTAATGCCTTGAACACTGAAGTCCACCCTTGAGGACATCCAAACAGACTTCTGAAAAAAGTTAGGGACTTTCTACAGACAACCCCAGTATCCACAGCTGGAGTGAATAAAATGGAAACTACAGGAAGTAATTCTTGATAACACTTCTGTGGAGGTTAACTATCACCATTCTCATTTTTTCAGATAAGGAAGAGTATTTTAAGGTACACACCCAGTAAGTGGCAGTCCTAGAATACTAAATCAGGGGTATCTGATTCACTCAAGTGTTCTCAAAAGTCTATCGGATGGTCCACGAGAAGGGATCAACACTGAGCCAATAGTGGGCATAAGATTACTTTTCTCAAAACAGATAGTAAACAAACACATTGGTTCTTAAAATACACTGTTCCCACACCTTCCGCCACTATCCATTGGGATCTTTGTTCTTCTTTTTGTAATTCATTTAGATGACAGGTTACATTGTTTATCTGAGGTTTTTCTTATTTCCTAAGATAGGCCTATATCACTATAAACTTCCCTCTTAGAACTTCTTTTGCTGCATCTCATAGATTTTGAACAGTTTGTTTTTATTTTTGCTTGTCTCAGAGTATTTTCTGATTTTCTCTTTGATTTCTTCATTGATCCAAGGGTTTTCTAAGGGTATTTCAGGACAATATAAAGTTATAATAATGAAAATGATGGGGGAATTTTTTAAGTTTAACCCTAATAATGGAGGAGGAAAAGGTAACCCACTCCAGTATTTTTGCCTGGGAAATCCAATGGACAGAGGAGCCTGCCAGTCTACAGTCCATGGGGTTGCAAAAGAGTTGGGCATGACTGGGCAACTGAGCATGCATGCACACAATAATGGAATAGTGTTTCAAGGTATTCTGAAAGAGAGACAAGATCAATCAACTCATCTTTGAAAAACTTTACAAGGCATTCAATGCAAGAGAGAGGACCTTTTCAGTGAACAACACTGTTAACAGTAATAGTATATTTATTTGGGGAGAAAAAAAGTTGAACACTCATTTCATATGATTTACAAAAATTGACTCAAAATGGTTCATAGACACAAATAAAGAATTTAAATCAAAGGCAAACTTGTCAAAGAAAATATATGAACATATGTGCCATCAAATATTTCTTTTTAAATTCAAATTTAGGCTGGGCATCATCAATACTTGCTAAATCTGGCAACCCTAAGTTGATGGTTCTGAGTTGTATATACATATATATTTTTTTTTCTTGAAGAAAACAGTATTTTTAAATAATACAAAACTCCTTCCTATTGTCAGGAAGAAGGTATTTTTAACTAACTTTCCTCACTGAGGAAATAAAGGTTTGTAGAGATTAAGGAACTTGCTTATCAGTATATCCATTTACATAGTAAAGACAGGTTCTTTGCAAATAAATACCCAAGTGATTCTAAAAGAAAACAGCTATATTCCAGAAAAAAACAATATTTATGTATAAAGATTGGAGAAATTAAGAAATGAGCTCATCAATAGTACATATAGATTTCAAAAAGTTTCCTTGAACTGGCCATTAAAATTTCAAAGGGGGGTGGTCCTAAGATGGCAGAGGAATAGGACAGGGAGACCACTTTCTCCCCTACAAATTCATCAAAAGATCATTTGAAGACTGAGCAACTTCCACAAAACTTCTGAATGCTGGTGGAGGACACCAGTCACCCAGAAAGGCAGCACATTCTCTTCAAAAGGAGGCAGGACAAACTATAGAAGACAAAGAGAGAGACAGAAGAGTTAGGGATGGAGACCCATCCCAGGGAGGGAGTCATGAAAAAGGAGTTTCCAAACACCAGGAAACCCTCTCGCCAGCAGTCTGTAGGAAGTTTTGGAATCTCAGAGGGCAACATAACTGGGAGGGGAAAAAACCCAAAAAAACAAAAACCACAGAGTATGTGCCTTAACCACAACTCCCAGGGGAGAAATTGCCCCCAGAGGCCCGCGTTTGCCACCAGGGCAGAGGAAGCACGGGTTGCATGCTTACGATAAGGACCGGGCCTGAATGCCCTGAGGACAATCTGAAGGTGCTAATGTGAGATAGCAACGCAAACTGTGGGATAGCCAGAGAGAGAGAAAAAAGACAGAGAGAGAGAGAGAATTTTCTGTGAAAAGATTTAACGAAGGCACAGCCTGGACGGCTCACAGAACAAAGGATTGAGCAAATACCAAAGAAGAGCTAGCTGGCTGCGGACTGGGCCATCTCCCCACCAGAGGCAGAGAGGCAGGCAGGCGACAGCCAGAGCCGGAAGGTGAGAGGCAATCTCAGCACCAGAGACAGCATCCTCCACCAAACTGTAGGCAGGCTCCCAATTGCTAACCAAGTCTTCCTGGGATCCTGGATGGTTGACATCTTCCAGGAGGGCCGCAGCCTGAGATCAGCCCCCCAGGGGCACACCAAGGAAACCAAGTGGCTGGGACCGGGGAGATGATAAGATGCACCACACACCTGGGACAGTGTGGTCCCCAAGCACCTAGTCGCCTGAGCTCCCCGGACCTGGGAAGGGCATAAAACGCATGCCCAGCTGAGTCTGCGCCTTTGTGGAGTACCAGGAACCTGAACCTGAGCAGCTTAGACCTGGGAATGCATGCAACCCAGGGCCCGCTTTGGACAGTTCCCCTTCGGCGCAACCTGGAGCCGGAGCAGTGTAGTTGGGAAAGCACAGGCGCCGTGAGCCGGGGCAAACCCGGTGCAGTCTCTACACTGCGAGCGCTCCCCACACACGCCAGTGACATTTGTTTGCAGTGGTCCCCCGTCCCCACAGCAGAACTGAACAAGGGAGCCTCAGTAAGCGACCACCTTCGCCCCCTTGTGTCAGGGCGTAAATTAGATACTGGAGAGACTTGCAAACAGAGGAGCCAAAATAAACAAACAAGAGGGAGACGCTCTGGAAGGGACAGGTGCAACAGATTAAAACCCTGTAGTTAGCATTGACTAAGCATTGGAAGGGGCCTGTAGAACTTGAGAAGAAGTATAAGCTGGAACAAGGAACTATCTGAAACTGAACTGACCCCACACTGCCCTCAACAGCTCCAGAGAAATTCCTAGATATATTTTTACTATTATTATTTTTTATTGTCAAGTTTTTTATTACTCCTTTTTCATTTTTATAACCATTTGATTTTTAATTTTCATTTTATAACCTTGAAAAAAAAAAAGACCCTATTTTTAAAGCAAAATTCACATATATATTTTTTATAAATTTTGTGATCGATTTTGCTTTGTATTTTTAATATTGTATTGTTGAGATTCTAACCTCTACTCTAGATTTTTAATCTTTGCTTTCTGGTATTTGTTATCAGTTTTGTACCTTTAAGAATCTAATCTTCAGTACCCATTTTCTCTTAGGGGTGTGATTACTGGATGATTGATCTCTCCCCTTCTGACTCTCCCTTTTCTCCCCCAGGTCACCTCTATCTCCTTCCTCCCTCTTCTCTTCTTAACTCTGAATCTCTCTGGGTGTTCTGGGCAATGGAGAACACTTAGGAAACTGATTACTGGCTAGATTGATCTCCCCCATTTTGATTCCTCCTCCTCTCCTCCTGGTCACCTCTATGGTGACCTTCTTCATGGAATTCTGTAAACCTCTCTGGGTGTCCCTCACTGTGGAGAATCTTTTCTCCATTAACCTAGATGTTTTATCATCAGTGCTATATGGATGGAGAAGTCTTCAGGCTACTGTAAGAATAAGACTGAAAGCCAGAGGCAGGAGGCTTAAACGCAAAACTTGAAAACACCAGAGATCTCCTGACTCCAGGGACCGTTAATCGACAAGAGCTCATCCAAAAGCCTCCATACCTACAGTGAAACCAAGCTCCACCCAAGAGCCAAGTTCCAGAGCAAGACATACCACGCTAAATCTCTAGCAACACAGGAACATAGCCCTGAGCATTAAAATGCAGGTGGCCAAGTGTCACACCAAACCCAAAGACACCTCAAAACTCACTACTGGACACTTTATTGCACTCCAGAGAGAAGAGATCCAGTTCCACCCACCAGAACACTGATGCAAGCTTCCCTAACCAGGAAACCTTGACAAGCCACTAGTCCAACCGCACCCACAGGGAGCAAGCTCCACAATAAAGAGGAACCACCAACTGCCAGCCTGCAGAAAGGCCACCCAAAACACAGCAATCTAAACAAAATGAAAAGGCAGAGAAATAATCAGCAGGTAAGGGAACATGATAAATGCCCACCAAACCAAATAAAAGAAGAAGAGGTAGGGAGTCTACCTAGAAAAGAATTCAGAACAATGATAGTAAAGATGATCCAAAATCTTGAAAACAAAATGGTGTTACAGATAAATAGACTGGAGACAAGGATTGAGAAGATGCAAGAAATATTTAACAAGGACCTAGAAGAAATAAAAAAAGAGTCAATCAATAATAAATAATGCAATAGCTGAGGTCAAAAGCACTCTGGAGGGAAACGACAGTAGAATAACTGAGGCAGAAGATAGGGTAAGTGAGGTGGAAGATAGAATGGAAATAAACGAAGCAGAGAGGAAAAAAGAAAAAATAATTTTAAAAAATGAGGACAACCTCAGATACCTCAGGGACAATGTCAAATGCCCCAACATTTGAATCGTAGGAGTCCCAGAAGAAGACAAAAAGAAAGCCCATGATAAAATACTTGAGAAGATAATAGTTGAAAACTTCCTAAAACAGGGAAGCAAAGAGCCACCCAAGTCCAAGAAACCCAGAGAGTCCCAAACAGGATTAAAGCAAGGTGAAACAACACCCCAAAACACATATTAATCAAATTCATGAAGATCAAACACAAAGAGCAAATAATAAAACCAGCAAGGGAAAAGCAACAAATAACACACACGGGGATTCTCATAAGGATAACAGCTGATCTTTCAATAGAAACTCTTCAGGCCAGAAGGGAATGGCAGGACATACTTAGTGATGAAAGAGAAAAACCTACAACCCAGATTACTCTACCCAGCAAGGATCTCATTCAAATATGAGGGAGACATCAAAAGTTCTACAGACAAGCAAAAGCTGAGAGAATTCAGCACCATCAAACCAGCTCTTCAACAAATGCTAAAGGATCTTCTCTAGACAGGAAACACAGAAAGGATATATAAATGTGAACCCAAAACAACAAAGTAAATGGCAACGGGACCATACCTATCAATAATTACCTTAAATATAGATGGGTTGAATGCCCCAACCAAAAGACAAAAGACTGGCTGAATGGATTAAAAAACAAGACCCCTATATATGCTGTCTACAAGAGACCCACCTCAAAACAAGGGACACATACGGACTGAAAGTGAAGGACTGGAAAATGATACTTCACACAAATGGGAGTCCAAAAGAATGCAGGAGTAGCAATACTCATATCAGATAAAAATAGACGTTGAAATAAAGGCCATGAAAAGAGACAAAGAAGGACACTACATAATGATCAAAGGATCAATCCAATAAGAAGATATAACAATTATAAATATATATACACCCAACATAGGAGTGCTGCAATATATAAGGCAAATGCTAACAAATATGAAAGAGGAAATTAACAGTAACACAATAATAGTGGGAGACTTTAATACCCCACTCACACCAATGGATAGATCAACCAAAAAGAAAATTAACAAGGAAACACAAACTTTAAATGATACAATGGACCAGTAACACCTAATTGATATCTATAGGACATTTCACCCCAAAACAATGAATTTCACCTTTTTCTCAAGTGCACATGGAACATTCTCCAGGACAGATCACATCCTGGGCCATAAATCCAGCCTTGGTAAATTCAAAAAAATTTGAAATCATTTCAAGCATCTTTTCTGATCACAATGAGGTAAGATTAGACATCAACTACAGGGAAAAGAAAAACAATTAAAAATACAAACATATGGAGGCTAAACAACACGCTTCTGAATAACCAACAAATCACAGAAGAAATCAAAAAAGAAATCAAAATGTGCATAGAAATGAATGAAAATGAAAACACAACAACCCAAAGCCTATGGAATTCAGTAAAAGCAGTGCTAAGGGGAAGGCTCATAGCAATACAACCTTACCTCAAGAAACAAGAGAAAAATCAAATAAATAACATAAATCTACACCTAAAGCATCTAGTAAAAGAAGAAATGAAGAACCCCAGGATTAGTAGAAGGAAAGAAATCATAAAAATTAGGGCAGAAATAAATGACAAAGAAATAAAGGAGTCTATAGCAAAAATCAACAAAACTGAAAGCTGGTTCTTTGAGAAGATAAATAAAATAGACAAACCATTAGTCAGACCCATCAAGAAAAAAAGGGAGAAGAAGCAATTCAACAAAAATGGAAATGAAAATGGAGAAATCACAACAGACAACACAGAAATACAAAGGCTCATAAGAGACTACTATCAGAAACTATAAGCCAATAAAATGGACAACTTGGAAGATATGGATGAATTCTTAGAAAAGCATAACCTTCCAAAACAGAACCAGGAAGAAATTGAAAATCTGAATAGACCCATCACAAGCACAGATATAGAAACTGTAATCAGAAATGTTACAACAAACAAAATCCCAGAACCAGACAGCTTTGCAGGTGAATTCTACCAAAAATTTAGAGAAGAGCTAACACCTATTGACTGTGTGGATCACAATAAACCGTGGAAAATTCTGAAAGAGATGGTAATACCAGACCACCTGACCTGCCTCTTGAGAAACCTGTATGCAGGTCAGGAAGCAACAGTTAGAACTGGACATGGAACAACAGACTGGTTCCCAATAGGAAAAGGAGTATGTCAAGGCTGTATATTGTCACCCTGCTTATTTAACTTATATGCAGAGTACATCATGAGGAATGCTGGGCTGGATGAAGTACAAGCTGGAATCAAGACTGCCGGGAGAAATATCAATAACCTCTGCCGGAGCCTGCTGGCAAACGAACTGGTCAAGAATGCAATTACCAGAGTACCTAGGAAATAAGACTCAGAAAGATGGGGTTGAGAGGGACAGAGTCAGCTTGCGTCTGATTCCGACAACTTTATTGAAAAATACCACACCTATATATATGCTAACAGGAGTTACTAAAATTAGATCAAAGGTTTGCATACGTGCAGAGGCACAGATGTTTTAAATTCCTACACTTAAGATCAGTAAAGCATTACCCTAGCGCCCAACATGATTAAGATCAATAGAACATTAACTAGATAGAAAACAGGCTTCAAGCATGACGAGTTTATCAGCACCAGGAAAACAAGCGAAAGGTCACCGGGCTGTTTTTTCCCTGAAGGAGACAAATGCCAGTCTATACTTTAACAAGAAGGGGTGGCAGGACAAAGAGAGACCCTTTGTTCTCTCTTAGGGCCTTAAGGGGCCTGTATGTTCAGGCCAGCTCCCTGCAAACCTCAGATATGCAGATGACACCACCCTTATGGCAGAAAGTGAAGAGGAACTAAAAAGCCTCTTGATGAAAGTGAAAGAGGAGAGTGAAAAAAGTTGGCTTAAAGCTTAACATTCAGAAAACTAAGATCATGGTATTTGGTCCCAACACTTCATGACAAATAGAAGGGGAGACAGTGGAAACAGTGTCAGACTTTAAATTTGGGCTCCAAAATTACTGCAGATGGTGACTGCAGCCATGAAATTAAAAGATGCTTACTCCTTGGAAGGAAAGTTATGACCAACCTAGATAGCATATTAAAAACCAGAGACATTACTTTGCCAACAAAGGTCCATCTACTCAAGGCTATGGTTTTTCCAGTGGTCATGTATGGATGTGAGAGTTGGACTATGAAGAAAGATGAGCACTGAAGAATTGATGCTTTTGAACTGTGGTGTTGGAGAAGACTCTTGAGAGTCCCTTGGACTGCAAGGAGATCCAACCAGTCCATCCTAAAAGAGATCAGTCCTGGGTGTTCATTGGAAGGACTGATGCTGAAGCTGAAACTCCAATACTTTGGCCACCTCATGCAAAGAGTTGACTCATTGGAAAAGACCCAGATGCTGGGAAGGATTGGGGGCAGGAGGAGAAGGGATGACAGAGGATGAGATGGTTGGATGGCATCACTGACTCGATGGACATGGTTTGAGTAAACTCCGGGAGTTGGTGATGGACAGGGAGGCCTGGCATGCTGCGATTCATGGGGTCGCAAAGAGTCGGACACGACTGAGCAGCTGAACTGAACTAAACACCTACCCTACTCACACTCTTCCAGAAAATTACAGAGGAAGGTAAACTGCCAAACTCGTTCTATAAGGCCACCATCACCCTAATACAAAAACCAGACAAAGATGCCACAAAAAAAGAAAACTACAGGCCAATATCACTGATGAACATAGATGCAAAAATCCTTAACAAAATTTTAGCAAACAGAATCCAACAGCATATTAGAAAGATCATAAATCATGACCAAGTGGGCTTTATTCCAGGGATGCAAGGATTATTCAATATTCACAAATCAGTCAATGTGATATACCACATTAATAAATTGAAAGATTAAAACCATATGATTATCTCAATAGATGCAGAGAAAGCTTTTGACAAAATTCAACATCCATATGATAAAAATCCTCCAGAATGCAGGCATAGAAGGAACATAACTCAACATAATAAAAGCCATATATGCTAAACCTACAGCAAACATTATTCTCAATGGTGAATAATTGAAAGCATTTCCCCTAAAGTCAGGAACAATACAAGGGTGCCCCCTCTCACCACTACTATTCAACATAGATTTGTAAGTTTTAGCCACAGCAAACAGAAAAGAAAAAGAAATAAAAGGAATCCAGATTGGAAAAGAAGAAGTAAAACTCTCACTGTTTACAGATGACATGAACCCCTACATAAAAAACCCTAAGGACACCACCAGAAAATTACTAGAGCTAATCAATGAATATAGTAAAGTTGCGGGATTTAAAATTAACACACAGAAATCCCTTGCATACCTATACACTAACAATGAGAAAACAGAAAGAGAAATTAAGGAAACAATTCCATTCACCATTGCAGCAAAAAGAATAAAATACTTAGGAATAAATCTACCTAAAGAAACAAAAGACCTATCTATAGAAAACTATAAAACACTGATGAAAGAAATCAAAGATGACACAAATAGATGGAGAAATATACCATGTTCATGTATCAGAAGAATCAATTTAGTGAAAATGAGTACACTATCCAAAGCAATCTATAGATTCAATGCAATCCCTATCAAGCTACCAACGGTATTTTTCACAGAACTAGAACAAATAATTTCACAATTTGTATGGAAATACAAAAAACCTCGAATAGCCAAAGCAATCTTGCTAAAGAAGAATGGAACTGGAGGAATCAACCTGCCTGACTTCAGACTCTACTACAAAGCTACAGTCATTAAGACAGTATGGTACTGGCACAAAGACAGAAATATAGATCAATGGAACAGAATAGAAAGCCAAGAGATAAATCCACACACCTATGGACACCTTTTCTTTGACAAAGGAGGTGAGAATATACTATGGATAAAAGAAAATCTGTTTAACAAGTGGTGCTGGGATAACTGGTCCACCACTTGTAAAAGAATGAAACTAGAACACTTTCTAACACCATACACAAAAATAAACTCAAAATGGATTAAAGATCTAAATGAAAGACCAGAAACTATAAAACTCCTAGAGGAGAACATAGGCAAAACACTCTCTGACATGAATCACAGCAGGATCCTCTATGACCCACCTCCCAGAATATTGGAAATAAAAGCAAAACTAAACAAATGGGGCCTAATGAAACTTAAAAGTTTTTGCACAATGAAGGAAACTATAAGCAAGATGAAAAGACAGCCTTCAGAATGGGAGAAAATAATAGCAAATGAAGCAACTGACAATGAGTTAATCTCAAAAATATACAATCAACTCCTGCAGCTCAATTCCAGAAAAATAAATGACCCAATCAAAAAATTGGCCAAAGAACTAAACAGACATTTCTTCAAAGAAGACATACAGATGGCTAGCAAACACATGAAAAGATGCTCAACATCACTTATTATGAGATAAATGCAAATCAAAACCACAATGAGGTACCATCTCATGCTGGTCAGAATGGCTGCTATCAAAAAGTTTACAAACAATAAATGCTGGAGAGGATGCAGAGAAAAGGGAACCCTCTTAGACTGTTGGTGGGAATGCAAACTAGTACAACCACTTTGGAGAACAGTGTGAAGATTCCTTAAAAAACTGGAAATAGAGCTCCCATATGACCCAGCAATACCACTGCTGGGCATGCATACCAGGGGAACCAGAATTGAAAGAGACATGTGTATCCCAATGTTCATCACAGCACTGTTTACAACAGCCAGGAGATGGAATCAACCTAAATGTCCATTGGCAGAAGAATGGATAAGAAAACTGTGGTACATATACACAATGGAATATTACTCAACTATTAAAAAGAATGCATTTGAATCAGTTCTAATGAGGTGGATGAAACTGGAGTCTATTATACAGAGTGAAGTAAGTCAGAAAGAAAAACACCAATACAATATATTAATGCATATATATGGAATTTAGAAAGATAGTAACAGTGATCCTATATGCGAGACAGCAAAAGAGACACAGATGTAAAGAACAGACTTTTGGACTCTGTGGGAGAAGGCAAGGGTGCGATGATTTGAGAGAATAGCACTGAAACATGTATATTATCATATGTGAAACAGATCTCCAGTCCAGGTTCGATGCATGAGACAGGGCACTCAGGGCCGGTGCACTGGGATGACCCTGAAAGATGGGATGGAGAGGGAGGTGGGAGGGGGGGTTCAGGAAGGGGGACACAAGTACACCCATGGCTGATTCATTTCAATGTAAGGTAAAAACCACTACAATATTGTAATTAGCCTCCAATTAAAATAAATAAATAATTTTTTTAAAGTTAAAAAAATGTATAGCTAATGGTCATAAATTTTAAAATATGCTGAAATAATCCAAAAGAAGATAGGAAAAAACAGAAAGATAAAAATGCACCAACAGCAAATAAATAATAAAGTGGTATATCTAAATCCAATCATAACAAACTATAACCATGATCTAGTAATTTGCTTTCTTCCTAATCCTTTCTTTGTGTCTCTTTTTTTCTTGAATGTGATATTTAAAAGAGAAAAAAAATAAATAAAAAAAATTCCAGCTTTTCACATTTACGATTTACCATAGTCTCGCTATGGCCAACCCTGAATAGTCATTGGAAGGAGTGATGCTGAAGCTGAAGCTCCAATACTTGGCCACCTGATGTGAAGAGCTGACTCATTAGAAAAGACCCTAATGCTGGGAAAGATTGAGGGCAGGAGGAGAAGGGGATAACAGAGGATGAGATGATTGGATGGCATCACCAACTCAATGGACATGAGTCTGAGCAAGTTGCAGGAAATGGTGAAGGACAGAGAAGGCTGGCATGCCATAGTTCATGGGGTCGCAAAGAGCAGGACACAGCTGAGAGACTGAACACCACCACTATGGCCAGTTTTAAGCCACTGGGGTAACATCACTGAATGCAAAGTTGGACAACAGTGTACACAACCAGCTCTCGAGAGCTAGCAAAACAGGGCTCCGGCACACTACTGTCTGGGTCTATATATTAAGTTATGATGAAGAATTTGCAAATTTTTAGTCTTTAGGCACATGATTTCTAAAAACCTGAGTTTAAGATTAACATTGAATTACCCAATTATACAGATGGCAAGAGAAGTACACTAATCAAAGCCCACTAAATAAAATATAATGGATATTGGATGGTATGGTGAGCAGAATTCTCAGATGGAGTCCAAGATTCCTGTGTCCTGATGCACATGCCTTTTTCAATTTTCTCCATTTGACTATTGTGTAGAAGAGATGCAGTTATAAAATTAAAAGTTTTCTTTTTTAATATTTATATTACATATAAATACATAATGATTAAAAGGAAAATTAAAATGAGAATTAATCTTTTTGAACATAAAGGCCAGTAGAATTGTTTTTATTCTTATTTGTTTCAGGCAAGTATACAACATCCTGAGTTTTGAAATACACCAAATAATTTTCTAAACACAGGCAGAGATTATATGGCCATCATCAGGAAAGGAAAAAAAGGAAGTACAATTTATATTAGATCAGTGCTTTTTCACACCATTTCCTTGGATTTAAATGAGATTTCACCCATAGTGACTACAATGTGTGATTAAATCTCCCACGTTCCAAGTTTGTCATCCTACATGAATGCAAACTCTGGTAGCAATGAATGTGATCACTTGTTGAATTTTACCGAAGTACAGATATTGTGTAAAGTGGCCTTTTTCTCATATTTAAATCAATTAGGGTAGAGTCTAGGCCTCCTTATGTTTACAGATGTAAGAAATTGTTATAGTTTTATATCTGTGCTGAAACTTATCTGTATGACAGAAAATAGAAAGGGATATTTTTCTAAGACACACAGGGAATTCAGGAGAATAAAAAACAACTGATTTCCCTAAAGGTATATCTGGCAAATTTGGAAAAACAGTACAGATATGTATGGTTTGAAACATGAATCAGGCTTGCACATTGAGAGTAATAAGGAAAACTTCCTTTTCTGAGTTCAATTTATCAATTTATTAACTCTGTCAAACTTTCCTTTCTTTTTATATTTACCCCGGGAAATCAAATTAAACTCTTGAATGGAAACCAAATATTCTTTAGACTACATTGCATTTAGTACTTTTGTCATCCGGTACTAGAAAAATAACAAAGAAAATATAGATATTGTCATTTTTTTTGTTTTTTAGTAATAAATTTACAAATATGGATATATATGGATTCACAGATTGTGACAGATTTTATTCTATCACAATTTGGACATGTGACATAAGTGCCCAGAGACATGAAAATGATATCCTTTCTACCAAAAGAAGTAATATCTAGATTGGATAATGCGGTTCTCAACTTTATCACACAGGGCTTTCCTGGTGGCTCAGATGGTAAAGAATCTGCCTGCAATGCAGGATATCCAGGTTTGATTCCTGGGCTGGGAAGATCTGCTGGAGAAGGGAATGGAAACCCATTCCAGTATTCTTGCCTGGAGAATTCCAAGGACCGAGGAGCCTGGTGGGCTACAGTCCATGGGTCACAAAGAGTCGGACACGACTGAGCAACACTAACTTTATCACACATGTGATATTAACATTGAGTAATATACAAGAAACATCACTGATTTGGGGAATTAAGAAAAAAATCCTGAGTTATGCTTTGTATTATTTTTCTATTGCTGTGTAATAAGTAACAAAAATTTAGTTTCTGAAAATCATACAGCTGCATCATCTCACGACTCTCTTGAGCTAGGAGTCCTAGGATAGATCACCCGGCTCCCCACCCAGAGTTTCACCAAACTGAAGTAGGAGTGTCAGTCTGGCTTCAGTCTCACGTGAGACTCAGGATTCTCTTCAAAACTACCTGGTTGTTGGCAGCATTCAGCCTCTTGCCTTACTGAATCAACCTGCTTAATTGCGATCTATCATCTGGGGGCCACTCAGCTTCCATAGGCCATCTTTGGGTTTTGGCTGTTTGCTTCTTCAATACTAATAGGAGAATTTCTGTTGTTTCTAATCTCTCTAGCTTATTTTACCTCTGACCTTTAGATTTTCTTTCAAAGCGTTCATCTTATTCAGTCAACCCCAGTAAGGTTAATCTGCTATTTGATTAATTTAAAATAAACTTTTTAGGGATCTGAATTATATCTTCAAAAATCTGTTCACCTTTGCCACATATTGTAACCTTATCAAGAAAGTGATAACTTAGTACTTAACTCATCAGCGCTAAAATGTAGAAGATTACATTACAAGACATGTATACCAGGAGGTAAGAATCTTGGAAACCACCTTTGAATCCTGCTTAATTTATAGTCCAATATCCATTATGTTTTATCTGTGTAACATTGAGCAATTCACTTCTCTGTAAAGTCAGATAACTGCATTAAATAACCCATCTAGGACCCTTCTAGCTTTGACATTCTAAGATTCTAAAATGTGGAGACAGTCCAAAATTACAGTGATAAGGGACACACACACACGCAGATTTCTGGAAGCTTAAAGTGCTCTCTGATTCTGGCAACAGTTGTAGGAGCTGCCTTGGATTCAGAAAGTTGTGGTTAAGCAAGTAAATAAAGACATCAAGAGTAAGTTTTTAAATGAATTCAGAGTACAGATTTATTGCCAATCACATCCTCATGCAAATGCTATGGGATTCAAAACATAACATGGGACATTAAAGTAGTCATTGAACTATAATGATTATGGAAATTTAGAAATTTGAGAGGTTTGACATAGGAGGCAGTAAAGCTGACTAAAACTCTAAAAGTTGAGGTAATTTTAATGGCCTCGCATCTAAAATGACAAGCTAATATTGCTACGTAATCTGTCATATTATAAAATTGTATTTCCAAGCTAATAAAATGGTTTATAAAGCTTGACTTGAAATATATTTGTAGTAGTATATTAATATTAGAAAGATGAGAGAATACATAAAACATAAATGCAACAAACTTCTCTAGAGAAAGTTTAGCAGTTTTACCAGAAAACACAGTTCTTTAATAAACTCCTGAAAGTGTAAGCTCTACCGGGGGGAAGAAAAAGCAATGGAATGGAACAGTAGGATTTTCTTTTCTATCATAACCTCATTTAGAGTATTCCTGACTTGAAATACCAAGGGTGGTCTTACTCAATGCTTCTGAAAACATGACAATGTGCAGTTTCTTTTTTACAGGGCATTCCACACAACAGTGTTTCAAATGGTTTCCGAAAGGGTTTTATAGGATTAACTAACTCAAGACAATGTAGCACTGTGTGGTCCTTGAAAAATTCACGGCAGTGATACTGGGCCAAAGATCTTATTCAATCTGGATAGACAGATGACCAAAAAGAAAGTACAAATCCTTCAATGACATAAAGAAAATAGCAGTAATTATCAGCTAGGAGGTCTCTGAGGGGCTAAGGGGTGATCCTGCAACTACCTTTGGTGTGAGTAGAATGCTAATCCTCTAGGGTTGAATAAGAAGTGCTAGATAAATTCTGAGGTACTTGAAATCACTGTTCTATGTATAAAGACACGATAAGGAGGGTTGAAGAAGTGGACATAAAGGTGATGCAGGTTACCAGATAAATACAAGTAAGGGTGAACCTCCCTTATTCACACTCTACCAGGCTGACTCTCAAATAGGAACTGCTGTCTGACGTGCTGGCTGACTGCCAAATTTACTGGGTTTGCTCCAGATGTGTTTGGGCTTAGAGGGAGGTAGAAAGTCTGAAATGTCTTACAATGTGCTCTGTGGTACTTAGGAAAGGCATGCAGTCACAAGATGTGAGAAGCCCAGTGCTACACCTGGACTTCCTAAAGTCACCTTCACATCAGTCACTTAACTGACTGAGGTACTTTATGAACGCCTGCTCTGGCACTATCCAAGGTCTCTAGATTTTTCATTGCTGACAGGAAAGTCAATTCACTAAGTTACTCTCCTTTTCAACCTAACTGATGAAAGGATATTAAAGGTGAGGAAAATGTGATGCTTTTAAAAAGAAACTACGTAAAATTGGGGTAGAGGTAAGAACAGGCACTTGGGAGGTTATAAGCTATACTGACTACAACAGGAAATCACAAGAACAGGCAGTCTGAGTTTAACTCTGGGCTCTTCTAGATTCTGTGTGAACTTCGGCAGATTAATTACCTGCTGTGGACTTTGGTTTCTAAATTTAATTACAATGATCTAATAATTTATTAACTATAACATAACAAAAAATATCCCTTTCACCCTGCTAAAACTGTAACCCACCCAAACTCAAATTTCTCATCTTATCTCCATAGCTCTTATCATCATTATATCCAATAAATAGTCTGCTTACTTATTTTACTTTGGTTTCTGTTCCTGAAAGAGATGCAACCTCTACTAGAAAAAGTATTTCTGTCTGTTTTGCCAACAGCTTTATAACTAGAGCCTAGAATATTGCCTAACACATAGTAAGGGATCATATTTATAATTTGTTGAACAAATAAAACAGTTCTGTTTCAAAGGTTCTTGCGAGAATAAAATTACATGACTTGTGTAAATGATCAAACGCACAGCCCCTGAAAAATATTAGTGCCTTCTTTCACACTGTTCATGGTCCTGTCTTTTGAAGAATATACAGGAATCTGCTTCTCTGACAGATTGTGAGTTCTGAGAATGTAGGTACTTATTTCATTTATCTTTATATGCTCATCACCTGGCAAAGGACTTGGCCCATTATTTAATAACTATTCAGGGAATTAATGAATGAATATTTCAATGTTATATGATCAATAAATAATTGAAACAGGAAAAACACCTGACATAAACCTACAGGCATAAAGTGCATCCTTCTACTGAACAAGGTAATACAATTATTATTCAGTTTCTTGACAAAGCCTTCTACAGCGAGATTCTGAATCCAAAGATTTGGCATTTCAGAAAACAATGCAGAATATTTTGCAAGTTATTTTAATTTTCTTATTTGACCTTTTTTTCCCCCAAAAAAGGCATGTATGATGTTTCATTTGTGTTGATTTCCTAAATATTTATCAAGTTCATTATATATATTCAATAGTAGGGCTTTCCTTGTAGAAAAATTGAGCAAGATATATTTTTAGTCAGACATCATCTTTCTTCCTTTGAAATCATCCTGCTAGAAATCGAAATACAGGAAACACATTGTTTTATGAATTGCTACAACTCAACTGCATATACTAAACTTTAATGATAACAAAGGAAAAACTGAAGAGCATTGGTTTCAACTAGATTTGTCTCTGTTTAAGGCACACCTGTGGGGTGGGGTGGGGTGGGGAAGGGTTCACATTCTCAGCTGCAGTTGTTGAAACAAAATTCAAAACAAACGAACTCACAGCCTTTAAAGAGCACGGCAATAATGCTGGTGTTTCAGATTGCCCTGAGTATGGAAAATAGGTATAGTAAAATAAGGAGTAAAGCATTAAGATCAATCCAAGGCTAGCAATCCTCAAAGATTCTAAGACCTGCAGACACGGTATCAGTGAAGTCTAACAGAGACTAGGGGGTCAAAAAGGAGCAGAAGTCTAATTTGGACGGAGGGTGTGGTTAAAAAGTTGTATTGTGTTAGAATGGTAAATTGGGAAGATAAGAACAACATTTCAGTTGCAGAAGTACTAAAATTCTAGAAAATTCTCTAAGAAGAGGAAGGGGCACAGAGAAATGGAGTAAACTTCAATTATCAGTATAGAAACTCCAAGTTAATTAGCAACAAAAATTATTTTGCTAACTCCAAAGTGTTCTTCAGTTTATGAATAATTTGCAATGAGTTTGGTACTAAGGAAAGACTGAAAAAAAGAGTAAAATTGTCAAAACTTTAGCACTGACTTAATCGAAAGTATGAGGTCCATAAAACTTAAAAGATATGGCCAAACTGACATATATAATCAGTGACAAATAGAACTAAATATGTCTCCAGAGACTCTCTTTAAGAAAAAAATTTATGCTACTAATATGGATTTGCTATAATTTTGTACTTAGTAAAAGAATATTTGTAAAAAATGACATTTTAAAAAAGGAAGATAATTTTTCTTTTGAAATAATTTTCAACTGCAAAACAGCTACAAAATTAAAACAGATAGCTCTTTTACTTCCCCAAGACATTTGAGAGTAGACTGCTGATGTAATGACTCATTTCGACCTAATACTTTATAAGTTGTACAAATAAGGATCTTATTCTATGTCTAGACAATAAACCATGAAAATAAAAAAAATAAGTTTGCTACATTATTACTATCTAATCCATAGATCTATTGAATCTTTGTTGCTTATAGCTGCAATAATGTTCACAGAAAATTGTGCCAAGCTCAGGTGTTGTGTACTCATTTGTTATGTCTCTTTATTATTCTCCAATCTGAAACTCTTACTCAATCTTTGACATTCATGATTTTGAGATATTTGCATTTGTGTAAATAATTTTTAGAATATACCTCAATTAGGATTTACCTGAACTTTCACTATTATTAGTTTCAGGTCATACATTTTTGACACACAATTTCCCAGGCGGCACTAGTGGTAAAGAACCTGCCTTCCAAAGCAGGAGACATAAGACACATGGGTTCAGTTCCTGGGTTGGGAAGATCCCATGGAGAAGGAAATGGCAACCCACTCCAGTATTCTTGCCTGGAGAATCCCATGGAAGAGGAGCCTGGTGGGCTATAGTCCATCGGGTCACAGATATTTGGACTTGCATCTTATCAAGTCCCATGTGACTTCAATGTTCTCATTTCTTGAAATGTTAACACTGTTCACTTGATTAAATCCACCTCTGCCATTTTTTTTCCTTTGTGAGATTACTACATTTTCTCCACTGCAATTATCATTTTTATGAGAGATAAATTAAGTCTCTATAAGAATCCTATTTCTTAAATATTTTTTATCTGTTTTGGTTTTTCTTGATTGAATTAACTATTATTATGATGGTTACCTAACAGTACTTTTCTAATTTCATTATTATTTCCTACCATTATCTGTTGCATTTTATTGCAAAGAATATCTTTCTAGTCATTCATTTACATCAGTATCAACTCATGAGTTGCCTTTTAATCAATAGGTCACTTACTTGGATACACAGATTTTTTTAGGTTTTTTTCAGTAGGGACCTCTTCAAGATCAATTCTGTGTCTTTCTGACATATTTCCATATTTTTTGATCTGCCTTTTCTCCAAGGAGCCCTGCTTCATTTTTTTGGGGAATGGTATTTAGAAATCAACTGAAAAACTGGTAGGTACACATCAGTTTTGGACAGAGCTAGAGAATACATGCATCAACACATACACATATTTCTATATTTATATTTAAATGTGTGTATCAGTAGTTCTAATTCTAATCCATGGTTTTTCATTTCCTATTTGTATCTTCTTTCTCTGACAATGATAAAGTTAGTTCTCACTATTCTCAATATAATTACTTACTGAATTAGTCTCTAGAATATGGAACTAATCTCTAATAGGCATCACTGACTCCCTGCCCCCATTAGCATCTCCACTCCCTTCCTGAGCTCTGACAACTCATGCAGGGCCTTGCCCACGTTTTACCCTTCCTCATGCCCACTGAATTGCCCACTCCTCAGGAGGATGCATATCTGTCTCAGCCTCTACCTAATTATTTTTTAAATTATATTATTAGGATGAAAAGGAGCATGCTATACTTCTGGTTATCTTTCATAAGGATTGCTGTTATCTTCTCTGTAAAAACATGGTCATTTTTCAATGCTGGTTCTTTCCAAGGTGTGATTTCTTAATTTAACTGCTAATCTGCATTTTCTTCCCATCTTTCTTAGAGTTTCCAAAGGGGAGCAAGTTACAAACTGATGCTGTTATTCTTCAATTCTGATGACAAGTTTACTCAGGAGAGGATACAGCTGCAAAGATCCAGTTAAGACAAGCATAGTAAAACTACTCTTCAAATACTGACCAGTGCTTTGCACTCAAGCTTTTAGAGTCCTGCCCATCACATTCACAGAGAGTTTCACTATGAACCACTAAACTCCATGCATACACCCTTACATTCAAATACACATACATTTATAGAGAAGCTCCTGCCCACATCTTGTACCTTCCCTCATTCTTAGAACATTTTGGCACTTCTAAAAGCCAACACTTCAGAATATCAGTGTAAGCTATTTATTCTCAAGTGGGTATTTCTGCCCCAAAGGAAAAAACAAAGTAGTTCTTATGATGTTAAAAAAAAAAAAAAAGCACTCTTTTTTATGTATAAAGCACAACTATGCTATACACACAAAAGCACACACACATACACTTGGGCATACACACACTATATTTATGATATTAAAATTTCATGGGAAAAAGTGAGCAGGAGAAATGTAAAGTAAAAGGCTCTCAGCAGGGGAATAATGGAAAAGATCTGAGATACTGTGTATGCCTATCACTTTATGGAAAATTCTCTATCAACAAAATAAAATACCATTTTAGTTGAAAGTTCACCTGTGTTCTGTGACTTTCTGGCTATACTGCCTTGATGCCTGTGATGGCTTGAAGTGTATCTGAGAGATACATGTTATTTTAATTCTTTCAAAGGTAAGAAACTAACCTTTAGATTTTATAGCTATCAAAGACACATTCCCTTTGGGTAACCCAAAGGCAGAGGAACCAGAGATCAAATTGCCAACATCTGTTGGATCATCGAAAAAGCAAGAGAGTTCCAGAAAAACATCTATTTCTGCTTTATTGACTATGCCAAAGCCTTTGGCTATGTAGATCACAATAAACTGTGGAAAATTCTGAAAGAGATGGGCATACCAGACCACCTGACCTGCCTCTTGAGAAACCTGTATGCAGATCACGAAGCAACAGTTAGAACTGGACATGGAACAACAGACTGGTTCCAAATAGGAAAAGGAGTACATCAAGGCCGTATAATGTTACCCTGCTTATTTAACTTATATGCAGAGTACATCATGAGAAACGCTGGACTGGATGAGGCACAAGCTGGAATCAAGATTGCCGGGAGAAATATCAATAAGCTCAGATATGCAGATGATACCACCCTTATGACAGAAAATGAAGAGGAACTAAAAAGCCTCTTGATGAAAGTGAAAGAGGAGAGTGAAAATGTTGGCTTAAAGCTCAACATTCATAAAACTAAGATCATGGCATCTGGTCCCATCACCTCATGGGAAATAGATGGGGAGACAGTGGAAGGAATGTCAGACTTTATTATTTTTTTGGGCTCCAAAATCACTGCAGATGGTGACCGCAGCCATGAAATTAAAAGACGCTTACTCCTTGTAAGGAAAGTTATGACCAACCTAGATAGCATATTAAAAAGCAGAGACTTTACTTTGCCAACAAAGGTCTGTCTAGTCAAGGCTATGGTTTTTCCAGTGGTCATGTATGGATGTGAGAGTTGGACTGTGAAGAAAGCTGAGCACCAAAAAATTGATGTTTTAAACTGTGGTGTTGGAGAAAACTGTTGAGAATCCCTTGGACTGCAAGGAGATCCAACCAGTCCATCCTAAAGGAGATCAGTCCTGGGTGTTCATTGGAAGGACTGATGCTGAAGCTGAAACTCAAATACTCTGGCCACCTCATGTGAAGAGTTGACTCATTGGAAAAGACCCTGATGCTGGGAGGGATTGGGGGCAGGAGGAGAAGGGGACGACAGAGGATGAGATGGCTGGATGGCATCACCGACTCAATGGACATGGGTTTGAGTAAACTCCGGGAGTTGGTGATGGACAGGGAGGCCTGAAATGCTGCGGTTCATGGGGCCGCAAAGAGTCAGACACGACTGAGAGACTGAATTGAACTGATAATTGACATACAACATTATACTAGTTTCAACTGTACAATATAATGATTTGATATCTGCATATATTGTGAAATGATCACCACAACAAGCCCAGTTAACATCTGCCACCATACGTATTCATAGAATGTTTTTTCCTTGTGACAGGAACTTTTAAGATCCACTCTCTTAGCAACTTTCATATATGCAATATGGTATTATTAACTACAGTCGCCACATTGTATATCACATCTTATATATTCTAAAACTTATTTTAACTGGAAGTTTGTACCTTTTGACCTCTTTCACCCATTTTGCCTACACCCCCTACTCCCATCCTTCACCTCTGGCAACCACCAATCTGTCCTCTGTATCACATAAGAATTTTCAAATGCTGGATAATACTGTCCATTTACTTAAAAACCTTTATTAAAAAAGATGGGATGTGAATAAATGAATTAACAAAATAGTTCTGTAATAAATTCACAAATAGGCAAGTGAGAGTACAGTTATAATCACAAAACTTAGAGTTTCTCTATATTTATATCATATATCACATAATTGTAAATCATATAATTATATATAAACATAGATAGAGACAGAGAGAGTGAGAAAACCATTCTAACATTCATAGAACTATGTTGGTTTCTAATATTGGTGATCATCAGAGGGGTAAATTCTGCACATTTTAGAAGGAGAAAGTGTCCCCTTTCATAAAGCAATTCAATGGATATCAGGTTCATTTTGAGTTCAAATTACAAAGTCTTTGCGAATACTCAACAACAGGTAGATTAAATGAGTACTCAAAATAATACTGTAAATTCAATTTTATAACTCTAATGAATTTAGCCCTATTATAACCAATCTCAGAAACTGGTGCTAGAACTCCAGTAAATATGATTGAGGAGCTTATGTGGAAGAACACACTTTATGCTTTAAACAATGCAAATGTTGGCTAAAATAATAAATTTTTTTAAAAGTATGTATACATAACTGAATTGGATAACAAGAAAGCAAAATCCTTGTTTTAGAAATGAAGACAAGATTAATAGCCAGTACTTAATCACCTAAGAGTGTCACCAAAGCTCAACAGAAAGGGGGAAAAGTCAGGGCTTTAAGCTATAAACATTTCAGTGAGATTATCTGAATAAAGACAAAAACAATAAGAAAATAAAAACAGAAAAAACAACCTCAACCTACCACTTTAGAAAGCAGCAAGAATTTTTGCCACCTTTTATGACTTTAAGTGAAAATCACCACCTCTGAAAAACCGGAGCTTCATGCCAGCATCTTACTGCAGGGTTAAAAATCACACTAAGAAGACAAAGAAATTAGTATAAACAATGATCCATGTCTATAAGGCCCTGGCAATGCTAGAGTTCATCCCACAGTTTAGAGCACACAACAATCCCATGGAAGGCAACACCAAGAGAGGTTAGACTCAGGATCAAAGACCTTAAACATGGCAAAGAATTGAACTGCCACAGAAAGTGAAGTATGAAAAAATTTGAGTAACTTGACCCTCAAAGGGTAAATATTAGAAAAAAAATATCTTAAAGGACTTCAAAATAAGTAGCTTATTATGTTCAAAGAGAAGGAAAAATGAAGGCAGACTTGAAAATGAACCACATAGGAATTAAACAAATGAAAACTATAGTCACTGAGGTTAACAATGAAAATAAAATCTTAGGGTATTATTTGAATTAATGACTAGCCATAGGTATATAAAATATTAGAGAACTATAAAAACAAATTGAGCTCCCACAGAGAAAACAATGAATACACACAAGATAATATAGACATGGAAGACAACAGAACACTATAATAAGGGAGAGAATAAAAAGGATGGAGCAAATAAAAGGTTCCAGTGATCAAAGGTTGTAACTTTAGGTAATTTTTATAAGATGGTTGTGACGATTTCACCCCACTCCAGTACTCTTGCCTGGAAAAATCCCATGGACGGAGGAGCCTGGTAAGCTACAGTCCATACGGTCGCAAAGAGTCAGACACGACTGAGCAGCTTCACTTTCACTTTTCACTTTCATGCATTGGAGAAGGAAATGGCAACCCACTCTAGTGTTCTTGCCTGGAGAATCCCAGGGACGGGGGAGCCCGGTGGGCTGTCATCTATGGGGTCGCACAGAGTCGAACACGACTGAAGTGACTTAGCAGCAGCAGCAGTGATGATTTCTTGAAAAAAATAGATCAAAGTATGATTTTAAAGTAATTCTAATTGATTCAAGGACAAGCAAAATGGCTTCTATCTGATTCTAATGTTTTTAGTTGAGTTTACCTTTAAATCAGTTCAGTTCAGTCCAGTCACTCAGTCATGCCCAACTCTTTGCGCCCCCATGGACTGCAGCACGCCAGGCCTCCCTGTCCATCACTAACTCCCAAAGCTTGCTCAAACTCATAACCACTGAGTTGGTGATGCCATCCAACTATCTCATCCTCTCTTGTCCCCTTCTCCTGCCTCCAATCTTTCCCAGCATCAGGGTCTTTTCCAATGAGTCAGTTCTTCGCATCAAGTGGGCAAAGTATTGGAGTTTCAGCAACAGCATCAGTCCTTTCAAAGAATATTCATAACTGATTTCTTTTAGTATGGACTGGCTGGATCTCCTTACTGTCCAAAGGACTCTCAAAATTCTTCTCCAACACCACAGTTCAAAAGAATCAATTCTTAAGTGCTCAGATTTCTTTATATTCCAACTCTCACATCCATGCATGACTACTGGAAAATCCATAGCTTTGACTAGATGGACATTTGTTGGCAAAGGAATATCCCTTCTTTTTACTATGCTGTCTAGGTTGGTCACAGCTTTTCTTCCAAGGAACAAGTGTTTTTTAATTTCATGGCTGCAGTCACCACCTACAGTGATTTTGGAGCCAAAAAAAATAAAGTCTCTCAGTTTCCACTGTTTCCCTATCTATTTGCCATGAAGTGATGGGACCAGATGCCATGATCTTAGTTTTTGGATCATTGAGTTTTCAGCCAACTTTTTCACTCTCCTCTTTCACTTTCATCAAGAGGCTCTTTATTTCTTCTTCTTTGCTTTCTGCAGTGTAGGTGTGGGTCGGTGGTAGGCTGCTGCAGTGCTGGGGGCACTGAGTGTGGCATGTCTTGCACAGGACCTTTTGAAGGAGGTCGCCATTATCTTCATAACCTCCACATAGTTTAGCCTCAGGTCAAACAACTGGGAGAGAACACAGCCCTGCCCACCAACAGAAAATTGGATTAAAGATTTACTGAGCCTGGCCCCACCCACCAGAACAAGACCCAGTTTTCTCATTTTTCTCTCCCATCAGGAAGCTTCCATAAGCCTATTATCCTTATCCATCAGAGGGCGGACAGAATGAAAACCACAATCACAGAAAACTAATCAAACTGATCACATGGAAAAAACCTTCTAACTCAGTGAAATTATGAGCCACGCCATGTAGGGCCACCCAAGATGGATGGAGGTGGAGAGTTCTGACAAAATGTGGTCCACTAGAAAAGCGAATGGCTAACCTTCAGTATTCTTGTCTTGAGAACCCCATGAACAGTATGAAAAGGCAAAAAAAGATATGCCTTTACATAAAAAGTTATTACAATAGTTTTATCTATTACTTTTAAGCGAGCAAGGACTGTATTAGTCACTCAGTTGTGTCCGACTCTTTGCAACCCCAGAGACTGTAGCCCACCAGGCTTCTCTGTCCATGGAATTCTCCAAGCAAGAATACTGGAGTGGATTTCCATTCCCTTCTCCAGAGGAACTTCCCAACCCAGGGATTGAACCCTGGTCTCCTGCCTCACAGGCAGATTCTTTACCGTCTAAGCTACAGGGAAGTCTAAAGATCATGGTACATTTCAAATATATCAACAAACACTTTATATTTAATATCTCCTCCAATCCAGGCAACACCTACATGAGATAGGTACTATTTTGTCTCTCTTTACTATCAAAGAAACTGAAGTTTAGAAGGGGCTAATTAACTTGGAATAGTTTTAGAAAATTCATGGGTAGAATCTAGATACTAACTGTGTTTATCTGGCTCCAATCCATGCTCTTAACAAACGTCCCATACTGCACACTCTCAAGCAAAAGATTTTGAAGCATGCCAAAAAGAAGTATTCCTGGCTAAAATTCTACTTTCCTTAAACTTCCAATCTGTTCTCCTCACCCTTCCCTCTGGCACACAGAATTGATTCTTTTGAACTGTGGTCTTAGAGAAGACTCTTGAGAGTCCCTTGGATTGCAAGGAGATCTACCCAGTCCATCCTAAAGGTAATCAGTCCTGAATAGTCATTGGAAGGACTGACACTGAAGCTGAAACTCCAATACTTTGGCCACCTGATGCGAAGAACTGACTCATTTTAAAAGACCCTGATGCTGGGAAAGATTGAAGGTGGAAGGAGAAGGGGACAACAGAGGATGAGATGGTTAGATGGCATCACTGACTCAATGGATATGAGTTTGAGTAAGCTCCGGGAATTGGTCATGGACAGCGAAGCCTGGCATACTGCAGTCCATGGAGTCACAAAGAGTCGGACATGACTGAGCCTGAGCGACTGAACTGAACTGAAATGTATGATTGAATCCCTTCTCTATTCACCTGAAACTATCACAACATTTTTAATCGGCTATACCTCAATACAAACAAAAAGTTTAAAAAAGTAAAAAGTAAAACTACTTTTTACAAAACTTTAAATACCAGTTTCTTTAGAATATAGATACTATACTTCTGCTGTGGTTTTAATGTGTCTTGCTTAACAGATGTCTCAGTCTCTTTTAGTGGCTTTCACTATGCCTAAGAGTCAAAAAGCCCCTTTAAATTTATCTGATAACCTTGACAACCGAAGAGATAAATGTTATTAACTGTTTCAGTTGTTTTGTGACAAATCTAAAATGCTCTTAAGTTCTCTTATAAAACCCTCTGCATTATATCTTCTGTTGGTACCCAAAATGTGTTTGACTTTTTTCAATTTTCAAGATTTACTTTATTTGCCTTCTCAAAGGACAAAATAATAAGGAGTGTAATGGATTTTATTTCATTTTATTTTTTTTTTAATTCTGAGCTCAGATCAAGTGTAGAAACCTTCACAGTTATAAAGGTCCATAGTAATAAAACCTTTTCATCATTGCTCAGAACTCATCAGCCTTTCATACACATACACACACACACACACACACACACACACACTCACCCATCAATAAAGTTCTCAGTAATCTACTGTCACCTTTACTCACACACAAACACACACACACTTTATTTTAAATTCTTTAGCTTCTCAGAACTATAGAGATCATGTATCAGGTAGACTAAAAGGTCTTCTGATGCTCAGATTAAACCATAGATAAAATTACTATCTATGGGTCCAACCGATATAAAAAATTGAATTAATGGATAAATGTGCAAGGTGGGATAATGCTTCTTTACCGTAGAATTCCCAAATCACCATTAGGCAACCAGCACAGTACTAATACCTGCAGGCAAGAATAATCAATAAATGGTGAATTGGAAGATTAAAGTATAAGAAACAGGATATTTGCATGGCCTTAGAGTTTTTCTCAACAAATGAATTCCAAGCAGAAAAATAAATAACTTTACAGTGGAAAAACCCAGAAGATGTCACCCTAACAAAGCCATCAGTGTTATCACCAGTAATGAGACATCGTGTGCCTGCTAATATGATGTACTGAGTAGGACATTGATTACCTCTAGGGTATTGTAGACAAAACAAAAAACCCCAAACAAACACATGACTTGAATCATGTGAAAACATCAGGCAAACCAAAACTGAGGGGCATTCCACTCAATAACAGGCTAGTACTCTTCAAGAGTGTCAAGGTCATGAAAAAACAAACAAACAAACAAAAATCTGACAGATGCTCACAAATTGGCAAATACTAAGAAACCATGACATTAATTGTAATCTGAGAGCCCAGATGGAACCCTGGAACCAGCAAAAGAACGCTAGTGGGTAATTCCAATACTGACTCTTAGTTATCAGAATTGCAACAATGCTAATTTCATTGTTTCTGTAATGCTACTAGCAGATGGCCAATGAACACATGAAAAGTTGTTCAACACTGCTCAACATTAGAGAAATGCAAATCAAAACCACAATGAGGTATCCCGTCGTATCAACCAGAAAGGCCATCGTCAAAAACACTACAGACAAAACATTCTAGAGAGGATGTGGAGCAAAGGGAACCCTACTGCACTGTTGATGGGAATGTAAATTGTCAAAGCCACTATGGAGAACAGTAGGGAGATTCCTTAACAAACTAAGAATAAAACTACCATATTACCCAGCAATCCCACTACTGGATATACCCTGAGAAAACCACAATTCAAAAAGTACATGCACCCCAATGTTCATTGCAGTACTATTTACAACAGACAGGGCAGAGAAGCAACTTAGATGTCTACTGACAGATGAATGGATACGGAAGATGTGGTACCTATATACCATGGAACACTACTCAGCCACACAAAGGAACGAATTCGAATTTGACTTAGTTGCAGTGTGGTGGATGAACCAAGAGCCTGTTATACAGAGTGAAGCAAGTCAGAAAGAGAAAAACAAACATCATATGTGAACACATATATGTGGAATCTAGAAAAAAACAGCACTGATGAACCTATTTGTAGAGAAGAAATGGAGATGCAGACATAGAGAATCATCTAGTGGACACAGGAGGGGAAGGAAATGGTAGGATAGATTGAGAAAGTAGCATTGTCATATCTACACTATCATGTGTAAAGCATATAACCAGCGAAAAGTTGCTGCGTAATGCAGGGAGCCCAGACTAGCTCACTGTGATGACCTGCAGGGGTGGAATGGCAGGGGCGGGGGGCAGAAGAGGAAGGGGATATATATATATATATATATAAAATTGTGACTGATTCACACTAATGTATGCAGAGACCACCACAACAATGTAAAGCAATAATCTTCCAATTAAAAAAAATCTACTATGTAAAACATTTTAAGTATATCTAAAATTATTTCAAGATGAAAGATAATACCAGATAATCATACAATTGCTTGTTTATATTCAGGGGAATATTTGAAATTCTTATGAACCTATAAACTATCATTTCTTCATCAACTTATTTTGTTTATCTTGAAACACACATACATTCACACAATTACAGCTTTCCTTACAGATCTCTTCTGAGAGAAATTTTACTAACTTTATTTTTAAAAAATCACTGCTACTCGCCACAGATTATGACTAGAGTTGCCTAAGTGAGAAGCAATCTGACTGAAAACTTCATTTAACGGTGCTACAACACAGTAGTTTTCAACTGGGTAATGCGTGCCCTCGAGGGGACATTTGTCAATTCGGGGGGAATTTTGTTGTGACAGGGAGCAATGCTACTGGCAACTTCAAATGCTGTTAAAATTTCTACAATTCACAGGAGACTCTCACAACAAAATATCCTATTCAAAATATCAGTTGTGCCAAGGTTGAGAAACTCCACTCTAGCCAGTGACTAAAGAATTGATGCTTCTGAACTGTGGTGTTGGAGAAGACTCTTTAGAGTCCCTTGGACTGCAAGGAGATCCAACCAGTCCATCCTAAAGGAGATCAGTCCTGGGTGTTCATTGGAAGGACTGATGCTGAAGTTGAAACTCCAATACTTTGGCCACCTGATGAGAAGAGCTGACTTATTTGAAAAGACCCTGATGCTGGGAGGGATTGGGGGCAGGAGGAGAAGGGGACGACAGAGAATGAGATGGCTGGATGGCATCACCGACTCGATGGACACGGGTTTGAGTAATCTCCGGGGGTTGGTGATGGACAGGGAGGCCTGGCGTGCTGTGATTCATGGGGTCGCACAGAGTCGGACATGACTGAGTGACTGAACTGAACTCTCTGAGGTGCCCGTGTGGCCCCCAAATTGATTACAGACATCATATGTCACATATCAATGCCATGTCATCTCAGATGTATGCACAGAATTTAATGAAAAGCAGCTCAGCTGTATTTGTGTGGTGTAAGAAGAGAAAATAAGTATAAATTTAGTTGAACTTGTGTCAAAAAAGGATACAGTATGTAATGTAGCATGCATAGACATTTCATTTCCATCCCTTCCTATTTGCTTTTCCTTTTATATGGAAGCAGACTCTTTGCATTTCAGTGAATACAGTGTTATAAACCAGTATTATAAAAGCTGTATTAGGAGCATGAAAGGACAGAAATATATCTGTCACGACTTCACTATCTCCATTTCAGTGTCTCTAGGGTTTTTGCGCACTGACTAGCAAATTCAATCCCTTTCAAGAGTTTCTGAATCTTCTATTTTTTGCTAAGTTCAGATGCACCCTCTTCCAGCGCAATTCCAAGTGGTCCTTTAAAATTGGTCCTCTGCAAAGGCTGTAAAACATAGTCATTGGAGTTTTAATTTTGAGATGCAGGCTGCCTGAGTTCATATTCTGTCCCTTACTATGCATTAGCTATATGTGGGAGGGCAAATTAACTTTCATAATTCATTTTTCTCATATATAAAATTGGAACAGTAATTCCACCTCCTAATATTGTTGTGAAGATTAACCGTGAATCACTTAGAACACAACTTGGCACATCTCTAGAAGTTATTACTTTATTATTATTAGTAGTAGTAGTAGTATTACTGTTATTACTACTACTATTTATATTACTATTCAGGGCTTCCCTGATGGCTCAGATGGTATAGAATCTGTCTGCAATACAGGAGACCCATGTTCCATCCCTGGGTCGGGAAGATCCCTGGAGAAGGAAATGGCAACCCACTTCAGTACTCTTGCTTGGGAAATCCCATGGACAGAGGAGCCTGGTGGGCTATAGCCCATGAGGCCGCAGAAGAATCAAACACAACTTAGTGACTAAACCACCACATATTACTATTCAGAAGGGTGCAACTCCTTACTTGCAAGGTAGCTAGGATCAAGCTCAATGTATGATGACTCAAAGTTTGCTTCATCCAAAATGTCCTTCTGGAGCCTGCCCAAGCAAACATGTAATAGAACTTGTGTGTGGATCCCTCAGGTTATCAGGGTCCAAACATCCTCTTCTTAGTGGATATTTTCTTTTTCCACAATACTTTTCTATCAGTTTTCCTTAATTCTCTCCCAGCTCCTGAGGTTCAGATTACCTGGAGACTTGTTCTGGACTTCCCAGGGTCTTTTCCACAGATGGTTACACTTAATCACTAACATGACAGAGTGCCATTTTGATGCTTACAGCTAAAATGTGCCATAACCATGAAGATATTTTGGACTTGCATACATAGTTTCATGTATTTATAAGATGATCTCAAATTTATAACTGCACAACAGTTGAGCCACAAAAGATGTTTAAAGATTTAGTCCCTTATTATTTTGTGGCTGTTTCAAAGCTGGCCATCTGGGATATTCCTTTTGCCTAGAAATAGCCTCCATTTACTCATTTCTATCTCAAGACATTTGTTAAAACCTTTACTTGGGGAACCTGAGTCAGTAAAACATGATCTTATTCTAAATGCTATAATTAAAATGCAATTGCTCTTGTCTAAAATGGGATATATTAACTAAATGCATGCACCTTTGTTCTATAAGTTATATCCAAAATGAAATCAAAACCTTAACAGTCTAGACCTTTTCTATTTTTATAACTCTAAATACCTTATTGTCTTTGCATTTTGACTTTCTTTTGTTACATAAACTGATAGACTGTAATATAATTGCAACTGTGTTTCTAAGTTAGGCACAGATTTTTAAAGTACACTCTAAGTAAAGCTTTTCTTTTCCCTCACATTTTTACTTCTTAGTCTCATTCTCACTGTGCACACCAGAGAATAAAGCAGAAAGATATAGTGTAGTACATTTGAAACCACTACCATGATTACTACCACTTTTATAGGGTAGAAATGAAGAAGATAATCTGTTCAACAATGCCTGTCAAAAGGACTTTAATAAACATATTCTAAATACTTAAGAAATTATGAATTATTTAATATGATATGCAAGTAGATACTATCTTAGTTCAGGCTTTTATAAGAGTCCCATAGACTGGCTGACTTATAAACAACAGAAATGTATTTCTCATAGTTCTGGAGGCTTGCAAGTTGGCAGTCAGGGCCCCTGCACCAGTCGGGTTGAGGCGATCGCCCACTTCCAGCGCAGGCTTCTCCGCGATAGCAGAGCAGGAAAGAGGCCATGAGAACTTCATTAAGCAAAAGCAGGTCATCTGGGGATTTAATGCTTTCCTATGATGCAAAGATTAGGAACAAAGAAGTTATCACTCAAAGAATTAATTCTTTGTAACTGGTATAATGTTCTTCAATAGTTTAACTCTTGGTTGAGAAGTTTGTGTGGACTATATCTACTTTTTATCTGAACCTTTCTTTAAATGTTTCTATACATATATTCCAAATGTATATTGACTATGTGTATGTGTGTATATATACACACACACACATATATATATATCCTACCAGTGTCTGGAAATTATGCAATTTCATATTTTGGAGAATAATATAAAGAATTAAGAAGAACTCTAATATTAACAGATCTGTAGTTTATGAAATAATTAACAAAAATTAAAATCACCTTATGTTTTAATTTTTCTGGGTTATAAGGTATAAACTAAGAGAGACATAAGGATTATTTAAAACAAATTACAAGCCATAGTAGAAGTTTACTTTACAGCATCTTTGGCCTACAATTTTCACAATTCTATTTTCATACTTCCATCATCTTCACCATGCTATTCATCCCACTGTTACACAGTCTCAGTTCTCAGAAAGTTACATCCTCTCTTTAAACAAGGTAAGCTTACTTTCATCTAATAATGTTAGTTCTTTTTTCTGGTGAAAATTAAAATCAACTCATTAAACAAGTTCGATCATTCTTTCCCTTGTCGGCTCTTCAAATATGTGAAACTGCTTTCAAAGAATCACTTTAGTTACTTTTTGTCAAGCATAACATTCCCTTGTGCTCATTTTTTATATGACATAATTGTCAGATATATAAAACAGGAAAGAAGTTACTATTAACTTTTTTGTAATAGAAAGAGACTTCGCTGTTTTTCATTTTAACTGCAATAAAACTCTGTCCAAAGATAGGCTTATGTGTCCAATATAACTGAATCATTTACGATGTTTTCCCATAGATTAGATTCAAAATAAGATGATCATATTTAAAAGTTAGAACTATGCTTTAATTTTTAACTCAATAAATATTGACTATCTGAAAAATGCAACAGAAGTGAAAACTGTTTAGGATAAGGAAATAAACACTACCACTCATGAACTCACAATCTAATGCAGAAGACGATTATGGTGAATTCTAAAGACTGTGATGAAGATGGGTCAGGCTGCTTTAGAAGCGAAAATGAAAGCAGTACAGACTACTCTCAGACAGTAAGAGAAGGGATATGTCAGGAGATTCTTGAGCCATAAATACAAGCTTTTATTGGTGAATAAAGATGAAATTTAGGTTTAGCTGTCCAAGTAAAAAGAAACACAACATGTAAAGACACAGAATATATTTATGGAAGACAGAAAGCCAATGTTGCAATAAACTCCAAACAGTTTGTATTGCAAAACCAAACAGTAATTTTCATAAGCAGCGAGAAGTAATGACCAAACGGCAAGTAATGAGCTGTGTGTCATAATAAAAATTTAGACCTTTTTTTTGAGTAAATTATGGAAGACATAGAAAGATATGCAGCTGAAGAGAGATACTCTCATATTTTTGTTATAAATATTTTAACTCTGAGAGCATCTCATAGGTAGGTGGATGGCTGGAGGCTATCCATCCTTGCGGCATAAAAAGCAATAAAAGCCTTTTGAGATAATTCAAGATAATAGGAGTCATAACTAAGATAGAAGCAAAGGAAACAAAGGAAGAGAGTTACTCAAAATAGATTTAAAACTGGGAGTTCCCTGGTGGTCCAGTGGTTAAGAATCTGCCTTCCAAAGCAGGGGGTGCAGGTCTGATCTTTAGTCAGGGAACTAAGATCCCACATGTCACAGAGCAACTAAGCTGACATGCAGCAACTACTGAGCTCGCATGCCCTGTATCCCATGCTCTTCAACAAGAGAAGCCTGCACACTGCAACAAAGAGCGTGCATACCACAATGAAGACCCAGTGAAGCCAAAATTTTTTTAAAAAAAGAGTGAAAACAAAATGTTATGAATAACTGAACTCAGAAAATGATTTCATGCCTTCTCAGTTGGTTGCTTATACCTTCCATTACAGTTGAATATATAATAGGATGACAAAGTTTACAGGGGAAATGATGAATCATAACTTAGATATTAGGAATTTTTTACACCAAGGATTAGAATAAGTGTAGTAAAGCTCTGGTTCTATGAGGGAAAGCTCAGGACACATGTCTGGACTGGGAATAAAAATGGGGGAATCATCAGATTATAGGCAGGACATAAAGCCATGAGTAAGCTTTTTTTTTTTTTTTTCCTCACCAACAACACAGATGAAGAGAAGAAAGCTAAGGATAAAACATTATAAAACACTAACATTTTAAAATCATAGTAAAAGATTCAGTGCAGAGAACTGGGCAAAGAATAAAGAGAAACTAGAAAGTGTAGTAGGTATCACAAAATCCTAAGGAGATGAGTATTTCAAAAAGAGCATGTAAGTGATAATCTTTAGTGTATCAAAGAAGATAAATACAGTTAAAAATGGAATCATCTCTATTGACTTCCCCGATGTCTCAGCAGGTAAAGAATCTGCCTGAAATGCAGAAAACACAGGAGATGCAAATTCAGTCCCTGGGTGCGGAAAATCCCGTGGAGAAGGAAATGGCAACCCACTGTAGTATTATTGCCTAAAAAAATTCCATGGATAGAGTAGCTTGGCAGGCTATGACTCCAAAGAGTCACAGAGTCAGATGCAACTGAGTGACTAAGCACCTATGGACTAGGATAAATACTGAAATATTGGTGATGTTTTTGACAAAAACAATTTTAGCATAGTAATGTATAGTCAGCTTTCATGCAATATTGAGAACTGAAGTGGTTAAATAGTGTATAATCAATTTTCAATAAGTGTGTCTTTAAAATTTATGGACAAATAATAGATTAAAGGTGCTACCAAGAAAGGTTCATCTTCACCAAGGCTCTACAGGTTTGCATAAACCGGGACAATCTGTATTAGCTGATAGACTGATCAGCCTTTTTGTACTAGAAAACAGACTTTAGTTTGAATTTAAATCTTGCTATTCAAACTCTTAAACAGATTGGAATATATTTACACATGCACAAGTCAATGAACAAATAGACAAGGAAAGTGTCACAGATTTGTCATATTTTTCTGATACTCCCACAGTTTTGCTTCAGGTACCTTCTTCTGACTTACTCCCAGCAGACTCTATGCTTCTATCCACTTGTATGCATTTAGGACAGCTATCATTTTCTCCAGATATTTCCTTTATCATCAAATGTATCAAAGATAAGTTAAAAGATGCTTGCTCCTTGGAAGAAAAGCTATTACAAACCTAGACAGTGTATTAAAAAGTAGATACCTCACTTTGCTGGCAAAGGTCCAAATAGTCAAAGTTATGGTTTTTCCAGTAATCATGTATGGATATGAGTTGGACCATATAGAAGGCTAAGTGCTGAAGAATTGATGCTTTCAAATTGTGATGTGGAGAAGACTCTTGAGATTCCACTTGACTGCAAGGAGATCAAACCAGTCAATCCTAAAGGAAATCATCCCTGAATACTCATTGGAAGGACTGATGCTGAAGCTGAAGCTTCAATACTTTGGCCACCTGATGTGAAGAGCCAACTCACTGGAAAAGATCCTGATGCTGGAAAATATCGAAGGCAAGAGAGAAGGGGCTGGCAGAGGATGATATGGTTAGATAGCATCACCGACTCAATGGACATGAATTTGAGCAAACTCTGGGAAACAGTGACAGACAGGGAGGCCTGGCGCACCACAGTCCTCGGGGTCACAAAGAGTCACACACAGCTTAGCGACTGAACAACAACAGTAGCAGCATATCAAAGAGGATAATATAGAAAATAATACAACAAACACTGTGGACTTGTGGACACGGCATCCAGGTGTAAAAATCTTAGGGAAGTGGAACATCTATATCTGGACCAAAATTTTCTGTTTTGGATAGAGAAACAGTAAAACCTTGCCTTCTTTCTCCCTTTTTCTATTTTTTATTGTTAATCATCACTCCTGGTTGATAAATTCACTCTAAAGACTTGGTATAGGTAAGTCTCACTCTGCTTTAGAAAAACTGATCAGTATATAAGTGAGTTTACACATTCCCTATCATCCATTTTTATTGGCTGAACTGTGTCCCCAAAGATGTTAACTTGAAGCCTTAACCCCCAGTACATCAGATTGTGGTTTCATTTGGAAATAAAATCATAGTAGATATAATGAGTTACTTTAAGATGAGGTCATACCGAAATAGCATATGTCCTTAATTCAGTCTGATCAGTGACCTTATAAGAAGAGATGTAAAGACACAGGAAGATGGTCGTGAGAGGACAGCATCAGAGACTGGAGTGTATACGTACAAACAGGGAATATCAAGGATTGTCAGCAACCATTAGAAGCTCCGCAGAGGAAAGGAAAGATTGTTTCCTATAGATTTCAAGGGAAGCATGGCACAGCTTACGCCTTAATTTTAGGCATATAGCGTCTAGAACTGTGAGACAATAGATTCCTGTTATTTTAAGCCACTCAGTTTGCGGTACGTTGCTAATGGCGTCCTAAGAAATGAATACATTTGTTCATGTAAATTTTTTGTGTAGTGCTATCTACCTGCTAGATGTGAAGCTACCAGCCAGAAATAACAAAAATAGACATAGTTCCTGTTATTATGTAGTTTAAAAGAAAGAAGGAAAGAAGCTAAATACAAATTATTACAAGTTATGATAAGTACTCTAGCATAAAAATTACAAAAAGTGACGAGACTAGAGTGAACCTTATATCAGCTGAGTGATCCAAAATTTTCTGCCTAAAACACAGAGTGAAAGCTAAGAAAGGCTATCTCCTGGGAGAGGACATGCAATATCCATTCGGCCTGAAGAATCCAAAGTCAAACTCCAGAGACAAGAATAAAATTTTACTGCAGATAATTTAAGAAATGATCAAAATATCCTAACACTGCAGTGACTAGAATGAGATGAAGTTTTAAGTCCATATAACCTCATAGGTGACACTAAGAAATGCAGATTCTATTTAAGTGCAATTTGAAAATATGGAAGAGTTTAAGAAGGGATGTAATGCATTCTAGACTTTTGCACAGCCACGTTCTTGTTGAATGTAGTGTCAATTAAGAGATAAGTAAGAGAAACAGTAAATGAATCAGTTAGTAGACCACGGCCATTAACGTGCTGAAAAATGATGGTGACTTGGAAATGGGAACAGAGAAAACAGAGTTGTTTTGAGTTACAGAGTCAGATAATACAATGCTGAATTGTACTAGAGTTGTATAGCAGATAACATATTTTTGTGATTATGCAGAAGTCATCCCTGTTTTCTAATAGCATTCAAATTGCCTTTCACTGTATTATAAGACTCCCACAGTGCATAGAATTTACAGAAAAACAAAACTACGTATCCCATCATAACTGGGAAATTGAACATATTCCTGTAGGTTCCTTTTGTCAGATCCTTTCTTCCTGATTTATCAGCCAGGGATTACATACATGAAGCATAACCCACAGTTCATTTCAGTTCAGTTCAGTCGCTCAGTCATGTCTGACTCTTTGCGACCCCATGAACTGCAGCACACCAGGCCTCCCTGTCCATCACCAACTCCCAGAGTTTACCCAAACTCATGTCCATTGAGTCAGTAATGCCATCCAGCCACCTCATCCTCTGTCGTCCCCTTCTCCTCCTGCCCTCAATCCCTCCCAGCATCAGGGTCTTTTCCAGTGAGTCAACTCTTCTCACCAGGTGGCCAAAGTACTGGAGTTTCAGCTTCAGCGTCAGTCCTTCCAATGAACACCCAGGACTGATCTCCTTTAGGATGGACTGGTTGGATCTCCTTGCAGCCCAAGGGACTCGCAAGAGTCTTCTCCAACACCACAGTTCAAAACCATCAATTCCAAGGGAGAAACAGACATAGAAAACAGACTTACGGACATTGGGAGAGAGGAGGAGAGGGTGAGATGTATGGAAATAGTAACATGGAAACTTACATTACCATATGTAAAATAGGGAGCCAGTGGGAATTTGCTGTCTGGCTCAGGAAACTCAAACAGGGGCTCTGTATCCACCTAGAAGGATACAGAGAGGGAGGGAGAGGGAGGGAGAAGGGAGGTGGGAGGGGGTTTCAAAAGGGAGGGTATATATGTATATCCATGGCTGATTCGTGTTGAGGTTTGACAGAAAACAGCAAAACTCTGTAGAGCAATTATCCTTCAATAAAAAATAAACTAATTTTTAAAAAAGCAAAAAACAAAGCAAAAACAAAAGCATCAGTTCTACAACACTCAGCTTTCTTTATGGTCCAACTCTCACATCCATACCTGACCACTGGAAAAACCGTAGCTTTGACTAGACGGACCTTTGTTGTCAAAGTAATATCTCTGCTTTTTAATATGCTGTCTAGGTTGGTCAAAGCTTTTCTTCTAAGGAGCAAGCAGCTTTTCATTTCATGGCTGCAGTCACCATGTGCAGTGATTTTGAAGCCCAAGACAATAAAGTCTCTCACTGTTTCCATTGTTTCCCCATCTATTTGCCATAAAGTGATGGGACTGGATGCCATGATCTTAGTTTTCTGAGTTTTAAGCCAACTTTTCACTCTCCTCTTTCACTTTCATCATGAGGCTTTTTAGTTCCTCTTCGCTTTCTGCCATAAGGGTGGTGTCATCTGCATATCTGAGGTTATTGATATTCCTCCCGGCAATCTTGATTCCAGCTTGTGCTTCATCCAGTCCAGCATTTCACATGATGTGCTCTGCATGTAAGTTAAATAAGCAGGGTGACAATATACAGCCTTGACGTACTCCTTTTCCTATTTGGAACCAGCCTATTGTTCCATGTCCAGTTCTAACTGTTGCTTCTTGACCAGCATACAGATTTCTCAGGAGGCAGATAATGTGGTCTGGTATTCACTCCCATCTCTTGAAGAATTTTCCACAGTTTGTGGTGATCTACACAGTCAAAGGCTAAAGGCAAAGCTAAAGGCATAACCCACAAGGCACAGTTTTCCAGATATTTCCATCATAAGGGAGTGGTAAAGGTTGGAATGGATGTTGTTCATTGACTAGACGACCCTCCTGCCATGAGACCACAGCTACAGCTCTTGTTTCCTGTCTGGATCAGTTATTTGGTTGATTTGGAAAGTCTAAGTTTACTTGGAATAATTTGGCATTTGTGTTAGCCAGAGTCTGATTCTGTGGTTTGTACACAAAGAACTCTACAATTTCCCAGTTTTGGTTTAAACACCTGAGGAAACAGCCGCTAAGCTAGCGGGTAATGGGGCTGAGAGAGGTTTGTGAATGAAAGTGAAGAATGAAGCTCTAGATATGTTAGTTTGAGGTGTCTGTGGGATGTGTAAAGAGACATTGATAAGCAGTTGGAAATGAGTGTTCAGTGGTTAAAAATAGAGACTTAATCAAAAGTTGAGGGAGCATTACCATATATATGATATTTTAAAACCATGGAAATTGATGAGTCATTAAAAAGAGACAACTGAAAAAGATGTGGAGATTTAGGATAAACTCTGGGAATTTCAACATTCAGAGACAGGTTAGAAGAGGAGGATAAGGAGTCGAATGAGCCTGAGATGGGACAGCAGAATAACAATGGCCTATTTACTGGTTAACTTGGTAGCGGAGCATGAACTCACAGAAACATATGAGCGTGTGGCTCAAGAACAGAGTGATCCACATAATGGAATACAGCAGAAAATAAAATAAAATTAAAACTGAAAACTGTGCACTTGCTTTGCACCAGGAAGATCACTAATGTCTTTAAAGGAACAGGAGGGGTGTGTATTCAGAAGCTGAATGAGATGCTCATTTCTTTGGGCTGATTAGAGTCAGAACAGCCTTCTTCTGAAAGGAGTATATTGATAACCAAGGAAGACATGCTGTCACTAAGGTTTCCACATAAGGTCATGGTAGATTCATTCTCCAAGTGCCCTGGCAACTAGGAAGTGGGAATTTAAACTAGACTCAGCCAAAATGATATTTTCTTTTTTTTTCAAAATGATATTTTCACATGAGCTTTCAGTCCTAAGACAGTAACTAAAGGAACAGGTAGGAATAACACAGAGGGCGCTGACAATGCTATTAAGACAAGTGTGGAACAGCTACTGAGCAAGCTTTTGCCCCCTAAGTAAATAATTCCCATGATTGGGGCTTGGCTATATGATGCCCCTCTTGGTGTCTATAACAATTCTCTATTGCTACTAGAAAGAATTATCACAAGTTTAATGGCTTAATACAACAACTACAACTTTCTTATAATTCCGGAGGTCATAAGATCTAAATTCAGGGTGTCTACAAGATTGTGTTGGGGAAGAATCTTATTTACTAGCCTTTTCCAGATTCTAGAGGCCAGCTGCTTTCCTTGGCTTATAGCCCCTTCCTCCATCTTCAAAGCTATCAACATAGCATCTTCCAGTCAACTCTCTCGTCTCTCTTTCTCTTTCATTCTATTTACCCTCTCCCCTTTTTGCTCTCCTCTCTGCTTCCCTGGTGGCACAGATGATAAAGAATCTGCCTGCAAAGCAGGAGACCTGGGTTCGATCCCTGGATTGGGAAGATCCCCTGGAGAAGGGAATGGCTATCTACTCCACTCTTCCTGCCTGAGAAATCTCACAGACAGAGGAGCCTGGTGGGCTACAGTCCAAGGGATGACAGAGAGTCGGACACAACTGAGCGACCAGCACTTCCACTGCGTCCATTATCACATTTCCTCCTGTGACTGCAATGTTCTTGCTTCCCTGATGTAAAAACCCTTGTGGTTACACTAGACCCACTCACATAATCCAAGACAACTTCTCCACTGAAAAATCCTTAACACAGCTGCAAAGTGCCTTTTGTCATTAAAGTAAGATATTCACAGGTTTTTTGATTATGATAAGGACACCTTTGGGGATATATTATTCTGTCTACCACAGTTCCAGACTGACTTCTAATCTGGATCTCTAGGCTGATGAAGATACCCTCCCCAGAAATCTGTCTTCCCTTTCTTTGTGCTAATATTGAGCTTTGCATATTCCTCTCATTTGAAACCAAAAGTCTTGGGTGCAGAGGGGAAGCAAAAGAATAGTTAAGAAGTCAATGCAGAAAGTGAGAGAACAAGTTACATAAATAAGTACATACATGAATACTAAATAAAATTATAACATAATGGGAAGTGCCTATTTAAAGATTTGAATAGTGTTTTTTTGTTTGTTTGTAACATTCTTGGACAATATTTTTTTTTTTTTTTACATTCTTGGACAATATTTAACTGCATTGGTACAAACCTAAAATAAAGAGGTGAATTCACTCAACTTATAGTTTAGATACCCCAGTGAAATGAATAACTTAACTCTTGGAAGACAACCCAATTTCCAAGTATAATAGGCAATTAAGTTTAATTTTTACCGATGCTCCAGAATTTTCACCTAGAGTGTATTGCTGGAGACCACAAGCTGGATAATAAACACCTTAGTTTCTTCTAAAGAGAGCTAATTATACTTCCACCTCCAACAACATGGTAACTTAGGTATTCTGCGATTTGCTTGTCCCCTTCAAATGCATGAGTCCTCAGTAAAACCATTATTTCACTGCAATTCTAAATATCTACAAATGATTATATTAATTGATATTGTAAAAATCAAGAATCATTATGAGTGAAAAATAACTGCAAAATTAAAATACATAATTGACAGTAATACAAGAATATGAAAAATCTAAGACAGGAAAGAAGAATGGGGGAAAAAAGTTAACTGGATTGGGTTATAACTGTCACCTTAGCTTCTGCTGTATTCCCTGACTGGTGGGCAGCCCTCCTGGGTAGCTATTGGAAAGACAGTTGACTTAACCCATAGGGAATGCTGACATTCTGGCTGTACCAAGAGAATGAACGCTCCCTGGAGCCCACTCTCTGTAAGCTATTACATATGTCGCAGCTCCATCTTTAATATCCAGCTAGGTAGATGGGTGATGAACAAGTCCACAGACGCTATGCTTTCATACAGGGGAAGTGCAACATTCATTTTTTCAGTGCCCTTGCAATGAAGGAATGAGAATTCTACAAGGACAGTGCCATCTAATTTGCTCACTCTCACCAATGGCTGGTGGTGTTTAAATTGCTTTGGGGGTAAGTAGTATATTTTAATACAGTATTTGATGAGTAAAAATAACTGGATATACATTTTGTTGCAGAATACAGTAGTGTATGGCAAGACAGTGCTCTTTCAGCAGCCACTAGAAAATGGATGTTACTTTTTTGTAAACACATTAGTAAGCCATGAAATCAAAAAAAGTCCTAAAGGAACTAAAAATTGGAGAAAGGTAAGAGTCTTTGTTTTTCCAATCTTAGTAGACAAATAGAGGGGTATCTAGCTTCCTTGGTGGCGTGGATGGCAAAGAATTTGCCTGCAATGTGGAAGACCCAGGTTCGATCCCTGTGTTGGGAAGATCCCCTGGAGAAGGGAATGGCAACCCATTCTAGTATTCTTGCCTGAAGAATCCAAAGGACAGAGGAGCCTGGTGGGCTAGAGTCCATTGGATCACAAAGAGTCAGACATGACTAACACCCCACTCCTATAGGGATTATCTATTAAAAGTCAGGGGAATTCATGCCTGAGATCTGTGGCAACTGTTAATTTATTTATTGGTAAAACAAAGGGAAGATTCAGATGTGATTGACAATGGGAAGAATATCAAGTGATTTCTCAAGAAAATAGAGCTGGGCAAAAATCCTATGTCCATTGAGAAGGACGAAGATTATAATAAAACTGAAGATGGAGTCACTTTAAAAGTGAAACCCAAATTAGACACAATATAAGTAATACATATTATACTGTTTATAAAACATTAATGTGTCTCTCAAATCTGCTTTTCTATAAGACTTTGGGAAAAATTTTATTAGCTTCCGATTTCTTTTGTGGTAACCATAACCTAACTGTAACTATGACTAGTTCTGATTTCTAAGGATTGCAATTTATTTACGAAGCAGTTCCAGCAATGTCTATTCTGTGTTATATAAGATTTTTCTGAGGATTAAAATAAGTTCACAAATGTAAAAGGGTTAGGTAATATATCTTATGAAGTATAATTCATATAGAGGGTATATATTCATACATAAGAGAAAAAATCAAATGAAATGTGTAAAATAGTATAGAGAAATCAAACATTTGATAATTTTTACTTTTAGTAAGTTATTAAGATAAGAGTTTTTATCATTTATTGAGCCCTATTAACAGCCTTACACTGAGCAATTCACATACTATCATCTCGCTTTATCTACGCAGCAAACCCACGAGGTTGTTCCATTATGATTCCCTTATTGCAGAAGAGGTTTACAGGGGTTAAAAAGAACTAGTTAAGATTAATTAAACCACAACTGGCAGATCTGAAACTTGGACCCAAGCATTCTAACAGCAGAGCCTCACTGTCTTTGTCTACAAAAATGGAAATTAAGTAGCTCTAGATTTAGGAGGGGCTTCCCTGGTGGTTCAGGCAGTAAAGAATCCACCTGCAATGCGGGAGATCTGGGTTCCATCCCTGGGTTGGGAAGATCCCCGGGAGGAGGGCATGGCAACCCACTCCAGTATTCTTGCCTGGAGAATCCCCATGGACAGAGGAGCCTGGCAGACTAAGATTTAGGAGGCAATTTTTAATTGTGGAACTATATTAGATTTAATTACAGAAAGAAAATAAATTTGCAACACAACATAGAGTTGCATTTATAAAATCTTGTAAGTGTATTTTCAGACAAAACCATTACATCTAAGAAAACATGTGTGTGAAAATATATCAACATTTTATGAAGTTCTAGAAATGTTTAAGAGAGGTATCATGTTTCTACCACCACACTAAAAGCAAAGACTAGTTATAAATTGAGAAATTTGCTTGACGACTCTAGAAAAAGAGTAAGTAAAGTAGTTTCCACAAATCTTTATACTTTGCTTCAGCATTTCAAATAACTTCAAAATGGACACATCTGTGTAACCTAAAATTATAATTAATGAATTAATTTTTTTGCAAAACTGTACCTGCTTCCAAAGAAACACACATATCTAATTAAAATACTCCATATATCAACATAAATGTCATAACTGAACCAATGACAGCCATTAGATCTTTTCACCGTGACATATTTAATAAATTACCTTTTCGTGCTTTTCAAAGCAGAGAGACATGATTGACTACTCTATAATTAACCTGGTCTGGGGAGAATTTCGGTTTGCTATGTGCTTGCATGCTGTCACTTCGGTCATATCCAACTCTCTGCAACCCTATGGACTGTTGCCCACCAGGCTCGCCGGTCGCTGGGACCCTCCAGGCAAGAACGCTGGAACGGGCTGCCACGCCCTCCACCAGTGTACCTCCCAACCCAGGGACTGAATCCACATCTCCTTCCCGTCTCCTGCACCGGAGGCAGTTCTTTAACACTAGTGCCACCCAGAGCAGTTAGCTAAACCATCATAAAGCAGCGACTTGGCACCTAACTGACTTGACAGTTTTCCAGGTTGAAGGGTGATTTATTGATCAGAGAAACAAATGTCCTTTCTGGCCAACAGACCCTCTCAGGGAACGGAAACAATCAGATGGTCAACAGCCATTTAACCAGACCAGAGTGATCACTCAGCAAGTGTGGTCACTGTTCTAATTTAAACTCTTGGACCGTCCCTTAAAGTTAAGCTGCTTTTCACTGAGGTTGATTTGGTACTCCGTGTTAGCATGGCAAGGCGAAATTCTTTAAATTAAATTTAAATTAAGTCTTAAAATAACTTCTTAGAATAAGCAGTTCATTGATTTTAAAGCGTTTTCCTTGGGGCTTGCAAAACTGTCTCTATCCTTATGTAGAAAGAAACTTCAGTAAAGTCATTAAGATATCTGGAAAGCAGGGAGTGAAACATTAATTACAGTCTTTTGCAACTGTCCTCAGAGATAACTTTTCCCTCTCTGGATATGAGCTGTCTGTGTGCTAATCACTCAGCCATCTATGTTGGTAGCTACGGCAGGTGACAGAAGCAGGGAATGTTCTCTTCAGTCTTTTGTTTGAAGGAAGATGAGCCACAAGGTTTCTGAAAGGACTGTGGGTGTTAATAGAAATCTAGTTACACAGTTTATTGTCAAACTTAATTATTCTTTCTTTTACACATTCACTGGCCCATTGACATTTTGCGTGCATGACTAAAAGAATAAGCTGTGAAATATTACAAGAAATTGATCACCAAAAATGCTACAAACTCTTTGTATTCCTATGTCTCATATAATGCATAATCAGATTCAGTAACATGGGAATGTATAACCTAATTAAATCTGACAGTACTACTAAAATTAATGTATAACTTGTTTTTAAGAATGTGTCAGCCTTATGTATTTCTTATTCATATTAATAAATAACACAGATAAATCGAGGCTTGTTTATACATTTCCACTACAGACTCAATGTATTTTAAATATTAAAGCAATATTTGTCAAAGTACTATAATTTGAAAGCTGAATCAACTTAAAGTCAAGAAGCAAGTCAGATTTTTAGACAGATATCACATATTATTATTAGTATAACAAAAATACAGCCACAACTGATTTATAGTTTCTCTGAAACTATTTTTAAAAACATGAAGCAGTAATGATTTGGACAATGTTAAGGAGACTGATTTTAGGTTGATTAATATTTAAGAGAGGATTTGAAGTTAATTTTTAAAAGATATTATCAGAACTTTATATGCAATCAAAATTTAATATAAACTCATTTTTAAACTTTAAATTTGAAAGTTGTACTCATGATAGATCTGCAAGAACAACCAATTTCATTTGAAGTGTGGGGAAACCTTGCAACCAAATACAGTATTTGTTTACATAAGAAATTTTAAAAATTACTATGTACTGCTTCTTAGAAGTAGCAAAACTTGGCACCTTGAGTAAGTTAATCAAGTCAAATATCCAACTGCCTTCTCTTAACACTTTTAGGTAAGTATCCTGAACAACAGCTCAACTATAGTAATAACATATTCTTTGTAAATGATAAATATTTTGAGGGTGAGATCTGTGTCAATTATTAGGCTATTATCTCTCAACCCTAAATCTACCTTTCTATACTTTTGTGTCTCTGTGGCTATGACCCTGCAAATTACATTTCTCTTCTCTCAAACTACATTGCTCTCAGCTCCTATCAAGCTGCGTTCCTGATAGGCTCTGCCAACAGGGAACACTAGGGGAAGACCAAAAGGCAGAATGAGAGGAGGAGGGAGGGATTGCTTCCTGTTCCCGAGGCACGACTCTTCACTCTTGTTTCAGCCACCTGATCATTTTGGCACTGCCAAAACTAGCTAGCCGCACTGCAGCCCTCAGAGGCATCGGCAGCTGTGAGGCAGTCTCCTCTCCCCAGAAGTCTTGGTCTGCGGCACTACTTCGTCATGGTACCAGGAGAAACTGGGCTACATCCCCTCCTTAGAAGTTTCAGTTTCAGCTCCATAGGGCCTCACCTTTTCTTTTACTCATTCAGCCCCAGGAGATCTAGCTGCTTCTTTGTAACCTCAGATTTTCCATTTTGCATTTTTAACCTTCAGAAACTCAAGTCCCAGCTCCCTAAAGTAAATTACATTCTCTCTATTGAAGAAACTAATGTAGGTTTTGCTTTGTTGACTAGACTGATACACAGCACACATTTATATTAACAGTGCCCAGGACTATACTCAGTTTATAGGAGGTGATTAACAGTTGTTAAACAAATATTTATTTTTGCTCTTAGGAAAAGCAATGAAAGGGGTAAGGAAAGAACTTGGGTGCAACTGAAAATAGATACTCAATTCTTTCTTGTTTTCCCTTTCCTCCCTTCTTTCATTTCTCCTTTTCTTTCTCTTGTCCTTCAGTTCTTCCTTTTCTCCTATCCTTATTTTCTTCCTCCCTTTCATTATATTACTTAAATCCCTAGAATAACTGGAAAGTAAATACTATCACCCTGTATTTTACAAGCTAATAAACAGAGTCATAGAAAATTAAGGTGACTTGCCCAAGTGAGAAATCTATTAAATGTTGGTGAGGGATTTATACAAATCCATTAAATGGTAATGAAGTATTTATACTGTCTGCACCTAAAGTTCAAGTATGTTTTATTACATCACACTTAATGAATATAAACCAAATAATAATCTGAAAAGAACAAAGAGGCAAAAGTAATTTCTTCTGTTCTGTACTCTCTAGAAAATGGCATTTAGTGTAAAAACATCATGTAGTATCACATTAATGCTTGGGGTTTGGCTATCAATTTTTGGTAAGAATTGATGTTTTTAATATGTACTTCTAACTTACATGCTAAGAACTATAAAACATTGATAAAGGAAACTTAAGACAATTCAAAAAATGGAATGATATCCTGTTTTGGATTTGAAGAGTTAATATTGTTAAAATGGCCATACTACTGAAAGCAATCTATAGATTTAATTCAGTCCCTATCAAATGACCCATGACATTTTTCTGAAGAACTAGAACAAATAATCCTAAAACCTGTATAGAACCACAAAAGACCCAGAATTGCCAGAGCAATTCTGATGATAAAGAACAAAGATGGAGGTATAAACCTCCCAGAGGTCAGATAATACTACAAAGCTACAGTAATCAAAAAATGATATTGGCACAAACATATGAATCAATGTAACAGAACAGACAGCCCAGAAACAAACCCAACACCCATAAACCTTCCTATTTGACAAAGAAGGAAGGACCATAGAAAGGAAAAAAGACAGTCTCTTCGCAAGTCGTGTTGGGAAAGCTGGACAAGTATACAAATAAGTGAAGTCAGAACATTCCATCACACCATACACAAAAATAAGCTTAAAATAGCTTAAGGGCTGTATCCAGTTTTAAGTACTGGATATATTGCTCAGCCTGATAAATTGCCCAGTGTCCAATTCTCAAAAGATGGGAGAAACAGGGCATGACAAAAATTACTGGAGAAGCAGAACCATTCCTAGAAGCACTGACAATGTACACCTTCAGAATTTAGCAGTTCGTTTTCTATGTTATTTATTTCTAGACAACAATTCCCAATTTGTTTCATATTACTTGTGATTTAGAAATTATTTTTATCCTAAAATTTTAAGTAAGTTTTTCATGAAGAGCATTCTGTGCATGTTCTATTCAGTAATCTGTGCACACCAATCTGTTGCTCTCACATACAAATGACAAGTAATATGGAGAATTCTATGTCACATTTTTTTCCTTCACTACCATGTATTATTACGCTATACCTTTCACGATTGCATGCAAGAAGTCAGAGGTAAGCCCAATTTTTCTCTTTTTAAATATCACTTCTTAAGCCTTGGATTATTGTGGAGTCTTTTTCCTTACCTGTAGAGTTGGTAAACCCACCAAGATTTTTGTTCATTTTTATGTCTTTAGTACATATTTCTCTTTCACTATGGGGTCCTGAAACTTGACTCGGGTTCTATAGTTTTTGCTACAGTCATTTCTTAAAAAGTCAATGGTGCTTTTTTCTGTTATTTCTTAAGTATTATTTCCTCTCTATTTTTCCTAATATGTTCTCCAGGGCATTTATCTTTTCTCTCATTTTGAACATTACTTTATCCTTTTCATCTATGTTCTTAGACTATGTTTCTAATATATCTCCTATTAATTTGATTTTTTATGCCATTCAAACTTCTATCCCCCCTAATGCTGTCATTGTGATTTTTAATCCCTATATCATTGTTTTGCTCTACTTATCTCAAAATACTTCATTAGTTCAGTTGCTCAGTCGTGTCTGACTCTTTGTGACCCCACGAACCACAGCATGCCAGGCTGCCCTGTCCATCACCAACTCCTGAAACTTGCTCAAACTCATGTTCATCATCATGATTTATATTTTAGACTAATTCATGCAACATTTTTTGAAATTTGTTGAGAACACAAGTCGAATACATTCTTTTTTTCTAAATAGAAATTCGTTCAAATAGATACTTACTCAGTTTCCTAAAGTGGTTCTCTTCTTTCTAAACCCCAGGATATTTTCTAAGATTTCATGATTGTTTTTCCCTTTGTTTGCTTCCCTTTAAAAGAGCTGTGTTGACTTACCTTAATTTCCCACATCCAAGAGATAGTGAAGGACTGGGAAGCCTGGCATGCTGCAGTCCATCGGGTCGCAAAGAGTCAGACATGACTTAGTGACTGAACAACAACAATTTCCCATGTGTCTTTGATTCATGTTGTACCGAAACTGAGTTCTGTAAGAATTCATCGATTCAGTTTGCCTCCTGAGTTTTTATTAGTAGAATCTTTGAGTCTGAGTTGTAAGGATACTTATTTATAGACTTGTTTTTGTTTTACTGCTGTTGTTTATTTTTAACGCAATTGTTTGATGTGGTGTGAGGGTATGGTTTAAGAAGAAAAACAGAGTATTTATTCAAAGTAAGGGATTTCATCTCTGTGACACAGACATGGAACAATCATCAATTGGAAAATATCCACTTTTCATCCCTAGATTACAGAACTGGGGCATATTTGGAGCTGAAGGAAAAGGTACATTATTGGAAAATATTATTCCTCCTAAAAGTGACAACAATTTCAGATTACATGTGACACTTTGGAAGCTGCTGCTCTGTTCACTTTTGCTTTAAGCTTCAATCTGGGAGTGAGGTTCTGCCTATCGGCATACTCTCCTCTACCCACAGTTGTGTAGCTGGGATAGGGGTGAGGGAGATAGTGCCAGAGAGAAGAAATGGGGATTAAGATAACCAAAAATAAACTTCAAGGAGTACAGAATTAAACTGAGCCATTGATAAATGCTAAAAGCAAAAATGAGCAACGTTAAGTTCATTTCAAGTCTGCCAAATACTAGAAAGTCAGGGAGAGTTTACCAGAGCTGAAAGTTGCCAAATGAAGCACATCAAGTTTGGGAGGCAGCAATTAAGGTGTAGACTTAGGAGGAAGTGAATATAACTCATCAAAAAGGGAGGAGAAGGATTCAAATGACTTAGGAAAGGGTATATTTATAGTATACACACGAAATGAAAACTAAAATCCAGATTTGTTTGATCATATCAATAATTATTTTTCTGAATAATAAATAGGTAAAGCTTTTATAAAATGTATGAAAAATGTTACCATACAAAGCATTTTTTTTAATAGAACTTAAGAAATAAGAAAGGCAAAATATAAATTTACACACTTGGGGTGTGGTGTTGTTTTAATGTACCTATTAAGAATGAGGTACATCAATAACTCCCACTATTACAATTCGTGGGATTTTATTCCAATGTGAGTCTAAAACCCCACTGTAAATTCCTATATAAGTAGGTTAGAATCCTAGAATTTATTCACTTAAATCCATTCTAAAAGATTTTCCAATTGCAGAAGAGTGGAAATTAATACCAAGGACAAAATTTCATAAGATTCTGGCACAAAAGGAAGAACATCTTTATAAAATGCATATATGAAATTGCTGGTTTATGCAACAGTATAGCCCTCAGATATACAAAATCACTTTTTTCTATGAACATGATTTATTAATTTTGGAATAATAAAGTGTAGCAAAGATGGAATTTGTAAAAGATGGGCTGCAAGAAATGACGATGCTACAATAATCCTGTTATCCTCCCTCAACTTTTATTTTGTTTAATTGAGTTTAACAAACAGGGTGAAAGGGTAACTGCATTCCCTTCACCAACACCCATGTAGCTGAAGTCCCCAGAGCATGCACTGCATTTAAGAACTACACTAACTGTATTAGTAATGAAAGTGTATTTCCCACACCATTATCACCTTCCTTCCACACTGAACATCAGCTAAAATGGTTACGAACCAATCCTTTAACTCTTTCTGACTTTGCATGTTATTACAATTATCATTTGCCTAAATACCCTCAGTTAACTAAATATGATCTTCTTCTTTACATTTTATCTTAAAATATGTATTTGAAGTGGTTTTTAAGATGTATATTATTACAAGATAAAATGGAAGTGAGAATTTGAAGAAAAGTGAGATATAAGATGAAACTAACAGGCTTCCTAGGTGACTCAGCTGGGTAGAGAATCTGCCTGCCAATGTAGGAGATGCAGGTTCAATCTCTGGGTCAGGAAGTTCTGACAAGGGCATGGCAGCCCACTCCAGTATTCTTGCCTGGAAAATCCCATGGACAGAGAAGCCTGGCGGGCTACAGTCCACATCATTACAGAGTCGGACATGACAACCACTGAGCACACACCCGAGATGAAGCTAAGGTTAGGGATTTGTCATCAAAAGTTCATGCCGTGTATTTTTTAAGCAAAATAACAGAAGAAAACAGAATAACTTTATCACTTAAAAAAAAAAAATTCTCCACTGTAGACTGTTTACATAGCTTGAGCTATGAGGCAGGGGCAAGAAAACATCATCTCAAGTCTCATGTTTATCTTAAACAGTCCTAGAAATTTTGTTTTCTCCTTCATAATATATACGGATTAAACATTTTACTTGTTTGAAATTATTACCCATGGGAAAAGCAAACTAAAATTTCCATCACATTATCTGTGATTTTGCTTGTCTCTTGCTACGTTATGGAACATACTCTACTTTGGTAAAAACAACAATACACGGTTCAAAGTGTCTGTAAACTAAAAACAAAATTAGTTGCACAGGCGGTGCACTATTTTACCAGTCACAGGACCCAAGATGTTTTTCCTTATGAATTTTAATTTAAAAAATGTATGCGAAAAATGACTTTCCAAATACACCTATGTTGAAATGGAAGATCATATAATAATGGTCTGTATCAAAATTAATATACTAGCACTATTAATTTATGAAACTCTTTGATACTATTCTTCAGTATAGTATTTCCTGACACAAGTTCCAACAACACATTAATAAACTTTGCAAATTATTTTATACAGTCATTGAAAGATTATTCCCCAAGAAAATTACACACACACACACACACACATATCTCACAATAACCAACAGATCAGTAGTGGAAAGCCCTCATGATACTAATATAAAATATTGCGAAATAACCAATAGGTATCTTGAGTAGCAACTTAGATAGACCATGACATGGTTTTAAGCAGCCTTTTCTAAATAAATCACTTAGGGTCATTGGACTGTATTGCTAATGAGAAACCAAAATATTAGATTCAATCCTTATACAGACCTGCCTCATACAGATGGAAATAATAACCAGGGGCAAATCCCCTACATTATAAATAACTTGTTTTTCAGTCAAATGCCTATATTTCCCAGGCAACTAGATTACAGGCTTCACATCTCTCAATGAAAACACAGTAGCATAGCAGGTGTATAACAGTGACTGTGTGCATAAAGAATGTTTTCATAAAAAAGCAATAGCACTGTCATTGTATCATCAATAATAACAATTTTCATTAAATTGTATATTACCTATAGGAAATAATAAACTATTCATTACAAGTGACAAATACTCATTAAATAATTTATTTCTTAGATCAAATTTGGTATCTATTATGCTATTTATACATGTACATATGTTTAGAAAGGAAAATCACTGCTTTTTAAATAAACATCTTCATCGAGTAATTAGCAAAAAAGTTACAATAAATTATACATTGAAGGCATTATGTACAGCATTGATGGTGTTATCAAAATAAATCACTTCCTGGGAATTCTTGACTGCATTGCTTATAGAGAAAAGTCATGAATGCATTTATGATGTATATTTCAGTGTGGGATTCACAACACTTAAATTTATAATACTCAGTTGTGCAAACTGTGACGAAATTTGCACCTGAAGAATAAAAGCAAAGCTATCTCCACAGTTTGATTAGAGGAATGCAAGAAAGGTCCTAACCTTCCATCGTTTCTCAGTTAGATAAAATTATCTGAATCTCTATTGCTGATTTGTTGATGTTTGAAGAATTTTAAGTCTTCTACAATCTACTGAAATATTCATATGTGTATATTCAAATACAAAGTGAACATACACAAAGTGAATATTCAAATACCTTCCCTCCCCAACACCTCTTACCAGTTCACAGGAAATAATAAGTTTTTAAAATTTTTTTTCCATCACCTAAACAAAGAAAAGTGTAGGAATTGATTGTCTTGTACACCACTGTATACCTAGTGCTTCTTAGAACACTGTCTGACACACAGTATGTGCTCAATGTATATTTTACATTGGATAAATGCTTACTAGAGAGGGATGCACTTTAAAGTCATAGTTTGAAGTAAGTTTTAGCAGTATAAGGTTACTAAAGCTTTTCCCTGATCCTTGGATGGTAAATGTGATAATAAAAGCATTGGACATGAACTTGGGCAAACTCTGGAAGATGGTGAGGGGCAGGGAGGCCTGGAGTGCTGCAGTCAATGGGGTTGGAAAGAGTCAGACAGGACTTAGCCACTGAACAACACCACAGCACATTGGGTAAAAACATGTGTTCTGCCTTAATCAAATAACCTCACGTGGAGCTTAAAAATGGCTTTCAAATCATCATCACCCTTTGTGAAAAGTGAACGTGAAAGTGAAGTCGCGTCCGACTCTGCAACCCCATGGACTGTAGCCTACCAGGCTCTCTGTCCATGGAATTTTCCAGGCAAGAGTACTGGAGTGGATTACCATTTCCTTCCCAGGGGATCTTCCTGACCCAGGGATCAAACCCAGGTCTCCCCCGCTTCAGGTAGACGTTTTACCAATTGAGCCACCAAGAAGCCCACCACCCTTTGTAATTATCCATGTTTTCATTTGCAGCTGTTAAGCCAACTCTTCTTCAGAGTGTTTTCTACCTTGATCTCCCTTGTTGCTCTCTCTCCTGTCTTCTACTCACCAAGTTTGAATGCATCTATTGATTATGTACACTGCCTTCTTCTTCCACTCTTATCATAACTTTAGGCAATACCTCTCTGCAAAGGACTTCAAAATGCATCTATAATTCCAAACTTCTCAAGAACAAGACTCGCATTTTCATCTGCATATTGAACACAAACACATTAATTTTTCATTTACTTCTTAAACTCAACCTGTCTAGATCTTAATTCAATCATTTTCCATCTTTAAACACTTCCCTTCTTCCCCTCTGGAGAAACCAGATCAAAGACTTGGTGTAATATTGGGTGTTCTTTCCACCCCACTCCTTACATAGAATAAAGCCTCAATTCTCGTCAACTCAATATCCATCATGTTCTTCTTTTCTGTCTTATTTGGACTCTCTTATCACCATTCTGAATTAAGAGCCATTTTTCTCAAATTCTGCCCTTTCTATAGGGCCTACTGCCATCTCTGTTCCATACCTCACTACTTCTGAAATTAAAAGTTCACTACTTCTGAAATTAAAAGTTCACGACTTCTGAAATTAAAAGCTCAGCCTCACTTTCACAGATAATACCATTCTCATACTATTCCTCTCTCAACCTGATACAGTCAAGCTTTCTTCAAATCTGCCCTAATCTATCCTTTCTAGGCTTACTCCATTTGTCCCGAATGATCCAAAAAATGTTCCAACTATATTTCTCAAACATGTCTATTTCCTTCCCAATCACTTCATCTTTATTCATAACACCACATTTTTTTTCTCGGCATTCCAACTGATACCCTACCCATTCTCTGAGACTATGATTAGTTTTCACTATCAACATTTCTGACACCAGATGTGTGAGTTTTCCACATTAAGCAATAAGCAGTTCTCTAATTTTCTGTAGGACATCAGGGTGTCCTACAATTAAACTGAATTCTGACATTAGTCACTCGGAGTTAGCCCAGCATCCACAGGTTCAGGGGTTAGCCCCACAAGGCTGCTTACACTTCAGATGCCGGTCTCATCCAGGTTGTCACTTGTACTTCTGAGACCAAGCAGCTTTTAACTAGGATTTCCCACAATCCTCTTTTCAGTGTTAATAATTTGCTATAATAGCTTACAGAACTCAGGGAATTGCTATACTTACACTTATCAGGTTATTATAAACGACAGTATAAAGGATAAAATGAACAGCCAGATGAAGAGGTACAATGAAGATGAAGAGGGTGAGGTCCAGAAGGATCAAAAGAGCAGGAGTTTCTGTCTCCATGGAGTTGAGATGCACCACTCTCCCAGGACACGTAAAAATTCTCCAACTCAAAAGTTTTCTGAACCCAGTAGTTAAAGGGATTTGAGCGCTTTGGGGGCTTCCTTGGTGGTTCAGATGGTAAAAAATCTGCCTGCAATGCAAGAGACCCGGGTTCAATCCCTGGATCAGGAAGATCCCCTGGAGAAGGGAATGGCTACCCAACCCCAGTGTTCTTGCCTGGGAAATTCCATGGGCAAAGGAGCCTAGCAGGCTATATAGTCCATGGGGTCACAACGAGCTGGACACGACTGAGTGACTAACCCTTTCACCATGTAGGCATGACTGATTAAATCACTGACCACTGCTGATTAATCTCCAGCCCTTCTCCACTCCTTAGAGGTCAGCGTGTAGGACTGAAAGTTTCAACCCTCTGTGGATGCCTGGGTCTTTCTGGTGATCAGTCTCCACACTGAAGCCACCTCAGGCCTCCAGTCACCTCATTAACCCACAAAAGGATACTCATACTGTGCTGGAAATATCAAAGGTCTCAGAATCTCTTTTGTCAGGAACCAGGGACAAAATATTGTAACAAAAAATGTTTTCCTATCATCCCTATAACAAAAAATTCCAAGAGTTTTAGAAGCTTTAGTCCAGAAACCAGGGATGAAGACCAGATTTCAAGGAGGCCTTCTATGATTTTCCAATTCCAGCACAATCCTAATATTCTCCAAACCCCTTCAGCACCTTGAATTTTCTTACAGCACATTTTACACATGCTTTTGAATAGTTGTGATCTGTTTGCATCTTGCCTCTCCTACTGAAAATCTATGCAGTGACACTACAGTATATTACAGTCACCCATCAAATATATTGTACTTCATATGATATCAATGTGTTCATCAAATTAATAAATAATTACTACAAAATACATTTATTGAGTTGCTTGAAACATAGATCATAACAGAAAACAAAAGGTCTGTGAAATATATCTATTTCAAAAAAGAAAAGAAGAGAAAAAAGTTTATCCATTGGAGATTATATGAGCCTGAACAAGTTGCCTATCCCTTCTGAATGCAGGTTATTTTCCTGTAAAGGAAAAAGTTGGCCTTCATGATCTCTGAGGTTGTTCCTAACTTTAACATTCTATAATTTCACGATTCACTAGAGACTATCATAACTCACTGTGAGCAGTAGGACATGCCTCCAGCTCCTAGCTGCACTGTCCACTTTTTTCATTCCTCCCCAGCTATGCTCCTATAGACAAGAAGTCAAAGTGATAAAGTGGTTTAATTCAGCATGCAAATTAGCACAGCTCAGAGCCTAAAAGAAATCATGCTGTGGGCAGGTGAAGAAAATTGGAAAGATGATCCACAACTCTACAATGTGTTGGTCTGGAGTAAATAATTTTCTCATACATGAGATGTATAATCTCTGTTAATTGAAGTTAAAGGAAAACAGGCAGGTTAAGGAGTTATTTTAATATGTACTCAATATATGCATATCATACAAATGCATTCACATGTCCCTACTGTAATTTTATTGTTTGCTATACATTTTTAAAAGTAACTCAGTATAATGCTTTTGATCCCAGTTTTCACCTGCACATTTACAAGTAATTGACATCTGTCATTTTATATGAAAGCCTAGTTTCATTACAGGAAAGGAAAATGCTGAGTTGGTGGGAGTGGTGATTCATTGTTATTCTATTCCAATAAGACTTCAATTAATCATCATTCAAAGTATAACAGGGCTTCTTAGTAATTAGATTGGAACAAATCTCCAAACTGACTTTCTCTTAAAGGCATTTTAAGTTTTTAATGCTGAGTACATCAAAATATCACAAAACAAAGCTCTGTGAGAGTCACCATTTTATTCTAATAACTCTCACAATTTAATTTTCTCACATTTTCCTGTGACACATATTTCTAGAACATATTTTTTACTTTTGCAGTTTTTCCATGTCCAAAAAGACCACCGCACACTACTCACTCATCTGTATAAGCCAAATACCTAGATTTATCACTTACTCCTCCTTCTTTCTTAATTTGAACTTGCAATAAATTACTATATCTTTTCAATTGCACTTTGTAAACGCCTCTTGAATTCATCTATATTTCTCTCCTTGTGCTTGTATTCTAGTTTTGGTTGACATCACCTCTTTGCTGCTGTTGCCGCTAAGTCACTTCAGTCATGTCCGACTCTGGGCGACCCTATGGACAGCAGCCCACCGGACTCCTCTGTCCATGGGATTCTCTAGGCAAGAATACTGGAGTGGGCGGCCATGTCTTTCTCTGACTTCTTGTCTAGAGCAGTGTTTATCAAGTCTTTACCATGATTCTATATCAGTGGAAACCTTAAGCAAGTACTTCTAAAATGTATATATTTATTTTGTTTATAAATTAAGCAGGTAAGTTTATATTATTCAATCTTTAAATATTTAGAGAGCATAAAGCAGAAAGTACACAAAGATAAGTTGAAAAATAAATAGCTCAAATACTCTTTTCTGCATGGGTGGCACAGATCTTGTTTATCTCCTAGGAAGCACGTGCCACACTTGGGGAACGACTAGCCTTCAGTCTTATGACAGTCACCTGCCTATTGCCAGGTTAAATAGCTTTGGGTCAAATTCCCCCCAAACAATGAGCTTCCTAAAATGTAAGCATGTTCATATCCTCTTCTCTGTCTTCTTTTTTCCCCTTAAGGTGGCATACAAAGTCCTTAAGATGCTTTGCAAGGCCCATTTATAACCTGGCTACTCACTGCTTATTTCTACAGTTGTATCTCTTGCTCTTCCTGCCCTGGTCTTTCCCCACATCCGCAGGCACACACGCATTCCTGCCCCGGTCTTTCTCTGCATCCACACACATGTACTTTGTCCAAGCTGAACTATTTTCAGATCCTCTAATAGGTGCCCATGCTTTTTCCTCATCACCAAGTCTTTGCATACCCATTTAATTTTGCTTAGGACATTTTCTATTTCCTCCCAGCCTCTTCATTTGGTTGAATCATCCTTGATACAACATCTTAGATCTCATTTTACTCACTGCATGAGATAGACCACCTTCGCATTAGAAAATGCATCCTTGTTTTGATCCATAACACTGAATTTTAGTTGTCAGTCTGTTTTTCACATTGACTCAGAGATTATTTCACTTTGGGGTAAGAGAAATCACCTAGGAAGCTTACTTAGGGGCAGGATTTTTTTTTTTTCTTTTTTTCAGCTGCATCACAAGATATTTTGGTTTTATGGGTCTAGGATAGAGCTCAGGAATGTGCATTTTCAAAGCACCTGAGTGATTCTTATGTAGGTGTTTTTACTGGGATAGATGTTTATTTACTATTACATCTTCAGCTTCTTTTCAAGAGGGTTAACTCACACTGTTGTTTGGTCACTAAGTCATGTCTAACTCTTTGTGACCCCATGGACTACAGCCCACCAGGCTCATCTGTCCATGAGGTTTCCCAGGCAAGAATACTGGACTTGGTTGCCATTTTCTTCTCCAGGGGATCCTCCTGACCCAGGGATCAAACCTGCATCTCCCACATTGGCAGGCAGATTTTTTTTACCACTGAGCCACCTTTATAGGTAGTGAAAGTGAAAGTGAAGTTGCTCAGTAGTGTACGACTCTTTGCAACCCCATGGACTGTAGCCTACCAGGCTCCTCCGTCTATGGGATTTTCCAGGCAGGAATACTGGAATGGGTTGCCATTTCCTTCTCCAGGAGATATTCCCGACCCAGGGATTGAACCCAGGTCTCCCGCATTGTAGGCAGATGTTTTACCGTCTAAACCACCAGGGAAGTCCCAAGTGAAGTGAAGTGAAATCTCTCAGTCATGTCCGACTCTTTGTGACCCCATGGACTGTAGCCCACCAGGCTCCTCCATCCATGGAATTTTCCAGGTAAGAGTACTGGAGTGGGTTGCCATTTCCTTCTCCAGGGGATCTTCCTGACCCAGGGATCAAACCCGGGTTTCCCACATTGCAGGCAGATGCTTTACCGTCTGAGCCACCAGGGAAGCCCTTGGTAGAGGTACCAGTAAAACAAGAAAATGAATGTGTAGAATTTCAATCTTTAAAAAAAGATTTATCATCCCCTCACCCCAAAAATGCAAGACTGTAAAAATTCAGTGCCAGAGAAGTAACATACTTACAATGAATGAACTAACCAGAAGGTATTCTGTCTCTGCAGTAACTAATGGAGAAGTTTCAGGCAAAGTATAAACTACCTTCCATGTGGGTTTTGAAATAGGATAACACAATTGGTTCAGTTAGGTTTATGCATAGGTAGCAGAAAGGAAGAAGAAAAATAGAGGTCAAAGTGCATAGAGTTTAATAGGTTTTCATATATTAAAGAGTTTGGACTTTATTCTAAAGATGCCATCCTGGTCTCTAAGGAATACTCACTTAACTCAGAATACTGACTGGACAGGAAATATTAACAGAGACTGAACCTTCAGAAGCTGGGAATCGTTTCCACCTGGTTCCCTGTCTTGAAGAGAACCACGAGATTCATGCTCAGTTGCTCCTGCCCACTCTCCCTTCTAATCTACAAATGCCCACTGATTGACAAGGTTCACAGGCAAATGCCATCACCACTGCAGACCAAAGGAAAAACGGCAGACATGACTCAACCAAACTGTTGACAACTTTTCCCAAGTCTCTAGTGAATTCTGTTGAGGCCCAAGAGGCCATTATTTTCTAGAATATGAAATATTCTCTCCTCCAGGCTCCTTTTATCTTCCATAAGCTCACACTGACAAAATTCTTCCAACATTTTCCAGAACCCAAAACTCACTCTTCTCCTACTTTTCATAAGATGTTTATTGATTTTTTATTTTTCCCCAGTTATTTCTCCTTAGTCCTTGTCTTTCTTGAAATTTGAGAACAGTAATAATAACCCTTTCCTCATATTCAAATTTATAAAATATTGTGTGATAAACATATAAGTAACATAGCTGGAGATCCAACTATTAGAGCAAGTTTGGAAAATATGGTGCTAAGACCTTCAGGCAAGTGAGTCTACTAATATATTAACCCAGAATTAGTTTTATGCACCCTAGTTATACATTGAACTGAACAACTGTACACTTCTCTCCAAGGACCTATCTTATGAAATTTACTATACAGAAGAACAAAGGTGGCCATGGTACACAGTCTGTGCCCAGGACAGTCCCCAAAACAAGAGGTCGGAGGGAGGCTCAACACACACATCCAGCTCATTTTCCTAAGTTGACTCACTGAGGTCAACCTACTAGATTAAATAAGATGGAGAGAACAAGAACGATCATTTTAAACAATGTCCCTCTCTATGGGAACATGAGTGAGGAATAAATGATCCCCCCAACAGACCATAAGTATTTTCTATTAACAACATTTCATCTCTTTAAATGTAAATTCCCATTCCTCTATGTAGATTTATTAAGCACAATGAGCTTCTTTCTCAGACTCACCCACAGTAAATCTTAAATTGAAATCATGCTTTCAGTCAGCACACTCAATGCTACTTTTAAATCTTTCTTTGGTGAATACCCCCCTTATTTTTTCTTTTTTAAGACTTTTACTGCTTGTTTCTATCACTGTCTAATAATTCTCACTGTTTTTATATCCTTCATTAGCAAAAACATTTGTATGTGTCCCTCAATGTGCATTTCCATACCTACAGGTCATTAGAGTTATAAATTCACAGTCCATTTAATGATTTCTCTAACCCAACTAAACTATTTACACTAATAGGCATATTTATAAACACATACATAATTTCACCTCAAATTCATTGATTGAGGCATGCCACTCAGCAGATATCTTCCTTTATCTCCTTGGCAAAATCAAGTATCACTTCAGGCCTTCATATTTCAGTATTCATTGAAGACCCCTCTGAAGGTCTCTGGAGTTATCTTCATTTGTAGCTTCAGTCACTCAAGTATTCTCCTCTCGAGGTATCTTCCCTCATTTAAATCTCTCTCTCCTAAACTCTCCAAGGACATTGAGATGTTCTGATTCCTGTTCTCTAGACATCATTCTGAACAAAGTTCCACACAAAAGGAAGGGCATTCATAGGGCTTGCCTCATTTGATGCTCTTCTCTTTGGTATCACGGTTCTGCACTTTCTGATGCTCAAATATAAGAGGAGTTATTTCATTTATTCTGATAATTTTTCAATGTTTGGTGGCAGCATAATTGTTGACTATGTAACACCCTCATAGAAAATAATAGAATTTAGAATTAAACCCTATCTTTTCAAAAATGCTATGAGGTAGTTATTTCAACCTCTTTTTACAACTAAGGAAAACCAGTGTCATGAGTTAAAGAAACATAGTGAATTCATAAGTAACCAGGACTTGAAACCATACTGTTAACTGAAACATTTGAATTTATTTAAAAAATTAGTGATTTGATATTTACTATATTAGTAATTTGACAGTATAGAGGGTGCAAGACACACTTATAGGTACTATATATTTTTAATTGCTTTAAACATAATAACGGGAGCAGAAAAATATCTTTAAAATATTGTGTTTTTTCATTAATACTGATTTTTACCAAAAATCTATTCAAATTTTTAAATTTCAAATCTGTATGTACTATCAATCATCTTTCAGTTGCAAATTAAAGAGATTTTACAATTATTCTTTTTTTTTTTTTTACAATTATTCTTAAGTATCATCCTCATTTTTAACTTATGTTTTGATATTTGTCATAAGATATTTGATTTTGATTCCCTACCAACAATCGATAAAGCTGGAGGGCACTAACTTTTCTTCAAAAAGATAACATTCAACCATCGAGATGAATTCTTCAGTTTATGCATTTTGAAGAACTCATCACTATGCCAGTAAACATAAAAATCAATATTCATTTCTCAAAATAGGCTTCATTCTGGTTAGACACTACTATGACACCATTCCTTCTCCAGATTTTAATGTCTTCCCAGTGGAGGTGTGTTAATTGAATCTTCCTTGTCATTTGTGTATATGATGGATTAAGGAGAGTAAGAATTGTCTTCTTCCTGTGCATAATAGAATGCCCTAAAAAACATTTATTCAGTCATTACACATTTATTGGCTTTACATCCTCAAATATAAATGTTTTAATATCTGCTCCACCCTAAATTAAAGTCTAATGTGACAATAACAGATTATAGGATGTGCCATGTTCACCAATGAAAAGTCACAATGTATAACTCGGATATTTCATACCACACTTAATACAGATAAAGGGTTCCCTGGTAGCTCAGCTGGGAAAGAATCCACCTGCAATGCAGGAGACCCCAGTTTGATTCCTGGGTCAGGAAGATCCTCTGGAGAAGGGGTAGGCTACCCACTCCAGTATTCTTGGGCTTCCCTGATGGCTCAGCTGGTAAAGAGTCCACCTGCAATGTGGGAGCTCAGATGCATTAGTTGTGTCTGACTCTTTGAGATGCCATGGATTGCAGCCTTGCTGGGCTCCTCTGCCATGGGACTCTCCAGGGAAGAATACTGAATTGGGCTGCCATTTCCTTCTCCAGTGTGGGAGACCTGGGTTCAATCCCTGTGTTGGGAAGATCTCTTGGAGAAGGGAATTGGATTTCCACTCAAGTATTGTAGCCTGGAGAATTCCTTGGACTATATATAGTCCATGGAGTCGCAGAGTCAGACAAGACTGAGCAACTGTCACTTTCAATTAAAACAGATAAGATCTGAAAACTCAAGTGAGAAATAAATGTATGATGCTATTGGATCTTAGGATACACACAAAGAGAATAAGCAAAAAACACTAAAAAAAACGATTGAACCTGCACATTCCTTCATTTCCTGCATTGGCAGGTGGATTCTTTACCACTAGCACCATCTGGGAAGCCCTATGCACCTAATGGGTGTATGTTTACCCCAGATTTTTTTCTACTGGGCATACTATTATTTCACATATATAAATACGTCCACATATAGGTCTGATTTTTAAAACAATTTCACGCATGTCTGTGGCACAGTTAACATGAAAAATTTCATTTTTATAATTTACAACTGAAGAATGATGATATGATGATGATGACAACAATGCCACTAATAACAATAACACTTACTGTTTATTAAATTAAAGGTAAGCTCTACCTGATTTTAATACTTAGGTGTTCTATTATTAAAGTAAAGCTATGCATATCTCAAAAGTTGCTGCACATTAAGACTATCTATGGGATTTTGTTTTAACAGTAACATCTAGATCTTGCTAATCAAAGATTCTGACTCAATGGTATGAGAACTGGCTACAGTAATTTATTAAAATATTTCCATCTTCACAAATGGCTTTAATAAACAGTGAATAATAACTTTCACTCTAAACTGTGTTGATTCCAAATAGGATTTTAGTGGATATATTGTCCTATTTCCCTCCAATATTTATGGTTTGAATGTGGTAGATCCTGACAGGATGGAGGTATGTGTTTTCTGTAGATATTTACAATTGTATAAATAAAAATTATCTCAATATTCATAAAATAATAGATCAGAAAAAACAAAGTGAAAATTTTTATATTAAAATGTTGATGCTACATTTGAGTATGCATTAATAATTAAAAGTACGAGGAGTAAATCACAGACAACTGGACAGTAGTAAAAATATGAACTATCAAAAACAGTTATGGAAAACTGCTATGCAATTACATACAATTATAATTATTTGCATATTTTATCAAAGATTCATGATCTCAGAAAGAAAATCAAGCCCTTCCAAACAGTGATAGCTGGAATTCCTATATTTTTTAAAAGACATTTCACTTTGCTTTGGAATAAAAACACAACTTTTAACTTTACTGCATGCATTTAAAACTCATGAGTAAAATAAGAGGAAATGATCATGCATTCTGCATGATACACTTTTCTAAGACAAGCTACTTCAAAAGAAAAACCAGCGATCACTCTGCAGGGAGCAATTACTGAATTCTGGAGCACTCTGACATGATCATCTTCAAATAATGTACACTAAACCATGAAGCACAACAATAATCAGCTATTTCTAGAACATTAATCCAAGTAAAACTTAATTTTAATACATGTCTATATAAAGATAACGAAAATGAACATTAGTTGCTGTCATAATCTGAAACTATCTCACAAGCGTGTATTATTTCAAGCCTGTTACAGAACTCATACTCATTAATAAACACTGACTTAAACTGATAATTTTATGTAGCATCTATAATAAAATAATTTTCAAAATGAGCCAATATCAGTATCTGCCTAGTGCTATCTGCATAAGATTTGAATTTTTTTACTGACTTGGTTGACTATCAGGAAATGTAAATACAGGGCTTTAATGATGACCCTTTGAGACTTTATGAAAATTATGGGAAAACTGTCCATTCTCCCTACCTATGTGTTTGAAACTCTGGAGAAACTGAGCAGGAAGAAAACAGTTGACAGTTTAATGGAACTGAAGCCAAAGTGGAATTATGAATTGGTTCAGGGATGTCAAGTAAGATATGTGCCCACTGGATTTAGTAACAGCAATATCCAGAGTGACTCTGCAAACACAGTTTAGTAAAGTGGTCAGGGCAAAAGACAGAAAAGGTGTTAGAGAAAAGAATTGTGGCTGCAAAGGAAAAGAGCGCATTCAGCAGCAGGAATGGAACGTGGGATCGGTGGAAGGAATTCACTACTAACTTGCTTGTTTCTGAGGACCAGAAAAATTTGAACATGTTCAAACGCCGCAGTAGAGAAGAGAGAGGTAGCAGAAGCTAAAGAAAAGAAGGAGGGATGTTAGAAGGTGGTCCCCTGAAAAAAATAGAAAGAGTAAGTGAGTATCCAAGGCAGAGATACAAGGATTGTCATTTGATAGGAGAAGGACCAAACAGCTATGATGACTTAACGGCTGGATAACATAATCTCAGAATAGTTAAAAGCACAATTTGGGGAAGTACCAAGAAAATTAATAGAAACCTTGCAGAATTAGGAAGGTTGTAAAATACTCCTACCAATTCTGAAGCAATGATATAAATGAAACTAAGTTTAGAGAGAATCTAAAAAACAATTAATAAACGTTCACTAAGGAAAGATGATTGAATTCTCTTTGAGCAAGCTCCGGGAGTTGGTGATGGACAGGGAAGCCCAGGGTGCTGCAGTTCATGGTGTCGCAAAGAGCCGGACACGACTGGGTAACTGAACTGAACTGAACCTTTAACTATGTTCACAGCCTCATCAAGAATTAAGACTATTACTAGAGAGTATTGTTAGAGACATCTGATTTCTCTAACATTTTTAGGAAGGATAGAGGGATAATATAAATCCCCCTGGGTCTCGTGTCTCACTTAGATCTTCTCACTTCATCTGTTCTCATGGCTTTAAACACTAACTATATGACAAGACCCTCACACTTATTTCAAACGTCAATCTTTTTTCTGAGCTTTAGACCTTATATACTGGATTGGCCAAAAAGTTAGTATGGGTTCTTCCACATGATGGTAAGGAAAAATCTGAATGAACTTTTTGGCCAACCCTATACAAATACACTTAAAATATTTCATAAGCATCCCATCTTAACATGACTCCCATGAAGTACTGATATGCCACTCTGTTCCTCCACCTACCTTTTCCCTTTTCATTGAAATCACTACATGTGGTGGTGGTGGTTTACTTGCCGTCATGTCCTACTCTTGTTACCCCATAGACTGTAGCCTGCCAGGCTCCTCTGTCCGAGGGATTCTCCAGGCAAGAATACTGGAGTGGGTTGCCATTTTCTTCTCCAGGGGATCCTTCTGACTCAGGAATCGAAGCTGAATCTCCTGCATTGCAGGCAGATTCTTTACCAACTGAGCTACGAGGGAAGCCCCTTGTAGGGATATTTCATGTAAGGATATTTCATGTAGGGATATATAAATAAATCGGAAACCTGGAAGATATCTTTTGACCTTTACTCTCCTTCTTCCCACATTAAACTTATTACCAAGTCCTGGTAACTATTTCTATTACGGATATATTAAAGCCTCTATTTCCCGCCATTCTGACTGCCACTGTCCTAAATCAAGCCATCACCACTTCTCAGCTGGATTACTAAGTTTCGCCCTTGTTCACTGGTTCCATTTTCCACACTCTAATCCATCCTCTACATGGAAGCCTGAGGGATCTTTGGATAATGAAAATCTTTTCATACTCTACTGGATAAACTCCATCAAGGCAATACATTCCTACTGCATTGAAAAGAAAATTGAAATGATTTTACATTTCCTATTGGTCTTTTGTATGATTCCAAAGTTGTTATCACACTACCATCATCACCTACTCTACTTACATCTCACATTAGCCTGTAGACCATGGGTGAGCAGGGTTTATATCTGTCTTATTCACTATCATATACATGCACCATCTGGCACATAGCAATAATAATAAATATTAAATGATCAATAAAGGAATGATAGATCCTCTGAGGACGAAATCTCTTCCAAGCAACTTAGAAAGGGCAGTTGCTGCCTTGTCATGAACGGGTTTGTTTAAAGGCCTTTGTCATTATGACATATGATCTGGTTGTTTATTTTGCCACCTTTGCTTGCTGATCTGTTTGGGCTATTGTTTTCTTCATTGCCTAAGTATGCAGTTGGAGCTGGGGAGAGAAGGATTGTGGGTAAAAATTAAGATAATATTTTTGGCTTTATTTGATTCTAGGCTCTAAGCTACAACTAATTTTTTAGTTTTCCACCAAATAGCCTAACTGATTGGATTTCCATATTGGGTTTAGATCCACCCATGGAGATCCACATGGTTAGGACCCCAGCTGGGAGTCAGAGAAACTGGAAGATTTTAGATGATTTGAATGACCACTACATACACATAGAACTTCAGTACACATTGGTACAAACGCATTTAAAGGCGGCTGTGACTAAACAACAAGTCACCTACACACTCCCTTTCACGTTTCTCTCTCTCGTCTTCTTTTTTCCATAGTAACTCGCAGTGGATATTCAGGAAGAGGAAAGCCACACATTAATCTGTACCTGAATATGTAATAATGAAAAATATTGGCTCTTCCTTAAGTCCAGAGAAAGCACTCACTTGAGAAACACAATTTGTTGTTGTTGTTCTAGAGGTACATTTACATTCTATCCTAGTAAAAGATGGGATTTGCAACCCCACCCACCATGGCAGTATGAAATCTAAACTAAAAACACAGGAAAACTGAAGAAAGAGAACTTAAGTTTCACATGAATACTATGTCTTGACACAAAATGTTCAGTTTCCTGCTCTCTTCCCAATTGTTCAGTACTGAAATAAATTATTACCCCTTATATTCTTTGTTCTTTTCAATCCGAACTTGGGTGAAAGGCAATTAAATGTGTTAGCATAAATCACAATCTTGATTCAGACAATTTCAGAATCGTTTTTTAAAAAATAAACTCGATTAACTAGATTTTGTGCATTTCCCATGTCATTATATATATTCCCCGAGGCATGATTTTTAATGTCTTTATAATATTCCCTTACTTGAAAGTATAATAATTTATTTAACACTCTCCATGTTGTTGGTTATTTCAAGCTGCTTCCAATTTTGTACTATTATAAAATTCTATCATGAATACCATTATACATAAGTCTTTGTCTATATCTCTGTTTATTTCCTTAGGACATATTTCTAAAAGCAGATTTATTGTGTCAATGGCCCTTAATACATATTACCAAATGGCTTTTCAAAAAATTGGCACCCATTTAAAACACTACCAACAGTATATGTCAAGAATACTACACCTCATATAATTGCTTATATGACATTCCATGTTTATCATATTTTATTACTAATTTATCTTCATACTTTTAGAGATTATGTATGCCCTTAAGCCTTTCTATTTGTATATTGTAAATTCTTAATATTAGTATATTATAACTTTTAGCAGTTTTTAATATATTAAAAATATTAATCATTTTTGGCCTTCTCTCTCATTTGTTGTTAGCTTTATGTTTACAATGATTACTCTTCTTTTTACATTTTAGTCAAGTAGATTAATCTTTTTACTTGTGATTTCTTTTACTCCACATTTAAACCACATTTTAATTCAATTTAAACCACGCTGAAGCTTATTGTAAATCGAATACATGTGACTAATTGTTTTGCAATTTTACATTTTCACATCTAACTATTTACTTCATCTGAATTTCTTTTTGGTTTGTGTGTAAGAGAAGAATTGTATTACTTAGGGTTCTACAGGGGCCTCCTGGTGACTCAGATGGCAAAGAATATGCCTGCATTCCTGGAGGCCTGGGTTCAGTCCTAGAGTTGGGAAGACCCCCTGGAGTGGGGCATGGCAATCCACCCCATTATTCTTGCCTGAAGAATCCCACGTACAGAGGAGCTTGGCAGGCTACCGCCCACGAGGTCGCAAAGAGTCAGACGTGACTGCGGAGCTAAGACCGCACACAGGGTTCTCCAGAGACACAAAACTAACAGGGTATGTACAGAAAGGGGAGAAGAAAAGAGTGAGACGGGAGTTTACTCTAAGGACTGGCTCACACAGCTGCAGGGGCTGGCAAGTCTGAAACGGATAGGGCTGACGGGCAGTCTTGATATGTATTCAGGTAGGTGTTGGTGTTGTAGTCTTGAGGTAGAATTACTTCTTCAGAAAATCAGTCTTTTTCCTTAAAGCCTTCAACTGATTGGATGAGGTCCACCACATGATAGAGGGTAATTTACATATGCAAAGTTGTGCGTGTGTATGTGCCAAGTCACTTCACTTGTGTCTGACTCTTTGAGACCCAGTGGACCATGACCCACCAGGCTCCCTGTCCATAGGGTTCTCCAGGCAAGAATACAGGGGTAGGTTGCCATTTCCTCCTCCAGGGGATCTTTCCAATCCAAGAATCGAACCTGCAACTCTTAGGTCTCCTGCAGTAGCAGGAGATTTCTTTACCACTAGCACCACCTGGGAAGCCCTTATGTAAAGTCAACTGATCATAAATGCTAATCACATCCATAAATCCTTTCACAGCAACATCTGGACTAGTGCTTGGCCAAATAAGTGGACACCAAAGTCTAGCCAATTTGTACTGTATCTATAGTGTATACTCAGTATCTATACTGAGATAATTTCCCATTTTCAGTCATCTCAATATTATAATATTTTTATCTTTCATGTATTACGTTCCTATGTGCTCTAGTATTTATTTCATATTTTTTCTATTCCATTTACATGTTGATATTTTGTAACATGGGAACATTATTGAATCTCTGTAATACATGTGAATAACTAAGATCCTATGACTCACCTCCTTACCTTAACTGAAAAAAAAGTGTCCTTACCTCCCTCCAATGGCTTCCCATTTCACTTGGAATAAAATCCAAAGTCCTTGCCATGAACCATAATGTCCTAGAAGTTTGCAGCCTCAACTGTCTTTCTGTCTTTAATATCTTATTCACGGTTGTCCAACTATGTTGTCCACCATGCCACGCACATTCCTACCCCACATTCTTTCAAGTACTCTTTTTCTTCTTTAGTTATCCACATGATTCTGGCTCTAATTTCATTGAGGTTTCTGTGCAAATGTCATTTCATTGCATATGCTCTTCCTGGTCACTGAACATACAAAAGCTCTACAGCCCTCTGACAGAATTAACCGTTAGCTCACAGCTTTACACTCAAGCTCTATGTGGCCGAAGCTGAATTACCTCCAAACCATGTATCTCAGTTCACCGCCAAACCAGCTTCTTGCTTGTTTCTTTCTTGGGAGGCAACTTGTGCTCCATTAGAAGGTGGGAAGGCAGAAATCACTCTACTTTTGAATAATGTTTCCAGTGACGGCAGGAGCCTCAACAATCCCAGGGACCATGGCCCACTCGTGACAGACAGATACTAACAGCCTGTGATCTCAGCAGCGCTGGGGACAGAAGCTCCGTAGTATTAACAACAAGGACTGCAGCTCCAGCCATTACAACAGGGTGCATTGGTGTCACCTGGCAGCGACTTCTCTAGAAGTGTGGGATTGTTGTTTCCAACCCAGGAACAGTGACCGTTTCCTCTTCTCAGGGCAGCATTCTATTTCCACTCTGCACCTTCAGCTCACGAGAACAGTAACTTCTCCATCTGGGTTATACACAACCTCCCCGCTTTGCATTACATCTCAGGTCTGACTGGGGCTTCCTAGTCTCAACATAAGATATTCTTTTTCCCTGTGGGCCCTCCAGATTTTTCAAAAAGTGTGTATAAATTCCCCTTTTTAATTCCCTCTCTATTTGAACTATCAGTGATTTTATATTTTTCCTGACTAGGTATTGACCTGGTATATTCCCATGTTCCTTGCTCAGATGAAGTTAGTAAACTACCTTCAATGTACTCTTAGTAATAGAAACTCCTGCATTTCTAGTGGACTCATGACTACCTACATACAAAATGTGTTTCACAGAGCCTCCTGTAGCTAGTTATACTCATGTGGCTCTATTCAGGACAAATGAGATTATAACTGATAGCAATGTGTTCAACTTGTATACAGACATCTTTAAGGGTAATTTTATCTTGTTTCCCAATGGCTGGGAAATGAAAATGAGCACCATGACCTTGGAGATGACAGAATTTCCCCAACTGGCCCTGGATCTCCAACTCTGGAGTACTTTTATCCAAGGAAAATAAACCTTTACTTTACTTAAGCTGCTGTATTTGTGGGGGCTATCCCTGAGTTTTGCCACACTCTCCCACTAATTTGTGAGTCTTCCTTCTTCATCTACCCCAGATCTTCCACCTCCAATTCCTCACTGTGTTCTAAGAAATCTAGAGCCAATCAAGGCTACAGGATGAGTCTGTCCTCCCCGCAAACACCCGCTGCCACTGCGGCTCTGCCATTTAAATACAAGAAAAGAGAGACACAGATAAGCAGATTGCTCAAAAAGAGTACCCAACTCATCACCATTCTGGCCACAAGGATCAACAGAAGGAAAGGAGCTTCTCTGAATTCTTGTTCTTTTACCCTTTAGTTCCTCACAGTGAAAGTCCCATTCACTTGTATCTCCTCACAGTAGATTTGGAGGCAGGTTTTCCATAATCTATGCAAATATGACGTAGTAAATAAACAACACATTAAATCAGAACTGATTATGAGAGTTTCCAACTGAGGTAACAATTTGACAAAATAGAGCCTGTGCAGTTATTGGGTAGGTATGTAGATTCCGTTTTTAAATACACAATTTAGGTATATATTTTCAGACTGAAATGCTATAAAATTAGGAAAATCATTATCATAAAAATATAGTAAAGGAAAGGAGAATGGAATGGATAAGATTATCCAGGGAGGGTATAAAACACCAACAGTCTTAAGACTTAAGCCTTGTGAGACATCAATATTAAAAGGAAGGTCAGAAAATGACAAATATTGGAAATAAAGAATCTGGTAAGCACAGGAAAACTAGAAAAATGCAGTAGCAAGAAAAGCAGATGAGTTTTAAGGAGCTGAGTGTGCACAGAAGTATCAAAATAGAGGATAAATATTAATACTAAGATAGTAGGCACTAAAAAGTCTACTTGATTTTGGCAGCTAAATGACCACTGGCACTCAACAAAGTAGGCCCCTGGAATGACCAAAAAACCTATGTTTCTAAATTTTTAGGGCAATTGCATTGAGATCAACATATAAACATGCATCTTACAGATGAAAATCATTTCCAAGTGCTAAAATTAATTAGATTAGTTACCAAAAATATTGAGAAAAGGCACAATAAAAATATTGTGTCACTTAATTAAGTTCAAAATATACTTACCAATTAATCCATATTTTGAATCAAGATAACATAAACCTAGCATCTACAGTCATTTTCAGAAACAGCAAACACTTGCCTGAACACAAAATCACAGGTGCACATTCTATCTAGAAACGTTTTAGCTTGTTTTTGTTTTGTTTTATATTGTTTTTGTGGTCATGGAAGACAGACTAAACATGAAACAGTTTTACATAAAAGGTAGCATACTTGTTATATTAAATCTTAATTCCATGTAGGCCTACATTGACTCAAAACTGTTCCTGTTTACCTTCTCTTCTGAATAACTGCTGATTCCTTATATTAATGACAGTATCATTAATTACAATTTCACTGTGCCCTATTTTATGCAAATACTCTTTGAAAATTATACTCTGAAAATGCACTGACTAAAAATAATTATGCCACTGAATGGTGAGTTACCCAGAAGTGTCACAGTTATTTTAACCTGGAATTGAGCATTTTAAAGCTCTCTTGATCATTGAATCATCTTCCCTGAAGAACTTTCTCAGAAAAATAAGATTAGTCATTTCAACATTAGAGGAAAAAGTATATGATAGATAGAATATACTTGACCATATATGTTAATCCCTGAAATTATATAAAATATTATCTTCTAACTAATTTTCCACTATCTTCATTGCTGCTGATACTCTTTGTTGATATTTCAGTTTTAACACTGTGGACAAGAGAAAAACAGGTTTTCAGTTCTCTATTAACCTAGCATTTCTTTACTTGGAGGCCATGACTGGTTCAACGTATTTCCCAGTAAATGTGCAAAAGACATGAGATGTTTTAAATTATTCTAATGTGTGTACGTGCTTAGTTGCTTGAGTCATGTTCGACTCTTTGCAACCCTATGGACTAAAGCCCACCAGGCTCCTCTGTCCACGGGATTCTTTAGGCAAGAACACTGGAGTGGGTTGCCATGCCCTCCTCCAGGGGATCTTTCCCACCCAAGGATCCAACACACATCTCTTATGTCTCCAGCACTGGCAGGCAGGTTCTTTACTACTAGTGCCTCTACAGCAACACCCTAATTAAGAGAAAAGGACCATGAGGAATGCATGTGTCTTCTTAAGGAAGACAGGAACCAGTTTCAATTCTCCTGACTCATAAAGTTTTCTTTTTCCTTTTATGTTCATTTCTAACTGCTCTTTTTCACTCACTTCTGATATAAGTAAAACTTTTCACATATATGACATAAAATTACCTACAGCTATACATAGTGTAGTCATAAAGACAAAATACAATCCATTCTTTAATTAAGAATTTTATTGTTCACTTTGTGATTTAATCACTTTTTGGTTGTTTGCTACATACAGGACAGATCTATCTTACCACTTCCCACAAAAGGAAATAACTTTGTTATGACCGGGTCTTTATTGCAGCAAGCAGACTGGCATGCAGGCTTATGGGATCTTAGTTCCCCAAGCAGGGATGGAACCCACGTCCCTGGCATTAAAAGGAAAATTCTTAACCACTGGATGACAGGGAAGTCCTCTGATTCTTGTGATTTGGCTTGAGTTTGGAATGACAGGACACAGGTCTTGAGGTAAGAATACCATCTTCTAAAACCTAAATATCTCTGTAAGAGGTTGAGGCCTCTAAAGTGTTATTCCCTCAGTCATGTCTGACTCTTTGCGACCCCATGGACTGTAGCCTGCCAGGCTCCTCTGTCCCTGGGATTTTCCAGGCAAGAATACTGTAGTAGGTTGCTATTTCCTTCTCCAGGGGATCGTCCCGACTCAGGGATTAAACCCAGGTCTCCCTCACTGTAGGCAGATTCTTTACTGTAATTATTAAAATGGTAATATCAGAGAAAATATGAACTATTTAAATATGTAAGCTCTATTATATTTCAAAATTATTTAATTTTTTTACTTATTTCTAGAAAGTATCCATTACATCACAGTGAATTTTAAGTGTATATATACATGTGTCTGCATATACTTATATGCCTGAGTATGTAGTTGTGTTTGAATGTGATTATGTGTCTGGGGTATGTTCATGTTTGGGAGTATATGCATATATATGTGTCTATGCCCATATGTTTAACTATGTTTGTATGTGTTTAATGTACACATCTGAGTTTACATTTGCTTGTACACATATGTTCATGGCTCTGTCAGTTTGAAGGTGTCACATATGTATGTCCATTTCCACTTGCAGGTGAGATCCATATTTGCATCGGTTTTGTGTGTTGTATGTTTTCACATGTGTACAAGGGTAAATTTCAGGAAGTATCCTCCATGGCACGTTCCCCTGATTTGAATGTGAGGTTTTTGAACTAATTTATATTAACTTCCCATAAGACTTCACAAAATGCTTACATGACTTATCCACTAAGGAACCAAACCAGACAAGCTCAAAAAAAGTAAAGCTTTAAAATAGAAACTGAAAGTTCAACGGAAGCTAAATCCACTAATGTCAAAACCTCAGAAACATACAGAGAAATCAACATCCTACATTTTTGCAAAAGGGGAAGTTAATTCACAACTCATTATAAACTATCTTGCCAGTGTATTAGAGTTTAAATGAGAGGTGCACAAAACTTAACAGAGAACCTGAGACACCTTAGCATTCAAAATGATGATGATCATCATCTAACTTATCAATTTAGTTTGTGTAGAGATTTTAAGCAAGAAAGCAGTTGAACACTTCCCTTGTGCCGAGTAAAGTGTGTTTTCTAAGGGAATTTGAGCAATTCACTCTCTCCCAAGATATCCTGCATTCTGCATTACCATGATTCATTCATCATAATCTGGTATCTAACATGAAATTCTATGTGAACAGAAACCTAATCTTATCATCATAATGAATATATCTTCATTTGTCAGAGGCATGCCCATATTATTCAAAACTGTACATGATACATGAAATCTGAATATAAACCTATAATTATAAAATGGAAATAAAATTAGCATGTTTTATAGAGTATGTGTGAACAAGAAAAGTTAGCTCAGACCTGGTAGACAGAACTACATGGGAATCTAGATCATAATCCTAAGTCCTTTAACGAACAGGTAGACCAAACACAAGGAGATATTTAACTGAATCAAATATTAAAGTAACTAGGCTAAGACACACTGTCCATCTCACAATAAATATGTCTTGTCAATAAAAAAAATAATAAAAACTAGTGACTAAAATTTTCTTATCCATATTTCATGTTAACACCAGAAATGATATTGTCAATATATATAGGATCTACTTGTTTACAATCATCACCATCAACAGTTTTCCTATGTTCCTGGAGTCTCTAAATATTCTTGCATATGCATTTCATAGATATTAATAAATTATGCTGAAAATCTAATTTCTGTTTAGATATCCATTTCTGTTTAAGATATCTTTGCATATCCCTATTTGCAATCTATACTTCCTATTTTCAACGTAACTCATGAAGGGGAATTTTAATTTCCTGTTTTGTAATGTTTAAGGAGTAATTTACTCTAACTTCTAAGTATGTCATGTTTGGCTCAAGGGTTTATGAAAGTCTTTGATCTGTATTAACTCTATTTCAGCCATTGACATCTTGAAGATCTGTAATCTTATCCTTTGTATAGTATGCATGCATGTATGTCTCCCAGATGGTTCTAAACTCTGAGACAAGCAGTAAAAATAATCTGAATCACTTTTGAATCTCTACCATCAATGACTCACCTAACACATCTGAAGCATTAATTGTGTACACTGTTTGAATAATAATGAAGAAGGAATGAACATTTCATTACTGAAGGCAGTAAAATATATATTTGGATTAAAATGTATGTTTGGATTAAAAATTAGACTGAGGACAGAAATTCCAGAAGGTCAGACTAAAAAGATTGGTAGACACATCCCCCAGGAAAACAATTTAACAGATCAATATTATTTTTAAAATAATGATAATTTGTTACTGGAAATTGTCCTATGAGGAAAGAACAAATGTAGAAAAAGTCACTGAAGAAAATATTCTAAATCTCAGCAGGAACAGTGAGAATCTGTGACATTTGGGCCACCAGTGAGAACTTGTGGCATCTGGGCCACAACTTGATCCCTTCTCTCTCCCATCCAGCACCATCTTATAGAAACTACTCAGTGGATTCTCCTTTATGCAAGTCAGCCAAGAAAATAGGGTTCCTTATTCCCCGAGATCCAAGGCTAAAGCTAACACTTCAGAAGGCACAGACACAATTGTTCCTTATTTCTCCAGTTCCGTGTCTTAGAAACTTCACTCCAGATAGGTACAGCCAGGAAGGCCAGAGCTCCCTCCTCAGATAGGGAAGCCTGAGGGTAAAAGGACTCCAACTGCCCCTGCTCCATCGTGTTCACAGAGGAGAAGTTCCTACCAGGAGAGTCAAGTCCAGAGGATCAGGGCTTGCCATTCCCGCCCATGACCGCTCATAGAGTGGGAATTTCACTTTAGGGAAACTGAGTCATCAACTCCAGTTCTGGTACAGAGGTACAAGAATTCTGCTCAAGGGAGAAGGCAAGCCATTAAATGAAGAGCTCCACATCGGCTGAAGGGGGTTGACATTATTTAGAACAGGGTGGTGAACAACTTGCCTGAGGGCCTCATTGAAAGCAAGTAAAAGGATATGAGCAAATATCAAAGGAGCTTGAAGTTTAATGGAGAGAATCTGGAAAGGTCTGTCCAAGAAGTCTTCCTGGGACTCTAGTCAAATTTAGGGATTGGGAAGACTGTTTACATGTGCCAAACTACAACCACTCAGGGGTACTCAGAGCGGGATGAGGTCAGACTGGAAAACATTCTCCCATCTGTAAACAAACCAACCAACAAAGGGTAGAAACAGCCCAGACGTCCACCTCAGATCAATGGGTGCAGAAAAAGTGGTATATTCCTGAAATGGAATATTATTCAGTCTTCAGAAAGAACGAAGTCCTGCCAGTTGCAACAACATAGATGAATCAGAAGGACATCATGCTAACTGAAATAAGGCAGTCGCAGAAGGACAAATACTGCACGATGCCACGTATCTGAATTACCTAAAATAGGAAAATTTATAAAGAACAGAACAATAGTAACCAAGGGCTAGAGGAAGGGAAATGGATAATTGTTTGGTATAAATTTCACTTCTGTGATATAAATTAGCTCTAGAGAAACACATAGTCCCTACAGTCAAAAGTTATGTTGTACTTTGCACTTAAATTTAAGAGGGTAGATAACATGTTCAACGTTATTAACCCCACTAATAGTCTCCAAAAAACAAGGAAATGAGCAAAAACCCACAAAAGGACACAAAGAAGCTATTGTTGATAGATGTGTCTATTAATTTGAGACTGTGGTCATGGTTTCACAAGTATATCCATATGGCCAAACTCATAGTTTTACACATTAAGGATGTGTAGTTAATTGTGTATTAGTTACATCTCAATTTGGCTATACTGAAACATTCATATGCCCCTGAAAGCAAAGACCAAACTACATGTAGTAAAATCTCATAGACTATGAAGAAGGAACAGATAATTCAATAGCAGTCATAAAAGATGTTAATAGTTCACTTTCAGTAAAAGACAGAACAAGTAAGCAAAAATCAGCAAATAAACAGGAGACTTGAAAAATACTATATAAATAAAATAGTACGAACAAAGGTTTTAATGGCACTCTATAAACATTTTTTTTTTCAAATGCGCATTTAACATTCTCCAGGGTAGACCAGATGAGGTCATAAAACAAGTCTCACTACATGTAAAAGGATGGAAATCATATAAAAAATATTTCTGGGTCACAAAGAAGTTAAATTAGAAATCAATGACAGATTGAAAATTGGGAAATTGAAAGATTCATATAACTTAAACAATATACTCATATACTCTAATAGACCAATGAGAAAAAGGAGAAAATTTCAAGCAAAACAAGAACATTATTTGAGATGAATGAAAATAAAAATGCAACATATCAAAGCTCATAGGATGCAGGGAAACTAGTGTTCAAAGGGAAATGAAATGGATAAATACCTACAAACACACAAAGTTACCAAGACTTATCCAAGATAAAGTAGAAAAATGTGAACAGACTGATAACAAGTAGAAATTGAAACCAGTAATTTAAAAATTATCCAAAAAGAAAAATCTGGGCCCATATTACTTTGATGGTGAATTCTACCAAAAACTTGAAGAGAAATTAATATAATTCAGTATAAACTTTCCAAAAAAAAAATAAAACAGAAGAGAAAAAATACTTCTTAACTTGTTCTGTAAGGCCAGTATTGCCCTGATGCCAAAGCCAGTTTAATCATCACAAGAAAACAAAACTGTGGGCTAAAATCCCCAATGAATATAGGTATAAAATCTTTAAAAAATACTAACAAACAGAATCTAGAAACATACAGAAGATTTATACACCATCAAGTGGAGTTGATGGTGTATATTCATTTTGAAGAAATGCATGCAAGATCAATTTCACATACAAAAGTTAAGCAATATTTACATAATATCAATAGAACAAAAGACAAAAACATCATCATCTCAGTTGAGGCAAAGAAAGCATTTGACAAAATCCAACATCCTTTATCATAAAAGCACTCAACAAATCCATAGTAGAGTGAAACTTCCTCAATATGGTACAGGGCATCTAAACCCCAAGCTAACGTCATACTGAATGATGAAAGCCAAAAACTTTCACCCTAAAATGAAGAACAAGAAATGGATGTTCTCTCTCATTACTAGCCAGGCAATTAATCAAAGATAATAAATAAAACATATGCACATTGGAAAGAAGTAAAATTATCTCTATTCACAGGTGAGATCATCTTTCATTCAAAAAACCTAAAGACTTCACTAAAAAAACCCTAGAACTAATAAACAAGCTCAAGAAGATGGCCAGACAAAAGATCAATATAGAAAAATAAATTTTATTTCTATACAAGAGCAGTGAACTTTCCAATATTGAAATTAAGAAAGCAATTTCATTGACAATAGCATTTAAAAAATAAATGTTTAGGTATAAATGCAACAAATACAGGACTGTACAATAAAAATCATAAAGCATTATTGAAAACAGTGAAAGATCTATAAATGAAAAGGCACTGCATGCTTAAGAATTTAAAAAAATTAATACAGGTAAGATGGCAACACTACTCAAATTGATTCACAGTTAAAATGCAATTTTTATTCAAATCTCAATTGTCTTTTTAAATAATTATCATTTGTAACCCTCGTGCACTGTGGTTGGCCATGCAAATTCAGGCATCCATTTTGGAAAAAAGTATGAAGTTTTCTCAAAAATCGAGAAGTAGAACTACTATCTGACCCACCATTTCCACTTCTGGGTATTTACCCGAAGAAAATGGAAATACTTATTTTAAAAGATATATGCACACCCACATTCATCACGGCACTATTTACAATAGCCAAGATACAGAAACAATCAAAATGTCCCACAACAGATAAAGAAAGAAAGAAATTTTGGTATATGTATTATATATATATATATATACAATATACATATATATACACCTATATGTATATATACACCTATATATATTTCTATATATACACACCTATGTATATGTATACACCTATATATATATACACACACACACACACACACACACATACACCTACACACACACATACACCACACACCATGGAGTATTATTCAGCCATGAAAAAAAATGAAATCTTGCCATTTGTGACAACATAGTTGGGTCCCAAAAGCATTATGAGAAATAAGTCAGTCAGAGAAAGACAAAAACCATTACAATCTCACATATATATGAAATCTTAAGATGAACAAACAAACAAAAAAACCCTCATAGACAGAAATAGATACACAAGTTTATAAATATAGAGAAGAAATTGGTGGTTGCCAGAGGCTAGTGTTGAAGGTAAATGAAGTGGGCAAAGGGAGTGAAAATGTACAAACTTCCAGTTATAACATATTTAAGTCATGTGGATGTAATGTACAACGTGGCAACTGTAGTTAATATTGTATTGCATATTTGCAACTTGCTAAGAGAGTCAATTTTGAAAATTCTCATCACAAGAAAAAAAATTCTGTAAATATGTATGGTGATGGATTACTTCACAATGCATACAAATACTGACTGTTATACACCTGAAACTGATATAATGTATGTCAATTATGTCTTGATTTAAAAGAAAAAAACTGACAAGCTGATGCTAAAAGTCATATGGAATTGCAAGGAACCAAAATAATCAAAACAACCTTTGAATAGAAACATAAGAATGAAATACTCACACTTTCCAACTTACTATGTAGCTATGGTAATCAAGAGTGTATGGTACTGGCATATTGACAGACATATAGATCAATGGAATAGAATTGAGTGTAGAGAAATTTATCCTTGCCTTTAACTTCGATTATTTTTTTTCTTTTTTATTTATTTATTTTTTCCCATCTATTTTTATTAGTTGGAGGCTAATTACTTCGATTGTTTTCAACAGGGGTTCCAACACAATTCAATAGGGAAAGAACCATTATTCCAAAATATGGTCCTGGGACAAGTGGAAATCCACATGTCAAAAACAAAGCATGACCTCTACTAATGACATTTACAAACATTAACTCAAAAACATTCAACATATATAAACAGTTCATACAGCACAACATAAAAAATAACTAACCCAATTTAAAAATGGACAGAAGAACTGAATAGACATTTTTTTTCTAAAGAGAAAATGCAGATGGCCAAGAGACACATAAAAAGATTCTCAACATCACTAATCATCAGGGAAATGCAAATCAAAACTACATGAGATATTACCCCATACCAGTCAGAATGACTGTCATCAAAAGGAACACAAAAAACAAACGATGGTGAAGATGTGGTGAAAAGGAAATCTCAGTATACTGTTGATAGTAATATAAACTGGTGCAGCCACTATGGAAAACAGCATGGATGCTTCTCAGAAAACTAAAAATAGAACTACCACATCACCCAGAAATTCCACTCCTGGGTATATATCCAAAAAAATCCCCACAGAAATACTAATATATAATAAAATTACATATATATGTATATATATATATAACTGAATACTACTCATGCATAAAAATAACAATATTTTGCCATTTGTACCAACATGGCAGGACTTATAGGGAATTACGTTAAGCGAAATAAGTCACGGAAAGATAAATATTATATATCACTTATAGTAGAATCTAAAAAATGCAACAGACTAACAATATAACAAAAACAATTTTCAGATATAGAGAAACAAATTAGTTGAATAGTGATTACCAATTGGACAGGGAGAAGGGTTATCCAGGAATGAGGGAGGGAAAGATAGGCTCAAAGATGTATTGTACAACATGGGGAATATAACTAATATTTTGTAATTACTGGAAATGGAAAGTGACCTTTAAAAATTGTACACAAAAGTTGTTTTGTTTTGTTTTTTAATGGATCCAAGACCTATTTAGTAACTAAAACTATAAAATGGTTAGAAAACTACAAGATTAAGTCTTGGTGATTTTGGAGTATTCTAGTTTCTTAGACATGACCCCAAAAGCACACAGCAGAAAAGAAAATTATAAATCTAAGAATATTAAAATCAAAAACCTTTATGCCATAGTTGGGCTTCCCTGATAAGCTCAGATGGCAAAGAATCCACCTGCAATGCAGAGACTCTGGTTCAGTTCCTGGGTTGGGAAGATCCTCTGGAGAAGGGACAGGCTACCAACTCCAGTATTCTTGGCTTCCTTTGTGGCTCAGCTGGTAAAGAATCCACCTGCAATGCGGGAGACCTGGGTTTGATCCCTGGGTTGGGACGATCCCCTGGAGAAGGGAAAGGCTACCCACTCCAGTATTCTAGTCTAGAGAATCCAAGGGCTGTACAGTCAATGGGGTCACAAAGAGTCAGACATGACTGAGCAACTTTCACTTTCATGCCATAATTGATACCATCATGAAAGTGAAAGGATAATCCATAAAATGGTATAAATGTATTTACAATTTATATATTTAATGAGATGTATACCCAGAATACAAAGAATTTCTACAATTCAAAACTAAAGAGAAATAATGTTTTTTAAAAGGCAAAGAATTCAAACATAGATTCCTCCACAATAGAAATGTGTATGACCAATTAGCACATGAAGATGTTCAACGTCTTATTAACTTAATTAATTAACTCTTATTAATGAATAAGAGTGAAATGCAATGCCACAATAAAATGCCACTCATACCCACTTAGGTGGCTATAACCAAACATGTATAGAAATTAGAACCCTCCTATACTGCTGGTGGGAATGTTAAACAGTGAACCAGCTTTGGAAAAAAGTTTGCCGGTTCCTCACAATGTTAAATACAGATTCACCATGTGACCAATGAAGTCTACTTCAGGCAAACATCCAGATTTTAAAAATAAATGTATACAAATGTTGTACAAAATGTTGTACACAACTGTTCAAAGCAGGATTATTCTTAATATTCAAAAAGTAAAAACAATCCAAATGTCCATCAACTGATTAACTGATAAGCAAAAGGTGATATGTACATAAAATTACTTATCATTCAGCAATAAAAAAAGAAATAAGCAACATAGGTTCATACATGCTCTAGTTTATTCTATTGTCACTAAGTTATGTCTGACTCTTGCGACCTCATGGGCGGTAGCCTGCCAGGCTCTTCTGTCCATGGGATTCTCCAGGCAAGAATACTGGAGTGGGTTGCCATTTCCTTCTCCAGGGGATCTTCCCGACCCAGGAATCAAACCTTCATCTCCTGCTTTGCAGGCAGATTCTTTACCGACTGAGCTATGAGGAAAGCTCATACATTCTATAGCATGTTAAACTTCAAAACATTACCCCAAGTGAAAGAAACCAATCACACTCCTCTAAATGCCGTATTATTCCATTTATGTCAAATATCCAAAACAGATCCATCGATAGGGATAGAACAGAGATGAGTGGTTGACTGTAGTTGGACAGAAGTAAGGAATGAGTGGTGCTGGGTACACGGCTTCTTTTAAAGGGAAGGAAATGCTCTAAATTACATTATAGTAATGAGATACAACTCTGTGAACATATTAAACAACTGAACTTTGTACTTTAAATAAGTGAATTATATGGTCTATGAATCATATCACAATAAAGCTCTTAGAAAGAAAGATGAAAAACTGGGATGAGCTGTAGTTATTAAGATGGTCAAATACAAGAGGATAAAGGATGTTGATTTGAACGCTGAAGCTTATCTGTCTAAGGGAAAGTCTTCTGCAAATCAGTATGGGCTCATCCAAAATAGATTTTTGCATGGCCACTGCCCCCCCATCTTTCTTTACCAAATGTAGTTCTAGTGCCCAAATTATTCAGAAGGATTTAATATATTCACAAAACTTACATATACCATTTACATGTCTTATCTACCCTTCCCATACTAACCTTTTGATTTTGGGGTTTGTGATAATTAAAATATATCTAGTTCTTCCAAGAAAATTATCTGATATCCAGTTAAAGACAATTAATTTTTGCCAGATAAACTTATACTTTTAAATAAAAACAAAACATATTTTCTCATCTCCAATAATCTTAGCCTCTATTATATCAACTTTAAAAAAAAAAACTTTTAGGCAGGGCTTTTTTCTTTTAAATCAACAAATAAAGGAAATAGCACATTTCTTTTAAAAATAATTTTTTATCATTCATTATTTAGAAAGTAGATGTTTTTACTAGATTACTCTTTATTGTCCTACAGATTTTTCTCAATAAATGCCTTCATTTTCTTACTGATTCTAACTAATTTAATCAAATTTTAGTCAGTAATTTGATCAAACTGCTCTTACCTTTTCCCTGCAAGCTTTATGTAAGCTATTACTATATTTTTACTAGTGCTAGATTTTCTTCTTTTCCTCTTTCCACTTTTTGATTTCTCCTCTGTTTTGTTCTTATCCAGCAAGCCTTCATCACTCTTTCCAAAGCAAAGTACTATTCATTTTGCCTATTGCTTTTTTTAAGGAAACTGCTAACAAATTTTAGATACAGTACCTAGCCAGTGATTTTAACTTTATTTTGAGGTTAGACAATTTAAAATCTTCTAGCTTTCTAATGGGCTTCCCTCATAGCTCATTTAGTAAAGACTCCACCTGCAACACAGGAATCTGCCTGCAATGCAAGAGACCCAGTTTGGATTCCTGGGTCTGGAAGCTTCCTTAGAGAAGGAAATTGCAACCCACTCCAGTATTCTTGCCTGGAAAATCTCATGGACAGAGGAGCCTGGTGGGCTACAGTCCATGCAGTCGCAAGAGTCAGACACAACTTAGCGACTAAACCACCACAGCTTTCTATCAAACTCAACAAATTTACTAAATCTATCCATCTCCTGGGATAAAATGTACTTACATATCTGCTGGCAGTGTGTATCTCATATTTTATTAATCTTATAATTGCTTTCATATCATAATTTTTTGTTTGTTTTTCACCAACTTATGTGAGAGACATACATGACACGGTATAAATAAGGTAGGATAAGTTGGAAGTGAGGGTAAAGTACTAATGCAGTTTGGGAAAAGAACTAACCTATCAGTTCAATTCAGTCACTCATTCATGTCCAATTCTTTGCAACCCCATGAATCGCAGCACACCAGACCTCCCTATCCATCACCAACTCCCAGAGTTTAACATAAGTCAAAATATTACTAAACCATTTCCAAAATTTCCCCTACTCAGCCAAACAAAGAAACAAAATTGCACCATTTGCAGAGATGTGGAGAGATATAGGGGCTGTGGTATAGAGTGAAATAAGTCAGAAAGATAAAATCAATATCATATAATATCTACATGGAGAATCTAGAAAAATGGTACAGATGAACCTATTTGCAAAACAAAGCAGAGACACAGATGTAGAGAACAAACTTATGGATATCAAGGAGGGGAAGGAGGTTTGTGGGATGAATTGGGAGATTGGGATTGACATATATATGTCATATATATAAATTATATATCATATGTATGTCAATAATGTATTACTATATATAAAATATACAGTTAATGAGAACTTACTGCATTGTACAAGGAACTCTCCTCAATGCTCTGTGGGACCTAAAAGGGAAGGGAGTCTAAAAAAGAGGGGATATACTGACTCACTTTGCTACACAGCGGAAACTAACAAAGCATTGTAAAGCAACAATGCTCCAATCAAGTTAACAAAGCAAATATTTTACAATGTTTAATAGAAATTGGAAAATGGTTTTAAAAAGCCATTTTTTAAAAAAAATAAAATGTTAAGAGAGTTAAAAAAAAAAAAAAAAAAGCCATGCCTGAGCTCCCTACACACACACATGAGCAATTTTGGTCCCTCCACTGTTTATCTTCACAAAGGTAAAACTCAACTGAGAAAGAAGACAGGCTGTCTCCTCCTCCGATATACTACCAGTCAATCATGAGACTGCTGTTGTGCTAATAATTCTGCTTAGTCAGTGTCTCTCGGCAAATTGAAATGAAAGGGAAATACAGTATATTGATTTGGACGTGAAAATGCTGCAACCCATAAACATAAATACTGCTTCATTTCTATAAACATGAGTAACAAGACCTGTATGTTATCACATGTAATCTACCAAGTGAAATGTCACAGCTCCTATAAGTATAATGCTTATGATTTAAGAGTTTGCATTTCTAGATATTATACTAGGCTTTTTACTATTGTTTTGTTTAGTCCTGATTCCCTATAGCAAGTAGATAGCCTCTAAAAAGCCACCTTTTCTCATATTGTCTTTATCTTAACCTAAAGCACTTTTGCCACTATTCTTTCCATTATTAATTTTTAGAATAGAGTCACTTTAAGTGCTTTGATATACAGCGCAAAAGAAATTGCTTGAATTAAAATACCTGGAAAGTTCACATGTAGGGTAAATTTTAAAAGACGAAAAATGCTCCGTTATCAGAAGGTTATTTCCACATGTCTACCAATTAACAGTTTTGTGTTGCCATTAGAATAAAAATGCACTTAAAATGACCCTCTAAATTGTACTTTTATCCTTAAAGGAAGGAACAAGTAAACAAAGAAACAAGTATACATTTATTAGAAATGTGTATTGCTTTAGGCATTGGTTGGTAGGACATTTCACATTTAAAATACACAACTGTTTTGTGCCTCAGTATCTTAAAACTTCATTCACTACCCCCGATCCCCTGATTTTAGAACACATAATTATCAAATGTCATACAGTGAACATCGGGACTATTACAGAAGACTGACATCAAATATGCAAAAGCTGCGCCCCCGGAAATCAAGGATCACTACACTCAAGTACCTGAGCCAAACCAACTATACAGAGGTCACAAAGCTTCCCAGCAAGGATTAGCCTAAAATTTATGATTGTTTTCTACGAAGTTAACTGATACTGTAACTGTAATTTTAATTTGTTACTTTTATCTTGGACTACTACACAAGTTGAGACTTTGGAACTTCACTATTCCTATCACATCAACCTCACTGAAAAACAACACATCGCATTATCTTTTACTCTGAATGACTTTTCAAGTGCTGCACTAAGTCACAAATGGTTCCTTATTTGGAGGGAGACATTTTCAATATTTGTTTTTGATGTTCACAATGTTTATATATACGATAAAGATATGTTCCCAGAAAAAAAGTATTTTGTGCCACATATATATATATATGACACAGAGAAAGAATCTGCAAGGAGAAATACTATAATACATGAAATCTTTTAATGAAAAGTATATCACTGGTCAGAATATTTCAAATCAGACATTGCACAGAAAATTCAATGGGTGGGGAGACTGCCATGAATAATGTAAGAATTATTTCAAGTAGTCTTCTAAATTTATACTTAGAAGAGCCTAACACATTTATAAAATAATTTAGAATTCAATTCACTACCAAAACAAGAATACACAAACTAAGTGGTCAAAAAATTTTACATAGCTTTGTTTCTGTTGCATTATTTTATCAAATAACTGGATCATGCAGCCCAATGAAAATCCAGTATAGGAATTATAAACACTAAAAACAAAAATAAGGCCTTATTAGATGAGTTCCATAAACTTCTTAGCAATCCAAGAGGTTAATAAATGTTAAACCATTAAATTCCTGTAAAGGTTATTAATATTTACATGAAGTACTGTAGTGACATCTTTGCAAAGTATTTCTTGGGCCAAATAAATCAATTTTCTAAAACCAACTGTTAATAATTATGCACACTGGAATATCACAACAATTATTCTCTTTGAATTTTTCCAATTTATCAAGTGCTTTTTCCATCCAATCATATAAAAACATGTGAAGGGACATGTATTAAAAAATAATAATCCCCTATTATAAAGGATTAGTAATCAAAATCATGTGATAAAGTAAACTTTAAGTTTAGGAAAGTTCAAGACCAGAGCTAACATATGTGATTAAAATGGCATTTTAAAATCAGTGAGAAAGAGATCGATTATTCTGTAACTCTGACCATTGGGAGAAATAATACCATACTACACATTAGATTACATGCTTATAATAATAGTTAAATATAAATCATATTTTAATTAATTTAGTCCTTGCCAAAGGTATGCATCTGGGGACAAAGATAGGAATTTAAATCATGAACTCACAATGTCACCTATCCTAGAAATCTCTCTAACAACATGCTGAGTCCAAATTTTCTGAATACTTACCTTCTATCAGTCAGGAGAAAACCTTCCAGAATATATCTGCAAAATAAGAATTCACAGACAAAAAGTTGACATCAGTATATTGTCTATTTATGGCCAAAAAAGTTCAAATCATATCTCAAACATAAAGTTAAAGGAAAATACTGTTATGCGTTCTCAATAACATTCTCTGAAAGTGCTAACTGCTCAGTTGTGTCTGACTGTTTGCGAACCCATGGACTGTAGTCTGCCAGGCTTCTCTGTCCATGGAATTCTCCAGGCAAGAATGCTGGAGTGGGTTGCCATTTCCTTCTCCAGATATTTCCCAATCCGAGATTGAACCCAGGTCTCCTGCATTGCAGGCAGATTCTTTACCATCTGAACCACCAAGGAAGCCCCCAACATTCTCTAGAGCACACATTTTGTTTCCCCCATTCAAAGCCCAACCAGCTCCACAGAAATCATTCATAGTCTACAATTTTTCTTCAGTCCAGGCAACACTGAAAATCAAGAATTTCCATCCCTGTTAAAGCAATCAGACAATTAGAATTCAGGTTTGTTCCATAGAATATATATTTTAAGAGTGATTTTCAAGTGTGATACAATTATATTAAGAAGTATATTTTCATCCTGATAACACAGTAAAATATTGGATAAAAACAGAGGCTCCAAATATGGACTTAAATATGGATACTTATCTTATACCATCCTTATACCATGGATACTTATATCCATATCCAAATATAGATACTCTGTTGTATTTATTTTAATAAATTCTGTATCCTAGAGCCTAAATGCTGACCTACTGATATCAGGCGTCTGGACTACTCTAATTGTGAGAGATATATTTGCACAAGTACTGAGGGTAATGGAGTAACTCCTCTTGACCAGATGTCTCATATGCATAATTAACAAAGCCTCAGGGGACACTGAACCCAAGGAGGAAGCCAGCAGAGACAGAACCATGTAGAGATCCAGTGTCATCTTCAATGCTAGAGAGAATATTAGCTTCATAGGCGACTCTAAGGTGAGCTCCAAGCTTCAGAGACTCTAAAAGGCTGTCTGATGCATCACACCGGGTTTGTTATTTGTTGTAAAACTTGATGATACCCACACTGACAGACTTGAAAGACAACAGCTAAGTTCACATGTGTAAGGTTCCATGTTGCTGTCAACCACTGAGCTGAGAAAACACATCTGATAAATGGGAGACTGGAAAGTTCAGTTCATATTATTTATCTTTCCCAAGACCATCGTTGCTACTGTACCCTGGAGAATTCATTTAATTTTTCCAGAAGCACACTTTCAAGGATCATAATTGAAACATTTTTAATATTATATACTAGTTAATAATCATTTTTGCCTTGCTAGGTTAGTTTTATTTTTTTGAAAGATCCAAAAGACTGAAATTTTATTTTAACAAAGCACAGAGAACAATTTGAAAACTAAAAATTTCTTTTCAAAGCTGTGCATTAATATGTGATTGTGTTTACTTCAGAACTAGTCAAACGGTATGGCTTAGTGGAACAAAGTGGCAATATATTGTGAAGTGTCCTTGGATCTCTGTGCTTAAAGGTAATAACCACCCCTCCTCAATTTTACAACAGAGGATGATAATTGTGTTTGGAAAATAATAGGCGGTAGACAAATAGAAAAATAATTTCCACTTCAGCAACCTGCAGAGGAACCACACAGCTTAACTTCAGAGCAGAAAATCCAGGCTGGAAAAACTGATATTCAAAGGTGCAGTAATGGGATGTTTAAATATGTTAGCCCTGCTCCATCCCATCATATTTTTTATAAGCACTACATAATGTTTGGTTTCCCGTGGGGCTGCGTGAGACAGTGGTTTTCACTGGGACAAGTCATAAATACTGTCCTGCTGCTCTATGCTTTGCTGGGGTGGAGGGTAATTGTGTGAAGCTTAAAAATATATTGGTAGCATGACCTCCTGCCCCATGAGCTCTACATGAAGAATGTCATGAACAAAGAAAGTGTCCATTTTATTTGGGGGTCACAAAGGACAAAAAAGGAACAACATAAAACCCCTTGGCATATAAGATGATCTAAAAACTATTTCACAGAACTGTGAAACGGCTATGACTGTGAGAGGGAAGAAAGACCGCTTTGCCTCTCCTGTGTAGCTGATTAGTGCACATGAAAAGTTACCCTATCATTTGCTCAGAGATGTATTTTCATGAAAATGTGGGGAGAAAGTTCATCAAATGGGCGCTTGAAGCCCTTAAATTCCCCCAAGTAACCCCAGGTCATATTATTATCATTTACAAACAGAAGTTAAGTAGTGTTGGCATCTCAGCCAAAATTACTTTAGTTGGTAAAGATAAATGGGAGCAGGAAAGATGCAGTTTCATTTCTTTTACTAAACTTAAGAGTTATTCCAACCAGGGGACTGGAATTAAATACTCCGTTCCCTAGGCCGCATTCTATAAGCACAAGGCTCTATGCCTCCCTTTAACATAATCAAATACACCTTCAATATTATGACACAGCTGATGCTAAATGGTAAGTCAAAGAAACTTGCATTTCAAACCATTTCATGACATTTTCTTCCTTGAGGCATACTCCACTTCCATTAGCAGATTCTTTTGTGCCTTTAAATGCACCCTATAATTTTTTCCTATGACTTCTATTCTTTATAGATATATTCTGAGGGAGTTATTCACTCATAAAACAAGTCAGTCCAAGAGAAAGCTTTTCAGGAAGGCCACCTTCCAACACTGGTTCCAAAGGTACATGGTACTGGGCCTTGTCTAGACAGAGTATGGCTAGATTCTAAGGCTGTTGTTATTTAGTCACTAAGTTGTGTCCAACTCTTTGCAACCGCATGGACTGTAGCCTGCAGGCTCCACTGTCCCTGAGATTTCCCAGGAAAGAATACTAGAGTGGGTTGCCATTTTCTTCTTCAGGGGATACTCCTGATCCAGACCCAGAGATTGAACTCTAGTCTCCTGCACTGGCAGGATCTGATAGGCAGATTCTTTACAGCTGAGCCACCAGTGAAGCCTATTCTAGCGCTGAGTAGTGTTAAAATGAACAGTATTAAAATGATCAGTACTTCCTGGTCATACCAAAAGCACCGTATTTTTGAAACAAATATTCTGTAATATCCTTTTTACTACCTGAAATGAAATTTATGTGTAAACCTACACATAAAACTTTTTTAAAAATACAGATCTTTAATATAGGGAAGAAAACAAGAATAGTGTATAATGAAATAGTTTAGTTATGTTTTCCAAAGTATCAATATTTAAATATGACTACTAAACTACACAGTAGTCAAGTGCCTGTACTAACATATATTTGACAAGTTTGACACAAAAAAATTATGATCAACAACCTACTGAAAGGTTGTTGCTGAACGATAAGACGCGGGATTCTTGGCCTCCGGAGGAGACGAATTCAATCCGGGGCCAGAGACGAGGCTGGATCGCTCAGAGCTTTTGTGTAATAAAGTTTTATTAAAGTATAAAGGAGATAGGGGAAGCTTCTGACATAGGCATCAGAAGGGGGCAAAAGAGTACCCCCCTCCTAGTCTTTAGCTGTATGTTATATAGTCACTCACAGTCTGTTAATGAAATGAAAGGAATGTCATAAAATTTAGAATGGCATCAGATAATTCATCCCAGGCCATAAAGCGATTGACTTGAATCTTTTAGAAGGGCAGAATACCAACAAATAGTTCCGTTTACATAGATTAGGAGAACAATACCTGAGGAAGTAAGTTAGGCCGTTTAGCAGAACCAACTTGAAGATTGAGTCTGGGGTTCATTAACATAGCTTAAGACCACATTTCCATACGAAAAAGGCATGTATTGGTTAACTCAAAGTTTGAGAGTGGTTAGCTTTAGGTGAGACCAGGTGTCATGGCAACACAGAATGTTAAGAGAAACCTCCTTTTAAATTTGTATAGAGAAGGAAAAACAGATCGCTGGTTTGTTTCTTCCTGCCGCTTAAGAGAGATAAAAATGTCTGGCACTTACAGCCTCTTTCCTCCATTTGGAGACCCCTGGCCTTCCTGCCTGTTACCCTCTCACTACCTTGAAATAACTATAAGAAAACAAACAAACAAAAAGGATAGACACAAGAATAAGTATCAATGATAACTAAATATTTGAATACAAATGGAAGAGATTACATTGGCCAAGGAAAAAAAAGTACCCATCACAAGTGGAAAAAAAGAGAAAGTAAAGTATTTTCACAAATTGTTATTCAGTTGCTAACTTGTGTCCAACTCTTTGTAACCCCATGGACTGCAGCACTCCAGGCTTCCATGTTCTACACTATCTCCCAGAGTTTGCTTAAACTCATGTCCAACGAGTCGGTGATGCCATCCAACCATTCTCATCCTCTGCCCACCCCCTTTTTCTCCTGCCCTCAATCTTTCCCAACTTCACGGTCTTTTGCAACGAGTCGGCTCTTTGCATCAAGAGGCCAAAGTATTGGAGATTCAGCATCAATCCTTCCAATGAATATTCAGGACTGATTTCATTTAGGATTGACTGGTTGGATCTCCTTGCTGTCCAAGGGACTCTCAAGAATCTTCTCCAACACTAGAGTTCAAAAGCAGCAATTCTTTGGTGCTCACCCTCTTTACGGTCCAGCTCTCACACCCATACATGACTATTGGAAAAACCATAGTTTTAGTGGTGGCTTAGTCGCTAAGTCATGTCCAACTCTTGTGACCCTATGGACTGTAGCTCGCCAGGCTCCTCTGTCCATGGGATTTTCCAGGCAAGAATACTGGAGTGGATTGCCATGTCCTTCTCCAGGGGATCTTCCTGACCCAGGAATTGAATCCAGGTCTCCTGCATTGCAGGCAGATTCTTTACCCTAGCTTTGACTAGATGGCCCTTTGGCAGTAAAGTGATGTCTAATTTTTAAGATGCTGTTTAGGTTTGTCATAGCTTTTCTCCCAAGAAGCAAGCATTGTTTAATTTCATGGCTGCAGCCACCGTGATTTTGGAATCCAAGAAAATAAAGCCTGCCACCATTTCCATTCTTTCCCCATGAATTTGCAATGAAGTGATAGGACCAGATGCCATGATCTTAGTTTTATTTTAGGCCAGCTTTTTCATTCTTCTCTTTTACCTTCATCAACAGTCTCTTTAGCGCCTCTTCACTTTCTGCCATTAGTGTGGTGTCATCTGCATATCTGAAGTTACTGATACTTCTCCAGACAATCTTTTTCTTCTTTTTCCTGCAGTTATTTTCTCATAATTAAATTTATTTATTTTTAATTGAAGGATAATTGCTTTACCACATTGTGTTGGTTTCTGCCAAACGTCAACATGAATCAGCATAAGTATACCTACGTCCCATCCCTCTTGAACCTGCGTCTCACCTCCTTCCCCATCCCCGCCCCTCTAGGTTGTTACAGAACTCAGTCTGAATTCCTTGTCATGAAAGTAAAAATAAACAAGTGGGACCTAATTAAACTTAAAAGCTTTTTCACAGCAAAGGAAACTATAATCAGGATGAAAGACAACTCTGGGAGAAAATAATAGCAAACAGAACAACTGACAAAGGATTAATTTCCAAAATATACAAAGAGCTCATAAAACTCAATATCCCACTGAAATGTTGTGAAGTAATTAGCCTCCAACTAATTAAAAAAAAAAAAAAAGTAAAAAAAAAAAAGATCACAAAAAAAAACACAAACCTCAATATCCAGCGATCTTGATTTCAGGTTGTGAAATTAGCTGAATCTTTCACAAACTAGCTGAATTTTATTCACATGACCAAGGAGACTATAATTTCCTATGTTATAACACAGAATAAAACAGACGATCCTAGGTATCTTTCCCATCATATCAACTATCTTAACATGTAATCGTGAATTAAGTCTCTAGTACTTAAAACATCAGAACCATAATCTTCATAAAATGGAATACAGAATGAATTTTTTAATTGAAATAATATGTCAGTGTCCAGAAAGAAGTTTTTCAGTATACTTTAGATAAAACAGAATTTCAGGCAAACCAAAAATAGATTTAACAATTAGTTTTCATAAAATGTATCATGATTTTAATCCCACTTCTAAAACACTTAGAGTAACAAAATTTTTTAAATAGTTTCAACATGTCATTTTTATAACATATACTGATTAACATTTTAAAAATGTATGTTTGTGGTGTTATGAAATATTTTTAAAACAAAACCTTTATTAGTGAAATTCAGTGAATCTTTCACTTTATGTATCTCTATTCAATTAAAAATATTTCTTTTTTTTTTTTCTTTTTTTTTTTCTTTTTTTTTTTTTTATTAGTTGGAGGCTAATTACTTCACAACATTTCAGTGGGTTTTGTCGAGGGAGGTGGGAGGGGGGATCGGGATGGGGAATACGTGTAAATCTATGGCTGATTCATATCAATATAAAAATATTTCTTATACATATATAACCTTTTATCTGATTTTGATCAATGAAATTATTAAAAAGATCAAAAGTGAAAAAAACATGTAAAATTAAATATTTTAATGCTGATCCAAAGTGTTTTACTTCATACTTTAGAGAGTGCCTCTAACTTCAACTCAGAAAACACACTTCTGTTATGCTTGCAGTGCCTGTACTACTCACTGAACTCCTTTACATCTGTGTGGCTGAATATGATGTGAGAAAGGCCACGGGTATAAAAAACGGGAACAAACGTTAATTGAAACCAAAAACTCTGGGTGATTTGATTAAATTTTAGTTTAGCATCAAAGGTTTTATTCTTGTTTTCAGCTCATTATAAAAAAATGGACAAACATATTTTACATTCATGTCAAATGTAAAAATCATATCTTTTTAATAAGATCTAACTGGGGCAATTTATTTTTCCAAATCATTTGGAAATACACTTTAAGATTATTTTTACCAAAATCTCTCAATTTTGGAAAATAACAATCTCAGCAAGAAAGTACTTTTAAATATATAAATGTTTACTAATCTCACTTTAATTTTAATGAGGATTATCTGGGGAGTTTTTTCTGTTTCTTAACATCATTTAAACTTACAATAGGTTTAATTGAGATGTATGATATTGTGCAACATTTCAATTTTGATATTAATATTTCACTGATTTTAATGTGTCAACAAATTCTAGATAGCAAACTAAATATTTTTAAGAAAAAATTTTTGGAAACTCCTTATTGTGAGATGAGATATTGCCACTGTGTACTTTAAGAAATGATTTATCATTCAAGGGATTAAACAATTTTATTAGTAGCATCTACTGAAAATCATTCAATGATTACTGACATGTTTCATTAGTTTCTACTTGACTTTTTTTAATAATGATACTTGAACAGTTCTAATAATCTTGGCAAGATTTTTCCCCAATGCTGTGTAGGTTAGGAACTGTTAGTACACTTTGTATTTTCCATAAGAAATAACAATGTGCATTTTTTTTACAGGAGGTTTTATGAACATTCTAGTGACGAATTCTGGATTTCAATATGTTTGCTTAAGTTTTCAAAATACAATAAACCTTTTCCTGTTTTTCCAATATAACTCTTTATAAAATATTTACTATTTATGTTCTATTTTAAAACATTATAACAGTCATATAACAACTTTTGTAGAGAAAATAAAATTTACATTTTGAGTATTAAAAATGTCGAGCCTTTTTTCTGTATCTGATATTTTAAAATATAAGTAAAAAATAAGTGAAACATATCTTGCAGGTATTCTGATATTCTTGGACCTTGCTTGCTAAATGTCAATTGTGACCCTGAGACACGTGAAAAATAAAAGTGTCAGCACATTTTCAAATGTTTTATAAGTAGTGGTATGGGCATATCAAGAGTCCCTGAGCTATATGAAGAACAGGATGTTACATTGATAGAACAACAAACATTAAAACAGACAGGCACATAAATAATACATTAAAGGGTAAAGCTGACCAATGCAGCATTACTCCTACTTTTATCAACAGTATCCTTACAGGATCATTTACATCCAAAAATTCTCTGCTAGATTAAAAAGTTCATATTTCCACAGATTAAAGGGTCTAGAAAACTCATGGTCCACACAGGCCCTGAATAATCATCTTGAGTTTTCATGTGTGATGATTTTCATACATATTATATTCAGATATTATTTGTAATTTTTTGCTATAGGGAAAACAAAAGGGAAAAAGATACTTATTATGGTAAACAGGACATTTTCAGTAAATAGAGTAGATAAATGGAAAGAATGGGAAAATATAACTCCAAAGAAACCTAGAAATAAAAAACAAAGAGAAAAAAGAAACTTAGTCAAATACTTTCAGAGAAAAGGGCAGGAGAGAGAAAAAGCTATTAAAAGAGATTAGAAGATCCTGAAGAGATGAAGTAGGTAATAAAAACTATCTAAAGAAATGATGTGGTGATAAAACTGAATTTGGACTAGAAAAAGCCTGGCCCTATGGAGTCAAACATAGTTTTAATCTAAGACTGCTAATGCTGGTTGGACAGGTGGGGTGTTGTTGGTTGAAATCATTTTGTTACTTTGAAATGTTAGCCGTTAAAAAAAAAAAAAAAAAAAGAACATCTATAACTAGGCCAGTGGTTCTCAACATTTCCTGTATATCGCATCCCTCTGAGTCATTTAAAAAAACACCAAAGTCTGGGCCTTTCCTCCCTCACCTCTCAGGTTTTTTTTTCAGTTCAGGATATGTTCTAAGATTCGGTATTTCTGTTTTAACACTTTGGGTGATTAAATTTTAAATTCAGGACTATGAATTATCGGGCTAGAGAACAACCAGTTGTGTCCAATCCCTAGTATGAGCGGGTAGGCAGGCTATTAAAATACACTGTGCTGGGTCCTACCCTACAAGATTTTTTTAAATTTATTTATTTTTTATTGAAAGATAATTGCTTTACAGAATTTTGCTGTTTTCTGTCAAACCTCAACATGAATCAGCCATAGGTATACATATATATTATTCACTAAGGTGTACATGTATATTATTCACAAAATGGGACCAAAGAAGTCACATATCTAATATGTTCCCATATGTGTTTATGCTATTGGTCTGGGGACCACACTTTGAAGACCATAAAAGTGGAATAAAATAAATCTTAAACTTTTGAAAGTGAGAGACATTAAAAAAAAAAAAATCAGAAGTGCTGACATTTTCTACATTCAAAATATTACAAATAATTTTACATAGTTCACAAATTTACTGAAGTCCATCCATTGATCTTCTAGGAATTCAAACATTTGAGGACACAACCTTTGATTCAAAGAATTTCTGATTTTATCATCTATTCTTTTAGTTCAAAAATTCAATGTCACAATTAGCCTTTGGAAAATAAGGCATTTTTGTGAGTCAGAAATAAAAGAATCATACTAACACTAAAGTAATCATATCAGAAAATTATGTGTTTTGAAATACCCAAAACACTGTTGAAGCTTTAGATTAAAAATTAACACTGTTCTTAACCATTTTTTAAATGTATACACTGCCTGCTTTAGCATAGGAACTAAGCATAACCTTGTGATAAGTAAATTCATAGCTGTTTTCAACTTTTTTTAATAAACTCTAAATATTTCATAGATATCCTTACAATGATTTATTCCACACTTTAGTATTTTATACATATTTTTACATATTTAACAATATTTATTGAGAATCAGTTAGTTCCAGGCAGTGTACATGGTGCTGGGATGCCACAGTAAAATGAACAGACATTATTCTGGTTATCAGGGAACATAATCTATGAATGATTTTTGGCATGAAACAGCTTCTGCATTTCCAAACTCTTTCCACTATGTTTTAAAACTTGCACCAGAAGCATAAACACGGTCTCTTAAAGAAAGATTTCAAAAGACTCGCCTATTATTATGTACTTTGATGTTAGTGTTAAATACATTTTGAACAAGTTGGTAACAAAGGAAACTGTACTGAAGACACTTGATATAGACAGATATTATAAATGCTTGCAATATATCTTGGGCAGCAATGCTTCATCAATAATTATCCTGAATTCTATGCTGAGAAAATATCTTTTAATTTGTGAAATCTAATTTTTGGTGATTGAAATATATACAACAATGGCAATACAAATACAATATGGTAATAGACTCCAAGATAATTTGATCTGCACAGAGGAGTCTCCATAGTAAGGTTCAGTATGTTCAGCAAAACATAATTGTATAAAGAAATGCACCTGCTGATGTAGTGTTAATGAGATAGTCATGTTCTACATGTCACCGGAGCGTCGCTTCATAGAGTTACATACAGAATGTGCCACTTTTGAATTTGATGCATTTTTCTTTCCTCATTTAGGTTTTAATTTCTAACATACCTAGTTTCAGTTTTACAGACCACAGTTGCTTGATGTATTTATATTCCTTTATTTCTTTAACTTTAGGAAGAACAAAAGCCTCATCTCATGTCAGTTTTCTACTGACTGTCAGTTTCACACAGCTTCTTGAGTCATTCAAAGGCAAACTTAAGATCATAATAAGCAGTCAGAAATGCCAGTATTAGGTTAAACTATTTGTTTTTATTTTAATCTTTGCTGCTCTGATTTTATGTAAAACAAATTCACAACTTATTTCCTGAACCTGAAATAATGCCTAGCTTATAACTTTAAAATATAACTTTAAAATATATTTCTTTTTAAAATTTAAATTACTTTACAATCAGTATTATTTTTATTTATTAGACTATATAACTAAATGAGTGGATGAATACTTTTTAAGGACAAATATAAATTAAAAATGAGGCTTGATTCTCCCTGTGAAATGAGAGATTTCTTTCTTCCATTTTCTGAGAGATTTTATCTTAGAAAATGTAATTTTAAGATTTTCTCATTTGCCTAAAATGTATGTAAATCCTTTTGAAAAACTAGACAGGCCTTCTGTCATTTTCGTAGTTTATAATCTAGGAATGGCTTTCTCAAGGACCTGGGCACCATCCTTTGGAAATGCAAACGCTGAGGAAGAAGCCCTGGATCCCTGTGTTTGGGGCAGAGGGCTTTGTTGGTGGCTCAGACAGTAAAGCGTCTGCCTGCAATACTGGAGACCCAGGTTCAATCCCTGAATCGGGAAGATCCCCTGGAGAAGGAAATGGCAACCCACTCCAGTACTCTTGCCTGGAAAATCCCATGGTCAGAGGAGCCTGGTAGGCTACAGTCCATGGGGTCGCAAAGAGTTGGACACAACTGAGTGGCTTTACCTTACCTTACCTTTAGGAGAAAATTTCAGTAGGGACCTTACAAAACTACCTCCTGTCATAAAGATCTGACAAGTTTATTTCTCCTCTGGACTAAGCCAGTTACTAAACACAGATGGTCATCCAGTTACCAGGTGAATTTAGGATGAAGTAGGTGTGACAAAAGATGCTGTCAGTTCCTCTAACTTGAGGACTACTTAGTGTTTATCTTGAAAGCATGTATGTAATGGGTTATGTCTCCTTGGCTATATAAGCATGTGATGATTTGCAATCTGTATTTGCAACCACTTAGCAGATTGCCTGTGTTCTTCATTACGTTCTGCTTTAACACATGCTCAGTAATAAAAGTATTCCTTCTCTACAACTTCTATGGAGAGGATTTCTGGACTGGGAGATTTTGTTTTTAATTATTTTCCTCAATAATTTTTAATATGAGTGTTAGGTAGTTAGGAAAAAGGAGTCCAAAATGGTGATGGCTAAAAGACAAGGGAGAAAGCCCCTTAAAATAGAACAAAGGTCCAAGGACTGGAGTGGGGAACTCAGGTGAAGCAAACAGCACTCCTGGCTAGCCCAATTTACATAGGGCAGGCCCAGGGGGGAGGAGAAAAACATATAAAAAGAGGAGCCAAAACTGGGCTGGGGACTATTTTCTCTCCATGTCTTTTGGGTCGGTATCCCATCTTGCCTGGAGGATGTATTTTCCTTTACTTTCTAAATAAAACTGAGCTGTAACACAGAGCTGTAACACTGGCCCATCAAAGAGCTGTAACACTGGTCCATCCGAGGGCTGTAATGCTGGTCCATCCACTGCTTCAAATTTTTGTTGCAACAAGACAGAACCGACATCTCCCCCGACATCTATGGCGCCATGACTCAGGTTTAACCTGGCTGAAACAGCCTCAGCGTGCCCCCCCCCCCCCCCCAAGGAGGTGGCCAACCACAGCAGGAGCCCAACTCAGCAAAAGCTCCTGCGGTGGAAGATGAACGCGAAGAAAACCCAGCGCAGGGCAAGTGACAAGAAGCCCAGTGTGCTGGAAACTGGGACAGTGAAAAACGAACTCAGCAGAAAGCTCACAAAGCTCAGTCTCAGATTTCAGAAGACCTCTGGTTAAGGTAGGAGGTCCTCACTCCTATGGCTGGAAGGACATATGCCTAACACAATCTTAATTCCTTTACAATCTCTTGTTTCTTGTTTTCTCAAACCCCCCTTGAACAGGCAAGTGGCAGTGGGTGCAACTGAGGGACTATGGCAGGGGCTACTCCTCAGTGTGACCCAAAGGCTCCACTATCTGCTACCGAAGCCAGTGGGAGTTCTTCTGTCCTTAATCTTCTCTGTGCCAAGGATCAGGCCAATGAAGGCTATGAGCACAGGTCCCTGGGGGACCCCAGGAGGTCAGCCTGCCTTGACCTGCCTAGGGATCTGGTCCTTGAAAGGTTGTCACGCCTCAACCTGCTCAGGGATCCACCAGTCCAGGGGTTCCAGGAGGTCAACATGCTTCGACCAGCCCAGGAACCCAATTCTCAGGAGGCCGACCCGCCTCAACCTGCCTGGGGATTCGATTTACCCACTGGTTTCTGGTGGTCCCTGAGTGTCCTACTCCCTTATTGGGAAAAATCTTTCCTGCCTTTGAAATCTTGCAGCTATTGCAGTCCTGATAGAAGATGCTTTAAAACCCTCTCTTTGGGGCAAACTATTTTTACCAGCCATCAAATGAATCAACTCCTGGATGGGAAAGGCCATTTATGGATGTCTGATCAGAGTCCTCAGATATCAAGTAGTGCTGATGGAAAATCCAGGCCTCACTATATCCCCTTGTGAGGTTCTTAACCCAGCCACCCTCCTGCCTACCCTCGAGGGCTCTCTCCCCTTTCACTCTTGCCTAGAAACCTTGGACCACTGAACAAAACCCCAAGAGCCTCTGACCAATCCTGAGGAAATCTAGTACACTGACAGAAGCAGCTTTGTCGTGGATGGAAAAAGAAGAGCTGGATATGCAGTAGTCTCCAATTTTTAGACTAAACCTTTGTCACCAGGTACTTCAGTCCAATTAGTTGACCTCATAGCCCCGAATCGAGCTTTAGAGTTGGGAAAAGGAAAAAGAGTAGCCATTTACACTGACTCCAAATATGCCCTTCTGGTGCTACAGGCACATTCTTCTATTTGGAAATAAAGAGGCCACTTGACCACCCGAGGGTCCCCAATTAAATATGGTGATCAATTCCTTAGGCTCTTGGAGGCAGTCCATCTGCCTGCTGAGGTTTCAGTCTCCCACAGTAAAGGACACCAGAAAGGGAGCATGGAAGTGGCATGAAGGAACCAAGCAGCTGATCAGGCAGCTGAGAGAGCAGAATTACAGAACCATGACCTAATAGGGGTTGCTGCCTTAGTTCCACAGGCTAATTTGCCAGAAACTCCTTCATATACTGAAGGTGAGACTCTTAAAGCTAAGAGCGAGGGCTTTCAAGATCATATGGGGTGGTTACAAAAGGGGGACTCCTTTTTCTGCCTGGGAACCTCCAATGGAAGTTAGTTAACTCCAAGGCCCTCCAAAGAGTACTAGAAAGGTCCTTAAGAAGGACAGGCCTCCAAACAACTATAAGGCAAGAGGTTTCCTCTTATCCCAGTTGCCAATGAAACAACCCCCAAGGAGCTCAAAGACTCCAGCTGGCCCAGCCTGTCCAATGACATGGGACCAACCCAGGAGAGGACTGGCAAATGACTTCATCCAGATGCCAGTTTCCCAAGGGTATAAAAACCTATTAGTCATGATAGATACATTCATAGGATGGACTGAAGTCTTTCCCACCTGGACTGAGACGGCTGAGGAGGTGGTAAAAAAAACTGTTCCATGAAATCATTCCAAGATTTGGTCTGCCCACATCATTACAAAGTGACAATGGGATATTATTTACTTCTAAGGTCATCCAATGCATCTCTAAAGCATTCAGTTCAGTTCAGTCGCTCAGTCGTGTCTGACTCTTTGCGACCCCATCAATCGCAGCACGCCAGGCCTCCCTGTCCACCACCAACTCCCAGAGTTTACTCAAACTAATGTCCATCAAGTCAGTGATGCCATCCTGCCATCTCATCCTCTATCATCCCCTTTTCCTCCTGCCCTCAATCACTCCCAGCATCAGGGTCTTTTCCAATGAGTCAACTCTTCACATCAGGTGGACAAAGTATTGGAGTTTCAACTTCAACATCAGTCCTTTCAATGAACACCCAGGACTGATTTCCTTTAGGATGGAATGGTTGGATCTCATTGCAGTCCAAGGGACTCTCAAGAGTCTTCTCCAACACCACAGTTCAAAAGCATCAATTCTTCGGCACTCAGCTTTCTTTATAGTCCGACTCTCACATCCATACATGACCACTGGAAAAACCATAGCCTTGAGTAGATGGACCTTTGTTGGCAAAGTAATGTCTCTGCTTTTTAATATGCTGTCTAGGTTGGTCATAACTTTCCTTCCAAGGAGTAAGCATCTTTTAATTTCATGGCTGCAGTCACCATCTGCAGTGATTCTGGAGCCCAAAAAAATAAAGTCTGCCACTGTTCCCACTGTTTCCCCATCTATTTCCCATGAAGTGATGGGACCAGATGCCATGCTCTAAAGCATTAGGCATTACTTATTATCCCCATTGTGCCTGGAGGCCTCTCAGTCTTCAGAAAAAGTAGAAAGAGCCAACAAATTCTTAAAATCAATGGTAAAAAAAGATAACCCAGGAGTCCTCCCTGGGATAGAAGGAGGCTTTACCAATACCTCTTCTCCACACCCATATTGCCCCTAAGGAACAGGTTGGTCTTAGTCCTTATGAGATGCTATACGGGAGATCTTTTGTTTATGTCAATGACCTCTTCCTTGATCTAGAGGCTCAGTTCCTCCAGTCTTATACCATGGCCTTTGGGCAATCCAACAAGATATATGCTTGTGGGGTGTCAACCAGGACCCAAAAGATTATAAAGAGCCACCACTATATGCTCCAGGGACTCAAGTCCTAATTAAAGTCTGGAAGGATGGGTCCCCAAAGGCTCAGCTCCAGCCTACATGGGTGGGCCCCTACCCTGTAATACTTTCTACTCCCACAGCAGTCAAGGTACTAGGACATGACTCCTGGATTCACTACTCACGAGCCAAGCCATGGAAGAAAAGAGAAGAGGACACGCAATACACCTGTGAGCCCCTGGGAGATCTCAGATACCTATTCAGAACTACAAATGAGTGCCATTCTAATGAACACCCCCAAAATTAAGTTTCTGGGGATAAGATTTCTCAGGACAGCTCTAAAGAGCCAAGACAGCTTGGTAGGGGTTGTATTTCAAAGCAGACAGGAGGTAGATCTCCTGATCCCTGAACAAGGAGAGACTTGAGCCGTCTTGAATGAGATGTGTTGTTTCTGGGTAAATACCTCCAACTAAGTTAAAGAAAGTCTCTCAGTCCTCAAGAAAAACATTCAGACCCTAAAGAACCTCAAAGAACAAGCTGGAGAGTTCCTGGGGTAGCTACAATCTCTCTTTGGGGGATCCTCCTGGTGATGGGAAATTTGGAGTTGGCTAATGCCCCTACTAGTCCTTGTCATCACCATATTGATGCTGCTAATGATTGCTCCATGTATTATCAATTGTCTAACCTGTTTTGTCTCTGCCCAGGTCAACAAGCTACAACATGGAGTTTCAGTTCAACAAGGATATATAAAACTACAGCCAACGAGAGAAAATATCACTCACCCTTAAATGAACACTGCTATAAGGACTCTGAGGCTTGAGACTAGGAAGAGCGGGCAGCCCAATGCCCCTCACCATCCCAGTTCAGCAGGAAGTAGCCAGAGAGATCTCGATCTCCCTATTCCCAAAGAACTGGGTCTCCCATCTCTTGAGGCGGGAATGATAGGTAGTTAGAATAGGAAAAAGGAGTCCAAAATGGTGGTGGCTAAAAGACAAAGATGGGGGGGAAAGCCTGAAAAAATAGAACAAAGAAAGTTCCAAGGACCAGAGTGAGGACCTCAGGTAAAGCAGACAGCACTCCTGGCTAGCCCAATTTACATAGGGCAGGCCCAGGGGGAGGAGAAAAAATGTATAAAAAGAGGAGCCAGAACTGGGCTGGGGCCTCTTTTCTCTTCATGTCTTTTGGGTCGGCATTCCCTCAGGCCTCAAGGATGTATTTTCCCTTACTTTCTAAATAAAACTGAGCTGTAACACGGAGCTGTAACACTGGTCCGTCCAAGGGCTGTAACGCTGCTCCGTCCGTCACTTCAAATTTTTGTTGCGACGAGACGGAACCAAGGAAATTACACACTACCCTGACACGAGCAAGAGTATCTCCCTTGGTATTTATAATGTAAAGGTAATAGAAGATGGTACTATCATAGTATCTCTCACACTTTCAAGAGCTAAAGGCCTAATGTGGGACTTATAAAATAACAGTGAAGGTTCTGCACATTGAACACAGAAGACTTTCCCACAATCAGTGGCTTTATTTATACTAATATTTTTGATCAACAGGAATCTACTTTAAGACAGATACAGTAATTATGAATTCTCTTACCAATGTTTTTAAATTTTAACTTTTTAAATTATCATTAATAATACTACAAAGGTTATTTGAACTGAGATGAAAGGTGTAGTTAAACCAAAAAAATAATAATAATAAAATAACTATAAAGAAAAAGACTTCTGGGAACACTTCCTGAAGACTTGCATGCTTAATGAAAAAGGACAGTTTCTCAATAGGCTTAGGAAGAACAAAGGCAAACGCCAAAGCAGACCAAACTTCAGGGTCAGAGCAAAGCTGCCAGAAGTAGCAAGATGTTCTGCCTTAGGAACTTAGACTGCTTTGTCTTAAAATTCTTCTCGTAAATTTATGAAAAACTACCAGCTTGGCACCACACTAAAGAAAACTTTTGAACATCTAAATTTAACAGAGAAATAAACTGGAATGAATCTAGTCCACGTATTAAACTGAATTAAAACTGAGAACAGCAACTGCATTATCAAGCTGCTTATATTTGAATGAACAATTCTGTAACTTTTAAAAAATTATATAGAAGCATTGTATCTTATTCATTCCAATTTATTCATCCATAAATTCCTAAAGTAAAAAAAAAAAAGAAACAAATCTAGATAATATCACCATAGATCAGAACCAGCAGGTATTTATGTTTTAATACTACCAATTGGAGTGACAAATGTTCACAATACTAATGTAAGACTGAAAGCAAGAGGGGAAAAAAAAAAACCATAAAGGGAGGATGTAAGACTTCCAAAGCTTTTCAGACTTTGGCCAGGAGCTATCGTTTCAATCCTCTTTCAAACATCACCACTGTATTCGCTTTATTGTTCAATTAAATCACACTATTTGGTGAGTTAAAATATATATCTTATGTCCCTAACTTTATATTTTAGCAACTCATTTCTCTTCAACTGCATATCCTTCTCCTATCTCTAAATCTTAAAATAATATGATTCTGTATTTATACCCTCATTACAAAATTTATCTACATGTATGTTTATATGTGTTGGTGCTTTACATTCTCTATAATACTATAAATCCCTGTAGGCAGAATCTGTGATTTGTTTTCCTTTATTCAGAAACACATAAGAGGGAAAACAGAATGGAATACATATTGCCTTGATAGTCAGATATATTGCATATAAGTAATTACTGGAAGAAATATAAATAACCTCAGATATGCAGATGACACCACCCTTATGGCACAAAGTGAAGAAGAACTAAAGAGCCTCTTGATGAAAGCAAAAGAGGAGAGTGAAAAAGTTGGCTTAAGGCTCAACATTCAGAAAACTAAGATTATTGCATCTGGTCCCATCACTTCATGGGAAATAGATGGGGAAATAGTGGAAACAGTGTCAGACTTTCTTTTTTGGGGCTCCAAAATCACTGCAAATGGTGATTGCAGCCATGAAATTAAAAGACGCTTACTTCTTGGAAGGAAAGTTATGACCAATGTAGAGAGCATATTAAAAAGCAGAGACATTACTTTGCCAACAAAGGTCCATCTAGTCAAGGCTATGGCTTTTCCAGTGGTCACGTATGGATGTGAGAGTTAGACTGTGAAGAAAGCTGAGCGCCAAAGAACTGATGCTTTTGAACTGTGGTGTTGGAGAAGACTCTTGAGAGTCCCTTGGACTGCAAGGAGATCCAACCAGTCCATCCTAAAGGAGATCAGTCCTGGGTGTTCACTGGAAGGACTGATGTTGAAGCTGAAATTCCAATACTTGGGCCACCTGATGTGAAGAGTTGACTCATTGGAAAAGACCCTGATGCTGGGAGGGATTGGGGGCAGGAGGAGAAGGGGACGACAGAGGATGAGATGACTGGATGGCATCACCAACTCGATGGACACGGGTTTGAGTAAACTCTGGGAGTTGGTGATGGACAGGGAGGCCTGGCGTGCTGCAAAGAGTCGGACACGACTGAGCAACTGAACTGAACTGAATGTTTCAAATGATATCCACTCCACATTTCTCTAACTTAAGATGAGAGAAGAAAACAAGATACTGCCACTGTAATTAACCTTACATAAGAATATTCAGACATGCAAACCATTTCTTATCACACTCCTGGACTACCTTGCAAATTTTTTTCCTATTATGCCTCAGAACTTTTCAGTAGGCAGTAACTGTTTCTTGTATGATTATTAGCCTCACATATAACTTATTATTATCATGATGGATCTACTACAGAAGCCAAAACAATTCTATTTTTTTATAAATTGCAGAAATTGCTTTTCAATATATTAAATCAAATGAAAGGTGAAAACTATAGTTTTTTTGTTTTTTTGTTTTTTTCCCACCAAACACTGAAAATAAGTGTGAGGAGCTAAAATATCATTATATTTTATTGAATTGGTTTAATTCATTTTTGTTTTGTTATTAAATATATTATTTTTTATGAATTCAAACCAAAAAAAATCAATACTTAAAAATATAGATATAATGATGCTCCCAAAATCCTTTTCTGAGTTTAGAGGCCTCTTCATTGAGAGATCATTTCAAACGGCTGAGTGAGAGAATTTCTAAAAATAGTGCCTCAAATCATTTTCAAATATTTTTCTGAGAATATGTAATTAAGCTTACACTACTAGCAAGAAATACTATAAATTATTTTAAAATCATTTTCAACAGATGGGAGAAAGGAAGGATAAGTGAAATGGCCTAATAGTAAATGGGAAACTATATTTTAATAAACCACTTAAAATTGAGAAAACAACATCATATGGCTAAAAACCAGTTTTATTTTCTAAAAAGGACAGAAAGATTTCTAGGGAAAGGGAGTAACTTAACTACACACACATATTTGATTCTAAGCTCCACCCCCACTTTAAAATAGGAGAAACTTTTCACTAGTTATAGAAATTGACAAAGATATCAAAATCGTATCACTTCAATAAAGTGCCAGTAGATAGAAGGTAGAAAAGACCAGATTCAGTGTGAAACCCTTGGGTTGCAGTCTTTTTGTTAGAATTTACTTGTCTGAGGATCCTAAACCAACTAACATACTCTGTGTTGTAGAGAGCACAAACTGAGGCAGAATTGGTCTCTGAGTTCTATTTAAAACCTAAAATACTTGGCTTTGAAAATAATATAATCTGAGGGTTATATTGGTTGTAGAACATGTACCAAGTGTTTAGTTGCTCAGTCATATCTGACCCTTTGCAACCCCATCGACTGTAGCCTGCAAGGCTCCTCTGTCCGTGGAGATTCTCCAGGCACAAATACTGGAGTGAATTGCCATTTCTTTCTTCCAGGTCTCCCACACTGAAGGCTGATTCTTTACCATCTGAGCCCCCAGGGAAGCCCAAAGAAAAGTCTGTTTCCACCCAGTTATAGAGCATAGTAACTGCCAAAATAACAATCACCTACAAGCTTAAATTAGCTTTCAAAATTTTTTTCCTGCCACCAACTGGGATCGATCTGGAAGAATTTAACTACTCTAGTCAGAGGACCACAGCCAGTGAGAGAAGCAGAAGCAGAGATGCAGTGAATTGAAAAATGTAATTAATAAAAGGAGTACAGGTCTCCATGGACAGGGAGATTGGAACTGATGTCCATTAAAATTAGACAAGAAAATTTAATAGCAGTTTTAATAGTGAAGATAAAGCATACCCATCATTATGGACAGATGACAAGATTGTCAATCTGAGAGACTCAACTGAGAAATGATTATAAATAATAAGAGAATTCAGTAAGATCAGAGGGTAAAATACTAAGACATAGAACTTCTATATAAACAAATAATAAGCAACTAGATAATGTTTCTACATTTATTGAGATTATTACCAAAATAGAATTAGTTACTGCTATCATCTGCATGCAGATGATATACCACTTTAAAGGCAGAAAGTGAAGAGGAACTAAAGAGCTTCTTGATGAAAGTGAAAGAGAAGAGTGAAAAGCTGATTTAAAACTCAACATTCAAAAAATGAAGATCATGGCATTCAGTCCTATTACTTCATGGCAAATAGATTGGAGAAAATTGAAAACAGTGTCAGATTTCATTTTCTTAGACTCCAAAATCAATATGGACAGTGACTGTAGCCACGAAATTAAAAGATACTTGCTCCTTGGAAGAATAGCTATGAGAAACCTAGACAGTGTATTAAAAAGTAGAGACATCACTTTGCCGACAAAGGTCCGTCTAGTCAAAGCTATGGTTTTTCCAGTAGTCATGTATGGATGTGAGAGTTGGACCATAAATGCTGAGCACCAAACAATTGATGTTTTGGAACTGTGATGCTGGATAAGACTCTTGAGAGTCCTTTGGACTGCAAGGAGATCAAACCAGTCAATTCTAAAGGAAATCAACTCTGAATATTCACTGAAAGGACTTATACTAAAGCTCCAATACTTTGGCCACCTGATGAGAAGAGTTGACTCACCGGAAAGGTCCCTGATGCTGACAAAGATGGAGTGCAAGTAGACAAGGGGGCGACAGAGGACAAGATGTTTAGATGGCATCATTGACTCAATGGACCTGCGATGGTGCAAACTCTGGGAGATGGTGAAGGACAGGGAATCCTGGTGTGCTGCAGTCCATGGGGTCACCAAGAGTTGGACAAGACTCAGTGACTGAACAACAACTGGACCCTTCAACCAACAACCTCCCTTGTATCTTTTTACCAACAATTTCCTACCTTCCCACACTGCCCAGCTTCTGGCAACCACCATTCAATTATCTAGTTCTATGAACTTGAGTATTTTAGACTCATTCTATATAAGTGAAATCACACAGTACGGCATTTGTCTGACTTAATCTCACTGAGCATAATGCCCTCTAGGTCCACACATTTTGTCACAAATGGCAACATTTCCTCCTTTCTTGTGGCTGAGTAATACACTCCATCATATACGTACATTTAGATACACAATACATATCAATTGTGTGTGTGTATAATCCATTCCTATGTACACAGCCACACAGTCTGTTTCTACATCATGGCCATTATGAATAAAACTGCACTGAACATGGGAATGCAGGTGTCTCTTTAAGATAACGACTTCACTTTCTTTCAGTATACATCCAGGTGTGGGTTTGCTGAATATCTCGTGGTTCTCTCTGCAGTCTCTTGAGGAATCTCCATCTCCATAGTATTTTCAGTAGTGGCTGAACCAATTTAGATTCCCACCAAGAGTGCGTAAGTGTTCCCTCTCCCGACATCCTCTCCAACACCTATTATCTCATCTTTTTGACAACAGCCTTTCTGATAGGTATAAACTGATATCTAATTGTGGGTCTGATGTGCACTTCCCTGAAGATTAGTGATATTGAACATCTTTTTTTAACCTGTTGGACATCTGTGTAACCTTGGGGAAAATGCCTATTGACATCCTCTGGCCATTTTTTAATCAACTTGCTTGCTTTGTGCTATTGAACATGTGAGTTTTAATATATGTTGGATATTAACTCCTTATCAGATAGATAGCTTGCAAATACTTTGTCCCATTCCACAGGCTACCTCACATATAGATTCAACTGATATCTGACAAAGGAACTGAGAACGCTTGAGTGAGAAAAGAATCTCTTGAATAAATGATTTTGGGTAAACTAATAATTACACATGAAGACTGAAACTGGAGCCTGATCCTCCACCACTCACAAAATTTTATATGGGAATATGTTCAAGATTTAGACATAAGCCCTGAAATCTAAAACCCCCTAGAAGAAAACATAGGGAAAAAATCTCTTTGACATTAGCCTTTGCAAAGATCATTTGGGTATGACACCAAAAGCAAAAGGAAACACTTCAGATTGCTAAGTGACAGTCTCAGAGAACGAGCGGGCTTACACAGGAGGCCTGCCTTGGATGACCACAGATGAGAAGGCTTCTGCATATGTCCACTAAAATCTCAACAGTTTATGTAGAATGCTTAACGGGGTTTGACCATATTCAGTCCAAGTGGGTTTCCCCAGTGGCTTGGCGGTAAAGAATACACCTACAGTGCAGGAGATCAGGAAACGTGGGTTTGATCCCTGGGTCGGGAAGATCCCCTGGAGGAGGGCATGGCAACCCACTCCAGTATTCTTGCCTGAAAAACACCACACACAGAGGAGCTCGGTGGTCCACAGTCCATAAGGTCACAAAGTGTTGGACATAACTGAAGCAACTGAATATGAGCAGTCTCAACTACACCTTGCACTTTCAAGGCTCTGTCCCTGAAACAATTCCTAGTGTGGAAATGGTGGGTGGGACAAACATTCCAAGGACAAGAGAGACGGTAAGGAGACCAACTGCATGGGTCCAGCTTGCAGGTGACCCATCTATCATGTCCTCTTTATGACCTACTCCAACAAGAAAGGACTACATCAAACTAAAAAGTTTCAGCCAACAAGAGAAACAATCAACTAGATATTTTAATTAAAAATTTCTAAAAAATGCATAAAATCTAGATCAAGACTCTAGCAAAATGATAATGGCTATAGGGAAAGAGGAATAAACAGAGAACAATTTGAAGAAACAGCATGAAATTAAAAGATACACAGATGAACATAACTTGGGATAACACCAAATAATATACACAAATTTTGAAAATAAAATGCTATTAGTTTGTTATTAAAGAATGAAATGATAATTATCTAAAGGGCTCAAAAAGTAGAAGGCAATGGAGAAAATATGTCAGGCTTCATAGGGAAACTGGGTACGTATCTTCGACAACATTACTGAATACTATAGTAAAGTAAAGTCGCTCAGTCGTGTCTGACTCTTTGGACAGAGGAGCCTGGTAGGCTACAGTCCATGGGATTTTCCAGGCAAGAGTACTAGAGTGGGTTGCCATTTCCTTCTCCAGGGGATCTTCCGGACCCAGGGATTGAACCCAGGTCTCCAGCATTGCAGACAGACGCTTTACCGTCTGAGCCACCAGGGAAGCCCCAAATACTATATGTGAAACTAAAAGCTACACCCTCTACTCACAGTGGTGCAAACTTCAACATACAGAGAAAAACTTTTTATCTTCCCACCCACTTTCCTTCACTTCTCAGTTCCTTTAAGAGAGGTTTAGCGTCCACATACATTCCCACACGTTAAAAAAAAAAAAAATCAATAGATATTTTAATAGCTATCTAATTGAACTCAGTTCAGTCCAAATGCGTCAGTGGGTCAATGAGGAAGAAAAAAAAAAAACAGCTTGTCACTAAAAGACTTCACAATGAACATTTTTTTTTCAAGTTTGAACCAAACCGTAAATTAAAATAGAAATTCTAATGAGTTAAAATAAATGTGACTTTTCAAATGTGCCTCCATTTTTTCTTTTGGAAGAGCCTCAGGTTTTCATAATTAACTGTATTTGAAGGAAAATAACTGCCAGTCCAGTATTTGCTACCTATGAATATTTTGGTCATGCAAATAACAAATACCTTTAAAAAATCCTCAATATCTCATTCCTAGATACCATGAAGTTTTGCACTTTAAGAGACCAAACTCAAATGAAACACAGTAATTGTATGACCAACCTAGGAAGATAAGAGAAATTATGACAATATATTCCAATATAATAGCATGAAGCCTTCAGTCAATGAAAAACAATTATTCATATTACTAGGCTTCTCTGATAGCTCAGTTGGTAAAGAATCCGCCTGCAATGCCAAGAGACCGCAGTTCAATTCCTGAGTTGGGAAGATCCACTGCAGAAGAGAAAGGCTACCCATTCCAGTATCCTGGCCTGGAGAATACAGTCCATGGGGTCGCAAAGAGTCGGGCATGACTTAGTGACTTTCACTTTCATATTCATATTACTGAACATGTGTAAATATTCTCCTGAATAGTGAGACAGCCTTTCATCATCACAAGACGCAGAATTTCCAAGCATTATATTTGGACAAAACATTCTATAGAAGCTTTTTTACTTTGTATGTCTGACTTCAGATGTGAGCAAATTATTCATAAAATACCTCCCATCCACTGTACATTTTTCCCATGAGTTATTAGCCAAATTTTATCACAGGCAATCTTTAAATATAATTCAATTCAAAAGCCTAATTCAAGATTAGGATTTAGCCATGATGTGTGACTAGACTCAATTTCATCCCAACTGAGTTTCTATTAAATAAGAATAAAATATTTAAATAAAAAGTACTATGTCTTCACCTAGGGTAACTCATAATGTGTATAACATCTAATATTGATATACTGAAAAATAACTATCTTTAATCTTCTCTGAAAATTAAATCAAAATAATTCTGACATGAGTGCCAAAAGTTTTCATCCAGCATCTACCATTTCCAGTCACATGACCTTTGATAAGTTTTTATTCTTTCTCAAAACTGAATTTGCATATCTGTAAATAAGTAAAATTTGCATATCTGTAAAATAAAATTAATAGCCCTACATACTCTTTAGATTTGAGGATAGAACAGATCATGTATTTCAATCCAGTTTATATATTATCATTTGTTGTGTAACCCTGATTTATAATGATGATTTAAGCTTTACTCCAATCAGCACGACCAATTCTCACCGCCAGTGAGGAAACAAGCTGGCAGTGGCAAAGGCAGTGAAGAGCAGGCAATTCCACAATGTGTATTCAGGCAGCGGGATCTCATAGAAACTTTCTTCTCTGTACCTCTGCAACTGCACTGAATTTTTTATCATATAAGCACGCCGAGCAATAGCAGAAGTCGTAGTAGTTGGGGTTGTTATCAGTAAATACACACAGATGGAAAGAGAGCAAAAGTACCAAATTTGTACAGTCACTGTGCTATGTGCATCCTATATACACAGAGAGAAGATGAATAGATTAATAAAAGCCAGTTGTGATTGCAAAGATATTCTGCAATACAGCTGAAGAGACGACCATGGACACGTATAACGTGTATGAAACCACAGGAGTGTGGTAGAGGTTAATCCCACAGAGTCAGGAAGACTTGGATTCTCTTCCCAGCTCTGGCAAAGAAAGCCTATCTTTTTAACCTTAGACAATGTATTTTGTATATCTAACCTTCATAGATCTTTTTCCTGTACATGCTGCTCACAAACGTGATTTCTTATTACTTATTCAAAATTAAGAAACCAACATATTAATATAATAAAGTAGCTTGGCTAAGACATACTATATGACCTGTCAAATGATGAGTTGTTTACAAGATTCTTGATAAGTTTTCAGCACTTTGGGGAAAAAGGAATATAAAAGCTGAAGAAAATTGCTCTACACATGAGTTTTCTACAATAAATAAGATTATACATTAAAGAGTGAATAAATTCAAACTATTATTAGTATTTAAAAATAGTTTGATCGAATTACAGAGAATAAAATGCATCAATCCAAACACATTTTAGATGTACTTCTGTTCTCTAACCAATGGAAATATACAGTCACATTTTACGGCACCTCAGTTCAGTCGCTCAGTCGCGTCTGACTCTTTGCGACCCCATGGACTGCAGCACACCAGGCCTCTCCGTCCATCACCAACTCCTACAGTTTAACCAAACTCATGCCCATTGAGTCGGTGATGCCATCCAACCATCTCATCCTCTGTTGTCCCCTTCTCCTCCTGCCCTCAATCTTTCCCAGCAACAGGGTCTTTTCAAATGAGTCAGCTCTTCGCATCAGGTGGCCAAAGTATTGGAGTTTCAGATTCAACATCAGATCTTCCAATGAAAACTCAGGACTGATCTCCTTTCAGATGGACTGGATGGATCTCCTTGCACCCCCAGGGACTTGCAAGAGTCTTCTCCAACATCACAGTTCAAAAGAATCAATTCTTCGGCACTCAGCTTTCTTCACAGTCCAACTCTCACATCCATACATGACCACTGGAAAAACCATAGCCTTGACTAGATGGACCTTTGTTGGCAAAGTAATGTCTCTGCTTTTTAATATGCTGTCCAGGTTGGTCATAACTTTCCTTCCAAGGAGTAAGTGTCTTTTAATTTCATGGCTGCAGCCACCATCTGCAGTGATTTTTGAACCTAAAAGATAAAGTCTGCCACTGTTTCCCCATCTATCTGCCATGAAGTGAAGGGACAAGATGCCATTAGTTTTCTGAATGTTGAGCTTTAAGCCAACTTTTTCAATCTGCTCTTTCACTTTCATCAAGAAGCTCTTAAGTTCCTTTTCACTTTCTTCCATAAGGGTGATGTATCTGCATATCTGAGGTTATTGATATTTCTCCCAACAATCTTGATTCAAGCTTGTGCTTCATCCAGCCTAGCATTTCTCATGATGTACTCGGCATATAAGTTAAATAAGCAGGGTGACAATATACAGTCTTGACGTACTCCTTTTCCTAGTCGAAATCAGTCTGTTGTTCCATGTCCAGTTCTAACTGTTGCTTCCTGACCTGCATACAGATTTCTCAGGAGGCAGGGCAGATGGTCTGGTATTCCCATCTCTTTCAGAATTTTCCACAGCTTATTGTGATCCACACAAAGGCTTTGGCATAGGCAATAAAGAAGAAATAGATGTTTTTCTGGAACTCTCTTGCTTTTTTGATGATCCAGTAGATGCTGGCAATTTGATCTCTGGTTCCTCTGCCTTTTCTAAAACCAGCTTGAACATCTGGAAATTCATGGTTCACGTATTGCTGAAGCCTGGCTTGGAGAATTTTGAGCAATTACTTTACTAGCATGTGAGATGAGTGCAATTGTGCGGTAGTTTGAGCATTCTTTGGCATTGCCGTTCTTTGGTATTGGAATGAAAACTGATCTTTTCCAGCCCCATGGCCACTGCTGAGTTTTCCAAATTTGCTGGCATACTAAGTGCAGCACTTTCAAAGCATCATCTTTTAGTATCTGAAGTAGCTCAACTGGAATTCCATCACCTCCGCTAGCTTTGTTCATAGTGATGCTTCTTAAGGCCCACTTGACTTTACATTCCAGAATATCTGGCTCTAGGTGAGTGATCACACCTTCATGATTATCTGGGTCCTGAAGATCTTTTTTGTGTATTCTTGCCACCTCTTCTTAATATCTTCTGCTTCTATTAGGTCCATACCATCTCTGTCCTTTATTGAGCCCATCATTGCATGAAATGTTCCCTTGGTATTTCTAATTTTCTTGAAGAGATCTCTAGTTTTTCCCATTCTATTGTTTTCCTCTATTTAGTTGCACTGATCACTGAGGAAGGCTTTCTCATCTCTCCTTGCTATTCTCTGGAAGTCTGCATTCAAATGGGCATATCTTTCCTTTCCTCCTTTGCTTTTCACTTCTCTTCCTTTCACAGCTATTTGTAAGGCCTCCTCAGACCTACACAAAAGACGTACACCTACATACAGTCTGCTTTAGGTTTTTTAAATGCATTGTTAAGTACAGAACTGAGATAACAACCATTTAATGTTACTATAACCCTGACACTTGGTTGTATTAAAAAGTAACAGTGCAAGAACTGGTCATATTGGTCCATTTTAACTTGTCAGCAACAAATGCAATTTAAAATTGTTATCCAAATAATGCCCAATTGAAATTTTTTGATGTGGTTCAAATCTATTTCACTGCATAAGAGCAAATCAAAGCATTCCAATTGTTTTCTTTTTAAAATTTCTGTTTATATCAAGCTAACAAAAGACCTTGATTGGAATAATTAGGATTATTAAATTCAATTTATGGTTTCAGGAACTATATAATTTCTTATGTTCATCACTTTTAACACATGATTGAAGGCCTGATTTCTTTTAATGCTACTTTCCTCTTTTTTCCCTTCTTTGTCCACTACTATAGTACCTTAAACTATGTTTTCTAAAAGTTTTTCTTTAAAGGATTCCCCAATATGCTTGAAATCTGGAGATGAAAATTTTAAGTAGCAAAGGAAAATAACTTACACATAGTTTAGGAAAAGAACAATGGATTTCAAAAAGAAGACACACAAAGTATGTTTTATTTGTGGTTTGATACAAAGACTCTCAGTGAACAATTTTCATTACTTGATATTCTGACTCAAATAATCCAAATGTTATTTCTAAAAATATCTGATTTATAACATATCCTTTCACCCACCTATGCTTGCAAAAAGCTCACAATATAGTTGAGGTAAAGACTACTGAACATAAAATTGATGCCTATGAGGACTTCTGGTCAAATATTTTCAGGTTCACATCCTTATATCCATTCTACTATTAAAGAAATATATCCAAATATATTATTAGAAACAAAAATATAAATAGATTTTAATCATTTTTGAAAGCAGCCTTAAAGTAAAACAAGAAAAAGCAGAAATACAGTAACAAATATGGATGCATACTCCTAATAAAGGATACACAAAACAAAACTACATAAAAATTTCTAAAATAAGGAGGTGACAAAGCCTATGCAATTCAAATTACTAATCAAAGAAGCTTGCATCATATTATTACATAGAAATTTGAGAAAAGCAGCATTAATGAGAATAATGAGAAACTATAAGAAATAAAATAAACAGAGAGAACAAACTTAGATCATACATGTTGTGTGTTCTGATAAGCATTAAAATGGTTACTTATTGAGACAGTTAAGTTTTCAATGAACTGATAGTCTATAAAAGAGACCCACATGTTGACAGGCAATTTTAAAGGCAGTATAAGTATTCTATAGAACTCTGGGAGAGCACAGTGTGACCCCCAACAGTCTGGTGCAAAGGGTCAAAGAAGCTTCCTAAAGTCAGTGTATGTTAAGTAGAGGAAAATAAAATAGTTGAATTTATCGGGATGGGGAATACATGTAAATCCATGGCTGATTCATGTCAATGTATGACAAAAACCACTACACTATTGTAAAGTAATTAGCCTCCAATTAATAAAAATAAATGAAAAAAAAATAAAGAAAAGGAGACTAGTCCATGGAGAAATGCAGAGGGAACAAGTTGGGTAAAGCCTTGGAGAGATGGGGAAGCAAGCACGAAGCACTTGGGCACTTTAAAGCACAACTTTAGCATCTCCTACAAATGGTGAAGACTGGGAGGAGAGGAGGGACAAGGAATCGAAAAGAGAGACTGAAGAGACAAATAATCCAGTTATGCTGAATTAGAGCTTTTATTTCCTGAAAAAATAAAAAAGAATTGAATGTATTTACACAAGAGGGACAAGTCTTAATACGGTCTAGAAAGAGTTCTCTGGTTACACAGCGTAGCACAGGAACTAGAGACAAGAAGAAAGAAGCAGAGTTATATAAAAACCATGTAAGAGATTAAGATGATCTAAAGTATAAATTAACCTTTAAACTCTGGCTTTGCCATTTGAAAATGAAGTTCAGAAAAACACAAATTTCAATCTCTCATGGAAACAAAATGTTCACATTCATAATTTCAAGCGTTTTAAGTTTTCATCAATTGCATTGCATAACGGCATAGCTGTGTCTAAGAAGACACTTTCTCCTTTACAGAGATGCTTGACACATTACTTCCTGATAAATCTTGGTGTGTCTATAATATCTTGGTAGGTTCTCCATCTCCTTGATTTGTTAGCACATGAAAAGATAGGAAACATGCATTTACAAAGCATATTAGTCAATCACAGTATAAATCATAAAGGGAGTAGGATATTTATAACATTAAAAATTCATTGCTTCATATTGTTCATATTGCTTCATATTCACAATATTGCATATTGTGCAAATATTGGTACAATAAAGTGCCTAGGAAAAACTCTGCTGATAAGTTCTGTACAATGGAAATTATGTATGCATATATGTGTACATATATATGAATAACAATATAATGCTCTGGAATTCCATGATTCATATCTTTATGGGGTAAGATTTATTGAATGAATGTCAGTGTACATTATTATGAAAATAGCATAACTAAGAAAAGACACTCATAAACATGACAGTACTCTAGAATAAAGCCAAATCAATACTGACATTGAGATCAAGATATATTAATAATGAAGAAGACAGCAAAATAAATAATTCAGAGAACACTAAGATAATTTTTGTACTAGTTCCCAACTTAAAAAAAAAAAACATTTAATTACTACTTAGCAACCAGTACACTTTGACACATAATCTTACAAATTATCTTAGGAAGTACAGGTCAAGTCATTCTAGAAGATATATTCTAAATAAAGGTAAAATAAAATTATATAGAATGTAATATCTCACATAAATCTGCTTTTCTTCATTTTCACTTTCATTACCCTAATAGAAGCTGAAGTTGAATGGTTCTCTGAAGATCTACAAGAACTTCTAGAACTAACACTAAAAAACTAACCAACTAACTAAAAATATGACCAAAAAAAAAAAAAAAAGCTGTCCTTTTCATCACAGGAAACTGGAATGCAAAAATAGGAAGCCAAGAGATACCTGAGATAACAGGCAGTTTGGCCTTGGAGTACAAATGAAGCACAACAAAGGCTAATAGCATTTTGCCAAAAGAACGCACTGGTCATAGCAAACAACCTCTTCCAACAACACAAGAGGCGACTCTACACATGAACATCACCAGATAATCAATACTGAAATCAGATTGATTATACTCTTTGTAGCTGAAGATAAAAGAAGCTCCATACAGTCAGCAAAAACAAGACTGGGAGCTGACTGAGGCTCAGATCATGAACTCATTGCAAAACTCATTAGACTTAAATTGAAGAACACAGGGAAAACCACTAGGCCATTCAAGTATGACCTAAATCAAAATCCCATTGATTATACAGTGGAAGCAACAAATAGATTCAAGGGATTAGATCTGATAGAGTGCCTGAAGAACTATGGATAGAGGTTCATAACACTGCATGGGAGGCAGTGATCGAAACCATCCCCAAGAAAAAGAAATGCAAAAAGGCAAAATGGTTGTCTGAGGAGGCCTTACAAATAGCTGAGAAAAAAAAAAAAAAAGAGAGAGAAGCAAAAGGCAAAGGAGAAAAGGAAAGACCTATCCATCTAAATGCAGTGTTCCAGAGAATAGCAAGGAGAGAGAAGAAAGTCTTCCTACGTGATGGATACAAAGAAACAGAGGAAAACAATAGAATGGGAAAGACTAGAGATCTCTTCAAGAAAATGGGAGATACCAAGGGAACACTTCATGCAAAGATGAGCACAATAAAGGACAGAAACAGTATGGGCCTAACAATTAAGAAGAGGTGACAAAAATACACACAGACATGCTAGAGTGTGAAATCAAGTGGGCCTTAGGAAGCATTAACACGAACAAAGCTAGTGGAAGTGATGGAATTCCAGCTGAGCAAATTCAAATCCTAAAACATGATGCTGTGAATGTGCTACACTCACTATGCAAGAAAATTTGGAAAACTCAGCAGTGGCCACAGGACTGGAAAAGGTCAGCTTTCATTCCAATCCCAAAGAAAGGCAACGCCAAAGAATGCTCAAACTACTACACAGTTGTACTCATCTCACATGCTAGCAAAGTAATACTCAAAATCCTTCAAGACAGGCTTCAACAGTACGTGAACTGAGAACTTCAAGACGTACAAGCTGGACTTAGAAAAGGCAGAGGAACCAGAGATCAAATTACCAACATTCACAGGATCACAGAAAAAGCTAGAGAATTCCAGAAAAACATCTACTTTCACTTCGCGGACTATGCTAAAGCCTTTTATGTAGATTAGAAGAAATTGTGGAAATTCTTAAAGAGATGGGAATACCAGACCACCTGACCTGCCTCCTGAGAAATCTGTATACAGGTCAATAAGTAACAGTTAGAACTGGACATGGAACAATAGACTAATTCCAGATTGGGAAAGGAATATGTCAAGGCCGTTTGTTGTCACTCTGTTTATTTAATTTATATGCATAGCACACCATGAGAAATGCTGGGTTGGATGAAGCACAAGCTTTAATCAAGATTGCTGGGAGAAACATCAATAACCTCAGATATGCAGATGACACCACCCTTATGGCAGAAAGCAAAGAGGAACTAAAGAGCCTCTTGATGAAGGTGAAAGAGGAGAATGAAAAAGCTGGCTTAAAACTCAACATTCAAAAAATGAAGATCATGGCATCCAGCCCCATCACTTCATGGCAAATAGACGGGGAAACAATGGAAACTGACAGACTAATTTCTTGGGCTCTAAAATCACTGCAGATGGTGACTGCAGCCATGAAAGTAAAAGACGCTTGCTCCTTGGAAGAAGAGAAATGACAAACCTAGACAGCGTATTAAAAAGCAGAGACATCACTTTCCTGACAAAGGTCGGTAGAGTCAAAGCTATGGTTTTTCCAGTAGTCGTGTATGGATGTGAGAGCTGGACAATAAAAAAGGCTGAGGGCCAAAGAAATTATGCTTTTGAACAGTGGTGCTGGAGAAGACTCTTGAGAGCCCCTTGGACATCAAAGTAATCAAACCAGACAATACTAAAGGAAATCAGTCCTGAATACTCCCTGCAGGGAGTGATGCTGAAGCTGAAGCTCCAATAGGTTGGCCACCTGATGCAAAGAACTGACTCACTGGAAAAGATCCTGATCCTGGGAAAAATTGAAGCCAGGAGCAGATGCCAGGTTGGATGGCATCATCGACTCAATGGATGTGAGTTTGAGCAATCTCTGGGAGATGATGAAACAGAGAAGCCTGGCATGTTGCAGTCCAAGGGGTCACAAAGAGTCACATACGACTGAGTGACTGAACATCCACCCTAACAGAGGCCACGGTCTTCCCTCACGCAGATACCTTAAACTTTTTCTCAATTAAATATTTCCACCACCATCCTAAGGATAAAATCCAAACTGCTAAAAACAATTTGTAAAGCCCTTCATAATACTGTATATCCTTTACAAAGTCTCCATTTCATTTTTGCTTTTTCTTTTATACCAGTACTGCCTTATTGGAGTATAACTGATACACAATAAAGCACATATATTGGAGGTGAACAATTTGATCAGTTCCGAGATATGTATACTAGCTTAAAATCATAACCATGCTAAATACAATGAAGACATCTTCATTCCCCAAATTTTCCTTGTTCCTCTCCCTATCACCCTACCTCATGAAATATGATGCAGTTATCGATCTGTTTTTCTGTTGATAGAGATGAGTTTGCAGTGCTTAGACTTTTAATAAATGGAATCATATAATAGTTACTATTTTTATCCTGCTTCTTTCACTTAACCTAAATAATTTTGAGATTCAGCCATGTGGTTAATCTATCAGTTTATTTTTACTGCTGAGTACTAATGTATGGAAGTACCATAATATGTATATGCATTCACCTGTTTATGTATATTTAGACTGTTCCCCATTTTAGCTATTATGAATAAAGCTTCTACAAATATTTGTTTAAAAGGCTTTGTACAGATGCACATTTTTATTTTTGTTTAGTAAATAACTAGGAGTGGAATAGCTGTGTTCTATGGTAGATGCATATTTAACACTTTAAGAAAGCGTCAAGTTGTTTTCCAAAATTGCTGGACCATTTTACAGTTCAATCAATTATTACTTCAGTTGCTCCCCATATGTTTCCGAGGCACTTCAGCCAGAAAACACAGAAAAGGTCAAGTATACAGTAAAGGTGTTTTTTTTTTTTTTCCAAAACTCAGCTGAAACTAGATTTTAATACCCAAATATGATAAAAATGAATATATTTTTACTTAAATAGTGAGATTAGCAGTTATTCAACATTTCAATTACATTTAAAATAAATCAATTCCAAATAAAATCTCAGCAAATGCAGCTTCACTCAGAATATATTTGAGTTTCACACACGTAGGCACTTCAATTTTTTTTCTTATCCTGGCCGCAAGCCCTTGGAGGCACAGCAGACTTCTCTCAGTCATTTTCATACTAAAAAAAGGGTTCATAGATATTTAGTTGTTATCCTTTTAACAGTCAGACACCCTTCAGGATCATTCCCCTGAAATTTTCATCCAAGTATTGCTACCCTATTTTTCAGGTGCTTTGCTGAATATGGTGCTTCTCTACTGTAATACAATCTCCTTAAGCTACACTCCAGGAAGCTAGGTACAGACTCCTTTACATACTAAGATACCCCCAAATATAGGAGTTCCTGTCACCATCTCACTGGAATAAATCTGACAAAACATTGCAAGGATAACCCTATTGCCCTTCTTTTTCTATACACTGTTCTCCTTCCAGCTCGTTGACGTTAGCACTAGTTCATCTGGTATAATTTAAATATTTTTGTTTTTCTTCATTTCTATAAGTTTCTTCCCTACATGGTGGTAATTAAATATCATCACTCAAAAAAGACTCCTGACTCAGGTGACAGCTTTCTTTACACACTAAAGGAAAGACTGAAAATAAAAATTCATTGTTAAAATTTCAAAATAGTATTCCTCTGCAGTTCTAAAGATGGCAAATACTTTGGTTGTGCAAGGATACATATACTTCTACAGGATTTCTAGACCCAGTTATCTACTGTAAATTATTTTTCCAGGATGGACAATAAGTATATGTGTAGCTAATTTCCAGAAGGGTCCTCCTTACTTGCATACCTACCCCAAAGGCCAAGCCTCCATCCTGTGGAAAGAACTTTGTGGAATCTGAGCAATGACGAGAAAGCAAATGCCTTTCCTTAAACCAAAGCTTTCATGAACTGGCGCCCTGGCTAAAATCTCCTGCCGTGTGCTTCTTCTCCCCACACCTCTGTTTATGTTTGGAAAAGGCAGTGGTACCTTGGCTCTACTGAGACTACAAAAGCCCCCCTTTCTCCTCCCTGTTTCCCAAGTTCTCCCTAGCTTAGCTGAATGTCCACATTACTTGCAGGAATTTATTCACTGTGAAATTTTTGGTTTTATTACAAACAAAACCGAAAGAAGGAAGCGTCCACTCCCTCTAGCAGTTACTGGAACCCTTCTCAGGGTAAGCAGTATTCTTCCTGGTCTAGCTGTGGAGTCAGGTCTCTGCTAATATATCAGTCTGTTCTGTCATGTCCCAGGGGACCTGTGCTTGATGTGTTCTCAGGTCTCAGAGAAAGTGTTCAGTTATTGGAAGCAGAGTTGAGATGAATTGCCTCAGCCATTCTAAAACATGTGCTCGCTATCCGTACCTTCCTCTTATCACCTTGTATCTACCCTCTCAAATTCACTCTTATAATTGTCCAGGAGTATTTCAAAGATCAATAATGATTTCTAAGACTTCATCTTATCTGTGCACAACACTTTTTTTCACAGGGTGACAGCTATTGCTTGAAGATAACCTGACTTTGTAATTCTGATCTATTCTGACCCTGGTATAGATATACACCTCATGTCCATTCTTAGAATTTTGGACACAGGTCACATATAATAGGTGTATACTTCACACTGTCTTCATAATGCAGCTATTAAACAAACCACAGTACAAACAAACCTACATTTATTCTCCTGAAAACTCCATTTCTAACTCTTAAATACATGTGCATTCAGCCTGAGAGCACCACAGTAATAGCCTAGCTATTTTAAAGCACATTCAAGTCAAATACACTTACAAATACATTTTGGGATTAAACTAATAAGACGATTGGTGTATGTGTGTGTTTGTGTGTGTGTGTGTGTGTGCTCACTCGTGTCCAACTCTTTGTGACTCCATGGGCTGTAGCCCACCAGGCTTCTCTGTCCATGGAATTCTCCAGAGAAGAATGCTGGAGTGGCTTGCCATGCCCCCCTCAGGGGATCTTCCTGATCCAGGGGTCAAACCCACATCTTATGTGTCTCCTACATTGGCAGCCAGTGGCTTTATCACTAGCATCACCTGGGAAGGCCTAATAAGATGATAATAAATTTTAATCATAATTATTCAGGAATCTTCTGTTTTAGTTATGTCATTGATGGATGAATTACAGAAAACTCACATATGAGGAGTTTCACTATATCATGTAGTATTTATTACTTTCAGTGAGGTAGATATTATCTGTGTTACAGAGATAGAAAAATTAAAACTTAGCGAAGTCAACTATGTTTTCTACAGTTACCCATTGAATCAGTGGCTAGGACCTAGAGGTCTGTCAACTGTACCCAAAGCTCCTTTTTTTTCTGTCAGGTTCTAGTCATTTTGATTTAGATGAGATACACATGGGCCTGCTCCTTTTGGAAATTAGGAGGATTTTAAATCTATGGTTCAGAAAATTGAAATTCTGGAGTCTTGAGCAAGATATGCTAACCATCCCGTGCTCTAATTCCTGTTTCAGAAGATAAGCTGGCAGAAAACATAATATTTAAATGACCTTCCAACTGGACACTCCAAGATTTTATCCACTTTAGCAAAAGGAGAATATCGGCAAATAACAGTGATGTGGGAAGACATTTTATTCTTCATATTTTCATCAAACAGCATTTTCAAACTAGGTTGTGAGGAAGAGGAACAGAAATGAAAGGATATTAAAAAGATTTTTAAAAATGACTGCTAATATTGTATGTACACTGTCATATAGTTTAAATGTGTGAATAGAGGGGAAATGTGAGAGTTAAATGAAAAAGAGTCAGAAAGAAACAGGTTTGTATCTTCCTTCAAAAACCAGGGAAGAAGACAGTCACATGAGGGCTACTGTTTGCAGGGTGAAATTTCCTTTTTTTTTTTTTTTAATTGGGGGTGAGGAAAGGCATAGAGCAGAAAATACAAAACTCTAATTTTGGGAAGGAGAGAAAGTCAGAGAAAAAAAATGTAGGAAAATACCAGCAATGGAAATCAGAAAGAAAAAATCATCAGTCAGATATCAGGAAGCATAGGAAAAGCAGCAAAGTTTTATGGGCTATGATAACAACTGACTCATTGGAAAAGACCCTGATGCTGGGAAAGATTGAAGACGGGAGGAGAAGGGGATGACAGAGGATGAGATGGTTGGATGGCATCACCGATGTGATGGACATGAGTTTGAGCAAGCTCCGAGAGTTGGTGATGGACAGGGAAGCCTGGTGTGCTGCAGTCTATGGGGTCGCAGAGTCGGACACGACTGAGCAACTGAACTGAACTGAAGGAAGACTTAGAGGTCATAGACAATTTTTACAAGTGAGAAATTTAACAATGGGGGATTTCTTAAGTGCAGAGGTGAATGGTCATGTTAAATGCTATATACAATGTGGTTCTACATTTTAAACTAAGAACTCATTTCTTAGAGCTGCTTGTTTATTGCATGCTAAGAGAAAGTCAAAGGAAAGGAAACCTTCAAAAGTGCTCTGTATAGCACTTCCATGTATAAAAAAATCACTTTTATGATTATGCATAAAATATAGTTAACTAAAGTTCTTACTGCTTCTTGATTTCTTTTTTTCAAAGGCATGATAGAAAATGAAAAAGACAATTGCAAAAGGAAGAGTACAGAACTATTTTCTCAATGAAAAATAAAATATCCAAGATACACTGAAATGAAGAATTTCTTGGCCTTCCCATAAGCATTCAGCATTCATCAATGAAGACTTACCATAAAATCCCAAAGCACACAATACTTACCATGCCAAAATATTTTATTTATTTTTTAAAAATATGTAATGCAAAGATTCTCTGATTTTGTTCCCCAAACTCCCACGACTGCAGTCCCTGAAAAGAAGGTCAATAGAAGAGAGTAATGTTATCTGTGTCTAAGAAAACCCTTTGTGGGTACTATGGAACTATTCCAGATTTCAAGTTTTTCCCTATATGCATGAAAAATGTACAGGTGTGTGTGTATATGCATATACCAAGCAGTTTTATTTTTACTGAACATGAAAATGTACATGTTCAGAGATACATAGAATAGAAATATAAAGCCTCAATTTTCAAAGGTCTCCCTCAAATGGATTAAAATATAAAAACATATTTTCCTATTTGAACTATATATCCTTAACAAAGGCAACTGGTCTCATTTCAGTTCAGTCACTCAGTCCTGTCTGACTCTTTGCAACCCTGTGGATTGAAGCATGCCAGGCTTCCCTGTCCATTACCAACTCCTAGGGGCTTGCTCAAACTCATGTTCATTGACGTAGTGATGTCATCCAACCATCTCATCCTCTGTCATCCCCTTCTCCTCCTGCCTTCAATCTTTTCCAGCATCAGGGTCTTTTCCAGTGAGTCAGTTATTCGCACCAGGTGGCCAAAATATTGGAGTTTCAGTTTCAGCATCAGTCCTTCCAATGAATATTCAGGACTGATTTCCTTTAGGATTGACTGGTTTGATCTCCTTGCAGTCCAAGAGTCTTCTCCAACACCACAGTTCAAAAGCATCTATTCTTTGGCGCTCAGCTTTCTTTATTGTCCAACTCTCACATCCATACACGACTACTGGAAAAACCATAGCTTTGACTAAATGGGCCTTTGTTGACCCAGTAATGTCTCTGCTTTTTAATATGCTGTCTAGGATGGTCAAAGCTTTTCTTCCAAGGAGCAAGCGTCCTTTAATTTCATGGCTGCAGTCACCATCTGCAGTGATTTTGAAGCCCAAGAAAATAAAGTCTGTCACTGTTTCCATTGTTTTCCCATCTATTTGCCATGAAGTGATGGGACTGGATGCGATGATCATGTTTTCTGAATGCTGAGTTTTAAACTAACTTTTTCACTCTCTCCAGTCACCTTCGTCAAGAGGCTCTTTAGTTCTTCACTTTCTTCCATAAGAGTGGTGTCACCTGTGTATCTGAAGTTATTAATATTTCTCCTGGAAATCTGGATTCCAGCTTGTGCTTCCTTCACCCATCCTGGCATTTCACGTGATGTACTCTGCATATAAGTTAAATAAGCAAGGTGACAGTATACAGCCTTGATGTACTCCTTTCCTGATTTGGAATCAGTCCTTTGTTCCATGTCCAGTTCTGTTGTTTCTTGACCTGCAAAAAGATTTCTCAGGAGGCAGGTATTCCCATCTCTTGAAGAATGTTCCACAGTTTGTGGTGGTCCACACAGTCAAAGGCTTTGACATAATCAATAAAGCAGAAATAGATGTTTTTCTGGAACTCTCATTTTCGATGATCAAGCAGATGGCAATTTGATCTCTGGTTCCTCTGCCTTTTCTAAATCCAGCTTAAATATCTGGAAGTTCATGGTTCACATACTTTTGAAGGCTGGCTTGGAGAATTTTGAGCATTACGTTGCTAACATGTGAGATGGGTGCAATTGTGCAGTAGTTTGAACATTCTTTGGCATTGCCTTTCTTTGGGATTGGAATGAAAACTAACATTTTCCAGTCCTGTGGGCACTGCTGAGTTTAACAAATATACTGGTATACTGACTATTACCCTAGCTGTTTCTTATTCTGTGTGATTGATTTGGTGCTTTAGTGCTGTCCTATGGAAGATTCTGTATGGTGCAAATAGTCTATAACTGTGCTGTCTACTGTGGGAGCCTTTAGTCTGATGATTATTAAGCTACCGAGCACAGGAAATGTGGCTAGCATGACCAAAGAACTGAACATTTCATTTTAATAAGCATTAATATATTTAATATATGAGAAACACTGGGCTGGAAGAAGCACAAGCTGGAATCAAGAGAGAAATATCAATAACCTCAGATATGCAGATGACACCACCCTTATGGCAGAAAGTGAAGAGGAACTAAAAAGCCTCTTGATGAAAGTGAAAGAGGAGAGTGAAAAAGTTGGCTTAAAGCTCAACATTCAGAAAACTAAGATCATGGCATTTGGTCCCATCACGTCATGAGAAACAGATGGGGAAACAGTGGAAAAAATGTCAGACTATTTTTGGGGGCTCCAAAATCACTGCAGATGGTGATTGCAGCCATGAAATTAAAAGACACTTACTCCTTGGAAGGAAGGTTATGACCAACCTGGATAGCAAATTTAAAAGCAGAGACATTACTTTGCTGATAAAGGTCCGTCTAGTCAAGGCTATGGTTTTTCCAGTGGTCATGTATGGATGTGAGAGTTGGACTGTGAAGAAAGCTGAGCACCGAAGAATTTATGCTTTTGAACTGTGGTGTTAGAGAAGACTCTTGAGAGTCCCTTGGGCTGCAAAGAGATCCAACCAGTCTGTCCTAAAGGAGATCAGTCCTGGGTGTTCATTGGAAGGACTGATGCTGAAGCTGAAACTCCAATACTTTGGCCACCTCATGCGAAGAGCTGACTCACTGGAAAAGACCCTAATGCTGGGAAGGATTGGGGGCAGGAGGAGAAGGGGATGACAGAGGATGAGATGGCTGGATAGCATCACTGACTCGATGGACATGTGTTTGGGTAAACTCTGGGAGTTGGTGATGGATAGGGAGGCCTGGCGTGCTGTGATTCATGGGGTCGCAAAGAGTCAGACGTGACTGAGCGACTGAACTGAACTGAATATATTTATGTTTAAATAGCACATTTGAATTGGTTAATGTGGAAATGATTTTGGCAGCCCTCTTTTCCTAACTTGTCATTTCCTACTCTGCTTTGAAACCTGCATAGTTTCCTTTCTTTCATGCTTTCAATCTCTTCATTTCATCCTCTGTATCAGCACCCAAATATACACTGGCCCAGAAGCAAATCTTTGAATAATTATAATCATTTATTATCAACAGAAAATTTGTCAAGTAATTGATCTTTGCTCCAGCTTCAAATCACTTAGAATGTCATTACAGATGTCCTGTAATAGGGTAAGAGGGGTAGTCAACCAAAACAAAATTGTGCATGGAGGACATGTTATAAATTCATAAATCCTGAGACTATCAGACAACCTTGTGCATCTCAGAATTCCCGTAAAGAAAGCAGAATGGGAGGAACTGAGACTTCCACCACAATGCAATACTTGAGTACTTTGATTTTTCCTTGCATTCCGGTTCTGTCTTTTTAAGTCTAAGTAGGTTCATAATACTTATATTATTATATATCACATTTTAGAAGATCATAACACAAATAACTTTCAGATATTGTCATCATATAAACACAAACATGTATTCCATCTAAAAGTCAGCTTTCTGGTCAATAGCAGCACAATGTGAAACTACAATTCAAGCTCATTAAGTTTTTAGCTTGATGTTTCCAATGATAATCAAGTCATCTAGGAAACACGTGATAAAATAACTCAGTGACATATTGTAGACAAATAAAATTGAAATTAATTTCCAATATCCATAATGATAGTGATAAGAAGAATAGAAAACTGGTAAAAACAGTATGATACTAATCTATTCAGAAAGCAGTTTAAAAATATTTTTAACCTAAAATTTTATATTTTCTCACATTTGGAAATTGTTTGATAAAGATGAAAAGGCAATTCCAACATTACATTATTGACTGTTGCCCTCTTGTTCATCTCTTTAAACAATTTGTATGACTTAAAGAGACAGTCTCAATATTAACAGTAATTATTGCCCCAAACATTATGGTTTCGACTCTTCTCACAAGTTACTGATGATACCAGTTCACAATGTTAATATTGCTTTGAGTTTACCATTTTGTAAAATACACAAAGAGCACCAAAATAGAAGCTACTTCTGTTTACTGAATAAATGGATATCGTTATATACTTAAAGGAGTAGCTTAAATACTCCAACTCTATATTCTTTCAAACATTCTTCTGAAAATATGACAGTGCAGAAATAATCTTGATATAAAGATCAGACCATGATATAAAATATACATTCTATTCCATCGTCTATCATAATATAATTCAAAATTTCCCAATTTTTCCTATATAATTTCTTGGTCACAAAGCAATTATTTCTATTATAGGAGAAGCTTCCAGTAACTTTAACAAATTGCAGCATAAGATTTGTAGGAATCACAGGAATTATAAAATTCTCAAATGAATCAAGCATCTGAGTAAGACTTTTTATTTCCTGAGAAGAGATGACTTTTTCACAGCTACAATGAGAAGCTTTTAGATAAAATGAGAAGACATTTTAGCAGCAGGATTCCATGCTCTTGTGGCAGTTAATATATAGCCAGTGTTGTGGTGACCCAATATTCAAGGAAACTTATTAAGGAAATGTTTGTGCTTCTCCTTTGCTCTACAAAGTGAAAAGGAAGAAGAAGGGTAGTGAGGAAAAGAAAATGTAAGATAAACCAGAAGATACCCTCAGAACAAAAAAAGGCATGTTTTTAGACAGCAGAATAGTGTATTATGATAATGCTGCAAATTCTTATATTCATTATGTGAGTATGTTAGAAATACAGACTTATTACCAAAGACATTATTCCTCTATCTACTATCTAACATGAACAATTTATTCAACTACACAATTAAGAGCATGAATTTCTAGAAGTGCTGACATTTTTTGGATGGAGATCTCAATAAAAAACAAATGTTGTTTTCAATAACTACACATCTAAGGAGAAGAATTCTGCTATTATAACTTGGCAGAGAACACATAAAGAAGAATCTGCTGATAAAAGCTGAAAACTACCTCAAAGTGATGACAGCTGTCTCTATATTTTAATCTCATTATCTTAAGTATTTTTTCTAAATTTATGCATAATTTAAAGTAGAATAAAAGTGTTGCAAAATATCTAAAACATAATAATCTGAAAAGAATTAAACTTGCACTAATCAATGATATTAACAATGTTATTTACTTTTTATCAACACATACTCTCATTCCTCGAATTAGAATGTACAGTTGTACAAAAGTGATGAAAACAAGCCCTCACACTTATATAATAATGCTTCCCAATATACAAGATCTTATGTATACATCACCTTTTTTTATCCTCCAAACAGTTATGGGAGGCAAATATTACTCCACTTAAAAGTAGATGCAAATTTAGGGTCAGCCAGTTAGTCTGCAAATAGCCAGTTTCTCTCATTTAAATAACAAAGTCTCAACACTAGTGATTTTTCCATAGTGCTCACATGTATTTTGTTGATATTTTATTGAATATATGGCACAGAAATTCAGTGGGTATAAAATATTTAGAATTTTTAAAAATAATGATAACATGCAACCATTACAATACTGTATTTCTAATAAAATTTATTGTTAGAACATTAGATTTAAACACAAGACTGGTCCCCATTGTTAAAGAGACAACATTTTGTTATTGATGAAACTGGGTTAAAATATTCTGAAAACTTTGGCTACTCCCTCTGTTCTTTTGGAATGACATTCTTTCACATTAACTTAAATACAGGGCACACCTAACTTCAGAAGTGTGCAAGTGTAATCTTTCATTGCAGGCAGATTCTTTACCAGCTGAGCCACAAGGGAAGCCCTCCTCCAAAAATAGAGTATCTAGAAGAATCGGGAATGCCAATCACAAACTCAGGAATTTTAAGCAACTTTATACACTAAACATAAGTATCTACATTTTCTTTTTAAGAATCTTCAAACTGTCATTTGAAATACATGGAAGCAAAATCATTAAATAAACATATTCAGTATCACCCAACAAAAATAATTTTCTTATCTTTGAAGGTTTTTATTACGGTATACATTTCCCCCAAAACAGCTTTAAATAAAATACTTAAATTTGTGATAGTATAGGAACCCCCTCCTTAAAAATGTGCTATGCTTTAATAAGTTGTAGGTAAACTTGCAAAATACTCTTTCGAACAAGCTAAGTCACATATAATGAAATATCGCCATTTTTAACTCAAAAATACAGTTTAACTTAGTTTCTAAGCTATAAAAATACAGTTTACTTAGATTTTAGTGTTAGAAGCAAAGAATCATGTCGCACTGAAAGAAAAAGAAATAAAGACGCTGCACCCCATATGACCACATTAACAACATATGGTAAAATGGATATCAGTTAGAAGTAAAATCATCTGACTGGAGTAAATTCACACTAAGATGTACAGGACTGACATCATCTCACCCTGTAAGATTTATTTGTATTCTTACAGGAAGATCATTTTATCATAAAAGTATTAATTGGATTGTCCCTCAAATAGGTGTTAAAGTTTTCATTTTTAAGGTAATTTGTGAGAAAAATGTATTGGGGTGTTATGAGTTAGAAACGAGAAATACGTTTCTTCTTATGAATAGAATTTTGACATCAACTACCTTTGGCTCTTCCAAGTTTTTGCGTTTCTCCTTTGTTCGCTTTTGACCACACAGAGAACAACCATTAAGCTTTTCCACATTCCTCAGCATAGTAGTAACTCTCATTCTGGGAAAGATGAGATAAGGCAGAAATACATTTCTAAGTATAATTGCTTCTAAGTTCCTCAGCTTGTTTTCTGGGTCTACATCTCAGCCAATTGTCACCCAAAGTTTAAAGATTCATGTAACTCCATTGAACAGGAATTTCTACTTCTGTTAATAAAGAAAATATGACAAACCTATTTTATAGGAATGGACCACATTAAATATATTAATCATTACTTTCTCGAAATGTGTCTAGAATTCACATAAATAGTCTTTACGCAATATAATGAACATTTATTTCTGTGACAAATGAGTGATTTGAAATGTTAACTACAAAACAAAGCAAAAGCATGACTTTTCCAAAAAATGCCTTCAGGAAGCTCAGTGGTTCATAGTTAATTAGCATTATTTGACTTAGGAGAGGTCAGAGATCTTACAATTTGATATAGGCATTTCCATAAGGGTCTATTAATAAGACCCTCCCGTGAAATTACTGGAGGAATCTTCCATGTTACAGAATTATTTTGGCCAAAATATTTTTTTAAGAAATAAATATTTTAATGGTAATTTTTGCTTTTTAAAATAAACACCACTGATTTTTTTAAACTATTATTTTATAGCAGTAAAATCCGGTGACATTCAAATATAGTAATTAGAATTGCTTTAGTTATATGATACCACAGTGATAATAAGGTATTTAAAAATACTTTATTATCTCTTGACTGATCCCAAGGAAGATAAACTATTGTGAATGCAGTTTTATCTTTCCTTAATCGCCATGAAATAAAAGTAATAGGGATTTGGCTAAAAGGTACTGTCAATGTAGATAATCAATTGCTGTTTTAAAAAATCAATTGGTTCTATAAAAGTGCAAATTAACTTTTTTTTGATCATTAAACAACTACTCTCTATTGACTTTTTTCTTTTATACCTTTTGTTTCAGTTGCTTGGGATCAGATAATTTGTTAGTGCAGGCCCTTAGCACAACTTCAAAATAAACAAGCATATATGTCAATTAAGTCTGTATTTTAGAAAATGCCTTTGAAATTAAGGCAAATCTTTCATTCCTTAGGAATTTCCATTAACAGGATTCTCAAAAGTCTTTACTATCTAGCATCATATCTAGAAATGTGGTCAATAATCAGCAATTCTAGTATTCTTACACTATAATTGTGTGTATATGTGCATTTTTAAGTGACCCTGGCATAATAAGAAAAATGTATCAATATTCAGGAAAATGTTACATTTTAGTATTTCAATGGTATAAGCAATAAGGCTTGTACTAGTGAAACTAATATGTATTTAATCACATTATATAAACTATTGGCATATGTAACAACATTAAAGGCATTCTAAGATTGTAAACAGAAAATATTTAATATTTTCCAAAACTAAAATCCATCTGATTAGATGTTTACTTTCTTCAAAATGTACCTGAACAAAAGCAAGCTCACCATGTACTATATCTTAACTTATAAAGTCAGTTCCTACCATTAAAAAAAAAACCTGGGTATACTGTGCCAGTGACTAAAAATGCTTTAAGGAATATCTGTGATCTACAAGAAGTTTTTGGAACCTAAACATGTGAATTAGTGGATCAAAATACTACGATCACTAGAGTTGAGAAGGAAAAAAAGCCAATGTACTGCTTGTCAGGCAAAGCAATGCTGCATCACCTAAAAGAGAGTTAAGTGAAGCTCTCAGAATTACAAGTGGAAGGACTTAACATAGCCTTAAGAAGAAGTTTAGGGAAAGGGCTGTAAATCTGTCTTTGGGACTGGACATCATACTGCTTTAATCACAGAAGAGCATAGTTCTCACCAGGTCTAGAACGCAGTGCTTAGAGCTCAAGGTTACACTGCAGGCACATACTGACAGGCATGCCAAGAGGTAGATAATATTTTCTTTTTTCCTTTTTTTTTCTTTTTATTTTTCCCAATTATTTTTATTAGTTGGAGGCTAATTACTTTACAATATTGTAGTGGTTTTTGCCATACACTGACATGAATCAGCCATGGAGTTACATGTGTTCCCCATCCTGATCCCCCCTCCCACCTCCCTCCCCATCCCATCCCTCTGGGTCATCCCAGTGCACCAGCCCCAAGCATTTGTCTCATGCATCCACCCTGGACTGGCGATCTGTTTCACACTTGATAATATACATGTTTGACTTCTCATTTCTGATGCAAATATAACTCCATACTCACGGAAAAGAGGCTGTATATAATAGAAGGCCATGCAAGTATTTGTTTTTGTAATACACACAAGCACAAAGCAGGAGTCTACACTGCTGGGGAAATTTTCAAGTTGATAGTTCTGTGTAACATCCTCTGGATTAAGAAACAGAGTACCTACCCACATCTTGAAAATCAACCCTCATGGCCTTCCATGTCTCCGGCACTTAAAGGTAACTACTATTCTGACTTCTGTCATCATAGATAAATTTTGCCTATTCTTGAGCTTCACATAAATGGAATTATAAAATATATACTCTTTTGGATCTGGCTTATTTTTCACAATAATACACCTCGAAGAATTGTCCATGTTGTTTCATGTAGCCACAGTTCATTCCTTTGCAAGGTTGCTCAACATGTCTTTGTATAAGACATACTGCAATAACTATATCCATGTTTGCCTATCCATGAGGACATAAAAATACTTTCTGGATTTTCTTCTATAAGTTATATTGTTTTATGCTGCCAAAAACTAGGATAGCTCAAATGTTCATACAAACTTCCCATCAACTCCATTCCTGAAAGAATGGCAGGTAAAGGTTGTACAGCTCGTGGTGATTTCAAGTTCTCATGGAGTTGGTTACTACATCTTCTTCATCTTTCCTATGCGAGCTTTAGTTTCTCTGACTATGTCTCGTCAAGTAACGATGTCAGTTTTTCTGCTTCAGAGAATTTGAGTCCATGCAACCTTGAACATAGAAATAACCCTGAACTGAGTCCTACCGCAACATTTATTCCAGTGGGCCAAAATGAGTCTGTCAGCATCACCATCAGAGAATAATTTCAAATCTCCAAAACACACTCTACCATCTTGCTGGAATGTCATCCATGCCTGATTTCCTAAGGGGCTCTCTAATTCTCTTAGTTCTATTGTAGTTTTCACTGGATTGTTTCACAATAGTGACAACTTGACTATCTTCACACTATATCTTCAGGAAACTAAGGATCACCTATGTTTATTTCTTTACTTCTATACTCTTGATGCTATCTAATTTTTGGAAAATAAGCTTTTGCATCAATAAATTTTGAATTAATGAATAAATCAAAGATTTTCTAAAATACTTAAGTTATTTAAATATTTAAGTTATTTAAAATCAAGACAGAGAGAATCCTTGCTTAAGGAAATGAACATTTTAAAGAAGCAAGGGAGATAGAGGATTTGTTTCAAATGAGCTCGTACTTGTCAATTAAAAGATAAATAATTGAACACAAAAAATAAGCAAAAAACATAATTATTCAATTTCCTTAAAAGCCATGTTTAATAATGGCAAAGGTTTATTCTATCTTAAAACCTATTCTGAATGACTTTCATATGTTAACCTACTAATCCTCACAATAACAAGAGGTAAATAATATCACTCTCATACCATTTTACACAAGATAAAAGTAAGGCAGAGGAAGTTAATAGAATATGGTGACACTGATATTTTATGGTGCAGTTGAGATTCAGACAATCTAGCTTCAAAGCCTGAATATTCAACCATTATTCAACACTGCCTTAAGAACAAGAGATACAAGAAAAGGTGGTCCACCTTACTCATGATGAAAAATGTAAATTGAATAAAAATGGGTATCACATTTCAACTCTAACAAAGATGCAAAGGTTGGCAGATAGGTACTCCATAACTGTGCCTAGTAGTATAAACTGAAGGGAAATTTGGCAAGATCTGTCCAATGTACCCATATGTGTACAAACAGACATATACAAGCAAGTTAAAGACCGAACTTTTCATAAAAGGAAACAGGTGGAAACTGCCTAAATTTAAAAGGAAGCAGTTCTGATTACATACATGGTTATATATCCAAACAACAGAATAATGTACAGTTGCTAAAAAATACCAAAATAGGTGTATCTATACTAACACGGAAAAGCTGTCCCTGACATAATTTCAACTTAAGAAAAAAGACCCAGCAAATTCCTGAAAATAATATATTTTAAAGTCTTATGGATAAAAATTAATATGTTAAATATACTTAGCAAATATCTAGAAAGCTATACTTTAAAATATTAACAGTGGTTACATCCATATAATTGGTCAGCATGCTGAGGGAAGATGGATATGGGACCATTTGACTTTTTAAAATGTACCTTTCTATTCCAAATTTATTTCAATGGGCGTGTATCACTTTAATATTAAAAAATTCAACAGTGACAGTAAGATAAACCTCTTACCCTCTTTTATAAATACTAAAGTAACACATATAATGACCAGCACACTGCCCGAAACGAACAAAGCGGCATCCTCACGTGCAAGTAAAATCCAGACCCAAGCTCCCACCCCCAGCAGAGCACTTACATTCAGAGTACAGAAGCCAATGTCTACCGTGGCCCCATTAGGTTCCCGACAGAATCTCTCCTGGCAAACATCTCGCCTGGATAACTCTGGTGTTATCAGTCTTACAAACAGCTCCCCAGGGCATTTCTTCTTGTCATTTGTATAGCAATTTCACAAAACCATAGCACAGTGTAAGTCTCTGGAAACTGCTGTTGGCTTCCAGAAGTAGGAGCTCAGGTGGCAATTTCTTCTCTTGTCTCCTGGTTCTGTGTTTAACGCAGTATCTAGGTTCCCTGGAGGACCATTACAGACCTACTGCCTCTTTCTTAGGAACTTAAAACATGTCATCAGACTCTCAACCCACACCGTGATTCCCCATTATTTTCAGTAGAATTTAGTGTCCAAAAAAGAATACGAATGATAAAGCATTTACTTTTCTAGCAAAATGGTACTCTCCCGACCCTTTTACCAAATCTATACTAAAAGTTTCCTCCAAAAAGGGAAGTCAGAAGTCTAGCACGTGGACCACATAAAATAGAAACGCTTTTATTTTGTTTTTCTTTGCCTTCATTTTCTAGATTTACATCCATAAGAAGTTTCAGGAGCAACGCATACAGCAAATACTAAAAGGATGGCAGTGCAATGCAATTTGTAGACACAGAAAAAATTGAAGAACAGGCGCTGAAACTATCGACACATTCATGATTTTAAATTATGCTCTCAAGTGTTTACTAAAGAGCTTAACGTTGAATCCATTATTGGTTGGTTAAGAAATAATGTGACAATATATATAATTTATCTTCCAAAACATAAAATTTTGGTGGAAAATGAGATGTTATTAGTAATTACTGTGGGATGACAGGCATAAACGAGGAGTCTCCTAGGGAAAACAGAATATGAGGTCACCCTGTCAGAAGGACAGCATAACCAGTAGATTGATTTTGGCCTTGATGTTAAGTAGACTTGTCTTAATACTTTAATTACAATTCCTCAGTTTTAGAGTAAAATTCTAAAATGGGTCTCAAGGTCCTCTTTTATTAACTTGACTTAGTACAGAGAGCTTGAAAGTGTGGAAACATTAATACACATAAAGCACATAGCTCACTGCAGGTATTCAAAATAGTAGTTCTATCCTTATATGAGTAGGTTTGTAAAAAAGAATAAAGCTCTTACTGTCAGCTGACCTCTCTACATTTAAAGTTCTTAACTTCAGTATGTTAGATAATCAGAATTTTCAACCACAGTGCTTTTTGCCAGAAGAAAATGGGAGTCAGATATGCAAAATATTCAAATTAAATGTAAGCCAAGAGTTTATAACCTTGGGCTTATAACCAAGAGATAACCTGTTGGGCTTCCCTGATGGCTCAACAGTAAAGAATCTGCCTCCAACGTGGGAGACCTGGGTTCAGTCCCTGGAGCAGGAAGATTCCCTGGAGAAGGGAATGGCAACCCACTCTAGTATTCTTGCCTGGAGAATCCCATGGACACAGGAGCCTGGAGGGCTACAGTCTATAGGGTCACAAAGAGTTGGGCACGACTGAGCGACTAACGCTTTAATGTTTACAGATAAAATGTTATCTGTATGGAAGAGCTCAGAGAATACCGTGCCCATGAAAATCTCCTGAGGAATCCACTAGAGTAGGCAGGCAGATAACTATAGAGACACTGGCATAAAGACTTGTGATGAGCATTAAACATACAGTTACTTGTTTAACTACAATTAGAAGAGATTAGATGGAGAAGGCAATGGCAGCCCACTCCAGTACTCTTGCCTGGAAAATCCCACGGACGGAGGAGCCTGGTAGGCTGCAGTCCATGGGGTCGCAAAGAGTCGGACACGACTGAGCGACTTCACTTTCACTTTTCACTTTCATGCATTGGAGAAGGACATGGCAACCCACTCCAGTGTTCTTGCCTGGAGAATCCCAGGGACGGGGGAGCCTGGTGGGCTGCCGTTTATAGGGTCGCACAGAGTCAGACACGACTGAAGTGATTTAGCAGCAGCAGAAGAGATTAGAAAGGAGAAAGCATAGTGCATCATGGCTACTATGCACACAGAATAGATTAGGTTGGTAGTGATACTAACAATAACGATATTCTGAGACTATTGTGATTACAAGATACAATAAAAGAAAAAAGGATTATTCTAAAGTTATTACGATAACCTTGAGAATGATGATTCCTGGTTTGGAAGAGAGAAGGTGCAAATATAATATAGAGGAGGTTAAGTTTAATTAATTTGATTAGAAGAATCAGCATGAGATCATTAAGTAGTTTATCACATATTATATATGTGTGTGTGTGTGTGTGTGTGTGTGTGCATGCTATATCTATACATATAAAATTCAGTTCAGTTCACTCGCTCAGTCGTGTCCGACTCTTTGCATATAAAATTAGCACTTCTCAAATCATTGCAGATGGTGACTGCAGCCATGAAATTAAAAGATGCTTGCTCCTTGGAAGAAAAGCTATGACCAACCTAGACAACATATTAAAAAGCAGAGACATTACTTTACCAACAAAGGTCCATCTAGTCAAAGCTATGGTTTTTCCAGTAGTCATGTGTGGATGACTATAAAGAAAGCTGAGCACCGAAGAATTGATGCTTTTGAACTGTGGTGTTGGAGAAGACTCTTGGACCGCAAGGAGATCCAATCAGTCAATTCTAAAGGAAATCAGTCCTGAATATTCATTGGAAGGACTGATGCTGAAGCTGAAACTCCAATACTTTGGCCACCTGATGCGAAGGACCAACTCATTGGAAAAGACCCTGTTGCTGGGAAAAATTGAAGGTTGGAGGAGAAAGGGATGACAGAGGATGAGATGGTTGGATGTGATGGACAACCGATGTGATAGACATGAGTTGAGTAGGCTCCGGGAATTGGTGACGGATAGGGAAGCCTGGCGTGCTGCAGTCTATGGGGTCGCAAAGAGTCGGACATGACTGAGTGACTGAACTGAACTGAGGTGGTGCTAGTGGTAAAGAACCTGCCTCCCACTGCAAGCGAGGTAAGAGACCAGGGTTCGATAGCTGGATCAGGAAGATCCCTAGAGAAGGAAATGGCACTTCAGTATTCCTGCCTGGAGAATACCATGGACAAAAGAGCCTGGTGGGCTACAGTCCATAGGGTTGCAAAAAGTCGGACATGACTGAAGTGACTTGGCATGCACTTAGTACACATGCATAGCTATACCTACCTTTAACTCTATCCATCAAAGAGGTCGAAAAGCAATGACCAGCCAGGTAACATTGGGCATCTCTAGTGCATAGGTTGCAGGCTTAAACTACTCTTACACAAATAAATAAAGCTTTCTTAGAAAAATATCTCCTTCCAAGTCTAGGTCAGAGAATGCACAAGGTGAACTTAGAACATCTTATCATATCAAATTGCAAAGAAGTTTTCAAGGCTCAGGTAAGGTCAAAAAGCTGCTGGAGTCAATCTAAAGAATCTCCTTTTACCCCAAAGATAGGAGACTTAGAACTTCCTTCTTATATTAAATGCAATTAAACCTTCCAAGCCTTCCAAACATGCATGAATCTAAGAGTATATAAAATTATTTTAAGGAAGATGATGAAAGGAAAGTATTTCTTTATCTTGAAAATTGGTAAATAAAAAGAATCAAGCATTTGTTTTACTTTTCCTATATAAACTTTATTACTAGATAACCAAATAATAGATAAAGTACTGAATCTGAGTATCTCCATTTTCAGTATCTACTAACTTAGGTTCTTCAAAAGATAGAAAGCAAAAGTTGCTCAGTCGTGTTTAACTGTTTGTGACCCCATGGATTATACAGTCCATGGAATTCTCCAGTTCAGAATACTGGAGTGGGTAGCCTTTCCTTTCTCCAGGAGATCTTCCCAACCCCAGGATTGAACCCAAGTCTCCTGCATTGCAGGCAGATTCTTTGCCAGCTGAGCCACAAGAGAAGCCCAAGAATACTGGAGTGGGTAGCCTATCCCTTCTCCAGCGGATCTTCCCAACCCACAAATCGAACTGGGGTCTCTTGCATTGCAGGAGGATTCTTTACCAGCTGTGCTATCAGGGAAGCCCAAAATTGTAACAAAAAAGGATGAAGCCATAAAAGAAGTAACAGTGATTTTTGAATGAGCAAGATCAAATTATAGTGTCCAAACTGCAGTCTTGGGTAAGAAAACTGTAAAAAAATAAATAAATAAAAGTGAAGAAGTGATTCAGTATCCAAGTAGTAACTACTCTGGGGGAATTTTAATGAGAATGAAAAAGTTCTATTTCTGGTCTATGGGGTGGTTATGAGTCTAATAATCTATAGAATAACACATATTTTGGTGAGGGTTTACATCTTACAATACAGAGAAGGAAAATGCCCACACCTTGCTCCTATTTCCAAAGTTTCTGATTCACTGATGGGGCAGAGTTAAGAGTACTGTATATTTTGTTGACTTTCCACAGATGATTTTAATGTGTAAATACAATTTTTTGCCCTGCTTCTAATGTTGAAAAAAAAAGATGAGATATTTGAACTTGGGATTCTTATGCTTTATTAAGTCACTGAGAGGTAGATACCTACTGGATATGATAGATGACTGGATAAATTAGACATATTATATAGACAATGGAATATTATTCAGTCATAAAAGGGAATGAAATCTTGACATTATGCAACAACGTGAATGGACCTAGAGGGTATTATGATAAGTGATACAAATCCAACAAATGCCATATAACTTCACTCATATGTAGAATCTAAAAAAACAAAAAAATGAACAAAACCAAAAACAAAACAGAAGCAGACCCACAGATACAGAGAACGAAGGTTTCCAGAGAGGAGGGGGTGGGGGATGAGAAAAATGGGTAAAGAGAATTAAAGAATACAAACTTCCAATTATAAAGTAAGTATAGAAATGTAATGCACAGCATTGGGAATATAGTCAGTAACATTATATAGTTTCATATGGTGACAGATGGTTAACAGACTTAACCTGGTGATAATTTTTTAATGTATATAAATGCCAAATCACTGTGCTGTAACTGCAACAAATATAATATTGCATGTCAACTATACTTTCATAAAAATGGGAAAAATAATTTTTTTAAATGCGACTTAAAAAAGAGACTTATCAAATCATATCAACAATTTAACAACTATTTTGATGTCACTGATTATTTTCAATCAACAATTTAACCTTTAAATTCTTCAAAAGTCATCTCTGGTATTTGTACTCCCATGAAGCTAACACAAAGTCCATTTTGTCTCTTTTATAATTGTCAAATATTTTTATTGAAAAAATACAATTGTATATTTTATACATATTATAATAATTATAAGAAATTCATACAATGTGAACTATAAAACTATACTTTTTATAACACTATATGTTTTCATCTACAATTTTATATTCTATGATATAAACTTTTCCTAGACTTCTCACAACAACCAAGCTTTCACATTTCATCAGTTTTCCAGACTCACTTCATTGTAAATGTTTTGGTGGTGATGGTGGTTTAGTTGCTAAGTTGTGTTCAACTCTTGTGACCCCATGGACTGTTGCCTGCCAGGCTCCTCTGTCCATGGGATTTCCCAGGCAAGAATACTGGAGTGGGTTGCCATTTCCTTCTCCAAGGAATCTTCCTGGGCCAGGGATCTAACCTGCCTGCACTGCAGGCAGTCTCTTCCACAGAAAGTGGATTCTATGCCACTGGGCCACCAGAGAAGCCCCTGTAAGTGTTTTGCTCTTAACTAAAAGCATTTTTCTCCTTTCCTCTGCTTGAAACATAAAATCTTCAATACACCATCATCCAGGGTCTGCTGCGCTGTACATTCCATAAGTGATCCAGGCCCCTTGACACTTTTTTCTCATTGCTCTTGCTCTCATTTATTGACCTTTCCTCTGTTTACTTAGAATTTTCACAGAGGATAGTTTAGGAGAGGAAAATTGTTGGCATCCAAATCAAACTAGTTCATGTTATCACAGTTTTTACTAAAAGCATCTAAGGGGACAGAGTAAATCAAACGTTCTGCATTTCTGACTGTCAATAACCAAGAATCTTGTTTCTAAACTGATGATGACAGTCCATCATCAGAGGAAGTATGATTTTTAGTTTGTTTTTTTTTTAATTTTTTTTTCATTTATTTTTATTAGTTGGAGGCTAATCACTCCACAACATTGTGATTTTTAGTTTTATTAATTGATGTAATAGTCACATTTTTCTAGCATATGCTAATCATGTTTTCAAGAAGCAGTAGCCATTAAAGATGCTATAAAACCCAGGCATTTGATAGTTATCTAGTCTAACTGAACTACTCCCTGCCATTATACATAATTGAGAGTTGATTTACCTGTCAACACTAAATAAACAATACTGTGACCTAAGAATAAATATTTTAATAATATATTGTCTTTTTATTTCAGTTACAACAAAACTATGATCCAAAGCAGCCTACTCTAGCATTAAATGACTTACTTCATTTTGCCATTCCTCTAAATTTATAGTTGAGTAAAAAAAAAAAAAAAACTCTTCTACATATTTATTTTAGGAGGGCACAAACCAAAGCTAAAAGTAACCCTCAAATGTCCTAGCTAAAGACCTGCTGATATTATAGCAGAATACAAGAACATAAGTAAAAGGCTACCTTAATTATTTTTTCATTCTTAAATTACACTGAATTGCTGCTATCAGAATGGAGAAGAAAAAAAACAGAAGAAAAAGATGGGGTTGTAAATTCCTTGATATTTAACTAGATTCCTCAGTAAATATTTAATCTTGAACCTTAATTTTCTTTTTCTAAATCTGATATTAAAAACTAGAGTGGTTTGACCAGAGACACATTCTCTAGACAAGTTACAAACTCTATTAACTGAAATACACTTGTTATTCACAACCATCAGTGAATGCATCATGGCCTAAGTCAACTGCCAGGAAGTACTAAACAGACCATTACATTTCAATCCCAACATCATCTATGATGCATTATAGGTCCATTTTTGATTGGTTGAAGGGCCTCATTAAATGATTGGCCTTGTATTGCATGAGTTCTGTAGTTCACATCAGAATGCAAAGAAGAATATAATCAAAACACTGACCTTGTCTGTCAAAACCAAATGTACTGTTTCAGAGGAGAGAATTTTCCAGCTGTTGAAAATACTCATTTTCACATGAGCTGATAAAAATCCTAGATAGAGCCCATATTTCCTCCTTTGTGAAGAGACTATGTCAAGTATAATTTGACTTCTACTGATGACTAATAATAAATTTAAACAACTGTTACAGTCCATTCTAGGTATATAATTACTTTAGAAGATATAAAGGGTTTATGATTCAATTCTTAAAAAGTATTATTTGCCTTTAGTAAATTTGGTCCTTTAGAATCAGAACCTTTGGACACAAATGGAAGTGTATTTTAATTTAATTTTAAGTACACATTTGCGGGGGAGGAGCCAAGATGGCGGAGGAGTAGGACCGGGAGACCACTTTCTCTCCTACAAATTCATCAAAAGAATAACCGAATGCAGAGCAAACTTCACAAAACAACTTCTGATCGCTAGCTGAGGTCATCAGGCGCCCAGAAAAGCAGACCATTGTCTTCGAAAGGAGGTAGGACAAAATATAAAAGATAAAAAGTGAGACAAAAGAGCTAAGGACGGAGACCCGTCCCGGGAAGGGAGTCTTAGGCGGCCTTGCTTGGGCTAGGGTCCGGGCCTGAGTGCCCTGAGGACAATCGGGGGGAGCTTCTGTGAGGTGCCAACTTGAACTGTGGGAGACCAAAGGAGAGAGAGAAAATTGACCGGCCGGAACACACTGCCGGCCGTTCGCAGAACAAAGGGACGGGGAAAGTCCCGAGAAGAGCTCGCAGGCTGCGGACCGGCCCAGCCCCGCCGGAGGCAGGAGGCAGGGGGGAGGGGAAGGTCGCGGCGAGACACAGGGCGCAGGCACCCGACCGGCGCGGGGCGGGGACTGGGGCTGGGGACGCGGAGGGCGGAAGGCGCGCGCACCCGCCTGGCGCCAGCGGAAACTGAGACTGGGTCCGCGGAAGGGAGTGGGTGCGCCACACCTGGGGATAGCGCGCCCACCAAGCCCCTGGCTGCCTGGACCGCTCTGACGGGGAAGGCACAGAGAGCAGGCGCAGCTTTTCCTTCCGCGCTTTTGTGGAACACCCGAGGGCTGGAACCTCGCGCAGCGCGGGGCGCGCTCCATATAGAACAGCCGGGAGCCTGAGCAGCGCAGACGGAGAAAGCAGCGTCAGCCCCTTCCGGCAGCGCCAGCCCGCCCCCGCAGGGCCAGCCCCTCCCCGCAGCGTCAGCCCCGCCCCCGCAGGGCCAGCCCCTCCCCGCAGCGTCAGCCCCGCCCCGCAGCACCAGCCCCGCCCCGCAGCGTCAGCCCCTCCCAGCAGCGCAACGGAACTAGCTACCTGAATAAGAGTCCGCCTCCGGCCGCCTGTGTCAGGGCGGAAATGAGCCTCTGAAGAGACCGGCAAACAGAAGCCAAATAAACAAAGGGAACCGCTTCAGAAGGGACTGGTGCAACAGATTAAAATCCCTGAAGAAAACACCGACTTCACCGGAAGGGCCCTGTAGATATCGAGAAGTGCAAGCTGGAACGAGGAGCTATCTGAAACTGAGCCGAACCCACACTGACCGCAACAGCTCCAGAGAAATTCCTAGACATATTTTTACTTTTTTTTTTATTTTTCTGTTTTTTCTAAGTAAGGAAAAAAAAAAAAATTTTTTTTTCTTTTTATATTTTTCTTTTTTATTTTTTCTCTTTTATTTTCCTTTAAAATTCCCTATTACTCCCCCATTACTCCTTAACTTTCATTTTCATAGATTTTTACGATTTTTTTAATTAGGGGAAAAAAAAATTTTTTTTTTTCTTTTTTTTTTTTTTTTTTTTCTTTTTCTTTCTTCTCCTTTTTCTTCTTTTTTTTTTTTTTTCTTTCCTTTTTCTCTTCTATTTTCTATTTTTCTTTTTCTCTTATTTCTTTTAAAGTCCTCTAGTACTCCTCTACTACTCTTCATTTTCATCTTCACTACACTATAACCTTACAAAAAAAAAAAAAAAGAGAAGCCCTATCTTAAAACCGAAGATTATTCCCTCCCAATCTTGACTCTCTGTTTTCTACCTCAGAACACCTCTATTTCCTCTTTTCCCCTTCTCTTCCCCATCCAATTCTGTGAATCCTTGTAGGTGTCTGAGATACGAGAACACTCTGGGAACAGACAGCTGCGTAGATCTGTCTCTCTCCTCTTGAGTCCCCCTTTTTCTCCTCCTACTCATCTCTATCTCCCTCCTCCCTCTTCTCCTGTTCATGTAACTCTGTGAACCTCTCTGGGTGTCCCTAACGGGGGAGAATCTTTTCGCCATTAACCTAGAAGTTTAATTATCAGAGCTGTATAGTTGGAAAAGTCCTGAGACTACAGGAAGAATAAAACTGAAATCCAGAGGCAGGAAACTTAAGCCCAAAACCTGAGAACACCAGAAAACTCCTGACTACATGGAACTTTAAGTGATAAGTGACCGTCCAAAAGCCTCCATACCTACACTGAAACCAACCACCACCCAAGAGCCAATAAGTTTTAGAGCAAGACATACCACGCAAATTCTCCAGCAACACAGGAATATAGCCCTGAATGTCAACATACAGGCTACCCAAGGTCACACCTAACACATAGACCCAACTCAAAACTCATTACTGGGCACTCCATTGCTCTCCAAAGAGAAGAAATCAAGTTCCACGCACCAGTACACTGACGCAAGCTTCCCTAACCAGGAAACCTTGACAAGCCAAACGTCCAACCCCACCCACTGGGTAAATCCTCCACAATAAAAAGGAACCACAGACCTCCAGAATACAGAAAGTCCACTCCAGACACAGCAATCTAAACAAGATGAAAAGGCAAAGAAATACCCAACAGGTAAAGGAACAAGAAAAATGCCCACCAAGTCAAACAAAAGAGGAGGAGATAGGGAATCTACCTGAAAAAGAATTTAGAATAATGATAATAAAAATGATCCAAAATCTTGAAAACAAAATGGAGTTACAGATAAATAGCTTGGAAACAAAGATTGAAAAGATACAAGAATTGTTTAATAAAGACCTAGAAGAAATAAAAAAGAGTCAATTAAAAATGAATAATGCAATGAATGAGATCAAAAACACTTTGGAGGGAACCAAGAGTAGAATAACGGAGGCAGAAGATAGGATAAGTGAGATAGAAGATAAAATGGTGGAAATAAATGAAGCAGAGAGGAAAAAAGAAAAAAGGATCAAAAGAAATGAGGACAACCTCAGGGACCTCTGGGACAATGTGAAACGCCCCAACATTCGAATCATAGGAGTTCCAGAAGAAGAAGACAAAAAGAAAGGCCATGAGAAAATACTCGAGGAGATAATAGCTGAAAACTTCCCTAAAATGGGGAAGGAAATAGCCACCCAAGTCCAAGAAACCCAGAGAGTTCCAAACAGGATAAACCCAAGGCGAAACACCCCAAGACACATATTAATCAAACTAACAAAGATCAAACACAAAGAACAAATATTAAAAGCAGCAAGGGAAAAACAACAAATAACACACAAAGGGATTCCCATAAGGATAACAGCTGATCTATCAATAGAAACCCTCCAGGCCAGAAGGGAATGGCAGGACGTCCTGAAAGTAATGAAAGAGAATAACCTACAACCTAGATTACTGTATCCAGCAAGGATCTCATTCAGATATGAAGGAGAACTCAAAAGCTTTACAGATAAGCAAAAGCTGAGAGAATTCAGCACTACCAAACCAGCTCTTCAACAAATGCTAAAGGATCTTCTCTAGACAGGAAATGCAGAAAGGTTGTATAAACGTGAACCCAAAACAACAAAGTAAATGGCAACGGGACCACACCTATCAATAATTACCTTAAATGTAAATGGGTTGAATGCCCCAACCAAAAGACAAAGATTGGCTGAATGGATACAAAAACAAGACCCCTATATATGCTGTCTACAAGAGACCCACCTCAAAACAAGAGACACATACAGACTGAAAGTGAAGGGCTGGAAAAAAATATTTCATGCAAACGGAGACCAAAAGAAAGCAGGAGTCGCAATACTCATATCAGATAAAATAGACTTTCAAATAAAAGCTGTGAAAAGAGACAAAGAAGGACACTACATAATGATCAAAGGATCAATCCAAGAAGAAGATATAACAATTATAAATATATATGCACCCAACATAGGAGCACCGCAATATGTACGGCAAACACTAACGAGTATGAAAGAGGAAATTAATAGTAACACAATAATAGTGGGAGACTTTAATACCCCACTCACAACTATGGATAGATCAACTACACAGAAAATTAACAAGGAAACACAAACTTTAAATGACACAATGGACCAGCTAGACCTAATTGATATCTATAGGACATTTCACCCCAAAACAATCAACTTCACCTTTTTCTCAAGTGCACACGGAACGTTCTCCAGAATAGATCACATCCTGGGCCATAAATCTGGTCTTGGAAAATTCAAAAAAATTGAAATCATTCCAGTCATCTTTTCTGACCACAGTGCAGTAAGATTAGATCTCAATTACAGGAAAAAAATTGTTAAAAATTCAAACACATGGAGGCTAAATAACACACTTCTGAATAACCAACAAATCATAGAAGAAATCAAAAAAGAAATCAAAATATGTATAGAAATGAATGAAAATGAAAACACAACAACCCAAAACCTATGGGACACTGTAAAAGCAGTGCTAAGGGGAAAGTTCATAGCATTACAGGCTTACATCAAGAAACAAGAAAAAAGCCAAATAAATAACCTAACTCTACACCTAAAGCAATTAGAGAAGGAAGAAATGAAGAACCCCAGGGTTAGCAGAAGGAAAGAAATCTTAAAAATCAGGGCAGAAATAAATGCAAAAGAAACTAAAGAGACCATAGCAAAAATCAACAAAGCTAAAAGCTGGTTTTTTGAAAAAATAAACAAAATTGACAAACCATTAGCAAGACTCATTAAGAAGCAAAGAGAGAAGAACCAAATTAACAAAATTAGAAATGAAAATGGAGAGATCACAACAGACAACACTGAAATACAAAGGATCATAAGAGACTACTACCAGCAGCTCTATGCCAATAAAATGGACAACTTGGATGAAATGGACAAATTCTTAGAAAAGTATAACTTTCCAAAACTGAACCAGGAAGAAATAGAAGATCTTAACAGACCCATCACAGGCAAGGAAATCGAAAGTGTACGAAAGTGTAATCAAAAATCTTCCAGCAAACAAAAGCCCAGGACCAGATGGCTTCACAGCTGAATTCTACCAAAAATTTAGAGAAGAGCTAACACCTACCTTACTCAAACTCTTCCAGAAAATTGCAGAAGAAGGTAAACTTCCAAACTCATTCTATGAGGCCACCATCACCCTAATTCCAAAACCAGACAAAGATGCCACAAAAAAAGAAAACTACAGGCCAATATCACTGATGAACATAGATGCAAAAATCCTTAACAAAATTCTAGCAAACAGAATCCAACAACATATTAAAAAAATCATACACCACGACCAAGTGGGCTTTATCCCAGGAATGCAAGGATTCTTCAATATCCGCAAATCAATCAACGTAATACACCACATTAACAAATTGAAAGATAAAAACCATATGATTATCTCAATAGATGCAGAGAAAGCCTTTGACAAAATTCAACACTCATTTATGATTAAAACTCTCCAAAAAGCAGGAATAGAAGGAACATACCTCAACATTATAAAAGCCATATATGACAAACCCACAGCAAGCATCACCCTCAATGGTGAAAAATTGAAAGCATTCCCCCTGAAATCAGGAACAAGACAAGGGTGCCCACTGTCACCACTACTGTTCAACATAGTGTTGGAAGTTTTGGCCACAGCAATCAGAGCAGAAAAAGAAGTAAAAGGAATCCAGATAGGAAAAGAAGAAGTGAAACTCTCACTGTTTGCAGATGACATGATCCTCTACATAGAAAACCCTAAAGACTCTACCAGAAAATTACTAGAACTAATCAATGAATATAGTAAAGTTGCAGGATATAAAATTAACACACAGAAATCCCTTGCATTCCTATATACTAACAATGAAAAAACAGAAAGAGAAATTAAGGAAACAATACCATTCACCATTGCAACAAAAAGAATAAAATACTTAGGAGTATATCTACCTAAAGAAACAAAAGACCTATACATAGAAAACTATAAAACACTGATGAAAGAAATCAAAGAGGACACAAACAGATGGAGAAACATACCGTGTTCATGGATTGGAAGAATCAATATTGTCAAAATGGCTATTCTACCCAAAGCAATCTATAGATTCAATGCAATCCCTATCAAGCTACCAACGGTATTTTTCACAGAACTAGACCAAAGAATTTCACAATTTGTATGGAAATACAAAAAACCTCGAATAGCCAAAGTAATCTTGAAAAAGAAGAATGGAACTGGAGGAATCAACCTGCCTGACTTCAGACTCTACTACAAAGCCACAGTCATCAAGACAGTATGGTACTGGCACAAAGACAGAAATATAGATCAATGGAACAGAATAGAAAGCCCAGAGATAAATCCACGAACCTATGGACACCTTATCTTTGACAAAGGAGGCAAGGATATACAATGGAAAAAAGACAACCTCTTTAACAAGTGGTGCTGGGAAAACTGGTCAACCACTTGTAAAAGAATGAAACTAGAACACTTTCTAACACCATACACAAAAATAAACTCAAAATGGATTAAAGATCTAAATGTAAGACCAGAAACTATAAAACTCCTAGAGGAGAACATAGGCAAAACACTCTCTGACATAAATCACAGCAAGATCCTCTATGACCCACCTCCCAGAATATTGGAAATAAAAGCAAAACTAAACAAATGGGATCTAATGAAACTTAAAAGCTTTTGCACTACAAAGGAAACTATAAGTAAGGTGAAAAGACAGCCGTCAGATTGGGAGAAAATAATAGCAAATGAAGAAACAGACAAAGGATTAATCTCAAAAATATACAAGCAACTCCTGAAGCTCAATTCCAGAAAAATAAATGACCCAATCAAAAAGTGGGCCAAAGAACTAAACAGACATTTCTCCAAAGAAGACATACAGATGGCTAACAAACACATGAAAAGGTGCTCAACATCACTCATTATTAGAGAAATGCAAATCAAAACCACAATGAGGTACCATTACACGCCAGTCAGGATGGCTGCTATCCAAAAGACTACAAGCAATAAATGCTGGAGAGGGTGTGGAGAAAAGGGAACCCTCTTACACTGTTGGTGGGAATGCAAACTAGTACAGCCATTATGGAAAACAGTGTGGAGATTCCTTAAAAAACTGGAAATAGAACTGCCATATGACCCAGCAATCCCACTTTTGGGCATACACACTGAGGAAACCAGATCTGAAAGAGACACGTGCACCCCAATGTTCATTGCAGCACTGTTTATAATAGCCAGGACATGGAAGCAACCTAGATGCCCATCAGCAGATGAATGGATAAGGAAGCTGTGGTACATATACACCATGGAATATTACTCAGCTGTCAAAAAGAATTCATTTGAATCAGTCCTAATGAGATGGATGAAACTGGAGCCCATTATACAGAGTGAAGTAAGCCAGAAAGATAAAGAACATTACAGCATACTAACACATATATATGGAATTTAGAAAGATGGTAATGATAACCCTATATGCAAAACAGAAAAAGAGACACAGAAATACAGAACAGACTTTTGAACTCTGTGGGAGAATGTGAGGGTGGGATGTTTCAAAAGAACAGCATGTATACTATCTATGGTGAAACAGATCACCAGCCCAGGTGGGATGCATGAGACAAGTGCTCTGGCCTGGTGCACTGGGAAGACCCAGAGGAGTCGGGTGAAGAGGGAGGTGGGAGGGGGGATCGGGATGGGGAATAAGTGTAAATCTATGGCTGATTCATATCAATGTATGACAAAACCCACTGAAATGTTGTGAAGTAATTAGCCTCCAACTAATAAAAAAATTAAAAAAAAAAAAAAAAAAATTTTAAGTACACATTTGCCCCACTATCCAAAAGTAGAGCAGATCATTCTCATGAAATCTTGAAGCCAAAATGGCATAAAGCGAAAAAGCAATTACCTTTTTTCATGAAAGTAAAAATTCTCTTTGATTTCTTTCAGTTAGTAAAAACAGATACTATTACAGTTTCTTCGGAGAAGCTACATGGGAAAAAGTAAACTTTTAAAAAGAGGGTACCTATATTTCTCAAATATATCTCAATAAAATTCTGTTCTATTCAACCAAAGTAAATTCATAACAAAACAATATTTGCAAATGGAAATTTTTACAATATCATTATTTCTATCTTTGAAACAAGAATTAAAATCATATGAATGCTATACTATAAAAAGTGGATTGCTGGTAAGCAATGACCCCATGAATGAAAGAGAAAAGGCATTCACGGTGGGCCTTAGGAGCAGCCAAGAGAACCTCACCCAAAGAAAAGAAGCAACCAACACAACAGATAAAGGACCAATGATGTTCACTGCTCCTTGAGAGAAAAAAAAATAGTTCAATGGGAAAGGAGTACTCCTAAAATCATTAATAGAGAAAAATTAATACATATGTAAAATGTTTTCATAAAATTTAATTACTGGAATTTCACACATTATTTTCATTTAAATAATAATTTGAAAATTTTAACAACTACCAAATATATATCCTTATCATAGTAATTTTGGTTCTGCTTGATCAAAGTAAATTCAAAATGAAATTATAGTACCTTTATATGTATACCTTATAAACCTAATTGCCCATATAAATCTAATTGTCTCAAAAAATACATTCACTTGTTGGAACCTTCACAAAATATAAAAAAATAATTACTTTACTGGCTATCAAGATAACAGAAGGACACAGAGCTCACCTTCTCCCACAAATATATCAAAAATATATCTACATGTGGAACAGTTCTCACAAAATACTAACTGAACATGGAAAGAAGATCTCACACAACCAAAGTTGCGAAAACCTGCAACCCAGGATACTCTCCCCAGCAAGATAACAATTTAGAACAGAAGAAGAGATAAAGGATGTCTCTGAGAAGCAATTAAAATGAAAAGAATACAGCAATATTAAATCTATCATAAAATAACATTGAAAAATACTTTTTAAAATTGCATCAAAATAAAATACTTAGGAGCATACCTGACAAAGGAAGAGAAAGACTTATATGCTGACAAGTATAAAATATTGATAAAAGGAATTTAAGTTGATTCAAAAACTGGAAAGATACCCCATGCTCTTAAACTGGAAGAATTAATATTGCTAAAATGGCCAAACGACCTGAAGCAATCTACCAATTTAATGTGATCCCTATCAACATACCACAACATTTTTCAAAGAAGTAGGTTAAATAATTAATCTTAGAATTTATATGGAATCACAAAAGATCCAGAATTGCCAAAGCAATCCTGAGGAAACAGAAAAAAAGTTGGAGCATAACCTTCCCAGACTTCAGGCAATACCACAGAGCTACAATAACCAAACAGCTTGGTACTGGCACAGAAACGGAATCAACAGAATAGAATAGAGATCTCAGAAATAACCCCACACACCTACAGTCAAGTAATCTTTGACAAAGGAAGCAAGAATATACAATGGAAGATAGTCTCTTTAGCAAGTGGTGTTGTGAAAGCATGCAAATCAGTGAAGTTAGAACACTGCCTCACATATCATACAAAAATAAGCTTAAGTGACTTAAAGACCTAAATATAAGATATGATATCATAAAACTCCTAGAAGAGAATGTAGGCAAAGCATTCTCCCACATAAATCACAGCAACATCTTCTTAAGTCAGTCTCCCCCAAAAAAGCAAAAATAAACAAATGGCACCTACCACAACTTATTAGCTTTTGCACAGCAAAGTACATAAACAAAATGAAAAGACAAACTACAGACTGGGAGAAAATATTTGCAAAAAATGCCACCTACAAAGGTTTAATGTTTAAGCTATGCAAACAGCTCATATAATTATCAAAAAAAATGTTTTTTAATGGGAAGAAGACCCAAATAGACATTTCTACAAAGACATACAGATGGCCAACAGGCACATGAAAAGACGCTAAATATCATTAATTATTAGAGAAATACAAATCAAAACTACAATGAGGTATCACCTCACACACATCAGAATGAGTCCAGTTCAGTCGCTCAGTCACATCCAACTCTTTGTGATGCCATGGACTGCAGCACGCCAGGCTTCTCTGTCCATCTTCCCTGTCCAGCTCCCGGAGCTTGTGCAAACTCAAATCCATTGAGTCGGTGATGCCATCCAGCCATCTCATCCACTGTCATCCCCTTCTCCTCCTGTCCTCGAACTTTCCCAGCATCAGAGTCTTTTCCAATGAGTCAGCTCTTCACATCAGGTGGCCAAAGTACTGGAGTTTCAGCTTCAGCATCAGTCCCTCCAATGAACACCCAGGATTGATCTCCTTTAGGATGGACTGGTTGGATCTACTTGCAGTCCAAAGGACTCTCAAGAGTCTTCTCCAACACCACAGTTCAAAAGCATCAATTCTTTGGTGCTCAGCTTTCTTTATAGTCCAACTCTCACATCCATACATGACTACTGAAAAAACCATAGCCTTAACTAGATGGACCTTTGTTGGCAAAGTAATGTCTCTGCTTATTAATATGCTATCTAGGTTGGTCATAGCTTTTCTTACAAGGAGCAAGAATCTTTTAATCTCATGGCTGCAGTCACCATCTGCAGTGATTTTGAACCCAAAATAAATAAAGTTTCTCACTGTTTCCACTGTTTCCCCATCTATTTCCCATGAAGGGATAGAACCGGATGCCATGATCTTCATTTTTTGAATGTTGAGTTTTAAGCCAGCTTTTTTCACTCTCCTCTTTCATTTTCATCAAGAGGTTCTTTAGTTCCTCTTCACTTTGTGCCATAAGGTTGGTGTCATCTGCATATCTGAGGTTATTGATATTTCTCCCGGCAGTCTTAATTCCAGCTTGTGCTTCCTCCAGCCCAGTGTTTCTCATGATGTACTCTGCATATAAGTTAAATAAGCAGGATGACAATATACAGCATTGATGTACTCCTTTCCCAATTTGGAACTAGTCTGTTAATTATATGAAGTTTATACTTCATATACTGAAACATATACTAAAGTAGACATCAGGATAAATAACATCAAAAAGTTTACAGATAATAAATGCTGGAGTAGGTGTGTAGAAAAGGGGAGCTTCTCCTATACTGTTGATGGGAATGTAAACTTGTGCAGCCACTATGGAAAACAGTAGGAGGGTTCCTTAAAACATAAAAAATAGAGCTGGCAATCCCAATTCTGGGCACATATCCCGAGAAAACTCTAATTTGAAGAGATTCATACATATACTCCAATGTTCAAAGCATCACTATTTACAATAGCTAAGACATGGAAGCAATTTAAGTGTCCACTGACAGATGAATGGTTAAAGATATGATACATATATCACAAATTTACTTGTACACACATACACACACACATAGGAATATTATCCAGCCATAAAATGAGCAAAATAAGGCCATTTCCAGCAAAATGGATAGATCTGGAGTTTAACATACTAGGCGAAAGAGAAATACAAATATATGACATCACTTATTTGTGGAATATTTAAAAATGATACAAATGAACTTATTTGTATCAAGTTCAGACATAGAAAACAGAATCAGAGACATAGAAAACAGTCTTATGGTTACCAAAGGGGTAAGGGGTGAGGGGTAAATTAGGAGTTTGGGACTAACAGGCACACACTACTATATATAAAACAGATAAAAAATAGGAGCCAATGTATAGCATAGGCAACTATATTTAATATACTGTCATAAGCTATAATGGAAAAGAATCTGAAAATGTTCAGATACATATATATACATATATATATATATATATATCTGAATCACTTCCTTGTATGCCTTGAAACTAACACAAATTTGTAAACCAAACATATTTCAATTTTTAAAATTATTAAAAAAAAGAATTAATTTGTATTTTATTAGTTGAAAATAGTAATCTTGCAAAAAGTCTCTTTATAATTAATGGTCTAGAGGAGACCTATGTATTATCTAGCCCTCAGGTGCAATGAGTAACATACCAAATGATGACCTTGACTTATTCACTTCCTTGATTTGTAAGAAGATATTCTGTGTTGCCTTTCACCCTATACTTAACCACTATTATCAAAATAATTTCATAAGTACCCAGGAAAATCATCTGAGGCCCCACATTTTTACAGAATGTATAAAAGAAAATTGTATAATTTTTACAAAAATAAATTTGTGTTGTGTGCCTGAAGTCACTGCAAAATATCAAAATATCTATTTATTAATCATATTTTAGAAGTTCAACTATTATTTTCATTTATAGCATTTACTATATTAGGGCTGTTTATGATTAAAATGTAATATATAAAAATCAAAATTCATACAATTAAGTTATTTTTAAAACTTCAAAGCACAGATTCTCAAAAAGATAGCCCCCGTGGGACAAGCACCGAAACACGAGTAACCGAGCGCCTGTGCTCCGCAACAAGAAGAGCCACCGAAGGGAGGCCTGCGACCGCTTCTGGAGGCCAGTCCCCATTTGGCGAAATCAGAGAAAGGCCCAAGCAACAACAAACACCCAACACAGACAGAAACAAATTATACACAAGAATTTAAAACATAAAACACTGGAATAGAAGAGACAGCCTACAAATAGACCCACACACCCATGTCTAATCAGTGAAAAACAAGGCAAGAATACACAATGGAGAAAACACAGTCTCTTTAATAAGTTGTACTGCAAAGAATGAGATTAGAACATTTCCTCACACCACATTCAAAAATAAACTCAAAATGGATTAAAGACCAAATGTTAAGATCTGAAACCATATAACTCCTACAAGAGAACACACGCAGAACACTCTGTGATATAAACTGGAGCAGTATTTATTAGAATCTATCTCCTAAGGCAAAGGAAATAATGTGATAATAAATAATCTAATTAAACTTAAAAGTTTTGTACAGCAAACAATGTGATTTCCATTGACAAAAAGACAACCTACAGAATGAGAAAAAATAATTGCAAATGATATGACCAACATGGGTTAATATTCAAAATATGCAAACAGCTCACACAAATCAATACCAAAAAATAAGTAAACCCAAACCACGCAGGAAATGGCAACTCCAGTAATTCTTGCCTGGAGGATTCCATACACAGGAGCCTGGCAGGTTACAGTCCATAGAGTCACAAAGAGTCAGACATGACTGAGTGAAAATATTATAAACAGCCCAATCACAAAATGATCAAAAGACCTGAATACACATGTTTCCAAAAGGCACACAGATGGCCAAAAGGCACATGAAAAGATGCTCAGTATGGGAAATTCTTCTCTGTCATTCAATCAGCTCAGTTTAGTCACTCACTCCTGTCCAACTCTTTGGGACCCCATGGACTGGCGCACGCCAGACCTCCCTGTCCATCACCAACTCCCGGAGTTCACTCAGACTCATGTCCATGGAGTCGGTGATGCCATCCAACCATCTCATCCTCTGTCGTCCCCTTCTCTTCCAACCGTCAATCTTTCCCAGCATCAGGATCTTTGAAAATGAGTCAGTTCTTCGCATCAGGTGGCCAAAGTACTGCTGTTTCAGCTTCAACATCAGTCCTTCCAATGAATACTCAGGACTGCTTTCCTTTAGGATGGAGGGGTTGGATCCCCCATGCAGTCCAAGGGACTCTCAAGAGTCTTCTCCAACACCACAGTTCAAAAGCATCAACTCTTCACCGCTCAGCCTTCTTTACAGTCCAACTCTCACATCCACATATGACCACTGGAAAAACCATAGCCTTGACTTAGACGGACCTTTGTTGGCAAAGTAATGTATCTGCTTTTTAATATGCTGTCTAACGTGGTTATAACTTTTCTTCCAAGGAGCAAGTGTCTATTAATTTCAAGGCTGCAGTCACCATCTGCAGTGATTTTGGAACCCAAAAAAATAGTCTGTCACTGTTTCCCCATCCATCTCTTTGCAATGAAGTGATGGGACCAGATGCCATGATCTTAGTTTTCTGAATGTTGAGTTTTAAGCCAACTTTTTCACTCTCCTCTTTCACTTTCATCATGAGGCTTTTTTAGTTCCTCTTCACTTTCTGCCATAAGGGTGGTGTCATCTGCATATCTGAGGTTATTGATATTTCCCCCAGCAATCTGGATTCCAGCTTATGCTTCACATCCAGCCCAGCGTTTCTCATGATGTACTCTGCATATAAGTTAAATAAGCAGGGTGACAATATACAGCCTTGACGTACTCCTTTCCCCATTTGGAACCAGTCTGTTGTTCCATGTCCAGTTCTAACTGTTGCTTCTTGACCTGCATACAGGTTTCTCAGGAGGCAGGTCAGGTGGTCTGGTATTCCCATCTCTTTCAGAATTTTCCACAGTTTGTGGTGATCCACATAGTCAAAGGCTTTGGCATAGACAATAAGGCAGAAATAGACATTTTTCTGGAACTCTCTTGCTTTTTCGATTATCTAACAGATGTTGGCAATTTGATCTCTGGTTCCTCTGCCTTTTCTAAATTCAGCTTGAATGTCTGGAAGTTCATGGTTCATGTATTGCTGAAGCCTGGCTTGGAGAATTTTGAGCATTACTTTACTATCATGTGAGATAAGTGCATCTGTGTGGTAGTTTGAGCATTCTTTGGCATTGCCTTTTGTGTGATTGGAATGAAAACTGATATTTTCCAGTCTTGTGGCCACTGCTGAGTTTTCCAAATTTTCTGGCACATTGAGTGCAGCACTTTCACAGCACCATCTTTTAGGATTTGAAATAGCTCACCTGGAATTCCATCACCTCCAGTAGCTTTGTTTATAGTGATGCTTCCTAAGGACGACTTGACTTCGCAGTCCAGGATGTCTGGCTTAGGTGAGGGATTACCTATATTTTTATTATTAGGGAAATGCAAATCAAAATCACAAAGAGGTATCTTCTGACACTGGTCCGAATGGCCAACATCAAAACGTATACAAATAACAAATGCTGGCAAGGGTGTGTGGAAAAGAGAACCCTTGCACAGTGTCTCTAGGAATGGAGACTGGTGCACCCACTATGGAAATAGTATGGAGGTTCCTAAAGAAAGTGACAACAGAACTATCATACGATCTAACAATTCCACTTCTTTGGTATATATCCAGAAAAAACGAAGATACCAATTTCAAAAGGTAAATGCACCCCCATATTCACAGCAGCACTATTTAAAATAGTCAACCCAAGGTGGAAACTCAAATGTCCATCAGCAGACGAGTGGATAAAGAAGATGTAGCATATGTGTGTGTGTTTATATATTATATATAAGTAAATATTAACACAGATGGATCTAGAGAATATTATGCTCAGTGAAATAAGTTAGAGAAAGATATGATAGCGCTTACATATGGAAACTGAAACACACAGTAAATGAATATATACACAAAAGAGAAGCAGACGGACAAATGCTGAGAGCAAACCAGGGGTTGCCAGTGGGGGAGGGGAGGGGAAGCGGCAGGGTATGGGAGAGGGACTGAGGCTAAAAACTACTACGTACAGAACAGATAAAACAGCAAAGATCCGTCATAAAGCAGAGAATAATAGTCGTTATCTTCTAATTGTTTTTAATGGAATATAAACAGCAAAAATACTTAGTCACTAGGCTAGTCATCTAAAACTAACATAATGTATAAATAAACTAAAATTGGCAGGGGAAATGGTCAGAATTTAATAGAAAAAAAAGTTTACATAGTTCACAAAATAAGAGGAATGTCCTTTACTCTTAAAATAGAAAATGTATTTAATTTACTCATAATTTGAACTAAAGTGATACTGAGTATCTGATTCTTATCTCAAAAACTGCAAAAACAGTAACAGTCTGAAAACAGAAGCTGCTGTGTAGCTTTTGGGTAGAAACAAATACTCCTATGTATTGCTAGTGGAAATTTAAAACTGGTACAAAAATTTTAAGCACAATTTTGCAAAACCCATCAAAACTGCATGTTCACTTACCTTTTAATTCAGCAACTGTACATTTAATAATTTACCCAAATATACATGCACAAGTTCACTCACTGCATTAATGTATATACAATCACAACAATGGCCATACAGAGATGAGTGGCTGAATAAAATATAATAACTATATATTATGAGGAACAATGAAGTTGTTTAAAAAAAAAGACAAAATAACTTCTATGAACTGATGGGAGTGACTTCAGGTTTAATTATTAGATGACAAAAAAAGGAAAAATATTTCAATGGAAATATAAGGGAAAATAATACAGTGTATATGCATCTATTTATGCAAATTAGAAACATAGATGGGATAAATCAGAAACAAATGAAATGAAGGTTATATGACGATGGTTCACAAGGTTTTTGAATAAAATCTGGGTGCAAAGAATGAGAGAATAAAACAGATTAGATAGAATCATAGGAGCCATATTGATACTACTATAAATAAAGTTTTTATTTATTTCTAACTATGTTATTATTTTATAGATTCAAATAAGTAAATAAAACCAACATGGATAGAGTTCAGAGGCCAACATGGAACAAAAAGAAACAGATGAATCTGGCTGCTCTGCAAGCAGATAATATAACTCATTTAAGAGGCAGGGGGAGAATCAATGTAAATAACCTTGGAAAATAATATTTTGAATATACTCTCCAAGGCTAAGCATAAAAGAGAACACACAAATATTGTACTCTAGTTGGCAGGGTTTTTTATTACAGACTATGGGTTAGCAAATATGAAGCTATTTTGAGCATATTCTAGGTTTGAACAAATAAGTACACATGCGATGCATAATGAAAACCATATTTCTCAGAATTATAGAAAACAGTTGCAAGAAATGAAAAAAAATATGTTGAGAATGTGCTCCTCAGAAAGAGTGAATAAAGCAATATAACTATAAAAACACAACATCTGGAATACAGAAAATTCAACACAGATGTAACTAACAAAATCACCAGGATACAGGTAAGGAGAAACACAAGGATGAGATTTGAGAAAGCAGCCAACTGGTGGACCAATGCAGACAGGAAAAGAAGGACCCAGGATTTCAGGAAAGACGCTTGTAAGAGAAAAAAATGGACATACTGAATCATCTGATATGTTTGGTCCATCCAGGGAGGAGTTTTACATTTTTGACAAAGAGATGTGAATAAATTATTACTAGAGAACAAGAAATGAACCAGTTTTTAATTCCAATAAAGTTAAAAAGATATACTGAAAAGGACAAGTAATCATAAGGTATGACATTATATTTCTCCATAACAATTTACTATGCAAAATGATCCTGGAACATAATTTTCAAAGAATAAGAGTTAAAATTTTGAATCTAAAACTTCATATCCAGTTGAATTATTATTTGAAATTCAGGGCATAATAAAACTATTTCCATGCATTCATGGTTTCAGAGATTTAGTCTTATAAAGACCTACACTGAAGACACTTTTGGATGAAGTTCACAGATAAGGGAAACAAATCCAGAAGATGTGGGGAAAGAAGATAGTAATAGTAAAAAATAAGCATTGATTTTTAATTTAAGGACAATTATCATATTCAAGAGTATAATTTTAAGCTAACATAATAGTTTCATTTATTCAATGGCAAGCAGAAATAGACAAAAATAATAACAGAAAGTTCAGTAAGTAGAAAATTTGCAAACTAAGGCAAAAATAAATTCTAATATAAGAGTAATTACTATAGGCGTCTATTGGTTAAACTCACCCACTGAAATCTAGAGGCTCCTAGACAGAATAAAAAATATTGAACTAAAAGAAGAAAAAGCTAATATTGAAATGTATGTGGTTTCAAGAGATACGTATAAAAATCCATGGGACTGTAAAATAAAAAGATGCAAAAGAAAAAAGACAGGCAAAAATGAACCAAAATCACACCAGAATATAAATCTTACTATGTAAATAAAGAAATATCATATCATAATTACAAAAGACAAAGACAGACATCATATACTTCTAAAGGAAAAACAGGGCAGAATGATATAACCATCATAATCATATATACAACTAAAAATTCAACCTCAAAATACATAAAGCAACAGCTCATGTGGAGGAGAGATTTTTGTTACATTATGTCTTGTCTTTTTTCTCTTAATCGATATTCCCAGAGTTTTATCTATATCATTAGCCTTTTAAAAAGCAAAACATTAATTATTGGTGCCAGCTATCTCAGTTTTCTGTCATTAGTTTTTGTTAGGTTTTATTTCTACTCATACTTTCTTCGGATTAGGCTGCTGGATTTTTTCTCTTCAAAATTCTTAAATTACATGGAAATCCCATGCACAGAGGAGCCTGGAAGACTACAGTCCATAGCTTATGTTTACCATGTTACTTTTTAATTTTTCTCTTCTTTCTTTTAAAAGTACATGCTATTATTTAAATTTCTTTGAAGCTATAGAGTAGGATGGTAACAAATAAAGTATTCTCTTCATATCTGAGCTTAGCTAGCAAAGTAATGCTCAAAATTCTCCAAGCCAGGTTTCAACAGTACGTGAACCATGAACTTCCAGATGTTCAAGCTGGATTTAGAAAAGGCAGAGGAACCAGAGATCAAATTGCCAAATTCTGCTATATCATAGAAAAAGAAAGAGTTCCAGAAAAATATCTACTTTTGCTTTATTGACTACACCAAAACCTTTGACTCTGTGGATCACAGCAAACTGTGGAAAATTCTTCAAGAGATGGGAGTATCAGACCACCTGACCTGCCTCCGGAGAAATCTATATGCAGGTCAAGAAGCAACAGTTAGAACTGGACATGGAACAACAGACTGGTTCCAAATTGGGAAAGGAGTATGTCAAGGCTGTATACTGTCACCCTGCTTATTTAATTTATATGTAGAGTACAAAATGCCATGCTGAATGAAGAAATGGCAGGCTGGATGAAGCATAAGCTGGAGTCAAGATTGCCAGGAGAAATATCAATAACCTCAGATATGCAGGTGACATCACCCTTCTGGCAGAAAGTGAAGAACAAAAGGGCCTCTTGATGAATGTGAAAGAGCAAAGTGAAAAAGTTAGCTTGAAACTCAGAAGTCAGAAAACTAAAATTATGGCAGCCGATCCCAAAACCTCATGGCAAATAGATGGGGAAACAACGGAAACAGTGACAGACTTTATTTCTGGGGCTCCAAAATCACTGCAGATAGTGACTTCAGCCATGAAATTAAAAGACCGTTGCTCCTTGGAAGAAAAGCTATGACCAACCTAGACAGCATATTAAAAAGCAGAGACATTACTTGGCCAACAAAGGTCCACCTATTCAGAGCTGTTTTTCCAGTAGTCATGCATGGATGTGAGAACTGGACTAAAAAGAAAGCTGAATGCAGAAGAATTGATGGTTTTGAACTGTGGTGCTGGAGAAGACTCTTGAGAGTCCCTTGGACTGCAAGGAGATCCAATCAGTCCATCCTAAAGGAAACCAGTCCTGAATATTATTTAGAAGGACTGATGTTCAAGCTGAAACTACAATACATTGGCCACCTGATGCAAAGAACCAACTCATTGGAAAAGACCCTGAGGCTAGGAAAGGTTGAAGGTGGAAGGAGAAGGGGACAACAGAGGATGAGACGGTTGGATGGCATCACCAACGCGATGCACATGAGTTGGAGTAGGTTCCGGGAGTTGGTGATGGACAGGGAAGCCTGGCGTGCTGCAGTCCATGGGGTTGCAAAGAGTTGGACACAACTGAGTGACTGAACTGAACTGAGATGCAGCATTTTGGCACTTTATTATATAGGATTTTTTTTGTATCCATTCTTTTTCCATGTACTTTTTGTAACTATGGGAAGATTCCAGAGTATTGTAAATGCCAGTTTCTTTTTAAAGGTACACTACCAGTAGGTAATAGAAATTAACACTCTTTACCCACATTTGAGGTGTCAATTTTTCATTAATGTGATACTTTGAACCATTCTCAGAATGTTTCTTAAACATATGATTCTTAAAATGAAAAGAATAAAGACAGATTAAAAACTCCGAATCAGATAATCCCAAAGGAGAAGGGACTGATTTTTCAGTCAGCTTCTTCATGTCTTGCTCTTAAACATGAACAGTTAAGTTCACCTGTAACACATAGAAGAATAGAAAAGCGGTGTCTCTGAATGCACGTTGCGCAGCAGGCCTGCTGAACAGGACCGGCAGTTTACAGCAGAAAGACAGAGAACTGTCTGACACGACTGAGAGACTAAGCAAGCCCAAGCACAGACTGCCGGATCTGAAATAACGACTGTCTCTTAGTGGCCATATTACCTCCAGTTAGTCACTGAGGTTCTCAAAGGCTCAGCTTCCTAATAACAATGATTATAATATCAATACTTCCTACCTCCAAGTTGTTTTCAGGATTAATTAATCCACATAAAACATGTACTCGAGTATTTGCCAGAGGGCACTGGTCAATAAGCAGTAACTACTTTTACCACCTGATATCAGTACAAATAAATCTATACGCACACTAAGCTCACAGTAATTTCTCATATTTTAGAATTTCCTGAGTGGCCTTATCTGTTCTATATTTACAAGCAGGAGGGTGGTTGTGTAGGTTGTGGACAAAACTTTACATGACTACCCTCCTGCCTATAGAGTCAGTATTCACTATGCCAATAGCCACATGCGGCTAATTAAATTTAAATTAGTGAAGTTACATAAAATTTAAAATTCTTCTTTTCAGTTATACTTCTATTTTGTGTGCTCAGTATTCACGTAAGATAAATGATTACCATATTGAATTGTCACAGAAAGTTTTCATGGGCAGTGCTGACAGAGGAAGACACACCTTTAGGCTGAGTCAATCACATGCTCTCTCATAGGAGACTGAGCTTGGAGTGAATATGGTGTCTGGAAGCAGTTAGGCACAAGCGCCATGTTTATTAACGCCTTAGAAAGAATGCCACAAATTCCTGGTGCTAGGTGTGAGGTGTTCTGATTAACTGGCCTTTCCAAAGTACGCATGTCAATCAACTCCCTAAAGTTTTCAATGCTCCCTAATAAGTAGTAAAGCAAAGAAACTCTGCTTAGTTGGAAAGGTCTTCTCCCAATGAGGTGCATTGCTTTTACTTTTTCTTACAAAGATTTTCAAGCTAAAAAAAAAATCTAATTTTTTAATTAAGTTGTATCTGAATTATTTTATCACTTCTGAGATTAACAGCATGCTTAGGTAACCCTATCCATTTCCACGGGTATAAAGTTTCTTCTAGACCTTGTGTAGGTTCATGTGGTTTATGTTCATCCTATACCCATAGGACTAATTTCCCAAAGTGGCACAGCTAAGTGTGTGTTGATTTTATTGTTTTAAGATACAGATAATGGTAAATAATTTAAACCATGCAAAAAGCTAGAAAATGGCAATTAAGTTCCCTGACACCCTGATCCACTGTCTTGCTGTTCCCTTTCCTAGAGGGAAACACATTTATCAGTTCTGTGTGGTTACTTCCAGAGATAATTGTCTCCTTTTATGGTAGAAAGTTTAGATTTCTAATCAACTTCTAATTTATTCTGTTTAGTTTAAGGCAGAATTGTTTTTTTTTTCCCCAAATAGCCAATTATCTCAACTTCATTTATCTATATAATTCATTGTTTCCCTAAGGATTTATAAATAGCAGCATTTCCATATTCCAACTTCCTATTTATGTGTTAGCCATTCTTAGCATTCTCTTCCATACCGCTGACCTACTCCATTTTCTATTCACACTGTCTATCTAATATTTCTAAAATTCTATGTGGAAAGATAGAGTAAGATAGAATTAAAGAGAGATTTACCAGGGAAACTAACTTTAAATAACAGCTGGTTTCAGGCAAGGCAAGCTCTTCAAAGTTTTTCCTTTACAGTCTCATTGTGTCCAGAGGATCTTTGAATCAAATTGGTAAGATCCACTTAATATTCATTGGAAATTGGTTTAGGATTTGTTTGAACTTGTGAATTTAATTCAGATGACCATTATATCTGCTACTGTGGGCAGGAATCCCTTAGAAGAAATGGAGTAGCCATCATATTCAACAAAAGAGTCTGAAATGTAGTACTGGATGCAACCTCAAAACGACAGAATGATCTCTGTTCGTTTCCAAGGCAAACCATTCAATATTATGGTAATCCAAGTATATGTCCTGATCAGTAACACTGAAGAGGCTGAAGCTGAACAGTTCTATGAAGACCTACAAGACCCTCTAGAACTATCACCCAAAAAAGATGTCCTCTTCATTATAGGGGACTCGAATGCAAAAGTAGGAAGTCAAGAAACACCTGGAGTAACAGGCAAATTTGGCCTTGGAGTACGGAATGAAGCAGGGCAAAGGCTAATAGAGTTCTGCCAAGAGAACCCACTGGACACAGCAATCACTCTCTTCCAACAACACAAGGGAAGACTTTACACATGGACATCACCAAATGGTCAACACCAAAATCAGACTGATTATATTCTTTGCAGCCAAAGATGGAGAAGCTCTATACAGTCAGAAAAAACAAGACTGGGAGCTGACTATGGCTCAGATCACGAACTCCTTATTGCCAAATTCAGACTTAAATTGAAGAAAGTGGGGAAAACCACTAGATCATTCAGGTATGACCTAAATCAAATCCCTTACGACTACACAGTGGAAGTGAGAAATAGAATTAAGGGACTAGATCTGATAGAGTGCCTGATGAACTATGGACGGAGGTTTGTGAAACTGTACAGGAGACAGGAATCAAGACCTTCCCCAAGAAAAATAAATGCAAAGAAAGAAAATGGTTGTCTGAGGAGGTCTTACAGATAGCTGTGAAAAGAAGAGAAGCGAAAAGCAAAAGAGAAAAGAAAAGTTATACCCATTTGAATGCAGAGTTCCAAAGAATGGCAAGGAGAGATAAGAAGCCTTCCTCAGCAATCAATGCAAAGAAATAGAGGAAAACAATAGAATGGAAAAGACTAGAGATCTCTTCAAGAAAACTAAAGATACCAAAGGGAACATTTCATGCAAAGATGGGCTCGATAAAGGAGAGATATGGTATGGCCCTAACAGAAGCAGAAGATATTAAGAAGAAGTGGAAAGAATACACAGAAGAACTGTACAAAAAAGATCTTCATGACCCAGATAATCACGACGGTGTCATCACTCACACTCACCTAGAGCCAGACATCCTGGAATGTGAAGTCAAGTGGGCCTTAGGAAGCATCACTACGAACAAAGCTAGTGGAGGTGATGGAATTCCAGTTGAACTATTTCAAATCCTAAAATATGATGGTGTGAAAGTGCTGCACTCAATATGCCAGCAAATTTGGAAAACTCAGCAGTGGCCACAGGACTGGAAAAGGTCCGTTTTCATTCCAATCCCAAAGAAAGGCAATGCCAAAGAATGCTCCCACACAATTGCACTCATCTCACACGTTAGGTTTAAAGTAATGCTCAAAATTCTCCAAGCCAGGCTTCAAATATATGTGAACCATGAACTTCCTGATGTTCAAGCTGGTTTTACCAAAGGCAGAGGAACCAAAGATCAAATTGCCAACATCCACTGGATCACTGAAAAAGCAAGAGGGTTCCAGAAAAACATCTATTTCTGCTTTATTGCCTATGCCAAAGCCTTTGACTGTATGGATCACAATAAACTGTGGAAAATTCTGAAGGAGATGGGAATACCAAACACCTGACCTGCCTCTTGAGAAACCTGTATGCAGGTCAGGAAGCAACAGTTAGAACTGGACATGGAACAGACTGGTTCCATGTCCAAGTCTATGTCCTAGACTTGGATTTGAAACATTTGGAACAGACTGGTTCCAAATAGGAAAAGGAGCATGCCAAGGCTGTATATTGTTACCCTGCTTATTTAACCTATATGCAGAGTACATCATGAGAAATGCTGGGCTGGAGGAAGCACAGCTGGAATCAAGACTGCTGGGAGAAATATCAAAAACCTCAGATGTGCAGATGACACCATCCTTATGGAAGAAAGTGAAGAACTAAAGAGCCTCTTGATGAAAGTGAAAGGAGAGAGTGAAAAAAGTTGGCTTAAAGCTCAACATTCAGAAAACTAAGATGATGGCATCTGGTCCCATCACTTCATGTCAAATAGATGGGGAAACAGTGGAAAGAGTGGCTGACTTTATTTGGGGGGGGCTCTAAAATCACTGCAGATGGTGATTGCAGCCATGAAATTAAAGGACGCTTGCTCCTTGGAAGGAAAGTTATGACCAACCTAGACAGCCTATTAATAAGCAGAGACATTACTTTGCCAACAAAGGTCCATCTAGTCAAGGCTATGGTTTTTCCAGTAGTCATGTACGGATGTGAGAGTTGGACTATAAAGAAAGCTGAGCACCGAAGAATTGATGCTTTTGAACTGTGGTGTTGGAGAAGATTCTTGAGAGTCCCTTGGACTTCAAGGAGATAACCAGTCCATCCTAAAGCAGATCAGTCCTGGGTGTTCTTTGGAGGGACTAATGTTGAAGTTGAGACTCCAATACTTTGGCCACCTGATGCAAAGAGCTGACTCATTTGAAAAGACCCTGATGCTGGCAAAGATTGAGAGCAGGAGGAGAAGGGGATGACAGTGGATAAGATGGTTGGATGGCATCACCGACTCAATGGACATGGGTTTGGGTAAACTCCGGCAGTTGGTGATGGACAGGGAGGCCTGGTGTGCTGCGATTCATGGGGTCCCAAAGAATCGGACACGACTGAGCGACTGAACTGAACTGAATGACATTATTAAGGAAAATGTAGTTTTTAATGTAAAAAAGTCTTCAAAAAAAAACAACTATGCAATATACACATAGGTTTTTTTTAAATTGTAAACAGCTACATAAATTACTGAAAATTATTTAAAACTGAGCAAGAAAATGTTAAGTACTAAATGTTAAACCATGCCTGTCATGAGACAACCTCCCCTTTGCATGATTATTGAATACCTTTTGTAATTACAAGGTAGCTATATTGGATGGCATGACTATAGTCAGTAAAAGCATACAAACTGAATTTCAAAAGAATGACTATAATTAAACATTTTTTAAATAAAGCTATTACTTATGTAGACAGATATGGAGGTCAAAGTTGTCCATGACATAACAATCCAACTTGTTTCCTTGACTCAGAGCTTTCCTAAATTCACACACTTCACCAGAAGGAGGTATGGATGTTTCAGTACTCTGACACATTAGGCTCTGACATCTTATTTCAAACTTGGATTTTCCCCATGCAAATCATCATGAGGTTGTCATATAGTTGTAAGTATTGTTTTAAAAGTCATGTGAGTAACTCTGCTGTTACTGCTAGTCCTGTTTGTGTGCTGAACACATATATCTTCATAAAATTTTTCCTCTCTCACCACTTTCTAGGTACTGTCCAAAAATTGTTTCCTTCCTATTTTCTCCACATATGAAACAATTTCCCTATAGACCTTGGCAAAACTTCCATTACTTTTGGGAAGCCTACCAAAACCCAACAATCTTTCACATTCTGATTAAAGGACAAGACTAAACAGATATTTAACAATATAATTTAAAAAATCCTGAAAATGTACAGTATGTATAGTCTACCTGCAGTACAATGAAAACTACTAACTCTCTTAGGACTTATACTACACAGAATTGTACTAAATGCTCAAAATGAAACACATTTATATGTTTGGTTTTGTGTGGCTTGAGGAAAAAAACACTGGTTCTGCCTTCATAGCCTAAAGCCTACAACAAAAGTTTCCTGTGGGTCTAGACTGCAGCTTCTGAGTTCTCTTCTACCATTGGCCTTAACAAAAGGTCACATGTAAGCAGATTATAATGCTGTTGGTACTAACAGGGCCATGATACCAGTGGTCTGCTTTTTGTCTGAGATAAACATCTCCCTAAGTGAAGTGAGATAAATCCTTTGGCCATCCTCCTAAAAGGACTGTTTAACCATTTCTTAAATAAGACTATCAGAACTAGGGTTACCATTTTTATCACCCATTTCATCAGTTTTTAAATTCTATTAACACATCCATCTCTGTCTCATATATACTATACAGTACTTTCTAAACATTTATTCTAGATGTCTCACAAATATCTTAAGATGAATAGATCTGAAACTTGACTCACGAACTACTCCAACTTTAGAAGTGTGCAAGAGAATCACCAAAATATTTGTAGATTTTGACTATTATTCTTGCTCCCTTCAGCATCACATTCAGTTGATCACAAAATCACTACTGATTTTGCCTTCTAAACATCTTTAGAATTCATCCATTTCTCCCAAGCACAATTGACGACTCCACAGTCCAAACAGTTCTCATCCGTCATAGTGCATAAATTTCTTTTATTCATACTCCATCCTATCTCATCCCCCTCAAACTAGCTATTTCCCTACAGCTAGATTTTCTTTTTTCAATATGAAAATCTAATCATGTGCCCTCCACATCCCTACTTAGACCATGCCATTGGCTTTTCACTGCTCCTAATATAAAGATGCAAATTACAATATACTCTACATGAGGTAGCTGAAGTTTACCTCTCATTCCTCACATTATTCCATATGCCCTCCAGTTATTCTCTGAGCTCATTACCACTGATTATTCACATATGCTTTTTTTTTTTTTTGCTTACAACTTTTATCTTCACCTCTTTCCCCACTGCACACTTAACTTCTCTAAGATATTATCATTTCTTCACGGAAATCTTTACTCACACACATCCTATGACAAGTCCATCTTATTTATATCTCTTAACTCTGTGTGTCTTTACATAGAAATATCCAAGCTGAAGTTTTATTCTGTAGCTGTGTTATCTTATTCTGTAACTGTGTTCAATGAGATATCTCTCTCATATACATGCAAAGAGGGGAGAAACCAGATCTACCTTGCTCATCATCATAACTTCAGCTCAGTGCCTAGAAAATCAACAGCTAATTCAATAAATAATCACTTAATGAATAAGCAAACATACTGTGTTCCTTACCATGTGAGCTCATTCTATTAGCTCTGTGGAAAAAAAAATGAAAAACAAAGTTCTTTCCCTCAAACTTTCTTAAGATCATTTCCATATTTAAAACTGAAAACTTCCTCCCCCACTACTCAAATAATCCTAATCCTCCTCACCCAGCCTTTTTCCTATAGCACATCTCACCTTCTAATATACCGTACAATTTAATATCACACCCATTGAAAGCAGGGATTTTTGTCTTCTGCTGATTGATGAACCCCAATCACTTAAAACAGCTCCTGGCACACAGTACGAATTTAACAAATATTTGTTGGATGAAGGAATGTGTATTTCCAAAAATAATTAATCACAGAATCTTATTCAAAAGTGCTGTCTCCTACAACACTGACTTCCAACTTAGTTAACTACATTAAAAACTGTAACAATGGTTTTCAACAGTTCTTTTGCCCCCAGGGAACATTTGGCTGATGTCTGAATGTAATTATAGTTGTCAGAGCTTGGGGTGGGGGAAAACACGGGTATCTGGTGGATAGAGGGCAAGGATATTTCTAGATATCATCAGTGTACAGGCAGCTCCCCACAACTAAGAATTAGAGGGGCCCCCAAATCCCAAAAGTGAAGAGGACACAACATTCTGAACCTCAGTCCCTACCGTGCAAGCCACTGCATTCTCTCCGTGAACGGCCGGCACTTCTGTCTCCCGGGTCAAAGACTTCCCTTCCGCTGAGCCGTCTCTTCTCTTGCTTCAGCCTTGTCAGTGTGACCCTGAGATTTGATTCCCACTATTTATGCTTATTGTAAAATTTGGTGAATTTAAATTTATCAAATGAGATGCCCTATTTAATTTATTCTCTTCTACAGAACCTAGAACATAGAGATATCACACTTCTATTTCTGACAAGGCTGTTTGAAATCAGTAAGCTTAACTCACCTTTTTGATTAAATTTGTCATTTAAAATCAAATGTTACTTAGTGATATTCCAATAGCTTCCATGAGAGACCAGACAAGCAATCTACCCTAAAGATATATGTTCTTAAAGTGTGATTGTTGATAATAACAGGCAAGTTTGACCTTGGAATACAAAATGAAGCAGAAAAAGGTTGACAGAGTTTTGTCAAGAAAACATGCTGGTCATAGCAAACACCCTTTTCCAACAACCCAAGAGAAGATGCTACACACAGACATCAAAATATGGTCAAAACTGAAATCAGATTGATTATGTTCTTTGCAGCCGAAGATGGAGAAGCTCCATACAGTCAGCAAAAACAAGACTTGGAGCCAACTGTGGCTCAGATCATGAACTCCTTATTGCAAAATTCAGACTTAAATTGAAGAAAGTAGGGAAACCACTAGGCCATTCAGGTATGACCTAAATCAAGTTCCTTACAATTAAAGGATTTGATAGTGGTAAATCAATTGAATCGAATTGTCACAGTGGAGGTGATGAATAGATTCAAGGGATTAGATCTGGTATACAGAGGGCCTGAAGAACTATGGACGGATGTTCATAACACCGTACAGGAGGCAGTGACCAAAACCATCCCCAAGAAAGAGAAATGAAAGAAGGCAAAGTGGTTGCCTGAGGAGGCTTTACAAATAGCTGAGAAAAGAAGTGAAAGGCAAGGGAGACATGGAAAGATACATTCAACTGAATGCAGAGTTCCACAGAATAACAAGGAGAGATAAGAAGACCTATTTGAAATACAAGAAATAAAGGAAAACAACAGACTAGGAAAGAATAAAGATCACTTCAAGAAAATTGGAGATATCAAGGGAACATTCTGTGCAAGGATGGGCACAATAAAGGACAGAAATACTAAGGACCCAACAGAAGCAGAAGATGTTAACGAGAGGTGGCAAGAATACATAGAACTACTGTATAAAAAAGGTCTCAATGGCCTGGATAACCACAATGGTGGGGTTACTCACCTAGAGCTGGACATCCTGGAGTGTGAAATCAAGTTGGACTTAGGAAGCATTACTATGAACCAAGCTAGTGGCGGTGACAGAATTCCAGCTGAGCTAGTTAAAATCCTAAAACATGATGCTGTTAAAGTGCTGCATGTATTACATCAGTAAATTCAGAAAACTCAGCAGTGGCCACGGGACTGGAAAAGGTCAGTTTTCATTCCTATCCCAAAGAGAGGCAATGCCAAAGAATGCTCAAACTACTGTACAACTGTGCTCATTTCACATGCCAGCAGCATCATGCTCAAAATCCTTCAAGCTCAACTTCAGAAGTATGTGAACTTCAGATGTACAAGCTACGTTGAGAAAAGGCAGAGGACTCAGAGATCAAAATGCCAACATTTGTTGTATCGTGGAGAAAGCAAGGGAATTCTGGAAAAACATCTACTTTTGCTTCATTGACTATGTTAAAGCCTTTGACTCTATGGATCACAACAAACTGTGGAAAATTCTTAAAGACATGGGAGTACCAGACCACCTCACCTGTCTCCTGAGAAACCTGTATGCAGATCAAGAAGCAACAATCAGAACCGGACTGGTTCAAAATTGGGAAAGGAGTACAACAAGGTGGTATATTGTCACCCTGCTCACTAACTTATATGCAAAGTATATGGTGAGAAATGCCAGGCTGGATGAATCACAAGCTGGAATTAAGATTGCTGGGAGAAATATCAATAACCTCAGATATGCAGATGATACCACTCTAACAGCAGAAAGTAAAGGAGAACTAAAAAGCCTCTTGACAAGAGTGAAAGAGGAGAGTGAAAAAGCTGGTTTAAAATGCAATATTCAAAAAACTAAGATCATGGATGGCATCCAGTCCCTTACTTTATGGCAAAAAGAATGGGAAAAAGTAGAAGCAGTGACAGATTTTATTTTCTTGAGTCCCCATATCACTGCACATGGTAACTGCAGCCATGAAATTAAAAGACACTTGTGGCTTGGAAGGAATGCTGTAGTAATCCTAGACAGTGTATTAAAAAGCAGAGATATCACTTTGCCTAAAAACGGCTGTATAGTCAAAGCTATGGTTTTTCCAGCAGTCCTGTATGGATGTGAGATTTGGACCATAAAAAAGGATGAGCCATGAAGAACTGATGCTTTCAAATTGTGGTGTTGGAGAAGACTATTGAGAGTCCCTTGAATAACAAGGAAATCAAACTAGTCAATCCTAAAGGAAATCAACCCTGAATATTCATTGGAAGGACTGGTACTTAAGTTCTAAAACTTTGGCCACTTGATGTGAACAGGTGACTCACTGGAAACAACCCTGATGCTGGGAAAGATTGAGGGTAAAAGGATAAGTGGGAAGCAGAGGATGAAATGGTTAGACAGCCTCATCGAGTCAATGGACATGAATTTGAGCAAACTCCAGGAGATAGTGGAGGACAGCGCAGCCTGGCAAGCTGCATTCCACGGGGTCACAAAGAATCAAACATGACCTAGCGACTGAACAGCAACATACCTCTCAGAGAACTGAACTTGAGACCCCATCTGATTTCAAGCAACTTAAGTTTCCCTTTCAGAAGTTTTACTAGAGATAATATACAGTCACTCCATAGAATCTGGATATAATTCCTTCGGTTCAGTTCAGTTGCTCAGTCGTGTCCAACTCTTTGCGACCCCGTGAACTGCAGCACACCAGGCCTCCCTGTCCATCACCAACTCCCGGAGTCCACCCAAACTCATGTCCATTGAGTCAGTGATGCCATCCAACCATCTCATCCTCTGTTGCCCCCTTCTCCTCCTGCCCTCAATCTTTCCCAGCATCACGGTCTTTTCCAATGAGTCAGCTCTTTGCATCAGGTGGCCAAAGTATTGGAGTTTCAGCTTCAACATTAGTCCTTCCAATGAACACCCAGGATTGACTTCCTTTAGGATGGACTGGTTGGATCTCCTTGCGTCCAAGGGACTCTCAAGAGTCTTCTCCAACACCACAGTTCAAAACCATCAATTCTTTGGTGCTCAGCTTTCTTCACAGTTCAACTCTCACATCCATACATGACTACTGGAAAAAGCACAGCCTTGACTAGATGGACCTTTGTTGGCAAAGTAATGTCTCTGCTTTTTAATATGCTGTCTAGATTGGTCATAACTTTCCTTCCAAGGACTAAGCATCTTTTAATTTCATGGCTGCAGTCACCATCTGCAGTGATTTTCGAGCCCAAAAAAAATAAAGTCAGCCACTGTTTCCATTGTTTCCCCATCTATTTGCCATGAAGTAATGGGACCGGATGCCATGATCTTAGTTTTCTGAATGTTGAGCTTTAAACCAACTTTTTCATTCTCCTCTTTCACTTTCATCAAGAGGCTCTTTAGTTCTTCTTCACTTTCTGCCATAAGGGTGGTGTCATCTGCATATCTGAGGTTATTGATATTTCTCCCAGCAATCTGGATTCCAGCTTGTGCTTCATCTAGCCCAGCGTTTCTCATGATGTACTGTGCATATAAGTTAAACAAGCAGGGTGACAATATTATCTAAACAAAAAAAAAATTACTTGGGAATTATTCACACTCTGTGAAATAAAGTATATTTGGCTACTAAGTAAACCATATGAGTCCCAAATAGGATAACGTGTACCCTTCAGGTTAGAATTATTCAGGATATCTTATTTATCATTTTACCTTTGCGCCTAATATGTCATTATCACATACTAGGTACAAGGTTTCAATAGAAGTTTGGGAAGGGGATAAAGAAATATATGACATTAATGCCTACTTTTTACTACTCACATGTGAAAACTTTAATATGATATAAATTTTATTCCTTCTGACTTTCCCATTTAGAAAATAATTGGACAGATTCTAAGAAAAATCCCAAGTCTGTACTGAGGTTTACTGGAGGGGAAGGAGGGGAAAGGTGAATAAATTACCAATGTCTGACATGAGTGTAAAAATTGTAAGTGGCAGCAAGAGTAACATGCATTTAGCGCCCCAGACTAACCCTGTTCAGAGTAACTAGTATTTTTCTTTCACTCTTGGTTTTAAATAAGGTCCTCATTTCTGTATGGGATTATCACAACCACTTTCTTTCATACCAGTTGACATCAGTGCACATTAGCTTGTTACCTGCTTGGATTGAAGCAGTCTCAGTTTCCATTTTTGTAAGTGCAAAGTGAGCCAAGTTGAGCTCATCCTAGGACTGAGGGTGAAAAAAGAAGGAAGGCATTTTTGTGAAGCTATATGAAAAGGAGTATTGAGAGAAGTGGGAAATTAAGAAGGTATGACCCCTTTGATTGGTTTCAAAGTGCTATAAATGAAGAGGGATATGCTTTCTATTGTTTCATAACAGACTACCACACATTTAAAAGATTAAACAATATCCATTAATCATCTCAGTTTCTGTAGGTGAAAAGTCCATCATAGTTTAAATGCATTATCTGCCCAGGGTCCAGTAAGTTGAGATCAAGGTGTTGACCAGGTCTGGGATCTCATCTGAGACATGGGCTCCTCTTCTGAGACTGCATTATTGTTTCAACAACTCAGTTCCTTGCAGGACTGTAGGCCAACAAGAGAATCACTGACTTCTAGGATCTTTCTTAAATGTCTTCTCTGTTTAAGTTAGGCCCACTCACAGTAATCACTCTTTTGCTTAATGCAAAATTAACTGATTTGGGGCTTCAATTACCTCTGCAAAAATCTCCCCACCTTTGCCATATGACATGAGAATGACTACTGAATCCTATTCACAGGTCCTATTCTCAAGGGGAGGAGATTAAATAGGGCATGTTCATGTATCTTTGGGGTCATCACAGAACTCTACCCAACATAACTCCAGTTAGAGAAGAAGCTAAGAGAGCTGGTTTCACACCCAGTATCACTTGTAAGAGACAAAGAGAAACACAGGCTGGGAGAGAACCATCTTCCATCAAATCTCACAAAATATCTGAGAAGGGAAGGGATACTGAGGGTTCAGGGTGACCCCAAGGGGAAAACTAGTCCAAGGCATCACCGGCATGACACCAGCAAGACAGAAGCCCCTTTGTGGGTGGGAACTAGCCACAGTGGTGCCACTGTGAGCTCCTCCAAGGATGACCAGGAGTGAAGAACCTGAGTGAACCTAATTCCAAATACTTATTTGTAAAATATTGTATAGAGAATCTAGAATTTTCCAAAGAGATTTTACTAACGGTTGGGAAAGAAGTCATCTGATTTGGGGAAGTTATAATTGTAGTGGCTGTGAACTATCAAAATGTACTTACATAGATTTGACTTCTGTTTTACATATAAGCTACTTAGAGATGCTCAATTTTAGGTAGGCATTATAGATTGCATTAATATGAATTCTATAGCTTTAGTGATACCTGCTCTAATTAACAAACCACACACACAAATGGAAAAAGTGAACATTGGACAATAATGAAATGCTACAGGTTTGACTTCTCTGTGGGGGACATGTTTAAAGTTTGCTTCTTTGAGATACTACAGTCCATGGAATTTTGTGAGATTCTGTGTTTTAAATAAAAGAAAATAATTGGACATCTGAGAACTATAAGAAAAGCATTCCTCTATTACAAAAAAATCGTTGTACTATATGGTTGGTTAATGTGTCCTCCTATTAAATGTCCCCACGGCAGGCACTTTGAGAAAAAATGTTATTTTCACTTTCAGCCTCACCAGGATTTTGTGTCAAACTGCCTCATGGCCTCTTGTATTTAGGATTACCCTCACTCCCGAGTTATTATGTAACATAATAGACATCAGTGCTACTTCCAACTGGCCTGTAAGCAGCAGGAGAAAGTATAACTCTAATCTACTCTCATAAAATGAAATATTTCTATTCTATCTTTTACCATTCTCCTCCCTTACAACTGGGAATACTCTTCAGAAAACATATTCACCTAAAGGATCTGAAATGAGACTTGCTTTGTTAGCAAAATGATGACATCAAGCAATAAGCAGAGGACTTTTATGAGCAGAATCAAATATCTAAGTTATCAACAAAAGGCAGACATGACTGCTCTTTAAAAAAGAGCTGCAAGCTGTGAATATGTCTGCTGACTGATTTTTTTGAGATGGGATTCTAAAGCTAAACAAGCACTAGATAATCCTTTACCTTACACAGGCCATCAGAATTAAGGGGATTCTAACAAACTGATACTGCTTTGAGGGCTGGTGGGGAGGGGATGTACTTTTGAATGAGAGTTTAAATTAGGAAAAAAGATTCTTATATTTACATAATTCAAAAATTGCATTCTCCACATTTGCCTTGCTTGGAAGAAACACTAAAGCCCTAATTAACCCAGAATGACCCATTGCATTCATGTATGACTTTATAATATTCAAAATGCTATAAATATGTTACTTAAGCCTCACTACAACTATGTCCAGTCTAATAATAAAAGGGAATAAGAAAAAAGAAGTAGGACTCCATTCTACATATATGAAAAGGTAAAGCCAAAGAAAGCAAGTTACTTTAACATTATATAGTGATAGTTCCTTATGCCTGTATATGGCATAGCCTAATACTTATTTTCTGTCACTCCAAAGAGAAAAGAGAATTAAATTAAGAGGGTAAATCTTGAGTTCTCATCACATACACACAATGTTTTCCTTTTCTTTTGTTTTGTATCTGTATGAGATATTAGATGTTCACTAAAGTTACTGTGGTAATCATTTCATGATATGTGTGAAATCAAATCATTATGCTACACATCTTAAACTTATATAGTTTAAGATAGTGATAGTGGTATAATTTCCTGTTTTCAAACCGTGGTGGCGGATAGAGAACGCTCCATGTAATACTTCATGATGGGATACAAATGGCAGATCATATTCAAATAATGACATTCTCACAGACATATCCACATTTTGATCAAACAATGAGACACTCTTTGGTGGGAAAGTAAGCAAAATTACTATCCATTTGGCCTATACTTATGAAGTTAACTTATAATGTTAATTTTATAAACATGAAAAAACTAAAAGATTTAGAGAGATCAAAAATTGGTATTCTGTCAACAAAAGTAAACATGTGACTAATCTCATTTACATAGTATTAAATTTTATTTTAATAAATTTTAATGTTTTTAAGACTCCACATACAATACCAGTAAAGGGACTTAGTTATGGACAAATAAACAAACATTAAAATACACACTATTATAATTATGACTGATTTGTGCTGTTGTATGGCAGAAACCAACATATTACTGTAAAGCAATTATCCTTCAATTAAAAAAAGTAAAAAGAAATTAAAATGCACTATTATCCAAAATGTAATATATAGATTTCATTGATTAAGACATAACATTATTGCTGCTTTTACCCATATCCTGAATGATATCTTTGATTCAGCCAGTGTAAATCATTTTAATGACTTATTTAAGGAAAACATTTTAATAGGATTTAAGGAAATTTAAGGAAATCATCTTAATTAAAGGAATTTAATTCCTTTAATGATTAAAGGAAATCATTTCTTACTTGTGTAAGATATATTCTTCTTCATTTAAAAAAGCTGTCTAACATTTACTCTGTGCTAAACACTGTTTACAAGAAGGGAACACACACAGAAGTCCCTACCTTATAGATGTTTTATGGGAAGATACGAAAGAAAACACACTATACAGCCTACTGAGATAAGTGCCAAGGGAAAATAATTAAAACTGAGAAGGTAAATATGAGTTATTGGGTGAAAGGGAGATGGGATGCAATTTTAAATAGGGCGGTCACTTGAAACAAGTAGCTCCAGACAGGAGCATGCCTAGGTGGTTTTTCGAAGAGAAACATGACTAGAATATTGGGAGTAGGAGGAGAGTTCACAGAAGTAATGAGGGGAAAGATGATACAGAGCCTTGCAGGTCAGAGAACAGGGCTCTGGCTGTTACTTTTTAACAGGAATTTTTGAATTTGAGTCAGTCCTAGTGAGGCGGATGAACCTGGAGTCGGTTACACAGAGTGAAGTCAGTCAGAAAGAGAAAAACAAATGTCATAGCTGAACGCATATACATGGGATCTAGAAAAACGGTACTGGTGCCTATTTGCAGGTCAGGAAGAGACGCAGACACAGAGAACAAGCTGGTGGACAAAGTCTGTGAGGGGAGGACGAAGGTGGGGCAGACTGAGGGAGGTGCAGTCCCGTATGCACACCGCCACGTGGAGAACAGAGAGCGGGCGGGAAGGCGCCGGGAGGCCAGCAGGGCGAGCCGGCGCGGGGCTCCGTGGTGACCGCGAGGGTGGGAGGGAGGGGCTGGGAGCGGTGTATGAGGACGTGTAGCTGATGCGCATTCCTGTAAGCAGAAACCAACACAACACTGCAGTTATCTAATCAAAAGCAAAAGTCAAAAAAAATAAATAAATAAACAAAATTAAAAGTGAAAGCAAAGAATTCTGAACAAGGAAGAAATATAATCAGACTTGTATATTAAAAGGTCACTCTGGCTGCTGGACTGAGTACAGATCAGAAGAGGGCAAAGATGCAAATACTGAGCACCGTGAGGAGGTGATTGTCATAATCTAGGTAACAGTGATGGAAGCCTGATCAAGAGATGCAGCCTTGATTGTACCCTTATACCTCTGTAAGTTAGAGGTGAGAGCATTACCTGACATGTTAGAAAAATGTGCTGAAATAAAGAAACAACCCAACTGTCTCAGATATTTGACCTGAACCTCTAGAATGGTGGGGTTGCTAAAAACTAAATGGAGAAGATTTCAGGAGAAGCAGGTTTGGTGCAAATTATCAGGAACTCAGCTGGGTTCATTAGGCCTAAGATGTCAACTGAACAGCTCAGAAGAGATTTATTTAAAATCTAATCCAATTATAGTCTTTTTTACTCTCTTATTTATAACTTCAGTTCAGTTCAGTTCAGTCGCTCAGTCGTGTCCGACTCTTTGCGACCCCATGAATCGCAGCACACCAGGCCTCCCTGTCCATCACCAACTCCCGGAGTTTACTCAGACTCATGCCCATCGAGTCGGTGATCCCACCCAGCCATCTCATCCTCTGTCATCCCCTTCTCCTCCTGCCCCCAATCCCTCCCAGCATCAACTTGCCCAGTGACAAAACTTAGAAGAAAAGTAACCACAGACTCACAACCGCAAAGCCCAGCAGTGTTACCTAACCACTCTGTGTGGGTGCTCAGCCACTCGGTCCTGTCTGACTCCAGGGACTCTAGCAGGCTTCTCTGTCCATAGAATTTTTCAGGCAAGAATACTGGAATGGGTTGCCATTTCTTCCTCCAACCAAGGATCGAACCTGCATCTCCTGCATTGACAGGTGAATTGTTTTACCACTGAGCCACCTGGGAAACCCACTATATAACCACTGCCTCAATTATATATCAATATGGACTATGATAGTGATAAGACCAGTTATGGATTACACCAAATTCCTGAAGACCATTCTTGACTTACTCCTTTGTTTACCTCTCAAGAGATTGATATGTCATGTTAGATTGCAAAAATAATTTGAATAGTTAAGACTTAAATCAGTACTATGCTTTAGCACTTGACCTATTATTTTTAAAAAACTCCATTCAACATCTTTAACAATTACCAAAAGTTAAGAACTGAAAGGATAAGGTGAAGTCCTATCAGTGGCATGTCAGAATTACAAGGACTTTCAGAAATTTTAGGAGGGAGGAGAAAAGAAACTTCAGTTTTAACATTACAGACTCTTTTACTTCCTAAAACCTATTTATAAATGCATATAAGCTGGTAAAAGAATTATAACTTAGTGGTAGATATCTGTTCTCAGAATCATCTTTCCATTAGTGCTTTGTGAAAGAGGCTTTGTCATCCTCTCCCTGGGAGAAGGTAACTTCTTTCCCAACAGCCTTCTGTATCCCGCATATAAATGGATGACATCTCCATAACTTAATGAATCATTCCAAAACATGTCCAGTCCTAGCTCAAGTTCAGCCTAATATGAATTGATAGCATGTGCAGAGACAGGGAGGTGTGTGTGTGGTAACTCTCATACAGGCACATACATCTATACAGATGCAAACACACGGGGTCATGGTTTTAGAATAATGATGGTTTTAATATACGACCCTGTTGCTCCCTGAAACTTGACTGAATGAAAGAGATAATGCAAAAGAAATAACGCATCATAAATGATGCCAACTATGTGTACTAATTTACAGAGGTTACTCACTAATGCTTTAGAAGACTTATGCATCACAGATGTAACTATTAATTACAACGTTACTGGAATATTTGTAATCACTTCAAAATTAACCTTTATATCCTCAGGAGGTTTGCATTTATAAGAGTCACTTGGTGTCTCATAGAGAAACTAATTAGTCAACAAATGATAAGTACAGAAAGAACACAAATTAGCTCTTTGCTTACTGCTACTTGGTGGTACCATGTAATTTGTATTGTAATTAAAATGTTTTATATTGCAAACAGAAAATATTTAATTCAGGGATAGATAATAATAGCAGTTTCAAGTGTTCCAGGAAATATATTGACACATTCACTAGGCTTTACTCTTTAGGCATTCACAATGCAAGAAAGAAATGGTGGAAAAATAAATCTAACCATTATCAAGGACATTTCTCTCTTCCATTACCATTGTGAGTCTTTACTTTGGAATAGACAAAACAAGAAAAATTCAGAAATAGGTGACAGGTAATTTTTTAAATATATAAAAACATTTTTATAACATCTCCTGAGAAGTAGTTTTCCAAATATAAGGAGAAAAGGTTTATAGAGAAATCCTGTCAGACATCCATAAAATGTTACAAGTACCACTATGTGATGTTATTAATCTTATTTAATAAGGAATAAGAAAGAGGCAAAAACTGGGGGTTAAATTTTTAGTTATCTTTATTCTGCATGACCGAAAGCCTTGATCATTCCTACTTGTTTTGGTTTACTAACAAAATATCTTTCCTCTGTGCTAAAGAACAAAAACACAAAAAATGAGGGTCTTTTGACTTTCTTTATTACAATGATATTTAAATTGTGCCTTCTATGTACTTAGATTTTGTCTCATTTAAAGAATTTTTATTTCATTTTCAGTAACTGATTCTTTATATTTTCTTCTTTTCTATTCAATATTTCTGAGCATTTTTGTTTCATTTTATATTTTCTTTTGGACCATGCTTGATAGATTTATTTTTAACTTACTTTCAGATTGCTGTATTCTCATTTATCTGGTTACATCCTTCTGACTTTTGATGTTGGTAACTGTTCTCAGTGTTAATTTTCTTCACGTATATCAAAGTCAGAACTCTGTAGTATGAAGTGAGGAATTTGTCTCCAGTGTTCACCCTTTGTCATCTAGCAATTTTGAAATTTTCTCTAATTTTTTCATCTACCAATTTTGAAATTTCTCTAGAAATTTTGAAATTTTCTTTGTTGTCTAGCAATTTTTAAATTTCTCTAGATTAACTCTTCTAGCAATGGAGGCTTCACCCAGATCCTGTGCGTTGGGTTATGTCCAATTTCTCCCATCCTCCAAGAAGAGGGATTTAAATAAGTTTTATCCCCAGTGACAATTCTAAGTCTTATTTTCATCACCTTTCACAAACATTGCAACCTCAGTCCAGCCTTTGCTTTCTATCCATGAGATTTGCTCTGTTCTCCTACCGTAAATGAACACTTCTACTAGCAGTTCACATCAGGAAGAGGATCATTTGTTGCTTTAGTCCTATTTGTTCCATTGTATTTTGGTTCTATAAGTGGGAGAAAGATGCTTATTTTTAATTTACAAGTTTTCTAGGGTCTTCGGACTCTACGCTTCCAAGATGACAAAAAAAAACGAAAACAGTGCAGCCTTTCAAGGTAACAAGCAGGCAGTGTCTGCTAACTTTGCTCTCTGTTCTTATTCTCAACCATATCGTTATTGGATGTTCCTTACTTTCTGTCCTAAGAATATTTTACAAAACCGAGTTTCCACTGTGGTCTAGTAAACAAAAATTTTTGACATAAAAATATCAAAGTTGTTAAAGACATCAGTTTTGACATTACAGAAGTAAGGTCAAATCTTATCACTTCAGTGAAACATTTATCCTTCAAGAACTTACAGTCTATCATATAAAATGAAGATAACAGTATTACCACAAAAAAGGTTAGCTGAGAAGAATAAATGAAGAGTGCTTAATTAAAATGGCCACACAACATTAACTATTTATATACTTAAAATCAGTTCTTTACCTTACAGACTACCCTTTATTGAAAATTATGAACCTCAAATAGGGAAAGATGAAAACATCATGTGCAAATCCAAATTCCTCAGCTTATACTTGGGCCTTTAAATTTACTGGAAATATATTCACATTTTTTTTGATCATCAGTGCTCCTCCATCACATGTCTGCTACTGCTAAGTCACTTCAGTCATGTCTGACTCTGTGCGACCCTATCCCTGGGATTCTCCAGGCTAGAACACTGGAGTGGGTTGCCATTTCCTTCTCCAATGCATAAAAGTGAAAAGTGAAAGTGAAGTCACTCAGTCTTGTCTGACTCTTCGCAACCCCATGGACTTCAGCCTACCAGGCTCCTCCGTCCATGGGATTTTCCAGGCAAGAGTACTGGAGTGGGGTGCCATTGCCTTCTCCACCATCACAGGTCAAAGAATAGTAAAGAATTGGAGGTTCTGATGTTCCTTTTGACACTTTACTTTTTGGATATGAACTCCTAGAAGAGCAGGCAACTCTAAATTTACCATGTGCTACACACTCTTCACCACCGAATCAGTTAGCACCACATTTATGCTTAACACAATGAAACATGAAATTTTTTGCATCCATAAGGAAATCCTCCCGATAGTAGTAAAAACTCACTGACCAATTCACTTACTGTGTGCCCTTAGATACATTAATATATTTGACTTTGAAGAAATATTATATCAGTTCATTGTGAATATTGAGGTAACATATATAAATTGTTACCAAATTGTCTGATAAGCTAATAATGCAAAATTTACTTTAGGTCTACTTCCACCTTTGTCAACAGGTCTATCTTCAGGTTTCAATGAGAAGCCATCCTAATAGTTGACTAACTTTAACAGCATAATGCCTGTTAAAATTTACTCATCTTCATGTTCCACTACAGACTATTTCCACCATGAAATCTGTAACAAATGTAAATTTCCTGATCCAACCTCTTCTAATCCCTTCTATTATGTCTGACTTTTTGTTAGACACTATAAAGGGGGGAAAATTCAATTTTCTAACCTCTCGTGCAACTTAGGAGTGGCCATGTGACACAGTTCTGGCTAATGAAATATATGTAGAAGTCCACATATGCCTCTCCCCTTCCTTTCTTCCTATCCTATCCTATTAACATGGATGTGACACCTAAGAGATAGAGTCATCTTTCAGTTACCAGGCAACACGGTAATGTGTTGAAGAGAATGAAATGTTAAGAAAAGGCTTGGATTGCTAAGAGGATCACCATACCTGCATTAACTTCTTCCAGAGAAGAAGAAAAAATAAGTCACTATTTGATGTAAGACACTTGATATTTGCTCTTGAATGTACTACTATGTGGGGCTAGCGGTAAGGAACCCGCCTGCCCATGCAGGAGACTCAAGAGACACGGTTCCAATCCCCAGGTCAGGAAGATCCCCGGAGGAGGAAATGGCAGCCCACTCCAGTATTCTCGCCCAGAGAATCCGACGGATAGAGGAGCCTGGTGGACTATGGCCCATAGGGTTGCAAAGAGTCAGATATGACTGAAAGCGATTTAGCATGTGTACATGAATACTACTATGTAACTTATCATTGAAGCTTTGTACCTGAGGGAGTGAGAAACTGGAAGAAGCAACGTTGCAGCAAGAAACCTAAAAATCTATGGTCACTCAGATAGCAGTTACAACCTTGAATGTAATACTTTCTCTAAAGAACCCATTTCTCTTTATTTTGTTCTATTTTTTCCTCTGCTTTGCTGGGTTTAGTCACTCAGTCATGTCTGGCTCTTTGCAACCCCATGGACTGTAGCCCGCCAGGCTCCTCAGTCCATGGGGATTCTCCAGGCAGGAATACTGGAGTGGGTTGCCATGCCCTCCTCCAGAAGATCTTCCCAACCCAGGGATCGAACCAAGGTCTCCTGCATTGCAGCCGGATTCTTTACTGTCTGAGCCACAAGAGAAGCCTAAGAATACTGGAGTGGGTAGGCTACCCCTTTCTGCAGGGGATATTCCTGACCCAGGAATAGAACCAGGGTCTCCTGCATGACAGGCAGATTCTTTACCAGCTGAGCTACCAGGGAAGGTATACCTCCCTCCATCCATATTATTTAACTTTTAAATTAAAATAATATACTCATTAGATAAATATAACAGCAGATAAATACTTGTAATCAAAAGATGGTAATTCTTTGACCAGGTACTCTGAAAAAAATCCCTGTTTACTCTTATTTGCTTATTTTCCTCCTGCTTTTCTCCATGTTTCTACAAAATATCCTTATAATATTTCTTGACAATAAATATCAGACACTATAATTTTCCAATATTATATATGATAATTTGGCTACATTCAATCCCACATCTCTAACTTCCCCAGTAGGTTATAACATTTATCTTATTGAAATTACTAATCAGCCTTTGAGTTATCATGAACAAAATAAAAGATATATGCTTATACTTTGTTTTTATGCAGCTTTTCCTGCTAGAATTTTTATTTGTCCGAAATTTAACAGGATGCACTTAATGATAAGTGTATTTTATTCATTTCATTGAGCTCTCAACGGATCCATTCATTCAAATGACTGACATGCTTCAGTTCTGAAACATTTTATATCATATATATTGATTATCTTTGTTCCATTTTCTCTGTTTCATCCATCTGATATTGAATCTTACAGAATCTCACCTCAGTTTTTATTTTTCCTCTCATAGTTGCTATCTTTCTATCCTTTTTTCCTAACAGATTTCTCTGTTTTTATCTAATCTTTCTTTTGGATTTTTTTTTTTCATTATGGTCATCACAGTTTAAACTTCTAAGGGCTCTTTCTTGTTATTTTAAATAAGGTTATATTATTTTCTATATATGCAATTATTTCATACACCTCTTAACATGTGAGGATTGGACTTTCTTACATTTTTCTAGTATAGAGAACGGAAGTTTTCTTTTGTTCTAAAAGATAACAATAGTTATTCAGGGTTCACATTTTTCTATTTTTATAATCTCTGCTGCTCATGTTCAAGGGTTTATTCCCATGTTTGTTAACCACTGATTCATCCATTATATTTAATAATACTAAAAAAAAACTGATTAGAAGTTCTGTGGAAGAAATGGTCTATGTAAAGTGTGTTTGAAAAAAAGTTTCCATTTTCACTGAGGAACTATTCAGGTGTCAGTTTTATCAGAAGCTCTAGAAAGAGTAGATATCAGGCTCCTGGTATTTTGTTTGAGGGATGAGGGTGTAGATCTTAGAAGTTAACTATTTGATACCAATACTTTAAGCAGAGACATCACTTTGCCAACAAAGGTCCATCTAGTCAAAGCTATGGTTTTTCTTGTAGTTATGTATGGATGTAAGAGTTGTATCATAAACAAAGCTGAGTGCTGATGAACTGATGCTTTTGAATAGCGGTATTGGAGAAGACTCTTGAGAGTTCCTTGGACTGCAAGGAGATCAAACCAGTCAACTCTAAAGGAAATCAGTCCTGAATATTCATTGGAAGAACTGATGCTTGACCTGAAACTCCAATAGTTTGGCCACCTGATGAGAAGAATTAACTCATTAGAAAAGACCTTGATGCTGGGAAAGATTGAAGGCAGGAGGAGAAGGGGGTGACAAAGGAAGAGATGTTGGATGGCATCACTGAGTCGATGGACATGAGTTTGAGAAAGCTCTGGGAGTTGGTGATGGACAGGGAAGCCTGGCGTGCCGCAGTCCATGGGGCTGCAAAGAGTCAGACACGACTGAGCAACTGAACTGAACTGATAGATACTCTCACTTCATTTTTTATTTTCACCTCCACATACCAAATTCTGCCTTCAGTCTCTACTTGGCATCTCTGATTCTTTGATTGGCTCTTTATTTTAATCAAGTAGAGATACAGTCATTTGTGCCCACTCAGTGAGCAAGGTTGAGAAGACATTGGTTCTGCTTCCTCCAAATACTGACTTCCAGCCAATCCTCAGGTTAAGTCATTTAACTTGTCCCTGTCCTCCGTTTCAAGCAGCATCTTTGAGATGGAAACATCTTTTGACTTTCTTTTCATTTTTTTTTGACTAATTGACTTTCTTCTCATTCACATCAGTATGATGTGAAAAGTATATTCTATACCTTCTTCCTCTCTCTAGCTTCATTTGTACAGAAGTTTATGAAGTCTCATCCACAGATTCTCAGTCCCGTTTTATAAATTTTCATCTTTTCAATGGTTATATATTTAGAGTACTGGGTAAACTAACAGAGAAACTCAGGCAGTCAATCCACATAACCAGTAAACAATATATTTTAGATGACATATGGTATATTTATACAACAAACAAAAGCTAAGATTAGCTGAAGGAATACCAAAGATAGTAATTACAATGTGTTCTAAGATGCTCATCTTTCTATGAATATGGATTGGAGAGTGCTTACTTTAAAGAGCCAATCATTTGGTAAAAGAAGAGCAGGATAATGAGTAAGTATTTGAAAAATAATGCCAATTAGAATGGCTTAAATAATTGGGAGCCTTTGGCCTAGAGGCAATAAGCTGGCAATGAGAGATGACTTAGTGCTCAGATGTCGTGACTAGTTCTCCTCCTGTCTTTCATCTGGACAGACAAGTAAGTAAAATGTAAAATACGTGCCTCAAAAGAAATTTTAAAGAACCGTCCCAATACAAAAATGCCCATATGCTGAATTGTGGAATTTCTTTCACATAGACAAATGATTAAGACGAGCAATACAAATTCACTGTATATGAAATATAAGTATATGGAAATAAAACAGAGGTCTAGATTAAAAGTGCAAAAAAAATTACTAATAACAAATGTAGGCAGTCCTCAATTTTGCACAGTATCTTATAAATGAAGTTGTTTGCATTAGTTTCCCAGACTGCCATAGGAAATTACTATAAACTTGGTGGTTGAAATAAGAGATTTATTTCCTCGTGGTTCTGAAGGTCAAAAGTCCACAATCAAGCTGTAAGCAGGGCCCTACTCCCTCTTGCTCTAGGGAAGAATCCACTTTTTGTCCTCCTAGTTTCTGGTGACCGTCAGCAGTCCTTGATTTACAGGCACATAACCCCAATCTCTGCCTCATAATCACATTGCCCCCTCTTCTGGCTCCTGTTCTTCCTGTCTCAAATTCACCTCTGCCTTTCTTATTAAAAAGATTTGTCATAATTTACAATGGCAAAGATTTTATTTTTCAAATAAAGTAATCATCATGGGTTCCAGGGGTTAGGACACAGACATACATTTTGGGGGTGCTACCATTCAACCCACTAAGCTCATGTGTATAGGAACCATATCTTTACACTGATCTCAGTTATCATGCAATTGTGCAGGGTGAGACCTGCCTATAATTCCTATCAATTATTTGGCTTTTCAAGGTGAGGAATTAAGACCTGGAAACATATCTCGGATTATACAGCCTAGCTTAGCATGACAAAAGATAACATCAAAGATGTGAAGAACCAGAATAAAGTATTTTAAGTGCCAGTACTATCATCAAAAACGTGAGGACAAGACTATAAACTATGTACAGCAGGGCTTCCAAGACCACCCAGTCAGAAGCCTCCAGGTGATAAACAATTCCCACAAAACGTTATTCTAAGTAGTCACTGATCAACCTTCATTAGGTAACATGAGGTCTAATACATGCAGTATAACACCACTAGAACATGCAACATTATTGTTGTGCTTATATGCTCAGCCGCTCAGCCGTGTCCAGCTATTTGCAACCCCATGAACTGTAGCCTGCCAGCCTCCTCTGTCTGTGGGATTTTCCAGGAAAGAATACTGGAGTGGATTGCCATTCCCGTCTCCAGGGGATCTTCCCAACCCAGGAATCAAACTCAGGTCTCCTGCATTACAGGCAGATTCTATACCATCTGAGCCACCAGGGCCTATGTTTACAAAGGATTTAATCCATACAGTATATAGATTACTAATTTCTTTAATTTGAAGTGTTATTAAGGTGAAATTTATGCCAATACTCATTTTAAGTCAATGCTGATTTTACCATCTTGCTGGTTTGCAAATGAATCAATGGAAAATACATATCAAACTAATGGAGAATAGGATAAAACAGAATACACAATAACAGTATATCCCCACCACAAATATACAAGGGTATTTAAAACAAAATGAATGCTTGTAAACTAAACCTTATAACTTGAGTAATTAAACATCAATAGGAAAAGTGCACATTACAGTGAAGACAGTGAATAACCACTGTTAAATCACCAAAATACAAGGGTACTGTTTGTTTGTTATATAACTGGTGCTTTAAAATGTGTTAATTTATATAGTCTTAATTTTATGATTTAATTAAGCAAACAAGAACACAATTAAGGGAGGGTATTACTCCACTGGACCAACTGACCCAAATGTTCTGGTCAAATATGTTCAGAAATTAATCAATCAAAGATCGAATATCAACATTTCAATGGTAAGAAAATAGGTCTGTGGGTGACTTTGTTTTACAAGTGAAAAATGGTGTTTAAGTATGTTAATGAGGAGAGACTTTACATAGATTTAAAGTAAATGCATTAATATTAAAATAGGTTGAATCCAATTCATTATTTATTAACTCTATGACCAAGTGGAAGTTCTTTAATGTGTCTGTACCCCAGGTTCCTAATATACAACAGAGATAATAGTGCCTCTTTCATCAGTTTATTGTTAAAGGTAAATGAGGGAATACGTTGCAAACCCCAAAGAGAACAAGGGCTTTAAAAACTTATTATAATATTAATCTTTTTTTCTTTTTACAGGATTTATTTTGTTACTTTACAATATTGTAGTAGTTTTTCCCATACATTGACATGAATCCACCACGGGTGTACATGTGTTCCCCATCCTGAATCCCCCTCCCACCCCTCAGGGTCATCCCAGTGCACCAGCCCCGAGCATCCTGTCTCATGCATCAAACCTGGACTGGCGATTCATTTCACAGATGATAATTTACATGTTTCAATGGCATTCTCCCATATGATCCCATCCTCGCCCTCTCCCACAGAGTCCAAAAGACTGTTAAATACATCTGTCTCTCTCTTGCTGTCTCACATACAGGGTTATCATTACCATCTTTCTAAATTCCATATATATGTGTTAGTATACTGTATTGGTGTTTTTCTTTCGGGCTTACTTCACTCTGTATAATGGGCTCCAGTTTCATCCACCTCATTAGAACTGATTCAAATGAATTCTTTTTAAATGGCTGAATAATATTCCATTGTGTATATGTACCACAGCTGTCTTATCCATTGACGAATGAATATCTGCCGATGGACATCTAGATTGCTTCTATGTCCTGGCTGTTATAAACAGTGCTGCGATGAACATTGGGGTACACATGTCTCTTTCAGATCTGGTTTCCTCGGTGTGTATGCCCAGCAGTGGGATTGCTGGGTCATATGGCAGTTCTATTTCCAGTTTTTTTTTAAGGAATCTCCACACTGTTCTCCATAGCGACTGTACTATTAATCTTCAAAATAAACTGTAGGTAGAACCCTCAAATATTTTAGCAATGCCTTTATAGTTATAAACCAGCAAAAGGTACAGTTCTAGTACACTAATCATAAGCAGGAGAGACCAGAATTAAGGTAAAGATTGTACCCAATGGTTTTAACTGATGAACTCAATTTTTAAAAACGTTTATAGAATGCTTTTTGTGGCAGTAATTGAGCTGGATAGTAACTGAGATGTAAAGATGAGTAAATATTGATGTTGGCCTTCAAAACTTCACAGTTCATTTATGAAGGTAGATAATTATACAACAATACTCAATAGAGCATTACACTACAATTACTGCTACAAAGAAAGGGCCTGAAATAGTAAAGGTGGAAGTTTTTTTTAATTTTTCCAAGGTAGGTTTTGTATTTCTGTAATAAAATGGATTTACCAACACTTCTCAAGATGGTTAAAGTCTGAGACTGACGAGGATGGCATATGAGGCGGAGTGTGTCCACAGGCCTGAGAGTAGTGTAACTGGAAGCAAAGGCATGTATAGTGGGACCAGGGTAAATAAGGAAGGAGCACCTGCTTGAAGCTTTATACACCAGGATGAAGATTTATATTTTCTTCAGTGATAAGGAGGAATTGTTAACATTCTTTTTTTCTTTTTTGAGCAGTGGAAATAGCATTGTAAAATTATATTTTAGAAAGATTATGTTTGATTTACAAGTTAGGATGGATTAAAAATTTTAAACAATAAAGAGTATCAATTATGTAACACTTGTATAAAAATATCAGTCTAAATGAGAGATAATGAGAGTCTAGGCATATGGGACTCTGAGTTGCAGATATAAATGACATCATGCAAGTCGAATCAATAGGACTTACTGGTTGCCTATAGGAGAAACCAGAGAAATCAAAGATATCCTTAGGAAACAAAATCCAACAGAGAGGAATAAAATTGTGTGGGTAAGAATGAAGGAGGACATATACAATGGAATATTACTTGGCCATAAAAAGGAACAAATTTGAGTCCATTCAAGTCTGGCAGATGAACCTACAGCCTGTTATACAGAGTGAAATAAGTCAAAAAGAGAAAAACAAATATCATATTAATGCATGCATATAGAATCTAGAAAAATGGTACTGATGAATTTATTTACAGGGCACGAATAGACATGCAGATGTAGAGGTGGCCCTGTGGACACAGCAGGGGAAGGAGAGGATGGGATGAATTGAAAGTAGCGCTGAAAAATATATACACCACCATGTGTAAAATAGCTAGTGGAAAGTTGCTATATAACACAGGGAGCCCAGCATGGTGCTCTGTAATGACCTAGAGGGGTATGAGGGGGAGGAATAGGGAGTTTTAAGAAAGAAGAGATGATTCACATTGTTGTAAGGTGGAAGCCAACACAACATTGTAAAGCAATTATCCTCCAATTAAAAAAAACTCAAGAAAAAAAAAATGAATGAAGGATGATGATGCTAGGTGAGTACAGAGTCACAGAAATAAAGGTAGACTATTCCCATAAAGAAGAGCTTGCCTATCACTAACAATGTCACTAGAAATTTCAAAAGAGTGAAGTATGAGAAAAGATTATGGCAAATAGGTGGTTATACATATACACATGCACACAGAGCACATACATATGTTGCATATGTGAGAGGAAGCCATGAACAATAAAGATTCATTTAAAATAGAAAGAATTCCAAGTGGGAGGGATGAGCCTTTAAAAATAAAAGATTAAGAGAATAGAAACATATTATTAGGAAAATAGAAGTAAAAGTAAGACAAATTTATTATTTCTGTAAGAGAATATATGGTAGAGTAAGAAGTGGAACCTATTTCCTAAAATAAGAGCTTGAAAGTGGAGTAAGTAAGCACTGAGTAATATACATATTAAGCTAGGAAAAGCTGTCACAGGAATAAAATTAAGTCTTCATGCTGATCATCAACAACACAAGATAGAGTCCATGGGGTCGCAAAGAGTCAGACATGACTGAGCGACTAAACACAGCATAGCACATCATCAGTTAAGATGATCACATCATTCATTCATCCAATAGATTATGTACTATAGTCAATGCACTGTGCCAGAAAACACTTAAATACAATAAAGACGTTGTTGTCATAGTTTACTGTATAGAGATAAAAACAAAGTAAATGATTATAGAGTTAGAATATATAGTTTCCATGTGTTGAGGGAGTGTGTTATTTCCTGGGTTCTGTCTCACCACAGCAAAAATATGAAGTTCAAGGCATGAGGGCAGGCCGACCCAGAAGACAAGAGAAGCCCCAAGGCTTAATTTTGGCTCCTCTTTTTATATGCTTTTTCTCCTCCGCCAAGCCTGCCCTATATAAATTGAGCTAGTCAGGAGGGCTGTGTTTGTTTCACCTGAGGTTCCCACTCTGGTCCGCAGACCTTCCTTTGTGCTATTTTTGTGGGCTTTTCCATTCTTTGTCTTTTAGCCACCATTCTGGACTCCTTTTTCCTATTCTACCTACCTAACACATGAGAGCTTAAAACAAAAGAAGTTGACCAGTCAAGGAAAATGCTTAAGAAAATAGCACTTGACCTGATGACTGCAGATGAGAAAGCAATAACTTGTGTTTGTGCATTGTTAGGGGCTGCAGGGGGAGATTTGCCGTAGTAGTTATGTATGCAAGACACTGTATGCAAACACCTTTGAATGCAAGAGAAAGCCAGATTTCAAATACTCTGTAACTGAAAACAGTCCAGTGTTACTAGAATATAGAAACAGACAGGGAGATAAAGTAGTTTTCTGTATGCCATATTAAATATTTTCGTTTTATTCTAAAAGCAATTGGCTACCAAGTAACCCACTTAAGCAAGAGGTGTCATAACTAGATTGCATTTTGAGATCACTGGCTGCAGGGTGGAGAAGAGGTAGTACAGAAACCAGCACAAATAAAGAAAGATCACTTAGTAAGAGACTGAAATAGACCAGAAGATATGAAGCTGATTTAATCAACAGTTGGAAGGGGGAGAAACTGATGCATTTATAAGGTATTTAGGAGGCTCAATTGACTGACAGGGTTTAGTGATGGATGGCACGGAAGTGAAGGTGAGGAAATTGTCAAGCATATCTTTTTTTGGCACAGTAGATGAATATGATGGTATCATTTACTGAGACAGGGGACTCAGGAAGAACATTGTGTTTTGGAACAAGTGAAGTCAAGTGCTTTGTCTTTGGGATATCACATTGATATTCCCTTGAGACTTCTTGATGGCAATGCCAAGTTAGCAAACGAACATTCCATTCCGGAGCTCAGTGAAGGGGTCTCAGCCCAGGCTGTGAGGTTTCTAATAGCTGGATGGACAAGAATAAAACTGCGATGATATAGTCAGCAAAGCAGCAGGAAGTCCAGGACACCGAGTGTCATGAAACCAAAGGAAGGAAGGTTTGGTTTGGTCCATTTTGTTTTTTCCCAAGGAGGGAGATTACAATTTAAAAATAACGTCTAAGCCGGCTCTATGTGTGTGCATGTGTGATAGTCACTCAGTCGGGTCTGACTCTTTGCGACCCCATGGACTATACAGTCCATGGAATTCTCCAGGTAAGAACACTGGAGTGGGTTGCCATTCCTTCTCCAGGGGACCTTCCCAAAACAGGGGTCAAACCTGGGCCAAGAAACCAGGTGGATTCTTTACCATCAGAGAAACCAGGGAAGCCCCTAATCCTGCTGAGAGGTCAAATAAAGAAGTGGGGGGAAAAGCAAAGTGGCTTTGGGGACACAGAAGTCATTTAATAATCTTAAACAAAGCTATTCGGCAGAGTGAGGAGGTGGAAAACCCATTAGAGAAGGTTGAGGTGGGAGTGAGAAATGAGGAAATAAACATGGAAAACATTAAAACTCTGGTCAAGAAGTTTATCTTGAGGAAAGATGGGGGGAGTGCTCTTCTTTCAGCTACTGTGAAGTAGCTGAAACTGAATTTATTCTAACATAATAAACTAGAACACTGGGCAGAGCATACTGAACAACTATTCTCAGATACTAGACAGCAGGCAAGGTGGCATTGTGACCCAGGAGAGAATGAGGTGCACTTGTATTTACCTTCCTTTTCTACCCAGAGATGCCTGGGCAAGAACAGTTATCCTAAGACATTCACAGAATTCTGGCAGCAATGAGGAGATGGAGATGAGCATTCAGCAAAGGATGGTGGTGAAACGTGCAGGGCAAATTAACAAAGAGGGAAGTTACACAAGGGAAACGCTCAAGGAAATCTGCATAGGGCCTTTCTCAAACCTGCTGCTGAATATTAGGCCACAAATGCATAGGTGGAAACTCCAAGAGGTTAACTTAAAAGAAATAAAGAAATTTCCAGGGGACTTTAAGAAAAGCAACTTCTAGAGCTAACACAGTGCTGGAAGAGTAAAGTTCTGGCCAATAAAAAGCAGAGAATGATTCCAATACTCACATGATTCAGTAGAAAGACTAGAAGGGTTATACTTTATTAGTATAATTAAACAAACTCTGCAACAGCATTTCTCAATAAGGGATGGTTTTACCTCTCCAGAACATCTTCAGAAATGTATGAAAACATCTTTGGTTATCACATTTGGGGAAGAAGGGGTACTACTTGTATCTAGCAAGTAGAATTCAGGGATGCTGATCAACATTCTATACCTTCCAGAACAGTACCCTACAGCAAAGAATTATCCAGCTAAAAGGTCAATAGCGCTGAGGTTAGAAACTCTGTCCTAGAGTAAAAGAAGTACTGTCCTTGGATAAGAGGCAGCAGTCCTGAGCCTGGCCATGCACCTCAGGGGTTTTTTGTGTTTTTCATTTCAAAGGCAGGTTTCCTCCATTCCTGGGAACAGCTAAGACTACTAGCAATAGACCAGTGGAGATCTGTTGAGCTTTGCCCAGAAATTGTGTGGGCTCAGTCCCCATTTCTCTCCAGAGTTCTGAGAACCTTCCCATGCAAGGGATCCATTAAATGTCACAGGGAGTTCCACACGCTTATGGAACTGTTTAAGGACTGCATGATTCTAGAAGGAGGGCTTTCACACTTACTGCTGCTGATAACTCACACAATGTTTCACAAGACCGTGAAACTATGTTACTACAGTTAAACTTGGTCACTATGGTGTTGAACTGTCGGGACGCTCACGCATGTGGAACACGGGTGAGTTCAATAATCTAGGCTGATGAATTCCGCCAGCAGCTCGGGGAGCTCTGCAAGCTAGCGGATGGGCTCTTCCAACCAAGCCCGCCACGTTCAGTCTTCAGCACCTCAGGGCAGGGAGGCGGAATTAGATATCCCTGACCCTAGTCATTCTGTCAAGGCCAACACGTCCAGCCCCCAAGGCAGTGACTTCACCACACTTCCAGGATCGTGGGTCTAACAGCCCTTTAGGGGTAGTCACACTCTAACCTCCAAGAATTTTCAAACCATTGCTCTTCTGATTATCCTGTCTCTTGATTCCAATCTACCAATATGTGGTGATATTGTGCTTTTCTGGGTTGGCCCTCTGCTGTTTCAGATGAAGAACCACTATTCTTTGAGCAGATACCACTACTGTTAACACACCATCGACAGACCGTTTCCCCACCCTCCCCACTGATGGCAATGGACAGAGCTTAAGACTGCTCTCAACCTTGAAAAAGACGACATTTTAGGAAGGCAGTCACTGCAGCCTAAAGAGTTCAGGAGAAGAAAGAGCTAGGTGTGCTGTTCTACACATGTATGCTATGAAATTCTGAGTGGTAAATTTACCATAACCAGAAAGTAAGTTATTAGTACTTTCTGCATACTCCAGTAAGACAGATTTGTACTATTCTTCAATAAAAAGCATACTCACATGGAATTATATTCAATATTCCATGATAAAGCATAATGGAAAGAAAATAAGAAAATATGTACAACTTAATCATTTTGCTGTCCAGCAGAAATTAACACACTGAAAATCAACTATACTACATTTTTTTTTAAAAAAGCATTCTTACAATCATTATTGGTGCATCTCCCAGTAACAATTCACAAATGGGATATGTAAATATATGTTAAAAACACATAATAAAAAAGCGCAATGCAAATTCACATTTGAACACAGTAAGCATTCATAAATACCTTGTCATTCCACTCTGAAGAGGATCCTTTAATGTAGATCCACTGAGTCATTGCTAGTCTATCTCGCACAGGTGCCTTCTTTAAAAATTCCTTTCAGTGGCATTTATTTAAATTAAACTCCTTTCAGTGGTATTTATCACATTTAACTAAAACCTAGATTTCAAGATAACCTGGCACTTCCAATTTAAAGTATATTAAAACATATTCATGTATAAACCCTGCTCAATGATAAAGAATCTGCCTGCCAAGGTAGGAGACTCGGGTTGGACCCCTGGGTCGGAAAGATCTCGTGGAGAAGGAAATGGCAACCCACTCCAGAATTCTTGCCTGGAGAACTCCATAGACCTCTGAGCCTTGTGGGCTACAGAGCCTGGGGTGGCAAGAGTCAGACACAACTTAGCGACTAAACAACAGCATCATTATGAAAATAAATAGCTAAAGTATCTAGAAAAATTAGGAAAAATGTTTAGTAAACATTCTGAATTAAAGAATATGATGGACTTATTTTATTTATTTACAACCCTGTTTTCTTTGAAGAAACTTAGCCTTTGGGTTGCTATTCCTTTCCACAGGGGATTTTTCCCAATCCAGGGATCCAACCCAGGTCTCCTGCATTGCAAGCAGATTCTTTACTGACTGAGCAACCAGGCAAGCCCCTTTGGGGGCATACCTAAAGAGAAAACCAGTGACTCAGTGGAGCTTTAAATTCTGGCAACGTTTGTACTTTCTCCAACATAAGACTTAAAACCTGAAGCTTTAACTTACCTGGGAACTGTCTGGGACAGCGTCTGGAGCTGCGGAGGTGCTGGAGCTGCAGGCGGAGGTAGGAGCCGGGCCTCTGCTGAAGCCCGCCATTCTGGGCGCGCCTGGTCCATGCAAGACGCCCGGGACCTCGAGAGCCGGCAAGCGTGGGGGTGAGCTGACCCGCCGGCTGAAGCGTGTGCCTGGAGTGACCTAGGCTGCTGGAGCCGACCCGCCCTGGGATGCGCTGGAGGCCTTGGTTCGCTGGGGCCTGCCCAGAGCCGGGGGCCGTGGTGGCATCCTGGGCCTGCTGGACGAGCCGGTGCGGAAGGGGCGAGGCGGAGGGGGGAGCCCTGGAGTTGGGAGACGCAGGGTGAGCCAGTTTCTTGATTCACCAGCACCGGCTTCTGGTCTGGCGTCACAGGGGCTTGGTAGGGCCTAGGACACCTGGAGGCAGCAGGAGGAGCCTGGTGAGACGGGGCCAGGTTTTCCGGGAACACTCAGGGAGTCCTGCTGCGGAGGCACTGGTCTGGGGAGAGGCTGGGTGCTTGGGAGCCCTGAGGGAGCCGTCTAGGGCTGTGGGCGTCAGCCTGGCCCTGAGGCGAGCGGGCTCAGTGGTCGGGTTAGCAGGTGAGTCCGTGTTCACTTTATAGCCTCCTCCTCCGGGCAGGTGTTTCTACTTGCGCATGCGCACGCGCCTCCACCGGGTCTCTGGATGTTGGAGGAGGGGTACCGAGGGTGATGTGAGACTAGCTTGCCTTCTCTCCGCAAAAGCTCCTTTTTTTAGTTCTGTGGTTCTCTCGGGTTCTGTAATCCCTCTAATCTCTCACCTGGAACCCTTCAGTTCAGTTGTTCAGTCGCTCAGTCGTACCCAACTCTTTGCGACCCCATCGACTGCAGCACGCCAGGACTCCCTGTCCATCACCAATTCCCGGAGTGGTTCTTGTGAATTTATGGTGGGAGAGGGGGGAGGTGGCGTGTGCTAAGTGGTGGAAATTTCAATGCCGCCGTTTTGCTGATGTCCAGACAAGAACTTTAAAATAGTTATTATAAGTGTACAGATTTAAACAAAGGAAATTGTGGACATAATGAAATAGAAATAAACAGCAACATAAAAATAAACTAAGTGCAACTTTTTGAGATGAGAGATTGCATGTCTGAAATGAACATTTCTCTGCAAGGTTTTGCCAACCATCAGACATTAGACACTGCAGAAGATAAAGATCAGTGAACTTGAAGACGCAGTAGTAGAAACAATACAAAATAAAACACAGAGAGGAGAAAGACTTAAAAAATTGAAGTTTCAGTGATTCACGTGACAATATCAAGCATTCTAACTCTTGTAGTTTTATGTTTGGGAGGTAGGAAGGGATTCAGAGGAAGGTATATATATATGGAGAAATACTTGCTAAAAACTTTCTGAATTAATGAAAAGCATAAAAATATAGAGCCATAAAACACAAACGTTCATACTAAAAACCTCATCATCAAATCGCTAAAAAATAAAATAAAAATTGGAAAAAGGCAGAGAAAAAGCTTCATTGTGTATATACAGGGGAGCAAAGATAATGCTCACAAACTTCTCATGAGAAACAAGCAAGCCCCAAATCATTGAAATAATATTAATGTGCTGAAAGAAAGAAAACTGCAAACCCAGAATTTTTATCCAAAAAAAATATTCTTCACAAATTCAGGAAAGAATAATAGCTTTTTTTTTTTTTTTTTTTCAGAAAGGTGTATCACTAGCAAAGCTGAATTACAGTAACATATGTTTTAGTTAGAAAGGATATATATGCACACCAACATTTTGGGTGTTATATTGTATTGCTTCTGCTTACTTTGAGTACGTGGAGTTTTGACATGGCTTGGCTGCATGATGACTAGGGCTTTTTACTGAAACTCCCTAGATGGATTTCTAAATATTCCTCTCAGCTAATGGACATTGGTAACCATGGTAGAAACACCGCCTAGACAAGTAACTGAGGTTACAAAATTAGTTAATATCTCTCACATTGTGTAAATTAATTTCTGGTTCAGACTCATTTAAAACTATATTATTAAAGAAACTTGACTTTAAAATGCAGTCCAATTTCAGTCTTTGGTTTACTATTTCCATGCATTATCTGGGAGAATTTTATTATATTCTGCATATATATTTGTTTCACATTTGATGTCTTTAGTTCAGTAAAACTAGGATAAAACCAGTTGCTTGGTAGAATAAACTAATGTGTGATTTAAACTGATTTTAATTTTACCTGAAGAATGTCTTCAGAATTATCTATTGCACCTTACTCAACCCAGAAGAGAGTTAATTAAAACTTTGTAGATTAATTGAGCAAATTTTAAGCATTTTAAAATGTAATTTATCCTCTGTTATTTTTAACTTTTTGCTGTAATGTGTGAGCCAGTTTATTGAATATGGTAAAATATTTATTCATTCTTTCAACCAGTATTTATTTTAAATGAAATATTTTTCACTTAATAATAGATATGTATAGGAAAATTTATCTGCACCGGAGCTACACAGGCCTTTCCGAGAAAGAAAACATCCTGTGTTTCACTAGAAAATCAGGTTGAATAGACATCAACTTCCTGTATTTTTTACTCACCAAACTCAAGAACATTTATTATATAAAATATGTGGTGTCGGGTGTGCATTACTTAAATATAAAGAGTGAGGAAGGAGCTCATTTCATCCATTCAGACAGTTTTCATAGGAAGAATTTACTGTCAGTCCAAATGGAAATAGCTTTACATGATAAATGTTTTTTAGAGTTGAGTCTGTCCACCAAAGGTAGATTTATAAGTTCAAAAAATCCTATGCATATATATTCAGATTGCTATAAGTTTTTGACAATATTGAGTATTTCTTTAAATAAAGATTTCCTCCTCCGGTTCAGAAAATTATTTTTTATGAGTATGACTTTATTTACAAAAAAGGATTTTTAAGTGTTTTCTTATTTTGTTTCCAGTTGAGTATTCAGATGAGCACATTATGTTCTTCGTATTTTATGACACATAAGTATTATAGATGGTCTTTTCCAACATGTAGCACTGAGTTACCTAATTATCTTTTCTGGCTAATAATATATTTTGCATATATCTGTCAACTACATGGAAACCAGAAATTGCAAGCAATAACTTCAATAAGAACAGGAAAATAGTGCACAAGCATGCATATATATGTATACCACATACATGTGCATAAACGCACGTGTTCATGTGCACTCACACACCATGCATAACATAACTTGAAATAATGAGGCTTGGAAATAAAACAGTAAAGCATGTTTGTACACCATTTTCAAATGAAAGTCACAAAGGGAATAAGGCATAGGCCCTGTAATGGATGATCAAAAGCACTTATGAATGATGAGAGAAGACTGCAAAATATTTATATCAATCTTTACAGACATCCTTTCTCACACTGATAAAGGCATATCCAGTACTGCCACAGACATTTCCATTGATGTATCGTTAGTAGCATCCATCAATCTACAACCTGCATTGAGATATCAGTGAAATTTGACAGTCTTCTGATTGTACTTTCTAAGGCCTGAATCTTTCTGCTTTTGATCCTCCCCCACTTCAATCTCCAGCCAATTTTAATTCAAGAGCTTGCTCCATTGCATTTTGTAACTGCTTGATATATTTGTAGGTTAATGCTTAATGTTTTAAGCCTCATAACAGAAAATATAAGAATATAAACTTATATAAACTTATAAGAATATAAAAATATAAACTAAGTGGATACCTTTCTCTTTCATTTTACCCCAGACACTAGGTTTCTTTAAAGAAAACAATGTTTAAAATAAGTCCTTTATATTCTTTAATTCAGAATACATGTTTACTAAGCATTTTTCTAAGTTTTCTAGATAGCATTATCATTTATTTTTATAATATTAAAATTAATCAGTTTTGCTTTAATATGCCTTAAAACCAAGTGGAAAAAGTGCCAAAATATCTCAATATTTAGTTTTTAAAATTCAATATGCAATATTTGAATCTACTTCACATTAAGTGAATGCTACATTAAGCAATTCATGAGATAGGATTTGATATAGGCTAATTTAAATAAATACCACTCAAAGGAATTTTTGTTAAGGTACCTGTGCAAGATAGAATAGCAGTAACTCAGTGGGTCTGCATTCATGGATCCTGTTCACAATGGAATCACAGTGTAATATGAACATCTATGAGGTTCAAATGAGAATTTGCATGGTCCTTTTTTATTACGCATTTCTAACATATGTTTACTTATACACGCCATTCATGAATTGTTATTAGAATGTGTAACAGTAATAATTATAAGGATGATAACAGTTTACATTTATTTAAAGTCTACTATGTGCCTGGTCTATACTTTATGCAAGGTGTTTTAGCTAACCCCCACAAAAGCCTTAAGAAATAAGTAGTATTACCCTACTTTTACAGAAGAGGAAACTAAAGTTCAGAAAAACTAAGAAAGTTATCATATTATATGAAGAATACATGAGACACATTCAGGTGGTAGAGAACTGATCAACACATCAGAAATAAATTAATATAGGACAAGAAGCAGTGGAAAATAGGAGTGGATAAATAGTATCAACAAAATGCAGTTATTGAGAGCCAGAATAAGGTGTCCAAAGAGAATGTAAAGATGGCTTAACAGTTTTGGAATCAAACCGGAAAGATTCCCATCTTCATCACTTACTAATTACATTCAGTTCAGTTCAGTTCAGTTGCTCAGTTGTGTCCAACTCTTTGTGACCCCATGAACCGCAGCATGCCAGGCCTTCCTGTCCATCACCAACTCCCGGAGTCCACCCAAACCCACGTCCATCGAGTCCGTGATGCCATCCAGCCATCTCACCCTCTGTCTCCCCTTCTCCTCCTGCCCTCAATCTTTCCCAGCATCAGGGTCTTTTCAAATGAGTCAGCTCTTCACATCAGGTGGCCAAAGTATTGGAGTTTCAGCTTTAGCATCAGTCCTTCCAATAAACATCCAGGACTGCTCTCCTTTAGGATGGACTGGTTGAATCTCCTTGCAGTCCAAGGGACTCTCAAGAGTCTTCTCCAACACCACAATCCAAAAGCATCAATTCTTCGGTGCTCAGCTTTCTTTGTAGTCCAACTCTCACATCCATTTATGACCACTGGAAAAGCATAGCCTTGACTAGACGGACCTTTGTTGGCAAAGAAATGTCTCTGCTTTTCAATATGCTGTCTAGGCTGGTCATAATTTTCCTTCCAAAGAGTAAGCGTCTTTTAATTTCATGGCTGCAATCACCATCTGCAGTGATTTTGGAGCCCAGAAAAATAAAGTCTGACACTGTTTCCATTGTTTCCCCATCTATTTCCCATGAGGCGATGGGACCAGATGCCATGATCTTAGTTTTCTGAATGTTGAGCCTTAAGCCAACTTTTTCACTCTCCTCTTTGACTTTCATCAAGAGGCTCTTTAGTTCTTCTTCACTTTCTGCCATAAGGGTGGTGTCATCTGCATATCTGAGGTTATTGATATTTCTCCCGGCAATCTGGATTCCAGCTTGTGCTTCCTCCAGTCCATTTCTCATGATGTACTTTGCATATAAGTTAAATAAGCAGGGTGACAATATACAGCCTTGACGTACTCCTTTTCCTATTTGGAACCAGCCTATTGTTCCATGTCCAGTTCTAACTGTTGCTTCCTGACCTGCCTACAGGTTTCTCAATAAACAGGTCAGGTGGTCTGGTATTCCCATCTCTTTCAGAATTTTCCACAGTTTATTGTGATCCACAGAGTCAAAGGCTTTGGCATAGTCAATTAAAGCAGAAATAGATGTTTTCCTGGAACTCTCTTGCTTTTTCGATGATCCAACAGATGTTGGCAATTTGATCTCTGGTTCCTCTGCCTTTTCTAAAACCAGCTTGAACATCTGGAAGTTCACGGTTCATGTATTTTTGAAGCCTGGGTTGGAGAATTTTGAGCATTACTTTACTAGCGTGTGAGATGAGTTCAATTTTGCGGTAGTTTGAGCATTCTTTGGCATTGCCTTTCTTTGAGATTGGAATGAAAACTGACATTTTCCAGTCCTATGGCCACTGCTGAGTTTTCCAAACTTGCTGGCATATTGAGTGCAGAACTTTCACAGTGTCATCTTTCAGGATTTGAAATAGCTTAACTGGAATTCCATCACATCGACTAGCTTTGTTCATAGTGATGCTTCCTAAGGCCCACTTGACTTCACATTCCAGGATGTCTGGCTCTAGGTGAGTGATCACACCACTGTGATTATCTGGGTCGTGAAGATCTTTTTTGTACAGTTCTTTTGTGTATTCTTGCCACCTCTTCTTAATATCTTCTGCTTCTGTTAGGTCCCTACCATTTCTGTCCTTTATTGACCCGATCTTTGCATGAAACACTCCCTTGGTATCTCTAATTTTCTTGAAGAGATCTAGTTTTTCCCATTCTATTGTTTTCCTGTATTTCTTTGCACTGATCACTGAGGAAGGCTTTCTTATCTCTCCTTGCTATTTTGGAACTCTGCATTCAAATGGCTATGTGTTTCCTTTTCTCCTTTGCTTTTTGCTTCCCTCCTTTTCACAGCTATTTGTAAGGCTTCCTCAGACAGTCATTTTGCTTTTTTGCATTTCTTTTTCTTGGGGAGGGTCTTGATTCCTGTCTCCTGCACAATGTCATGAACCTCCATCCATAGTTCATCAGGCACTCTGTCTATCAGATCTAGTCCCTTAAATCTATTTCTAATTACATTACCTTGGGCAAATTTCACTGGGTGTATAACTATATTATAATATATATTATATATTATAATATATTATAATAAGTATATTACTAATGCATCACAGGCTTATTGTGAAGATTAAATGAGATAAATGAGGTGACGGGTGGTAGAAGTAATTAGTATTGTACATGCTCAATAACTTCTCATCACCAACCTGATCCTGTAGGTGGACGGGGATAACATTGCAAATGTCTTCAAGACATCGCTCTGTTGTAAATAATAAATTAGAAAAGACAAGAATTGAAAGTAGACATGCCCATTAAGAAGCTAAACTGCATTAGTTGCTGGAATTCATTCTTTTAGAGCCTGGTAGAAGGAAATGGCAACGCACTCCAGTGTTCTTGCCTGGAGAATCCCAGGGACGGGGGAGCCTGGTGGGCTGCCGTCTATGGGGTCGCAGAGTCGGACACGACTGAAGTGACCTAGCAGCAGCAGCGGCAGCAGCAGTAGTGAAATGGAATATAATGGAAAGTAAGGGGAGGGTGGGAAATCAAACAAAGAAAAGACATTTGTGAAACAAACTCTTGGGCGAAGTCTGAATAGAGAGTTCAAGGTTCCAAATTTAAACAGTCAGAAATGTTAATAGATGGACTTTTATCTAGACTCACCAAATGTTTTAGTTTCATCTGTAATATGCCTGCCAAGTATTTATAGAACATATATTGAACAAACTGCTGAACAGAATAAGCTTCTTAAAATCGATCTTTTTTTTTTTTTTTTCAGGCAACTTTTAACTGTATAAAAGCAAACTCCTCAAATATCTGACCCACAGTATCTCATAGCTATCTTGTGTCCGTAATACTAGTGTCTGAATCTATATAGGGTGATCCCATTTCCACACACAGAGTCTTTCAGATAACCTAGCCTCTGATAAATTTTCTACAAATAAAATCCCTCATACTGCTCAATTGTTTGCAAACTGAGTTCTTTTATTCATTTTTATTGAGGTAACTGGTTTGTAATACTATATAACTGTCATGTGTATGACAGTATAGTTTTACTCTGTGTACACTCACAAGATCCTCACCACCAAATACTCAGGCTCCAACCATCACCTCCTTTACCCATTTCACCCTCCCCCAACCCTTCTCCTCCAGTAACTACTCCCCTTTTCTCTGGGTCTCCATGTTTGTTTTTGTTTATTTATTTTTTATATTCCAGCTACGAGTGAAATCGTACCATAATTTTCTTTCTCTACCTAACTTGTTTTACTTTACATAATACCTTCAAGTTCTATCCATGTTGTCAGAATGAAAAAAAAAAGCATTCATTTTATGACTGAGTAGTATTCCATTGTGTATATATATGTATGTATATATACGTATATATAGCACCTCTTCTTTATCCATTCATTTAAAAGAAGAGAACAGGAATAAAGTCCTGCCCTCTGTAGTTGAAATAAAAAAAAAAAAAGAAAAGAAGAGAACAAAGCTGAGTTTTTTAATCTTCTCACTGTCTTTGCTCTTCATTACTGAACTCTGCTCTGATGTGTATTAAAGCATAGAGCTCGACATAGGGCCTTTCTACGTGAAGAGTGTTCCCAGGAGGCAAAACACTTGGGCACACAGGTGCTGGAACAGAGATATATTTAAGGTGCTAGCGACGGAGATATATCAACTTACTCTGCCCAGAGAGCAGTGGCTTCTGTAAAGACAGAAGTCTTCACAGCAGGGTAATAACTGAACTTGAATGACTAGGAATGTCCGAGTTGGAAGACCTTGACAGCAGTCCCTAGCTTTCAGTCTGTGGAATTTGAAGAAAAACTATGGCATGCTGAAGAAAAGCTGTGAATCCATGAGGAATGAATGCCATTTAGAATTCATGAAGAATAATTTTGGAAAACAAAATTGGCAAAAAAGATGAGAACAGACTTTGAATGATTCTGTATAGTACACTAATATCATAGCAAAATAACATATCTGCAAATGAAATGGCTTATTATTATTGCACTTAAGATCATTAAATTTACTCATTTCTTTTGTTCATACTTATTTCTACTATCAAGTTATGTTTTACCCAACCTGAATTTAAGCAGTTAAATTCATTGGATCCAACATAGAAGTCATCAGTCAAGCATATGACAACTTTTTTCTATCATGACTCTATTACATGTTTTCTTACCTTCCCATTTTCCCATGCTCCTTACGTTTGCTTATTGTATTAGGACATAAAGCATAATGGCTAGAATACAGTACTTTTGACCCACACACAGTGTAAGGGCTAAGGGCTACAACCTTCCACACAGTCGAAACTCTGTGTATAACTTTATAGTGGGCTCTCTGTATTCATGGCTCTGCATCTGCAGATTCAACCAAACAGGCAGACCGTGTGGAAGTGATAGCTTACGGTGAACGACATCAGATTCGTGATCTCTGAAGAAGAAGATTTAGCTTTGGGACCAGGGACCAGGCTTGATCACTCAAGAGCTTTTGTGTAGCGCAGCTTTATTAAAGTGAAAAAAGGACAGAGAAAGTTTCTGAAACAGGCATCAGAAGGGGGCAGAGAGTGCCCCCCTCACGAGTCTTATCAAGGCCTTGTATACTTTTACCAGACCCATTCCCACAACATACATCTTAAATTAACAAGATTAGAACTAACAATAGAAAGGTCTTATAAGACCCACTCCCACAATATATGTCTTAAGATAACAAGACTAGTCAGCAGTTTCTTGTTAAGGAAAATCATGTCCGCCAGCAACATTGTTATATTGACTAAGACAAAGCAATGTAGAAAAAAAAATTGTCCTTTTCTCCTTGAGAACCCTAGACCCCTTTCTCCTCAAGGGCTCCAGACCCCTTTCTCCACCTTGGGGGCCCTGGACTTCTTATCAACCTACCTAGGAATTGACTTTGTCAGTAGCACATCTTTATTGGAAAATATCTGTGTTCAAGTGGACCAGAGCAGTTCAAGTCACTATTTTTTATAACAGTCAAATGTATTAATATTATGAATTCTGGCTATTATATCATATATTACATGCAAAAATTAAATAGAAACAGATCATAGACCTAAATATAAAATTTACAGCTTGTAAAACATCTAAGAGAAAATAAAAGAGGAAGTCTCTGTGACCTTGGAGTAGACAGTAGTTTCTAATATACAACACCTAAAGCAAAAAAGAAAACAACAACGAAAATCACTAAGTTGGCCTTAATCAAAATTAAGACTTTTTCTCAAAAATCAAACATTCAAGCCACAGATGAGGAGAAAAAGTTACAAATCACATATCTAATAAAGTATTTATGCCCAGAATACATAAGGATATTAAAAATGGGTAAAATATTTTAGAAGTTACTTCACAAAAGGAACACCAGGCCAATAATCACTTGAAAAGATGCTCAACATCTTTTCCATTAGGAATAATCAAATTAAAGCTACATGAGACCAATAGGGACTGACTATATAGCACAGGGAACTATATTGAGTATTCTCTAATAACCTATAAGAAAGAGAATGTAAAAAAAGAATATATATATGTATATTCAGTTATATATATATAACTGAATTACTTTGCTGTACATCTGAAACTAACACTACATTGTAAATCAACTATATTTCAATAAAAACAATATCTATATAAAACACACACACATACACACAAAAAAGACATGAGCTGCCAGTACATATCTATTAGAATAGCTAAAATTTTAAAAACTAATGTATCAATTATTGTTGAGGATGGAAAAACTGGAACACTCATACACTGCTGGTAGAAATGTAAAATGGTACAACCACTTTGGAAAATTGTTTGGTAGCAACTTACAAAGTTAAAGATATATCTACCATATGTATTGTATTTCATAGGTATATATCCCAAAGAAATAAAATTGCATGTCCATACAAAGGTGTATATATATATATATGGATATATATATATATGGATATTTATAGCAGCTATATTTATAATCATCCAAAACTAGAAACTACCCAGAATGGATAAATAAATTGTCGTACATCCTCACATTGGAATATTATTAATCAAAATAAATGAGCTACAATTCATGAAAATACATGGATGAATCTCAAAATAATCATGCTGAGTGAAAAACCCAGATCAAAAGAGTATATGCTATTAATTTCATGTAATTGCATTCAAGAAAATGCAAATTAATATGTAAATAACAGAAAGCTGATCAGTGATTGTTTGGGTGAGAAGAGGTGGATAGGGAAAGTCAGGTGGGAAGAATCATAAAGGAACAGAAGGAAGTTAAAAGGATTATGATGATGTTAATTATTGTGAGTGTAGTGTTTCACATACATATATTTCAAATTTATAAAATTCTCCACTTTAAATACACACAACTTATTGTGTGTCAATTATACCTCAACGTGCGTGTTTAGTTGTGTCCAACTCTTTGCGACCCTGTGGACCATAGCCCGCCAGGATCCTCTGTCCATGGGATTTTCCAGGCAAGAATGCTGGAGTGGGTTGCTATTTCCTCCTCCAGGGGATCTTCTTGACCCAGGGATTGAACCCACATCTTCTGTGTCTCTGCATTGACAGGAAGGTTCTTTACCACTGAGCTACCTAAAATATCAGATAAATTCTTAAGTTTCAACATAGTCTCCAACAGTTTGCTGAATGATGGATGTCCTGTATATTGTTTTTGTGTGAGTCATGGTCCTCACTAATAAACAGCAAAATTGATATTTCTAACACATTTTTTAAGAACTCAGAAAAGAAGGACTGTGACTTACATGGAAAGCATCTCATGAAGCCTGGGAATAAGGCATCTGATAGGAGACCTGACTAATCATAAGGAGAAAAACAGTCAAATAGTTTTGGGCATTTGGTCCCATCACTTCATAGCAAATAGATGGGGAAGAAGTAAAAACAGTAACAGATTTTGTTTTCTTGAGCTCCAAAATCAATGCCACCTGTGACTGCAGCCATGAAATTAAGACGCTTGCTCCTTGGAAGAAAAGGTATGACAAACCTCGACAGCATATTAAAAAAGAGACATCACTTTGCCAACAAAGGTCCTTGTAGTCAAAGCTATGGTTTTTCCAGTAGCTATTACGTATGTAAGAGTTGGGCCATAAAGGAGGCTGAGCACCGAAAAGTTGAAGCTTTTGAATTATGGTGCGGCAGAAAACACTTGAAAGTCCCTTGGACAGCAAGGAGATCAAGCAAGACAATCCTAAAGGAAATCAACGCTAAATATTCACTGGAAGGACTGATGCTAAAGCTGAAGCTGTGGTTCTTTGGCATCTGATGTGAAAAGCTATCTCGTTGGTAATGACCCTGATGCTGGGAAAGATTGAGGGCAGGAGGAGAAGGGAGCAACAGAGGATGAGATGGTTGGATGGTACCCGGGACTCAGTAGACATTAGTCTGAGCAAACTCCAGAGCTAGTAAAGGGTAGGAAAGCCTGGTGTGCTGCAGTTCATGGTGTTGCAAAGAGTCTGACATGACTGGGTGACTGAAATGAACTGAAATTAATTATTATTAATTGAATTTGAAATCATAATAAAATATGGTGAATATTCTTCCTTTTCTATCACTGATCTAGAAGGAATGAAATCAGAATGTCTCTAGATGAATATTCTCTATTACGCTATCTAGTTCTATGAGAAATTTCTAGGAATATTTCTACCTAAATGAAAAAACCAACCCCAGGAACAATATAATCAAGGCTCTAAGGCATTATATAGGAGTGATGAAGAACTTTTCATTCTTCAGGCAGTTAGTAGAAGCTTGTTTGGTGTTTTTCAGATAAAAACATTATCTGAAAAATTCTTGACCTTACTGAAAAATGTCATCTTCTAAATGATGTAAAAAGTGATGGTTGAAACCACAAGTAACATGTGGATTCAGATAAAAGGAGAGAGAAACAGAGATGAGATCATTTGGGAAGTGTGTTACTAACTCCTTGGTCAAATGAGGAGAACAGATCTGTCCCTGACGCAGAGCAGTGTCTAGATTGGGCACCTTTTAGAACGTCCATTGTTAATGGCACTCCAGATCGACTACACTGGGCTGGTTTAAGAATACCTTCTCTCTCATTATCGCCACTCTGATCCACAGCACACCTCAATACTTTGATCAACAGTAATGAGGACATTTTAAAAGGACTGAAGATTGGTAGATACAATATTGACTTTGGGTCTTGACATTTGAAATTGAGAGGATGAGTAGATTTGTAATAAATTATAAATTATAAAAATAAATTTGTAATAAGAAATGTAATAAGAAATGTCCATAGCTATATAGCTATAGCTATGTTTCTGGAGTCCTGAAGAGAGTTGGTGTTGATGAAGGCTTCGTAGGCCATATGTATAGAAGTGAGATTAAAGCTCTAGAAGTAAAAGGGGGATCTAAGGGAAGGAATATACACAAAGGAAAGAACAGCAGACCAGTGATTAAAGCAAAGAGGTGGGGGAATATAAACAAATGTAAGAGAAGACAAAGTGTTTGCTGAAATGGGAGTTACCAGGTTTGCATCAACTAGTGCCTACTTTCTAGGTTAAGAATTCAAGGATTCTGTAAGGCTGTAGCTCACTTTGCATTGAAATTTCTTTTGGTATAATTTTATTTTTTAAGAAATGTACTTGGAAGCACTGAAACATTTTAATACACAAGAATAATAAAAAACTAATACACATATATTCAATTAAAACATACTTCTGTGACCACTGATACCATCCTGGTGGAATATCTTTTATATGCTACTCAAAGGAGCTCTGTGGTTCTATAGAGAAACTCATTTTCTAGCAAAAGTTTGAAAGCATTTCTGGTATTAAAAAAAATCAATGAGGAAAAAAGCAAGAAGGATGAGCGGTAAACTCTCATTTAAAATCATGTACACTCAACAGAATACCTTTCTGCAGCCTTTCAATGTGACAGGACTTCTTTAATTTGAACTAAACAGCCTGTGTTCTATATTTCTTAGCTTGGCTGACATAGAGGTCAGAGATTTACTATGGGACAAGTTAGAATCACTTACATACTTCTTAAATTTAGATTTGGCCTAGATTTTTTTTCTCCTGAAATGATAAGAGACATGGCAATAAAATTAAACTGCTGCTTTTTCTCATTTTGAACTTGCAAAGTTTAAAAAAAATTATAAAATGTGCTTAAGGAAACCACTGAACTCATGAAGTCTGTCTCTTTAAAATGATTAAATCATTTTATCTCGCAATCAGCCTTGAATTGTTTTCTAAATGATCTTTTGGCATTGTCTGAATAGCCTTTCTTAGCAGGCACACACAAACATATACAAATGTGAGAATAAAATTATGTGAACTATAATAGTGTTCAGCGTGAATCTTTGACATCTTTTACTTAGTACCTATTACTACGCTCCCTAAGGTTGTACCCGAGTGATTGTTGTCACAGGAGAGTATTGGATTAGCATAGTATGTGCTTGTTAATCATTATAAGGTGAAATGGACTTTATTGCTGGAGGTGTGCCAACTTAAAAAAAAGTTACAGTTGAAGAGGAGAGATATAATTCCATGGAATTTTAAAATAAAATTAAACAGTAAAATAACTCAACCAACAATAGATTGCTTAGAAGAGGAAGAGATCACTCTTAAGATGGAAGGACTGACCAATTAAGAAATTATATGATGATGGAGATCTGACTCATTAAAAGCTACTCAAAGCTTAACATTTGGTTCCTCGCAGTAGGATGCCCTAGTAACTTTTGTCTCTGTTCTTATTTCAGGGCCCTCATTAGCTTCTGTCGAATTATCAGATACTCATTTTCTACAGACAGGCATGTCCACAATTGCTTCATAATATATCCCAGGAACATCCCACAATTGACTCCAACTAACCTTTCTCAATGGTTTTTCGTATCACACAATACATTTTGGATTCCAAGATAAACTCAGTGAGTAATATATACTAGATTCAAGCTTGAACTTCCAAGTACAACAAGAACAGCTAAAAAAACAGCACCATAGAGGAAATGTATCAGTATCTTCAAGGATTTAGCCCTGACTGGGCATCTAGTGCAAAGACTACAAGCATCAGTGAGCTGACCATGCAGTGAGCAGTTTGTGAGCATCAGGGCTAGGAGAAAAGACTTAGCTGGAAGCCAGGAAAAACACAAGTATATGGGACAGAGCCACTATCCTCTTCCTGATCTATCATCAAGAATTGATGAAGAAGAATTCGATATATAGAAGTAAACTCCCGATTTGGTTCTGGGGTCTGAAAAGAGAACTGATCAATGAAAGTTGGAGAACAGGGTTAAGAAATACACAGGAGATACAGAAAGTCTCAGGTAGAGTGTCAGGGTACTCTAGGAATTCCACTTAAATGAAGGACAGGACTATTAGAGAAAGGTATAGAGCTGGCTGGGCTTCCCAGGCGGCACTAGTAGTAAAGAACTCCCTGCCAATGCCTGAGACATAAGAAATGTGGGTTCTATCTCTGGGTGGGAAAGAGCGTCTGCAGGAGGGCATGGCAACCCACTCCAGTATTCTCACCTGGAGACACTATCTCAGAGGAGCCTGGCGGGCTGCAGTCCATAAGGTCACACAGAGTTGGACACGACTGAAGTGACTTAGCGCGCACACACACACACACATAGAGCTGGCTAGAATAAGATGATACGTGGGAAGTGGTAATTATAAAGAACATAGTAGGAAAAGATCCACTAGAAGGTGCCATTTTGGCAAAGAATTGAAGGAATAGAGATTATGCTTTTCCCTTCCTCCTCCAGTGTTCTGCTAATAAAGAGGAAAATTCATAATAACCGTACGTGTATTACTTCTCCCAATCTACTGTAATCTTGAATACAGGATTTAATTTTGTACTGAAAACTTTCAGAAAGAATAAAGCCAAATGAAGTCTGATCTCTTCATGGAGGAAAGAAATTATTGCTACCAAACAATATCTTAAACATAATCGTATAGGAGAAAGATTATCAATAAACATGTTGAGTTAGGATGAGAGGGAAACACATTCATTTATTCATTCACTTATGTATATCTCACTCTATCGCATTCTATACATTGACAGATTCTGGGAACAGAAGAGAAATATAGCCCCTGTTTTTGTGGAGCTTACAGTGCATAAGGGCTATGTAAATCTACAGGAAACACACAGATGCAATCCAGGTCCACATAAGAAGTCAGTGGGCTCTTGCAATAGCAAAATGGAGATTAAGAAATGAAATAAGTAAGAGTTAAAAAGGGATTGATTCTAGCACATGCTGGAATCAAGATTTCTGGGAGAAATACCAATAACCTCAGATATGCAGATGACACCACCCTTATGGCAGAAAACAAAGAGGAACTAAAGAGCCTCTTGATGAAAGTGAAAGAGGAGAGTGAAAAAGTTGGCTTAAAGCTCAACATTCAGGAAACTAAGATCATGGCATCTGGTCCCATCACCTCGTGGGAAATAGATGGGGAGACAGTGGAAACAGTGGCTGACTTTATTTTGGGGTCTCCAAAATCACTGCAGATGGTGACTGCAGCCACCAAGGATAAAAGACACTTGCTCCTTGGAAGAAAAGTTATGACCAATCTAGACAGCTTATTAAAAAACAGAAACATTACTTTGCCAACAAAGGTCCATCTAGTCAAAGCTATTGATTTTCCAGTAGTCATATATGGATGTGAGAGTTGGACTATAAAGAAAGCTGAGTGCCAAAGAATTGATTCTTTTGAACTGTGGTGTTGCAGAAGACTCTTGAGAGTCCCTTGGACTGCAAGGAAATCAAACCAGTCAATCCTAAAGAAAATCAGTCCTGAATATTCATTGGAAGGACTGATGCTGAAGCTGAAACTCCAACACTTTGGCCTCCTGATGCAAAGAACAGATTCATTGAAAAAGACTCTGATGCTGGGAAAGATTGAAGGCAGAAGGAGAAGGGGATGACAGAGGATGAGATGGTTCAATGGCATGACCGACTTGATGGACATAAATTTGAGTAAGCTCCGGGAGTTGGTGATGGATAGGGAATCCTGGCGTGCTCCAGTCCATGGGGTTGCAAAGAGTCGGACAGAACTGAGCAACTGAACTGAACTGAAAAAGAAGAGGAGGTTAGGGGAGTGAATGATGTTGTGCTGAAGTGGAATCATGTAAGCCAGGGAAGATCTTAGTTTTAGAAAAGAAGAGAAGATCAGATAGTCACATACTGAAGAAGAAGAGAAGAGTTGTTGGCTATGAGACTTCAGAAGTAGGTGAGTAAGCAGGCACAAGTGGGAATCATTTAAAGATTTTGCTGTTTATATTTCAAGAAATAGGAATCCAGAGAAAAGTTTGTTTTTTTTTTTTTTTTTTTTTTTAATTTTTTTATTAGTTGGAGGCTAATTACTTCACAACATTTCAGTGGGTTTTGTCATACATTGATATGAATCAGCCATAGATTTACACTTATTCCCCATCCCGATCCCCCCTCCCATCTCCCTCTCCACCCGATTCCTCTGGGTCTTCCCAGTGCACCAGGCCGGAGCACTTGTCTCATGCATCCCACCTGGGCTGGTGATCTGTTTCACCATAGATAGTATACATGCTGTTCTTTTGAAACATCCCACCCTCACCTTCTCCCACAGAGTTCAAAAGTCTGTTCTGTATTTCTGTGTCTCTTTTTCTGTTTTGCATATAGGGTTATCGTTACCATCTTTCTAAATTCCATATATATGTGTTAGTATGCTGTAATGTTCTTTATCTTTCTGGCTTACTTCACTCTGTATAAGGGGCTCCAGTTTCATCCATCTCATTAGGACTGGTTCAAATGAATTCTTTTTGACGGCTGAGTAAAATTCCATGGTATATATGTACCACAGCTTCCTTATCCATTCATCTGCTGATGGGCATCTAGGTTGCTTCCATGTCCTGGCTATTATAAACAGTGCTGCGATGAACATTGGGGTGCACGTGTCTCTTTCAGATCTGGTTTCCTCAGTGTGTATGCCCAGAAGTGGTATTGCTGGGTCATATGGCAGTTCTATTTCCAGTTTTTTAAGGAATCTCCACTGTTTTCCATAGTGGCTGTACTAGTTTGCATTCCCACCAACAGTGTAAGAGGGTTCCCTTTTCTCCACAGCCTCTCCAGCATTTATTGCTTGTAGACTTTTGGATAGCAGCCATCCTGACTGGTGTGTAATGGTACCTCATTGTGGTTTTGATTTGCATTTCTCTAATAATGAGTGATGTTGAGCACCTTTTCATGTGTTTGTTAGCCATCTGTATGTCTTCTTTGGAGAAATGTCTGTTTAGTTCTCTGGCCCATTTTTTGATTGGGTCATTTATTTTTCTGGAATTGAGCTGCAGGAGTTGCAGAGAAAAGTTTTAAGAAATGAGTTTTAGAAAAATTGGTTTATATATTTGAAGTCCCAATTTGGCAGCTGAGATAGAAATGTATTAGAGTTAGGTGAGCACGGATGTTGAGCCATGAGGTCTGGATAGTTTAGAGCAGTTTGCAAGAGTAGAAATGGACAGAAGAGACTTAGTGGCTGATTGGGTGTGGGCAATGAGAGAGGGGAGAAGGAAGCAGAAATGAATTTCAGGTTGATGTTATCAACAATGGATGAGTGGAGAAGATGATGTAATGACATAAGATTCATTGGAATTAAAGCCAGTTCGGGCTTTCCCGGTGGCTCAGTCGGTAAAGAATCCACATGCAATGCCAGAGACCTGGGCTCGATCCCTGGGTTGGAAAGATTCCCTGGAGGAGGGCATGGCAACCCACTTTAGTATTCTTCCCTGGAGAATCCCCATGGACTGAGGAGCCTGGTGGACTACAGTCCCTGGGGTCACCAAGAGTCAGGCACGACTGAGTGAGCAGGAAATGGCATAAGGCCAGTGTGGAGGGTTCTAGGAAAGGAGCAGAGAGGCTTAAAGATGGTTGTGAACCGAGTAAGAAGCAAACTGACGTGATCTGGACTTAACAGCATCTAGTTTGGAAATACCAATTCTGCTATTGCTAGCTCTCATCTCTGCTCTGCTTTCCACACAGCCAACACAATGATCCTTTTGAAATACAGGAGAACATTTTGCTGTCTGCTAAAATCCCTTCAATGAATGATCATCCTCCTTAAAAGGAATCTCACCATCTCCATCCTCTACCCTCATCCCCAGCATGTGACCCCTGCTTCAATTTCCCCTCATGTTGTACCCAGTTTACTTTCCTTTGTCCCAAGTCGTCTCCTTACTTGTCTATGATTAATGCCAAGTAATTCCAGGCTCTGCCTGGAAAGACTATGTTCCAGATATCCTCACTGATAACCCCATTATTTTATTAATGTCTCTACTTAAAACTCACCTTATCAGAAAGACCCTCATTAACAAACATCTAAAAGACATTTGTTTTTTTCTTTCCCTACTCTGGCTTAATTTTCTTCTCAGTCTTCATCACACCTCTATTAATTATGTAGTAATATGTTTATTAAGAATATAAGCTCTTGAGAATAGGGACTATTTTTCCTTGCCTCACGTAACTCCAATGCATAGAACATAGTACGTGCTTAATTCAAACTTGTCAGTTGACTATCAATTTTGCTCAGCACTTCTGCTCACCCATGTACTCTTCTCTTACACCGCTGCCTTTTTTAAGTACCAGTGGAAACTCTTTTGATAAATCTCTACTAACTCAACTTTCCAGATTAACCTGTGCCATTTGTTTGCTCTCTGAAGGCTGGAGTCCAGAGGATACTGAAATCGCACAGCTGTTAGACTACTTCCTAGCAGTATTATTTACTTCTTCTACTAGTAAATCAATAGCACTGGCTTCCAATCTGTTTCTATCAGTTGGACTTGTCAGTATCATTGCATAAAGTAATTTATTATTATGTAAATCAATATGATATGAGTGTGAAAGGAAAAAACTGTTGTTTCTGTGAAAACTAATTTGAATAATATGGAAAGACTTGATAAATGGGATTTATATTTTAAAACATTGCTATTGGCTGTCAGCTTTAAAAGACTGAGGGGAAAAAAGGTCATAAACATCCAGAATTATTCACTCGGTATGATTATATATGCGCATAGCCTTATTCTGTTTTAAATATATTCAAACTGGAAACCTTAGATAATGCCTTATGGGTGTGGTTTATGCCAAAAGAATGATGTTGAATTTCAATCAATGAAAAAGAGAAGTCTTTGCTGGGCATGAAAAACCAGAAATGTATATTTATATGTTTCAGGTTAAAATAAAATATTCAGGGAATTTATGAATATTTTTAATTCTCCAATTTAACTGTTTTTTCTCCTTAACACTGTGAGCATCTATTAGGTAAATTGATTTCTCATTAACCTGACTCCGTAGTGTTCATATTTTGTCCTTCCCTCATTCATCTCAGCACGGATGAAAATGAGGTTTATACTTGGATCTGCTGGCTTTGGTTGACCTTACTTCCATGTCAAAAAGCCACCTGCATTAGTTTCCTAGGCCTGCCATAACAAAGCACAAAATATTGGATTTGTTGTGCTTAATTGTCTCATAATTCTGGAAGCCAGAAGTCTGAAATCAAGGTGTCCGCGGGGTTATGCTGCCTCTAAAGTGCAAGGGAAGGATGTGTTCCAGACCTCTCTCTCGCTCCTGGTGGTTCCTTGGCTGTGGTTATTAACTCCAGTCTTCATGCGGCGGCATCCCCCCGTGTATGCCTGCGCCCTCATTTCCCCCGCTTTAAAAAGACACCAGCCGCATTGAAATATGGGCCCACTGTATGCCTTCATCTTCATTTAATGAATTATATCTGCAGTGATGTAGTTCCAAATAAGGTCACATTCTGAGCTATTGGAGGTTTGGACTTCTACATATGAATTATGGGTGGACACACTTTAACCTGTCACAATGTCTCACAGAAAACTTTGAGCACAATAGGAGCGTAGTAAATTCATAAGAAACATATTAAAAAGTGAGTGAGAAAATGTGTGGCAAAGTGATGATAGTATGAATACGGCCAGGTTTTTATTTTCCCTTCCGTACTTTCTTTTTCCATTATTTTGCCAACCCTATGGTTTATCCTCCAAAATCCAGATCTACTTTTCCAACACCTAATGAGTCTAATAAGCCAACTCTACAACTACACAAATGGACAGATTCAACTATTTAAGAACTTTATGAGCTGTTTTTTTTTGTTTGTTTGTTTGTTTGTATTTCTCTAATTTAGCTGTATCTTCCAGTGGAATAAATGCTTGTCATTGTGCCAAACACAAACATCACTCTATATAGGACTTTAGCTCTTGCCTAAATATGAAAAGGGATTACAATTTTGGTTCAAGATTATACAAAAATAAATGCAATGTTTGGAGACTCCTTCATCCCAAATTTGAAAGTTATATTATCAAATTACTCTTAAGCCATTATTTCCATAATAATAAAACAGGTAGTGATGTGAAATGATAATCTAAATGACATGCTGTAATGCTGATAGGCTTAAACAGGCATAACCAAATTAAAGGGAAAGTCTGAGCAAATATTCATTGAACATCGAGTTCATCACATAGCCAGTTTAAATATATTAATTAAAACATCCAGTTGCAGAAGCTTTATTAATCCACTGGTGATCATAAAACTCGGCTTTGCTTATAAGCCATAATGATTAGGTCAGCTTATTATAGCCTAAGGTTTTTGTTTGTGTTTGCTATTGATAATTTTAAAGGCATTTCCTTTTTAACAGTGAAACATTTCTTACACTGAAGCATTAACAATGCTTACATCTTCTCTTTGAAATAATGGGTGATTCATCATCAGGACAGGTTTCTTACAAATGACTCATTTATCTCAGCATGCAGTCTTAATCATAAAAAAATTCAATGACTTAATATCAGTGATGGCTAAAAAGACACACATAATTTACTTATGCTTTCTTGCCAAATTTAAAAATATTTAAGTAAGAAATGATTTTCTTCATTTATTATGAAGAAGACAATTAGTCTTAAAAAATAAATCTTGGCAAATAATTTTATCCTTACTTACTGGACTGAATTTTATGAGTCAATAATACAAAAAAGGAGATTGCAGTAATATATGGCATTTTTCAATAGACGTGGCCACTGTCTTTCAACTGATCTAGTTTTCAGTTTATTTCATTTTTAAAATCTTACCTGACCTTCAGAGAAATGATCACATCCTATTTCTCCCCTTTTCCTTTCGTTTCTGTTAACAGCACTTTTTGAAACATTCTTTTAATCAGCCAGACTGAATCCTGAACTTCATTTATCCATTCAACAAATATGTACCTGACGACTGCCAACTGACTTTGGGAAAAATTGTTCTAGCCTCTAGGAATGCAGAGGTAAGAAGAGAAAACTTGCAAAAAAAAAAAAAAAAAAGGCATAATCAGACACCATTTCACACTCACAAAATGGAAAAAAATGAAAATCATAAAAATGTTATGTTTTGTGGAGAATGTGGACTAACTGGAATTGTTACAATGTTGGGGGAATATTATTTGATCAACAACTTTGAAAGATCTTCTAATATTGTCTATACAAGTTGAAGATATACATACCATATGCCAACCAAGTTGACTTTTAGGCATATACCCTATAAGAGCTCGTGCATATGCATACCAGGATATATATAAGCATGTACAAAGCCATAGTGTAACAATCCTGTGCCTAATATATATCTTTGCCTTCCAAAGTGAAGAATATCCGATGAATGTTAGTGAGTATTGAGTATTTAGATGTTATCATTGTTTTTGTTATTTCTTCATATGTTACAATTATTCTTTTGAAGACATTTAACTTGAAAAAGTGATAGGGATAAAGAAGCATTGTTAATCTTAAAAAATGACATGCAAATGAGAAATAAAATCAGAACAATACAAACCAATAGGAAGTAGAATTGACAAACCATAAAAATCATAGAAATAAAAATAAAGCTATTTATTGGTTTAAAAGTAACTAGGAATATTATACTTGCATAGTCAAGAGAAATAGTGAATGGAAATATGCTACTGAGGAATCCACCCAGAACACAGTTCTGAGAGCTGCTCTTTGTAAAACCCAAACCAAACCCACAGTACCATCCTGTACTGAGCTTAGATATTCCCACTGGCTTTGAAATTTAAATGAAGCATCCAGAACTCTAATTTCTATTTTAAGACAAACTCCTCCTTGACTGATTCTGCCTTTATGTTATGAGATTACACGTTCTCCCACCAACTTGTGTATGTTCTGACACTGGCTCAGGCATTTAGTTGCCATGTGAATTGTAAGAATTGTATGATGGATTAATTTCTCTCTGCATTGTGTATAATATAAGGAAAATAATAGTGTTCTCTTGGTATTTTACTAGGATTAGATGAGCTACTGTATGTAAAATGCTTAAAGTACTATCTAGAGCATGGAACTTTCCTTTATTTTTCCAATTCCTATTTCATTTTGGATAGTTCCTGTTGCAAATTTTCCAAACAAACCTATCTTCTGCAGTATCCAGTAGGCCACTAACTTCTTTGGTATAGTTCATTTCCAGTATAGTTTTCATTCCAGACATTGCAATTTTCATTTCTGGATGTTCAACATTGGTCTTTCAAATGTATGCATATATCATTCATGTTCTGCTCAGTGAAATTAATCTTTCCCCTACTTTTTGAAACATATGGAAAATAGTATAATACTGTGTTAATGCCCATGTCTGTTAATATTATAATCAGTGTCACTTCTGGGTCTCTTCCCATTGATTGCTTTTTATCCTCATTATGGGTTGTATTTTACTGCTTCTTTTCATGCCTTATAATATTTGACTGAATTTTTTTTAACTTATCAAGTCTGGAAATTTTGTATTTTTATAAATTCTTAAACTATTTTCTAAGGTACAGTTTATGCAACATAGAAACATAGTTTTTCAGTTTTAATAGGTAGAACCAGAGCAGTCTTTGGTCTAGAGATGATTTTTTACTTCACTACTGGGGTGATACCATTCTGGGTACTCTACATAATGTACCTTGATTTCAAGCTTTTATACTCTGGCGAGTGGGGACACAGCCATGCCCAGCCACAGGTGAGTTTATAGGGGTTGCGCTCTGTTCATTTCAGGTGGTTCTTTTTCCGGCCTTTGAATTTTTTTCTGACATGTGATCAGTGCTCAGCTGGAGACTCTAGGGAGACTCCCTGAAGATCTCTAAAATGCGTTCTCTTTTCTCTCTTTCTCTATGAAACACTGTACTCTGCTGTGTGAATTCCAACTACCTTGGCCTTACTGAACTCTCAACTCAATCTCCTCAACTCAGGAAGACTGCCAATATCTGAAAATAGATGTTTCATATATTGGTCTCCAATTTTTTTAGCTGTTTTCAGGTGTGAGAGTAAATCTGGTCACTATTAATCCTCCGGGCTAGCAGCAAAAGTTAAATAAGCTATTATTAATAATGACAGTCCTCTGAGTCTTATCTAGCACTTACATGTGAATCGCATGAAGTAAGTTAGGATATACGTGCATGTGTATTAGCATCACAACTGACTCCATATGGGCAAATAGGTGTCATTGCTTTCAACATGTCTTTTAGCCATCTGTGCATCATGCTAAGTCACTTCAGTCATGTCTGACTCTGTGTGACCCTACTGACCATAGGCTGCCAGGCTCCTCTGTCCATGGAATTGTCCAGGCAAGAATACTGGGGTGGGTTGCCATGCCCTCCTCCAGGGGATCTTCACAAGCCAGGAAACAAACCTGTGTCTCTATTGTCTCCTGCATTGGCAGGCAGGTTCTTTACCACTAGGGCCACCTGGGATGCCCATCTACCCAGTGGCATTTCAACATTCAAAAACTAAGATCATGGCTCTCGATCCCATCACTTCATGGCAAATAGATGGGGAAAACATGAAAACAGTGGTAGACTTTATTTTCTGGGGCTACAAAATCACTGCAGACAATGACTGCACCCGTGAAATTAAAAGATGCTTGCTCCTTGAAGAAAAATGGCAAACCTAGACATCGTATCGTAAAGCACAGACATCAATTTGCCAACAAAGTTCCATCTAGTCAAAGTCATGTTCAGATGTGAGAGTTGGACCGTAAAGAAAGCTGAGCACTGAAGAACTGATGCTTTGAATTGTGGTGCTGGAGAAGGCTCTTGAGAGTCCCTTGGACAGCCAGGAGATCAAACCAGTCAATCCTAAAGGAAATCAGTCCTCAATATTCATTGGAAGGACTGATGCTGAAGCTTCAGTACTTTGGCCATCTGATTCAAGGAGCCAACTCATTGGGAAAGACCCCAAGTTCTAATGAGATGGATGAAACTGGAGCCTATTATACAGAGTGAAGTAAGCCAGAAAGATAAAGAACATTACAGCATACTAACACATATATATGGAATTTAGAAAGATGGTAATGATAACCCTATCTGCAAAACAGAAAAAGAGACACAGATGTACAGAACAGACTTTTGGACTCTGTGGGAGAAGGCGAGGGTGGGATGTTTCAAGAGAACAGCATCGAAACATGTATATTATCTAGGGTGAAACAGATCACCAGCCCAGGTGGGATGCATGAGACAAGTGCTCGGGCCTGGCGCACTGGGAAGACCCAGAGGAATCGGGTGGAGAGGGAGGTGGGAGGGGGGATCGGGATGGGGAATACATGTAACTCCATGGCTGGTTCATGTCAATGTATGACAAAACCCACTACAGTTTTGTAAAGTAATTAGCCTCCAACTAATTAAAATAAATGAAAAAAAAAAAGAATAGCACAAAAAATAAAAAAGAAATATGTGGATAAATATTAAAAAAAAAAAAAAAAAGGCTGGGAAAGATCGAAAGGAGGAGAAGGGAGTGGCAGAGGATGAGATGGTTAGATAGCATCCCCAACTTAGTGGACATGAATTTGAGCAAACTCCAGGAGACAATGATGGACAGGGAAGCCTGGCCTAGGGTAGGGGTGAGTAATATGAATTTAAAGGCATAAAGAGAAATTTCTATGCATTTATTTTGGTAATGATTAAGTGGGTATACACACCTATCAAAATTTTTCTAAGTATGCACTTAATATGTGTTTATTTTAATAATGTAAATTATACCTCAATAAAGTTAGTAAAAAGAAGAAAATGCATTTGGTACACTTTTCTATAGAGATAACCTACATTTTCAATGGAATTAACACTTAGTTTTTACTGAACACCCCTGAAAAATAATCTGTTCCCTCAGGATCTTTTTTTAACTTTTATATTAGAATATAGTTGATTAACTATGCTGTGTTAGTTTTAGGTGTATAGCAAAGTGATTCAGTTCTGCATATGCAGGTATCTATTCTTTTTCAAATTCATTTCCCATTTAGGTTGTTATATAATACTGAGTGGAGTTATCTGTGTTATACACTAGGTCCTTTTGGATTATCCATTTTAAATACAGCAGTGTATACACTCAGGATCTTTTAATTTTCTGGTTCTCTTTGTCTACAATGCTCTTTCCCAAAACAGCAAGATGCACAGACACTTCTTTGAGTTCTTCGTTGAATATCATCTTATAAAGACACCATCCATGACAACCTATGTAAAAAATAGTTCACCCACTTTTTGTTCCCATCATTCCACTTCCTTCTCTTGCTTCATTTTCCTTCATAGCAGTTATTGCCACCTGCACATTATGTGTGCATTCACTTATGTATTTATTGTCTGCCTTCTCCCACTACTGAAGGAGACAGAGATTTTGCTGTTTCAGCCACCTCTGTGTCCTAAAAGCCACAAATATGGAAGTGCTCACATGTATGTGCTCAATAATATTTGCTGAGCAATTGTTAGCAAGCAGGAGGGCAGTGACAAAATTAGCTATACGCCAGTCAGCACATAAGATGGTTCTGCTGCTGCAGGCCTGGCTGAAGTTAAAACTGGGGGCAATGGAATGAAAATTACAGGAGAATAAGCAGTGGACTTCAATGCTGGCTGAAAATTATTGGTACCTGGAGAGCTCTTAAGTAAAACACTTCTAATATCCAGGCCCTGCCACTGGAGAATCTATTTTAATTGGTCTAGAGTTGGGTCCAGATATTAACTTTTTAAAGCTCTCCAGGTGACATTAAGGTGCAACCAGGGGTGAGAACCATGGACATAGAAGAACAATCCAGCCTTGTTCCTGCTCTTTGACTTTTGGCCTTCAATATACCCACAGGCCAAAACCTGTGACCACTTCAAAGCTCAAAGTGCCTGGCTTCAAAGCTCAACTCTCCCAAGCAAGAAGCACAGAAAAGTTATGATTCTAGGTGTTTATATTAGCAGCGAATGTCTATGAGCTTATGTTGGTGTGTGCATGTGCAAATATGGGCGAGTACATTTGTGAGTGTGCATATTTTTGAGTTTTGGAGAGTGAAAGAGGGAGAAAAAGAAAGAATGTGTGTGTGTGTGTGTGTGTGTGTACCCTAAGTGTCTGAAACATGCTTTAAGATTTTTCAAAGAGACACAAAACACAGTTGAATAATTTAGTGATTTATTCAAGTACCATGACGTTTGTTTGGTTTGCATGGTTTCATGACTTTTAAGTATTGTAAGACAAAGCCTCCTGGCCAACCACCCCTTCTTGTCTAGCTGGAACTCTCAGACAAGTCCCAACACAAGGGTGGCATCAGGTCTAGACTGCAGGTTGCAGAGCATACAAGATTATTTCCGACTTAACCCCCTAGTCCAGAAGTAATCAAATTTTTGGAAACAAACGTCAACCTAAGGCTGGGATGAGGAGTCAAAACCAAGCTAAGTGGAAAGATAGGATAGCGAGGGGACCACCAATAAGATCAAACACTTTGGTTTGAAAAAGAACATAAAAAGACTGAAAATACAACAGATAGACCTTGAATGCTGTGATGTGGGCAGTGTGACATCTGCAGCTTCATGTGGGTGCAGACATGACCTCATGCTATTGCGACTATAGTCACTTACCTGGATCAGAGACACGTGAAAATAAAATACAGCAGAGAAAGGAGACAAACAAAGCAGCCATCATTTAATCAGTTTCTCTACATAGTACACATGTGCTCAGAATTAATTTTGGATTTCAGTAAGCAGATGTTCAGCCTATCTTTACTCTTGTTTTATTATTTAGAATCTAGATCATTGGACATTTAACAAAATAAGTATTACTAAAATGAACTGAGAGAACCACCCACATTTTGTTTTATCAAAATAATTTTAATATTAAATGGGTAAGTGACTGCAAATTAGGAAAAACTTTTCAGCATAATTGCATAGAAAAAGCCTCAAGTTTTCAAGGCATATACATTAGGGGGTATTTTTTTTTTAACAGTATCAAGAATATACTTTTGGAAATACAAATATGTCTTCCTTTCAGGAGAAAAATGCATTTATTGCAGAGTATTTGTTACATTTAAAGGCAAGTGATACTTATATATACAAAGTAATCAAAATATAAATAAGATTTACATCAAATATTAGAAGGGGAAAACAGGAAAATAAGATTTCAATCATGGTAAAATCACCAAATTTCAGTCAGTTCTGTTGCTCAGTTGTGTCCAACTCTTTGTGACCCCATGGTCCGCAGCACACCAGGCTTCCCCATACATCACCAACTCCCAGAGCTTACTCAAGCTCATGTCCATCAAGTCAGTAATACCATCCAACCATCTCATCCTCTGTCGTCCCCTCTTCCTGCCTTCAATCTTTCCTAGCATCAGGGTCTTTTCCAATGAGTCAGTTCTTTGCATCAGGTGGCCGCAGTATTAGAGCGTCAGCTTCAGCATCTGTCCTTCCAATGAATATTCAGGACTGGTTTCCTTTAGGATTGACTGGTTTGATTTCCTTGCAGTTCAAGTGACTCTCAAGAGTCTTCTCCAACATCCCAGTTCAAAAGCATCAATTCTTTGGTGCTCAGTTTTCTTTATGATCCAACTCTCACATCCATACATGAGTACTGGAAAGCATATAACTTTGACTAGATGGACCTTTGTTGGCAAAATAATGTTTCTGCTTTTTAATATTCTGTTGAGGGTGGTCATAGCTTTTCTTCCAAGGAGCGTCTTTTAATTTCATGGCTGCAGTCACCATCTGCAGTGATTTTGGAGCCCAAGAAAATAAAGTTGGTCACTGTTTCCCCATCTATTTGGCATGAAGTGATGGGACCAGATGCCATGATCTTAGTTTCCTGAATGTTGAGTTTTAAGCCAACTTTTTCACTCTCCTCTTTCACTTTCATCAAGAGCTCTTTAGTTCCTCTTTGCTTTCTGCCATAAGGGTAGTGTTATCTGCATATCTGATGTTACTGATATTTCTCCCAGCAATCTTGATTCCAGCTTGTGCTTCATCCAGCCTGGCATTTTACATGGTGTACTCTGCATATAAGTTAAATAAAATAGGGTGACAATATAAAGCCTTGATGTACTCGTTTTCCAATTTGGAACCAGTCCATTGATCCATGTCTGGTTCTAACTAAAAATTCAGAGTTAAACTAAAGAAAGTAGGGAAAACCACTAGACCATTCAGGTATGACCTTAATCAAATCCCTTACGATAATACAGTGGAATTTACAAATAGATTCAAGGGATTATATCTGATAGACAGAGTGTTTCAAGAACTATGGATGGAGGTTCGTGACATTGTACAGGAGGTAGTGATCAAGACCATCCCCAAAACAGAAAGGCAAACAGGCAAAATGCTTGTCTGAGGAGGCCTTACAAGAGAAAGGCCTGAGAAAAGAAGAGAAGCTAACGGCAAAGGAGAAACTCTGAATGCAGAGTTCCAAAGACTAGTAAGGAAATAAGAAAGCCTTCCTCATTGATCAATGCAAAGGAATAGAGGAGAACAATAGAATGGGAAAGACTAGAGATCTCTTCAAGAAAATTAGAGACACCAAGGGAACACTTCATGCAAAGATGAGCACGATGAAGAACAAAAACAGCATGGACCTAACAGAAGCAGAAGATATTAAGAAGAGGCAGCAAGAATATAGAGAAGAAATATACAAAAAAGGTCTTAATGACCCAGATAACCATGATGGTGTGATCACTCATCTAGAGCCAGACATCCTGGTGTGCGAAGTCAAGTTCCTTAGGAAGCATCACTATGATCAAAGCTAGTGGAAAAGATGGAATTCCAGCTGAGCTCTTTCAAAGCCTAAAAGATGATGCTATGAAAGTGCTGTACTCAGTATGCCAGCAAATTTGGAAAAATAACCAAGTTTACTGGTTGAAATATATCTAGCTCCCCCTAGTTTTTAAAAGCGTTTATAAGTGTAGGCATGTTTCCAAATAGTACCTTTCCACTAAGAAATAGAAGAATTCTTCAAACAAAATGATTAAATCATATCCTTAGTGAAGCTTTCAGTGAACTACCATAATTACCACTAAATTCTCTTTAAACCTCTTATCAGTCAGGGTTTAATCAAGAGACAGAAACCACACAGTAATTTGAACAGAGGAAGTCTTATATGAAGAAATATAAACTACTTATAGGTAATTAGCTACTCAAGGGGATAAGAAGAAAACTCTAAAGAATATACTAGAACTAAGAGAGAGTACCAAGAGTAAAACAAACTTGGAAATGGGCCCCTTCCCAGGTTGGAGTTTGGTTGTTGTTTCAGAGAGTGTGAATGAAGCACACTGGAGTTGGGAAAAATTCGTGGCATTCCTCAGCACCAGAGCTAGTCCATAGTCACTCATCTGAGGCTAGGAGTTGAACTTCCCGATGATGTTAATGAAGTTCCCTTGTTAAACTCACTAGGGAGCTTGTTGGACTCCCACAGAATTTTGCTAAAACCTCCTGCCAGGGTGGGAAGGAGAAGATGCTGAAGTTATCAGAAAGTTATGTAGGGCACCCCTGGAACTCCTGGAAATCACCTTGAGGAAGAAAGTCGGGGACGGCGTCCTGAGGAACTCAGGAAAAATGCACCTGTAGGATGGTGACCAGGAAACCAGGTACAAGGCCTGAGGAACCTGCAGGAAGGCTTCCCCCAAGATGTTTCTTCCACTGGCTGCTCTGCGTGCCAGTCTAGCATCAGAGGAGCCAGTGGGAAGCAGATCGCAGCAGAAAGAGTAGAACTCTCTTCCTCATGTTGTGTCCCTCCTGCTGCCTCAACCGGCGTCGCTGAACACTGGGCCAGCTTACCAGGGAGAAATCAGAGCCACAAGCAGGGTGATGAAGGGTAAACTGAGAGCAGAGAGGCAATTCCCTGATGACCGGCATGTCACTCCCTGACACACACTAAATTCCCAATACTTTTCACATCAACCTACTAATAGTTTGGAGTTCTAGTTTTGAATAAATAATATCAATGTTATTAGGTCTTTTATGACTGATTCTGACGGTTTGTTACAAAATAATCTATATCTAGCAATGTACTTCTCTTTAAAGATCAATTTCTAATAAAGTTAAAAACTCAGAACATCAGTGAAAGTGAAAGTCACTCAGTCATGTCCAACTCTGTGTGACCCCATGGACTAGCCTGCCACGCTCCTCTGTCCACACAATTCTCCAGGCCAGAATACTGGAGTGGGTAACCTTTCCCTTCTCCAGGGGATCTTACCAACCTAGGGATCGATCCCAGGTCTCCTGGGATTCTTTATCATCTGAGCCACCAGGGAAGCCCCGGAACATCAGTGGCCTTCCAAAAACATCAGGAGGACTTCATGGTTAATTTTTCCTGGATCCTTTGAGAATAAGATTTAGTACATACTTAGAGCTTTCATTATTATCACATGAGTATCAATCAAACATTATTAAGGAGTAAAATTAACGACACTAATAACATTTTTCTCATCTCCCAAAGCTACTTCTAATATATAACTAAATTGGATGAAACTAATTCACTTTCATTTTTAATAATCCCCGTGTGAATTTAAAAATATATAATTCTTCTTAAAAACCTATCTTTTTTTTCCCAACCCAAAATATTTGGAGAAATATACTTAAAGCAGTAGATGAGTTTAGGGCTCTTTTTAAAACATCATTGAATAAAATAATATGTAGAGGACACAAAACAGCTGCTTTTCTAAAATTTCTTTATTCTTAAAAGATTTAGTTGCAAATGCTGTTTATTTGGAGTATTGAGTGGCTAACAAGAGAAATGTCTTTCTAGAAGTCTCTGGCACTATTTAAGTATGCATATTTTACTCTACAGAAATAGAGGCCTTTACACTACTTTGCCAGAATAAGATGACTGAAAGCAAACAACCTCCAGGTCACGACAAAGAGTCAACCTTCCTAGTAATCTTCCCATTGAACTCAATTTAACACCTTCTGATTACTCATCAAGTGCATCTGAACAAATGAATCTAATGACATCATTTGTTTCACAACTGGCCCACCTGATAAAAGAAAATTAGTTCCATGCTCAATATTTGAGAGGATAATGGAGTCTGTAATGACACAAAGTACTGAACTCTATCTTGTTTATAGGAAAATTTCAACAAAAGCGTGTATATGAATGTAATGCAAAACACAAAGATTATTTGTACTTAACTGCTCACTGTCCTTTCCTGGTGTTAGGTTCTGCATCGTACGTGTAAAAAAGAGCAGGAAAAAGCAATGAGGGCTTGAATCTACAGCAAATGAAACCTTGCCTATTTATAGTGTATTCCCTCACAAAATGCAAAGTGCATTCCAGTAAACTATATTATTTATAAATTTTTTTTATAAATTGAATAACCACATGATCTAGGTTTCCAATGATGGTATAAAATCTAAAAGACCAAGCAAGCAGGATACAGGACAGATCCCTACTGCTTGAAGCCCCCACATAGCAACTGCCTCTACCTCACACCAGCTTTCAGAAGGGAATATGGCCCCAGTCACCTGTGAACTGGCCCAGTGCAGCACCAGTAATGTTGCATTGTATAAATTGTACCACTAATAAAGGTCACTTCACAGAGGTCAGCCCAATCACGTTTTCTTTCTATGGTTGTGCCAAATTTCTGTAAGCTGTTCATACAAAGAGGCAATGGTATCAAACCCTGAATCTGTCCAACCCCCTTAAGGGACCATTCATGCACATGTGCTTTTCTCAGAGAAACACTTGTTATCATCTTCATGGAGCACTATTTTCTTTCAAATACACCATAAAAAAATCTCTGACAGTATTTTGACTGGAAAATTTGCTTGATAAAGGGACATATACGTAGAACCAGTTTAAGTGAACATCCATTGAAACTCTGAGGCCCTTCTGAGGTATTTCTTCTCTCTTTACAAAGCGCAAGGAACCCATACTGATACTGTCTTCTAAATGCCAAGAAAATGCAAATTCTACTGAATGCTCAAGTCCCAACCAATCACAATTAATTAACTGAATTTCTGTGAAGCAGTGTGACCTAAATGATATGGGAATTATGACATCCCTAGGCAGAGCAAAATAATGGAAAGATTTTCTCCAAACCCAGCGAAAACTGTCATTTCACTTACATGATCCCATTCACAATGTGGCAAGTCTGGAAGTCATTGTCAAGACCAATCACCTAGAACTTTCTGAAAACCCTGACATTCTCACATCGATTAGATGACTCTCTGAGTAAGGTGGAAATGCAAGCCACTCTTGGCTATTTAAGGGTTAGCTTATGAATTAACTAATTCTTGGAGACCTCATCCATTTCTCTTTAACAGCTCCATTAAAAAAATAAATGCTCCCAGGATAAAAACTTGAATTGCAATTCTAACTCTTTCAAAGATGTTGTACCTGTTTTAACATCAAATCTACATATCAACCTTACACAAAAAACAGTCATAAACAAAAAACAACCATACACAAAAAACACATAAGCCATAAAAAAACGGTGGCCACAATCAGTGACAAATAAATCAAGCAAAATGATCTTCATATTGATGAAGGCCGTTACTTGTTTTCTTCCCCCACATGAGCTCTTTTCATACATACACTGCTCTCCTTTTCTCACTTAGCATCTTATCTAGATTTCATTAACAGAGCGTTATTCTCAGCAAACTAAACTAGCCATGGCCATTTATTTTAAGTTTGGTTAATAATGGCAAAAGTTATAATTGTTCAGAAAGGCATTTGCATTATGCTCCAGTGCTAAGTCACTTCAGTTGTGTCCAACTCTTTGTGACCCTATGGATTGTAGCCCACCCATTTGCATTATAAGACTTCAGTTTACTTTTTGGTATTGGCTCTTCCATGTGATTTGTCTGGACCCTTCTTCTGTACTACTTCATACACTCACAACCCCACCTTTTATTCCAGCTACTGGAGCAATTACAAGTTCTGTGAACTTTGGCAGGATTTGATCAGATTAAATCAAGAAGTTCCTTTCCTTAGCTCCATACCTGGAACTCTGGGTTTCTGTCCTGAGGCTCTAGAATGCTTCATTGCAGGATACTCACTAAACCCTCTCAGCATTCATACATGTGAAAGACATTGTGGAAGAATAAATGTGAGTGAGAATATACTCTTGGGAAGTGGCCAGTGATACATGGCCATCGGAGCAGGCACTTGAAAGAAGGCTGAAAGATCAGTGATAAAGAAGGCTAGGAGAGAAAAAGAACAGGCAAACGGGAACTGGCAAAGCATGCAAAGATTTCTGTAAAACCAGAAAGCAGGCATCATGGAACGCACACTAAACACCAAAAAAGAAAAAGAAAAAGATTAGACTGCTTTCATCATAAGCGCCCCAGAAATGGCATAATATATAGATATATGGGCCCAACAGGAAGGACTCCAGCATTCCTAGATATGTCTAATGCTGCTGCTTCTAACTGTCCAACCTACCAAGAACAGACACCATCACTCGGCCTTTGGTGTAGCGGCAGGTAGATTAAATTGTTTCTCTTCTATTTGGAACGGTCAGGAGTTCATCCTCATGAAGACAGTTACCAGTTCCAAGTGTGTGCTTGCTTTTCCTGCCCTCGGAGTCTTAGCCAACAACAGTGTCTGAGGTCTTATGGAATGCATAATCCACAATTAGGTAGTCCTATACATCACGACATCCAAACAGGGCATAAACTTCATAGTAAAGAAAGCATGAGAGTGAGACCATTACCATGGGATCAAGAGATCTAACCTTGATATTTACCATTCCCACAGCTCTGGGCTCGGCAGGAGTAGTGATCCTCTTTTCCATAACTGGTGCCATCCTGCAAGTGGACACAATAAAGTTCCCACTGAACTATAAGCTATGATGACCACCAGAATATTTTGTATTCCTTGTGTCTAACTCCAATACTTTGGCCACCTGATGCAAAGAATTGAACTCATTTGAAAAGATCCTGATGCTGGGAAAGATTGAAGGCAGGAGGAGAAGGGGATAACAGAGGATGAGATGGTTGGATGGCATCACCGACTCAATGGACATGAGTTTGGGTAAACTCCAGGAGTTGGTGATGGACAGGGAGGCCTGGTGTGCTGCGGTCCATGGGGTCACAAAGAGTCGGACACGACTGAGCGACTGAAGTGAAATGAACTGAGTCTAGGAACCAAGAGAAATCATTATCTTTGGGGGAGTAATTTATCGTAACCACCAGGAGGACATAATACTGTTTCTACAAAATGAATGTGAGAAGGAATATAAGTGATCCACCTGGGTGCCTCGTAGTATTCTCTTACCCCATCATAACTGTAAATGCAGTAACTCTGACCTGAAAAGAAGTATGAAGTTCCTGAAACTTCCTTCACTTATCAATATTATAAATCAGAAGCAATAATACATCCCAAAAGGAAATGTGGGGATAAATGCCACCATTAAAGATTTAGGGGTAGTGGTATCCATTACATCTTCAATCAATACGTTTATGGGGCTCTGCAAAAATTAAATAGATAGTGGCAGATGATGTTGAGCTTCATAAATTTTGCCAAGTGGTAGCCCCAATCACAGCTGCCATGCAAAATGAGGTATCTTCACTGGAGAGAATAATGAGGTATGAGGTATGTAGTTATTGATCTAGTCAATGCACTCTTCCAGATCTTTATCAATAAGGAGCATCAAAGGCTGTTCTTTATTACTGCATGGGAAAACACACATAGTCTCTTTGCTCTATGATTATATTCATTTTCCTGCTCTGTCATAATACAGTCCTTAATTATCTTGATATTACAATGGAAATAGACCATACTATAGTTACTCTCTACAAGCATGATTTTAAAAAATCTGCTGGAAATAAATTCCTTATATATTTCATATTAAAACATATAAATATGCTTTTTTACTTTAATAAAGTACCACGTTCTGTTAGATTATATCATAATGTATTAAATTATTTACTAATAAATAATTTATTATTTTGCTTCCAATTTTGCTTATAAACAATGTTCCACTGATTTTCTAGATGATGTGTATTTGATAATTTTCTTAGAACATAGGACTAAAATTGAACTCTGGTTGGTCAAAAATACATAAGTTTTAAAATTGTAGATACATGAACAGTCACCTCAAGAAATATTCTAGTTTGCATTGCCACTAACATTTCTTGATACATTCACCAACATTAGGTAATATGAATGGAAGAATTTAATTCAGAGAGATGTGAAAAGCAAAGGAGAAAAGGAAAGATATTCCCATTTGAATGCAGAGTTCCAAAGAGTAACAAGGAGAGATAAGAAAGCCTTCCTCAGCGATCAATGCAAAGAAATAGAGGAAAACAACAGAATGGGAAAGACTAGAGATCTCTTCAATAAAATTAGAGATACCAAGGGAACATTTCATGCAAAGATGGGTTTGATAAAGGACAGAAATGGTATGGACCTAACAGAAGCAGAAGATATTAAGAAGAGGTGGCAAGAATGCACAGAAGAACTATATAAAAAAGATCTTCAAGACCCAGATAATCATGATGGTGTGATCACTCACCTAGAGCCAGACATCCTGGAATGTGAAGTCAAGTGGGCCTTAGAAAGCATCAATATAAACAAAGCTAGTGGAGGTGATGGAATTCCACTTGAGCTATTCAAATCCTGAAAGATGATGCTGTGAAAGTTCTGCACTCAATATGCCAGCAAATTTGGAAAACTCAGCAGTGGCCACAGGACTGGAAAAGGTCAGTTTTCATTCCAATCCCAAAGAAAGGCAATGCCAAAGAATGCTCAAATTACCTGACAATTGCACTCATCTCACACACTAGTAAAGTAATGCTCAAAATTCTCCAAGCCAGGTGTCAGCAATACGTGAACCGTGAACTTCCAGATGTTCAAGCTGGATTTAGAAAAGGCAGAGGAAACAGAGATCAAATTGCCAACATCCACTGAATCATCCAAAAAGCAAGAGAGTTCCAGAGAAACATCTATTTCTGCTTTATTGACTATGCCAAAGCCTTTAACTGTGTGGATCACAATAAACTGTAGAAAATTCTTCAAAAGATGGGAATACCAGACTACATGACCTGCCTCTTGAGAAACCTGTATACAGGTCAGGAAGCAACAGTTAGAAGTGGACATGGAACAACAGACTGGTTCCAAATGGGGAAAGGAGTACATCAAGGCTGTATATTGTCACCCTGCTTATTTAGCTTATATGCAGAGTACATCATGAGAAACGCTGGGGAAGCACAAGCTGGAATCCAGATTGCCGGGAGAAATATCAATAACCTCAGATATGCAGATGACACCACCCTTATGGCAGAAAGTGAAGAGGAATTAAAAAGCCTCTTGATGAAAATGAAAGAGCAGATTGAAAAAGTTGGCTCAAAGCTCAACATTCAGAAAACTAAGATCATGGCATCTGGTCCCATCACTTCATGGCAAATAGATTGGGAAACAGTGCCAGATTTCATTTTTTCGAACTCCAAAATCACTGCAGATGGTGATTGCAGCCATGAAATTAAAAAATGCTTACTCCTTGGAAGGAAAGTTATGACCAACCTAGATAGCATATTACAAAGCAGAGACATTACTTTGCCAACAAGGTCCATCTAGTCAAGGCTATGGTTTTTCCAGTGGTCATGTATGGATGTGAGAGTTGGACTGTGAAGAAAGCTGAGCACTGAAGAATTGATGCTTTTGAAGTGTGGTGTTGGCGAAGACTCTTGAGAGTCCCTTGGACTGCAAGGAGATCCAACCAGTCCATCCTAAAGGAGATCAGTCCTGGGTGTTCATTGGAAGGACTAATGTTGAAGCTGAAACTCAAATACTTTGGCCATCTCATGCAAATAGTTAACTCATTGGAAAAGACCCTGATGCTTATAAGGATTGCGGGCTGGAGAAGGGGATGACAGAGAATGAGATGGCTGGACGGCATCACCGAACTTGGTGGACATGAATTTGAGTAAACTCCGGGAGTTGGTGATGGACAGGGAGGCCTGGTGTGCTGCGATTCATGGGGTCCCAAAGAATCGGACACAACTGAGCGACGGAACTGAACTGAATATCCTCCTTGGGGAAATCTGTCCCTCTCTCTCTCTGTTGTTAATTTAATTCTTAACCACCCAGGATTATTTCAGTAAAGGAAGAGTACCACTAAACTGCTTTCTTAGGTTCTTAGATGTCTGATTCTTTTAACTGGAATGTCCTTTTGTTTTTTAATGCCCTTGAAAATTTGAGTGTTGACATTTAGGAATAAAAGATAAGGCTGAACTGATCGTTGCTCTATGTAGGAGTGAAAAATGAATCATGAGATTCTCAGACAATTAGAATGAGATCTGGAGAAGAGACGAGGAAAGTGAGAAGAAAGAATAAAAGCAAAGGAGAAAGAGAAATAATGTATCCATGATCAGAAGGAAAGAAGGAAGAGACAGAAAAAGAGGGTCAGGAAGGAGGAAATGAGGAGGAGAAACAGAGAGAAAACACAGGTAAACGTTTACATCATGACAAGAATGGCAAATTTAAGGAGAAAAGAAAACCAGGACTGGCACAGGTAATAATGAGGACATTTGGACGGAACGATAAACAAGAGCTTTTCCATAGGCTTTGTTAAGATTGCATATAGTCACTTGAAAAATCTTCTCTAAAGTCTCCCTTTTGTATTAATGTCATTGTTCAAATGGAAAAGAAAAGGGAATTTGGAGTAATGCTGAGTTCCAAATCCTTCATCCACTTGGCAGTGATTCACAGTGGTTTGTCAAAATCTCTGGTGTATTGAAAGGGTAATTCTGGGCAGCTTTGGACTAGTAAGAAAACACTTAACCTAGGGTCAGAAGACCAAGTTCTGTCTAGAATCACCTTCTAAATGGTAATAAGAGAGTCATTTAAAGCCTCCCAATCAAAATTTCCTCAATTGAAAAGCTTAAAACATAAAAATGAACATTTTGAGTTATTAGACTTGTTGAGTATGTAAGCTTTAAGTAAAAAATATTTCCATAATATTCCATGTAGTAATCAATCAATAAATGTTCGCTGAATGCAAAAAGTCTACAATTTTTAGAAATACAGTAGAAAAAACCTAGAATAAAATATGTAAACCAATGGTAACTAGATAAGATGGAAACAAAGGGATTTTGCAACTCTTTAAGAATTGCCCCAATTATTTGACTCTAATTTGACCCCTTTTTTATTCACAAAAATCATATTATTGAATTTCAATATGAAATAATATAAAGCTAAAAATGTATTTGAAAATTCCTATAAAAAAATGTAAGTTTTCCCTTTCAGTGATTACCATTTTCCATCAGATACTTAAAAGGATGTACTTAAAGAAATATTGACTAAAACCAAGCAATATTGTGATTTCTTGTGGTTGTTTAAAATATTAAAATTATTTATAAAGTATAATAAGAATTTTCTTCTTTTTCAGTTTCTACATACTTGTTATCTCCATAATCAGAGAGATTTAGAGGGAATGAACTGTTTAATTTTAATTATCATAGTCTATTTAATTGACATAGAAATATATTGAATTACTTATAAAACTGCTAACTATGTAAATCTATTTCTTCAGAAGATATTGACTGAGGAGGTCCTAATATTCTAATGTAAAAATATGTACTTTCACTATTTTTAAATATGAATTATTGATCCAACTAACAGCTCCAAAGGAGCTATTAATGCCCATCATTAAAACTATTTAATGACTTTTTAAAGCAATGATTATTCACCTAATTGACCATGACAGTTGCTTTGGTGGAGTTATGGTATGACATCTAATATCTACTTAAAGACTTTTTTGAAATTGCAATTATTGCTTCATTGTGCTATCACAGAGAGATAAGCAATGACTACCTCCATTGTCAGTGAGAGCAGAATTAAAAGCTCATCCTTTCTCAGTAGAGTAATTTTTGGTACATCAGGATATCACAATAATCGTGAACTTAGCTTCAAGATGGCTTAGAAACTTAAGTTTGAGAGTTACTGGATGCTCAATGAATTAGGTCCGTTTTCCTAAATTCCTTCCCCCTCACTTTTTTTTCCTGTCCTTCCTTTCCACTTTTTACCTTCCCATTTTCCTGCATCATTCTCTTTTTAACTTTACTAACATTACTGACTACACATTGTGCCCAGTGTACAGTTATACACTGCTTGCCCCTGGTAACACAAGCTAAATAAAACTCATTCCCCTTTTCATATTCTGTTGGAATAGGGATAAAAGTTAAGCTGATGAATAATTATGGCTCAGTGTATTAAATGTTATGTTGCTGCTGCTGCTAAGGCACTTCAGTCGTGTCCGACTCTGTGCGACCCCATAGACAGCAGCCCACCAGGCTCTGCTGTCCCTGGGATTCTCCAGGCAAGAACACTGGAGTGGGTTGCCATTTCCTTCTCCAATGCATGAAAGTGAAAAGTGAAAGTGAAGTCGCTCAGTCGTGTCGGACTCTTCACGACCCCATGGACTGCAGCCCGCCAGGCTCCTCCATCCATGGGATTGTCCAGGCAAGAGGACTGGAGTGGGGCGCCATTGCCTACTCTGAAATGTTAGGTTAGGTATATACAAAGGAATCACAAAAAGATGTCTTCTAATTCAGATGGGAGAGTCAGGGAATGGTGTCTGAAAATCATGATATATAACCTGAAAATCTTTGGAAAGAAGTCTATCCAAGTAGATCTGGAGAAAGAAGGTGTGTCTATCTGTTCATGACCCATGGCGAGGAATCAGTTTGACTTATACCGACCTCTAACCTGATGCTCAGAAAGATTAAAGGAGAAGGAGACAGCAGAGGATGAGATGGTTGGATGACATCACCAACTCAATGGGCATGAGTTTGAGCAAAGTGGTGAAGGGCAGGGAAGCCGGGCATGCTGCAGTCCGCGACATCGCAAAGCGTCAGACAGGACTGAGCGACTGAACACCAACTGGAACAACGACCTCTAACCATCAAGAGAATTAACTTATCCTCTTTCGATTTACCAGAAGCAAATGCAACTACTATTGTTTTTCTTAATCGAGAACTCAAGTTTACATTGCCTGGAGAATCCCAGGGATGGGGTCGCACAGAGTCGGACACGACTGAAGTGACTTAGCAGTAGCAGGATGATATTTGTTGCAAAAGAACACCATGCATACGTTAAAAAAAAAAAAAAAAAGACTTAGCAGTCTGTCAGGTCTTGCCCTCTCCTTGACATTGCTGCAGGGTGTTTAAGGCCTTTCTGGCCCTTCTGAAGCTTAGACAAGAAAGAGAAATTAAAGGCTGATGAGTTTGTGGTGAGGTAACACATGAGTCATCTCTTGTTTCTGATCCTGGTGTCCCCTACTGTTTATTAGTTTGAATTAGTATCATAGTTTCTGTGGAAGTAGAGGACAATCACTCAAAATGTCCTCGCTTCAGTTCCTCAATAAGTCCTCTTCTCCCATTACTGACAAGCAAGGATACTGTGGTGAATCAGTTACCAAGAGGATTTATGATCCTGGGAGAAGTCTGAAATTGAAGTATCCATTGCAAAGTTAGTTGACATTCTAAAGGACAAGAGATGAGGGGGAATCACAGGTGAAGATTATCAGAGGACTTCCCTGGGGGTCCAGTAGTTAAGAATCCACCCTCCAATGCAGGGGGCACAGATCCGACCCCTGAATGGGGTAGATTCCACCTGCTGAGGGGCAGCTAAGCCCCTGCACAGCTGCTGAAGCCCACAGGCCTAGAGCCTGGGCTCTGCAACCTGAAAAGCCAGCTCAAGGAGAAGCCTGTGCACTGCAAGTAGAGGTCAGCCCTGGTTGCCACAACTGGAGAAGACCCACGTGCAGCAACGGGGACCCAGTGCAGCCAAAAAAAGGATCATCAGAGTAAAAGGGATTATAGAAACAACACAGTTCATTATTATTTGTGTATCACTAACACCAAGTTGTACTGGAAATCAGGCTAGCACGAATATACATACTTTTTCTAGGGCAAACAGGAAAGCTGTGTAGCAAACTGGGAATTTATAATAGCAAATTTCTGTCTTTGGATTGTGTGCATGTATTTGTGCATTCAGGATTTGAAGCAAGCCTAATAGAAATATGGGCTTCCCTTGTGGCTCGGTTGGTAAAGAATCCGCCTACAATGTGGGAGATCTGGGTTCAATCCCTGGGTTGGGAAAATCCCCTGGAGATGGGAAAGGCTACCCAGCCCAGCATTCTGGCCTAATAGAAGTATATGCAACAAAGATAATCTGATGCATCAGATAACCTATTTCATTTCAGTGTGACTGGAATACAAAATGTGTACATATGTGCGCCCATATGTTCTTGTCTGGGTTCTCTGCTGTTTACATTGGACAGAGGTAGCAAGGCAATGAAAAATAAAGCTACAGGGGTAAGTAGGGAGTCACCTAATAAGCTGGCCTTACATGGCCAATTAGGGTATGTGGCCCTTATCCTAAAGATTAGATAGAGAACAATCAAGAGTAAGTATGGAGGAACAATGTTAATTTCTGGAAAATTTACTGACACCTAAATTGAAATAAAGAGATAAATAGAAATAATAGATAAAATGAAATAAATTTCATTCAGAAAGGACCTGAATGAAAATTAAGCAGACCAGTAAGGAGGTCTTGGATATTGTCACAAGTCAATTAAGAAATAGCTTGTGCTTTAATTAAGCATTGCCAGTAGCATTAAGAGGAAGTCAAAACAAGATGAAAAGAGTCATGGGGATGATTGGTGAATATATTTAATACCCCCATGTGAATGTTTTTAATGCCACTGAGCTGTACATTTAGAGTGGTTAAGATGGTAAATTTTATGCTATGTGTATTTACCACAATTTTTGAAAATGGAGGGAAAAAAGGGAATTTGAGAATATAAAAATTTGCAAGGCAGGATTGTATTTTAGGATGAACTTATTGCGGATATGAATAAGAAGGAGTGTGCACTGTGAATCTTTTATTTCTGAGTTGCAAAACAGAATGCGAAAGGTGGACATTCTCCGGTTCAGAAAAAAACAGGGGAAGAGTAAGTTTTTTGACTGGAGGAAAGGTGACAGGCTAGATCATGTGTTTATTGTTAAGGTTGATTTTGAGATGTCTGTTGCCATCTAGTTTATGATGTCCAACAGGCAAAGAGAAATATAGATGTGGGCCGGAGGGAAAGGTCTGAGTGAGGGATATTGAAGACATAAATTTGAGTCATAAAATTTGAAGTCATAAATAGGAGTCATAAAATTTGAACTTAAAACTATGAGAGTGATGCAGAGAATGCCAAAGAGGATTAGAGAAGATGAATGCAGTTTCAAGCTGAGGATTGAACCCTGTGAATGGGGCAAGTGGTGGAAGAGAAGCCTGGAACAGTAAAGAATCAGCTGTAAAAAAAATAGGGAAAAAAAGGACTAGGTGAGGCTGAGATCATAGGATAAAAGGGAAGATAAGATCTCAAAAGAGAGAGCCTTTAGCAGTAGCAAGTGGCACAGGAAAAAAATTGTAAAAGAATGACATAATTTATAATCAGGAAACACAAGTCATTTCAGCAGAAGGTTGGAAGTGAAAGTGAAGTCGCTCAGTCATGTCCGACTCTTTGTGACCCCATGGACTATAGCCTACCAGGCTCCTCTGTCCATGGGATTTTCCAGGCAAGAGTACTGGAGTGGGTTGCCATTGCCTTCTCCAGGGGATCCTCCCGACCCAGGGATCGAACCTGGGTCTCCTGCATTGTAGGCAGACGCTTTCCTGTCTGAGCCACCATGAAAGTCAGGCTAAATGAACATGAATTGATAAGAAAATGCGAATGACTAGGGGAGTCACTAGTTCATGGTTGATGTAAAAGGAAGCACTTTGCTATACGATGGAAGCTAATACAGCATTGTAAAGCAATTATATTCCAATAAAATTTAAAAAAGAAAACTTTTAAAAATATAAGAAAGCAGAGAATAAAAGCTGTGACTGCAGAGAGATGCAGAGTGTGTAGATACATGATGGAACCAAAGTTTTTGTTTACATTTCTTTTCTCTTGTTTTTTTTTTTTTTTTTTTTCATTTTTTTAGATGGGAGACATTTTGATTTGTATTTTGCTTAAAAAGCATCAGTGTACAGAGAGGACTTGAACGTTCATGGTAACATAAATAATTAGAAGAGTAGGCTTCTAACATATGAGTGGTGTATTAGCCTAGAACAGAAGGAATAACATTTCTGCTAAGATATGAGGAAAGAAAAACAGGAGAGATTATCAGGAAACACTTGGAAGTCACACCAGATGGCCTCTTATTAGGAGACAGAATAATATCATTATATAAGCTGAGTCTCTGAAGAAAAACAATTTGGATCCAAATCCCAGTCACATCACTTACGAAAGTTGTTGAGCTTCTTCCAAGCCTGTTTCCCTATTTGGAAAAATAGGGTGATATTGAATTAATTGAGAAAATATATATCAAGTGATTAATGTATTACACAGTGTTCAGTTCATGTTATAAGCTATTATTTTCTTTAGGGAAAAAAAAAAAAGCTGCGACAATCACCACTGGCACTAAAGTCAGCTACATGGTGAAGGTTTAGTGACCATGTTGGGAATTTGGGAGAGTTGTTTGACTACAAGATATGTCACATGACATCAGGAATTTTCTGTATGATAGTGGGACACCAGTAATGCCATTCACATACAGTAGGTTAGAATACTCAATCATTTTGCAGCTTTCATCTCATCCTTTCTCCCATGAACTCTTGTATTTATACAGCTTTAATGACTCTCCATTAAATTTTTTTTTTTTTTGTCAACTGATATATATTGGACAGCTTTTACATGGTAGGCACTGCTCAAGGCTCTAGAACACAGCACTGAATAAAACAGCTAAAATTTTCCACCCTCATGTAATTTCACCTAAGTGGAGGATCATAATGAGCAAGATAAAGTAATGTAATGGAAAAGAGAAAGTGAAGTCGCTCAGACGTGTCCGACTCTTTGCGACCCCATGAACTGTAGTCTACCAGTCTCCTCCATTCATGGGATTTCCCAGGCAAGAGTACTGGAGTGAGTTGCCATTCTCTTCTCCAGGGGGTCTTCCAGACCCAGGGATCAAACCTGGGTCTCCCTCATTGTAGGCAGATAGTTTACCATCTGCGCCCCCCGGGAGGTCTGAAAGTGAAGTCGGTTAGTCGTGTCCGACTCCTTGTGATCCCACGGACTGTAACCTATCAGGCTCCTCTGACCATGGGATTCTCCAGGCGAGAATACGGGAGTGGGTTGCATTTTCCTTCTCCAGGGGATCTTCCCGACCCAGGGATGGAACCCAGGTGTCCGGCATGGCAGGCAGAAGCTTTACCGTCTGGGCCACCAGGGAAGGGAAGTGTAATAGATAGCTTGTTAAATGGTGGTGAGTGCTAAGAAGAAAAAGCATGGAAATAGGACGAAGCAGGACTACAGTGTCAGATAGGGTGACAGAGAAGGCCTTACCTGAAAGGTGACTGTTGAATGAATATCCCAAAGTGACAGGTCAAGTTATATGGATAACTGAAGTATTCCAGGTACTTCAACAGCAAATATAAATATCCTGAATCGTCTAGAAGGCCACTGATTGAACGAAGTGAATAAGGAAATGATAGAAAGGAAGTAGGACATTGTATGGATGTTGTACTTTTACTCTGGGCTTCCCTGGGGGATCAGAAAATAAAGAATCTGCCTGCAATGCCGGAGACCTGGGTTCAAACCCTGGGCCTGGAAGATCCTCTGCAGAAGGGAATGGCTACCCACTCTGGGATTCTTGCCTGGAGAATTCCATGGACGGAGGAGCCTGGTGGGCTACAGTCCATGGGCTCACAAAGAGTCAGACAAGACTGAGACTAGCACTTCCACTTTTTCACTTGTGCTTTTACTCTTAAGTGAGAAAGGAAGCCACTGATGACATTTTAAAGGCTTGCTCTTGCTGCAGTGTTCAGCACGGGAGAGAAGGACAGGCAGGGAGACCCGGCAGGAGGCTATCACAACAGCACAGGCAAGAAATGCTCATGGCTCAGATCAGAGCAGTAGCAGATGAGTGGTAAAAAGTGGGTGAACTCTGGATGCATTTGAAGATGGGGCCAAGTGTAAGATATCAGTTAGGAAAGGGATATTTTGATGCCCATCTCTCTGACTACCGCACATAACTCTCCGTTATTTCTAAAGAAGAAGCCAAAAGACAGATATTAAATTTCAACTCCACCAGTTCCCTCAAATTACCTTCTGTTCATTTCTGACATTTGACATTATAATTTTCACTAAGTTTCAAGGACTGAGATATTACTGTTTAGACTTCCTCTATCATGGCTTAAAATGTTTTTTTAGTAATTTATTCTGGAGTAAATGTTCTGAGTTTAGTCAAAAAATAACATTGAATACTTTGACCTTATGCAAATCAGAACCTCTCTTAATCTCAATTTCTCCAGTGATAGAATTAGAATATTAATTTCTGCCTCTCTGAATTCATTCACAGGAGTATTTTGGTCAAAACTGATCATGTATGCTGTAGAAAATGTCATTTGTTATTTGTATCATTCCCCATGTATAAGTGTCTTCCAAAGAGGAACTTTGCCTCTTACAGTTTCCCAGTCCTCCACGGTGATAACCAAGCTGTTTAATTTTTATTGCCTTTATTGCCTTTGCCTCTCTATATGACAAAGCAATTAGTAGAAACTAGAAAGAGTTGATTCTTCCCAAATTACAAGTAATGAGATTGACCTTAGCTCTGTTACAAATAAACTTGTTTTGAAATAAAATCACAACCAATATAATTTTTAGGTTTATTCATCTTTAACAAAATGTTTGTCTTTCTTACTTGTTCCATTTAGTCCTTCTGCATAATTTTAATGTATAAACAGCCAAATATTATATGCTAAAGCTGAAAGACATATTATTAACAATTGACATTTTGTTGGAATGCCCATACACTCATTATGAAGTGGAAGAGAACCAATTTATTAATTCATAGTCCTGTGATTCTGTCTGGTGTAGTCAAGCAAATTATTACAGATATTTCTTTGTTTAGGCACTTTAGATTTGGGGAGGAAAATAAAGCTATGCAAGTAAAATCATATGGAAAACTATCTTTGATATCAACATTAAACCCACTTCATTTTTTAAAATATTTATTTTCATAATGAGATGAATGTGTAAGTTATAGAAAGCCACTTGTTTTAATGCATTATTAGTTACCCAAAATTTCAAGCTGTTGCAGGAAGGTTATCACCAGCCTGTCAGTTTAAGTAAATAAGTAGTACTATTGAACAATTTGACCTTCAAGTGAAATAAATGAAAATTCATCTACTAGGGTTTTTAAGTAAATTCAACTACAAAATGTTTAGATTTAATATAATTTTCCCATTTTTTTAGACATTTTAAAAAGACAAATTTGTCTTTCTTTCACTAGTTCTAATAATATATATTATTTATGTCCTCCTGAACCATATACTTGATAGAGAGTATTAAATCAGATGATACCTCAAGACGATGGGAAGCACAGAAATCACATGCCCTATCTAAAATTTACTTATGAAATGAGAACTTGGTTGTTTTATTATTATTCATCTCTTTAAAACACATTCAGCAAATATGTGTGTCTACTTAAAGGAAAGTCTATACTTAACAAGATGTTTCTTATTCAACAATATTGAGTTTCTTGTCTAAGCACTGTGTCAAGAAGTTTCGGTTAGTCCTTCATCTCTTACAGATTGAGTGACTAACAAAATGTTGACAACACCTGGTACATTTGAAGGCTGTGTAGTTGAGTGTGGATAGGACAGGATTGGAAAGCAGAGCCTCTCACTCAGTCAGCCAATGCTCTGAGGGCCCACTATGGCCTGGGCACTGCACCAACATTGGAGAAGGTAGCAGATGTTTAAGAGCCTTAATGCTGTGTTTGCAAGATGCACTCCCCCCCGCCCCACTTTAGTATCTCTGACGTTGTGGTACCTCTTCCAGCAAACAAATGGCACCTTAGCTTCGCCAAAACATGGTCATTCTAATTTCCTTTACTAAAATAGCATTTTTAAAAGGATAGCATTTTTTAAACTCCCTCGAATGCAGAGCATGGAGTTTAAATATACAAGTAAATCTTGATCCTTTCTCTTATACCACTGTGTGAGAGATCTTATATTGACATTTAAATAGCATGCTTTTGATAATGTATATGTGTGCAAGCACCATTAATTTCTCAAACTGTGAACTACTTGAAGCCAAGGATGACATCGTATTCTTCTCTTTCCTCAAACATGTGAAGAATAGGCACTCATTATATATGTATGAATGGAGACATGATCCCTGAGACTTGAGCCAGGAAAGGAAGCATTTTCCTCTTTCTCCCATTTAATTTGCCTTTGTATTCCACAAATAACAACAGATACTTGATAAGAAGTCATTTCCTTTGATTATAAACTATATAGGTATTACAAAGTGTGTGTGTGTGCCCGTGTGTGTATTCTTTATTATGGTTAAAATCCAAGTTCAATAATATTGTGAATATTTTGACCTGATGCTGTATTTGTATTTTGAAAAAGACCAGACTCGAGGGTATATTTAGGATAATTTTAGACATTTGGCCTTTGATTTGTTCAAAATTGTAAGTGAGTTGCCAGAATATTGTGAACTTTTATTTTTTTTTCCTTTACATTAAGGAAAATTATTATAAAGCATAGAATAAAAAAATATTATAAAGCACATAAGCCACAACTAAATATTTGGACATGGGCTAAGGCTATGTTCCCAGCTAGCTAGATTTTTTTTTCCTCATGACCCAGGGTTTTGTGTGTCTTCATGCAGCCTCTGCCATGGACCTGTGCACAATACCAAGACTTTCTTCTCCCCTGTTGTCAAATAGAATCCCACAGATACAGCTTGTGTGATTTCTCAAAAAAAAACCCTCTCTCTTGCTTTCAGAAATTTAACTTGGCTCAAAGGAATTTAAACTACAAGAGCAAGCAAGCATCTTGTAAACAGATGCTTTTGTAAACAAAGGATCTTGATTTTTCAGCTCACAAAATGCCCTAGCTTCCAGAACCACATGTAGTACTGGTTGTTCTGAAGACCAGCAGAGGCTGTCCACTTTCTCCTCTTCCTCCCACACGCCCTCCTGTTCAGTCTTCTCAGACTTTGTCAACCCTTTTATATAGTTTTTACTTTGTTTACTTTTTACTTACTAGCTGTCTCCTAGTTTCATAAAATTGATTTGTTAATCTTGTGTTTGGTATTTCTTGTTGCTTTTGGTTAATACTCAGGAAGGAATAGAAATGCCAGCTTTATCCCATTGTCCTTAAGTCAGATATTCTCTGGAAATATTTCTATCAAAGCAGGAACAATCGAATGTATTTTTGCTACAGGTAAAATAATTTTCTGAGGAACTGCTCTTAGAATTAATCGATGAATACCTAGCTGTTCTCCACCTATTTATCCCGCCCTCCATTGAGTTATTGCTACTTCCTTACTCTGGCTCCAGAGAAGTCACATTTTAAATGTGACTGGTGGATCCCAGTGGATTCTGCCCTGCCATGAATTATATAAAATCCCCACTGCTGTCTGCTCCTAAGGTGAAGCAAACAGGTTAGTTACATTAAGGAAGGCCATGTCTCTATTGGTCCATTCTCCCCCAACCACCCTGTAAACACAGAGGCTTTATCTATCTCTGAACTGTATTATTCTAAATATTTGACTTTCTCCCTGGTAGCCGTATTTGTGATCTTCATCATCAATAGTGTATCTGGACTCAGGATTGTTGTTATTACAGTTTTATTTGGGTTTGTTTTAAGAATTCTACTAACTTGATTGAATTTCTGCTCTAACTTCACATACAGGCATGTGCGCTCAGTCACTCAGTGATGTCTGACTCTTTGTGACCCCATGGCTGATAGCCCGCCAGGCTCCTCTGTCCACGGGATTTTTCAAGGCAAGAATACCAGAGTGAGTTGTCATTTCCTCCTCCAGTGGATCTTCCTGACCCAGGGATTGAACCCGTGTCTCCTGAGTCTCCTGCGTTGGCAGGTGGATTCCTTACCACTGAGTCATCTGAGAAACCCATTCTAACTGTAGGTGCTTAAATGTGACGCTTTTCCAGTCTTTGGAGGACTTACAAACTAATGTTTTCTCAACCTTCTTGCAGATGCTCCAAGTGTTGTTGGATTTCTCTGTTATGATACTGAACGTTACTGAACTTCAAGACCTGGAAATACATTCACTCAGCACTGCTTGCTTGGTTCTAAAACATAGCTCTCAGTTCATTACCACACCCTGAAACCCTAATCTCTGCCCCAGCCAACCAAATGTGAGCATCTTATCAATGTAAATGGAACCCACGGCTACTAATTCTCTGCTATGTCAACCAACTTTTAGCGAGCTCTGAATATCCTCAGATATCCTAATTTTTTTTAAATATGCAGAAAATAACATTCTCCATGGTCTTTAGAAGTTAAGTAGAAGCTTTCAGTTAAGTACTTTATGGTTAGCACCAACTGTGTCAGCTTAAAGCGGCTAATGTTTTAAGAACCCTAAGAAGCACAACATGAACAGTACAGGAAGAGTGCCAAATTGTGGCCGAGCGAACAGCTGTGGCCTAGATCTGGAGGAGCTATAACAGGGGGGCTCTCAGTTTAAAACGAGCCTTGTGAAGGTTCTGAACGGCAGATCTCAGAGAGACTGAATATAAATTTTCACAGATAAAATTAAAGAACTTTCTTTTCTATACACAGCAGTAGGTGATAGGAATTCAAAGCTTTGATCTTCTAAACAAATTCCCACGGACTCTTCTATAATAACACATTTATTTGCACTTCTCTGTTTATCTCCCTATAAATTAATTGTGGACATTTATGTATTAGCATTTGAGAATTGGTCTACTTAATAATCTTCCTGGGTTAGGAAGAGTCCCTGGAGAAGGAAATGGCAACCCATTCCAGTATTCTTGCCTGGAGAATCCCATGGACAGAGGAGCCTGGCGGGCTACAGTCCATGGGGTCGCAAGAGTCGGACAAGACTTAGTGACTAAACCACCACCAACAACTTAATAGTTAATAGAATGGTAGAAAGTCTGAACATTATTGAAGTCATTTTTTAGTAAGCTTAAAGAAAAAGATGCTATTTTGTTTTGGGGAATTGCTATAAACAGTTATCAGGAATCAAATATACAATATCCTTATTAAAGGTGCTTTATAATATACATGTATATTAAAATTAAGACAAACTGAATTTAGTTTATTAAATTCAATTTATTTATTGAATAAATACTTTTATGAAATGTGTATCCTAATTTATTAATTTAATTCAATTTGTCCTAATTTTAATACATTTGGTTAGTTTATTGCTGATGTTGCTCTAACTGAAGGAGAAAATTATTTAAATGCTGAGGCAATCATTTGTTTTGCTGAGGTCTTCTATGTTAGAAGAAAAGGTAGGAAATTATCAGTGTAAATTTGGAATGAAGAAAATCATACTGCTAAGGTAATAAACCCAAAATGTATAAAGACAAAATGTAGACACAATTGACTGTATACAAAGGAATAAAAAAGTGTTTGATAAATATATTACAAACAAAGTCCAAAGGCAGGTGATAGATTGAGAAAGCTATTGGCAAAATATGGGACAGACAGTCAATAGGGCTTCCCTGGTGACTCAGTGGTAAAAGAACCCACCTGCCAATGCAGGAGATATAGGTTTGATCCCTGAGTCGAGGAGATCCCCTGGACAAGGAAATGGCAACCCACTCCAGTACTCTTGCCTGGGAAAGCCCATGAACAGAGGAGGCTGGAGGACTGTAGTCTACAGGGTCACAAAAGAGTCAGACATGACTTAGTGTCTAAACAACTAAGAGTCAGTAATCCAACAACCATTAAATACCTATACACTGAGAAGAAAAGGCAAACAACATAAAGAAAAATCAACAAATGATTTGAGTAAGAGTTTCATAGAAGTAGAAGTCCAAATATTAAATGAATCTATGAATTCCCCCATTTATTCAGAGCCTAGGGAGTGCAAATAAAAGAATAAGGTACTGTTTTTAAACTATCAGCTTGGCAGAAATTTAAGATACACCATCCCATGCTAGCAAGAACATCAGTAAATGCAGTACCAGTCAAAGTGTCAATTGCTGCAAACATTTTGAAATTAGTCTGGGAACCCACCAAACACACTTTAGTGACTGAAAACATGGATTAAGTTGTTGGAGGTGGTCCTTAATCCAAAATGTAGTCCCTGTTCATGCAATTTATAAACAGCGCTTTAATCTAAGCTTGTTTTTTAGTCTTATTCTTTAACTTGACTCATGCTAATAATTTTTCAATACATATGAGGGAAAAGAACGTGAAACTGAAGTCAATATAATTTGTCTTTTGGAAAATTTATAAATAGAATATAGTACATTTCTCAATTTATAGCTTATTAAGTTTAGTGTTACATATAATAAGCATTTAAAAATATCTTTGTCTATATTTGAGATGCCAAGATAAGTATCTGTAACATAAAAGTATTTCAAATCTAAAAGCAAAGAAGGCAATTGTATTATAAGCAGCATAGTGCCATATCCCAAACCAATAAATTAGTCTGAATTTTCTCTTTTTTTTTTTTTGCTGTGTATCAAACTTTACTTAACACTTATTCAATCATTTATTCAAGAGCAGTTTTGAATACTTGATATGTATCGGGAAATGTACTAGATTCTGAGGATATAAAAGTGAATTATCAGTGGAGTACACAGAAAGTCAATCAACAGTTACAAGACAAGATATAATATTTACTATTTATTTAATGGTAAATTATTTAATCAATGATATTTACTATTGATACTTTAGTCATAAGCATAGAGTACATGACAGGCTCCTTGTTATTCAAGCTTTTGGCAAGACAGGGAACGTGGTATTTCAGGGAAGTCTTCTGAGAAATAAGGTTTAAATTGAGATTTAAAGAGGAATAGAAGCTGTGTGCAGAAAAGGGACAGAAAAAAAGATTTCTAAGTAGATACCTCAGTGTGAGTGTTGTAGGTTCAGGTATCTGTAAGTGCTAGACCTAAGAAAATATATACTTGACTCTGCTGTGTTTTGTTACTTTCTTTTAAGCCCAATATTAAGCCCAATATTTAAAATTTAAACCCAATATTTAGCATGTACTAAAATGTTTAATATGCAGAGCTTGCAGAAAAGTAAGAAATCAAGATTTCAAAAGGGGAGTCAGAAAGGGCAAACAAAATAGTCTTTTTGGCACAAGAAACACTACCTAATTCAAATAATATCAGTAATATTAAGTACACTTGTGTCCTCTGTAGCAAGCTACAGGAAATGCTAAAGAAAACCCCATAATACTTACACTGCACACCAAACACTTGCAAATGTTAAAACAGTAATTCAGTATCCACTACTGGAACACCTGTTGACAGAAAAGATATAGCTAGTTAAAGATTCTTAGCATACCGAAGGTTTTAACTTCTGTTATATGAACTGTGAAACATCTTTGGTTTGTAATTTCCTCTATTTGGTCTTTTTTTTAAATTAATTAATTTTTTTTTTCCCCAGAGTCTAGGCTTTTATTTATTTATTTATTTATTTTTATTAGTTGGAAGCTAATTACTTCACAACATTTCAGTGGGTTTTGTCATACATTGATATGAATCAGCCATAGATTTACACGTATTCCCCATCCCGATCCCCCCTCCCACCTCCCTCTCCACCCGATTCCTCTGGGTCTTCCCAGTGCGCCAGGCCCGAGCACTTGTCTCATGCATCCCACCTGGGCTGGTGATCTGTTTCACCATAGATAGTATACATGCTGTTCTTTTGAAACATCCCACCCTCACCTTCTCCCACAGAGTTCAAAAGTCTGTTCTGTATTTCTGTGTCTCTTTTTCTGTTTTGCATATAGGGTTATCATTACCCTCTTTCTAAATTCCATATATATGTGTTAGTATGCTGTAATGTTCTTTATCTTTCTGGCTTACTTCACTCTGTATAATGGGCTCCAGTTTCATCCATCTCATTAGGACTGATTCAAATGAATTCTTTTTAATGGCTGAGTAACATTCCATGGTGTATCTGTACCACAGCTTCCTTATCCATTCATCTGCTGATGGGCATCTAGGTTGCTTCCATGTCCTGGCTATTATAAACAGTGCTGCGATGAACATTGGGGTGCACGTGTCTCTTTCAGATCTGGTTTCCTCAGTGTGTATGCCCAGAAGTGGGATTGCTGGGTCATATGGCAGTTCTATTTCCAGTTTTTTAAGAAATCTCCACACTGTTTTCCATAGCGGCTGTACTAGTTTGCATTCCCACCAACAGTGTAAGAGGGTTCCCTTTTCTCCACACCCGCTCCAGCATTTATTGCTTGTAGACTTTTGGATAGCAGCCATCCTGACTGGCGTGTAATGGTACCTCATTGTGGTTTTGATTTGCATTTCTCTAATAATGAGTGATGTGGAGCATCTTTTCATGTGTTTGTTAGCCATCTGTAAGTCTTCTTTGGAGAAATGTCTGTTTAGTTCTTTGGCCCACTTTTTGATTGGGTCATTTATTTTTCTGGGATTGAGCTGCAGGAGTTGCTTGTATATTTTTGAGATTAATCCTTTGTCTGTTTCTTCATTTGCTATTATTTTCTCCCAATCTGAGGGCTGTCTTTTCACCTTACTTATAGTTTCCTTTGTAGTGCAAAAGCTTTTAAGTTTCATTAGGTCCCATTTGTTTAGTTTTGCTTTTATTTCCAATATTCTGGGAGGTGGGTCATAGAGGATCTTGCTGTGATTTATGTCGGAGATTGTTTTGCCTATGTTCTCCTCTAGGAGTTTTATAGTTTCTGGTCTTACATTTAGATCTTTAATCCATTTTGAGTTTATTTTTGTGTATGGTGTTAGAAAGTGTTCTAGTTTCATTCTTTTACAAGTGGTTGACCAGTTTTCCCAGCACCACTTGTTAAAGAGGTTGTCTTTTTTCCATTGTATATCCTTGCCTCCTTTGTCAAAGATAAGGTGTTCATAAGTTCATGGATTTATCTCTGGGCTTTCTATTCTGTTCCATTGATCTATATTTCTGTCTTTGTGCCAGTACCATACTGTCTTGATGACTGTGGCTTTGTAGTAGAGTCTGAAGTCAGGCAGGTTGATTCCTCCAGTTCCATTAATTAATTTTTTAATTGAAGGATAATTGCTTCAGAATTGTGTTGCTTATGTTGGTGGTATGTGTTGCTTTATGTCAAACCTCAATATGAATCAGTCATAGGTATACATTTGGTCTTTTTTAATTCTTAAGGCATTAAAAGATACCAAAGAAATTTTATATTTTCCCAAGTTTTTAAGAATTCACCTAAAAACAACAAATGGATATAACCTCTATTGAATAACTGAGTAAGTTAGGTTTCAGTGAGGAACATTTCTTATCAGACAAGCTGAAATAGAGCTGATATACTTATAACTTGAGCATGTACTAAAATGTTTAATATGCAGAGCTTGCAGAGAAATAAAAAGTCAAGATTTCAAAAGGGGAGTCAGAAAGGGCAAACAAAACAGTCTTTTTGGCACAAGAAACACTACCTAATTCAAATAATATCAATAATATTAAGTACACTTGTGTTCTCTGTAGCAAGCCCTTATGGTCCCAGCATAAACAATCTATTCACATAATGATGTTGTCCTCTGTGTCCACCCTGCAAATAGCCAGGCTCACGTTGCCTCCTTTGCTTTATTTTTATGGGTTCAGGGATTAAAGTATTGACCCACTTCCTTCAAGGGCTACCTCAAGCTCTTCTTCTTCATGAAGATTTCTGTTAGCATTCAAACCCTTATCAATCTTCCTATTCTCTGAAAGACCAATATTATCAATACCATACATCTTAGCATCATTCTTCAAACAGTGATTGAGTAGTTACCTACACTGTGCTTGGCGCCAGGGAAGCAAAAATAAATTAAGCTTGATGCCTTCTTTCAACATTGCTCAGAGTCCAATCAGGGAGACAGACGTAGAAACAAATACAATGGAAATTACATATTCAAGAAATGTCATTAAGGGAACAGAGGCCAGAATAGTTTGTTTAGTCATATTCTATCTTTATTTAGTTGTCTCATGTATAATTTAATATATCTGTTCTTTGCCTCCTAGCTCACAGAAGACACTTTAACACTGAATATCTAGTGGTCTATCGAGTAGAATGTTTGGATATATTTTTGCGAAAAAATAACAGTGTCTTTGTAATTTTTCTGTAGATCTAGAACTGTTCCAAAAATTTAAAACTTACTATAAAAAATAAAACTAAAGACTATGTCCATCGAGAGAGAAGTAATATTTGTGAATCACTCAAGTTCCCATTCATTTCATATGTATTCCCCCCTTCTTAGTAATTTTGTTCTCTATTACCTCTTTCCCACATCCAATTTTCTATCTAGAATTCCCCTACATTCCTCTAAATTAGTTAAAACCTGCAAGATGATACAAATTGATTAACATTGCAGTACTTTGAACACAAACACAAATTCCAGTTTTGAAAACGATGTGTATAGCCAGTTTTAGCATTATAACTTGGAAATATCAGTTGGCCTTACGTGCAGATGGCGCCTAAATGCTGAATGTCTGGCTGCTAGACCAGTTTTGACACGTAAGGGAAAAAGGAGAGAGAGAGATCTGAAGTTGTTTGTGGAGGCGACCTGAGATAACAAGATACTCCCCTGTTTTTATTATAACATTTTTCTTGCATCTTTTAGAATGTGATCATACCGGCTTGCTATTGCTGCTATAACAAATCACCTCAAACTTCGTGGGTTGAAACAAAACAAGCTTACTGTCTTTTAGTTTGAGAAGTCAGAGCCAAAAACGGGTCACACGTCAGTAGATCTGAGCTTCTCCTAGTGGTTCTGGGGAGGTTTATTCTCTTACCTTCCTCGGCTTCTAGAGACCACTCACATCCTTCGGCTCGTGGCCCCATCTTCTATCTTCAAAGTCAGGGACATGGAACTGACGCCTCCTCTCGCTGCCAGCTCTCTGCTTCCCTTTCTCCTACTCTGCTCTTCCCTTGCGGTTACATTGAGCCCACCTGGATGATCCAGGCTAACCTCCTCATCCCAGAGTCAGTCTGTTAGCAAGCAATTCCATCTGCTACATTAATCCCCTTGCCATGTCACCTAACGTTCTAAAACCTGGAGATTAGGACATGGATATCTTTGGAAGATGCTTATTGTCTCTAGCATGGTTCTGACAAAATATCTGCCCTCCTCCCATCAGACCTGCCAGATCCAGCTTGAATACCCTCTCTGTCCTTAGAAAACACAGCCCTATAAATTGCAACTCATGGTGCATATAGAAAATCTTTACTTTCCCTTGAGTTAGGGATTCTGCCATTTTCAGGAGGTATGTCTCCTGACTCCATCTTGTGTGTACTAAAAGTGTGTGAGTCACTCAGTTGTGTCCGACTCTTCCCGACCCCACACACAGTAGTCCACCAGGCTGGCCCCTCTGCCCGTGGAATTCTCCAAGGAAGAATACTGCGGGTTTCCATTCCAATTCCACTCCAAGAATGGAGTGGGTTGCCATTCCCTTCTCCAGGGGGTCTTCCCAACCCAGGGATGGAAGTTGGGTCTCTTGCATTGTAGGCAGATTCTTTACCATCTGAGCCACCAGGGAAGCGTGGTGTGTGATAAAGCTCACTGGATTAAAAGCAAAAAACCAGTTTTCAGTTTTCTCTTTGAAAGTCAATCTTAACAATTTTAATGATAGAGTATTGGTCAAGATTCTACTGTTTGGTCATCAAATTAAAACTGACCCTGACTAGACATATTGAGAGAATTCAACTGCCGTATCTGTACAGAGGACTGGATAGCAGTATTGCTTTAGCACGTTTTATGCTGATTATGAATTTAAGCCTCATTAATGGCAACCCACTCCAGTGTTCTTGCCTGGAGAATCCCAGGGACAGGAGAGCCTGGTGGGCTGCCGTCTATGGGGTCGCACAGAGTCGAACACGACTGAAGTGACTTAGCAGCAGCAGCAGCAGAACAACAGACTGAGGGATTCATCTAGCCATTCAGCATAAATGTTTTGAATACTACTTTTTTCAAGGCCACAGGCTAACAAGTGGGAAGTCAGGAGAAATAAAGACCGATGTAGTGCTAACTATATAAACTTAGCATTTCACCAGGAGACAGAGATGTAAACTACTAAATATATAATGAATTATTCAATTACAGTTGTGGCCAGTGTAGCAGAGAGCAAAGCTCTATATATCCAGTAATTCTCCAGCTATCAATTAGGTTAGAAAGAAAGGGCTCACAAAAAGGGAAAGAAAAGCACTAATGAAGTGAAAATTTTACCTGTTTAGTTCACCACTGTGTATGTGTCACTTTGCATAGACCAGGGCACTTACTAGAAACTTATTAAATATTCACTTCATGAAAGAAGATGCTAGAATGGAAAAACCAGAGTGGTTTTATTAAGAACTGCATTATTAAAAATGCATAATATTTGGACGGCAGAGCAGCCTTACATAAACCATGTTTCCCGTAGGTTTATGCGGAGGAAAGACGATGATCTGTATTGAACAAGACCCTTCCTGTTCTGCACCGGGTCTTTGACGGAGCTTCCTCAAAATTTTCTGAGCCCACACTGCAGAAGTAGTTTGGCATGGCTCAGATCCTGGAGTAAATGGGGCCTGTATGCTCAAGTCTAGGGTTTAGAGTAAAATCTAAGACCTAGATGCATGGAAATCCTGCTCTCAGCAAGTCTGAGAAGGGATCAACAGACTGAGAGGAACAAAGAGACAACGGAGCTGGCAAGTGCTGATGAGAAGGCAGACATGGAAACTGGGAATCAGCTCGTTAACATTTGTCTGATTATCCAGACTACCCGCTTATGTCTCAGAGTGTGTCATGAAAGCAGTAGAACCCACATCCCATGCTGAGCTTCAAGATTTTCAGGATACCCATAATCTGATAACTGTCACATTTACCTTCTAGATGAGGTGTGGAATTAATAACAGCCTTCTCTTCTATATCAACATGAACTAAAACTAAAAGTAAGCCTGTAAGAGTGCGATAAGAAAAAAAGTTTTATTCCTCTTATTTTCAGAATATGTGTAATTTGCTAATACAGTTAAGAAAATTAATCCTATAATCTTCTCACATTACATATTAAAGAGGAAATCAATTGTAGCTTATTCTTACCTTATTTTTTCTTCCTCTTCCTTTTTCTTTTCTTTTAAATCTTGTCTAGAAACATTAAAAAAGGCAAAGTAGTCTCACAGTTCTTTCAGTCAAAGAGAAAATAACCTTGAAGTCAAACAAAGAATGCCCATCATCTAAAGTAGAGATGAAGAAGATCTGATTAAAATCAGAATTCCCATCACTACATCTCTGCTCACCACACCAAAATCAGTGGCTATTGATTCTTTTAATTAAAAAAGACCTGTTATAGAAATACTACACTGAGACCAATCCCATCTGGGCACGTCTGCCTGGATTTCTATTTCTTTGGCTCCTACCTCAGAGGTAGACATGCATAAATTTGCAATTAAACATTACAGGACCATGGTGCCTGCTCATCCACTGAAAAATCCCAGGGAGAAAGAGCATAAAACCAAGGGAAGAGAAATGTGAGCAGACTCTCATAAGAGAAGGAGAAAAGATAACAAGAGCCCAAGACACAGAATAATGGATCAGAGTCAAAATAGAAAGTGAAAAAAATTAATGAAAGCAAATCACTAAAATCAAGGTGAATTATGCATTAATCACTCAAACCTCCATAAGTGTATAACAAAAATACTATTAAATGAAGTTTAGACTGGGTGTTATATCCAACATTAAAATATTATTTATACATTATCTCTAAAAATGTGAATCAACATTTGTTCCCATTCTGGGTCTCCCTAATACTGTCATTATATGAAGTTAATGTAGACTTCAGCTAAGAAATAGGGGACAAGGTAAAGCGTATACATATATATATATGATGGTAGTTTAGTTGCTAAATCGTGTCCATCTCTTGTGACCACATAGACTGTAGACTGTCAGGCTTCTCTGTCCATGGGATTTCCCAGGCAAGAAAACTGGAGTAGGTTGCCATTTCCTTCTGCAAGGGATCTTCCCAACCCAGGGATCAAATCCAGCTCTCCTGCATTGCAGGTGGATTCTTTACTGACTGGAACCACCAGGGAAGCCTATATACATATACACACACACATATGTATATGCATATATATATATATATATATATATATATATATATTTTTTTTTTTACTAATAAAGAGTAACAGCTATAAATCAAAGGAAACCAGCTTTCTGGCACCAATTAATGCAAATTGGCACCAATTAATGACTTTCTATGTCTATGGTTGTTTTTTCCTTTCTCATATATTTGGAGAAGGAAATGGCAACCCACTCCAGTGTTCGTACCTGGAGAATCCCACAGACAGAGGAGCCTGGAGGGCTACAGTGCATGGGGCCGCAGAGTCGGAAACTGAAGAGACAGCACACACAGCACAAATATTAGTATTTGCAACATATACATAGGAACAAAGTAAGAGAAAAGGGAATAGAAAATGACAGGAGAAAAACAGGAAAAGAGAAAAAATGAGAAAGTGTATCATTTCATAAATGGACCTGATCATTAAATTTTCATTGCAGTTTATTTCAGTTTTACATTTCAAATACTTCAAGTATTTTAAAACACTTACATTCCCTCTGTTTATTAAATGCAAGCTAGTTGAATGTTCTTAGGTCTGGGACCATGATGCTGGTGTCTGGAGCAAAGCCAGTTCTCCACACTTATAAAAATGTTCTAAATATCTATTTCCTCTGTATATTATTAAATTATTAATAGTGAATTTTTCCCTTTCTGAGGCGGATTCTTTTATAAAGCATATGGGATGGTGTTTAAGTGTAAAATGCAGCATTCAAGGAATAAAACCACTGTAGCAACTTGCAAAATTCTAAACAGAAAATGAGGAAGGCATAAAATAAAGCTACAAGAAATGATAAAAAGAAAGCAGAAGTAAATGAGGAAACTGTAAAACAGGAAAAAATGCTGAGAAAACAAGGTGTGGGCCAGTTGGGCAGAAAAATGATTAAAAGTCTTTGAGACATTACATCTGATTTCCCTAATTGTTCCCGCTGGAAAGAGTAATTCCTACAGGCTTTTGTCAATGATTCCTCTCGCTTGTTGTTGTTGTTATCCATTTAATAGGTCTTGTCCAACTCTGAGACCCCATGAACTGCAGCAAGCCAGGCTTCTCTGTCCTTCCCTGTCTACAGGAGTTTGCTCAAACTCAGGTCCATTGGGTCGACGGTGCCAACTCCCTGAAGGCTGTTAAAGAGAAAAACCACAAGCCCGAAAAGGTGTCACTGTGCTGCTCCCATGATACCAAATCTAGATTTAATAGCTAACCTGATTGCTCTTTCGGCCTTCCTCAAAAATACAGTAACAATTGATTAGTTTGGAATTCTGCTCAGAATCAATGAGATAAGCTCTCACCTGGGGCCTCTCCATTCCTAGCACCCCACCTGCCCCATCCAGAGGAAGAGGAGGCGATCTGCATGATAAAACCTTTACCATTCCCTTTCCAGCGCAAAAAGAAGATGTCCTAGCCTAAGTAATCCTTGCTTTTCTTTTGCTAATAGCTCCTTTGCCCCACCCTTCGTCCTATAAAATCTTTCCATTTTATACAACTTCTCTGAGGCCACCCTCCCACTTTACTAGAAGTGTTGCTTCCTGATTCATGAATCACTGAATAAAACAATCAGCTCTTCAGATAGACTAGGTTGAATTTTGATTTTTAATAAGGACCACGGCTGATTGATTAATCTGTCATTTAAGTTGTAAACATTTCAAAGGCATTTCTTCTATTATGTTTATGGCACCTTGAAGCTCAAAAACATTCAGTCAATTCAAATTTTCTTAGATTATTTTATCAAAATGGTAAAGAAGGAAGCTATCACCATGTATTGCCATCCAGTAGGAAAAAAGGAAAAATATTTAAATCATTAATTTTTAGGGGCATGGTTTATATATTAAGAATTGGTAATCATATACAGCTCATAATGCTTACCACAATAGAGAATGAATACTCCATAAAAAAGGAGAAAAAAAAGTTCAATCACAAAATTGTATGTTTCCTATCTTAGTAATGATCCTTGAAGATCTGGAGAAACCAGTCCCAATTAAGATGGCTGTGAGCAAAAGATTATGTTCTTCTTTGCTTTGCCAACAACAAACCAGATCTTTTAAATATTCAAGATATGATTCACAGAAGAGTTTATGAAAAACAAAAAGATTAAAATTAGGAGCAGTCTCCTGGTGGTCTTGTACACTATTGCAAGAAGGGTGAGTTTTACGGACCTTGAAACGAATCCAAATTTTTTTCTTGGGAAAGACCTGGTGGCCGAGATGGTAGAGTAGGAAGGCCCTTGCTTATCTCACCTCATAGGCACACCAAAATGACAACCATTTACAGGGCAACTATCTATGAGAAAGACCTGAGGACTAGCAGAAAAGATTCTCCACAAATAAATACACAAAGAAGGAACCACAATAAGATAGGAGCAGGGACAGAGACACCGTATAGTCAAGACCCACACTCCCAAGTAGGCCATCCACCTGGGACGTGATTTTGGGAGGATAATCACAATTGCAGACATGCTCTCCAAGGAGCAAGGGCTCTAAGCCTCATATCGGGGTCCCCTACCTGGGGGTCCTGCACTGGGAAGACAAGAACCCAGAACGTCTGGCTTTGAAAGGCTTTAGCGCTTGCATATGGGAGAGCCAGAGGACTGCAGGAGACAGAGGCTCCAATCTTTATTTTTAAAATAACGATTATAATTCAATACACAAAGTACAAAACACCATACTAAATCGCTGGCAACAAAATATGGTATTTCATTTGCATCGCATGACAAATGATTAGCATCTTTATTCATAAGTGAGTTCCTGGAAATCAGTAACAAAGACATTGATAAACCAAGGGAAATGAAGAAAAAGAAAGTGAAATAACACAAATGACTAGTAAGGATTAAGCATATATGAAGATGACTGAGCTGAAAAATGACAGAAGAAAAGCACTTTCTTTGTAATATCATATTACCAAAGGTTAAAAATGTAACATATGTACAGTTTTAGGATAAGCACATAAACAATGGGGGAGAAGATTGATGAAGTCCTATCTGAATAGTAGGAGAAAGTCTATTATAGTTTGAACTCAAACTATAAATTTGGAGTATCCTTAGTCCTAGCAATTCCAATTCATTGGAATTATTTCAACAAATCAGTTGGATACATTTACAATTTATCACAAAATAAATTGTATTTATTACAAAATAAACCTTTTTTTTTTTTGCTTAGAAAATTTGTAGCTAGGATATAGACCCCCCAAAACTGACTTGCATATTAATTTATCAATAAGCCCAAAAGGATGTGTGCAAAAATTCATATTCATATAGTTAATAACATAGAGGTGGCAGAATTAGAGGAGGAAAAAAGGCATTTAAGAAGTAAAATAGTATACAAATTTCCATATCCTTTGACATTTTGAGAAAAATGATTCCAACCTTAAAAGACACATGCCACTTCTCATAAGCTCTGAGTCCCAGTGTAGAGGCTGTAATTTGAAAGGTTGTTATTATTCTGTTGCTAAGTTGTGTCCGACTCGTTGGGCCCCCTTGGACTGCAGCACACCAGGGTTCCCTGTCCTTCACCGTCTCCCAGAGTTTGCTCAAACTCATGTCCATTGAGTCGGTGATGCCATCCAACCATCTCATCCTCTGTCACCCCCTTCTCCTCCTGCCTTCAATCTTTCCCAGCATCAGGGTCTTTTCCAGTAATTTGGCTCTTCACATCAGGTGGCCAAAGTGTTAGAACTTGAGCTTTAACATCAGTCCTTCCAATGAATATGCAGGTTGATTTCCTTTAGGACTGACTGGCGATTGGGTCAAATCCACTTGTTGATATTGGAAAGCTTCCCTCCAGGAAACTGGGACTCACACTGGGATCATATGCTGGTGGCAGCCACTTTGGGAAACTTGTTGTACCATATGAGGAGACTTATACTGGCAGACACCGTTCTGGAGTCTTCCCACTCGTCTGTTAGTGTCAGGGGCTTACCTGCCTGCTAGCAGGCCAGTACAAGCCCTGGGACCCATGGGTCAAGGAGCCCACTTCACAGGGACCTGGCCTCACCCAGCAGTGGGCTGAAGCAGCCCCAGCCTGCCAGTAGCCAGTCAGCCCAGGACTCACCCTCACTTGGCACCAGGCTGTCCTGCAGCCAGCCACCCTGGGACCAGGCCCTGCCCAACAGCAGGCCAGGGTCTGGCAGCCAGTTGGACCAGGGGCTGACTTATTTCCTGCCTTAGGGAGACAGAGGAGAAAGTCAAAGTGTTCCTCTTGTTTGGCTGTTTCTTAAGTGATTCTCATTCAAAATAGTCAATATGCTATTGAGGCATGTTTTGGGGTGACCTTGCCCTGGGTCCTGAGTCCAGTTTGTGCCCTGGTCTCTCACTTGGGCCAAAGTCATTCCCCTAATGATTGGATGTGTTGAATATTTTTACTGAGTGGTTTGAAAAGTGCCCCACAACCACCACACTTGAATAAACATCTGCTTCAATTGATGTATGTTAGAACATTCTTCTCACCTGCAGCAAAGACCACAAATGCTCTATCCCCACCCCACCCCACCTCCCAATTAGCTCTCTTTTTCACTTGCAGCTAATAAGGGATCTGGTGCCCCAGTTTCTTACTGGTTACATGCCTGATGTAGTCACCAATATATTAAAATGTTGAAATACAAACACAAAATTATACAAAGTTTGGCAGAAGACTACAGTAAAATATTTTTCAGATCTAGAAACTAGTGATAATTTCTCAGCTTTAAGAAAAATTTAAAAAGCCATGGAGGAAAGATAGGCAGTTTCAAAATTTTGGAAACATCTTTACAATGGAAATCAGCAAAAATGAGTCATACAGGAAAGCAAACTCCTGCTATATGTAAGCGCTCATGTATGACAAACAATTCATGTTCATATTATGCAGAGATTGCCTTTGTATTTATAAGAAAAATATCAAGACCCCCAAGAGATATATAGGCAAGTGAAGTGAAAGTTGCTCACTCATGTCCAACTCTTTGCAACCGCATGGACTAAAAAGTCCATGGAATTCTCCAGGGCAGAATACTGGAGTAGGTAGCCATTCCCTTCTCCAGGGGATCTTCCCAACCCTGGAATCGAACGCAGGTCTTCCACATTGCAGGTGGATTCTTTACCAGGTGAGCCATCAGGGAAGCCCAAGAATACTGAAGTGGGTAGCCTATCCCTTCTCCAGGGGATCTTCCCAACCCAGGAATCGAACTGGTGTCTCCTGCATTGCAAACGGATTCTTTACCAGCTGAGTTACCAGGGAAGGCTTTATAGGCAAGGATCATGAATAGATCATTATCAACCAAGGAAAAGCAAATATTCTAAACATTAAAATAGGTCATCTTCACTGCTAAACTTAGAAATGCATATAAAAATCAATTTAAATATCATTTTAACCCTACTAAGTTGCAGGGAAAGGAGTTCTACTTAGCTTTTATACTGGAGATAAACAAATATGCTTATACAAACCTAGCTGGATTTTGAGCTTCAAAAACCCTAAAGGCAAGAAATATAACAAGTGGCATAGTGGTAAAGAACCCGCTGCCAATGTAGGAAACACAAGAGATGCAGGTTCAATCTCTGGGTCAGGAAGATCCCCTGGAGTAGGAACTGGCAACCCACTCCAGTATTCTTGCCTGGAAAATTCCATGGACAGAGAAGCCTGGTGGGCTACAGTCCAGGGGGTCGCAAAGAGTCAGACATGACTGAGCACGCACCCATAACAATATATAGCAAGAACCAAAAATGTTCATTTTGTCTCAGGAATGTCAGTCACCTTTGTAAATTCATCATAAAGATAACTGAATGAAAGGAAAAAATCAATAGATAAAAAGCAGCTCATCACAGGGCTGTCAAATGCTAGCTACACATCTAAACACACACAGACATGCTCCCTATATTCTCTGAGTAGCACATAGCATAAATCCTGTAAGAAATATGCCATGCGTTAGAACCGTAATTTTGAAGACCATGGGAAAATACAAAGTTTCTGGTATAAATGGGAAAAGAATAAAAATAAAAATGAACAAAGAGAGGAACTGACACTGTGACTTGTAGTTACAGAAAACATAAAGTTCAGAAGTTAATCTGTAAAACTAAAATTCATGTTAAGTGGCTGGAATTAGCAATAGGTTATTTTTCTAACATTTTAATAATTTTATATTGCTCTTAAGAGCAAAAAAAAAAGAAACTACTTTGTTCTTCCAAAGGTTTGTTTCTGAAAGGTAAATCGTTTGTCATTCTCAGCACTGTCATAAGAAAATGGTATGGAAATACTGTCATTTGGTATGGAAATAAATTAAGTTTTAGTTTTAAAATCCTGATCTATAAAGAAGGAAAATTCTTGCAGAGAACTAGAAAAGAAGGTGAGATTTCTTTCCATTTAAGGGAAACCCAAACTTTCATGAGCACCTTAAAATACTGCAGATTCTGGTCACTTAACTACACAAAAGGAAAAATAAAGACAAAGGCAAGAGAGCTGGAAGTAGAGCATCCATATGTCAAAGAAAATAGTAATAAGCTATTCTTCAAGCCGAAGTATCTACAGGTCCAGCTACAAGAAACTGCAAAACCTTCTGACACTTCACTGGCCTAAAGCTCCAGAGACCTCTTTAAAGTCTGAGAAAGATTTTGACAATAAATTGCAAGAAATAGCTACATTAATTCCAAGAAAATAGACAAGTCACTGAAGAGCAGATATACCTAGGGATTTCTTATTGTTATAAGCTGGTGATGAAAATACTCAAACATTCTCCTCTTTTAGGCATCACAGCATGAAAGTAGAGCTTTTTAATTAATTTGGTTTGTATTTTCATCAAAGATAAATATACTTACCGTTTGAGGCATCAAGTAATTCTACAAGGATTTAAAAAAAAAAAAAAGCAATATCTTGTGCACCATTTCCTCTCTCCAAAGGGTTCACTTTTAGTCAAAACTTTTCATATTTATTTCCTTATCCCTAATAGTTGCTCATAGTGATACTTGTAAATTTTATTTCCATTTTTAGGCACTATGAAGTAAGTAGATAATGCCCTCCTGGTGCCTACTACACACACACATTCACATGCCTTAATCCTCTAACCTCTGAATTTGCTTAAGATAAACACTGCCTTTCTTTACTAGATGCATGGTTGTCACTGCTGAACTATGTCCTTTACCATAATTATTTTTGCTTTTCTGGACAGTGTTTTGTTTTCCCTGTAATTATTTTTTTCTGCTCATCTGATTAGCTTTCTATGTAGTCACCATTGATTTAATTCCCTAAATCTAATGAGATGTGTGGGGCTTCCCAGTGGCACTAGTGGAAAAGAACCTTCCTGCCAGTGCAGGAGAGTGAGAAACGGGTCCAATCACTGGGTGGGGAAGACCCCCTGGAGGAGGGCACGACAGCCTGCTCTAGTATTCTTGCCTGGAGTATCACATGGATAGACGAACTCGGGCTACAGTCCATGGGGTCTGTAGAGCTGGACACGACTAGCATGCACACAGTGAGGTGTGTAAGCCTCACCTCAACACACTGAAACAATCTGTTATCGCATTACTTTCATTTTTCTTAAAGGAATCTTTTCCGGAATCATTTACCCTGCACTAGCCTGATTGTCCTCTGAATCTGATACATTGTTGTTTTCTTGGGAATGTCTCTCTGATTTATCAGCATTTGTTTCATTTTTCTTCTTTTTGGAGCCTTGTGTTTTTTCATTTCATATTTTCCTCTATCTGGAAATAAAGATTCTAGGTAGGAAATATTTTTCAATCAGAATTATTAAGCCATTGCTCTATTACCTTCCAGTTCCCAGTGTGTCTACAAAGATTATCTAACACCATTCTGATTGTGAAAATATCAGGTCATCCTGTTTGTACCATTTGGAAATTTCAGAGTGATGGGTGTCACAGCATGACCTTTTCATCCACTATGCTATATACTTGGAGGGGGGACTCTCAGTCTTGGAAATGATACTCATTTCTACGCATTTTTCTTAAGGTGTTTCTTCGATGATTTTCTGTTGTGTGTTTTCATTTCCCTCATTCTGGCAGTCACGCTGTTGTGATATTGGATCACCTGGACTGGTTCATTAATCACGTTATCTTTTCTCTCTGGCTTTACATATATCTTTATCTCTTTGATAAATCTCCAAAAAAAATCACTATAGTAAATAGGGAAAGGAGATTTTCCCAATCTTATCTTCTTCTTATTTTTTGTTTTTTATTTTTATAATATTTCAACAACCAAGAATTCACTTTACATCTAGACGTTCCTTTTTGTGGCATGTTTTTCTGATTTAATTAGTCTAGTACATTTTCTTATTGCTTTACAAGTATCAGCGACATTATAAATATTTTCTTCTGCCTTAAAAGCCTGTAAGTACTCTAAATCAAGGGGTCATATAATATAGTGATTATTAGCACGGACTCCAGTAACTAAGTGACTGCATTCAGTTCAAGATCCCACTACTTATTACTTAATGTGGCCTTGGGAAAGTTAGTCAACCCTTTAATGTCGCAGTTTCTTTATCTATCAACATTATAAATGATAGAGCTGTTCTGAATATTAAATAACTAACACTTACAATACACAGAAGAACTATACAAAAAAGATCTTCACGACCCAGATAACCACAATGGTGTGATCACTCACCTAGAGCCAGACATCCTGGAATGCAAAGTCAAGTGGGCCTTAGGAAGCATAACTGTGAACAAAGCTAGTGGAGGTGATGGAATTCCACTTGAGCTACTTCAAATCCTAAAAGATGATGCTGTGAAAGTGCTGCTCAATATGCCAGCAAACCTGGAAAACTCAGCAGTGGCCACAGGACTGGAAAAGGTCAGTTTTCATTCCAATCCCAAAGAAAGGCAATGCCAAAGAATGCTCAAATTACCTGACAATTGCACTCATCTCACATGCTAGCAAAGTAATGCTCAAAATTCTCCAACCCAGGCTTCAATAGTACAGGAACTGAGAACTTCCATATGTACAAGCTATATTTAGAATAAGCAGAGGAACCAGATATCAAATTGCCAACATCTGTTGGATCATTGAAAAAGCAAGAGAGTTCCAGAAAAACATCTATTTCTGCTTTATTCACTATGCCAAAGCATTTGACTGTGTGGATCACAACAAACTGTGGAAAATTCTTCAAGAGATGGGAATACCAGACCACCTGACCTGCCTCCTGAGAAATCTATACGCAGGTCAAGAAGCAAAAGTTAGAACTGCACATGGAACAACAGACTGGTTCCAAATTGGGAAAGAAGTACGTCAAGGCTGTATATTGTCACCCTGCTTTATTTAACTTGTATGCAGAGTACATCATGTGAAATGCTGGACTGGATGAAGCACAACCTGGAATCAAAATCGCCAGGAAAAACATCAATAACCTCAGATATGCAGATGACACTACCCTTATGGCAGAAAGTGAAGAAGAACTAAAGAGCCTCTTGGTGAAAGTGAAAGAGGAGAGTGAAAAAGTTGGCATAAAGTTCAACATTCAAAAAACTAAGATCATGGCATCTGGTCCCATCACTTCATTGCAAATAGATGGGAAAACAGTGGAAACAGTGACATACTTTATTTTGGGGAGCTCCAAAATCACTGCACATGGTGACTGCAGCCATGAAATTAAAAGATGCTTACTCCTTGGAGGAAAATTATGACCAAGACAACATATTAAAAAGCAGAAACATCACTTTGCCAACAAAGGTTCGTCTAGTCGAAGCTGTGATTTTTCCAGTAGTCATGTATGGATGTGAGAGTTGGACTATAAAAATTGAGTGCCAAAGAATTGATGCTTTTGCATCCAACCTGGGCTGGTGATCTGTTTTTGAACTGTGGTTTTGGAGAAGACTCTTGAGAGTTTCTTGGACAGCAAGGAGATCCAACCAGTCCATCCTAAAGAAAATCAGTCCTGAATACTCCTTGGATGGACTGATGCTGAAGCTGAAACTGCAATACTTTGACCACCTGATGCAAAGAATTGACTCATTTGAAAAGACCCTGATGCTGGGAAAGACTGAAGGCGGGAGGAGAAGGGGACAATAGAGGATGAGATGGTTGGATGGCATCACCGGCTCAATGGACATGAGTTTGAGTAAGCTCTGGGAGTTGATGATGGACAGGGAAGCCTGGTGTGCTGTAGTCCATGAGGTTACAAAGAGTCGGACACAACTGAGCAACTGAACTGAACTGAACTGAATACTTATAAAGTACTCACAACAATGCTTGACATAAAGTAAACTCTATAAATGCTATGTTAAACAAGAAGCTGATCTTTTTCCCCCCATTTGTTAGTTTTGGACTTTGCTATTCATACATTACTTTAGATATTTTGTGATGTCCAATTTATGCACAGATCCATTTCTAGAGTACTAAAGAGATAACATCAGATAAAGAATCTGCCTGCAGTGCAGGAGACACAGAAGACACGAGTTCGATTCCTGGATCAAGAAGATCCCCTGGAGAAGGAACTGGCAACCCACTCCAGTATTCTTGCCTGAAACATCCCATGGACAGAGGAGCCTGGTGGGTTATAGTCCAAAGGGTTGCAAAGAGTCAGACACGACAAAGCGCGCGCACACACCACACACCCCCACACACAAAGAGATGACTGAAAACTCTATGCCTGCTAAGGGTCTTTCCATTTGCAATCTTCACCATAGGCCATTTGACTGGGGAGCCCTGGGTATCCCTATGTTCATATCTTGGGCTTGTCACATCCCCTGTCTGAAGAGTACACAACCTGCTTGTAACATAAGAGAAGATGGTGATGTCTTTCAACCTTCAGTGTAAATGTCTACTTCAGTGTTTCTTTAAGGTATTTCTACCCATCACTCTGTTTTGTGGTTTCTGGAGAATGAACTCCAGCGTTCAGTCTGCTAGGGATGAGCTAAATTAGGGAAGAAGACCTGGGTAACCAACTTTCTCTTAAAGCAAATTTCATCATTTAAGTCCTTTCTCAGATTTTCTTGTCACTGGCTTACAAATCACATTCTCTGAGCTGGTCAGTTAGTAATCACTTACTCACAATTTTCCAGGTTCCAATGCTCTCAGCAAAAGTGGTTTATTATCTTGTTTATAGATCCTTTTGCTCTTTTGCTATTTACATCTCATTATAAACCCTTTTGCTATTTTGAAAGGGATTTTTTTACAGAGAATAAAGGTGAATGTGAATGTTCATTTTACTATCTCTACCAAGAATGTGAAATGCCTATTTAAGACAATGAAAGGCAATTATTAGTGAAAAAAAATTGTCTAGTTGTACCTAGGCATTTATCTCTATAAATTTCTTTTTCTTCAGAAAGCATTGATATTTTTGGAATAGTACTGTGGAATAATTGCATCCATTTAACAAGTCTCTTCTCAATAATAAAGCAGAAAGAATACCTTAGTTCTGAATCCAACCAAGATATTCACTCCTCCGCTCAGCCAGCATCGGTCTCTCTGCAGAGGAGTTGCCATCGGTTCTAGGACTGAACACCGACCACCACACACTGCCTTCTTTATGTTATGCTTAAGCCTGTAAACATACATGAGGCTGTCTGTTTGTGAGGTGCTATATCTCAACTTTTTTTTGCCATCTTCCATGAAAATTGTCCCAAAAGAGATTTTAGAAAAGCTAAAGTGCTTCAGAGAGAGCTCAGAGAAGCATCATCTTCAGAAATAATTCAGAAAAGGTCAGCAAAAAGAGAGTGAGAAAGAGCAGTGGCTAGAATATTCACTTTCTCTGTGTCTGATATGGTGAGAGAAGGCTTGCTTTTCAGGTCTGAATTTTGCTATAAACAGCGCTGTACTTTTCAACAGAATGTGCTTTATGGTAAGAGTTATTTCAGGAAAAGCCTTTTTTGCCTTACACTCTCTTGGCGGAAAACAAATTAAGGGCATTAAATTGGGAGTAGGTGTATTTTTTTTAAACAAGGTTTCAGCAGTGCTAATTAATACTGCCAAGTTTAGCTATTCATCTATTCTGTTTTTTAATTAAATAGAATTATAAGTGAATGGAAAGACATTAGTAATCCATGGTTAGTACTATGGGGCTTAAAAGCAATGACTGTCACTAAAATATTACATCAGTGGTACTGTGACGGTAGCAAAATCTTTACTGCAGACAAGTGTCTAGGGAAAATCGGCATCATCAGTACTCCACCCTCAGACCTACTAAAGATAAACATGACCGCAGAGTCGGAGCATAACATCTTAACCCTGAGTCAACTGAGCTTATCCTCTTTTGAAACACTCTGTCTCTTTCCATCCCACGTCACACCTCATCCAAATGTTCTGACAAGTATAAATATCAAAGGAGCACAGTGAATGATTTAAACACAGAACTGCTAATGCTGCTGCTGCTGCTAAATCGCTTCAGTCGTGTCCGACTCTGTGCGACCCCATAGACGGCAGCCCACCAGGCTCCCCCGCCCCTGGGGTTCTCCAGGCAAGAACACTGGAGTGGGTTGCCATTTCCTCCTCCAGAGCATGAAAGTGAAAAGTGAAAGTGAAGTCGCTCAGTCGTGTCCGACTCTTAGTGACCCCATGGACTGCAGCCCACCAGGCTCCTCCATCCATGGGATTTTCCAGGCAAGAGGACTGGAGTGGGGTGCCATTGCCTTCTCCGAACTGCTAATGAGCGAAAGATTTCTCTTCCTTCCTACATGCCATCTTTCTGTGAAGTTAGCTCCTGCAATTATCAATAGCTGTTAACAGAACACCTGCCCTATACTTTTCTCCAGACTGAAGAGTTATTATATTATTATCTTACTAACTTTTTAAAAAGTATATTCAATTATTAAACTTCACCTCAGGTTGTTCCATTTTGCACCCAAATTCAAGACAGTCATCCTGAAAAGCACTTTTTGATGTGCAAAGTGGTTTCTATTTTACTCCTAAAAGGTGTTTTACTTGGTGCTCTTTAAAATTAGACCACCGAGCCCTCATTATTTTCCTTTTAAAAATTAAACAGCTATATTTATAAACACAAATATATGTGTTCTATATTATTATATTTCATATAAAAATATTTTTGAGCAAGACAATGAATCCCCTGAGACCCCATGTAAATTTACCAGCCCCACAAAAGTATATTTTTCCATCATGTAAAATACTCCTCTGACTGTATATTGGGCTTTGATTTGGAGAGGAATAAAGAATAAGTTTGTGACATCACGTGGAAAAGTGAATTTAAATTATCATAGACAGGCAACAATATTCAAAAATATCAGAAATTTAAATCACTGATTCCCCATTATTTTCTTTTCTTAAAATATATACAACCTTTGAGAAAGAAACATGCGCTGGTTACCTCGCTGAGTGATGAGAGCGTGTGTCACTCGCTGCCTATTCATTCACATACTGCCTGATAAAGACTGAAATTGTAAGGAATGTTAATAGAAAGACAGACTGTGAAGTTCTTCTGTAGAGGCTATTACTTGATGCAAATGAAAAATGCAGAACACAGGGCTCTGGGCTCTTTGGCCCATTCTGCTGAATTGAAAGGGAAAATTGAAAAGGCTCCAATTATTCCATTTATTATCTTGATGAGTTTTTATAACATGAAACGCGCATGTGATTAATGAGGATTTTATGTAGACTGTGCATAAAAAACTTCATCTACAAAAAGCAAATAGTGTTATTTTCTGGCTAGTGAAGGTGAAAATGAAATGCCGAATAAAGTTGATTGACTTAAATTTAATATACAAAAGGTAACACTAGTTAATAGAGTATTGAAAAAAGATATAAAAAGAGATGGTGACAATTCATCAAATATCCTTGTTTTAGGTCCTCAGCGTGACTGCTTAATAAACATCTTTTCTTGTAAGTGATTTATATTTTCACATTACTCCTTTCATATCTTGTTTCTTTTTCCTATAAAAATATCAAAATCACATGTTACCATTACCAGCAGCACATACTCACGCAAAAGCTATTATTAAAAAAAATCCTAGTTTAACATCTTAAATGGGATTGATCTTAAAATAGGAGCAGATGCCAAAGGGTTAGAAGTAAATATAATTAAAACACATCAGTTTGAATCAGTCAATTAATTCAGGCTCAAAGCTATAATTGAAAAATAAATATATCTGTAATCTTTATGTTCTTAATCCACATAGTATTAATTTTCAAGTAATTTAAATATATGATTCATTCATATATTTTATATGAATTTACAGTTTATTTTATATAAATTTATAATATAATTTACTTTTATAAAATACTTGTATCTTGACTGTTTTATAATATATCAAATATTTAATATGATTTTTAAATCTTAAGAAAATTCAGTTTTCTTATTGAATTTGCCTTCTCTTCTCTGTTACTAGGTGTTGTACTCCCCATATACAGACAGCTGACATCCTCAAACCACACACACTTATCAGCTTCCATTCAATATTTAGCTCTGTGAAAGAGAAGGAATCCACACAGCCTCTCCCCAGAGTTATACAGAAACAATTCTGAATCCTAATTCAAGAAAAAAATTAAACCACTCTATATGCAACAACTTTATCCTTTGTTTTCCTCTAAGTCTTGACACATAAACTGATGGGTAGGTCCCTAAGCACCACACTTCAGCCCTCCTGAGAATACCTCATGGAGAGCATATTGTTCTGTGACTCACAAATCCTGGAAGTGGACAGAATAAAGCAACAATCACCGTACTTATTGTGTTGCATTTTAAACATATTTTTTCTTTTTCTTGAACCACTGGTTAATATTAAGCTATACTTGACAATTTGAATCTTAGCAAGAAATCTGCAACTCTGTGAGAACAAGTATTACTTGTTTTACTATTACTGCATGTCCATATACGGCCAAATAAATGGACTGTGATCCAGCAGAGGATGAATGGCCAGAATGGCCAGTTTATCAATCCAATTGGCAATCTGGTCAGTTGGTCCAAGAAGCATCTAGCTAGAACCAATGGATAGTTCACAGGAAAATATATTGAATATTTCTATTATGTCCTACTTAAGTTTCATAGATATTTTTCAATATATAAGAACATAAAAATACAGTAATGTGTTATATTTATTGATAATAGAAAAACAGGATTAAGAGCTGCATTATTTCTGCTCACAAATAGGATCCTGCAAAGTTGAGAACACCCTAGGGTAGAACTATTCTCTCCTCCTTGAAATGATGTAATAAAGGAGTAAAAATATTTGCTGGACTAGTATTTTAAAAGGAAGCACAGATTTTAGACTTTAACTAAAAAAGAAACAAAACCTTAGCATATGTTTTTGCTCCAAATTTTTCATTTATGGCTAAAAAAATGTACAACACATCTCTGCATGTCTAGCTTCTATAGTCAAGTGTAATCATTCTTGCCATATACCCCCAAGATAATAGAAACTAATAGCATTTTGCTGGAATAATTTTGAACCCTCATAAAAAGTTGCTGAATATGGTTAAGTATTATTATTAATCACAAGCTATGCTCAGGATCAATATAGCTGCATAATAAATTTAGCTTAGCCTGAATTATGCCTGAAGATATATTTAAACAATTATGTGATGCTTCTACATAGTTACGTAGACCATACAACCCAAATTTTCCGGCTCAATTCCAGTGTTAAATATTATATTTCATTGTCAGCACATGTGTCCTGGTTTTTATTTTGAAAAATTTAGTCACTTTATATATCAGTGATATTCCAAGACTCATGATATTTATGTGGTGTATTCTAATTAAAACTTCTTGCTGCTTTACCAAATACAACTCTCCACGGAAATAATATTGAAATGCCATATTATTTCCAAAGTTCATGAGCATGTATTTTTTTCCTTTTACCTAATTAGGCCAAAAGTTGGTGTGAACAGTAAAAGATGTTACGTTGTTTGCCATTCTTCCTTCTCCTCTACAGTCACCAAATTACTAAATCAATATTAGTTACAATATGCACAAAATCAATCACTGTTCAGTCTAAAAAGTAACAAAGAGATTTTCCCACAACTGATATAAACCATATCTTCACAGAGGATATATTAGGAACACAGTTTGCAAAAATGTGTGGCTACTCTTAATAACTTAAGTTTGTAATATTCCTTTTGCTTTACAAAGTAACTGCACATTTATTTTTCTTTTCTTAGATTTTATTAGAACTAACTCTGTAAGGTTACCATTGCAAAGAGGCAAAGGTGCTAGAGCAAGACCCCAAAGGATGGGGTTTTGTCAGTTCAGCCATGTCTGTCTGAATCCTTAGGAAAGATGTAAGAACTGAACTAGTGTGGCAGACAACCAGGAGGACATTTCTTCAAGCTGCTGCTTAAAGATCTCCCTTTTAATATTCTAAGTAGTATAGAGGGAGATGAAGTCAAGAAACTCAAAGTTGACTCAAAGAAAACTGGATGGAAGTTGAGAGAATAGATGATTCTGAACATAATTTAATGTGGGTATTTTTTGACTTACATTCACGCCTTGCCTGGTTGCTGGGAAGAGGTGAGCCAATCTGAACAAAGAAGAACAGCCAAAAGAAATAAACATACCCTTACGAGTAAGAGTATAGTAGTTTTAGAATATGAACAAAAATTCTTCAGTACTGTGACCATCAAGAGATAGAGGTCTGCCCCTTTCTCTTAAATCTGGGTAGAGCTGTGACTGCTATAACCACAGAATATGATGGACATAGCACCATATGACTTCTGAGGACAGTTCGTATAAAGCCATGCAGATTTTTCCTTGTTTTTATTGGAACAATTGCTTTTGGAATCTCAAGCTCCGTATCTGACTATCTTGAAGTCTTTATGCCATGAAGAAATCCCAGTCACCAGAAGAATCTTCCAGACACATATTAGTGAAGAACTGTCCAGATAATTCCAGCTTCCAGTCGTTCAAGTCATTCACAGCCACTTGGGTCTTCCCAGTTGTGACCCAAATATCATAGGGAAAACTATCCCCACTCTGACCTTTCTAAACTTCTGATTCACAGAACCTGTGAGCATAAGAAAACTGGTTGTTTTGTGCCTTTAAGCTGTGGGGTAGTTTGTTACACAGTAATAGCAGATATGGTGGACATGTCAGGACAGGGTTTGAGTCTCCAGTTCTTCCTAGGAGCAAGGCTTTGGTAAGAGAAGAAAGTAAGAGAGAGAGAGAAACTCATACCCATTTACTCAGTCGCATCCGATTCTTTGCAGTCCCAGGGACTGTAGCCTGCCAGGCTCCTCTGTCCATGGGATTCTCCGGGCAATAAAACTGGAGTGGGTAGCCATTCCCTTCTCAGTGGGATCTTCCTGACCCATGGATCAAACCCATGTCTCCCGAAGATTCTTTACTGTCTGAGCTAGAAAAGGTCCTCATTTAGGTTTAGAATGGACGTAAAGTAGCTAAGAGAGGCAGTCAAAAGTAACAAGACAAAGTTTTGTTGTTTTTATAGCAATTTCCTTCTGGAAAATATGAAGCATCTAAATTTCCCGGTCACACTCAGCGCAAGGACTGAAATGATCTATTGCCTTTTCAACTTCAGTAACAAAGAGAAGCTGAAGAACCTTGCCTATCCCTTAAAGAATGCAGTCTGGATCTTTTAAGGAGAGCGGTGGTAGAAAATGCAAAGAGAAATGTGGAAGGAAAGGGGGAGGGAGGGAGAAGAAGAGAGGGGAGGAGGGAGGGAGAGAAAATACCCATCTGAGATGGATGCTGTAGGCAGGAAATCAACATTAGTTCCTTACATCAATGCAGTTGTACAATCAGCAAAGAGAAGTTTCTCTTCTTCATTTAATTTTGGAGAGTTAAGATCGACTAAAATACAGAAAGAAATCACCTCAAAATCTACCCCAACAGCCTGCGCCATACTATCGAATTCTCAGAGGAAGCTACTATTTCAGGCTTCAGAGGCTTCCCTTCTTTCTCACTCATCAGAAGTTGACATTTCTTCTAGGAATCTCTTCTATGTATTTGTAGTTTTAAAAAATCAGTTTTTAAGTTTTATCTGACCAATTTCCTGCCACAAATAACAAAAGAAAGATGGTAGTTTAATAATTTGTTGTTGTTGTTGCCAAACAGCATGGGTTGTGGGATTTTAGTTCCCCAACCAGGGATTGAACCCAGGCCCTCAGAAATGAGACTGTGGAGTCCTAACCACTGAACTGCCAGGGAATTTACAATAATTTGTTATTAAAGTTTAGCACAAGAAGTTCACGTCCCAACAATGAAAAGACAGTGTATTTCAAAGGTATTTTATAACTAGTCTGAAAAGTCTGGAAGGAAGGCAGAAAAAAAGACATTGTTTATTTGCATTTTAATAGAGTAAGAATTCCATTTTGAAAACTGCTGCAGTTTTATTCTAAACCAAACCATGTTCGAATATGCCCATTTCAGCATTTTTAAACACCTCTGTTTCCCATTAAGCCGCTACATACATTTAATTTCCTCAGTTGAAACTCCACTGAGATAACAATATACAGAAAAAAGCATGAGCACGTTGGGCAATCCACAATCCACAATTACAAGACAGTTGTAATAGTACTTGCCTAGTGTGCTCCATCTCAGTGGCTAGAAAAGCTCTGAATCTGACAAAATAAATTCTTGCTCTCCTGAGTGGACAGACTCCACTCCACTAGCTCAAAGATGACTATATCATATATTGCCACTTTTAGGGAAAATTTTATATACATACGCTTCCCTTCTACTTGACACTAAACTAAATGAATTGAGTGAGCTCAAATATTTTATTTTGTCCAGTGATGTTGTAAATCATGTTGAACATCTAAAGAATCTCCCTGGTGAGGTAGTTTATTACCAAATATGTACACAAGTAATGTGAAGGGATGTAATGTTCATTCACACAGGAAAGAAACTAGAAAATTGCAACTGTTGAACTACTGTTTATGTAATGAGGTCTATAACTTCTAATTTTAAGTTAGTGCCACTTACTCCTCTATTGGGGAAATTAACTTTCACTGGTTAATTAGAAATAAGTGCATTACACTGAGAGATTATTCTACCCGTCAATAAAACTGATCCTAGGATGTTTTGATGCCTGTCACTCTAAAAGTCATAAATCTTGAAAATAACACTGTCAATTCTTAACTATCTAAAAATTAATCTCTCTTTCCCTCATTCCCTCCTGTTTCAGAGGAGGAATTACCCTAGTCTTTTTCATGACTCATAAGTCTATGTTCTGCTTTCAGTTATTGCTGCCTTTTACAGAGAAATCCTTTGCTACTGGAAGACACTCTAAGAGTTGAAAGAGATTGATTTGTAGGAATAAATAGACCTCAGTTCTGCTGCTGCTGCTAAGTCGCTTCAGTCATGTCCGACTCTGTGTGACCCCATAGACGGCAGCCCACCAGGCTCTGCTGTCCACAGGATTCTCTAGGCAAGAATAATGGAGTGGGTTGCCATTTCCTTCTCAAGGACCTCAGTACAGACCTTGATAACTCACTGCTTCCTAATTCCCAGAGGTGTGACCTTAGGGGAGTTACTCAATCACCTTCTACCTTTAGGTAAAGAGTTTGCAAAACTCTTTCCTCTATGGTGTGAAAAAATTGGCCTTTGGTTAACTTTAGCAAAATGACTCCTGGTAAATTGGATTTGGATGGGAGGAACTAGAAATGTACTATGAATATATTATAGGAAATCCATAGGTATTGACTTCCCTAAACATAAAGACTCATAACTAGCAACTTCCTCACTGTTTCCATTGTTTCCCCATCTATTTGCCATGAGGTGATGGGACCAGATGCTATGATCTTAGTTTTCTGAATGTTGAGTTATAAGCCAACATTTCGCTCTCCTTTTTCACCTTCATCAGAGGCTATTTAGTTCCTCTTCATTTTCTGCCATAAGGGTGGTGTCATCTGCATATCTGAGGTTATTGATATTTCTCCCAACAATCTTGATTCCAGCTTGCGCTTCATCCGGCCCGGCATTTCGCATGATGTACTCTGCATATAAATTAAATAAATTAAATAAGTATGTTGACAGTATAGAGCCTTGACATACTCCTTTCCCAGTTTTGAACCAGTCCATTGTTGCTTGTCCAGTTCTAACTGTTGCTTCTTGACCTGCATACAGATTTCTCAGGAGGCGGGTAAGGTGGTCTAGTATTCCCATCTCTTTAAGAATTTTCCACGGTTTGTTGTGATCCACACAGTCAAAGGCTTTAGCATAGTCAATGAAGCAGAAGTAGCTGTTTTTTCTGGAATTCTCTTGATTTTTCCTATGATTCAACTGCTAAACAAACTGTTTTTATTACCGTCCTTTTTGCAACTCTCCAATATGGAGTGGAATGAGAAAAGGACATATGCTTCCTGCTTGTGCAATTCCATCCCTCTCTTTTTTTAGGGCTAGATTTTGAGATGGGTTTTGTGCAGGAAATACTGCCAGAAATTGAAAGATAAGTCCTCTTGGAGCTAAGTGTCCTTGAATATAAACAGAGGCAACTAATTCTCTTCTGGACCTGTGAGGGGAGTAAGAGCAGAAACATTTAGTAACTTTCCAAAAATCCCAGAGCAAGTATTATTTCTCTTTAGAGGCCACCTTATCACTGATTGAAGTTGTTCAAAATCTTGCCACAGTTGTCTGATTATACACCCCCCACACACACACATAGACAAACTAAATCATTCCAAATGATAAGAAAATAAGATAAAGTAGAAAACTAAACATAAGCTCAAGAACCAGAGGAATTCTCAGGTGCTGGGTCTGCGGGAGTGATCTCACCTGGTCTTCATGCAGGTAACTATTGGACCATTGGCTCTCTACAAAGCAAGATAAAGTTTTACATTTGTTGCATCTGTTTTTCCCAGTCTTCCTTTGATCCTTGACCCTCAGCTCAAGGACAACAAAGTATTGCCTCCCCTTCTTCTTCTAAAGCTCTCTATAATTTTCAAATCTTTCAAAGAACCTGTATTTAATTCCCTCTAGCACCTGTTTCCTTGTTTGCCTGCCCAGTTCAATCGTAAATTCCACAGTGAGAGCAACCGTAAATCACTCATAGGATAACCCCCAGGATTCAGTACATAGTATGTCCTTACCAAATATTTTAAAAATTAATAGTTGAGCTAATACAATGAGGAGAATTAATTTGTTTGCTTTGTTATGTATGATATATATATAGTATATTGCATATATAATATAATGTGTATATTATATATAGGAGCATACTTGCTTTGCACTGTCGTGTCTGTCTCTGCTACACAACAATGCAAATCAGCTGTGTGTATACATGTGCATATGTATACACATACATACACCCTCTCTCTTGAGCTTCCTGCCCCTCTAGGTCATCACAGGCTAGTGAGCTGAGCCCCCCGGACTGGGTAGCAGCTTTCCCTAGCTGTCTATTTTACACACGGTCGTGTGTATGTGTCAGTACTACGCCCAATTCGTCCCACCTTCTCCTCCGCGCACCCCACGTCCACAGCGCTCTTCTCTGGGCTTGCATCTCATTCCTGCCCTGCAACTGGGTTCATCTGAGTCAGTGGAGACAGTGATGTTTGTCCACATAATAATCCAAGTTCCTGTTTCTGCAGACAGGGGGAGGCGTATGTTTAAAACTTTTGTTGCTAAATATCATATACATCTAAGCATTTAAGGCCATCTGATGATTCCTGATATATTTCTGATATATATGGGCTTAATAAAGACTTTATGGGGTCCAGAGCATGTATACCAAGCTGTTGCTAGTTTAAGGTAAATAATTAAATATATAACATTTAAAAAAGAATACTCAAAGAACCTAAATCTCCTTTTGCTCAGAATAGAACAATTTTCTTCTTATTATAAAAGTTCTCCTAACTTATAATATTATATATATATATATATATATATATATATATATATATATAATCACTAAGACTCAGAAATCTTTAAGAAGAGAGAATTGGGAAAAGGAACCTATTTTACCTCTGAAGAGATTTTGGGGAATAAGAGAAGCAATAAATTCATGACTAGGTCCTAAAAGACAAGAAGCTTATTAACACGCTATATGTGTATTAATCTCATCAAAGTTTACTCACAAAAGGAAAAAAAAAGTTGACCTTCATGAAGCGTTTAAGGGAATTTGTCCTATATTTGTACTGGAAAGACAGAAGCAAAGGTCGAGGGGTCATAGAGATAGATTGCAAGAAAGAATTCTTATTTTAACCCTTAGCAAAAGCAAATTAGAAATGTGTACACAGATATCTGATTTATTTGACTAAAAAGAAATCTCTTCAGTGACTCTTAATCATCATGTTACAAATAAGCCCCTGCCGCATTCTGAAAGACCTCACTTACTCAAGGTCTTGAATTAGTAAGGAATATATAGAGTACAAAGAAACTCAACTCAAAATAGGCTAAACAGAAAGGGGGATTTGGTTGGCTAGAAAATCTAGTTCCTCATGAAAGAGTTGGTCAACCAAATTAACAAATGAGCTTGCGTGGTAATGCAAGCTGACCTCAGAAACCAGAGGAACAGGAGTGCGGGCACTGTAGGATGACCCCCAGGCCTCAGCTCAGCTTCCTTCTCTTGTTTGCTGTGTTTTTTTGGCATACCATATAGCTTGTGTGATCTTAGCTCCCCAACCAGGGATCCAACCCAGGCCCTTGGCAGGGAAAGAATGGAGTCCTACACACCTAGTCAGCCTCCTTCTGCTCAAAAATCTCTTATTCCAAACTAACAAACTGCACATGTGGCCAAAATATGGCTTCTGATAAAACTCAGGTTTATGTCTGAGTGCTTCAGCATTGAAAGATTCATTGGACTTTCTAGATGCCACGGGAGTGTCTCAGCTTGGATAGAGTACCCAGTATGTATCAAAGAACAGTAATGGGGGAACACAGTCACATAAGAACGTGAGAGTTCCCTTAGTGTCCATATGAATGCGGTGAAGAGAGAGCTATTTCCAGAGGAAGGAGAGCTATTCCTGAGAGAGTTGTCATCAGACCAAAAAAAAAAAAAAAAAATCAGACTTTTATAAGTAGAGTGATAACCCCCAATGATGTCCATGTTTTAATCACCCTAATGTCAGGAACCTTTGAATATATTACCTCAGATGGTAAAAGGGACTTTGTGATGAAGTTAAGGTTTTTGAAATGGGGAGATTATAATGGATTACTTGTGTAGACTGTGTGCACCCAATATAATCACATCCTTGTAAAAGAAAGAAGCAAGCAGGAAAGTCAGAGAGAGAGAGGAAGATGCTATGCTTTTGGTTTTGAAGATGAAAGAAGGAATCATAAGCAAAGAAATACAGTCTGCCTTCAGAAAGTGGAAAAGGCAAGGAAACATTCTCTCTGAAGCTCCAAAAGAACACAACCATGCTGACACTTTAATTGTAGCCTGCCAATCCCATTTTGGACTCCTGACTTCCGGAACTCTAATGTAACAGTACCAAGTTTGTGGTACTTTGTCAGCAGCAGAAGGAAACTAGTTCACAGTCTGTCTATTGTAACCTCACTCCTTTAAGCAGCAGGCTTATACATGTCCTGTTCCAACATACACAATTTTCTGTTATTTTGAAAGAGCAATATAAAATTAAAACTTACCCCTCCCCGGTTACGTTTAGTGTATGTTTTGGCAGCATGTCTTCTAACACCAGCCCTCTGACTGACCCCTAAAAGACCATCAGTGACTTAGTGGACAAGTCATGTCTCTACTTCTCCTTTGAAATACAGCCCCATCAGTAGAATCCATTGACCAGTATTCCTTCTTGACAAGTCTCTCCTCCACATCTTTGGGCTAGTGTTCTCTCTTGCTAATTTTGTATTGAGGTATATTTGACAATTAAGAATTATGTATATTTAAAGTGCACAATTTGATGATTGAATATAAATATATTATAAAAATAATCAGTACATTCAATATTAACGTATCTAGGTTAGTGGATTCTCTTAATTCTCTATTGTTTGTTGGTTTGTTTTATTTCTTCTTCTACTGATCCCTTAAACATAAGCATCTTTTCCTCCAGTCTACGATCTGCTTGTCCTCTATACACTTTCTCCAAAGACCACTGGCATGGCACTTGGAGACACCCAGATTTCAGTATTATGTCCGACAATCAAATGTGGGTCAGATGATTTAGCATGACTGTGTTTGCCAAATGACCATAATACCTGCTTGTATGATTATTGGATGATCAGAGACATCTGGAAAATGCCTTCGTGTAGTATATATGGTAAATCATGCCTTAATTATTTTGCTTTCTGTATTTCCCCTTCATCTTTTCACAGTTGTTTTTCTCTAACCCTGCTGTTTCATATGTAGTTCTGAAACTGCCTACTGGACATCTGCCTGTGCATGCCTTCCTTATGGTCACAAGTCTAAAACCATGTCATTTCTCATGTAGTCCACAACTTCTGAGCTTTGTGTTATCATAACAGAACCACAAGTAATCACAAGTCACAGTCTATTACCTGACGGGAAAGTTAATAAATTACCTTCCAGCTAGCTGTTTCTTAAAGCCAGTTAGTGAAGTCAATCAATCGTGTCTGACTCTTTGCGATCCCATGGACTGTAGCCCTCCAGACTCCTCTGTTCATGGAATTTTCTAGGCAAGAATACAGGAGTGGACTAATATTTCCTTCTCCAAGGAATCTTCCCGAACCAGGGATCAAAACTGTGTCTCCCACATTACCAGCAATTATCATGAAATATCTCACTTAACTTCTTCATAATATCCACACTTCAGTTTCCAAACATTTTCCATTTTCTTTTACCCTCGATTCCCAATCCTACCATCTTCAATTTCTATAATGATACTATTTTATAATTTGATGAAAATGAGTTCCAATGAACTACCTCATCTTGCTACCTCGTCACCTCAAATTTTCTGAACATCTTAATTACCTCCTTACTTTTATCCTTTTATCAGGGAAAAAGAATTACTCTTCCTCTCCACCTAACTTTGAAAGAAGGAAAACCTCATAACAATTTAAAAATCAGCTTTAAGTGTCAAAAAGAGCTGGATTCAATACCAAGCTTTTTTCATTTATTAGCTGTGTGATCTGTAACAGCTTATCTTTTATTTTGTCTTATTCAATAGGAAAAATACCTCAAAAGATGGAGATGATGATTGAAAATGGAAGAGCATTGCACGGTACATTTACACTCTTCTTGATCACACTGCCTTTTGATGGCACCTCCCTGCTCTCTACCATATGTATTCTCTCTCATCACTACACTTCTCATCTCAATCTCATTAAACTGAAAGTATTTAAGACTAAATGTCCTTCCTCCAAACTAGATTTTCTGAAAAATATTTAATCACCATACAGAGAGTTGCCAGATTCAGCAAATGAAAATACAGGACACAGTTAAATTCAAGTTTCAGGTAACAATGAATATATTTCAGGATTTTTTTAGCATAAGTATGTTGCAAGCAATATTTGGGATATAATTATACTAAAAAATATTCATCGTTTATCTGAAATTGAAACTTAACTGCTGCTGCTGCTGCTACGTCACTTCAGTCGTGTCCGACTCTGTGCGACCCCATAGACGGCAGCCCACCAGGCTCCCCCGTCCCTGGGATTCTCCAGGCAAGAACACTGGAGTGGGTTGCCATTTCCTTCTCCAATGCATGAAAGTGAAAAGTGAAAGTGAAGTCACTCAGTCGTGTCCGACTCTTAGCTAATTATCCCCATATTTTATCCAGCAACCTTAACAATATATCATTTTAAAGATAGATAGGGTCTTGGGAAAATCTCTGCTTTAATCTTCTCAAGATACTTAAATAGAGAGAGTGTTCTGAGAGTTAAATGAGTTCATGTATGCCAAGTATCCAGAAAATGCAGGGCATGTGGTAAGCATTTGTTAAATAGTTGCTATTTACTAAAACTTTTGAAAACCTTATAGATGCTTCTGTTAATACTGACAAATATTACTATTTTATAGATGATAAAAACTTAGACTCAGAAAGTAACATTATTAAGGTCTTGTGGGTATATAATGATAGATGTTCACCTCCTCTAACTGCTAAGCTGATGCTTTTCATAGTCGTACAGGTTACCTGCCATGAATGGTAAAGTTCCAATTTATACACAATACATGGGGTTACTGCAGAGTACTAGTGTCTTGGGCAAACTGACAGTGTAGTTTAAAAAGATGAGCCTGCTCTTTCAAAAAAAGGAAGAATAAAAGAGGCAGGAAAATAGGCAAGAAAGGAGAGAGAGAAGGCAGTGAGAGGATGTATTATACTGAAAGCGGATCACCCATTTCACTCTGGGCTTTGTGGTTTAATAAAGAAAAGCTTATCACAGGGAAAGCATTAACACAGCTTTACTACTGCTGAGTGATTCATGCTATGGAAAAGTTTCTGTGTCTCTGTACTCCTCTCCTGGTTTGGATAATACACTCTCTTATTAATAGTCATTTTCATTAGAATTGGTGAAAACATATTTAAAATGAGCCATTTTTACTCCCTCCATCGTTGAGAGAGCTCAATTCTGAGGACAATAAATTTGTCTCTCTTGTTTACAGTGGACCAGCATGTGCCTGATGCTATTTCCTACGTCTTCAGCTGTGAGATATCACCAACCTAACAGGGACAAACCAGTAATGTACACAGACAGACAATACTCTCAAGGCATCTTATATTTTAAAAACACACTGGGATAAGTCTATTTTGTATGATCTATAACCTCACACCTGGTATTAAAAAGCACACACTGTCCTGAAGAAACGAAGTATAAAGGTCTAGTAAGAACAGCTGCAGAAGTAACTAGATGAAATCAGTATTTAATTTCAAACATTCAAAGATATATTAAGGATCTAAATCTATCTTATTTTGAATTGGCTATATTAAATCTACTGATCATCTAAATGGACTCAAAAGACATCTAGTTTGATCATTCATCTCTTAAAGAGTCAGTGTTCATTTGGTTTTGAAACTAAGTATCTATAGCTATTGATCACAGCATAACAAACTCTCCCCAAATACAAGCTGACTTGAACCCAGATCCACTGGATTAGTATTATAGTGAAGAATAGCACACATTTGAATTTTTGATATTATATATTAAGAGCCCATACGTAGTTTTCCTATTGCATTTGTCACCTGAACTATCTTGATTGAAAATCAGTAGAAAATACATGTCTAGACTTCTGTTTTTGACTCTGCATTTTTTTGAGTAATTCCTAGACTGCTGAATTACTCAGTGTCATCAGCAAAAATAAGGCCATGAAAGAAAAGTACATTTTCACTAACCTTTCTACAAAAGTCATTTCTAAATAGCTGCTTCAATCATTTCTTCTGCTTGGCAAGCAGTAGGGGTTTTCTAAAACTTTTTAGGGCTCACAGTGACCCACACGCTTGGGCAAGTTTACCTTCTTATCCTTTGTGGTCCACTTGCAAGAGTGAAAAGAATTAGAGGAGCAAATATACTTTACCTCAATCAGAATTCTAGGTGCAACCTGCAGGTGACTTTTTTAACAACCAATTTACTGTAGCCAAATCAGTCACAGGCATTCCACAGAGGACATTTTGCAAGATGGGTTCACCACAGGTGGGACAATTTCTGATGCGAAACCATTAGGGTAGCTAGCGTGTGGTCAGCATCACTGGGGACCTGACAGATTCAGGTAAGGATAGGACCTTCCCAAGCAAACACACCATAATAGGCCACTATTGTGTCTATCGGACTATTGTGTCCAAACGGTAAGGTGTTGCAACTTAAAATCACTGAATATAGTTTATGTCAAAGAACACAATTAAGACCAAACACCACAATTGATGAACTACATATAAAGCAGTAGATAGTTAACAAAGAGCCTCTTAATTACGTTGCAAACTTGAAATTTTTGTAAAAAATGTGTCAAAAATAGTTAATAAAGATACCAAGCAACCAATTATCATTGGTATAGCAATAATAACATCATGATTCTAATTTAATAATTCTTAGACCCCTGTCTTAATTTATCTAGCTACAAATGCTGTTACAATTTTTATTTATTTAATTATAATACACACCTATAACTATAGACTTCATATAGGAAGACCTATTCTAAATGTATAAATCTTTAAACAAAACAAAAATATTATTAAAATTATTAAACATGATAAAACTATCAAACCAACAACATCAAATTTTCCATAAGTAATTTAATAGGCTGTGTTATTTTACTCAAACTGAACAATTATTTTCAATGTATATATGATACATATTTGGCTTCACCCACATATCAGTTGGGAAAGAATCAGCCTGCAATGCAGGAGACTCAGGTTTGATTCCTAGGTTGGGAAGATCCCCTGGAGAAGGAAATGGCAACCCACTCCAGTGTTCTTGCCTGGAGAATGTCATGGACAGCCTGACAGGCTACAGTTCATGGGGTCCCAAAAGTTGGACATGACTTAGCACTGCCACCTCCACCATGATACGTATTGCTGTGATAAAGGTTCTAAGTTTAAAATATATATATATATACATATATATATATATACTTTTTTATTGTGGGAAAATACACATAACAAACTTTTGCCACTGTAGCCATAAGTGTACTGTTCTGTGAACATTAAGTATGTTCACATTTTTGTGCAACCATCACCACCATCCATCTTCAGAACTTTTTCATATTCCCAAGTTGAAAGTCTCTGTCCATTAAGTACCAGTTCCCCATCTCATCTCCACTCAGCCCTTGGCAACCACAATTCAGCTTTCCAACTCTAGGTACTGTATATCAGTGGAATCATATAATATTTGTCCTTTGGTGACAGGATTATTTTTTTCAGCAAAATGTCTTCAAAGTAAATCTATGTTGTATCATGTGTCAGAATGTTCTTCCTTCTTGGGTGGGAGCTGTCAGTCACCATGTCTGACTCTTTGCAACCCTGTGGACTGTAGCCCACCAGCCTCCTCTCTGTCCATGGGATTCTCCAGGCAAGAATACTGGAGTGGGTTTCCATGCCCTCCTCCAGGGGACCTTCCAGGTCCAGGGATTGAACCTGTGCCTCCTCCATCTCTTGCATTGGCAGGCAGGTTCTTTACCACTAGCACCATCTGGGAAGTCCTTCCTTCTTAAGGCTGAATAATATTCCATTGTCTCTATGTTTCACATTTTACTTATCCATTAATCTGTGAATGGACACTTGTATTGTTTCCACCTTTTGTCTCTTGTGAATGACGCTTCTGTGAATACAGGTGTACAATTGTGTGTTTGAATCCCAGCTTTAATTTATTTGGGGTATGTGCCTACAAGTGAAATTGCTAGATTATATGGTCATTCTATATTGATTTTTCAAGTAATTGCCATAGTTTCTACAGAAGCTGCACCATTTACATTCTTACATTCCAGTAATCAAGTTACATTTTTGATCCTACTCCTTTTGAATATTGCCTTGATCATAACACCCAACTGTCTAGTTTGGACTAAACATCTTTGCTGCTAATAAAAATAATCTCAAAAATTATGCTGATAATGGTAGTTCTTGTGAGTACTTGATTTTAACGGATGAAGATATCTCCTCAAAGCCCTGTTAGTATTTTATTACTGTTCCTTTTAACTTCTCCCTATTTTGGACTCTTCATATTAGCATATATGTGTACTAATGTAACAAAAAGAGAGACATTTCTCTATGCCTACTCAGGAAAACAAGTCTTATTTTTTGTCATCCAGCATTCATTTGCAAAAGGTCCAGTATCTCTCTTCTTTAGTAACTAATCCTTGTGTGATTCTTGCTCTGTTTCCCAGGACTAAGTTTTCTTTGAATACAGTCTCAGATTTGCTGGACCTCTAAGGCTGTAAGTGATATGCCAGGTAACACTCCTGAGAAAAGGGGGATTTCTCCCTGGCCCTGGACCAGTAAGCTCACTGCTCCGCTCTTCTTCTCCTGGACTCTGCAGGTGGCCGTTAATTCCTCTACCATTAGTACCTAATCTTCACCATTACATCTTCCCAAACACCCTTGACACAGGTTCACCCAGTTTCTAGACTCTCATGTCCTCCATTGTTTGAGGCAGAAAGAAATAACTTCTGAGCACCATTCTGCTAAGAAAAATATCACCCATCCAATTCATTCTGATCTTTTCTAATCTACTCCTTAAAAAAAAAAAAAAGAACAGTTCAGGATATATCCAGAAGAAAATCTAGCAGAAAATAGATGTACTTATTAATTTTTATGAGAAGATTTCTATTCCTAAATATAATGGAAGAAGTGAAAGAAAAATCTGCTTAAAATATCTCTACATAAAGAATTGCTGCAACTTGTATGGATCTGGAGATATTATACGAAGTGAAATTAGCCAGAAACATAAAAACAACTACTGTATTATCTCACCTATATGTACAATATAAAATATTTAAACTCAAACAAGCAGAGAGTTGAATGTTGGTTGCCAGGAACTGGGCAAATGGAAAAGAGATGGTCAAAGAATACAAGGCTTCAGTTACACAAGAGAAACACTTCTGGATGTCCACTATGTAACGTGCCTATAGCTAATTTTATTATATACTTAAAGTTTGCTAAGAGGGTAGGTCTGTAGTAACTGATCTCACCGCTAAATAAGTAAATAGTATAATAATAAAGGGGATAAGTGGAAATTTGGGGAAGTGATGAATTTGTTTATGGTATTGAGAGTAGCAATGGTTTCATATATATATACTTACCCTGAGACTCATGGAGTTGCATACATTAAGTATGTACAGCTTTCTACAACTCAGTGACTTTTTTTTTTTTTTTTTTTTTTAAAAAGAAAGCATGTGACCTAAAAGTAATGCCTCAAGAAGGTCCAATACTTTGGCCCTCTGATGCTAAGGGCTGACTCACTGGAAAAGACCCTGATGCTGGGAAAGATTGAAGGCAGGAAGAGAAGGGGATGACAGAGGATGAGATGGTTCGATGGCATCACTGACTCAATGGACATGAGTTTGAGCAAGCTCCAGGAGATAGTGAAGGTCAGGAAAAGAGTAGGACATGACTCAGCAACTGAACATCAACAAAACTGAGTATTGGGGTGATCAAGTGATTTGTTTTTTGCAGATGCTTTTGGGTTTTCCTCATCTGTAAAAATAGTTAATTTTAAAATAGTTGATGATTTAAACAAAATATATGGTTGTGGAAAGACATAGTGCATTGGAAGAAGACCATCTGGAGCATGGATCTTGTGTTCCACGTAGACTAGCCACACGGACTTGGTAAATTACATAAGTTCTCTGAATCTCAGTTTATTTGCCTGCAATTTAGGTATGAAACTTTTACCTTGAAGCACTGACATAAGGACTGTGAGTCAATATAAATAATGCATCAGATCACCAAAATGTGATATACAGGAAATGCTCAACACGTGAGAGCCAGTATTACATTTTGGAAAGTTTTTACATTTTCACCATCTCTTTCCCAACCTCTAGAGAGCAAGAGACACCATGTTTAATACACTAGAGTTACAGCTGGTATTATCCAACTCAGCAGGAAATCCATTTAAACACCTTTAACACTTCAAAATTTCCCAGCGCTACCTGTCTGCCTGCAGTAATGATCCCCGGCAGTGGGAGACCTGCCTTTTATTCCTCCTATGAGGCTCTGGCACCAGCACAACGACAGGCTGTTTCTCACAGTCTGTCCTCCACTTGTACCACCTTGTTCAGAGTACTGTAATAACATCTCAGAAAGTAAATTTGTGCTAGCCCAGGTAAACTCTGTTAGCCTGTGGCACATTCTTCCTAAGTCATTAAATGCTCCAGAGTAAATCCTCCTGCTCTGCAGTTTAATCGGGAGTCGCTCAGAGTTGTGGAATCAATTACGTTCCTGCTCCCTGCTTCCCTCCACAGAAAAAGGTTGACAAATGATACACAGAGGCCTGGTTAGTGAAATGAGTCACTTTTCCCTTACCTGCAACTTAATCAGCATGGTAGTCTTCGTGCTAATGAACATTAGTCCAACCAAATTTCAGCTGGAAGCAACCCAGAGAACTTCTCCAAGGCAATCATTTTATAGATGAGAAAATTAAAGTCCAAAGAGTAAATGAACCACCAGGACATAGTAGGCTCTGATTACAAGCTTGGCGAATGAGTTAACTTTTATGTCAGAGAGCTGGCTTATAGTACAAAAAGTAATAGCTAATGTATTTTAAGGGATGACTGTTGTTCCATACTACACTAAGAGCTTCACGTGTGTTAGCTGAGGGGACCCTTGCCACAACATGTTTTACAAATTGAGGAAACTGAGGTTTAGAACATCTGGTGATTCAACCAAGGCCACAAAGCTTTGAAGAGGTGGAAGTGGATTTTGGTCCTCAAAAATATGTCCCCAGATCACATACTCTTAATAAATAGTCTATGCTCCTCTTCAGATTAGGGTTCCAATCCTGCATTTCTATTTTTAAAATACCTCTTAACTCCCTCCATTTCTCTCCACCATTTTGGGTTTCTCTAGTGGCTCAGGGGTAACGAATCTGCCTGCAGTGCAGGAGACTTGCAGGAGACGTAGGTTTGATACCTGGGTCAAGAAGATCCCCCTGGGGAAGGAAATGGCAACCCACTCCAGCATTCTTGCCTGGAAAGTCCCATGGACAGAGGAGCCTGGCGGGCTACAGTTCATGGGGTCACAAAGAGTCAGACATGACTGAGTGACTTACCAACAACAATATTAATCAAGTTCAGCGTCCATCCCCTCACATTTCTATTCCTGAAGTTGCCTCCTAACTAATCTCTCCTCCAATCTTCTCCCTCTACTATTCTTTTCAGAACTATTAGACTAATCCTTCAGAAAGACAATTTAATCACATCGTGGCCCATGGTTTAAGCTCTGGAAAGCTTCTTCATGATTCTTGGTATGTAATTCAGCTTATCAATGGCTCATAGGACCCTTCATATTTATTTCCCCCTTGAAACTCATAGCCCTATCATATTTTTAAAATTTCTTTCACTTCCTAAAAACAATACTCTCTTTAACCCTGAATCTCCCCTTTGTCTTTGCTGCCTAATATCTACTGATTCCAGGATCCAGGTTACTTACTTGGGAAAGCATCCACTCAACCTCTCCCAAGTCTTGCTTAGATGCCCCTTCTTTGTATGTGTTTCTCTAGCAAACACACACACACACACACACACACACAAATGAGCAAAAAACCCTAACCATGCCATAGTGAATATTATTGTTGCGTTGCCTGTTCCTCCCATTAAATGACTTACCAAAATAAAACTCAGGTTAAATTTGCCTGTTCATCATTGGATCCCATTTACCTTGGAAGTCAGTTAATCTGTCTGTCCTTCAATTTCCTCAGGATGGTGATGAATGATGCCTACTTCATTGAATTAAGGGGCTTCCCTGGTGGCTCAGATGGTAAAGTATCTGCCTGCAATGCAGGACACCTGGGTTTGACCCCTGAGTTGGGAAGATCCCCTAGAGAAGGAAATGGCAACCCACTCCAGTAGTACTCTTGCCTGGAAAATCCCATCGACAGAGGAGCCTGGTAGCTACAATCCATGGGGTTGCAAAGAGTCAGACACAACTGAGTGATTTCACTTTCTTTTTTTCTTTCATTTAATTAAGTGAGAAAAGACACCTAAGGTATGTATTGCCTGACACATAATAATTCCTTAGCAAATGGCAATAAATATAATTTTTTAATATAGAGATACTTTGTGATATTTCATTAGGAAGGCAGGACAATTATATTAAATATCAGCTGAAAATGGTGTCTGATATGTTTAATATGAAATACAAATTTCATTTTGAACAGCAACAAATTCAAGAAATGCAAACAGAAAGGATGACACTGAGAGAGGCAAAGGGGAGAGGTAAAGCAGGAAGAATAAAAGCAGAAATTTGAAGAAGTTGGCCTTCTTGTGAGCCTGCGGGACCCACTATCATCCTGTGCAAAGGTCCTGTGGCCAGGGGAGCCCAATTCAGCTTTCTGAGGGAAAGAGGAATCTACCAGGGTAGAAAAAGAATTTCATAGGGCTTATTATTCCAATATGGAATATTCTATATTATTTAGGGAACTCCCATTTAAATCCAGGGGAAAAAAAATCAATGTGTTTGCTTACTAAATCTTACATTTTTCTTAAAAAGATAAAAGACAAGTATTTCACAACAGATGAAAGATAAACTTCACCCAAAATGTCTAAGCTGACCATTTTAAACTCATTCACACTAAAGTGGAACTAGTCAGTCAGTAAGATGTTTGGCTGTTGTTAGATTTTTCCCATTTTCCCTTCTAGAGGCAGATAGAGAACAGGACAATTGTAGTTACATCAGAAGTTGAAGTATGCAGCTAAGTCTCTGTGCCTACCTTGAGGGTAGGCAGGGGGGCAACACACTCAATACAAGGTATAATTCAAACGGGCCTCCCAGTTGGCTCAGCGGTAAAGAATCTACCAACTTTGCACGAGATGCAGGTTTGATCCCTTTGTAGGGAAGAGCCGCTGGAGAAGGAAATGGCAACTCACTCCAGTATTCTTGCCTGGGAAATCCCATGGACAGAGGAGCCTGGTGGACTACAGTCCATGGGGTCACAAAAGAATGAGACATGATAGCATGACTTAGTGACTAAACAACAACATAATCCAAAGACTTCCTAAACTTAGTTTAGGGCAGCAGATAGTGAGAGTGAATATTTTGTATAAAGGTGTTTTTGTCTTACAAAACTTTGAATTCATAAAGTTCTGCTTCATATATTAATATTTTAGTGAATATATATCATTGTTTAGTGTAGAATCTCAGTTCCTATGGGAGTTCTTAATCTTGAGGTTGTGTACATACGAAGCTGCCCTCCAAGAAGCTGGTAACTTAATAGCAGAAGCTACAGTGGGCTAAGGGAAGGAGGGGTTCCATCCACCTGAAAATCCATGCTTTTGTGGGGGATAGACAACCTCCCCTCCAGAAGAAATTGTGAGTAGAGAATGTGGAAAGCTGAGCTGAGCCACAGTGAGGTTCTCCAGTGTGATAAGCCAGACACTTAGAAGGCTTTCACTGTATATACATATATTCTTTGTGGATGTATGTGTGAGTATGTATATGTGTGTGTATATATATATATTTATGTTTTATATATATATATATATATATTTAAAATGATATCAATTACAGATTTTTTCTTATGTGACCAGCAAAATACGGAAAAAAAGTTCTTATTGTAAAATAATTTGGCTTATGAATACTAACCATTTGACAGCATGCTAAGCCCTGCTTTCATACCCCTTTGCATCTGTGTAACAACCTTGAGAGACAGTCACTGTTCTTATCTTACTACGTAGAAATTGAGGTTCATAGAGGTTAACTAAATAGCCCAAAGTGACCCAGCTGACATGGCAGAACCAAAAGCCCTGTCCAAGCTTCCTAGGCTTAAAGATGAGATTATAGCCCCCAACCACAGCACAGATGGTCCTCATTTAGTCTCCAAGTGAACGACCACCATTATAGAAGCACCTGGCTTAGAACATTCACAGACATAAGTAGAGGCAAGAAAAGGTCCTGGATGATACCTCTTCAACCCCAAAGGAATAAACGAAGTCCAGGTTTGACTATCCAGAAAACACCCCCAAACTGTAAAGAATGCTTTCCTCTTTTAAAGCTCCCCTCGTGGTGTCAGGCTGCCAAGCATTTCCTTGTTGGAAGACATTACACAACCTTGCAGACGATCCCAGTGCTTCCTACTCCCCTCACACTCAACAACCCCCAAGACTTCAGCCTATTTGCTTTCTCTTTAAGAAAATGCCCTCCAGACGCAAACATAATATCAAATAAAAATAGCTTTTTAGTTCATTAAAAGATCACTTCAGGCCAGAACAGGCTTCTTACCTCTTAATCTTGTTTTCATGTCAAACGTATTAGTTGAAAAACAATTTGCTGTCATTGATTTCCCCCAATTCCCACTCCCAAAACATACCCCAAGTATTTATCTCCCATGAAATTCTGTATTAGCAGATTAAGTTATTTCAGGTACATTGAATGATGATCTCTCAGGCATTTAAAATAATGTAAGCAAAACTAAAAATACAACCTTCAAATTGCTGAAAGAGAACTTTATAGCTCTATTTTCCCTATATTTTATGACACTGAATAAAAGGAAACAAATATATGACTGTCAAATCAAGACAATATTCTTCAGAGACAAATGTGAAAACAGGAAGTTGATCTCCATAAAATTAAGAAGTTACATAGCATACTGTGGTACGGCTCAGACTTTAAAGTGCACGTGAGTTACTGGAGGATCTTGTTACATTTGAGATTCCATTTCAGTAGGTCTGGAGCAGGACTGAGATTCTGCGTATCTAACAAACAAACAATGGATACTGCTGCTGCTGGTCCAGGTACCAAACTTTGAAGAGCAAGAGCCTGCTTATGTAAGAAGTGGCTCTTGAATCAAATAGCCTCAGTTCATAGCTGGCTTGCAACTTAACTACGTTGTGATCTTAGGTGCCTTATTTAACCCTCTCCCTGTTCAAAATTGTCTGTCAGGCAGGGTTAATCAGAATATTGTTATATAAGACAATGTATGTGAAACATTTGTCATAGTGTTTGGTAAATAAGAGATAATTAGCAGAAGGAGCAGGAGGAGGAATTAGTGAAGAATTAATGTATTTTCTTTTAATTTGGCTGTTCAACAGATGCAAAGGGACAAGTCCTCAGCCTTATGGAAATAATGGAATTGTGTGTGTGTTCACTGTTTCACAACTATCTCATTATATATGCATATATATTCACTGTTTCACAACTATCTCATTATATATGTGTGTGTGTGTATATATATATATATATGTAGGAAAAGGCAACCCACTCCAATAGTCCTGCCTGGAAAACCCCATGGACAGAGGAGCTTGGTGGGCCATGGCCCATGGGGCCACAAAGAGTTGGACACAGCTGAGCACATGCACACACACACATAGTTTTAGTGTTGATTCACATATTTACTTAGGCTTTCTCCAAAATGACTGAGAATACACGATAAAATGATGAGCACTCCTCAGGATCCAAAGAGCAGATATAAACTGGTCACCGAGTGTGAGCTTCTTGACCAAGCTCATGACCGTAAGTTTGAAGTTGAAGTTGAGTCACTCAGTCGTGACCCACTCTTTGCAACCCCATGGACTGCAGTACGCCAGGCTTCCGTGTCCATCACCACCTCCCGAAGCTTACTCAAACTCATGTCCATCGAGTCAGTGATGCCATCCAACCACCTCATCCTCTGTTAGCCCCTTCTCCCACCTTCAATCTTTCCCAGCATCAGGGTCTTTTCTAGTGAGTGAGTTATTTGCATCAGGTGGCCAAAGTATTGGAGTTTCAGCTTCAGCATAACCCTAAAACTGGCTCAAAATCCAGGAGATTCAGAGAAGCCTTGAGCTCATGAAACTGCTAACACAGGACTAATTCGACTACTGAAAAGCTACTGAGAAATTTCGATGACCACTTGGAACTAATTTCCCAGCCAGAGGAACTTCTGGTCAGCTAGTGATGATGAAAGGTTTTTCCGGGCGATTAAAAGTTAACTTGACTAGTAGGAAGAGAAAACTGCATGTTCAAAGGTCGGATGATAAGGTGGAGCGTGGTGGGAAAGAATTGTTGGAAGAAGGTAAACGTTCTGGGAGAGTAAATGGCAAGAGGCTACATGGCAAGAAATGAGGGTCGATACTGGGGCAATGCCAGATGATGGCTGACCTGCGGTCCATAGACAGAGATTTATCTTGCTCTTAAGAGCTAGCATTGACATGATCAGATTTCAAAATATCACACTATCTTCAGTATGATGTAAGGTCTGGAATGAGGCCAGAGCTGATACTGATCAGTTGGAAGAATATTAAAAATCATTGCAAACAATGATAGGAAAATGAGAGAGGGTGGTACGCAGGCACTGAAGTGAATCAAGAAGGTAAGGTTGTCATTTTAGAAAGATGTGTGATAAATTAACCATTCAGCAGCTTAATGTATGTCTTCCTTCAGTCCTGCCACCCTCTTGCTAATAAAATTTCAGAGTTGTCCTAGTTCTGAGAACAACACTGTAAGTCAAATAATATCATCCAAGTATAATTTCCCAAATATTTTCGTAAGAGGGAATTGTGTTCTGAGCAAGAGGTTGATATGCAACGATTTAAAAGCCAGACCGCACATGTCACATTTAATCAACTGTAACTTGGCGTGTGAGTACGCGGTATGAATGAAAACCATTTTGTCAAGAGGCAATGTCTGAGTCTGTAAACCGGATTGAACCCTAGAGTAACGTGAGTCATCACAGGGCTTAGCCACCTGAAACCTGAAACCCAAGAATCAAATCTTATGAACTGGAACACATTGGGAGTCAATAGGTCAATGTAGTGTTGCGCTATTTGCTGTAACGACACGAAGCAATCACATGGATGGATCGGCAGAGCAGCCTTCGTGTGAATCACCGTTGTAGCATCACCCTGAGTTCATTTTTAGTTTGAACTATCTACGAAAGAGCTGGAAGAGACACCTGCCAGGCCCCTAAAGGAGACACTGTGACTCGGGAGCGGACAGTGCCAAGATGAGTGTGTGTTTACTTTGATCGCAGAGAGCTGGATGGCAGAGCAGCCTGGGAAAGCTCCAGGGACATGACTCACCCTCGAAGATGAAGAGATCAGCCCGTTAGAGGAAAGAACGTAGGCTTTGAAGCTGGACTAGATAAGCGTGTCTTTGCATTCAAGTGCTTACACCTTCTGGCTTTGCCAGCTTGGGAAAGACAGAGGAACCACATTTCCTCCCTGTGAAATAATAATGACCGATTTATACCACATGTGAAGACTGAACAGCCAATATACAAAAAGCACAGAGAAAAGTGACACATTTGTCACAGAGAAGTGATCATAAACGTGTTCTTTTTGTTCATTTTTCAGTTGAGTGCTTCCCGACTTTAGTGTACATAAGAAACCCCCAGAGGGTTTCTAATAATGTAGGTTCATAGTCTCCACTTCCCAGTATTTCTAACTTACAGATCTAGAGTCGTTCTCAGAAACGTATATCCCAAAGCACACCAGTGACTGATGCAGTTGATACACGGACTGGTGACTTCATGTTGAGAGTGTTATAAGAGAGCTGAGACAGTTATTCAGGGACACAAAGGGGCAATCCTGGAACCACTGCAAGAAAAGGATGGCGTTCTGACTCAAAGTACACTACAAAAAAATGACTCTAGTTTCCTGAAGTGCTTCAAAATCTCCATAGGAAAGAAGGTGTCCTTACCTGAGGCCAAATGCAGGATATTTCTCAGAAACAAATGTCAGTGACTGGAGATCATTCTGCCAAGTCACCTAAAATTTAAGGCAAAACCATAAGATCATCCTATGACTAAGAATGTTTGATTTTCAGAGGTTAACTCTTATTTTAGCTCAGTGAGTGAGTTTTTAGGGGAAAATGAATCCAGTATTTAAATGTGAGGACATATATTTTTATATGCAAATTCATTTTCTATGTTTTATTTCCCCTGCTTTGCTATCTCAGAATCCCTAAGGAGCAAAGTCAGTTTCTTCTTATCATCCCCCGACTTAACATTTCCTTTGCTCAGTTCTGTGCCCAGAACTCTCTCATTAAGAACAACGAGTCAATCAACCCTCCCCATACAGGCTGCAGTATTTTATACTGTGTTCAAACACTGCAGCAAGTACTACAACATTTTACCTGATTTCCAGAAACTGTTCATCTCCCTAAGCAAGCTCAATTCATTCACCTTGGCCGCCCACTCCCCGCTCCAGCAGAGGGGAGTGAACCAACAAGTCTCATGCCCAGGTAGCTTTCCATTCATTTACTAGCCTTGTTCTTCTAGACGTGTGAGTGCATTAAATCACGTGGGGCTCGGTGGCGATAAATCACAGCTCTGCACGCCTGACTTCCACTGAAGCTGCTGACAAGGAAACCTCATCAAAGAAGATCACTGAAGATAATAATCTTGTTCCAGATATGATCTGGGGGGAGCCAGAAGCCATAAAAGGGAGAAAAAGAGGAAAAGAAGAAGATGTGACCAGGCAGCATGAATTGAAAAGAAAAAAAAGAAAAAGAAATAACTTAGGCTCCTTCTTTTAAAATAGCTTTAGTATATGAGAGAATGAGAAAAGAATTCCCCCAATCGCAATTCCTTGGGAACAAAACTAACCTGGGCTTTGTAAATAGGAATTTCAGACTTAGGAGAAAAATAGTTTTAAAGTTGCTAATCATTGCTTTCACATTCGAGGACCCTTTCAAACGCTAAAAAAAAAAAAAAAAAAAAAAAAAAAAAAACAACTGCAAACATCTCTCTATATTTAGGTCTTTTTAGATCCCCAGAGAGAAATCAAGGAACTGGTAATCAGCACTTTTAAGATTAAATTCTAAGTGCCCCCAGACAATCAGAAAATGGAATTTTCTTCTCTTCAAAGGTTCATGTAGTATGTGACTTGACTGAATGCAATCAGGTAGAGAACGTAAAAGAAAAGACCTGATTCTGAGTTAAGACCAAATTTCAGAGGTACAGGGGTAAGGCAGACCTCAGAAAATGGGAGAGACAAAATCATCAATCTATCTCTCACAAGATTTTAAGACACAGTGTATTTTTCCATGTCTACAGTCTTTGTAACTGCAAGAAAAGCAAATCAATTAAGGGATAGTTTGTTTTAGGAAAAGTATTAACAAAGGGTTTCTCGGGGTCTCTTGTAAATAAGTAGTTCTTATATAGTACACTCTAGGTTAAAATATGTTTCTATGCAGGTTTCCCTAGTCACATCTAATGCTTAAAGTAAGATTCACTTGTCTTCTGGTTTCCATAGAAAAACCCTAATGTGCCCAAATTTTAATCATTAAGAAACTGATTTTGTGAAAGAGAAAAGAAAACTCTTGAAAGTTTGTCATGTACTTCTCCTCAAAATATTTCTGAAAGACTTTGAATGAAATATAATATTCACTCAGCAAAAAGTCATGAATTAGCAACTCTTCCAGCCTCTCTACTTTCTCGGTTTGAGGCGGCTTCCTCGTGAGGACTGACTGTACTGTCTGACACCATCAGCACATCCAGCTGTCCCCCTAAAGCTGAGACAGCCCTCGCCACAGCAGGCCTTTTCTCGTCAGGCTTCCTGGTTAGAAGGGACGGATACGGGGGGAATGCACATGTTAGATTCAGTTTCCGCTTACCAGTGACCCAAGCACCACATCTACCCCTCACCACTAGGATTACCAGGCCCCTTGGTGCACACGGTGTGTTTATTTCATCACCAACCCTAGGAGAATGTATTATGTGTCTAAATTTTGTGCTCTCACATGCTCAATTCTCCAGGTTCAGGAGCAACTACTTTGCTACTTAGTTCACTGTGGTCTTGTGAACTAGGTATGGTAACAAGGCCAACTAGGTCTATGCCCACCTAGCCCCATCCATTCTATGTCTAATAGTATGACTTCTACTATCCCTGTGCCAAAGACCCACAGGGTCCTAAATTTTCACAACTGTAAATACCAGCTTAAGCCACAAGGCTACCTACAACCTGTAACACACTCTTGCTCAGCCTCTTCTGCCCTTCCAAAAACAACAACAAACGTCTGTGTCAGTTGCTGCAGTCTTAGTCTACCAATTAGAGTTCTGCGAATGAGCATATGGTTCCATATCTCTGATCCTTTGAACGTTTTTCTGTTTATAAAGCTAACTCCAGCATGTCCCTCAAAACTCTATTCAGGCACAGAATTTCGTGCAAGCTTTCCTAGGTCCCTCCTTCCCGAATCTCTCTCACCTCTGTGCCCCAAAGCTCTGTGTGCAGAAGTCTATAGTAACCTTTTCACTGTTTGTTTACTGGTCTGTCACCCTCAAACAATTTGAGTTATTGATTTATCAGCATGTTGCCATGTTAGAAAAGTTCTTTCTGCATCTGTTCCATGCGAAGTACCCAGGTCTCTGTTGTAGCATTTAGTTCTTTAAAGTCAGAGAAAAAATTTTCCCTGTTTTTTTTCAAATGGGAAAGCACACTCAGACAAAAAACAAATGATTTGCTCAAGGCCAAACAACTAGTAAATAGAGGAGCAAAGATTTGAACCTCCAAAGTTTTCAGTCTTTGCCAGTTTCCAATACTGGTTCTCTGTCATCGACAGTGGAAATGCTTAACACTTGTTAACTTACTGATAGGAATGAGTGAATGCCACTATTGATTCAATGCAATTGGTTAGATTAGGAAAGGTGTTTGACCAGAACTGTGCCAATCAGATTCTCTCTCCCAAGATTTTACAATTTGACTAAATTCTTGTTATGTTCCTCTACAGTACTAACCTGGAGAACTTATTCATTCAGTGATAAACTGGGCAACTAGCTCACAATCTCTCCTTCAATACCCGCCATCCTCCTGGGGGAATCCGGATATCTCATCCAACACGCTGACATCTCACTTCCCTGAAGCCTCAACAGACATCTCCTCGTATCTTGACACCCTTTCCCTGAGAACTGACCCTAATCTGCAAGGCTGACCCCAGGAAGTCAGGTTAAGAGTATATAACACATTTCACAGACATAGTTGATTGAATTAGGAAAGACACTAGACCAAAGTTGCACCAGTTAGATTCTCTGTCCCAAGAATTTAGAATTGGGCTGGTCAACTGAACAGAGAAAACATTTAAACTCTGGACATGAGAAGTGGCCTGGTTTGTTCATGTACATGTCAAGCAGTGAAATCTAGTGTAGAAAGAGAATACTGAAGTAGATATATAAACAGGAAGCAAAAAAGATACAGAATATCACTTGAATAAATGAGATGGTTGGATGGCATCACCCACTCAATGGACTTGAGTTTGGGTAAGCTCTGGGAGTTGGTGATGCACAGGGAGGCCTGACATGCTGCAGTCCATGGATCGCAAACAGTTGGACATGACTGAGCGACTGAACTGAACTGACTGATCACTTGAATTATTTATGTTTTATACTTACTTTTACAGCATGGCTTTCCAGGCTGCCCTTCGGTTTGTTCCCATATATATACATATACATACGTACATACATACATATATACATGCATATATATATACATATATGTATACATATACATATATATATACATGCCAGAAAATTTGGAAAACTCAGCAGTGGCCACAGGACTGGAAAAGGTCAGTTTTCATTCCAATCCCAAAGAAAAGCAATGCCAAAGAATGCTCAAACTACTGCACAATTGCACTCATCTCACACACTAGCAAAGTAATGCTCAAAATTCTCCAAGCAAGGCTTCAACAGTACGTGAACCATGAACTCCCAAATGTTCAAGCTGGATTTAGAAAAGGCAGAGGAACCATAGATCAAATTGCCAACATCTGATAGATCATTGAAAAAGGGAGAGAGTTCCAGAATAACATCTACTTCTGTTTTATTGACCATGCCAAAGCCTTTGACTGTGTGGATCAAAACAAACTGTGGAAAATTCTGAAAGAGATGGGAATACCAGACCACCTGACCTGCCTCCTGAGAAATCTTTATGCAGGTCAGGAAGCAACAGTTAGAACTAGACATGGAACAACAGACTGGCTTCAAATTGGGAAAGGAGTACATCAAGGCTATATATTGTCACCCTGCTTATTTAACTTATATGTAGAGTATATCATGAGAAATGCTGGGTTGGATGAAGCACAAGCTGGAATCAAGATTTCCAAGAGAAACATCAATAACTTCAAATATGCAGATGGCCCCACTTTATGGCAGAAAGCGAAGAAGAACTAAAGAGCCTCTTGAATGTGAAAGAGGAGAGTGAAAAAGTTGACTTAAAGCTCAACATTCAAAAAACTAAGGTCATGGCAACTGGTGCCATCACCTCATGGCAAATAGATGGGGAGACAGTGGGAACAGTGACAGACTTTATTTTGGGGGGCTCCAAAATCACTGCAGATGGTGACTGCCGCCATAAAATTGGAAGAGAAGTTACGACCACCCTAGACAGCATATTGAAAAGCAGAGACATTACTTTGCCAACAAAGGTCCATCTAGTCAAAGGTATGGTTTTTCCAGGAATCATGTATGGATGTGAGAGTTGGACTGTGAAGAAAGCTGAGCGTCGAAGAATTGATGCTTTTGAACTGTGGTGTTGGAGAAGACTCTTGAGAGTCCCTTGGACTGCAAGGAGATCCAACCAGTCCATCCTAAAGGAAATCAGTCCTGAATATTCATTGGAAGGACTCATGCTGAAGCTGAAACTCCAATACTTTGGCCACCTGAGGCAAGGAACCAACTCATTTGAAAAGACCCTGATGCTGGGAAAGATTGAAGGTGGGAGGAGAAGGGGACAACAGAGGATGAGATGGTTGCATCACCGACTCAATGGACATGAGTTTTAGTAAGCTCCAAGAGCTGGTGATAGAAGGGAAGCCTGGTGTGCTGCAGTCCATGGGATTGCAAAGTGTCAGACATGACTGAGCAACACAACGAACTGATATATATCAGTTCAGTATATATATACTACATCTCACAAATGTTCTTTATTGTTTTGAGTTACTTGGAGAATTTTAAGATAATTCTTCATTCCAGGTACCTTCTCCATCACTTTTATTCAGTCACAGGACTTTGGGAGCACCTCAAATAGCTCTCCTGTTACAGAACCGAACTTGGGCCCAGGCACCTGTATGTAGTAAAGCTCATCTACTGACACTTGTAGCGGTTGTCTAGTCCCTCAGATGTGTCTGACTCTTTTCCAACCCCATGGACTGCAGACCTTCAGTCTTCCCTGTCCATGGGATTTCCCAGGCAAGAATACTAGAATAGGTTGCCATTTCCTTTTCCAGTGGATCTTCTTGACCCAGGGATCGAACCCACATCCCCTGCATTGCAGGTGAATTCTTTACCACTGAGCCACAAGGGAAGCCTCTAGCAAACTAATACAACACCTCTAAATGTGCTTCAGGAGAGTCTGTTTGTGGTTTCTGCCATTTAAGGAGCAGGGTGATAAATAGCAATTGGGATGCCCACTTTTCAGTATATAAACTTTCAATTTCTCTGCTTCTAGTTCTGTGCTTCACTATCAACACACCCAAATGTGCACACACACACACACACAGACACACACACACACATCTTATTGTGTCAGGTGTCCTGACATTTTTATTTAATTTCCTCGGAGAAAAAGTCCCCTGGATAGCTGTGGGAGACTCTCCTGACTTTGATGACTGAGGCTGTGGATCATCAACTCCAAGTCCTCCATTCAGAGATCTTCAAGAGCCCTCTCTTTTCTTCCTATGCCTGCTATTTACTTTCTATGGTACATGGTTTGTCTAAGACCTGAAACTCTATGAAGGGCCTTGAGTCTTTTAGATGTATTGAAAGTTCAGCAAGAGACGTTGATATCTCCTTCTGCAATAGCCTAGTTTCTAAACTTCTATGCTTCATAAATGACTGATCACTTCTCTGTTTTGTGGTTTTCAAAAGTGTATGGCATACTCACTGTCACCATTGTGGATATATATATATATATATATGTATTTGTGTGTGTGTGCATATATATATATATATTTCTTAATTTTTTAATTCTCATCATAACTGGCTTTCTGGAAGTGTGGAGGTAAGTATGCATGAACAATTTATTTCTCTCTCAACAAAACTCGACCAGCCTTTAAATATGTTCCTTAAATGTGTACCTCTCTAATTCCACATTTCCTTTTAACTACTGTTCTGTCAGCCTCCTCCACAGACTTCAGATTGTTTATACTGCTTTTCTCTGTTTCATTACCTCTCCCTCCGTCCTCACTCATCTCATCTAGCTTCTCCCCCCACACAGGCTCCGTTAAAAGCCCCTGAGTGACGTCCCCTGAGATTTCAGTATCGCTGTGACCAGTAGACACTCGACAGTCAACTTCTCATCGTCCCTGTTCAGATGCCCGTCCTCTGCTTCTGGCCGCATCCTTTCCTGCTGCTTCTCGTGACGCTTCATCCTCACAGCTCGTCTTCTACCTTGAAGGTTGTGCATTTCCAGCCTTCTTCCTTGGCTCAATCTCCTCTGTTCTTGTTGTGTTAGTCACTAAGTTGTGTCCTACTCTTTGTGACCCCAGGGACTGTAGCCCGCCAGGCTCCTCTGCCCATGGGGATTCTTCAGGCAAGAACACCGGAGTGAGTAGCCATTCCCTTCTCCAGGGGGATCTTCCTGACCCAGGGACTGAACCCGGGTCTCCAACATTGCAGGCAGATTTTTTTTACTGTTAGGAGCCACCAGAGAAGTCTTCTGTACCTGAAACTTAAATGTTGGGCTTTCCCAAGGTAGTCTCCTCTACCTGAACTTTACCTCTGAGGCAAATTTCTCTTCAGAGGCTGCTCTTTCCATGACAATTCATTCTACTCCCACGGTTCCACCTACTGTGCATTCCCTTGTGATTCTTAGATGTTCTTCTCCAGATCACACTGTGCCAGGGACCCAAGGGTTCATATATTCTATTACCTATTTAGAGTCTCCTTACCGATTTCTTATAGGCATTTCAAACCAAATATTTAAGTCTAAAAATGGTAATGTATCAATACCACGATATGAGAGAAAAGCTGGAGTGTATAAAGGAAATAAAATAATAACCAGAAATACAGAGGCAGCAGAGTATGTGTTGTCAAGGAAAGCAGAATAGACCACTAGAACGATGGGTTTGTAAATCAAGGTATTATGAAGAGCTTGTAAGAATCAACACTTGGAGAAAATAGGTATTAGGTTAGATAAATTTTGAAAGAAGAGTGAGAGGTTCGGCACAACTGTGGTTTTGGTAGTGTAGAGGCATTTAATGAGAGTCCTTGGGAAGCAGAGAGGTCAAAGTGATGGCACATGGAATGAAAGAGTCAAATGTTAACCTTTTTCTATCCTCATGTTCTGTCCTGATATCCCTTCTGATTACAGATTTAATTCTGGTATGCTATTCATGTATAAACATGTATATGTTCAAAACATTCATTCAGCATTACCAACCATCTCTCAAGCTATAGTCATATAGGGGTACAGACAAGACTCAGTTTGACTTTACACTGTTTATTTCTTAGTTTAGCCCCACCAGCTAGATCCCCAAAACTCCTGAATGAAAGCCCTTACCTCTATATGACGTGAAGATGGAGAAGAAGGTCACCGGAAAGTGTGACCTCTGGTTCCTGAGGAACTATTTCTTGTTCCTCTAAGGGACGGTCACTCAGTCATGTCCTACTCTTTGCGACCCCATAAACTGCAACACCCCAGGCTTCCCTGTCCTTCACTGTCTCCTGGAGTTTGCTCAAACTCCTACCCATTGAGTCGATGATGCCATCAACCATCTCATCCTCTGTTACCCCTTCTCCTCATGCCCTCAATCTTTACCAGCATCAGGGTCTTTTCCAACGAGTTGGCTCTTCACATTAGATGGCCAAAATATTGGAGCTTTAGCATCAGTCCTTTCAATGAATATTGAGAGTTGGTTTCCTTTAGGATTCACTGGTTTGATCTTCTTGAGAGTTCATGGAACTCTCAAGAGTCTTCTCCAGCACCACAATTTGAAAGCATCAATTCTTTGGCGCTTAGCCTTCTTTATGGTCCAAGTCTCATATCTGTACATGACTACTGGAAAAACCATAACTTGGACTATACCTTTGCTGGCAAAGTGATATCACTGCTTTTTAATATGCTGTCTAGGTTTGTTTGGAGAAGGAAATGGCAATCCACTCCAGCATTCATGCCTAGAGAATTCCATGGACAGAGGAGTCTGGCAGGCTACAGTCCACAGGGTTGCAAAAAGTCAGACACGACTGAGTGAATATCCACACAGGTTTGTCATAGCTTTACTTCCAAGGAGCAAGCATCTTTTAATTTCATGGCTGCAGTCACTTTCACAGTAATTTTGGAGCCCAAGAAAATAAAGTCTGCCATTGTTTCCATTTTTCCCCATCGAAGTAGGTGAGACGGTGCAAAGTTTCCAGAAAAAATATTGTCAATGAACCATGATTGAGTCTGTTTGACTGACTGTCAGCAACATCAATCTATTGACCACAGATGGTGGTGAGCAAAAAGTACAGGGTTTATTGAAAGATGCCCGACATGGAGCCGAGCAAGGAGAACAGGCCACTCATGCTCAAAAGACCTGAACTCCTCGTGCCTTTTTGGGGAAGGGTTTTTAAAGGCAAGGAAAAGGAAAGGGTTGCAGGGTACCTGATCAGCTTGTGCATATTCTTCTGAGTGGTTGGTGGCAAGGTAACTGGGTGGTATTTTGGGACTCTCAGTCATCAATGTTCTGGTTCCAAGTGGTCTGAGATCTACATCCTGGTGGTTAGCATGCAATTAACTTCTTCCATCTGCAGACAGCTCAAGGATATAGTTCAGGATTCTATCACAACCCTTGAGGAGGAACCAATGTCCCTTGACTTTGTTTTATGCCTAACTATTATTATTTTGTCCTGTTGGACTGTTTTCCTTTGTTTTTGAATTTTCTTATTTCTCAGATTAAATTTGCTCCTTGGAACTCAGGAAAAGCCTGGGAAGCTAAAGCTTTTTTATGAACAAGAGGAAGGGACACAGGGAGGTCTGTCCTACAGTGTTTCAGTATGAGCCAACATTACTCTTTTATCGGTGTTGTTGTGAAATGAACTATGCTGGTTTGACACAACAACCAAGATGCTCTTTCCTCTGCGAGAAGTCTCATACCAGAGGTATATACCGAGCCTTTTGTTTTCTTTCTCCTATAGCTCTGATCCCAAAAAGGTATAAATGTGCTTCTCCAGGGCAACTAGTGTTGCTTCCACAACCACTCCAGGAACTTTCCAGGGGTGATCTGAAACTGGCTCCTGTCCTTGGTGAGGGAGACCAAGAAAAAGCTGTTGGTACGCGTGTTAGTCACCCAGCCATGTCTGACTCTTTTTGCAACCCCATGGACTAGGCTCCTCTGTCCATGGAATTCTCCATGCGAGAATACTGGAGTGGGTTCTCATTCCCTTCTCTGGGGAGATCGATCCCAACTCAGGGATCAAACCCAGATATCCTGCATTGCAGGCAGATTGTTTACTAGCTGAACCACCAGGGAAGCCCAAGTAAAAGGTAGATTACTCTCTTTGATGGGTGGCAGGTTCAGTAAGCAAAGGACTTACATAGGATGCTTGTGTTGGGCAGCTGCAGGACCAATAGATCTCTGTATATACCTGCCAGAATCTTAAAAATTTGCAATGTAGGCCTTACCAGGGATCAGCCATGTGCTCAGTCCATAACCTCATCACCACATTTCTATTTCAAGGCTGTTTCCTTGGAGCAGCTCCTGGGAGTGGGGAAGGCAAGCTGAAGACACATTCCAAGAATAGAGGAGGGGATGGGGAGCCTCCTGTTGCCTGGTTCCAGTGTGTGCCTCAAGTGGCTTTCACATTTTGATTACCTCCTCCAATAACCAGTCAGCTTCCATTGTTCTATGCTTTGTCATTCTGATTGCTTTTTATATTTTTTTCCCCCTGCGTCTCATCTTGGAACTGAGTTTTCAGATTGTTCCTCTTTATTTTACATGGACATTCAGTTTCACAGGGCAAAATGGGATCTTACAAAACTCTAACTTTCAGCCCTACCTTTTTTCCAAGAACTCATCTTTCCCTTATGCCATCCACCTTGCCTCGCTCTCATAGTTTAGTCAGCTGCAACTTGATTATGTGTCTCTTTGGAGCTGTAACTATCCATCCTTAAGCTAATATTGTGAAATAGAACCCATTTCATATTCCCATCTTAAAGATGACTATACTGACACTTAGTCTAGTTATTTCAGAAAATTCTTAAAAGCTAGTTAAAATAAAGTACTGCCTATAAAATGTTTAGCAGATAATAACACCTCTCACTACTTCCATACCATACCACATGGCCAAATCGCAATCTCTCATCCAGATTATTCCAACAGGCTCTTCACTGAGCATCCCACAGTCTATGTTTCATTCTCCCATAACAACTCATGATATTTTTAAACATCAATTTGTCATTCCACAGCTCAAATTCTCCAATGGTACCCCATCTCAGAGTCAAAACCAAAGTTCTGATGGTGCTCTTACTTGATCTGAAATGACTTTTCCTTCCATGACCTGCCCTTTCAACATTGGTCTTCTTGTTTTCACAGAGCGCAGCAAATATGCAGCCAGCTCAGGGCCTTTCTTCTCTGCCTAGACAGCCCCTCCCCGACCATCCCACGTATTGTCATGCCTGGATTCACTATCTCCAGCATCACCTTTGCAGCTTGCCTACCAACCTGATTTTAAATTGTAACCTTCCCATGACCCCCTGAGAGCTTTCCAGGCAATGCTAGTGGTAGAGAACCTGCCTGCCAATGCAAGAGACCTAAGAGACACAGCTTCGAGCCCTGGGCCAGGAAACCCACTCCAGTATTCTTGCCTGGAGAACCCAGTGGACAGAGGAGCCTGGGGGCTACAGGCCATAGGGTCACAAAAATGTGGACACGCCGGAAGCGACAGCTCTCATGCACACATGACTCCCTGGACTCCCTAACTTCCTCCCTATTTGATTTCCCTCCATAATATTTTTCATTATCTGATATGGTCTGTGTTATAGTTATTTTGTTTACTGTCTATATCCTAAACTCACACACACACACACACACACACCCCCCCATCGCAAGCCACAATGTCAGGAATTTGTTTCTGTTTTGTTTTCCATTATATCGTCAACAGATAGAAAATTGCCTGGATACCTAGTGGGTGCTCAATAAATATTTGTTGAATTAACAGTGAACAGTCTTTCCCATAGTAATTATTTCCACTGTGATATTTTTATATTAATTAAAATAATATTAATATGAAATATTAATTTATAATATTCCCATAATAATATCTCCCAAATATTAATAAATATTTGGTGCATTTGGTATTGCTATTTTTCTCTTGACACTGTACTCTTGCCATTAGTATTAGCCAAAATGAGAACCCAGTTCTTCTGATGTCACATCTCAGTGATCGTCTTACTCATCCCAAAATCGTGTGGGTTAGAAGATAAAGAGAGAATAAATTATACCAGCAAAAATAAATAAATAGAAATAAAAAGCACTCCAACATAAGAACTAATCAGTTTTCATCAAATGCGCACTGAAAATATGAAGGATGCAGCAAAATTGTTAAAATATGTTCCATATCCTCCCACACTATCTTTCAAAGTAGCATGGAGGCCAGTGATGCAAATAATGATTCAGGTGTTGTTATCAAAGGATAAGAATTACATGGTTCAAGGTGCATGAATGTGTACGTGCTGAGAGCATTTGGGGAAGGCATTTCATAAATCGACAGAAGGTACTGGGAGGAAAAGTGTGTAACTTCTTTCCTTAAAAGAAAATATTGAACTTGTTCCTAACTTGGGACTGGAGGTACTAAATACATTTTCACAGCAGTCAAAAATTGGGAATAACTCCCCAGTCCCCTTTCTTTAATTTTGAAGGTTATTAGATCATTCCCATAAAGATGGTTACATTAGAGTTTCCCCTAAAGACACCTCCTACCTACTCAAAGAAGTATTATTGGCCACGTATCTATTGCATTTATGGTTTATAGGCTAGGTCAGACAACTGCTAACTTCCTGTCCATGTCACCACATGCCTAGCCTGTGGAGACCACAGGGCTGCAATCAATGTCTTACAGTAGGTGAAGGAGCTTTGCGATGTCATTCAGCCCCCATGAGCCTTCCTTTTCTCATATGTACATGGCTCTCTTTGCATCCTTTACTTACAACGCTGTAAGGATTAAAGAGATGATCATGTAAAGTTCCTGGCTCGGACTCTAGAAAATAGCAGGTAATGATAAATGTTAATTTCCTTTCAGTCCCCGGATACTCAAACCCTGGGGCTCTTGCTCAAACTAGTTCATCCAATCACCTAATGTTAAGTATATTCCTCTTCACTGATAATTGAAAACTTTCTTTCTGAAAAATGTTCTGTGCCAAAATAAGTGACAGAATTGATTGTAATATGGCATCTAAAATGCATCATAGAAGAGAAATTTTGAAGCAGATAAGACACAAGTAGTTGACTGACAATTTACCTAGGGAGGCCTAGATCAGGATAAACAGACTCTGTATAAATGCTGTTATGAGATGATTGAACAAGGCTGTAGTGAGTGACTTGATCTAGATCATGGTATACATTCCACCCACCTTGGAACCTCCAAATTTTTTCCCAAAACCTCCATATTGTTTTATATTCCTACCAACAGTGTATAAGTGTTCCAATTTGCCCACATCTTCACCGATATGTTACCTTTATTTCTTTCAGTTCAGTTCAGTTCAGTCACTCAGTCATGTCTGACTCTTTGCGACCCCATCAACTGCAGCACACCAGGCCTCCCTGTTCATCACCAACTCCCGGAGTTTACTCAAACTCATGTCCATTGAGTCGATGATGCCATCTAACCATCTCATCCTCTGTCATCCCCTTTTCCTCCTGCCTTCAATCTTTCCCAACATCAGGGTCTTTTCAAATGAGTCAGCTCTTCGCATCAGGTGGCCAAAGTATTGGAGTTTCAGCTTCAGCATCAGTCCTTCCAGTAAACACCCAGGACTGATCTACTTTAGGATGGACTGGTTGGATCTCATTGCAGTCCAAGGGACTCTCAAGAGTCTTCTCCAACACCACAGTTCAAAAGCATCAATTCTTCGGCACTCAGCTTTCTTTATAGTCCGACTCTCACATCCATACATGACCACTGGAAAAACCATAGCCTTGAGTAGATGGACCTTTGTGGACAAAGTAATGTCTCTGCTTTTTAATATGCTATCTAGGTTGGTCATAACTTTCCTTCCAAGGAGTAAACATCTTTTCATTTCACGGCTGCAATCACCATCTGTAGTGATTTTGGAGCCCAGAAAAATAAAGTCTGACACTGTTTCCACTGTCTCCCCATCTATTTCCCAGGAGGTGATGGGACCAGAGGCCATGATCTTAGTTTTCTGAATGTTGAGCTTTAAGCCAACTTTGTCACTCTCCTCTTTCACTTTCATCAAGAGGCTCTTCAGTTCCTCTTCACTTTCTGCCAAAAGGGTGGTGTCATCTGCATGTCTGAGGTTATTGATATTTCTCTCAGCAATCTTGATTCCAGCTTGTGCTTCCTCCAGCCCAGCATTTCTCATGATGTACTCTGCATATAAGTTAAATAAGCAGGGTGACAGTATACAGCCTTGACGTACTACTTTCCCTATTTGGAACCAGTCTGTTGTTCCATGTCCAGTTCTAACTGTTGCTTCCTGACCTGCACATAGGTTTCTCAAGAGGCAGGTCAGGTGGTCTGGTTATTTCTTTCCTAACTACAATTTCCTATTTTTCTAGCTCAACATTTTAAGAGTTAGCATTCTCTAGGTTTTTGCCTTTTATTTTTTTCATATTCTTCATTATTTAAAAAGCGACCTCATTTATCTCTCTTATATCCTATGGTTTCAACTTTCATCTTCTCACTTCTTATACCTGTTTATCACATTAAATGCCCACAAGACAACCTGTGTGCTGAGTCTCAGTACCCTAAATTAACTTCACTTCCGCTAATCATTCACCATTCCCACCTGCCCCATCCCAGAACTTGTTAACTTGTCATTTCTAAATAGGTGATTTTACCAACATGGGAGGCTCAGCACTAGAAACGAGCGCTCTCCCCCTTCTCTTTCTCCCTTTCTCTCCTCCTTTCCTTATTTCCCCTTCTCTTCTGTGCCATCTCTCACTTTCTTCATTATCCATTCAACAACTAAACATGACTTTTACACCTGTTGCCAAAATTACATTCATAAAGCCAAAGAGGAAAGTCAGAGGGCCAAACAAAACATTTTGGTTGAATTTACCCATTAGGAATGGCTACATAAATCAAGCCTGACCATTCAAGGCTGATGAGAATCAATTCAGAAATTAATATATAAACAAGTTATGTAAGTATCAAAAGTGGCTCCTCCTACCCCACCTTTTCTTTGTATCTAATTAGTCAAATCATGTAAATTGTGACACTTAAATAGTCCCCTTTCCACTTGACTCTGTTCTTCTCTCTTGACCACGTTTACGGGCCTTCTTAGGGCTCTTCAGTCCTGCCTGGGTTACTGCAGCCCAAGGGTTCCATTCTCTCTGTCCCAGCTTGGCACTGTTGCTGTAATGATCTTTCAGAAAATCCAAATCGATTCTCTTTCTTCCTTTTCAAAGTCTTTGGGGTTATGGTGGTCTTAAATGTGAAATTCAGTCTCCTGACCATATAAAGCCCTCCATGAGCTGATACTCTATTCCCCCCTCCCCTCCATCTCAAGTCCAGTAGCTCACAATACACCAGTTCCCCCATCTCATCTGACTCCTCTGCGTCAGCTTAAATATCACCCCGTCTTGGAAGTCTTCCCTGGCTCCCCGAAGCTGACTTAGTTAAGCGCTCTCACTTCTATCCCCATAAACATTTTGAGCAGATCTATTATGGCAAATATCTCACTATATTTTATACATAGAGAGAGTCCTGGCACTAAAGCCCTGAGGGCAGACTTTGTGGCTTATTCCGTGTTAATCTGACACTAAAGCCCTAAAGCCACACTTGACACTGACATCCTGAGGGGCGGCCTTTGTGGCGTGTGTGTGTGCGTGTGTGTGTGTGTGTGTGTGTGCACAGTCGCCTCAGTCGTGTCTGATTCTCCGCAGACCTCTGGACAGTAGCCCACCAGGCTCCTCTGTCCATGAGATTCTCCAGGCAAAAGTCCTGTAGTGGGTTGCTGTGCCCTCCTTCAGGGGAACTTGCCGTCCCAGGGATTGAACACTCCTTACTTCTGACGTCTCTGTCATTGGCGGTGGGTTCTTTATCACTAGCGCCCCCAGGCTTTGTCACATTCGATGTTAATTTCCTAATGCTAAGCAAAGTGCCTGGTATGCAATGAGTTTTCAATAAATGCTTGTTGAAAAAATAAATGAGCGAGTAGGTTGAATCACATGTGGCATAGCTTCTCTGCATAATATTGAGGGTCTATAGTAAAAAGCCTAAATATCTGTTTGCTTTCTCAAAGGATCCTTAAAGATGTTCCTCAGGGTCTCAGAAACACAACTTCTCTGGGTATAAGGGATTAATAGGGCCATTCAAGTCATCTAACGGAGTCTGAGCTATGAAAGGTCATCTATAGAGCAATCTAATATACTTCTTTGGAGCAAAGCCTTGTGGCATATTTTCAATGACTTAGCAATGCATTATGTATTGTCAATAATATCCAGACTGTAGCCAAGTAGTTACATGAAACTGGAGCACAAGGTCACAGGAGAGTTTATGGTGCTTGTAACTGAGCAGCGTAAAGTCAATCTTCAATTCAATGAAGGAAATAACAGCACTGACAGCATCACTTTCCAATATGAGACAAATAAATTGCTTTTATGATTAGAGACATGTAACAGAAGTGTCCAATCTCCAATTCCAACACTGAGTTCAGCTCTCAACTAACCCTGGCCTTCATGGCCAAGCAGGTTATCATAAGACAGCATAATGCCATCAGAAGCCTCTCTCTACAACCCCTCCGCTGCAATTAGTTCAACCCAAATACATGGGAGTACACGTATATGTGTGTGTACACACACACACATACACACACGAGCTATGTATTATTTTGTGTCCCTGTCTGACCAAGGCTCAGGGGTACGGTCCTAATAGAAGTCTCCCTGCCTCTGAATTCATAGTCTTTTGCACTCTCTTCTTCTGTAACACTTTCTCAATCTCAAATATCAATTCCTTTTTGAAGACATCCATTCCATCTTGTTCAAAACGAGTCAACTCCTTTTTGAAGACATCCAGTCCATCTTGTTCAAAACGAGTCACTGTTCCCTCCTTTCCCCATGGCCCTTTGAACAGAACATATTGTAATACATACTTCAAAGTTATTCTAATTATTTGCTTATCTGCATCATTCATTTCTACTTGCTGGTTAACTCCTGGAGGACAGAGAATACAGTGCGCCTGGCCTTATGTCTCCGTGTATAGACGTATACCTGTCACATCTAACGTGCTTGTTATGTTGTTGAATGAATCATTGTATTTCAGTTCTAGGTTTGCCATTATTCTTCTAAGAATATAACTTTAAAAACAAAAAACTAGTCCTTTTTGGATGGTCTGTCTTTATAATTCTAGTCTCACTCATATCTGCAAAAAGGAAGCTCACGTGTTCTGTCCAAGAGCTTTATGTCCCAAGTGGGAGTCCTCCTTTCCAGCCAGACTGGCTCACCAGTGCCCAACATACGCTAAATGTTAATCCCTACCTTGATTCATGCAATATAAAGGGCCTTTTCTCCTCTTCTTCAAGTATTTAACACTTTCCTATCATGCAAAATCCTATTGAAATCTCACCTCCTCCATAAAGCTTTCCCAACAAGTCCAGTCCTAACTTATCTTTTCGTTCAAGAACTGGGGCCAAGGTTGTGCCTTGGCCATAAGTTATGCCTCTCTTATCTGCACAACTCCTTCATTTGTATTCTTCACAAGACTCAGCACTTATACATTCTTTCCTAATTACTTTTCACTTATTTTCCCACTTTATCACCTAGGCCCCCTAAAAGGTGTAGGGCATTCCAATGTTTCCCTTTTATAGCATTAAGTAGCTACAGATCATTTACACTGTAACCATAAACTTTGTCCAGTGTCATACGATCTCATGAAAAACTGATTAATTTCCTAAATATGGCTAAATCTGGGAACCTTGAATACAAAGATGTGACTAAAATAATTATTAAGGACTTATTTAGTATGGGATAAAAAATTTAAGAAAGAGATTATTAGGCCTTTGACTACTTGACAAATTAGGGAGAGGAATTCTCTTTCCTTAAGTCCAAATTAATTTTCACAGATGCAAAATTAATATCAGTTCAGTTCTGTTAAGTCACTCAGCCATGTCCAATTCTTTGTGACCCCATGGACTGCAGCACACCAGACTTCCCCATCCATCACCAACTCCTGGAGCTTGCTCAAACTCATGTTCATCGAGTCCATGATGCCATCCAACCATCTCATCCTCTGTTGTCCCCTTCTCCTCCCGCCTTCAATCTTTCGCAGCATCAGGGTCTTTTCCAATGAGTCAGTTTTTCACATCAACTGGCCAAAGTATAAGAGCTTCAGCTTCACCATCAGTCCTTCAGGACTGATCTCCTTTAGGATGGACTGGTTTGATCACCTTATAGTCCAAGGGACTCTCAAGAGTCTTCTCCAACACCACAGTTCAAAAGCATCAATTCTTTGGTGCTCAGCTTTCTTTATGATCCAACTCTCACATCCATACATGACTACTGGAAAAACCATAGCTTTGACTAGACAGATCTTTGTTGGCAAAGTAATGTCTCTGCTTTTTAATAGGCTGTCTATGTTGATCATAGCTTTTCTTCCAAGGAACAAGTGTCTTTTAGTTTCATGGCTGCAGTCACCATATGCAGTGATTTTTGGAGCCCAAGAAAATAAAGTCTCTCACTGTTTCCATTGTTTCCCCATCTATTTGCCATAAAGTGATGGAAACAGATGATATGATCTTTGTTTTTTGAAAGTTGAGTTTTAAGCAAGGTTTTCCACTTTCCTCTTTCAATTTTATCAAGAGGCTCTTTAGTTTCTGTTCACTTTCTGCCATAAGGATGGTGTCACTGCATATCTGAGGTTATTGATATTTTCCAGGCAATCTTGATTCCAGCTTGTGCTTTTTCCAGCCCAGCATTTCTCATAATGTACTCTGCATACAAGTTAAATAAGCAGAGTGACAATATACAGCCCTGAAGTACTGCTTTCCCAATTTTGAACCAGTCTGTTGTTCCATGTCCGGTTCTAACTATTGCTTGCTGATCTGCATCCAGAGTTCTCAGGAGGTAGGTAAGGTGGTCTGGTATCCCCATCTCTTTAAGGATGTTCCACAGTTTGTTGTGATTCACACAGTCAAAGGCTTTGGTATAGTCAATAAAGCAGAAGTAGATGTTTTTCTGAAACTCTCTTGCTTTTTCTATGATACAATGGATGCTGGCAATTTGATCTCTTGTTCCTCTGCCTTTTCTAAATACAGCTTGAACATCGGAAAGTTCTCAGTTCATGTACTGTTGAAGCCTGGCTTGGAGAATTTTGAGCATTACTTTGCTGGCGTGTGAGATGCATGCAATTGTCGGTAGTTTGAATTTTCTTTGGCATTGCCTTTCTTTGAGATTGGAATGAAAACTGACTTTTTCCAGTCCTGTGGCCATTGCTGAGTTTTCCAAATTTGCTGGCATATTGAGTGCAGCACTTTCACAGCATCATCTTTTAGGATTTGAAATAGCTCAACTGGAATTCCATCACCTCCACTAGCTTTTTCGTAGTGATGCTTCCTAAGGCCCACTTGACTTTGTACTCTAGGATATTTGGTTTCAGGTGAGTGATCACACCATTGTGGTTATCTGGGTCATTAAGATCTTTTTTGTATAGTTCTTCTGTGTATACTCTTGCCACCTCTTCTTAATATCTTCTGCTTCTGTTGGGTACATACCGTTCCATTTCTGTCCTTCATTCTGCCCATCTTAGAAAGAAATGTTTCTTTGGTGTCCATAATTTTCATGAAGAGATCGCTAGCATTTCCCTTTCTATTGTTTTCCTTTATTTCTTTGCATTGATCACTTAGGAAAGTTTTCTTATCTCTCCTTGCTATTCTTCGGAACTCTGCATTCAGATTGGTATATCTTTCCTTTTCTCCTTTGCCTTTAGCTTCTCTTCTTCTCTCAGCTATTTGTAAGGCCTTCTCAGACAACCATTTTGCCTTTTTGCCTTTCTTTTTCTTGGAGATGGTCTTGATCCCTGCCTCTTGTACAAAATTAATATAAACACTATAATTTTATAGCAATATTTGTGTAGTTAGTATTAAAGAATTTTATATTCAGGGACACTGAGAAATGAAAAAAAATCTCTCTATAGCAAAGTGACAGAAGGATTACAGGTAAATTTCTACAACACTTGTGTTTAACTAAAGAAAACTGCCTCTCAGTAATAAGGGTTATTTCTCATACTATCTTGTTGATAAACCTCTGTACACGCTGATTCAATCAAAATTTCTATACTTCTCAGAATTCCTATAACAATTGAATATGTGTTCTAGCCTCAATTTCTAACATAGAACTACATTAGTGAAAGCATAAAACTATATGGGATTTATCATACCTGGTACCGTACAGTTTATTATACTAATTTTTTTAGAGAGGTAGCTTACATAATTTACTTTCTCTTTCAGAGAGATGATGGAAAGCACAGGAAAAATTATTATAAGTGTCTGTAGTTGGGGCTTTCAAAGTATAACATTTATAGAAAAATCTTTTATTTAAAAAAGAGAGCTTAATATCCCAACTGTTTCCCAATTTGTTTGCTATTATATAAACTTGGACTATTTGTTTTTATTTCATATTAAGATATATCAAGTTGGAGAAAAGCTGGGCCATTCTGCTCAGTAATGATTTTGTGAAATGTTTGTAGCCTTCAGGAAGCGAAAGGAGGACAATTGCATATATTTGTCACCCATTATGATCCAGGAACTGTGCTTGTTACTTAACCCTTGTTATCTCTCCTACTATCTTGTTGATAAACTTGTGTACAGGCTGATCTAATTAAAATGTTCGCTTTGAGCCCATTAGTATTTTCAGTGGTGCAGTGTACAGTGTACGCAGTTTACGGCAGAACAGCCAAGTCTAGAATGAGAGAAAGTGAAAGTGTAACAGCGTTAGTCGCTCATTCGTTTCTGACTCCACTGACTGTAGCCCGCCAGGCTCCTCTGTCCATGGAATTCTCAGGCAAGAGTACTGGAGTGGGTTGCAATTTCCTTCTCCTGAGGATCTTCCCAGCCCAGGGATTGAACCCGGGTCTCCCTCTTTGCAGGTGGATTCTTTCCCATCTGAGCCAGCTAGAGTGACATGGCCTCATTCAAGTCACAACTGTATCATTTACTGTCTGTAGGGACCTCTCTGGACCTTAACTTTATAATCAAGAAAATAATAGCATTAAAACTTCTACCACGTAGTTTTCTGATAAAGATTAAGTTGAGTCTGATATTTGCACATCTCTTAGAATAATACATTGGCAATTAGAAGTGTTCTCTACGTGTTAACTGATATTACTTAAAACTAACCATGTAATGAATTATTCTCTGCTCATGAATTTTTGCAGTAGTTGCTTCTCAGATGTTAGTCTTGAAATCATCCTTGCTGGGTCACCCACATGGAAATAAAATGATAAGCTGAGCTCACCTGAACATAAACTCCTTAATAGATTTATTCAATTAGTTCTTCAGAGACAGATGCATTGCTGGGGATAACCAAATCATATCATAAAAAATGATAAATACATTTAAGTGGTTTTGTTTAGTAAATAAACATTTTCAAAAGATACAGGCACTGAAGTGCTGGTAAACCAACTCTCTGGGGAAACATAAGTCTCTTATTAGTGTTTGCAGTTTCTTTGATATAGATTCTCCCACAAGCTAACTACTCTTTAACACCAAGGAACACAGTTCTTGGATATTTGACATTTTGAGTCTCATAAACTGACATGAGCCAGCCCCACAGACCATGGGAATAGGGGTATGATCTGCCTTCATTCCTTTTCTAACCAGAATCTCTCCAGTGACGTGGCAGTGTTATCTTTGCCTTGTCCTTGCTTTTCTATTTATTACCTGTTTTGATTCTATGTGACTAGAGCTTTTTGACTGTCCATGTATTTACACAACCTCCAGCCATTATGTCACAAAAGGTTTTAATGCGCTAACTGCCAAGTGAGCCCCAAACAGCGGGATGTAACATAAAGGTCACTACCCTGCAGCCATCAACTGGATTTAGCTTTCAGAGGAGTTTCTTTTGATCAGTCAACAGCTTTCTGAAATACTGAATTAATTAGCAGCCTCTACAAATTAAGAGCTTTCACACAAAAACATGAATTCTCAGTTTGTCTTGTGAAGTTTGAAGATCTGACAACACCAAACCCACATCCCCATCAGGCAGTATCTTCCCGGAGCTCAATGGGCGCCGCCTCCTTTAAGAGCTTACCGCACGCTCTCTCTGGCTTGGGCATGTGGCCTCCACTCTTAATACTTCACACCCTGGTCAGTTTTGCTCATTTCTATTACCTGTCTTGCCCCTGAAAGATTTTGAGTTGGGATCAATCTAAGGCATAATGTGGTTTTAAAAAAAGAAAAAAAAAACAAAAAAAAACTTTGGAGTTAGACAAACCTGGGAACTAGTCCAGCCTCTGCCACTGACTCATGTGTGAACATAAGCAAGTGATGAAACTCTGCTAAGTCTGTTTCATTCTCCAAGAAATGAAAATAGGAATGAAGTCGCCTCGGAGGATTATCAGGAGGCCTAAACATGACAGCACTTGACAACACCTTGCCCCCCGAGCTCCGTCATGGTGAACACGCTCCCATTTCTCACGGGGACCTCTTGTATCCCTTCTGATTTTGTTCGTTTTACTTTGCTGGAACTCAGTTTCTCTTGCATTGTGCTCACTGAATTAGGCTTCTTTATTTCTTTTCCTTTACCATTTCTTTTGTTTCAAGTTATATTTTCTTTGTGCAAATGCTGCTTCTCTCAGAAATGTCAATTGCCTCACTGGTCTCACTTTTGCTCTCTGGTCTTGCCAATCATTCTACCTGTGTAGGACACATGTACATCTACTGGATCTATCTCCTCTGTCCACACTCAGTGAAAGAAATATGGAGATATCCCAGTGGTTGAGATTGGAAACAACCCCTTACTAACCAGAGTCCTACAATCCCCTCCCTGCTCCACAGAAAAAAAAGTACAGACTTCCAGTTATGAGATGGATAAGGTCTGAGGCTCAAAAGAATAACGTGATGACTGTAGTTGATAACAACTGTGTTGTAGAACTGAAATTTGCTAAGAGCAGAGAACTTCAATGTTCTCACCAAATGATAAATAAGAGGTAAATATGTGAGGTGATGGATGTGTTAATTAATTGAGGAGAATCCTCTCACAGCGTGTACATATAGCATATCACCATGTTCCACACTTTAAACATCTTAAAATTTTGTCAGTTATACTTCTATACAGCTAAGGGTGGGTAACAAGGTAATATTGCCCTCAATATATGCCCTGCACTTTCAGTCTGAAGCTTTTTCCACTGTTGTAAGCTGGGTAAAAACTGACAAAAATATACCTTACAAATTAGCTGCTGATTCTATTCATGTTATTACTCTATACAGAGGTGTATTTTATCACTTTATCATTTTCATTTTTATAACCCCTTGCTTCTGAGCACATATATGCTACCAACCATCTAACCAAATGAAAGTACTTGTGCTTCTTATTACAGCAGATAATAATAGCAGATTTATCTCCCTTCTTCACTTACTGTCACCTCATAAGTCCACAGTCTCTGTTGATTTTACTTCCATAACAAGCCTTGAGTCTGTATCTCTGACCTCTGCTATCATCCCCCCTAGTCTGAGCCATCCAATTTCTTGCACAGAAAACTGCAACAGCCTCAGAGCTGCTCTGTCTACATACACCTGGACATACATGAACCCCGTCTCCTTCTATTAACTAGTGATCTTCTAAGCTATCAAGTCTGATATGTCACTCCCCTGCTTGAAATACTTCAAGGATCTCATGGCCCTTAGGAGAAATCTCAAATTCCATGCTTTAGCACTGTGGGATGAACTGGTAGTGCAGCATGGAATAAGCCAGACATGGCCCTGTCTTCAAGGACCTTAAAATGTACTGGCAGACAGAGACAATAAATTGCAAAAATGTAAGTAGCTCTACAATTATAATTTTAACCTGTGAAGGAATTCTTGCATCTATTTAAATTAATTTATAATATATAACTGAAACCAGATCTGAAAGAGACACATGCACCCCAATGTTCATCGCAGCACTGTTTATAATAGCCAGGACATGGAAGCAACCTAGATGCCCATCAGCAGACGAATGGATAAGAAAGCTGTGGTACATATACACCATGGAATATTACTCAGCCATTAAAAAGAATTCATTTGAATCAGTTCTAACGAGATGGATGAAACTGGAGCCCATTATACAGAGTGAAGTAAGCCAGAAAGATAAAGACCAATACTGTATACTAAAGCATATATGTGGAATTTAGAAAGATGGTAACAATAACCCTATATGCAAGAAAGAAAAAGAGACACAGATGTAAAGAACAGACTTTTGGACTCTATGGGAGAAGGCGAGGGTGGGATGATCTGAGAGAACAGCATCGAAATAGGTATATTATCAAGTGTGAAACAGATCACCAGCCCAGGTTGGATGCATGAGACAAGTGCTCAGGGCTGGTACACTGGGAAGACCCAGAGGGATGGGATGGGGAGGGAGGTGGGAGGGGGGTTCAGGAAGGGGAATACATATAAATCCATGGCTGATTCATGTCAATGTATGGCAAAAATCACTACAATATTGTAAAGCAATGAGCCTCCAACTAATAAAAATAAATGAATATATATATATTTATTGAAATGATAGTGTTATTATTTCAGTTTTGAAGGTAGCCATGACAAAATTCTGGTGAGCAAGAAGAAGATGGTGCAAAGTTTTAGTTAATAGAAGCTTCTTACAGTAATAAAAGTGTTTTTTTTAGGTGTTCTGTGGACATCCTCTCATTGAATTTTTGTAGAAGACTTTTGCATATTCTTTCGCAAATATTTATTGACCACTATGTGCCAGGCATGGTGTGAGGAAACAATGTTATAGAAAATATTAAGACAGAAAACAGAGGGGGAGATTAAAAACATAATAGCATAAGAAAAAACAGTAAAATTACAATTAAAGTAATTGCTGTAAATGAACAGTAAGTGGTCTGATAGATATAACAAGGACCAAAATTAGGGGTCAAGAAATCTTTAGACTAAGCCTTAAAAGATAGGACTTCAAGGAGAGGTAACAAATTAAGAGAAGATACAATATAAAACTATGAGATCTAGCATGTTAAAATGAATTGAGACTAGAAAACTGGAGTGGAGATAGATTTTGTGAGCAGACTACCCCCATTTTACAGATGAAAAAACGGAGGTTGAGGAAAATTAACAGCCTGTCCAGGGTCAGTTATCCATAAAGCTATAATTCAGAGATTTGAACTCAAGGCTATCTTAGTCTCAAGTCTATTCTCTGGATCACAATGTTATACCACCTCCTTGAGCTCTCTCCACAAGACAGAAGCATGTATTTTAGTCAAGAATCCTACATTTATTCTATTACACTCTTAACAGAGCATGTCCTGATTATTTTTAATAGCTAAATATATAATTTTAATTATAAAACAGTGTCACACATTAAAAGCTACATAATAATTGGAAAACAATGATCCACACATTAAAAGCTACATAATAATTGGAAAACAATGATCCACACAATAGAGAATGATCATTTGTTAATTCATAATTAATTTTACTGATCTCAAAGTCCAAATTATTACTTACTTAAATCTTACAGTTTAGCCGTCTCTAATGGCCAAAATTTGCCTCACTGGTGATCAGCAGTAAAGACTCTGCCCACCAATGCAGTAGTTGCCTCCTTGAGCCCTGGGTCTGGAAGATCCCCTGGAAAAGGAAATAGCAACCCAGTCCAGTATTCTTGCCTGGGAAATTCTGTGGGCAGAGGAAACTGGCGGGCTACAGCCCAAAGGTAACAGAGAGTCTGACAAAACTTAGCAACCAAACAGCAACAACATTATTGTTGTTGGAAGACTGCCAAATTCTCACTCCCTTTGGATCTCCAGGTAGTGAGTTTTTCATGTTTTGGTTTTGCTTTGATTTTTATTGGCCATTTCAATACAAAAAAATAACTCTTATGACAATATTTCTATGCAGGCCATGTCCCCATATCTTAGCACATATCAGTAGAGAGTTAGATGCGAAACAGAGTTAACTGAATGCCTCCATCATAAGAAATGCTGGACTGGATGAAGCACAAGGTGGAATCAAGATTGCTGGGAGAAACATCAATGACCTCAGATATGCAGATGACACCACCCTTATGACAGAAAGTGAAGAAGAACTAAAGAGCCTCTTGATGAAAGTGAAAGAAGAGAGTGAAAAAGTTGGCTTAAAACTCAACATTCAAAAAACTAAGATCATGGCATCTGGTCCAATCACTCCATAGCAAATAGATGGGAAAACAGTGGAAACAGTGACAGATTTTATTTTTGGAGGCTCCAAAATCACTGCAGATGGTGATTGTAGCTGTGAAATTAAAAGATGCTTGCAACTTGGAAGAAAAGTCATGACCAACCTAGATAGCATATTAAAAAGCAGAGACATTCCTTTGCCAACAAAGGCCCCTTTAGTCAAGGTTATGGTTTTTCCAGTAGTCATGTATGGATGTGAGAGTTGGACTATAAAGAAAGCTGAGCACCAAAGAATTGATGTCTTTGAACTGTGGTTTTGGAGAAGACTCTTGAGAGTCCCTTGGACTGCAAGGAGATCCAACTAGTCCGTCCTAAAGGAAATAAGTCCTGAATATTCATTGGAAGGACTGATGCTGAAGCTGAAACTCCAGTACTTTGGCCACCTGATGCGAAGAGCTGACTCACTGGAAAAGACCCTGATGCTGGGAAAGATTGAAGGCAGGAGGAGAAGGGGACGACAGAGGATGAGATGGTTGGATGGCATCACCGACTCAATGGACATGAGTTTGAGTGAACTCCAGGAGTTGGTGATGGACAGGGAGGCCTGGCGTGCTGCAGTCCATGGGGTCGCAAAGGGTTGGACATGACTGAGCGACTGAACTGAACTGAACTGAATGCCTCCTTCCAGGAAGAATGAAGTGTTACAACAATCTGGGTAGAATAAGTCCCGGTCTGGCAGGATTACCATTTGCATTGAGCCATCTCATCGCAGAATTGGACATGATAGGAAAGGGACTCATTTCCAGCCTACTTTCTTAAGCGCCTGTCAACGTTGATACCTGGTGGTTATGTGGCACATACAGAAAAACTCTACTGATGAGATACTTCTCAGAAAAGTACTGCAGTCTCTTTCCTGGAGCAAAATCTTATGGATCCCAACTGTCCTATTTGAGACATTCAGAGCCAGTCTGTTTCCTTTTCAATATAACTAGCCCATTGAACATTATTATGCATCTGTTGAAATATCACTTTATTAACTATTAAAAGCAGAATAACTATTATGTTACATTTGAGTTTTACTTCCTAATGGTCAGTGTAACTAAGGCTGTCTTTCTGATTCTACATCTGTGAAAATGGGTTATGGTTCTTATAATGTTCTGCAGGCCATCCAAAGACATTTACTCCAGCTATCTTGTCAGCTCCCTCTTCATCTTCCTTTTCAGCCTGACCCATTTAGTTCCTACAAGCAACTTGTAGGAAATAGTTGTAACTTCTCTGAGTATGTTCCCAGTTCATTGCCTTCTAGAGAAAATGGCTAGATACCAATTCAACAGTTACTATGTATATTTTTCTAAGCTGTTTTCATGGCAACATTTAAAAAGAAAGCTTACTTAGAAGGTGTATTGTTTTAAATAAGTGAAAAGTTCAAGGAAAAATCTTTCTTCAGGACTGGCTGGATTCAAGGCTGCCAGTTATGAAGTCAGGGATGTATGATTTGCACTAGATTCTTTATTGGTTTCATTTTCTGGCAGTGGCTCGCTCACATTGCTCTGGCATAGCAAAACTATGGACAGAGCATGCTCACTTTCCAGTTCTAGCAAAACGCTTGGGTTGATATTGAGTTCCTGGCTGGCTCACATGTCTACTTTTCGTCCAAAAGCTGAGTGTTTGGGTTATTCTGTTCCCGTTGGCCAGGCTTGAGTCATGTGACCATCCCAGGAGGCAGCATCAGTTCCACTCAAATCACATGAACTGAAAAAGAAAAATAATGAGTTCCCTTATACCAGAAAAAGGAAGGCTGGGCAGGTGAAAATACTGATATTCATTATACTGCAAAAAGAGCTATAGTGACAGCTTTTGTATGCCCTGTGATCCAACAGGGACATAAAATAAATTACCCTTTGGAGCACCTGAAAGTGGTGATAAGTGACTTTAAGTTAGAAGGCTAGTTTGAATTTGTCTAAAATTTGAATCTTTAAATTCACCAGCATATGTCCTGTACCTAGCACAAGTGCTTTGGCCATAATAGAGGCTCAGAAAATATTTGTAAAATTGTTATTTAAGTTTTAAGCTAACACGATACCACAAAATGGTGAATTTATTTTCAAACATTATAATCCAGGCCCAAATATAAACTATGAATGAGTCAGATATCCATCAACAAAGTATAGACCTTCTTTGCATTCAACATGCAAAGAAATTTACATAGATTTGTTTATTTAAAGTAGGTGAAGTTTTGGGGAAAAATAAAAGGAAAACTCTATGTGATATCATGGAAAAACAGAGAAGGAAGGTGTATGTCAGTAAAGCTCCTTAACTGTGAATAATACATTTAATTATTAAAACTGAAAGCAGAGTGAACATCCTGTTTACTTTGATTTAACACTCTTCCCCCTTTTATCTCAAACTGGAAGATGAACATAGACAGATTCATTGTGATTTTCTGAGCAGTCAGTTTTACTTCTTGATCACAGCATAGATTTTTCATGGGTTCACAAGGCAGAGAATTTGTTGATCCAATAAAAACAATTTCCATGGGTTTAATTTAAATTAATTTTAAAATTAATTTAATAATAGCTTTCTTACCAACATTAAAGTGTATGAAATTCGTTTGCAGAATGAAACTAAAAGCTATACTTTTGCTTTTAACTTTGGGAAAAGTAGTAAACTATAAAAGAAAATTTATCAATAATCATTTCCAAATGTATAATTTAAAATATGTAAATTTCAGGCTAGTGAGGTATACAAAGAGCAAAAATCTAAGCAAACCAATAAAATAATTTAAGCTTGTAAATCTCATTCAAGAAACAAAACAACAAAATACTGATTCGGCAAAGGATAGATGTGGTGAGGGTCAGTCTTTCTGAGAAGGTGATATTTTAAGTAAGACAAAAATGGTGAAAAGAAGTCTTCCATACAAAGAATGGAAGGAGATACTTACCTGGTAGTGAGAATAGCATATGCAAAGGCTCCAAGACCAAGTGACATTTGAAAATTTAATGAACTGTAAAAAGCCCTGATGTGGCAGATGTTTAGATGGTTTACTGTGCAAAATAGAAAGAGTTCAAATCATGCAGGACTTCAGAGACTGTGGTAAAAGAGTTTAAGTTTAATCTTAAGGACAAAGAATAAGATGCATCACTGGTTTTAAAATAGGATAATGTTATGATTTTATTTGTATAATACATGTTTGTAAATAATAAATTGAAATCATCAAAATATATGTGTTATGGGAACCCAATATTCCCATCATTAAATAAAAACCTTAGTTCTCCCACATCCTTTGCTTAGGATGGTGAAATACTTTAACTACTGGAAAAACTCTCTAGATGCCCTAGACAGAAAATAGGTAAGATCCACTTCTAAAAATGATAACGTAATCTCAGATTTTTTAAAAGAGTTTAAATAAACTTCTTGTATTAGTGATGAACAAAGGATATTTTCTTTATCATTCAAATCGATAATGAAAAGTTAAGCAACATATAAAAATAAACATGATAAGAGGAGTTCATAAAAAGAAAAATGTAAATGGTAAACAGAATTTTGAAATAATCCTTAAGCTTACTTATTTTTTAGCTTTTTATTATAGCCAACTAACAATGCTGTGATAGTTTTAGGAGGACAAAAAAGGGACTCAGCCAGACCTACACATATGTTCATTCTCCCCCAGTACTCCCTCCCATCTGGCTGCTGAGGCATAATATTGAGCAGAGTTCCCTGTGTATACAGTAGGAACTTGTTGGTTGTCCATTTTAAATATGAAAACAATGCTTAAGCCTATAAATGAATAAATGTAAATCAAAACACAAGGTTGGCCTAGGTCTATTATACATAGATTTATATATTGTTTATGTAGCTATAACATATATTTAACAACTATTACTCCCCTTACATATGTAGACAAATCACTTAATGATGAAGAAAACTAAAAACAATCACCCAACTAAATTTTAATACGCCCAACTAAATTGTGGGCCTTTTTTGAGTTGTATTTATTTTGTGAAGATTGATTTTTTATTTAGATGAAATTGCTTGCTTTCAATTCCAAATTTTCTTGTGCACATACAGAAACTGAAGCGATGGCTGTTATTATGCTAGTTCCAGTAGCAGAAGAATTTCACAGACACTCAAAAAATATAAATTTTGTGTGTCATAAGATACTTTGGGCTTCCCTGGTAGCTCAGTAGTAAAGAATCTGCCTGCAATGCAGGAAATGTGGGTTCAATCCCTGGGTCAGCAAGATCCTCTGGAGAAGAAAATGCCGGCTCACTTCATTATTCTTGCCTGGAAAATCCCAAGGACAGACCACCCTGGGGGGCTACCCTTCCATGGGGTTGCAAAGCAGCTGGCCGCAACCTAGCAACTAAACACCAACAAAGATACTTCAAATAGAATGTCAAAAAAATTAATTTTGTTAAATGTGTTGTTTCATCCAATTCATGTAATCTAAGTTTTAAGATATTCATTATTTCAGTGGTGATATATGACATTATTTTGAGTGCTAATATAAATTCAGTAAATCCTCAAAATTGAAAATGATTTTTCTTGAGATGACAGTGTGGATACAGTTTTGGGTAGAGCACATTGTAAAGCAAAACCAAGTTCTCGTTAATTAAGAAAAATCTAAAAATAAAAATGTACTTACAATTGATGGTGATGAACACCTAATTTATAATTGTGTAGAAATGAGCTGTAATATACCAGTCCAAAATGAAGCTGAAGTGTCAAAATATACAACTAGTTTTACATATACTAGTGAAAGTAGCTTTGTTGAAGCAAAGCTGATGTTGAACACAAAAGAATACTTCAGCTTTATAGGATATGCTCTCTGACTTAAATTCCTTCCATCAATTTGATTTTAAACATGTATGCGCTTTTGAAATTGACTTTGTAAATAAATAATAAATATTTTAAACTGCCTAAACATGTGGGCAGAAATGATAATTTTATATAGAAGAATAGAGGGGCCCATAATAGGTTAGGTAGTGTTAGCCACTCAGTCATGTCCAACTCTTTGAGACCCTACAGACTGTAGCCTGCCAGGCTCCTCTGTCCATGAAATTCTCCAGGCAAGAATACTGCAGTGGCTTTCCACTTCCTTCTCCTGGTGATCTTCCCGACCCAGGGATCAAACCTGGGTCTCATGCATTGCAGGCAGATTCTTTACTGTCTGTCACCAGGGAAGCTCCATAATGGGTTAACTCAGTTTAAATTTTTTTTTTTAATGTTCAGAACACTCATAAAGAATGTCAACATGTTCCTTCTTTTCCACAGTGTCACTCAGAAGACTGAAGCATCTTCCTGGAACAGTATGGAAGTGCTCAAACCTTCTCTAGTTTCCTTTATGAATTCTTGCTGTTTAAAAACATTTTATTCTGATTTCAAAAAGTCACCTAATGGAGTAATTCACTGCAAATATTCAGACTGTTATGAAAGATATAAAATATAAAGGGAACATCCTCCTTAACTGAATATCACAGAATAACTACTGTTAACAGTATGTACATTATTGTTCTTTCTCTCAATCTCTCTTTATTTATGTTTATATATATATATATGTGTGTGTGTATATTATACATATATATGCATGTGTAGGTCAAATGCATGTTTATGTGGAGCATGTTCTACAGTTTTTTTAAATCTAATAACATAAAAATATGCACTGGACATATTTCCATGGCATACTGATCTCCCACAATCTGTTTAAGAGCATAGAAATCTGCTTTTAAACTAGCAGCCATTCAGAAAATCATATGTTCATTATACAAACTGAGTCTTTCTCAAGATTTCACTGAATTTCTGTTAATCTTTCTATTAATGTAAAAGTTATCAAGGATCATAGGAAAAATAAATGAGTACAACAATCAATTGAGGAAGGAGGCAGAAGCTCCAGCTGGAGTCACTCACCACTGCTCAGGTCTTAGGGTGAAGTGACAGATTGAATTTAAAGAACTTCCATAAGGAAACACCCCAACAATCAAGTAGCTGTGGAGTATAAAATGGTCTTATAGCTGACAAAACATATATTTCTAATAATAGAGTAGTGTATTGGAGGCTGGTTTGGGAGCAGGCTATTGTTTAAGGAAAAGTCTGTCATCCCAGTGATGTCAGGGTTCTGAGGGTTATGGAAATCGACTCTATCAGGACTGTAGCTCAGGAAATGGAGTGTAACAGGTCAAGTACTGTATCAATTTGGGGCAAGCCACTGGGCAGACGTGCTCCTGGCATGGGTCAATGCCCCAGCCAAATGAAAAAGAATAAATAGATCCAATTAAAAGCAACCCCCTTTTGGGAGTCACTTTGGCTCTTAAACAGGCGGGCATATCTGCATATCTTTGGTTAATATTCTGGGGGGAGTAAAAAGCAAAACAAACAAAATCTTCCTTACCTACCATGGCTGGAAGTGAAATGAGTAGTTAAAATGGAAGAAATGAAATTAAATTCCATGATCATAACTGGATTATCTAAAGAAACTTGGAGGGTGCTACTTGGAGGGTACAATTCAGTTTCTGTTGCTGAAGTGTGACCTTAGGAAGTTAACTAGTGTAATATCACAACTCATCATGGCTAAACTTCCACAGGCATTAAGAATCAGAGAGTTAAAAATAAACTGCTTAGACAATTGGAGAGAAGACCATTCAAGGTGAATATTTTCTGTCTAGATTAGCTAGATTGGCAGAATATATTAAATGAATTCACAACATGGGTCCAAATTTCACAAATATTTATTGAAAATGCTATGTTCAAAACACAGTACTGGGTACATTCACATAACTTTCCATAATCAAATTCAGACAACAATTATGAAAGAGGGTTATGATAAAGACTGTTAAGAAGCGACGCACTAGAAATCATAGTTAGCTAACAGAAGAGCCCTTTTTGAACCCAATCCTCCATACACCATGGCTATAAAATTGCTAGATGTTCTACTTTTCTTAACAGAAGCACACTCGGCAACACGTGATGTCTGGTTGTACACAGTGACCCATGTCACTTTTGTTCCAGCAAGGTTCACCGGTAAAAAGCCCACAGGATGCTCAGAAAACCAGAGTTTCAGCCCTAGGACTGCCCTTAGCTGTGTGATCCCAAGCAAGTCAATTCAGCTGCCTTTGATTTCCTACAAAGGGAGGGAATTGGTAGAAACCATCTAAGATCTATTCTGACTCCACAATGCAAACTTCAGTGTTAAAATTTGTATTAATTCTGTGAATTCTGATCCAGATTTAGCAAAAATGCACATACCCTGAATAAAGGGTACTGTGCTAAATATGTTTCCAAAGATTAGACATTTTTTTCCTCCCAACAATCCTATGGAGTAGATATTAACATTATTGTTCCTATTTCACATACTACTAATAAAAAACAACTGAGGGACTTCCCTGGTGGCCCAGTGGTTCAGACTTTGTGCTCCCAATACCAGGGGGATGCATATTCCAATGCAAGGGGCACGTATCTGACCTAAAATCCCACGTGCCGTGAGGTGCGGCCAAAAAACCGCCAACCAAACAAAACAAATAAGCTCTCACTGACTATAAATGACACGAGCCAAAATTTATATCTAGGCATTCTGACAAGTTCAGCATCTCTACCACGGCCACCCAGATGTCTCTTGATCATGGTGCCCTGCTGGGCTCAGTCATGTCTGACTCCTCGTGACCCCCGCCTCCCCCTCACACACACACACACACAGACTGTAGCCCGCCAGGCTCCCCTGTCCATGGAATTTTCTAGTCAAGGATACTGGAGTGGGTTGCCATTTCCTCCTCCAGGGCATCTCTCCGGCCCAAGGATCAAACCCTCAGCTCCTGCATTGCAGGTGGATTCTGTACCACTGAGCCGCCGGGAAAGCCCCTGGATCATAGTGGATGAATTTAATTTATATTGGCTTCATTACCTCAAAACTCCTTCTCACCATCACTTTAGAGGTTGGGGTTCCAAGAAAACAATGTAGAAAAATTCAGAAACACCAAGACTTTTTTTAGAAAGTTGCAATAAAACTGAAATATATGGCATTGACTGTATGTTGCTCACCACTTTAATCAGCCTGAACCATTCACACGAAGAAAGTCTGTGACTGTGTTTGCATTCCTAAAACCAAAATCCAGAAATGTAATCTGGCTAAGAGAAGGGAAGTGTGATGACAAGCACTTCTGTCTCTAGTATTTGAGAGAGTTTCTAAAAGCAGCTTTTATATTATGTCCTTTATTCAGCTTTCACAAAAGCTGTGAAAGATGCAGCCTGGGCTGGAAAACTGGGAGAGAACACACATCCCAGAATTGTTTATTAATGTTTTCCTTCTTTGTAAACATCTGGATTTCTACACTTTGGACTTCTCTCATTTTGCTCCTTTGCAAGAGACTTAAATTATTTTTGTCCAGGTTTATTGAGATACAATTGACATATATTATTGTATTAGTCTAAGATATATCACACAGTAATTTGATATACGCCCATACTTCGAAATAATTACCCCAGTAAGTTTCAGTTCAGTTCAGTTCATCACTCAGTCATGTCCGACTCTTTGCAACCCCATGCACTACAGCACGCAAGGCCACCCTGTCCATCACCAACTCCCGGAGTTTAGTCAAACTCATGTCCATCGAGTCGTGATGCCATCCAGCCATCTCATCCTCTGTCGTCCCCTTCTCCTCCTGCCCCCAATCCCTCCTAGCATCAGGGTCTTTTCCAATGAGTCAACTCTTCACATGAGGTGGCCAAAGTATTGGAGTTTCAGCTTCAACATCAGTCCTTCCAATGAACACCCAGGACTGATCTACTTTAGGATGGACTGGTTGGATCTCCTTGCAGTCCAAGGGACTCTCAAGAGTCTTCTCCAACACCACAGTTCAAAAGCATCAATTCTTCGACGTTCAGCTTTCTTCACAGTCCAACTCTCACATCCATACATGACCACTGGAAAAACCATAGCCTTGACTAGATGGACCTTTGTGGACAAAGCAATGTCTCTGCTTTTTAATATGCTATCTAGGTTGTTCATAACTTTCCTTCCAAGGAGTAAGCATCTTTTCATTTCATGACTGTAATCACAATCTGCAGTGATTTTGGAGCCCCCAAAAATAAAGTCTGACACTGTTTCCTCTGTTTCCCCATCTATTTGCCATGAAGTGATGGGACCAGACGCCATGATCTTGGTTTTCTGAATGTTGAGCTTTAAGCCAACTTTTTCAATCTGCTCTTTCATTTTCATCAAGAGGCTTTTTAGTTCATCTTCACTTTCTGCCATAAGGGTGGTGTCATCTGCATATCTGAGGTATTGACGTTTTTCCGGGCAATCTTGATTCTAGCTTGTGCTTCTTCCAGCCCGGTGTTTCTCATGATGTACTCTGCATATAAGCTAAATAAGCAGGGTGACAATATACAGCCTTGACGTACTCCTTTTCCTGTTTGGAACCAGTCTGTTGTTCCATGTCCAGTTCTAACTGTTGCTTCCTGACCTGTATACAGGTTTCTCAAGAGGTAGGTCAGGTGGCCTGGTATTCCCATCTCTTTTAGAATTTACCACAGTTTATTGTTATCTACACAGTCAAAGGCTTTGGCATAGTCAATGAAGCAGAAATAGATGTTTTTCTGGAACTCTCTTGCTTTTTCCAGTAAGTTTAGTTAACATAAAATTTCCTCACATAGTTGGGACTTTTTTCTTGTGACAAAAACTTTTAAGATCTATTGATACTATTTAAGCAACTTTCAAATATATAATATTTCTGATTATAGTCACCATGCTGTACATTAAATTGTCAATAGAAGTTTATATCTTTTTATTACCTTCATACATTTACTGCAGCTCCCAACTCAAACCTCTGGCAACCACTAATCTGATCTTTGTATCTATGAGATATCAAGATTTTTAGATTCCGCAAAGTACTTGTCTTTCTCTGTCTGGTTTATTCCCCATTCACTATCATAATGCCTTCAAGATCCATCTAGGTTTTTAAATGGCAGGATTTCCTTTTTATGACTGAATAATATTCCATTGTATATATAAACCACATTTTATTCATTCATTCATCTGTCAAAGGACACTTAATTTTTTTTCCATTTGACTATTGTAAATAATGCTGCAATGAACATGGGGGTGCAGATGTCTCTTTTGAGATATCTATTTTGTTTCCTTTAGATACATATCCAGGAGTGGGATTGCTAGATCTCATGGCAATTCAATTTTAAATTTTTGAGCAACCTCTGCAGTGTTTTCCACAGTGGCTACACTGACTTACATTCCCACCTACAGTGCACAAGGGTTCCCTTTCTCTATAGCTTAGCCAGTATTTGTTATCTTCCAGGTGGAGCTAGTGAACCCACCTGCCAATGCAGGAGACATAAGAGATGCAGGTTCAATCCCTGAATCAGGTAGATTCTCTGGAGAAGGAAATAGCAACCCACTCCACTATTCCTGCCTGGAGAATCCCATGGACAGAGGAACCTGGCAGGCTACAATTCATGGGGTTGCAAAGAGTTGGACACGACGGAAGCAACTTAGCATGTCTTTTTGATAGGAGCCATTCAAACAGGTGTGAAGTGATATCTCATTATGATTTTTTAAAAGACTTCAATTCTTAACTAAAAAAGATTTCTGAAGAGATAAGGAAAAGTTAGAATCATGAATGTCATTTCAGTAAATGATAGTACACATTCGTAAGAACAGTCCAACATAACACACACATACACTTCCTCTTTAAAAAACTACCTGCTATTTAAATCCAACCATTTGCATCTCTAGCAATCTTTAAAATAGCAACAGAAGTGATAAGAAAATGTGTTTGTGACTATGCTCACTTTTCTGGGGAGCATATTCAAAGAACTGTGACCCTCAGGAAATTCCAAACAGCTACTTATATATAGTGCTGAAAAGTTAAAATCTACCAAGACTGCTTGGAACGTAATCTAGAAAAGGCATTATTTTTTTTCACTGGGTTCGATATTAATGGGGACTATTAAATTATCTAGATGGCAATTGGCATTCAGTGCTGTTGGATAAGTCTTGTTAGATAAATTGTGTCACTCACCATTCACATTGAATCATATCTGGAACATGAAAAAATGTATATACATCACTATCAAATCGAATGATAACTTTTTATTGCCTTATTTTGTTGTATCATAGATGGAAAATTTTTAACTGAATGAGACAGTATGTATTGAATAATTTATTCTACTCATAATAAAAAAAGTAATAGTTTAGGGAAAATGATGATTTTTTTTGGTCTTTCTACTGAGAATGTGACATGTTGGTGGCACTTTAAACAAATTCTGTGCCTAAAGACTTAATGTGCATTTCCTGACCATCCTAGATATATAGTCTCCATATATTTCCTTTATTTTTATTCATTTATTTAAAATGTCCTTCTTATAACAGTTATTTATATTTATACACTCTTCTCAAATCGATGAAATTCTCTTAAGCAGAAATTTTAAATATTGGTTTAGCTGCTGAATGGAAAATGAATTAGGAGATGAGATAGGAAGAAAAGCAGCCAGATCATAGTAACAATTTAGGGCGGAGGCAGAGATACGGCAAGTGAAGTAGATTTCAAGTTTATTTGAATTGAACAAATAAGGAACTATGAATAAACAGGAAAGTGTGCTGATCCTTGTCAAGAATGACCCGTATTCTTAACTTCAGAAATTGTGTCGATGGTGGTAGAACTGTCTTGTGAGTAATGGTAAGAAGAGCAGTTTGGGAGACTGGGTAAGGTATATCAAAAGTGTATCTCTGTATATTAAGTTTGAGATGTCTGTTGGAAATGACAAATATTTGGCTATAGGAGTGAGGAGTGTAGAACTCAGAATAGATGATTGAGTCAGAGAAATCGTGGAGTTACCACCACAGAATGAATTGTAAGCCATGCTTTAAAAGACGCTAGAAGGAGTGTACACAAAGGAAATGTATGAAGAACTTAGACCAGTTCCTTAAGAATTCTGCTATTGAGAAATCTGGAAAGGAGTCGAAGTCACCAAAGAAGGTGGAGAAAAAGAGTCAAAGAGGGAACACATGTAAATCCATGGCTGATTCATGTCAATGTATGGCAAAAACCACTACAATATTGTAAAGTAATTAGCCTCCAACTAATAAAAATAAATGAAAAACAAAAAAAGAGTAGAAAAAACACTAGAAGACAAGAGAAAAAAAAAAAAGACTGTGAAAGTCATTCAGTCTCATCCAACTTTTTGCCTCCCCACGGACTATACAGTCCACGAAATTCTCCAGGTCAGAATACTGGAGTGGGTAACCGTTTCTTTCTCCAGGGGATCTTCCCAACCCAGAGATCAAACCTAGGTCTCGTGCATTGCAGGAAGATTCTTTACATCTGAGCCACCAGGAAATCCCAGAAGACAAGAGAAAGGACTGTTTCAAAAAGTGATCAACAGTATTATCTTCTGCTAGGTTTAATAAGATATATACAAAATAAAAAGTTCACTCCCTTTGTATTGTGGGAGTCCTTAGTAATCTGAGTGGGAGAAACATAAAATGTATAGAAGGGGCATATATGTGAAGAAAATGAAAAAGTGTGACAAGTCTTTACAGGAGTTTGACTGTGGGAAGGGGTGGAAGGACAGAGTGGTAACTCTGTGTCTGGATAATTTATGCAGGGTGCCTCTAACAGACAAACCCAAGGACTTCACATGGTCAGTATGTCTCTCTCACGTGGTGTTTGGTGATGACCCCTCCTGCACCTCCCAATCCCATAATCATGACGTCTAGAACACGTGGCCTCTAAGTTCACTGTGACAAGACCTATGGAAAAGGTGCACCAGCTCGTAGCATTACATAAACCTTTCACTCACACTCCGAGAGCCAGAACCAGTCTAATGACCCAGGGAAACTGGAAATTTTAAGGGAGCACTTGAAATAGTCAGAGCACACATACTACTGTACCACCCAAATTGAAGCAGCAGGTAGGGGTCAAGGAATATTTTTTATTTGTTGATCAGTGTGTTTTGTTTGTTTTTTAAATGGGAGATAGTGTAATCCATTTTTGTTATCTGATGAGAATAGTCTGGGAAGGAGAGAAGGAATGAGATAGAAGCAGAAGAGAAAGAAAATCTCAGAAGACAAAATTTCATGGGAAGGGAAAAGGGAATAGAATGCAAAGACACACAAGCAGAAACTAGCCTCTGACAGTTTATCTGCTGAGTCACTGTCATAAATGGAAGCCATAGAGATTGCTGGAATTTCACTCTGAGATTTGGTGGTAGAAAGGTGAAGTGCCCATTTGGTGACTCCTTTGTCATCATAACGTGAAGCATGGTTATCAGCTGAAACTCGAGTACATGGTGAGGTGGAAGCCCAAGAGATTGAGGAGCGTGGTAAGGACATGCAAGTTTCCAAGCAGAAAAAAATCTTCCGTTGGAAACTTGCTTGATTGATTTCCTGCCACTTTCCCTCAAATATTCAGTTTTCCAACTACCCTAAAATATTTAACATAACACAAAAACGCCATGTGGGCTGCCCTGGTGGCTGAGATGGTAAAGAATCTGCCTGAAGGATGATGAGGGAGACTTGGGTTCGACCTGGGTCAGGAAGATCCCCTGGAGAAAGGAATGACTACCCACTCCTATATTCTTGCCTGGAGAATTCCCATGGACAGAGGAGCCTGGCAGGCTATAGTCCATAGGGTTGCAAAGAGTCAGAATATGCCATGTAATTGCTCTGATTCCATGATATTTATCCTTGCTTTTTCTCTTCCTGGATTAATCTCTCCAACCCAATCTTGTCTGCCTTGTAAATCTTCAGCTCTTGACTCAAGTAGGAGCTGTTTTATGAAGACTTATCCTCTTCCAGGAAGAGTTGGTCTCTTCTCCTTCCTCTTCCAGTGATCTGTGTCTCTCTCATTAAACTCTTAAGTTTCCTGAGATCATGAAACCTTTATTCACAGAACCTAGGACACAGCATTGCACGAAATGTGGAGATACTCATAACTGCTGCTTGAAGTTCCTGGCATATAGTAGAGTATGAAGTATGTTAAAGATTGTGAATAAAGTTTGTCACTCTAAAGATCTGATAGAAATCTAAACTTTAGTTAAGTATTTAAAATATAATTCAAAATAGCAAAACAGGATAGAAATCAGCCCATATTTACTAACAGAGAAGGGGTGTTTTCTGCCACATGAGCAGCTAGTTCCAAGTCAGAAACACTGTAAATAACTAATTAAAATATCTTTCTGCTGTAATAAAAATAAAATGCCTTAAGCAGTCTAACCTGCTTTCCCCAACTCATTTAGCAACTTCCTTACTGTGTAAAGGCCCTTCACAAAATAGACACCAGCTTTGCAGAAGGTATTTTTGAATAATTGAAATATGAAAGCAAAAATTTTAAGACATGCCATCTGTTTTGTTTTTCTTGGAACCCAATGATTTTATCTTTCCTGAGTTTCAAACTACCTCACCCTTTATAGCAATTCATTAAAACTTCACAGCAGGGGGAAGGTGAACAGGAGAAGCACAGCCATAGGATATGAAAAATAGCTGTTTCTGCTCTGATTTCTGTATTCAGACCTCCCAATTAATCCAGGGCATTTCTATCACTTTGGGTTGTTTCTCTCAACTCTACAGACCCTACAGGCGGGAAAACTTGGAGCTAATTTTCAATTTGGCAACTCAATTTTTAACCAATCTAACCTGACATGGTTACATCTTCCATACCACTGTGCAAATCTAATTAAACTCACCACTGTTTAGGTAATAAAAGTATTGCCATATTTCTCAAAATCAAATTAAAATCCAGGGTTCCAAAGCTGCCATCACCACATGCACCCCTGCACATTATTAGGAAGCAACATAAAATTACTGGAGGCAGAGTTTATGGGGAGTGCAAATTTATTTGGCTAAATTTTGGAGCATATTCTTTTATCCTCAATTAAGTTGCAAAATTAAATGTCCCCTCAAAAGTAGAGGCAGCCCCCATTGCGTGGAAACACTGAAACGAAACTGGTACAATGGAAAGAGCCCTGGTCTCACACACGAGAGCCTCAACTTTCACAGCTCCAACTACCACCTGCTGCGTAACATAGTACCTCTGAGCCTCGGTTTTCTCACCTGTGACATGGGGGATTTGGACCTCTTGTTCCCTAAGATCAATTTCAGTCCTACAATCTGCCTACAATCTAGCCTACAGTCTAGTCCTACAATCTAGCCTTAGCAATGCAAAGGCTACAGAGAGCATTCATGTCTCATTGTGAAACCTATCTGTATTCTTTTCATATTGCCCAGTGCTGTGAAACTCAATAGGTGTCTAATAAATGGTGGATAAGCATGTGTGTAAGTCAGTGGAATGCATGAAATTAGAAGAGAGAATCAGGGAGAATGATTGATTAAAAAGAAGGAAAAAAATAAGACGAATGAAACATTTATTTAGCATGCTTGCCCCCTCCTTCTTTACTCACCTGCTATTTATTCTTCTTTTAAGTACTGTTTGCTCCAAAATAAATTGTTATGTATTAAAGTACCTGTTTTAATTAATATTTATCTCAGCAACGAGCATCAAAAAACCCCAAATAATAGTGGCTTAATTGAGAAAGGTGATTAGCTCTCACTCATGTAAATTAGGCACTTCAGAGCTGGTGGTGTAGCTCCATGACCATCAGAACTATAGTCTCCCTATGTTCTTCATTCTCATTTTTATTTTTTGAAAACTTTTTAATTTTATACTGGGGTATAGCCGATTAACAATGTTGTGATAGTTTTAGATGAACAGCAAAGGGACTCAGCCATACATATACCTGTGTCCATTCCCCCCCAGATTCCCCTCACATCCAGGCTGCCGCAGAACATTGCTCTGCTCTCATTTTTGAAAGGAAGATTCCACCCTGCGGCCAAGAGGGCTGATCAGCTGTAGCGTAACTGCATGTCAGAACTAGGAGGATAAAAGGGAAGAAAAAGGCTTGTCTTTGAGGAAACAGCACATCCTTTTACATGCAAGGAGCATAGTCATGACCACACAAAGGAGGCCAAAAGTTCATTGTCTTTCGGTATCTTTCTGGGAAAATATTACCACTAACATTTGGGGTGCATCTATTACTTTGAAGGAAGAGGAAAATGGATTTGGAGAGATGATACTTCCCATTGGACTTCTGGCTTATATACAAAATCTTGCGCTGAACTCTGGAAAAACTGTGAAGTAGCTTTTAGGGACATCTGGCTTCCATTTTCTGTGTTACTCTCATTTTTGTAGAATAACAATGGCTTGTTTCGTCCCAAACTCTCTTAACCTGGAGGAAACTAAACAAACTCCCTCATTTTAATCTATTAGATGCTCAGGGTGGTATCTCCTCAAAGAACATTTGCATTTTCGAAGAAATCTCAAGAGGTCAAAACTTAAGCCTAGAAAGGAAATGAATGTCTCATTGAATAAAGGCCTCAATGAAGGAAAAGGGGTTTTAGGAGGCACGCTCCCACGAGCAGCTCAAATGTTACAGCTAAGTGCTATGCTGGCTTTCCTGGGGGCTCAGACAGTAAAGAATCTGCCTGCAATGCAGGAGACCTGGGTTCAATCCCTGGGTTGGGAAGATACCCTGAAAAAGGGAATGGCTACCCACCCCAGTATTTTTGCCTGGAAAATTCCATGGACATGGACAAAGGAGCCTGCAGGCTACAGTCCATGGTGTCACAAAGAGTTGGACACAACTGAACGACGAACACAAGTACCACATAGTTCATCCAGCGATAAGGCCAACCTGATAGCACCTTCATTACTGTTTTTGCTCCAGGAGTTCTTGTCTCCATCCTTCTGCTGAATCATGATTTTCTTCTTTCTATGCTCTTATTAACTGTTATAGGACTACATGGTATATAGCAGAGGTTTATTATTTTAATGCTATAATTAAACTTGATCTTCTAAATCTAAATGAAGATTACAGCTTGACATCATTGAAAACTTTAGGTTACAAATTTGCCAAAAATAGAACTATCAAAATCTTAGTAGATGCTAATTTATGGACACTAATACACTCAGATGCCATTAATGATATTAAATTTTAATGAATGATAGTTATGCTTATGAAAGCAACAATAATGAGATAAGTAACATCTATTACTATAAGACATTCCAATTTATGGACTAAATTCAGCCCTTCATATGCCCCACTGTGTCTAGCTATTAAGTACAGGGATGGGTTATTTTTTTTGCCAGTTTTTTTTTTAATTGAAGGATAATTGCTTTACAATTATTTGTAAATAATTTGTACAACTGAAGGATAATTGTTTTGTGGTTTTCTGTCAAACATCAACAAATATAAGCCATAGGTACACCCATGTCCCCTCCCTCCCAAACTTCCCTCCCTTCTCCCTCCACATCCTACTCTTCTAGGTTGTCTCAAGCCGCTGAGTCCCCTGAGTCACAGCAAATTCCCACTGGCTATCTATTTTACCTATGGTATTGTAGGTTTCCATGTTACTCTCTCCACACATCTCACCCTCTCTCCTCCCTTCCCCATGTCCATAGGTCTGTTCTCTGTGTGGTTCTCCATTGAGTGAGTGAAAGTCCCTCAGTCGTGTCCGACTCTTTGCAACCTCATGGACTATATAGTCCATGGCATTCTCCAGGCCAGAATACTGGAGTGGGTAGCCTTATCCCTTCTCCAGGGGATCTTCCCAACCTAGGCATCGAACCCCGGTCTCCCACACTGCAGGTGGACTCTTTACCAACTGAGCTTTCAGGGAAGCCCCTGGTTCTCCATTCCTGCCCTGCAAATAAGTTTATCAGCACCATCTTTCTAGATTCCATATATATGCATCAGTATACGATGTTTATGTTCCTCTTTCTGACTTACTTTGTTCTGTGTAATAAGCTCTAGGTTTGTCCACCTCATTAGAACTGACTCAAATTTGATTCCACATCGTGAATCACTTATCATTCACATGATTCACTTTATAGACACTGTGATCTACTGGGTGAGTTCCAGATTCTAAATTAAACAGCATGGAGCGTGACAGCTCTCCATATCTATAAACTTCTGTTTAGAACAATGTAGACTGCTTAAAATTGGTCTAAAGCATCTGGTAGGTGTTATTTCACTTAAACATGGTACATTTTTATCTAAATTAAAATTTTGGAAGATTTTAGGAATCTTTTAAAGATATCACAGTTATGCTGAGGATTTGGAAATAATTGGGACTCAGTTTCATGACCACCTACTGCACCAATATGCAAGTTCCTCAGAGAGCATTTGTTCTGAGTCCCCAGGCCACTTGATTCTGACTAGGTCAAAGATAAAGAATGGTATTGAAAATGAGGAAGATATGTGCATTGAAATATCTGGGAAACTCTTAAAATGGCAAATTCATGCAAAGTCCTGGGTGTCAATCTTATATAGGCGTAGAGTGCAGAGAGAGTGTTAAAACCTTGATTTTTTTTAACTACTAGAAAATCAAGTGATTCTGATGGAGGTTGCAGCAGTCAGAATACTCCCCTTTCCCCACCTCATAATCTCTGGAAACTGTGACTATTTGCCTTACACAGAAAAGGAAATTTGTATTTTGATATTGAACTCCATGAGCTGTTTGTATATTTTGGAGATTAAGCTTTTGTCCACTGCTTCATTTGCAAATATTTTCTCCCATTCTGAAGGTTGTCTTTTCCTCTTGTTTTGTTGTTCAAAAGCTTTTAATTATGTGATTGTGGTAAAGGACTTTGAGATGGTGAAGAAGAGCCTAGATTACCCAGGTGAGTCTGATCGAATCACCCAATCCTTAAAAGTAGAGGACCCTTCCCAGCTGTGGTCAGAGGAGCAAGCTAGGGTCAGAGACATTTAACGTTTCTGGCTTTAAAGATGGAGGTAGATCGCCGTGAAACAAGAAATGTGGGTTGCCTCTGAAAGCTTTTATGAAAGGCTTGGATTTTTTTTTTTTTTTTTCTTTTTCTACAGGCTTCAGAAAGGAACACAGAACTGCTGACACAGCGATCTTAGCCAATGAGAGCTGTATTGGACTTCTAACCCACAGAACTATACTGTACTCAATTTATGTTGTTTTAAGCCTTTAAGTTTGTGATAATGTTTTAGAGAAACAGTAGAAAACGGATACATGGGTGGCCTAAAAACCTGCAAATTCCTGTTAAGTATTCAAAAATACTAAAACACACAATCAAATGACATTTGAGTGGAATAAGTGTGATCTGTTCCTCCAAAGGGAAAACCTTTCTTCCATGTTCAATTGCTTAAATTCAGTAGTGGGGGATTGCTCTTATGATATGGCTATAAAGCAAACGTAAAATTGTTTTTCAATTTCATCATAAACTAAAAAAGAGTAAGGGGCAAAAAGATATAAAGGTAAGGAAGAAAAGAATGCAGAAGTAGAAAGGGAATAAGGAGAAAACAAAAAAAAAATGAGAGAAAAAAGGGAGACTTGTTTACTTATGCTAGGGAAGTAGCCTGATAAAAGATTTTAATGCTTTCTTGTTACCAAGAAAGGCCCAGCAAGTTAAAGTCATCAAGTGGCATAATAAATAGCCAGGACCGCTCTGTAATTGTACAACGTTTTTCTGAACATGCCAAAGCTATTATGCCCTGTGAAGCACATGTGCTCCACTAACTTTGATTCTAGTCTAAATTTGGCTCATAATCACTATTCCATTTTCAATCAAAACCACTCTGCATCTTCTGTCTCCAAGCATTTTGACTTTTTAATTTCTGTAATAAAATCTCAGTCTGCTGAATGCTATATGTTTCCCAAATCCTGAATTCCAACTCGATACATTTTAAAACCCAACCAAGTTCTCTTGTCTCTTCTCCAGTGCCAACCAAAAGAAAACTGTAAATGGGGAGAAGTTTGTTCTTGAGTAAAAGGTTTTCTCTTACTAGAGGCTATACAATCTACTCCGTAGGTTGGAAACCCTAAGGCTATGTGGAAAGTTCCTAAATGCTTGTGAGCCTCAGGTGGGGGTAATTTGGAGGGCATGTAGAAGGTCTGAGTTTCCATATTTTACAGCCAAATATCAGATTTTAAAAAAGTGATGGTTAAAGCATTTACTAGTTAATATGAAGATGTACTAGAAAATATGTAGATGACATAAGTCTTAGCTTGGTAAGAGCAAGGAGTCTTGGTAATTGGTCTCAGCCCTTATCTAGGTAAATAGTGCCATCAACTATCATGTTCATTGTCTTTTGGGAAAACTGCCTTTTTCCTCTGATTTTTTCCTTTTCCAGATGAATACTCTGATTTACCAGAAATAAGACAATGCTTACTATCATGTTTATAAAAGTTCCTTATTTCTGCTGACACACAGATCCAGAGAGATCTTGGTCTCCCTAAGCCTTTCTTCTCTGTGAAAATCCCATCCACCTTCCATCTTTTATTTCTCCTCCATACACTCCCCCAGCTGTCCCAGCTGCCATGTCAGAGCATAATGGATAATTCACAGAGCTTCATTATCGTGAGTTAATCCTCTTTCAGTCTAAACTCCCAGTAGGTTCTAACTAAGGAAGTAATGAGTAAGCCAGGATCCAAAGGCGATCTCTAGACCTTTCACAATATGGCCCAGAAATTCAGTTTACAAAAAGCAGTCAGATTTGGATTAGAAGCATATTTTAAGGCAATTGAGGCAATTACAGGGAAATTTTTTTTAACGTTCATTCTTTTGAATGGAACTAAGCATGAGCAGAAGATATTTCTTCATGAGATGAACATTTTTCTTTGTTTTAACTGAAACTGAAACTTGAACACAAGGATATGCAAGAATATGAATTATACTGCATGGTCAGAGCATGTGGCAGCCTCCCCTCAAAAAATAAAAAAAATAAATAAAAATGGGTGATGCTGACACTGCTGATAACATGTGTCACTCTCATTAGGTATAGCCCATGTAAGGAGGAGAGAAATAAACAAAAAAGACTTGCATATAAAAATAAAACCACAAAATCTCTAAAAGGAGTATCATAGAAAGGGGTGGTGGTTATTATTGATATTCTGTAGTGGAGAAGCATCTCTATGTTTTTGATATTTATTATAAAATTTTCAAATATATAGTATGGTAGGCAGAATAGTCCCCCAAAGATACCTACAACATCATCCCTGGATCCTGTGACTATATTACTTTACAGGACACAAGGGAGTTTGCAGGTATAATTGAAGCAATGAATTTTAGGATAAAGAGATCATTACCCTGGATTATCCGAGTGAACCCAGTCTAATTAAAAGCAGAGCGCTATCTCTGGCTGGAGTCAGTGATGTGGCAGAAGTTGGCGGGAATAAGGTTTGGGAGATGTTGATCCACCTTTGCTGAAGGGAAACCACCCAGAAAGCATGAGCCATGAGCCAGATTATGGCAGCCTCTAGGAGGATAGATGTACCTAGCAGACATCCAGCCAGGAGACTGAGAGCTCAGTCCTATGACTGAAAGGAGTTAATCTGCCCTTGGAAGCACATTAGTTTCCCTAGGCTTGAGAAAGGAACTCAGCCTTGCTGGCTAGTTAAATTTGATTTTGTTATACTGGAAGTAGAGGTCCCAGTTGAACTATTCTGTAGTTGCTCTTCTGATCTCCATTCAAGTTAGCAAATTACAGAAGCAATAGAAAACTAATTCATATTTTTAAAATGAAATATGATAAACATCTATGCCCACCACTTAAATTCAACAATCCTAAACATATTACTCACCATTTTACTCATTTATGTTATATTTTGCTATATGTTATATAGCATTCAGCAGACTGAGATTTTATTACAGAAATTATTTCAAAGTGAATTTTAGAAGACCTGATTAATCACTAAGTACTTGATCATGCATCCCTTCAAAAAAATACTCTCCTACATAGCCACAGTATCATTATCACAATTAACAAATTGAAAATACAATCAGTTCTGTTATAATGCTTATCATGAAATGTGAATTTGTTCCAATGCAATTAATACATTAGGAACAATTTGAGCATAACAGGACTTTGAATTTGCTTATGACTATGATGTTGTCAGCAAGCTACAAATACTTCCAGCTTTTCTATTATTTGGAACAGGATTCAATCCATCAGATTGCATTTGGTTATGTCTCTTAAATTTTATGTGAAAAAAACACCTTTTTTTTTTTTTTCTAATGACACTGATTTTTTTTGTTTTGTTTTTTGATTGGGTCAACTGTCTTAATAGACTATCTTAGATTGTTCCTGGGCTTATCTAATTGTATCCTCATGATTTAATTTATTTCTCCCTTACATTTTCTGTAAAATGTTATTTAGAACCAAAGTTTTAATTACAGTCAGTTATATATTTGGGAAGAGCAACTCACAGGTGAAAACTGTAAATACCCCCCCCCTTTCTTTCATCAACTGGGTCTATTTGTTATTCTGTCTAAATTTCTACTGACAAGTCAAGAAGAATGTTTAACTCTTCCCTTTACCAGTTTTAAGAATAAGGAGTAGGTGTTGGAGAAGGAAAAGGCAACCCACTCCAGTACTCTTGCCTGGAAAATTCCATGGACAGAGGAGACTAGTAGGCTACAGTCCATGGGGTCGCAAAGAGTCAGACACGACAGTGACTTCAGTGTCAATGCCAATGTAATAGGAACAGGAGATTTCTAGGAAAAACTCAGAAGTAATAAAAGAGAAGATTAGTATGCAGTAGGTACAGGTATTTTTAAATGAATATATCATAAAATTATGAAGTTAAAAGAGTAAACTAGAAAGATTTATTACTCATGTTGTAGATAACTGCTAATTTCCCTAAAAGAAAAAAATCTATAAGTCAGTAAGAAAAATACCAGCATTTCTGTAGAAAAATGAGGAAAATGAATATCAATATAGAGAAATGTACATGACTCATAAGTATTAATATGCTCAACATTTATCTCACCTTTCCAGTTACCAAAGATCAAAGATGTATCAATGTACAACTTTTTTCAATGTGTAATAAAAATGATAAAATATGTTGTAATTGAAATGTGGAGAAACTGCTGTTTTCATGTGTTGCAATTAAAGGTCGAAGTACATACAACCTTTATTAAAGGCTATTCGGCAATTTTTTTTAATGTTGGAACTGGTATATGGATTTTTAATTTTTGTATATTGGAGTACATTTTGTATATTTTTCTTAAATTTTGTATATATTAACATTTTGTATATTTTGTATATTAATGTTGGAGTATGGTTGTATTAGTTTTCAGGTGTCCAGCAAAGTGATTCAGTGATGCATACACATTTATCTATTATTTTTCAAGTTCTTTTCTCACTTAGTTTCAAGTTCTTTTCCCATTTAGGTTATTAGAGAATATTGAACAGAGTTCCCGTGCTACACAATATGTTTATATGTACACCGCATCTTCCTATTGGTTATCTATTTTAAACATAACAGTGTGTATGTGTTCACCCCAAACTCCCACTCTCTCCCTCCCCTCCCCTCTTCTTCCCTGGTTCCCATAAATTCATTCTCTAAGTCTGTGAGTCTATTTGTAAACGAAAATACGGGCCGGCGGCTCACCACCCAAAAGCCAATAAAGAGATCAAACTGGTGGACAGGAAAGTTTGCTTTATTTTGGCTGCTGGCAACTGGGAGGGCTGGGGGCAGACACCTGTCCAAAGCTCAACTCCCCCCACCCCTGACCATCAGTGGGCAAGCGCTTTTAGAGACGGGGGGAGGGGGCCACACACAGAAACAGCACAGTCAGCTCTGACAGTGGCCTTGAAATTGGTCATGGGTGGTCTGACCACTGTCATCTTGATTGTTTTAAGCACAGTCGATCTTCAGTTCCAGCTTTGGTTTGTTTCCACTTCTTCGACGGCGGTTCTCAGAATTACGGCCGTTTAGGTCATGGCCACCGTCTGCTCATCATGTAGTTAAATTCTTCCACCTGGTGGGGGTTTCAGCATCTGCAAAACAGCTCACAGGCTATGACTCAGAATATTATCTATAGTCCTCGAATATCCTTCATAATTGAACTGTTATTATTTGGTCTCCTTTGACTGCTTTCCTTTGTTTCTGCATTTTGTCACATCTCTGAATACACTTATTCTTTGACTAACTCTTGTCCACAGACAAAAGGCAGCCAGAGGACATGGGAGGCAAGGACCATAGGGTCCTGCTCCATTTCATGTTTCTGTTTTGTAAATAAATTCATTTTTATTATTAAAAAATAATTCCACATAGAAGTGGTATCATATGATGCTTGTCTTTCTCTGTCTGGCTTACTTCACCTAGTATAATAATCTCCAGGCCCATCCATGTTGCAAATGGCATTGTTTCATTCTTTTTAATGGTTGAGTAATATTCCATTGTATATATACATATGGATATATATATATGTATACACCACATCTTCTGTATCCATTCCTCTGTTGATGGACATTCTAGTTGCTTCCATGTTATTATTATTATAAATAGTGGTACAGTGTATCTTTTTGGGGGACATGTGTCTTTTCAAATTATGTTTTCCTCTGGATATAGGCCCAGGAGTGGGATTGCTGGATTACATGTTTTCAGTTTTTTAAGGAAACTTCATACTGTTCTCCATGGTGGCTGCACCAACTTACGTTCCCACCAACAGTGTAGAAGGGTTCCCTTTTCTCCACGATCTCTCTAGTATTTGTTTGTAGTCTTTTTGATCATGGCCATTCTGACTGGTTTGAGGTGATAGCTCATTGTCATTTTAATTTGCATTTCTCTAGTAATTAGTGATGTTGGGCATCTTTTTGTGTGTCTCTTAGCTATCTATGTGTCTTCTTTGGATAAACATCTATTTGGGTCTTCTGCCCACTTTTCGATTGGGGTACTTTTAAAAAAAAATTGAGCCAAATGAGCTGTTTGTAGATTTTAGAAATTAATCTCTTGTCAATCACATCATCTGCAAATATTTTCTCCCATTCTGGGTTGTGAATTTCATTTTGTTTATGGTTAGCTTTGCCATGCAAAAGCTTTTGTTTTTAAATAAAACCCATTTGCTTATTTTTGCATTTATTTCCATTACTCTAGGAAAGAGAAAATGTGTGACTGTGATTTATTTCAGAGTATTCTTCCTATATTTTCCTCTAAGAGTTCTATATTATCCAGTCTTAAATTTAGATCTTTAATTCATTTTTAGGTTTTGTGTGTGTGTGTATGGTGTTAAAGTATGTTCTAGTTTCATTGTTCTACATGAAGCTGTGCAGTTATCCAAGCACCATTTATTGAACAGACTGGCTTTTCTCCACCGTCTAGTCTTGCCTCCTTTGTCATAAATTAATTTACCATAGGTGTGTGAGTTTATTTCTGGGCTTTCTATCCTATTCCACTTGTCTGTATTTTTGTTTTTGTGCCAGTACAATACTGTTTTGATGGCTGTAGCTTTGTAGTATTGTCTGAAGTCAGGGAGCCTTATTCCTCAAGATCTGTTTTTCCTAAGATTGCTGTGGCTATTTGGCGTCTTTTGTGTCTCCATGAAACTTACAAAAATTTTTGTTCTAGTTCTGTGAAAAATGTCATTGGTAATTTGATAGGGCTTGTATTGAATACATAGAGCACTTGGTACTGATTATCAAAATTAATCCATATACTCTTTTAATCACTTCTCCTTAAGAATTTAGCCTATGGACATTCTTATAGATTAAAGACTAATGTGGACAGTATTTTAATTACATTGTCAGTAATAATTTGGTAATGGTCTACATGTCCGTTAGTTAGGAATGAGTAAACAAATTTGTGCAGGCTTTTCAGAGGAAGGGCTTCTCTCATAGCTCAGTCAGTAAAGAATCTGCCTGCACTTCAGGAGGCCAGGGTTCGACTCCTGGGTCAGGAAGATCCCCTGGAGAAGGAAATGGCAACCCACTCCATATTCTTGCCTGGAGAATCCCATGGACAGAGGAGCCTGGAGGCTCCCATATTGAGTAAAAACACATATTAAGTGAAAACGTAACATGCAGAATAGTGAAAATAGGCCAGAACTGACATCTATTAAAAATATAGGTATGTGTACAAGCATGTGTGCACACATCATATACACATAGTCATTGCTGTCCGACTCTTCACAACCCTATGAACTGCAGCCTGCCGAACTCCTGTGTCCATGGGGATTCTCCAGGCAAGAGTACTGGAGTAGATTGCCATGCCCTCCTCCAGAGGATCTTCCTGACCCAGGGATTGAATCCAGCTTCTGTTGGTCTCTTACGTCTCCTGCATTGGCAGGCGGGGTTCTTTACCACTAGCTCCCCCTGGGAAGCCCAACACAAACATACACATGCCTATCTGCAAAAGTAACTGATAGCAGTCCCTTCTTGGAATGAGAACTATGTGGCTGGAACAAGAACTGGAGAGAAATATTTTAATATATATTCTTTTTTACTTTGTGAAGGTTATGCTTTCTGATGTATTACCTATCCAAAAGTAAAATACATATGTATGACTGGAAGAGATCACATAATGGGTGAATCTCGTAGAAGGGGAAAATTCAAGAACTTTGTTTTCATTTATGGAGGCTAGAATTTGGATATCAAGGTGACAGAGGATTATGATCCCACTGAGATATGAGGAAAGAATTCTTCCTCATATCTTCTAGCTTCTGGTGGTCTCAGGTGTTTCCTGATCTGTGAGAAAATAACTCCGATCTCTGCCTCTGTCTTTACACTGCCCTCTTCTCTCTGTGTATGTTTTTACAAATCTTCTCCTCTTGAAGAACACCAGTCACTGGATTCAGACCACCCCCTGCCCAACCTAGGATTACTTTATCACAAGATGCTTAATTATGTCAGCAAAGACCCTATGTCCAAATGAAGTCACATTCTGAGGTTTCAGGTGAGGTGAATTTTGGAGCAGACACTGTTTAACACACAACATATTCCTACCAGGGAAGCTGAGGAGGATAACATTCTGAGCTGCCATGAGTGTAGTGAAAAGTGAAAGTTCTGTTGCTGTGAGAGAGAAGGCTAAACTGATTTAGAGGGAACAAGCTGTCTCTGGCTCCCTGCACTAGCTTGGTTTTATTTTTACCTCACTGTTTGGGTCCCTTTTTTAGTCATTATGGCTTTTTCTTTCCCTTTTCTTTTTCCCCTGAACTTTGTGTGTTGGAGAGCCTCAAGTCCTAGTTCTTGAATTTCCCTAACTCTGATTTCCCTGGATACTGAGTTTCATATCCAGAATCTTTAAGACCCTAGCTCCTCATCAGTGCCCTCGCCATTGTGCCCAAGCCAGGACCACAGAGTGTGTCCAATCGTAGTCTCAAAGACGGGTCACTCTCAGAGACTTGCAATTCAGTCTGTGCGTCCTATTTTGTGGCCCAAGCACCGGCTACTACACACATCTAACTCCCAGCAGTTTACTTCTCCTGCTTTTCCCTCTATCTGGAATTCTTCCAAATTCTTCTACTGTGTTCCAACTCATTCTTCAGCTGTCAGATAAATATAGCTTCCTGAGAGAAGCTTTCCCCAACCTATCACAAATTAGTCCATGCCCCCTATTATATACTCTCACCTTTTACTCTCTACACTTTTCCATCATAACACTTACTTCCATTAAACTGAATTCATTTACGCCATTGTGTACTGAATGAAAGGCAGCATCGCAGAGTGATGAAGACCCAGTTCAATTGGGTTTAAATCCTGTCTCATAACCTCCTAGCTCTCTGACCTTGGACAAATTGCTAGACTATCCTCAGCTTCCTCATGTGAAAAATAGGATGAATATAGTATATACCTGATGAGACAGCTGTGGGAAAAAGGATATGAACATGTCCATATGTAGAGACATATGAATAAACACAGATGATACATATGACATATCATTCAGCCATGGAATAACAATATGTTTCTATGAGTGATACAACTTGAACTTTTGGTTTTATAAAAGCTGTAACTTAAAATTGCAGATGGTGTGAGTCACGATTGCATATTTTGTTAAAGTATATGCTTCTTTAGAAAGGCTCCTTATACATGTGGAAAATAATACAGATTGTCTCAAATTCCTATTTTCCCCCCTGTCTTGTTCAAAATATCAGCTTGGGTGCAGAACACTATGATTCTAAGCTTTCTATGAGCCAGAAATGAGTAAGAGATCAAATTTTGACCAACGACAAGGGTACAGAAATACCTGGGAGGGCCTTTCTTGCCGAATCAAAAGGCAGATCCTTCCAGGAGAAGACTTAAGTGGTGGTTACTGAACCCTTTGCTGAACATCCCTGCCCAGAATTCTTGAGATCCAAATATTGAAGAACGGTAGAATAATGAATGAAAAGAGCCAGTTGCTTGATGACATTTTTGTACAACTATGTTAGCCCTGGATGCCCACACTGGACTTCTTATTATGTGAGAAAAATTAACCCTAAAGGGCTAAGTGACATACTCAGCCAGACTAAACGCAGGAACAGAACTCTGCTTTACAAACGAAGCCCAGGAAGCCAAATGCCAGTCTGCAGCAGTGAGCCTAGAAACGGTCAGAACTTTGTTAAGGGTTCCTGAAAACTCTTTTTGCTTTCTCTCCTCATTCAAACTCAGGATCAGCCAGCAAAAGTCAGTGTTTCCCTCCAAACCAATCACATAGAATGCCCTATTCCTAGATAGCCTGCCTCCAGCTTCCCCAAGTCAATAACCTCCAATCAGAGCACATGTGAAACCTTGTCTTTTTTTTAACTGTAAAATCTTCCCACTCCTCCAATTGCCTTTGAGTCTCTGCCAAATGCAAATGACAATGTCTGACTCACTTGCTACAGAAAGTTCTGAATAAATAGTCTGTTTTTTCTCATTTGGGTGGTCTTTGCACAACCTCATATGTGTTTAAACATCTGTTTGCCAGTTTTTCTGTTACTCAAGGCTAAGCAAAATCTTGATGTACCATTATTGTTGATGCTTTTAATGAGCTATTTTACTAATAAGACAAAGAAAACTATTCCTGAGTGCAGTGTGTCTCAAACTTCACTGTGCATATAAACTCCCTGGGTGTCTGATGTAGTTGATATGGGGTGAGGCCCAAGTCTCTGGTTCTAACAAGTTCCCAGGTGATATCAAAGCTACTGATCTGAGTACATTTTGAGTAGCAAGTCTACAGTGGATACCTTCTAGCAAGCATTTAGATTTCCACTTTCAACAATTTTATAATTTAAAATATCAGTTTTCCTTCCTACTGGGGGAGAGTGATGCTAGGAGGGCATGAGTTCAGCCAAAGAAATGAACATGGTATTTCACGTTCTACTTGCCCCCGAACTTGGTTCTTTGGTGTCTGGGACCTCTCTAGGTATTCCTTCTAGATATTCTGGGTAGACAAAGTCAAAGAGTTTAATAAAAATGCACTAGAAAACCATGCATCCAATCTGAATCCCTCTTTCAAACACTCTTCTTTGTGAAAAGCGATGAGAAGCCCGTGCTTGACAGGCTAGTTGCTGCAGGGCTTGACCACCCATTGGTCATACAATCTGGTCCTCCAGTATCAAAATGATGACACAGCAGTGCTTCAGTAATGAGAGGAAAATGTTTCTAGAATGAGCCGGCAAAATGCTGAGTCTTCAACAGATAAATCTAAGAATGAGAGAGAGGGGAATTCATCAACAATTTCACTATAGCCACATTTTTTTACATTCAAAACAAACATACAACATTTCCCAAATCACTCTCTTATGCAAACACTATAAGAAAAAAAGCACCCCACTATAATAAATAATAAGTGTTTATTAACATCACAGAAAAGAATGCTCTGAATTTCTGAGGGAAGTGTTATGTTCTGAAGACTAAGCCGGAAATTTTGTTCAAACAAAATCTTGATCAGAGGCCCTGTCAAGAGGAGAAATCTTAGAATCTGGTACTTACCTTTTTGTCCAGGTATTCTGAATTGCATGAAACTCAAAGAGGAGTTTGCCGCAACCCCTAAGCAGACACAGACGCTATCTCCAGGCCCAATTTTGTGGCAATGTGGCTTTAGATACATTATGAACAAATCTACCCAGAACACGTAATTTTGAGAATTAATTTTTTTAAATTTTTTAATTTTTTTGACAAATTGACACCTTATTTTGGCTGGGTCTTTTTAAAAAAAGAAAAATCATCTTAAGTTTTGACATTATCTTTCCAAGTTGTGGCTGCTTCAGAAGGTAATTTGTCAAAAATATTTACCAAACAATTTAAAAAAATAATAATAATATTCCTTTTACAAAATGGTACAATAACAATTTTGAGAATTATAAATCAGACTGGCCGCTCCACTCACAGAAAATAAAGCCATTATCATAACTTTCTCACCAGCATCTGAAAGTCACCAAAACATGAAAGCCTGTATACATCCTGATATGCGGTAAATGGACATTAAAGCACGTGGATTAGCAATTACATCTTAAAGTGACAATCTGACAATCTTTGTGCTCTCTGAGAGCACAGCAAAAGCAAATATAATCTTAAATGTGGTAGGTGACCAAGACAGACTACTAAATTTGTTTGACTAAAAGCTTGATGGTCTCTATGCCCTAACATCCCTTATCTTACAGAATTTACATTAGAAAACTTGTGATTGTGAACACTTCCTTGCCCCTTTGATATGTAAATCTTCCTAAAACTTTCTGACCAGTTTCACCACCCAGAAATGTCTGTCTGAAGGACTTGGGTGTCATCTCTTTGAAATAAAGTCAAGGAAACAACCATAGGTGTGAACAGGAACACAGGGTATTTGGGGCCTCAAGGCTCTTTCTTTTGGAGGAGCTTCTACTTCCCTGAAGGGTGAAGTTCCTCATCACTCATCTAGCTCCTGCTTCTGGGAGAGCTCCAGGAATACCTGAAAGGGGGAGAAGAAATAAACACAGGGATGTCATGCTGCCTCCTGTAGTGAATGCAAAGTATATGCATATATAATACGTTCATATTCCATGGATGATTTAAAATTACTAAAGCTGACCCATGTGCTCCAAGGTAGACCATGGGATGCTGTCCTAATACAGGCTGAAGCTCTGGACCCACTTCCCATTCTCTGTGGACTTGTAGGAGCCCAACTCCTATGAGTTCCTTGCTCCAGGTTGTAAAACTACCTCCTGTTAGGATGATAGGGGAAAGTTGACTCTTCTTTCAGGTAAGGCCAACTAGGAAACACAAATGACCTAAGACTCTTCTCACTTCAGCTCTTAAAAAACTCCCCAGCCATTTGCTTCAACTGAGTTGATCTCAGACTGTGTTCTGGTCTCTCCCCTGTTATAATAATCTTGAAAATTTTCCTTGCCTGTTATCTTTATCCAGTGCAATTTTTCCTTTGACATAGGCATTTAACTATGTAATCTACTAAATGAATACACCCATGTTCTCTAACATGTTCGCCATTTAAGAGAAGTAATGAAAGGGGGCAGTTTTCCAAATACTGCTTACAGCCCCCACCACAGCAAAATTGTTAGCATTCTGGATTAGAAGATGACACCAATGAGCTGATGTAAGCTTCACAACAAACATGCTAGGTTTACACCATATTGGAGGTAAAATGTAAAGAAATAGATGGATCGAGGGGAAAGGCACACTTCCTATTGATTATCCCCCCCACACTTTGCAGTGAGGAGAGTCTGGAATGTAAATCAACAATTGGAATTCAGTATGGTAATTGATTTTCGAGGAGTACATGCACCGAGTCTTTAGAAGGTCAAAGAGGAGTATCTAATTTAGATCAGGGAGGTGTTAGAGAGTAAGTGACATTTTAATTACAGCTTGAAGGATCAGTGGGCATTAACCTGGCAGAAAGTTAGAGAATAGTTTACCTAGGTAGCAGGAACAACATGCACAAGACATGGAAACATGAGCTGGCTGAGCATAACCTGCTGTTGGGAAAGGCTGAAGGCAGGAGGAGGAGGGAGTGAGAGAGGACAAGATGTCTGGATGGCATCACCGACTCAAAGGACATGAGTTTGAGCAAGCTCCGGGAGTTGGTGATGGACAGGGAGGCCTGACATGCTGCAGTCCATGGGGTTGCAAAGAGTTGGTCATGACAGAGCCACTAAAGTGAACCGAACCTGAGACCGTGTGTTGTTGATTGGGTAACTGGTTCATAGTGTGTATGTGGAACCCTAAATTCTTGTTCCCTCACCCCATAACATATACGTTAGCTAGTGCATTCAATTTAACTTCCCAAACAAGATCTTTCCCCTTCTCACCATCTCTATCCTACTTAAGTTTGAAAACGAGAATACATTTTGAGGTTTTGATTTCAGAATCGAGCCTCTGTGGTTTGAGCAATGTCATAACACTAGTAAAATGGCTAGCATAGAATTCAACCACTGCTTACCTCCCCTATCATGACTTCCCTGGCCAGCCACCATAGTTTTCCCCTGGGTCATTGCACAGCTTCCTGACTCGTCTGCCTGCTGTCGCTCTTCACTCTCCTATAATCTCATCCTCAGACTACAGCCAGAATGCTCCCTTAAACCTGCAAATCAGGGTCCTGCTTTTGGTTAAATTCTTACCATTGCTTCACATTGTCCTTAGAATAAAATCTAGACTTTTTTTTTTTCTTTTTTTGAGGGGAGCATGAATATGTTTGTTCTACTTCTCTGGTTTCATGAAAGGTTTTTTTTTCACAAAGGTACTTTCAGGCTTTTGCCTCATTTTAAAACCCTAATCATGAAGGTATCTTTAATTACTGCATCAATAAATTGGGAAGAGAACTGACCACAGATGGCTTAACCCCTCCCTTCTCCTTGGGATCTGTAGGCTTGTACAGAACTTGCCCACAGGCCTGCTCTCTGGCAACCAAAGAAAGGTTCTTGGCCCCAGTGGTATTTTTGGATGACTGGCTCCTTATTTAGAAACACATCTAAAATGTCACCTGACCAACCTGTCTAAGGTAAGCCTTTCACCCCCATTACTCCTGTAGAAATCATGTTATTTTACTTATAACATCACTCACTACATGAGATTTCCTTCACTTGTTTTGTTTTGGTTGTGGGTCTTTCCACACTGGAAAGCAAATCCGTAAGAGCAGGAATCTTTTCCTTCTGTATCTCCAAAGGCCAGAACCATACCTAGCACAGGTGGACAAATAATTGTTATGTAGATTCAACCTACAGAAGTAAAGAATGGTTAGATAATGAAAAATAGTTCTGTCTAGCTAAAGGCCTCAAATTTCATAGCATAAAATCTTTGCCTTCTTCAAATAGAGGGATTTTAAAACTTAAAACTTTAAAAACATTGTTCAAAGTTTTGAAAACTGAAAAATAAAAATAAAAGGAATTTAACTTTCAAATAATAACTTTTATAAATTATAAATTGTTAGAAAATAATTTAAAATTTAGCCATGAAGTTATGAGGGATATGTGAGTTTTACTTTCTAGTTGAAAGAGATATATCAATAGACAAGGTAGGATTTGGTTATATAAAAATGGTCACCTTTGGATTCATTGCCTAATATCCTTAATAATGTAAATTTACTGCTTACCTATACTTAAGAGCCTGAGAAATGTAATTGGGTTCTCTATCCCATGTGAGTAATCTCTAATTTTCATATTCATTAAATCACTTTTAATCTCACACATGAAAATACGCTACTACTCCTAGTTGTCTAAGTAGGAAGATTCATTTTGTAAATGAAAGCAGCTGTAAAATGACTCATTAATCTCTATAACATCATAGGTGATTCAAAGGACATGATTTTAAAACAATTATCTACCTCGTACTATGTAAAGACAGTTTTTAATTTATTGTCAATATCTCCTGGTCATTTTCTAGTGGTTTTAAGATAAGTCTCAGCTAATGTGTCTAGCTTGACTTAGAAAAATCTAAGTCATCATATATCTGGGGCAAAGATATTGATCTTCCTGAATGACTATTTAAATTCCCACAGTCCATATTCTCCAAAAGAAACATATTAACAGATTTGAAGATGCTTGGGAATTACAAAGACAAGATAATTTCTTCTTTTAACACTTTATTCCACTGATCCCCTGTAATTTCTCCTCTCTCAGATGAAGTTTGGATAAGGCATCTGGGTAACAAGACTATCATTGCTGCTTTCAAAGTGACATTTGATTAAGCACCTAGGGCACCTAGGGCTTTTATTTAAAAGAACTGGATTCTTGTGCTAAGAAGTTAATCCTTGTGTTCCTGATTCAATTACATTTGCAGATTCAACCAGGGCTTTTAATTCTCTCTCTTCTTCCATAGGTGATTACTTTGAGGGAATTCTGATAGTCTAAGTCACATTTGCTGTTTATTTTTGGAGATCTTCAAATAAAGTAATGGAGGTAGCCTTAGAAACCATCTTTCTCTATTTTTATAAGGTAAGGAGGTTATTGCATACTTTTAGCTTTGATTACTATCCATTTTGTCAATGTTTCTAAAACTTAAAATGTACAAACCACTTTGAAAAAACATCTTAATGACTATTGATATTAAAATAAAATTTTGTAAAATGACTTCAAAGTTATACAAACACAAAACCAGATGTAAAATCATTTCATTTATATAATTTAACTGCCATAAGCCTGAAATTAATTTAAATACTTAAACACTAAAAAAAAAACAAACATAGTTACAGTTTTAGTTATTGTGATGGATGAGGTTGTGACCTGGAATTAAACTGACAAGGTTGGGGTTTAACAGTTAAAAGATGGAGCCTCAAGACTAGTTCTATATGTAGTAATTCCTCAGTTTTAACTTTTAATTCAGAGCATGGATTTTTGGAAAAATATGGTAAGAATACATTAATAGTTACCATTTTGTTTGCTATTCCAGAAAACTCAAGACAACTACCACTTACAAGTCATGGCTATCAGGCATATTCTCAAATGTCAGTTTCAAAAGTCAGTCTGAAAACTTTCTCGTTCAAGTTAGTATTAAACTGAATGAAAATCTAATCATTGATCGACTTTGGAAAATAATTATACTTTCACACTTTTACCACAGTCCCTGCTAATGAAATGCTATAAATGATCTATACAAATTAGTTTTACTATGACCCTGGTCACAGTGTTTATAGACAGTGCAATCTCAGCATAGCTTCCTCACACTTGCTGTACCTATGCTACTTTGAATCTCAATTTCCCACTGATGTTCTCTGAGCTACATCAATACCCTCCTTCACACAGTACCTTGATGCTGGGAAAGATTGAGGGCAAGAGGAGAAGGGGGCGGCAGAGAATGAGAGGGTTGGCATCCCTGACTCAATGGACATGAGTTTGAGCAAACTCTGAGACATACTGAAGGACAGGAAGCCTGGCATGCTGCCGTTCATGGGTCACAAAGAGTTGGATACAACTTAGCAACTGAACAACAACACAGTCCCTGATGGGGCTTTCAGTCTTCATCAGGATAAACAGGATCTTAAACACAAATATAAATGTTGGCACTGTGATTATGTGAAAATCCTCAACAGTAACTCTTGAGTGCCCAAGAATTTACCCCCAGGCCCATGGAAGTTTTGATTAGGTATTTATTTAACCACAAAAAACATAGGTTACATTGGGGGGTATAGTATGTGTTTCAAAGAAAAAAAAAAAAAAAACACATTATTTTCTCTTTTTTAACCTCCTACTTCCAGTGTACTCCTGACCTTGACTGAAGGAGGCGTAGGTGAGGGCTCAGCAAGGTACACATTGCTAGCTGTCTTCTATATGCCTGGTGGCCCGGGAGCGGCGGCTGAGTGGCTGTGAGGAGATACCCCACGTCCAAGGGCAGAGAAGCCCCAGAAAACAGTAGGTGCTGGAGCAGCCGCTGTGCAGTGCTGGAGCGACTTTGAGAAGATGCCTGATGTCCAAGGGCAAAGAAGAAGCCCCAGCAAGACAGTAGAAAGGGCTAAATCACATTTAGAATCAAACCCCATACCTGCCAGAGATGCTCACTGGGCTCATACCTTCTGTGCACCAGGACCTAGAGACCCCACAGAGACTGAGACAGAACTGTGTTAGGGTGTCTTCTGAGGAGGTCTGGGCCAGCAGTGAAATGCTGCAGGGGCAGGGGTTCTGGGTGCAGTAGACCGGGGTATGGGATAAACCTTCTTGGAGGAGGTCGCCATTAGCCCACCATAGAGCTGCCAGAACTTGCACAAGACTGGGGAAACAGACTCTTGGAGGGCACACACTAAACCTTATGCATACCAGGACCAGGAGAAAAGAGCAGTGACCCCACAAGAGACTGACCCAGACTGGCCGTGAGTGTCCAGGAGTCTCTGGCAGAGACGTGGGTTGGTGGTGGCCTACTGCAGGGCTGGGGGAACTGAGTGTAGCAGGGTGTGCATGGGATCTTTAGACGGAGGTCACCATTATCTTCATTTCCTCCACCATAGCTTGGCCTCAGGTCAAATAACAGAGAGCAAACACAACCTTGCCCTTCAACAGAAAATTGGATTAAAGATTTACTGACATGGCCCCGCCCACCAGAACAAGACCTAGTTTCCCCCTTGGTCAGTCTCTCCCATCAGGAAGCTTCCATAAGCTCTTATCCTTCTCCATCAGAGGGCAGACAGAATGAAAACCACAGTCACAGAAAACTAACCAATCTGATCACACAGACCACCGCCTTGTCTAACTCAACAAAACCATGCCGTGTAGGGCCACCCAAGACAACGGGACATGGTGGAGAGTTCTGACAAAACGTGGTCCCCTGGAGAAGGCAATGGCAAACCACTTCAGTAATCTTGCCTTGATAACCCCATGAATAGTATGAAAAGGCAAAAAGATAGGACACTGAAAGAAGAACTCCCCAGGTCGGTAGGTGCTACTGGAGATCAGTGGAGAAATAACTCCAGAAAGAATGAAGAGACAGAACCAAAGCAAAAACAACACCCAGTTGTGGATGTGACCAGTGATGGAAGTAAAGTCTGATGCTGTAAGAACAATACTGCATAGGAACCTGGAATGTTAGGTCCATGAATCAAGGCAAACTAGAAATGGTCAAACAGGAAATGGCAAGATTGAACATCGACATTTTAGGAATCAGTGAATTAAAGTGGAGTGGAATGGGCGAATTTAACTCAGATGACCATTATATCTACTACTGTGGACAAGAATCCCTTAGAAGAAATGGAGTAGCCATCATAGTCAACAAGAGAGTCTGCAATGCAGTACTTGGATGCAATCTCAAAACCAACAGAATGACCTTGGTTCAGTTCCAAGTAAACCATTCAATATCATAGCAATCCAAGTCTATTCCCTGACCAGTAATGCTGAAGAAGCTGAAGTTGAATTGTTCTATGAAGATTTACAGAACCTTCTAGAACTAATACCCCATAAAAGATGTCCTTTTCACTATAGGGGGCTGGAATGAAAAAGTAGGAAGTCAAGAGATACCTGGAGTAACAGACAAGTTTGGCCTTCTTCGTTCTTCATTCATTCTGAATGAAGCAGGTCACAGGCTAACAGAGTTTTGCCAAAAGAACACACTGGTCATAGCAAACACCCTCTTCCGACACACAAGAGAGACTCTACACATGGACATCACCAGATGGTCAATAGCAAAATCAGATTGATTATGTTCTTTGCAGCCAAAGATGGAGAAGCTCTATAGAGTCAGCAAAAGCAAGATGGGGAGCTGACTGTGGCTCAGATCATGAACTCCTTTTTGCCAAATTCAGACTTAAATTGAAGAAAGTAGGGAAAACCACTACACCATTCAGGTATGACCTAAATCAAATCTGTTATGGCTATGCACTGGAAGTGAGAAATAGATTCAAAGGATTAGATCTGATAGACAGAGTGCCTGACGAACTATGGACGGAGGTTCATGACACTGTACAGGAGACAGTGATCAAGACGATCCCCAAGAAAAATAAATGTAAAAAGGCAAAATGCTTGTCTGAGGAAGCCTTACAAATAGCTATGAAAAGAAGAGAAGTGAAAGGCAAAGGAGAAAAGGAAAGATATACCTATTTGAATGCAGAGTTCCAAAGAATAACAAGGATAGTTAAGGAAGCCTTCCTTGGTGATCAATGAAAACAAATATGGAAAGCAATAGAATGGGAAAGACTAGAGTTCTCTTCAAGAAGATGAGAGATGCCAAGGGAACATTTCATGCAAAGATGAGCATAATAACGGACAGAAATTGTATGAACCTAACAGAAGCAGAAGATATTAAGAAGAGGTGGCAAGAATACACAGAAGAACTATATAAAAAACATCCTCACGATCCAGATAATCACGATGGTGTGATCACTCACCTAGAGCCAGACATCCTGGAATGTGAAGTCAAGTGGCCTTAGGAAGCATCACTATGAACAAAGCTAGTGAGGGGATGGAATTCCAGTTGAGCTATTTCAAATCCTGAAAGATGATGCTGTAAAAGTGCTGCATTCAATATGCCAGAAAATCTGGAAAACTCATCAGTGGCCACAGAACTGGAAAAAGTCAGTTTTCATTCCAGTTCCAAAGAAAGGCAATGCCAAAAAATGTCCAAACTACCACACAATTGCACTCATCTCACATGCTAGCAAAGTAATGCTCAAAATTCTCCAAGCCAGGCTTCAACAGTACAGGAATTGTAAACTTCCAGATGTTCAAGCTGGATTTAGAAAAGGCGGAGGAACCAGAGATCAAATTGCCAACATCCATTGGGTCATCAAAAAAGCTAGAGAGTTTCAGAGAAACATCTACTTCTGCTTTATTGACCACACCAAACCCTTTGTCTCTGGATCACAACAAACTGTGGAAAATTCTTCAATAGATGGGAATACAGACCACCTGACCTGCCTCCTGAGAAATCTGTATGCAGGTCAAGAAGCAACAGTTAGAACTGGACATGGAATAACAGACTGGTTCCAAATCAGGAAAGGAGTACATCAAGGCTGTATATTGTCACCTGGCTTATTTAATTTATATGCAGAGTACATCATGAGGCACAAGCTGGAATCAAAATTGTTAGGAGAAATATCAATAACCTCAGATGTTCAGATGACACCACCCTTATGGTAGAAAGCTAAAGAGCCTCTTGATGAAAGTGAAAGAGGAGAGTGGAAAAAAAAAAAACACTAACATTCAGAAAACTAAGATCATGGCATATGGTCCCATCACTTCATGGCAAATAGATGGGGAAGCAGTGGAAACAGTGAAAGACTTTATTTTTCAGGCTCCAAAATCACTGCAGATGGTGACTGCAGCCATGAAATTAAAAGATGCTTGCTCCTTGGAAGAAAAGCTCTGACCAACCTAGACAGCATATTAAAAAACAGAGACATTACTTTGCCAACAAAGGTCCGTCTAGTCAAAGCTATGGTTTTTCCAGTAGTCAGGTATGGATGTGAGAGTTGGATTATAAAGAAAGCTGAGTGCCAAAGGATTGATGCTTTTGAACTGTGGTGTTGGCGAAGACTCTTGAGAGTCCCTTGGACTGCAAGGAGATCCAACCAGTCCATCCTAAAGGAAATCAGTCCTGAATATTCATTGGAAGGACTGATGCTGAAACTGAAACTCCAATACTTTGGCCACCTGATGGGAATAACTGACTCACCAGAGTATACCCCGATGCTGGGAAAGATTGAAGGTGGGAGGAGACGGGGACAACAGAGAATGAGATGGTTGGACGGCATCACCGACTCAATGGACATGAGTTTGAGTAGACTCTGGGAGTTGGTGATGGACAGGGAGACCTGGCGTGCTGCAGTCCATTGGGTCTCACAGAGTTGGACATGGCTGCACGATTGAACTTAACTGAACTGATGTGCCTGGTGATTTTCATACTTAATCTCATTTAATCCTCATACCATCCTTGGCCAGTCAGGACACAGGAGTCCAGATAAATTACATAACTTGCTTGATCCCACAAACTAATAATTACTTCAGTCACTTTCCAAGCCTAGTTTTTTCTTTCCAAAGTGGAGGTTCTTTCTCCTAAAGACATAAAAAACCCATACTATCAAACTTAAGGGATCACCATCAATTGTGAGTTTTGTTTTCCCCCCAAAGACAGCAAACTTTTAGGAGTTCCCTGGCGTTGGTTAGGATTGGTGGTAAGGACTCAGGTCTTTCACTGCCATGGAGGAGGTATAGTGTCATAGTGACTGTTGTGAAAGGTGTCCACCCTAGCATGGTATTTATTTGTCCATGGATACTTTTCTATCAATGAATGGATAAGTGAAAGAATGAATGGAAAAATTAAAGCTAATATATTAGTGGACATAAAATTTATATCTTTAAATCAATCCAAGTTTAGATCATTCTCTTTGCAACTGGAATAAGATAGCATTACACTGACCAACTTCTATAAGCTTTCATTGAAAAGTTCATAAAACAGGGAGCAGAGACCTGGACTACATGCCTTACAGAGCTAACCCTTGAAAATGTATAGCTGGTTACAGTTTATGTTGTTAAGCACTACGTAACTTTGAGCATCATGAGCTATGATGCAAGGCCAGGCCCTGAGTGATATGCTCTACAAATAAAAAGTCCAGTAAAAAAGTTGTATTTATTCTACTTGCCAGTTATTTTTTTAAGAGTGGAGGAGGAAAATTCACAAATTCGTGGGCAGTGATTTTCCTTATGGGCTACTAAAGATGATGCTTGTACTGTCTTTTATACCTCACTCTCATTTATTTATTAAGCTAATTATTATCACCACTTTCTGTTTTTAACATTGTCCTGGATTTTAAAGGGCTTCTCTGGTGGCTCAGAGGTTAAAGCATCTGCTAGCAATGTGGGAGACCTGGGTTCGATCCCTGGGTCAGGAAGATCCCCTGGAAAAGGAAATGGCAACCCACTCCAGTATTCTTGCCTGGAGAATCCCATGGATGGAGGAGCCTGGTGGGCTACAGTCCAAGGGGTTGAAAAGAGTCAGACACGACTGAGCGACTTCACTTTCACTTTCACTTCACTGGATTTTAAAGAGTATGCCAAGAACTATTCTTTATACTTTGCATGTTGTCCTGAGGACTAATGAATATCAGTAGAGATAAGAAAATGGGAAATCATGCAACAAAAGCAAAAATTTAAGAGAGTATAGAGACAAATGCTAAATTAATTGCCCTTCAGCTTAAATATAATTGGGAGTAGTGGCTGTCACACCCCTTGTAATATACAGTGCAGTGAGCAGCCACCCAAATTCTATTTTGTCCAATTATTCTTCATTTATATCTTTGACAAGAGGAATAATAATTCTTGTCAAAAAGTCTTACCAAAAGGAAGCATGAGAGAGCTACGCAAGTGTTCTCAGGTTGCAACAAAATGTCAGAGCCCTGAAACTTCAAAGTGATAGTGAGTGTCCCCAAAATGTGCCCAGGTGTGTTTCTATTTAGTCTTTATTAAGACTATTGGAATAAAGTTATTCTACTCATAAACCTCTCATAACTTAGGAAAATGGAGGCTAAAGCTCCAACTAATCACCTCACAATCACTCTTCATTCTTGCCATAAAGGCACAACACATTTTAAGGGTACTATATTTAAATGATACTATAATTTTTTGCAAAAGGGTTAGCAAAAGAAAATTTTTAAGTTGATATTCTACCAAATAAATGAATGAAAATAAGCTGCAAAACAAATTTTTTGTTGAGTCTCTTTACTCTTATTTCTGATAAAAACATCATAAAACAAATTTATATCTATATGATTTTTATATCTATATGAAATTTTTATATCTATCTATATTTATATCTATATCTATATGAAAAAGTTTCACTAAGATTATTATATTTTCATTAAGTATTAGATAAATACTATAATTTACAGTACAGTTCTTTCTAATAATATGGCATTTATGAATGTTAAGTTAAATTTAGAACTCTTGGAAAAGTATTAAGCAATTAAAAATTTATCCATTTTTTTCAACAAGATGATTGTTATAGGTGCCTATAGTTTTCCATTCATTTTTGCCCTGTTAGGAAATGTTAATGAATAAACAAAATCTGTGTGCATTAATAGGCTATGAGGGAAAAAATCTTGTTCTTTTTTTAACATTTCAATTTATTTTGAAATTGTCTACTAGGATTTCACATTTACAAGATTTTATTTTGTCACTTGTAACTAAGTCATCATTATTACAATGGCATGGGGGTCAGTATTCCATCAGTTTTCCAGATAATTTTCTTAGTTGAGAGATATATGGACTGTTTTCTGGTGCAATTCTTTTATCTTATTTCCTGTAACTTCAGAAAAAATTATACCTTAAAAGTTTACTGTAGAAAGGAGACAGTCAAAGAAGAGACATACAATCCACAACAGAGAAGTACATTAGTAAATGCCAGTATGCTGATTCATTTAGTGAACACCTCGTGTATGCCAGGGACTGCAGCAGTCATAGGGAATACCAAGGTGAGCAAGGCTGACCTTGTATAGATCATCACAGAACTTCAGACTGGTTGGAAATAGAGAAGAAAAAATTCCAGGATCTAAGACAGGGCACAATCAAAACCTTAAACTAGCAAGTCCTCTGACAGAAATGACATGAAAATAGGCCTGACCTAAAGGAGGATACAATTAGAAAGCAGTGAGATAAGGTGATAGAGAGATAATGAGGAACAGATCATATATGGCTAGAATAACAGGACTAATGTCTTTGAATAAAATGGAAAACTGAATGTTAGGCATAGTCTAGAGTCTGATCTGCATCAAGCTATAAACAAGTTAACTACTCAATGAGTTTACTAAAATCAGAAGTCTGTATATTAACATTATTTAATCATGTTGCATTCCACTGTGATCATTTTTTATTTTAGTTTTGGACATTTTGAATATAGCATTTCCAAATGTAGATGTCATGCTTTTCTTTTTTATTTTGGAGGAAGAATTTGAAAAATGTAGTTTGTCAGCTAATAAGAAAAAAATTCCAAAAAACATAAAAGCATTGTAGAAAGCGTAACATTCATTCATTTAAATACTTTTTTGACATCTGCTGGTACTAGGCAGCACTTCTATATCTCAGGTTTAAGATGAGGAACCGAAAAGAAACTCTCTACCTTCACAGAGTTTGCACTGAAGTGGGAGAGACACATAGAAAGAGATTAAGCAAATTACTATATGATACAATGGCAGGAGATGTGTGCAAGAAAGAAGAAAGTAGAACAAGCATAAAAAGGGATGAAGATGGTAAGTGGGCAGCGCAGATATTTTGGATACAGTGAGCAGATGGGAATGTCAGAGGAGGTGACATTTGACCAAAGACCTGAAGGGAATGAGGAACGATCCACATGTGGATCCGGATGTCCAAGGATACACGAGAGCTTTCAGGAAGAGAGAACAGTGAGTGGAAATTTGCTGAGGTGGGAACTTGACATGTTTGAGAAATGACAGGGAGGACAATGGGACTCTGAGCAAAGACAGAAGTGAGAGAAGGACTGAAAGGTAATCATGTAGGGCTTTGTGTGCATGCGTGCTCAGTCGTGTCTGACTCTGTGATCTCAGGGACTGTAGCCTGCCAGTCTCCTCTGTCCATGGAAGTCTCCAGGTAAGAACACTGGACTGGGTTGCCAGCTCCTTCTCTAGGGGATCTAGGGGACTGAACCCACATCTCTTACATCTCCTGCATTGGCAGGTGGATTGTTTTACCACTAGCACCATCCCAGGCCTTTTAGACCACAGTAAAACAGTTGAATTTATTGTAAATATCATGGAAACCAACTGGACAGTTCTGAGCAAAAAAGTAATACAGTTTGATTTGTGTTTTGAAAGGCTATCACTCCTGTTTGGGGAAGAAACTATAGAATATGCTGATAGAAATAGGGAAAGTAATTAAAAGGCATTTAGTAGTAATCTAGATAAGAGACCAGGTACACGGAAGAAGTGTGGTACATGGAAGTGTGGAGGTGGTTCTAATTGGCTACATTCAGAATATAACTTGAAAAAGGACGGACAGAATTGTTAATGGATATGGTTGGTGAAAGGAGAGAATAAGCAGAGTTCTTGGTGAAACTAAAGTTTGGGGTATACACAAGTGGGTATGTGGTCTTGTCGTTTATCGAAATAGGCACTGTTAAGAGAGGGATAGATTCTACGGGAAACAAAAAATAATAAGATTGAGAATTGAACAAAATATAGGAGAGATGTTCTTATTCAGGGCAAAAATAGAAAGTAAAATCAGGAAAAATAAAAAAGGGAAAGACAGAAGTCTTAAATGAGAATGTAAATGCAGTGATTATATTTGAGACAAATTACAACTTTTAAAAACTTTTAAAAAGCACAGTTGCTTGACTTTGTAATTGAATAGTTCTGTTGTCACAGACCAGGAAATATCTTCACATCTTTGGCAGACTTTACATTGAACAGCCATTATATTATCATTATAGTACACTCCCCTGGAAAATTGCTTTAACAGTATACGAATATGTCATTTGCTTGACAATGATAGTAGGTCTGTGCATTTGTGTCTTATTGTTGAGCCTGAAAGAGAAGGGACAGTAATCTAAGTGCCTTTCATCACAACTAAGGTGATGCCAGCCTAGAAGATAATGAACTTCCATGGGGTGGACAAACAGCCAACACGCTGTTATATGCTGCCGACGTGTCCTCCCAGTGCAATTTATTACTCAGAAGTTTTGAATTTCCCAAAGGGGAAAGAAAGCCTTTCGTGGGCATAGGTTTCTTTAGTGAATGCTTATGACAGAGCATTTCCTCTTCATTCTATGTCACAAAACTGCTTATCTATTAGGAATGGGAAAAGTCAGCTTTGATAAGTTGGAAGCCTATTTAAAATTCTCTAGCTCATAGCCATTATCTCAGTGCCTTTTAGAGTTTCACATTCCCTGTTTTCAAGCTAAAGGAAAATGGGAAGAAAGCTATGCCTTCTAACATAATACAAGGCTGTGATTGCTAGAGTTTGGTTGCAAAACAATTTATAAGTCACAGATATTGATCACATTAATTTCCGACTAAAGTTTTTTAAGCTATAAAATAAATAGAGTTGGTCTTAAAAAAGAAATACAGAAAGACCACCAGATGCCCATCAACCCCTAACCCATTTTCACAATATTACAGCTGCTCAGACTTTTGCTTTCCAGCAGCACCATCCCTCATTTGGAAGGATATAGCTTATTAGGTGTTTGATCTTCTATCAGTATCCTATGGAGGCTAATGTCAGTACAGAGCTGTAATGATCTTACCATTACATCTGGGGGAAAAGCCAAAAAGAGTACCTAGAATCCTGGAACACAGTAGAGCTAAAATCAAACCTAACTGCTTTCCAACATTGTCCAGCTTAGAACATCATAAGAGGCATGAAAACACAATTGGGAAATTTTCTTAGAGCTAGCAGTTGAGTCGTTATGTGACTTAACACAAAAGCAAATTTTGAATAATTGCAAGCTTAGGCAACTCCTAAGCTTTATGAAGTTTACCCATCCACAAAACTGTTGCTTAAGACCTGTCTATTGTTGTTTACCCCAAATCACCCCTCCTCATCAGCAAGCTGACTTTGAGTACATTAAAACCTAGCTGACCTTATGGAGCTATTTCACATTTGTGTGCCTGCAAGTGTGGTCACTAAAGTCATGTCTGACTCTTTGCGACCCCATGGACTGTAGACTGCCAGGCTTCTCTGTCCAAAGGATTTTCCAGGGAAGAATACTGGAGTGGGTTGCCATTTCCTTCTCCAGGGGATCTTCCAGACCCAGGGATTGAACCCACATCTCCTTCACTGGCAGGTGGGTTCTTTACCACTGAGCCACCAGGGAAGCCCAAAAAGTTTTGAAATACAGGTCACTTCAGAGACCTCTCAGTGACTCCACTCTGCAGGGCAGGTGATTTCTCAAATCATTCTGTCATTCTTTTTGTTCACATTAATTTCCGGACCATCCTGGCTGGCCCCTCTGCTGTATAGTGCTTTCTATAAGCCTGAGCTTTTGCTTCTCTTTGTACCGATGCTGTTTCTTTGCCTTGAAGGAGGAAACAGAACAGGCTCCCTCTTGAAAGCAGGACTCCGTCTCGGGCCGGACTGTGGACTCTGAGCTCTGTGCCCAGTATCTATGGAAACGACACACCAACTGGAAAACCGGGCCCCCTGGATGGAAGAGCCCCAGGGCTCGTACCTAGACTCTCCATCGCCTAAAAGAATACCCTAATTATCTGTGTAACCAAATAGAATCATACATTCTATTATGCTTATTGGGGTATGACCACAGGCCTATTGATAATTGTCCACTGTTAACTACCTAGGCTTAAGGCATATGAATCACCGGTTAACTTTGATCGAATCTTTCTTTTTCTTTGTTCAGACTAGTTTCAGGGAATTTGGGGAGGCGGCTTTGTGCACGTACACTTAGGGTATATAAGGTTTTCACAAAAACTGGTCAGGGTCCTTGGCTAAGAGGAGACTCTGCCTTGGGCCCGCCGGTATAATAAACTGCACTCCACTATCTGCATTGTCCGTCTGAGTGAGTTTGTTTCCTGGAATGCATGGCTACAACAGCCTCAGTCCTCTTCATGCTGAATGGAAATAGTAATAGCTGACATTCAATATTACCTAGAACAAAGTAGCCGTTGAATAAGCCTGAGCAAGATTAGCAAGATAATTCTATTGTAGTAATACAACATCTAGGAAGACATATTACTTCTGCCTTTGGAAAGTTCTAAATTTAAATAGCTGGAGGGAGTAGGGTTTGCTAAGGAGATAATGACTAAGTATCTCTGAGCAGAACTGGAGAGAAGGTGGGCACAATCCCTGGTGGTCATCACCCTTAATTCCTGGAAATTCTCACAATTGAAAGAGCTAGTGATTAGGCTTTAAGATCTGAATTTACATATTATCTAATATTTGAGAAAACCTTCTCTATTAGCTCCAAATTTATTTGTTTAAAAAGAAATCACCTTTCCTTAAAATACAAAACTACTGTTATTACTGCTACTACTAGAATCATATCCTGCTGATCAAAGTTATTTGATCTGAGTCATTATATAAACGGACTGTGTACTTCCATTTGTGATGTTCACGGAGGAACATAGGAGAGAGACTTAGAGACTTTTTTATCAGGACTTTGAGGGAGAACAGGATGGTGGAGTCTTGGGTTGTAACTTTGGGCAAATGCGATCTTAGCAAGTCCAGTAACCTTTGACCAGCACGGTTCCCTCCCTTGGCTTGACTAAACTTTAGACCAGTTTCATCCTGACTATAGGCTCCCGACTTCCCTTTTCTTACAGCATTTACTTTAGACTACTTGTAATTGGATGCTGGGAGGGCATCATCAATTCAATGGACGTGAGTCTGAGCAGCCTCCGGGAGACAGCGAAGGACAGGGAAGCCTGGCATGCTTTGGTCCGTGGGATTGCAAAGAGTTGAACGTGACTGAGTGACTGAACAGAAACAACTTGTAACTGTAAATTCATTTCCTTCACTTTAAGATGTAAATCTTTTAAAAAGCCTCTTACCAGTTTCACAACCCAGGGATATCTTTCTCAAGAAACTGGGAGCCATCCTTTTGAAATATTATCAAGGAAGATAGAGCCTCTTATCTCCCAGTCTCTGGGAGGGTAGGAGCCTAACTCCTGTGGGTGTCTTGGTCTGAGTTTAAAACTACCTTCTGTCAACTTGACCTTTCTTTTGGGTAAGAGCAATTAGCAAACACAGGTGGCCTAAGATCCCCCCACACACACCCTCCTACCACAACATGCACACACACACTATCTCTTAAAAACTCTTCCTACCCTTCCTCTCCTCCTAGTTAAGTATCCAGACTCTATGTCTTCCCCACCTGCCTATCTCTGGTAATAATATCAGACTAAAATCAAATTGTTTGCCGATTTTATCCAGTGAAAAAAAATTTAACACCCTACTGCCCTTACACCAGGAAAGGAACAGAGTTTAGTCTTAGAATCCTACTATCTCTGATCCTTTCTTGACAGGTTTATAGGCCTTTGTAGTTCTGCCACCTGCTTCATTTCTGCCAAGGAATGAGGCAGAAGATGACCCGTTCATGTGGGTGTTTGTCAAGCTCTGCGCCCTCCTGGTTGGAGGCACCATCTTAGTTTTTTATTTTAATAACATTGTGTTTCTGCTGTCAACAAAGTGAATCAGTTATATGTATAGATTATACATACATCCCTTCCTCCCACCTCCTGCATCCCACCCCTCTAGGTCAGGACAGAGCGCCAAGATGAGCTCCCTGTGTTATACGGCAGCTTCCCTCTAGCTACCTAGACACCTGCTTTTTCTTTCTTTCTCCTTCCTTCCTTGTTCTGCCCCCTTCACATTTTTTCTCTTCTCTCCCTTCCTCCCCCTTTCTTTAGTGACAGTTACTCATCATCTCTTTAATGAGTTCAGTCTTTCAGAAGAAAATAAAATTGATTTCATTCTAATGCAAAGGAAATTGCCAACACAGTTCTGTTTCTTATCATGCAAAAAGCCATTGAAGTAAGGAAGGCTAAAGGGCCAGGCTACCTTTTTGAAGGGAGAGAGGTTGAGACAAAATAGGCACAGAAAATAAAATAGAAAACTGATATCTCAACAAAGTGTCTTGCTGGAATAGCATGACCTGTAGCAACTCATCTTCCCAAAGGAAAAATGAAATGTTGACCATCACTTCCCTATGAACAACTCAAGTGTAACTCTCTTTAAGTGAGAGTGTGGTAGGCAACCCTGCAGACGAGCAGGATCAGCATCCTGGGAGCTCTCAGAGACACCAAATGTCAGATCCTGCCTAGAACTCCTGGATCCAACCTACAGAGCCATGAGGATCGTAGGTGATTCCAATGACCCCTAAGGTTTGCGAAACCCTGGCCTGGAGAGCAAACTCTGGAGTCAGAATAATAATGGTGGCGATTCAGGATGGTGTGTCCAGCAGAGTCAAGCAAGTTATCACCAGTTCTTTAACAGATAAGGAAACAAGGCAATGAGAAGTAGCTTGTCTAAAGGCACAGAGTTAATGCAGACATACCTTGTTTTATTGTTCTTCACTTTACTGCACTTAAGATACTGCTTTTTTTTTTTTTTTCTTTTTTGCAGATAGAAGCTTTCTGGCAACTCTGCTTTGAGCAAGTCTATCGGTACTACTTTCCAACAGTATTTGCCCACTTTATGTCTCTTTGTCACATTTTGCTAATTCTTGCAATATTTCAAACCCTCCACCAGTGAAAATAATACTCTTTGATGAAGATTCAAATGATGGTTAGTATTTTTCAGCAATAAAGTTTTAATTAGTGTGTGTATATTGTTTTCCAGATAATGCTATTGCACACTTCATGGAGTACAGTATAATGTAAACATAACTTTTATATGCAGTGGGAAGCCAAAACATTTGTGTGACTTCCTTTATTGCAGTATTTGCTTTACTGTGGCTGTCTGGAAGCAAACCTGCACTGTGGCTGAGATACACCTATGAATGGAAAGGGAAGATAAATAATAGTTCAGTTCACTTCAGTTCAGCTGCTCAGTTGTGTCTGACTCTGTGACCCCATGGACTGCAGCACACCAGGCTTCCCTGTCCTTCACCAACTCTCCGAGTTTGCTCAAACTCATGTCCATCGAGTCAGTGATGCCATCCAACCATCTCATCCTCTGGTGTCCACTTCCCCTCCTGCCTCCAGTCTTTCCCAGCATCATCCCAGGTCTTTTCCAAGTAGTCACTTCTTCACATAAGTATTGGAGTATTGGAATTTCAGCTTCAGCATCAGTCCTTCCAGTGAATATTCAGGACAGATTTCCTTTTGGATTGACTGGTTTGATCTCCTTGCAATCCAAGGGACTGTTAAGAGTCTTCTCCAACACCATGGTTCAAAAGCATCAAAATAACACCTAAATTGAAGTCCTGAGTCTGCTACTTACTAGCTCTAGGAAACCTTGAACAAGTTACCCAAACTTTCTGAGGCTTTCTTATCTAAAAAATAGAGGTGGTGTTAACACTCCACAGTTGTTATGTAGATTAAATGAGATTACCTGTATAAAGAATCACATACATTGATTTATTGTTTAGGTTTAATGCTTCTGATAATCTCTGGGGAAAAAATAGTTATTCTGTTCAAGAATAAATATATTCAGTTATCCTTATGTTAGATGTGAGATGGGAGTGAAGGTAACCATAACAGGTATGCGAGACAATACTGAGAAGAATTTACTTAATTTTCAGATCTTTGGCTGTGGAAATACATGATACATTCCAGGGACAGAGTCTAGAGAAGAAATTAACAGGTCTGAGACTTCAAAGAGAAAATGAAAGAAGTCATGGGAGGAAATTTTAAACCAGCATCTTTTGTTGCCAATTAGCAGACAATTTTAACTCAATGTTTGCATTAAGCCCTGAGGTGTTTAAGTTAGCATAATCAATCATTTTGCCATGTGATTTGCCTTAGGTTTTCCCCCTTTTTTTTTCTTGCTTTGTTTCTTTTTTCTTTTTTTAGCAAGAGGTGGACTCAATAGGGTAGAAGATGAGAGACATAAAAAAGTGGAACCTGTTAAGAAGTTGTGAGGTTAAAATCATGTTCCTAGAATCCTGGTTCTATACTAGGCCTGCCAAGCCATGAGGCAAACTGAGACGTCTCCTGCAGTGTTTTCAAAGAAACCCAATACAGAAAAAAAAGGAACAATCTAAAAGCAAGCAGTATGAGGTGTGAAAGAAATCATGCTGCTGCAAAGACCCTCCCTTGTTTTAACCAGTGCACACACACCATGAGTGCACAATTCACCCTTATTCACACACACACACACACACACACACACACCCTTATATCCATTCCCCACTTACTGCCTCCAATATTTTGCTTTGCTGGTAACCAAAGTAGAGGCTCTGAAATCATACTCTATATGGAACATTTGAAAATTTAAAAAAGACTCAAACTTCCTTTAAAATATATTTTTTGCCTTGAAATGTATCACCAGGCACTTGTAACATGGGCATGCTACAGTGCAGGCAGGGGAGCTTGCTAGGGTTCCTCATGCCATTTAAACCTTCAATTTCTTAATTATCACCTACTTCCTACTCCCTAGAATGAACCCGTTAGTATATTTTATAGTATTAATAGATCTGTTATTAGCAATTGTGTTTCAGAATTGCCTTTCATATAAAAGGCTTGCACTGACTGTGTCATCCCATTGATCTTCCCTCAATGTGCTCCTTACAGTCATTTCAAATGGCTAATAACTTGCTAATATAACTTTACAGGTACATTTTGTCCCTTTCTCTCCACTGATTGTAGACATACCAGCTCATTAAACGCTGTGAAAGAACACAGGTTAAGGTCCTTGCTTTTAACAAGCCAGCCGTGTGAAACTGAAGTCTGAGCGCTTTTTCTTGTAACGATCTGGCCGCACCACCTCCATAATAGCAGGAGGTAGGGTGTGCGGCGGTGATATTTCACAGAGCTGCTTCTACAAGGGATAATTAACTGGGGGGTGGTGTTTTCTAAAGTTTTCTTTCAGATCTTGCTTTAATCTTCCTGTTCCTCTCTCGTGCCTTTGCTAAGCCTCATCGGTGTAGGTCGAGAGCCGACGAGGAGCACGCCAAGGTCACGGTGCACAATGAAACGCGCGGAGGCACACGTGGGCACTCACATTACTGCTTCCAGCCTGGAGCTACTTCTAACAACACACAAAAAGACAGCAAGTTGCGGTCACTTAGCAAAATAGCATCAGGGACGGTGTGAGCCTGCAGGAGTCCTCCAGGGTTGGCGGTTGCTAGCACAGTTGCTAACCATAAAACACAGGATTTTCTGTTCCTGGAAGTCCTTGTGATTGCATTTGATTTGGGAGTTAAGTTGGAAGGAAAAGTGTTTGCACTAGTCCAGACTGTTTAATAAACTGCTTGCATATAAAGGTGAAATAGGCCTGAAATTATTTAAATAATAACCAAATAGAAGCCAGTTAATAGTAGAACTATTAAGAAGTGAGTGGTGTCTCTTGCTGAGTTTGCTGGGTATTTATATAAAACAAATATTGCATACCTGCCAGAAAAAAAAAAATCACAGATTTTAATTTTAATTCCATTACCCCAGTTAAATTAACACAAAATGACAAAGTTGCTCAGTAATTGTGTTCTTTTATTATACCCACTGCTTATGCTTTCAAATAAAATCAGTCAGCTCTTACAAACAGTGTTTTTCACAGGAGACCCTTTCAGTGAATGCCTGCTTCCAGAGTCTTCACTTAGAGTAAACCCCTGCTGACTTCATTCACTCACAGATATTTTCATAACCTCTCTCACACGAGCATAAATGTTCATGGGCTACATCCAAAAAGTTAACAAGCCTAAGATAAGAGCTCTGCTGAGCAATGAACTCAATTCCTGTACTACTTTGAGGGAGAATATGGGATGCTAGCAAAATGATGAAATGCAGCACATCAACCTGTCTGCCTAGAGAACTCAACTTGCTCAGAATAAATTAATTTAAACCCCCAATCCGGAGAGTTGAAATGCAAACGGCCAAAAATGGCTGCACTACCCATTCTATCTGTTTTTCACCATCACAGTACTTTTCAGCGACTGGAACACAAAGACAGAGGCTGTCACCACCGTGCTCCTGTTATGCTATGCACCCACTGCCATTCTAGCCTTTTCTTCCATATTTCACACTTCTTTGGACGATTTTTTTTTCCCTAGGGATCTTGGGTGCCCTGAAGGTAGCGCGTATATTTTGGTTTTAACAAATACTTGTCATATGAGTGAATGAATGAGTAGTAATAGATTGAATGTTTTAAAATTTCCATTTTTTTTCAGATGACCTGAGCTCTTAATTTATAACTTCTGCGTTTAGTATTCATACTATTTTATGTTTGCAGATATATTAAATTTCAAATGTACCGTCTTTATTTTGCTAATTATCTTCCAAATACCTTTTCAAATGTACCTTGAGCCATGAAGCCTTTGCCACTTCTTCTAACAGCTAGATCTCTTCCTTCCTTGATTACCCATAGCTCTTGAAACATACTTCTGTTTCAGAGCCTTTCTTACTGCTTTTAATATAGAGTTATTTGTTTAATTTTTATTTTCCCAAACCCACAGTTGGCTAAAATTTTCTCAAGGACAGGCAAGGACCACCTTTTCACGGTTGCCAAGTTCAGCATGTATTCATGTATATATAAGAGGTGTTTGATTCACCTTAACTAAAAGTATTGATCCAAAATATGGCTCAATATTATAAAAGATATCTTAATGATTGTGTCAGGGGAGTGTGTAACTTCCTGGGTTCTGTCTCACTGCAGCAAAAATTTGAAATGGCAGACCAGTGTTACAGCTCAGTTTTATTTAGCAAGCAAAGGGAAATACATCCTTGAGGATTGAGGGCAGGTGGACCCAAGAGAAGAGGCTCAGTCTTGGCTCCTCTGTTCATATGTTTTGTCTCCTCCCCCTGAGCCTGCTCTGTGTAAACTGGGCTGGCCAGGAGGGCTGTTTGTTTCATCTGAGGGTCTCACTCCAGTCCTCGGATTTTCTTTTGTTCCATTTTCATGGGCTTTTTCCTTTCTTTGCCTTTTAGCCACTGCCATTTTGGACTCCTGTTTCCTATTCTAGCTACCTAACAATTTTACAAAAATAAAACATGATGCCTGCTTATAAAAAGTTCTGGTCTTAAAATACATGAATTTTACCTAAATAAACTAACTCACCAAAATGATGAATGTGGGCTAAAATAGTTATATATAACAGAATAAGGAAGAAGCAATATTTTAAAAAGTAAAAAAGAACAAGAACTATAATCTATGAAAAACAAATATCAGGAGCTATACTGTAATACAGTGGGATGAGCTCTGCCATTTGCCTTTTTAAGTGACCTTGGCAAATTTGCCTCGCTTTTTAGGATCTCTATAAAATGGACGACCATACCCACTTTATTTATTGTGAGAAAGATGAGATTTCTGAAGTTTCTTTTAAACTTTAAGGTGCTACACAAATATGATTTAAACACTCAGAGGATGTGGCTTCAGGAATAGAAGGAAATGGAGATGGATGGAAAGCGTTATGTCCTGTTGAAAACTCTCAAACAGAGCAGCTTGAATTTGATGAAGTAGAAAGTAGAACATGTGCATCTATCTTTAATGTGAAGAATGACATTATAAAAGTAGCTTTAAGATGTATAATTGCAAAGTGTTCAGAAATAAGTCTGCCACAGAAAGACAAATACTGCATATTCTTACCTATATATAGAATCTGAAAGAACTGAACTCCTACAAATAGAAAGTAGAATGATGGTTTCCAGGAGCTGAGGAAATGAGATGTTGGTCAAAGGGTACAATCTTCCAGTTACAACATGAATAAATGTGGGGAGTCTAATGTATAATGTAGTGTCTATAATTAACAATATTGTGTTGTGTTAACATACTTGAAAGTTGCCCAAGAGAAGAGTTCTTGAGTGTTCTCACCACCAAAAAATGGTAATTATGTGAGAAATTTTGTGGTGTCAACTAACCTTATTGTGGTAATCATTTTGTAATATATATGTATCAAATTGTCCCCTTGTATTCCTTAAGCTTATACAATGTTATATCACTTATATCTTAGTAAACCTAAAGGGGCTAGGAATACAATAAATTTGTATGTGTGGGACCAGAAATTACCATTTTTTTAAAAAAACACATCAGGTTATTCTAATGTGAACCAAATTGAGAATCAGACTGTATGCAGTGGTCATTTTACTTTAATATGTACAAGTTCCACTTGGGGACATTGTCAATATGCATGTTTTGATGCAGTGAGTCTGGGTTGTACCTGAGATTCTGTGCTTGTAATAAGTCAGTCATAGGTCCTAACAATATCCTCTTTACTCTCAAATAAATAAACTTTAATTTAAAAAAATTTTTAATGATCTGCAATTCTTAGAAATAAAAATTCCTATACAGTATGTTGTCTTTGGGAGAGATATTTTTAGGGTAGTTTTTTCTCCACAAATTTTATTGAGACATAATGGACATGTAAGATTTCATAAGTTTAGCATATACAAAATAATGATTTAATATATATATTTATTGCCAAATTATTACTACCATAAGTTTGGTAAACATCTGTCACTTCATATAGTTAAAAAAAGTTTTCACATGTGATGAGATCTTTTATGATCTACTATGTCAACATTTTTCAAATATATAATGATAGTATAGTATTAATATTCATATTAGTATTAATACTAAATATATAAATAAATATATAATATATATAAATATATAATATATAATATAAATAAATAAATATATAAATAAATAAATATATAAATATTAATGGTAGTCATCATACTATACATTACATCCTCAGAATTTATTTGTATTATAACTGGAAGTTTGTACTTTTGACCACATTTACAGATTTCCCATGTTTCCACTCCCTTGCCCTGATAGCCACAAATATGGTCTGTTTCCATGACTTTGGCTTTTAGATTTCCCACATAAGTACTTATAAAGTGGTTTCCTCTCTGACTTATTCCTTAGAATAATGCCCCCAGATTCCATCCATGTTGTTGCAAATGGTAGAATTTCTGTATCTTTTATGGCTGAATACTATTCCATTGTACATGTGTGTGTTTATGTGTATGTACATAAACATATGTAAATATATGGAAATATGTAAACATTGGGTATGCTAAAAAGTTCATTCAAATTTTTCTATAAGCTATTACAAAAAACTCAAAATTTTTGGCCAACTCACATATATATTCCCCATTTTCTTTATTCATTCATCCCTCAATAGATACTTAGGTTGTTTCTAAGTCTTGGCTATTTTAAATAGAGCTGAAATAAACAGGGTAGTGTGTTCTTTTCAAGATAGTGATTTCATTTTCTTCAGATATTTTCTAGAGGTAGAGTTGTTGGATCATATGGTAGTTATATTTTTAACTTTTTGGGGAACCTCCTACTATTTCTTGTAGTGGCTATACCAATTTTCATTCTCACCAACAGCATTCAAGAGTTTCCTATTCTTCACATCCTTGCAAAACTTGTCTCTTAAAAAAAATTGTTTATTTTTACAGTAGGTCCTTGTTAGTTATCTATTCTAAATATAGCACTATGTACATGTCAGTCCCAAACTCCCAATTTATCTCTCCTCTCTCACTTCCCCCCTGGTAAACATAAGTTCATTCTCTTAAGTCTGTGAAACTTTTCTGTTTTGTAAATAAGTTCATTTGTATCATTTTTAAGATTCTGCATATAAGCAATATTATATGATATTTGTCTTTGTCTGACTTACTTCATTTAGTATGATAATCTTCAGGTCCTCTGTTTTGCTGCAAATGGCATTATTTCATTAGTTTTAATGTCTGAAATATTCCATTGTATATATGTACTGTATATTATTCAGCTATTGATGGATATTTAGGTTTCTTTCATGTCTTGACTATTGTAAGCAGTGCTGCAATGAACATTGAGGTGGGCATATAACTTTTTGAACCATATCTCTTTTTTGATAATAGCTATTCTAACAGAAGTGAGGAGCTTTTGACTTGCATTTACCCAATGATTATGATGTCAAACACCTTTGCATGTACCTGTTGGCCACTTGAATATCTTTTTTTGGAAAATCTCTATTCAGGTACTTTGCTCATTTTTTAAATTGAATTATTTATATTTTTGTTATGAGTTGTAGAATTTCCTTATATATTAATATTTTGGATATTAACACCTTATCAAATACATTATTTGCAAGTGTTTTCTCTTATTCAGTAGGTTTTCACTTAATTTTGTTTATTGTTCCCTTTGCTATGTAGAAGTTTTTTGCCCTTTCCCCATTGTGTATTCTTGGATCCTTTGTTTTAAAGCGGTTGACCACATGTGTGTGGGTTGATTTCTAGGCTCTCTACTCTGTTCTATTGATTTACGTTTCTGGTTTTATGTCAGCACATACTCTTTTGACTACTATAGCTTTGAATATAGCTTGAAATCCGGAAGTGTAATACCTTGAGCTTTGTTCTTCTTTCTCAGGATTGCTTTGGTTATTTAAGGTTTTATTTGGTCCCATACAAGTTTTATAATTCATTTTCTATTTCTATAAAAAACACCATTGAAATTATGATAAGGATTGCATTGACTCTATAGATGGCTCTGGGTAGCATGAGCACTTTACCAATACTAATTTTTCTAATCTATGAGCCCTGGATATCTTTCCATCAATGTGTTTTCAATTTCTTTCATCTATATCTCTAGTTCTCAGTATATAAACCTTTCATCTCCTTGGTTAAATTTATTCCTAAGTGTTTTGCTTTTGGTACTATTTAAACGAGTTTTCTTTTTCAGATATTTTGTTGTTAGTGTGAGGAAACACTACTGACTTTTGTGTGTTCATTTGATATGCTGCCTCTTTACTGAATTCACTTGTTAATCTAACAGGGTTTTACTGTTGGAGTCCTTAGGACTTTCTACGTATAAAATCAAGTTATCTGTATACAAGGATAATTTAACTTCCTTCCCAATTCTAATGCCTTATTTTTCCTCATTGTTCTGATTAGGACTTCCAGTACTATGCTCAATAGAAATGGTGAACAAAACCCTGTTTTGTTCCTAATATTTGTGCAGAGCTTTTGCTATTGAGTATGATGTTAGCTGTGGGCTTGGCAGATTGTTTTAAACACACGCAATTTTAAAATTTTGAAATTTTAAAAGACACGCAAAAAGCACTCAGCATGCCCTGGTGATTGAGAGACCAGAATTCGGAGGCTAAGCTAGGAGATAGTTGTTGCCGTTCAGTCACTCAATCATGTCCAGCTCTTTGCAACCACACGGGCTGCAGCGTGCCAGGCTCCTCTGTCCTCCGCTGTCTCCTGGAGTTTGCTCAAATTCGTGTCGATTGAGTCGGTGCTGCTATCTAACAATTTCATCCTCTGCCACCCTCTTCTCTTCCCACCCTCAATCTTTTCCAGTATCAGTATCTTTTTCAGTGAGTTGGCTCTCCTCATTAGGGGGCCAAAGGATTGCTGCTTCAGCTTCAGCATCAGTCCTTCCAATGAATATGCAGAGTTGGTTTCTTTAGGATTGACTGCTTTGATCTCCTTGCTGTCCAAAGGACTCTCAAGAGTCTTCGCCAACGCCACAGTTGGTGTTGTGAAAAGCATCATTTCTTTGGCACTCTTCTTTATAGTCCAACTCTCACATCCATACACGACTACTGGAAAAACCATAGCTTTGACTATACAGACTTTTGCTGGCAAAGTGATGTCTCTGTTTTTTAATATGCTGTCTAAGTTTGTCATAGTTATTCTTCCAAGGATCAAGTGTTTTTTAATTTCATGGCTGCAGTCTCCATCTGCAGTGATTTTGGAATCCAAGAAAATAAAGTCTGTCACTGTTTCCATTATTTCCCCATCTGTTTGCCATGAAGTGATGGGACTGGATGCCATGATCTTCATTTTTTGAAGTTGAGTTTTAAGCCAGCTTTTTCACTCTTCTCTTTCACCTTCTACTTGCCATAGAATCTACCTGCCAATGCAGGAGACACAGGCAACTTGGGTTCAATCCTTGGGTTAGGGAGATCCCCTGGAGGAGGAAATGGCAACCCCCTCCATTATTCCTGCCTGGAAGCTCTGATGGATAAAGAAACCTGGTGGGCTACAGTCCATGGGGTCGCTAAGAGTTGGACATAACTGAGCGTGAGCAAGAACACGAGACTTTCACCTTCATCAAGAGGCTCTTCAGTTCCTCTTTGCTTTCTGCCACTAGAGTGGTATCATCTGCATGTCTGAGGTTGTTGAGCTCATATCTGAGCCAGGAGATAGCTATAGAAATTTAGGCACATAGGTGATTTAAGTCCAACTAGAATAATAGTACATAGAATGCAGAAGAAAAGGGAGAAAGCTGTGAGAAATCTCAATGGAACACTAAGAACTTGAACAGATAAGGGTAAGATGATGGAAAATGCAGATTAATAAAGCAGAAACAAAATTAGTTGTGGCACAGTAATATATGAAACAAGTGAAAAGATACACCAATGTAATATTTTATGTTGGTTGTAAATTTAGAAAACAATGGTCATAATCTACAATTTGGGATATAACCAAACTGTTGTAGTGTAGTCACATAGATTTGGAGGAACTAGATAACTTATTATCCTGAAATATTGATCCAACCCTCAACTTCTCTGGATGAGGCAGAGTGAAGGGCGTTCTGCATTATCTTAAATGATAGTGCTCTCAGGAAGTATATCTGTCATTTAAACATGGTGTTAAATCCAGCACCTTTTAAACTAGAACTGTATCTTCTTGATGTTCATCCTACTTATTACTTTTTAAAAAATCTCTTATAGATAGTGAATAAACTTCTATGTTCAAAATATAACTAGGCAACTAACATATGTTGGGTACTTAACACTATTATAAATAAATGGAATGCAAAATAGAGAATCAAAGATTATTCCATGTTTACATGATGTTTACAGCATTGTCCTTTCCAAACACTGTAAATGAGAGCTATCAATTTTAGACTAGCTGTATCTGAAGCTTGAGTTATTCCTGGCCAAAGCAGGCGTGAATTAACAAGAAGAAAACTCAAGTTTCTTTGAAGATCTTGGAACCCCACTAAATTGAAATCTAACCTTACCTTTGCTTTGTGTACAATGGCTGTCTTTCAGCCTTCATTTCTCTTCTAGTCCTCCTGCTCTGCATTTTACTATTTTGATGGCCAACATCAGTCAGGTTGGATCTTTTCCCTTGGAGATAAATTTTGTACATATATTGACCCGGCCACAAATACAATACAAGTGTACCTCATCATCTGGACTCCTCTTTCTATAATCTGTTCATCAGATTCAGTCATTCTTTCAACAAATAAGTATTGAGCATCTAATATATTTCAGGTTGGCTCTTCATGCCTATCTTTACCAGCCTAAATCAAGTCTAACTCTTCTAACACTTTACATTGAACTTCTTGGAGTGCCCTGATATGATTAAGACCTGTAGCCAATTCTGTTTGTTATTGTTTAGTTGCTAAGTCATGTCTGGCTATTTTGCAACCCTATGGACTGTAGCCCTCCAGGCTCCTCTGTCCATGGAATTTCCCAGGCAAGAATACTGGAGTTGTTTGCCATTTCCTTTTCCAGGGGATCTTCCCAATCCCTGGATCGTACCTATGTCTCCAGCATTGGCAGATGGATTCTTTACCACTGAGACTGAGACATCAGGGAATCCTCTGTTACTCTCAAATCAAATCTTGTTTCTAATGCTTTTTCTTCTCATGGGTTCGTGTTGCTAAAGTTTTAGCATGCATTGTGACTGCATCTGTCTAAGACATTTAAAAAGCAAGGTACATTTATATAACAACATGGACAGAAATTAGTGAGCACCAAGTGGGAAACTTAATGAAATTCAAGTCGGTATGTAGTAGCATATGTGTTACAAACACATTTTACAATTTTTTATATGAACTTGCTGTCCATGTGGTTTTGCAGCTCAATAATGTTTCTTATGTTCTTTCATCTGCCACCTGGTTTGCAACCTCATACCAAAACCTATTCACTTACTTTTCCAATCTTTGATCACATGATAACGGGTAATTTTTTTTCTGTACCAAGCTCTGGCACAGTCTGTTGTCTACAATATTTCCCTTTGTTTCTTTGAAGAGTAAATCAATTCTGCCTCTGTGGAAACTTGAAAAAAATAAAAAAATTATAAAGGGGTTCCTAACCCCAAGTTTTTTTCACTCTGGACACCAAAATCTTAAATATAATTCTATGGATCCCACTCATCTAGATATCAACCCAAGAGAATAACTGAGCAACGGAAGCTGTTTTATTCTTATCCTTGTAAAGATAGCAAAATATTTAGTTGAGAGTATCCCCCACTATGGAATAAGAATTATATACATATTACTTAGAACAATTATATGAAAACATTATATTTTTAAAAGCTAGATATTCAGTACAGCTATGATACTAATCCTGTTCATTGCATTAAGGAATGGTGACAATCTTTAGCCTAATATGGCACTGGTTACACTGGGATTCCTATTCTTGTGTAGTCAAAATAGCTGATCTTTTTCTGTGGACTCCACACAGTCTGTCTTCTAAAAGTCAGTTCAGAGGTATTACTTACTTATCATTGAATCTTTATCCTCTGTTTTACCTTTTAAAATTGCTAAAGTGTTTTTCTAAGTACTTAGTCTAGGCCAGAGACAAGCTGGTTGCTCACCAACCCCATCTCCTCCTTCTCCTGAGACAGGAGTATATTATGTTACTCTCCAGAGCTGTGGGGCTGTGTGACTAAGCTCTGACCATCGGCCCATGGACGGGGAGCCACGCCGTAAAAACCCTGCACAAGGGAGTCAGCATGCTTTGCTTCTCTTCTGACTAGCTGGAAGGAAGATGACCCTGAGGGCCCCTTTCTAAGCCATAGGTTGAAAAAATTGAATAGTTAAGAGAAGAAAGGAGTCTAGGTTTTCTGTCACTGGGAGAAGAGCCACTCATCAATCAGGAACACCTGTTTGGACATCATGGGAGAAAAAAATAGACTGTACAATTTATTGAAATTTGAGGTTTTAGCTATTATAGCAGCTAGTAATATCTTTGCTAATGTACTGTTTAGGCCTGGCGATTACTGACATGATGCCTTTCTGCTCATTGTCTTTATAAGTTCTGTATTTTGTGCTTGGCCGTTCATTAGCTAAGTTTGGGGGCTTCCCAGGTGGCACTAGTGGTAAAGAACCTGCCTGCCAATTCAGGAGACATAAGAGACACAGGTTCAGTCCCTGGGTCGGGAAGATCCCCTGGAGGAGGGCATGGCACTCCAGTAAATTTGTCTGGAGAATCCCGTGAATAGAGGAGCCTGATGGGCTACTGTCCATAGGGTTGTAAAGAGTCAGATACGACTGAAGTGACTTAGCATGCATGCACAACCATTTGTATCTTGGGTTTGAATTTTCAAGTTCTAACTTTACTTTATTCCTCAATAGTAAACAGTTTCACCCTAGGTCCAGTTAAAGTTCAAGAACAGAGCTTATTTTATGCATCTGTTCTCTCCCTGCTCCTATTTCTGTGGCGTAAAGGAGACAGGAAACAGGGAGAAGGAAACACTACTTCTCAGCCAAGGCTGTCCTGCGTCAGTGAAGAGTTTAGTCTGAAGACTACTCCAAATTATCTCTGGGTGTGTAGGCAGATAAGCAACAAAGTAGACTCTCAAAACCAAATTCCAGGTTGGGAGGTGGTCTGGGAAGCGGTTCCATCCTAGAGTAAGCAGTTCACATCAATATTGGCCCCCTTGTTGAACAGAATCATGACTCAAGAAGTGGTATCTAGAAACGTCTTAGCTATTGGACCCCCTACCGTGTAGGTTTTTATTCCCTCCATCTGCCCATGGAGAGAGACACTTACCTTCCCTGTACTCTGGGGTTCCTGCTTTGGCTGACAAAAGATATATATTTCCTCTGGGCCCTGTCTCGGTACTCAGAATTTAAGCAGGCGTTATATGTATTATGACTCTTTGCAATGTCACGGACTATAGCTGCCAGGCTTCTCTGTCCATGGAATTCTCCAGGTAAGAATACTGGAGTGGGTGGCCATTCCCTTCTCCAGGGGATCTTCCCTACCCAGGGATTGAACCCAGGTCTCCTGCATTGCGGCAGATTCTTTTTACCATCTCAGCCCCCAGGGAAGCCTGTATTTTTTACTAATACCCTTCTTTTTATGTTAGGAAGTTTACACAAGTAAGCTCACATATTGGGTCAAGGCTAAACAACTCTCTTACTCTATCTCCTCGTACAAGTACTCATCTTCATATGCAGTAGCCTCACAGCACTCCTGACTGAAAAATAGAATCCTCACAAAATGTTGTAAATTGTAAAGGAGAAGCTCTTTAAACCAGGAATTAAACCCTTTCTTCTTCCTCAATAGCGCTACTCAACAAATAGGAAGCATCTGCTGTGTGCGAGACACTATACTTGGCTCTATCCGTGAAAGAAAAAGAAAAAGCAGGCTCAAACATGTACTTGTTGGAGTCTTATGTGTATGTGCTCGGCTATGTCCGGCTCTTTGTGACCCTTTGGACTCTGGTCTGCCAGGCTCCTTTATCCACTGGATTTTCCAGGCAAGAATACTCGAGTGGGTTGCTGCTTTCTCCTCCAGGGACTCTTTCTGACCCAGGGATTGAACCTTTATTTCCTGTGTCTCCTGCTTTGCAGGAGGATTCTTTACCCACTGAGCCGTCAGGGAAACCTGTTGGAGCCGTAAGTCTAGTCAAATAGTCCAGAAAGGAGAACTAGGGAAGGTGTGTTCTGTTGTTGTCAGAAATGATACTTTTCAGATGGTTATCTGAAGTGAAAACACCTACCTTTTTAATGTTATTAGCAGTTTGAAGGAGCTAGGCGATGTGATATTTAAAATGCTCGTATTCTATGACCTGTGGGTCACAATAACTGTCTTATAATGTGTTTTCCCAAATTTTTTTTCTAACAAGTCTGTACATTCTTCAGCATAGCAACCACATTTTTTGATCCTTTTCATTGCCGAGCACACTACCTGGCACCTGATAAGCCCTCAGCAAATAATTAAGCGATTTCTGCAAATATTTCTGTGACCAGAATGCCTGAGTACTGATTTTACTGGCCTGAAAAAAATGACTGCCCTCTTTTGTTACCTTTTACTATTCATGTGAGAACCGTGGAAATGTGACCCACTGACTGCATAAGAGCTCAATCAGTCCTAGAGAAATCTCTCGATTAAATCTGTTTTCAGTTCAGACTCAGATCTGCTTGCACTGGAGGTGCCAACATCTCCATCACATTTCTAACTCATGAAAATTTTGTCTGGGTATATCCTCCTCCTCACAGTTGGAAAAAAAGAAAAAAAACAGCAGACACGTTTGCATTCCTGCCCTTATTTCAAGAGAAAGGACTGGGAGGCACCCTCATCAATCACTCCCTAGAAAGTAATGAGAGAAGGGAAATCTTGGGGAAAGCGATGATAAGGTGAGTGGATGTACAGGAGACAGATGGCAGAATCCTGAAAATCAGAGTAGTTTCAATGACAGAATTTCCTCACTCCGGATACATGCAAATATCACAGGGAATGTTGAAAACATCAAATTCTGAAAAGAATACTGAGTGTAGTTACAAGGAAAGTCTTTGGAACTGACCTGACTTTTCATTTATTTATATTAACAGTAACTTTTTCCAAATGCTTAATGAAAACCTAGTCATGAGGTATCATAAATTACCTATGGACAATTTCTTTAGAAAATATGCATTTTGTGAAAGAAGAGTTTGATTTGATTTAGAACTTTAATTTGTGGCTCCATGAGAAGTTATGTCTATATTAACATTAAATACTTTAAAAGCATATGTATATCAGAAGGTTACAAATGTGTATCGCTTTCTGGTATAATTAGAGGTAACTGTAATATTTTTCCTAGTCTATAAAAAATTCTAATAAGTGATTTAGGTAATAGTCCTATCAGAATAAAAGGGACTTTCATTCCGTATGCCTCTTAATATTATCAGCTTAGAGCAAAGCAAACATCATAAGACCTGTACATTCTGGAAATTTTATTGGTAATTAAACAACTTCAGTGAGGTCCAAAAGTTAATCAGATTATTTTGTTTCTTTTTCTGTCTCTGCAAACTTTTTGGAATGGAATAGGTAATGCCATCAAATTTGTTGGTTCTGTCATAGTTAAAAATTAACCAAAAGTCAGATACACTGATATCAAGATTCACTCCACTACACTACATGGCTTCCTGTAGACACTCCAGGGCACTGCTTCCATTAATTATTCAATCATATTGTGCTATTTATAATATTTTTCAGAGAATGAAGTTAGTTATTCCATTTAAAAAGGGAACTAGTATAAGGTTCAAAACGGAGTGTTTGAGAAATAGTACGCATGGAGAAATACTAGAAAATAATAATACATTAATATCATAGACATTTCAAATTTTTGTCAAGAAAGATATGACCAACCAAGATTAAAATTTCCCATGGAAAATGAGCTAAGAATAGAAAGTCCATGTTCTCCATATATACATGTGTACATGTATCAATCAAAAAAAAAAATGATAAGATGAAATCCACTTAGAAATCAACCTCTTGATTAAAATAGGATTAATCCACCCAGGCAACACTATTAAAAGAACAACTGCATGGGCTGGGTCAGTAATAAAGTGAGGGCATTCTCTAAGTCATCCAGAATCTATCAATAACTCCTATCTCCACCGTTCATATGTCCTAAAATGTAAATCAGAACATATGCCCCTACAAAAAATTTCTCACTTCACCCTCACACTTCAGGGTTATCTTATAAGAGGTGATAGATAGAACCTTCAGTTGATCCTGAGAAGAAATTCAATTTGATTTTTCCTGAGGCAGCATCCCGCCACCCACACATTATCTCTCCCTCGAGTTGAAATAGCTCTTAGCATTCAAATGAACAAAAGTTCAAATATGCAGAAAAATACAGCTTTGGAACTATTGAATTGCAGTCCAAATCTGCCTACAAAATGTAGAGAGTTCGAATAAAACCTAAAGCTGAGTCACAATATTATGAACATATGGGTTCACACATGCATTGTCAATAGCCCTATTGGAAAAAGTTAGGGGAATCCACGTGGAAATAGTCACTCAAACTCTGTATTTCTAATTGGTCATCCTTTCTATCCTCACAATCAGATTTAGTGTTTAAAGAGCATGACGGGGCAAGGACAGAGAAGCAGTCATTCTGAGTACCCCATCCCACACTATGGATGAAATTCAGTCCACAGTGGAAGGGTGTTTTCACTTTTTCCCTCTTTGGGAAAATTTTTCTGTTTATAGTCCTTTATTTTAAGCCTCGATGACCAAAGTGGCCACTTAGTCTTTATAGTCCTTGAATTGGCGTTAAGCACAAACATATTCAAAGCGAGTATTGTCATCCCAGGCCAGGAACAGGCACTCAGCTGCTCTGGATCAGCTTCCACATCTGACGCTTCACTGAAATTATTTTACACCAAAGAAGTGAGAATGTGACCATGGTTTTTCTCGCATCACAAATTGTATACGAAGCAAAGGGCAAATTACATTCCATTACAAATGGGAAAGAGGCATTAATTTCCTCTAGAAAAGAAATTCTGATTTTAAATATTATCTTTAAAAAAAAATGTGGTAAGTTCATGAGATAACAACAACAACAAAAACATAGAAATTGTCATTATATCACCACCAGGAGAGAACCATCTAATAAAATTCAAGATTTTAAAAGTATTTTAGAATACTTTTCACATTTTCTTACAAATTCATAAGTGTGTTCTTCTGTATATGACAACATTTTTTATGTAGCTTACATTTTAACTTAGTATATGTGCTGTGTAATTTAAAACACTTCATAGAAATTATCTTAACAGCTATAAAATATTTAAACATAATTACATACTGCACTTCTATTTAATTTTTCCAGATTTTTGAGAAATAACTGACATTTTATCATTAACTTGTACAACATAAAGATTTGATGTATGTATACATCCCCAAATGATTAATAAGTTTAGCTAACATCCATTACCTCACATAATTTTTTTTCCTTATGATGAGAGCCTTTAAGATATATTCTTTCCAGTTCAGTTCAGTTCAGTCGCTCAGTCGTGTCCTACGCTTTGCGACCCCATGGACTGCAGCACACCAGGCCTCCCTGTCCATCACCAACTCCCAGAATTTACTCAAACTCATGTCCATTGAGTTGGTGATGCCATCCATCATCCAAATTCTAAGTGTTTGTCAAAAGGAAGTGAAACCTCTATTTTAAAGAAATATCTGCACCTCCATATTCATTGCAGTATTAGTCACAATAGCCAATAATACATGTAAACATTCTAAATGCCTATTAATGGATGAATCAATAGAGAAAATGTGTTGCTTGCTTACAGTGGACTACTATTTACAGCCATAAAAAAAAAAAAAAAAAGAAATTATGCCATTTGCAACAACACTGACAAACCTTGGGGGCATCAAGTTAAGTGAATTTAGTCAGACCCAGGAGAAACAATTATATGATCTCATATGTGGAATCTAAAAAAAAAAAAACTTACAGAAGCCAGAGGCAGGATGTAGAGACATGGAAAATGGATTCAGGTGGTCAAAAGGTACCAACTTACAGTTATAAGAATAAATAAGTCCTGGTATGTAATATGCATCATGGTGACCATACTTAACAGCACTATATTGTATATCTGAAAGTTCCTAAAAGACCCTGCTTATTTAACTTATATGCAGAGCTCATCATGAGAAACGCTGGGCTGGCTGAAGCCCAAACTGGAATCAAGATTGCCAGGAGAAATATCAATAACCTCAGATATGCAGATGACACCACTCTTATGGCAGAAAGTGAGGAAGAACTAAAGAGCCTCTTGATGAAGGTGAAAGAGGAGAGTGAAAAAGTTGGCTTAAAGCACAACTGCTCACTGAGTTGTCTGGCCAGATGAAGCCACAGCTGGGATCTCTGCTCACACCACCACCAGCAGAGATGTGGTCTGTAAGCTGTGAATCCCTTCTCCATCCCTGTCTGATCCCTGGGTGTCCAGGCACAGCCAGTGATGCCTTTGAGGCAAGATCCAAGTGGCCCTTCTGGGGAGCATCTGACAATGGTGTGAAGAAGGATGTCTATGTAGGTCGGGCTCTCTTTTGCCCAGTGGAGAGAAACTGAAGGCCAAGGGAGGCTCCATCAGTTTGGCACTGTGCCAGCATGGGGAGAGGGGCCATGCAGTCCAAGTGGATCACTCCTTTTGCACTTCTAACGTGGGCCTTCTCAGTCTCCGTGGTCCAAGGGAGTGCTTCTGCCTAAGCCATGGGTGCTGGGGTCTTCATATAGGTGTCTTGTCTGTGGATAGTTGCTAGTCTTGTGAGTGGGATTAAAGTCAGGGAGCACCTATTCTGCCATCTTAATGACATCCGCTTGTTTCTTTTAATAAGGTAAAACTAACCTGGCTTCAGATTGTAAGAAAACACAGATAACCTTTTATTCTGCTCCTTAGTCCTTAGGCTGTTATAAAACTGCTTCTGTCAGGTTTAAAGTAAACAAATATAAAAAGAAATGCATAGCTCACTTGTGTTTATCCATAGGAATTCATCTGGTATGACTTTGCTGAAGAAAGGTAAATTGCTGCCCAACCTCCTTGACTCTCTGTCAGAGACAGAAATTGTTTCCGTGCACCAGTCTGTATTTCTTCCTTGTACAGGTTTATAATGTATAAAGGACGATGAGGGATCACATCTTCAAACAAGTACTGTATCCACATCTTTCATTCTTCCTTCTCATCCACAGTGTTTGGCATAAGAAAATTATATAGATCAGAATCCTGTATCCTACTGAGTATCATCTCCAACTTCCTGTTCTACTGCTTCTTAGTAGATATAAGCCCCAAATGATGTACGGATATACTAATGGGACCTCAGGAAGGGGATAGGCTTGATTCTGCTTTAGAAACCAATACTGCACAGTAGGGGATTGATTGCCAATTTTCTTGTTGCTGCACAATCTGCATGAAAATGCAGGAAGTAAATAGCAAGGAGAACTAAACTCACTTCATGGTAGATAGCTCTATTTCAAAATGGCAAAATGTGTCACAATACTGTATCTTACTTCAGCTCCATACGATATAAGGTTATTGTAATTTATCCTCTCATACATATGGTACTATTAAATACAGTTCATTTCAGATGTTAATCAGTTAATCAAAACATTACTTCAGCTTACCCAGTGTAACTAAAATGATGATAACACAATAGTGACAGAATCCAGGTGTGTGCTCTTAGTTGCTCAGTCACGTCTGACTCTTTGAGACCCCGTGAACTGTAGCCTGCCAGGCTCCTCTGTCCATGGGATCCTCCAGGCAAGAATTTTGGAATGGGTTGCCATTTTCCCATCCAGGAGATCGTTCCAACCTAGAGATTGAACCTGCATCTCTTTCATCTCCTGCCTTTGCAGGTGGATTCTTTACTCTTGGAGAAAGAAATAGCAACCCACTCCAGTATTCTTGCCTGGAAAATCCCATGGACAGAGGGGCCTGGCAGGCTACAGTCCATGGAATCACAAAGAGTCGGACAGGACTGAGCAGCTTCACTATCTCTATCTCTAGCGCCACCTGGGAAGCCCGCTAGAGTCCAGTACTAGGTATATAACGAACACCAGAGAGAGTTTGTGTTCCCTACTATTTTCTACCTTGAAGAAAAGTGCCAAGAGGAATAGGTGAAATATAAAGACATTGTTTGGTAATGATGCCAGGGTATATTTTTGACTAATAGGGAAAAGAATGAACCCTGCTTCTCCATAGCATATGCTCTTTCCCTTTTTCTGGCAGGGATGGCATGTCTTTGGAGTATCTCCACATTATCTTTAGAGATCTTGATGCTTTGTAACTTATTAAGGCTTGTACAAAGTAAATATTAACTATCTCCTGTTTGGTAATGGGTTCTTGTTCTGGAAAATCCTAGGAGAAGGCAATGGCAACCCACTCCAGTACTCTTGCCTGGAAAATCCCATGGACAGAGGAGCCTGGTAGGCTGCAGTCCATGGGGTCTCTCAAAGTCGGACATGACGGAGCGACTTCACTTTCACTTTTCACTTTCCTGCACTGGAGAAGGTAATGGCACCCCACTCCAGTATTCTTGCCTGGGAATCCCAGGGACGGCGGAACCTGGTGGGCTGCCGTCTATGGGGTCGCACAGGGTCGGACACGACTGAGGTGACTTAGCAGCAGCAGCTGCAGCAGGGTAATAGTACTCAACAGAAGGCAATTTTGCTACAAGAAGACATTTTGTGATGCCTAGAGTCATTTTACATGCTACAATGTATAGGACAGCCCTCCACAAGAAAGAATTATCCATTCCAAAATATCAATGTGCTATATTAAAAAACTTGATACGTATGGCAATGACCAGAATGAAGGCCACGGGGTGAGGGTGGGAAGCCAAAAGCAGGTGCCACAGGTATTTACATTATTACATCAATTTCTCATCTTCCCTATCACGATAAGCCTGTCATGGTGGTATTGTCTCCATTTACCTCATGAAGGAGGCATTCTGTGTGTGCACACATAGGTAGACCTGCAGATAGATACGTAGATGCATAGAAATATTATAAATAATCCTCCAAAGTGAATTTCAATTATCTGTTTTTTTGTGTATGTTCAGAAAATATTATGACGGTTCAAATGAGTTATTTTACTCAATAGCTCACAGAGCCAAGATCTAAATCCAAGTCACACTGCAAACTCTGTCGTCCCATGGTACCACCCTAACAACAGAAGTGCATATTCATTCATCTGTGAGCCACTGAGTCACTCACTCATTGAACTACTGTTTTTCTCTGAAGGGTGATTGGACCTGGAAAGTATCAGACCGCATGTGTCCACATCCATGTAGCTCTTTCAGTTGTATAAAGTGCTTTTTTCATATATTATCTCGTCCTCAAAACAGATCAGAAAACTGTGGCTGTATAGATTAGGTAAATCAAGGTTCACCATGGGATCTTTCTGATTCTTTCCACTAACCTTCACTAGAAGAGCCCTTCTCACCTCTGCTCTTCTCGTGTTCACCGTAAGTGTTATTTCAGTGCTTCCCAAATTTTTGAACAAAGTGGTAATACTTGCTCAGTCACTTTAGACAGAGAAAGTATCATTTGTTCATTCTCCTGGCACTTCCGCTGTGTCAGAACTTCCCAGGCCACAAGAACTGAAAGAATCAAAGACTTGATGCACCAGCATGTTGCAGACACTGGTTGAGATATCTGGTGAGCCGCACATACAGGCTTCACAAGACCTCTGTTTACTCCCTGCTCACTAAAATGTATTGGGCTCACTTGAACTATTTGGCCAGCCCAATAGTAAGCAATGGTAATAACATTATGTCAGCAAGAGCACAAATTTATAATCAAAATTGCAATGGTTAGTGCCCACATCAGATGACCATCTCTATAAACATATCTTCATGTTTCCTAGTATTTTAAACATTATAGAAGACGAATTCAAACATCATCCAAATTATTTCTGGAGGGATAAGGTAAAGAAATAGTTGTCTCTTAAGAGAACACAGATGGCTAGGGTATTTCTCTCAGTGTTTTTTCTCATCATCAACATAAACCAGTAAGAAAAAAAGTGAATTATGATATAATTATGTGCTTTTCTAGTATACCATTAATCCTTACCTTTACATGCTATTGTAATTCATTTTACCCAACAAAAACAACATTCCTAATGATATATTAGCTCAAATTTAGTGTAATATTTCAGGAAGTAGAAATAGGAATCTCAGACATAATAACATGTCAGTATGAGTGAATTTCCTTCTGTGACTGTATCACTTTTGAGTATATTTTTCCCCTCACTGGATTTTGGTCTTCTCAGATAACACTTCTCAACTCCCATCACAGCATTATAAATAAGTTTTAAGTCCTTTTGAATTAAATAATTTCACAGTTTCTTCTTGGCTAACCTTTTTCTCTAGCTAATCTAGAATTTCTATGAAATGTGAACAGATCAAATAATCACATGCATCCTATTTCTTACTTGAATGTGTTAATTGCTAACAACTTCTTGCAGTATTTTCTGTTACCATGAATAAAATCACATCGATTCACATCATCAAAGGTGCTGAAATAGTAACCATTTGTAAGAAGAGTGTATTAAATAATCTAGTTTATTTGATGTTTTTTTAGGAAAATTGAATTGTGGTTGGGAGAGAGTATAGAATGTTCAAATATGGTATCTCATGTTAGAGGATATTTAGTAGCTTTTTCTTGTGTATGGTTATAAACTTTCAACCTACTTTGTTAACGATTCTGAGTGAATCAGTAATTTAACCTCCTGGTGAAGAGAAGGCATGTTCTTTTGGAATTCCAGAAAATGCCAGTCATCTGTGAATTAGTTGTCCAGAATCTAACCCCAATAAATTATGCACCTGTGTTTTCAAAACACATATGTTATTTGTACTCTATACTTTTTGGTTTTGACATATAAATTGAACTGAACAAGGTTTTTGTTTTGTGTGTGTGTGTGTGTGATTCATGCATTCATAACCCCAAAAGCTTAACTCTGTGAAAATTTGTCTTTTATCTAAAAACATGTTTATAACTGCTATTCCTGCTTAGAGTTCCACACACATACACGAACACACAAATTCCTTCTTCCAAGCAGAGAATTGTTTATGAATGAGAAAAATAATTCAAAAATAATGTATAGACAGTGACCTATTTGGTATAATAGTAAAAAAATGTTTGACAGATATAAATATGTTTAGGTCACTGTCCTGCTCAAAGTCTTCAGTAATCCCCCCGCTGACTTGAAGCTAAATACTAAGCATTTTATTAGGCACCCAAGGTCCTTTAGCCTTCCCAGCCTCATGGCACTCCCCTCTTCACCATGCCTTCTATTCCAGGTTTGGCCTATCTGATAGTCCTTGAACCTCCACACCAGAAGTATTATTTTATGCCTTTGCCTAGAAGTACTTTCCCCAGGCTTCTATCCTGATGAGTGAAACATTTCTCCCACTGAGGGTAATCAGCATTCCCGCCTCACCTTGTGTGTGAAGCCCTGGTTAGCCACGCGGTCTTCTCATGCTACACTGTGCACACCTCTGCCTTGGTTAGAAGATGAACTACTTCTACAGGGAAGAAATGTTTATTCCTCCTCCAAGAAACATACAAGACCTTAGAGTGTGAATTTTAGAAAATTTACGCTTGTTTCAGTCTAAACTTACTCCTAGTCACCTCATTCCTTCACTTAATTTGTTTTGACCTTGTAGTTTTCTATGACTACATTTTCAAATAAGTAAATAGACTCGTATTAACCTAGAAGTTGGCATTAGAATTCTTTTTAGAGAAAATTGTCTTTATTAGGTAGCACATTTCTAAACCACAGTGAAAAGGTAAGCCCCTGCGGCATGCGTTGGCAGCCTTCAAGACTACGAAAGCTATCATGCTATTGCTCTGCATTGACAATGAACAGGAATTTGTTGGTGGGAAATGAAGAGGAAAGAGAGGAGGGGGAGACAAGGAGGACAATGAAGATTTCAGCTAGACTTTGAATACTGCAGAGGAACTTAGAAGCAGGGTTATCCTAATGGGCTGATTTCATTGATGTAATATAGACCTGTCCATCATTCTACATCTCAAATACATAATCTGCACCAAGAGACAGAATTCCACCTCTGGGATATCTAGGTCCATAGCAGGGACACTGGGAATGGTATCATAAGAGGATCCCTAAGCTGAGCTAATCATGAAGGTAGTAGCTGAAATCAGGTATATCCACGAGAACAGAACCTCCTGGTATTTGCAGGCATGTTTTTCTAGACAATAGTCTACGGAAAGTCAATTAAGTCAATCTGAGTAATACTTTAAGGATACTATGGCTCCACTTGGTAGTAGTATGGAAGAAAATCAATCCTGGCACCATTAACATAAGACTTTGTTTTAAAAATGCCTAGCAAGAGAAGGCACAAAATGATCTTTCTAATTTGAGAAATATGGGTGGTGGTATTATAGAGCTTTGGCAGGAGGGTTAACTATTTTCAGCTAATTAAAAGAACAGTGCAAGGGCAGATGTAAATTAAAAAATAAAATGCTTAATTTTCATTTTTGAAAATAGACCTTTACCCCTCCCTTTCCTTAGAAAATTTATTTTAAAACATTTATAAGTTTTCTCTCTGTCTTTTTGAAATACATGTAAATCTTTTCAGAAGTTATGAAGCCTCTCAGCTTTATGACCCAACAATATCTTTCTCAAGGACCTGGGAGCCATCTATTTGAAATGCAAACATTAAGGAAGATAGCACCCCTATCTTCCCAGTGTCTGTTGGAAGGACAGGAATCTAACTTCAGCAAGTGCCTGTCTCAAGTTGCAAAACTACCTCTTGTCATAAAGATATGATAAATTTATTTCCCTTTGGTGTGAAAGCAATTAGCTACCACAATCATCCCAATTACCAGGTGAACTTAGGGTTAACTATGTATGACAAATGGTGCTGCCAAGTACCCTGGTTTGACTAGTTGTTTATTTTTAGAACATGTATGCAATGAGCTGTACATCCTTGCCGTTATAAAGGGGTGTGGTTTCTTATTGTTTTTGTAATCTCTTCACAAATTGTTTATGGTACCTATAACATTCTGGTTTGATGCTCATTCAGTAGTAAAACGTTTCTTTCTCTCTTATCATTGTGATGAAGTTTTCTACATTGGGAGGAGATTTTGTTTTTATTTATAGTTCCAGGAACAATTGGTCAAAAGGAGTTTTCCCCAAAACGGAGCAATTTTTCTTATAGATTAGCAACCATTGGGCAATTTGGATTTTATTGAAAGAGAATGGGTAGGAGGGTATATTACATCAATATCTTGTGTATTAGACCGATATCTTGTGCAGAAGAGGGTGGGAAAAAAGCAGATGTGAAGAAGAAGGGGAACACAAGGACATCGAAGAATCACAGTGGGAAATTCTCACTCAATATCTATTACAATGGATTATAGAAGTAAAGTTATTGACTAGAATTCTCTCTCACCCATAAACACACTGACATCAAAGGGATTGTATAACTCATTCTGCATCCTTGCTGTCTAGCACTTACTACAGTGAAAAATGTTTATTTTTTGAGTTGATATATAATTGACATTACATTCTGTAAGTTTAAGTTTGTGTAATGTGTTGATTTGAAACTATTGCAATATAATTGCCACCATAGCTTGCACTAACACCATTATCACATCCCACAATTATTTCTTTTGTTGCATGAGAACATTTAAGAACTAGCCTGTTAGCAATTGTGAAGTATATGCAGTATTATTGATTATAATTAACAGGTTACACGTTAGGTCTCCAGAACATTTTTATCTCCTAGTTACAAGTTTGTACATTTCAATAATATTTCCCCAGTGTCCCTCCCTCACAATCCATGATAACCACCACTATTCTACTCAGCTTCTTCAAGTTCAGTTTCTTAAACTTCCATTAAGTAAGTGATATCATACAATATTTTTTTTATATCTGACTTTCCTCATTAAGTATAATTCCCTCAGTGTTGTTCTTTCTCTTTCATGACTTGATAACATTTTGTTGTATATAGCTAACACATCTTTATCCATTCATCCAATGATGGATACTTAGATTGTTTCCAGGTCTTGGCTATTATCGATAATGGAGTGCAGATACCCTTTTGATATCTTGTTTTCATTTCCTTTAGGTATATACCCAGAAGTGAGTTTTTTCAATCATACGGTAGTTCTATTTTTAATTCTTTGAAGAACCTTCATATCATTTCCCTTAGTAACTGTACCAATTTATATTCCCACCAACAGAGTACAAGTTTTCCCTTTTCTCAGCATCCTTGCCAAAGCCTATTATCTCTCTTCTTTTTGATAATAGCAGGCGTGAGGTGCTATCTCATTATGGTTTTGAGTTGGGTTTCCCTGATGATTAGTGATGCTGAACATCTTTTCATGTATCTGTTGTCATTTGTATGTCTTTTTGGGGAAAATGTCTGTTTAGTTCCTCTGCACATTTTTTTTTTTTTTTTTAATTTTTATTTATTTTTGGCTGCACTGGGTCTTCATTGCTGCACACGGGCTTTTGCTAGTTGTGGTTCACGGGCTCCTCATTGTGGTGGCTCCTCTTGGAGCGCAGGTTCTAGGGTGTGCGGGCTTCAGTAGCTGTGGCCCACTGGCTCAGCTGCCCAGTGGCACGTGGAATCATCCCAGACCAGGGATCGAACCTGTGTCCCCTGCGTTGGCAGGCAGATTCTCAACCACTGCACTACCAGGAAGTCCCTCCTCTGCACATTTTATATTGAATTGTTTAGTTTCTTACCAGTTGTATGAGTTCCTCATATATTTAGGGTATTAACCCCTTATCAGATATATGATTTGCACATATTTTTTTCCATTCTGTAGGCTGTTGTTTCATTTTGTTTCCTTCATTGTGCAGAAGCTTTTAGCTTGATGCAGTCACACTTACTGTTTTGTGCTTTTTGTCTTAGTTTTCAATGTCATATCCAAAAAATTATTGCCAGACCTGATGTTAAGGAGCTTGTCCCTTATATCTTCTCAATGTTTCACGATTTGGGTCTTACATTCAAATCTTTAATTCCAGTAGATTTTTGTGTGTTTTATAAGATAGGGATTCAGTTCCTTCTTCTGCATATGGTTGTCCTGTTTTCTCACCACCATTTATTGAAGAGACCATCCGTATCATTATACATTGTGGGCTCCTTTATCAGAAATCAATTGATCATACACATGTGGGTTTATTCTTGGCTGTCTCTTTTGTCCCATTGATCTATGTGTCTGATATTATGCCAGTATGTACTGTTTTTATTACTACAGCTTTGTAATACAATATGAAGTCAAGAAATGTGATGCCTCTGGCTTTGTTCCTTCTCATTGCTTTGGCTATCCAAAGTCTTTTTTGGTTCCATGCAATATTGAGGATTGCTTTTTTCTATTTTTGTGTAAAAATTACATTATGATTTTGAAAAGGATTGCATTGACTCTATAGATGGCTTTGAATATTATGGATGTTTTACAATATTAATTATTCTGATCCACAAACATGGGATACGTTTCCATTTGCATTTTCAACTTCTTTTATCAAAGTTGTAGTTTTCCTGGTTTGGGTTTTCACTTCCTTGGTTAAATTTATTCCTATGTATTTGTTGCTTGTGATGTGGTTATAAATGGGATAGTATTATTTTAGGTGTTTTTCACATATTTGTTATTATATAGAAAAATTAACTTCTGTATATTGATTTTACATCCTATACCTTTACTAAATTGATTGGTTTCAAATGATGTGGGGTTCAGTCTTTGTGAGTTTTTTTAATATATAAAAGCATATCATCTGTAAACTGAGACAATTTTACTTTTCTGCTTAAAATGTCTCATTTCTTTTGCCTGGTTGCTGTGGCTAGAACTTGCAGTACTATGCTGAATAAGAGTGGCAGAAGTGGACACACTTGTCTTGTTTCCAATATCTGAGGAGAAGTGTTCTATCCTCTATCATTGAGTATAATGTTGGCTGTGGGGTTACTGTAACAACTGGTTTTATGTTGGGGTATGTTTCTTCTATGGGCTTCCTAGGTGGCGCTAATGGTAAAAACCCTGCTTGTCAGTGAGGGAGACAGAAGTAACACGGATTTGATTCCTGGGTTGGTAAAATCCCTGGGAATAGAGGCTGGCAACCCACTTCTGTAGTCTTGCCTGGAGAATCCCATGGACAGAGGAGCCTGGTGGGCTTCAGTCCGTATAGTCACAGAGTCAGACGTAACTGAAGTGACAGTATGCACGCACACATGTATCTTCTATACTCAATTTGTTGTGGGTTTTTATCACGAAAGGATGTTGTGTTTGTGACACATGCTTTTTCTGTACGTATTGAGATGATCATATGGTTTTTATCTTTCTATTCATGTGGTGTATCACATTTATAGATTGGTATATGTTGAACCCATCCATATATCCCTGAGATAAATTCCAATTGGTCATAATATATGATTCCCTTTATGTGTTGTTGGATTCAGTTATTATTAATAATATTTCATTGAGAAGTTTTGCATCAGTATTCATCATGTATATTGGCCTATAGTTTTCTTTTCTTGTAGTATACTTATCTGACTTGGGAATCAGAGTAATACCACCTGGTAAAATGAGTTGGGGCGTGTTCCCTGCGCTTTGATTTTTTTGGAAGAGTTTGAGAAAGCTTGGCATTAGTTATTAAAGTATTTGGTAGAATTCACCAATGAAACCATCTGATCCTGGGTTTTTCTGTGTTGGGAGGTTTTTGACTACCTATTTAGAAACCTTCCTAGTTACTCGTCTATTCAGATTTTCTATTTCTTCATGATTCTGTCTTGGTAGTTATATGGTATAGGAATTCATCCATTTTTTCTAAGTTACTCAATTTCTTGGCATGTAATTATTCACAGTCGTCTCATATGATCTTATGTATTTTTGTGGTATCAATTGTAATGCCTCTTCTTCATTTCTAACTTTATTCATTTGAGTCTTTTTTTCTTAGTTACTCTAGCTAAAGGATTGTTTTTCTTATCTTTAAAAAAAAATTCTTATTTTTGCTCTGGCTTTAGTGTTTCTGATCTCTTTTTTCATTTATTTGCATTCTGATCTTTATTTCCTTCCTTCTGCTAACTTTGGGATTGATCTGTTCTATTTGAAACTGATAGCTGACAAACTTTTTCCTAGCTCTAGGCATCTATTACAAATTAACTTTAAAACAGGTCCAGGTATTGTGAAAAAGAGGTCTTTTGACATAAAGCTTGTTTTCTGTTGTTGTGGTGGTTTTCACATGGCAATTATTATCAATTTGATTTATTGTTAAACAAAAGTACAATACAAACCCAAGAATGCTTTTCTCTAGAAATTGATAAATTGGTTCTAAAATTATATGGCAATGCAAAGCACACAGAATAACCAAAACAATTTAAAATAGATGAGCACAGTTTAGAAACTGATGATCTGGTTTAAGACATGTTGTAGCGTGATGTTGGCCAAGTGGTTCTGGCATAAAAACAGACAGAAATAAGTGACAGAGGTCCAGAGGTGCTAACTTTCAGTAACAAAACAAATTACCATGGGGGTGAAATGTACATCATAGGGGATATGGTCATTTATGCTGTAGTATCTCTGTATGATGATGGATGGTAACTAGACATATTACAGTCATTATTTCATAATGTATAGAAATAATAACTCACTGTTCATCTGGAACTAATGTAGTTGAATTAAACTTCAATTAAAGAAATACGTAGACTGGGAGGAAATACATCCAAATGGTAATAACGGTTACCTCTGGGATAGCGAGGAATGTGGGTGATTGTTCGTTTTTAATTTATGATAAGGCTTTCTTTAATGACCTTATTTCTCTCTCCATTTGTTGGAAAGAGTATTTGTGCTCCCCAGAATCTACTCCCCAGATTGTGGGAGTAGATTCACTCCCACACTCCCCAGAATGTGCTCCCCAGATTCCATCAGAATCTTCAGTCATCTGAATCTGATTTTGAAATTTGGCTTCTTCATTGTGATGGTTTTGTTTGGTTGGTTTGGCTTTTAATCTCTGTTCTTAAAAACCTATCTGTCACTATCCTAATGCCTTATCACTTAAATGGCCCTTCAAAATTTACATGTTCCATGGAAGAGTTGTTTTTTTTTCCAAAAAACTTGGAATTGAAGGATACAGCTTTCTCGTTCTTAGTAAAGTTTCCTCACAGCATTAGACATTCTCCTTATTACTTCCAACCAAGGGTGAACATGCTGACATAGCCTCTGAAAATCCCACGCCCAGGCCTGAGGGCTGCTTTAATCAAATCTGTAATCTCAAGAGGCACAAATAAGCATTTCTTTCTCTGCCTCCTACACTGTATTGCTAATCACACTATTATAATCATGTTAACTCCTCCACCACCTCTTCCATCAGACAGAAGCTCCCAGATCAGAAATATACTCTATTTGTATTTTAATCATTAGCATCCTGTACCTTTTCTGGTACTTAGTAAGTGTTTGCTGACTCAATGAATGAATCATAATTTCTCCAAATACAAATAAAATTTGCTAAATTAAACCAGGATAAGGAAGAAAGTTAAACTAGTGGACATCTCTGGATGATTGGTAGTGCCCATCTGGGAGCTATGTTGAGGACTCTGACTATAAATATAAAAATGTAAATAAATAAGTGTGTACATATACACACACACTCCTTAGAAAGATTACTGAAATTAGACATATTTTCTATGAACTAGTAGAATAGCGCTTCCATGAGTGACACACATTTACCATTTTGACACCAGATATTAAATGTGTGTATATTTTATATAATAAATATATAATATATATTATATATATAATAAATATATATTATATATATAATAAATATATATAAATAAAATAAATATATAAAAATTATATGTGTATAATTTTATAGATAGTTTACAAAGACCCTAATGTATTTTAAAACATTTGATTTTTTACAACAAACTTATTTCCTGCTTTACAGATGTGTAAAAGGAGGTTAGAGCATTAAAGTCATTTTCCAAAGATTATAATTTATAAGGTTACTCTGGGACTCAAACCTGACTTCTAACAACAATAGCAAAATAACAGAGATATTCCCACTACACCACTATTGCTCACTTCTCTATCACCTGTAATTATACACAATTCATGTGCAGGCATGCCCAAGCAATATATGGATGGCTACCATTTTAGCATAATTATAGCAAGGAAACAGTCTGGAGAATATAAACTGAACAATTCTTACCAAAAGAGATCCATATGGCCCTTGCAAATGTCAGTTATTAACAGCTACTAATTATACGTTCTTATTCAGTACAAAGTTCTGTATTGTTCAAGTGATTGGAGGTTATACAAGAGTTAGTTTAACAACAGAAATGTCCACAGAGTGATTGAACTTTGATGGCAAAATTAAGTTGAAACCCTTCTTATTTGCTTTGTATTGCCTGGAAAAGTCAAATTAGCATAAATAAGCAAATACTTCTAGCAACTATGATCCAAGTATAATGTAGCTCAAAAATATGTAAGGGAAAAGAATAAGACATGAGAGAAGAACTCAGTAAGGCTGACTCAAGGCATTAGCCTTCTCATGTATTTGGTATTTTGCTTTATTATTCTACATATTCACTGTTTTTTCAAAGTCAACCCCTCGGGGATTTAGAAATGGATGATGAGCAGGGGAACAATTCTAGAATTCTGCGATTCTCTGTAAATTCTGCTAAGGCCCATGTAATGTGTTCTGAATTGGGGGCTGAGGAATAAAGAAGTTAGGGGGGCAGAGCCAGAAAGGTACACAGATGTGGAAAGACACCTGGCAAGCATCGCCATGTGACTGTGGGCAAATAGATTCCCCACGGACCTCTGGCCTCAGCTGTGCCCCAGGCAGTTGGGATAACAACATGGTGTTGTGGGGCTTTCCTGCTGGCGCAGTGGTAAAGAATCTGCCTGCCAGTGAAGGAGACCTAAGAGACATGGGTTCGATCCCAGGGTCAGGAAGATCCCCTGGAGGAAGGCATGGCAACCCACTGCAGTATTCTTGCCTGGAGAATCCCATGGACAGAGGAGCCTGGTGGGCTACAGTCCATGGGGTCACAAAGAGTCAGACACAACTGAAGCAACAGCGTGTATACACATACGCTTGGAGTTACGAGGAGCAAACGTGTAAACGTGCAAAATGCTTGAGAAAATGCCAGGGCAATGCCAACCACTCAATAAATATAAGCTACTAGTAATAAAAGTAGGTAGAGAGTCAAAATTATTGTTTTTTTAAAATAAGAATAATTGCAGGAGTACTGAAACTCCAATACTTTGGCCACCTGATGCAAAGAACTGACTCATTTGAAAAGACCCTGATGCTGGGAAAGATCGAAGGCGGGAGGAGAAGGGGACAACAGAGGATGAGAGGATTGGATGGCATCACCGACTCAATGGACATGAATTTGAGTAAACTCCGGCGTTGGTGATGGACAGGGAGGCCTGGCTTGCCGCAGTCCATGGGGTCGCAAAAAGTCAGACACAACTGAGCGACTGAACTGAGCTGATGGTGGGAAGAACACACACTGGAGTCTAAATATCTGGCTTCAAATACAACCCCTGCTGCTGATAAACAAACCTCTTAACCTCACTGGTTCCAAGTATCATCATTAGCAAAATAGATCTAATATTATTTAATGCAAAGGTCTATTATGAAGATCAAGGCCTTGCACATAAAAATAAAATTAAAAAAAGGTTTTTGCAAGTGAAAAGAAAAAATACTATGTAAACTCTAGTAACTCTATTCCCACAAATCCTCAGCGCAGTTTGTGAGTTGAGTGTGACCGACAAGAATCTCTAACGTGCCTGGGATAGATGTTTTTGCCACTGTTAGAGATTATTTCTATAGTTTATACAAATGCTTCTAAAGAAAGAATATATAAAGCCGTTGTGTCCGTTATACCATAAGGTAGGCTCAGATTTGAAACAGACTTATGCCACTCATTTCCACTCTGACAACCAGGTAAGAGAAGGTCTGAATGGCAGGCTGGAAAAGGAGGGCAGAGTCAAAGGAGAGAACTGCAGCATAAAGCACTGTTTTGGAAGGGTTGAAGTAACTGATTATAAGCAAAGAGTGTTAGACCTCAGAGGAAGAAGACATTAGGAGGATCAAATACCCAAGAAAAATTTCAGCCACAAACCACACAATTCAACTAAGTTAGACCTAGCATGAACTTTTGTTATATTCTTTTTGACTTAAAAACTATGAAGGATGTATTATTGAATTGGACAAAATATTTTACTTAGTTTAAGTATGATGTGAAAGCCATTTTTTAAGAGTTCACTGTTATTTGCCAGCTCACTTATTCACTCAGTTCAGTTCAGTTCAGTCGCTCAGTCGTGTCCGACTCTTTGAGACCCCATGGACTGTAGCCTGCCAGACTCGTCTGTCCATGGGATTTTCCCAGCAAGAATACTGGAGCAGGTTGCCATTTCCCCCTCCAGGGGATCTTCTTGCCACAGAAGCCTCCTTTATCTTAAATTATTTGGTGTTTTTTCTCCAAAGATTCTGTGATGAACCGTGCACAATTCTAAAATGTTACAGATTCTGAAACTCATTTTATAAAAGTGGAAAACAATGTTTTGGCTACCAGAAATCTCTGTAATGACACCGGCATCCTGAGCAGAGACCTGTAAAAGAGCCCACCTGTCAGCAGATCTTGGTAAAACATTGCATCTCCTTTCAGAGCAGACGGTAGCTATTAGCTCTTTAATATGGAAATGAGCAGTCTCTGCATAGTTTCAAAACTTGTGAAATGTCACCACACACATTTCACTGCACCTGCATGAACCACAGAAATTACAGCCATGTTCCCAGTCTCATTAAAAACGTCACTGACAGTTGCCTTAACTCACATTTTTTGCTTTGAAACCATAAACTCCATCTTCCGTTTCCTATCCTAAGCAAAAATATCTAGACTTGCTGGGGAAGAACAACTTTTTGAGATACACTGTGTGGTAATGCTAATTCACACACAAGATTTTAAAACTGCCCTTGATTCTAAATTGTGCCCTGTGGCATTCTTAATTAATTCTCAAATGTATTGTATTCCTTTCTAGGTGTTCTTTACCTAGTCACAGCAAAGCCACAGTGAGGTCTTTGCAGACATTAAGAATTAATACTTTAAGTAGTAAGGAGACTGGAGACTGAGATATAAAGATAAGTGAAGATAAAAAATAAAGGATTTAAGTAAAACTGAGCCCATAAAAATAGTTCTCCCAAGCTTATGAGTGCTTTGGTTGGGTCTCATTCACTTCATATTGCCCTCAGCACATAACCTGCTCAAATATGCATTTTATAAATACCTACTGGTGATGACACACAGATTTGACTTTTAATAACACCACAACAAGGAAACCAAAGGGCCAAGTTTTATTAAACCTCCTCCATCCCCCCACCAAAAAGAAAATTTCATTCTCTCCTAAGTTCCCAGTTATTGACGGTAGCAGAACATTTTAGCTTCCCATTTATGTCTTAGGTTTAAATTCTATTTTTTAACATTCTCATTGCTCATCTCTGGATACTTTTTATTAGGATCTCAGATGTCAGTGGAGTTGAATGATGCTCTTCTTAGAAAGTTTGTATTTGCAAGTATTCCCTTCTAGAAAGGCGGACAAGTCTCCCAGAAAAAAAAGGGAACTGGAACCCTCTCTGAGGTTTTCAAAGGTAAAAATATTGCTGATGGGCTTGAATAAGTCCTTTGAGTCCAACCTTCATAATTAATACCAGTAGCTCCTGAAGGGGAAATTCGCATAAAGGTAAACAGCCTGGCTTAATGATCTGGCCACAGCACCAAGACCCAGACATGTTTGGAGGAGATGTCTAGGCTCTAGCAGGGCTGGTGCGGCTGTAGACTTCATGCTGATCCAGTCTCCCTGGCATCTGACACAAGTCTAAGGGTAACACCAAAGGGCGAGACCCTTGAAAACAGATAACACCACTGTTGGCTCCAAAGATTGCTACAGGATGCAAGGATTGAATGTGACATTGTGCTCTTGCCTTGCTGAACCTGGGCATGAATCTAGCAGCAACTGCCTCTCACTCTGGCTTCCCTGGCAACATCGCAGCCCTGGCTTCCTCAAGGGCACAGTGATTTCTCAAGCAAGTAAGGTCCACTTGACGGTAGCACATTGCCTCTGGCTACCTTGGGCGTTGTTGAGTTCCATCTCATTGGATCACGGGGTTCCATGGTCACCTATAGAAGTTCATTCTGAGGTTAATGAGCATCTCTGGGATTTGGAGAAAACATGCATGGAATTAACCAAGTAAAAGACTGAACTTTTTGCTAGTTAACAGGTAGAGTGTTAGTGTTCAGACACAGAGCAAAATGTAAACATGACCTTAATTTACTCAGTTGCCCAACGGACGGACATAAATTTTTCCTCTCCATAATCAGCCTTCAAGAACTCTAGGGATTATCTGGCATAAAACAAGCAAAGCTAAAGATGGTATAGAATCTTATGAGAAATTATTGTAAATCAATATGTCAGTTGAGTGGTACATATATAAATCTTGAAGTGTCATTCTTCAATGAAACTAGTTTTCCTGCACAGTGTCTGCAAGAGAGTTTAACATGGCTTATTACGTCAGAGCTTTCCTGAGTAAGCTTCCTGCGATTGAGACACGCCTCTCTCATACTGAATGCTGATCACCAAGGAACACTTAGGTTCCTTGCTGGGTAGATGCCTTGCCTCTGTCTCTGTCAGCTGATGCCAAAGCCATGATTCACAAATTGAGCAGTCCTGCCATGTCTAAGAAATTGACTCATCTCCTGGCTTTTAGTCACCATCTTTTTTCTCCTCTCCTTACCTTCATTCAGATGTCAAGTCCCTTGACCACCTTGTAGAGCAGCACTTGGAGTTTTTAGCTACCTTCAACTCACCTGTTGACTTTTTGCACGGCAGCACTCCCACTAATTGCATGGAGGTCAGCGAATTTTCTCTTCCCAATTTTACAGGTGCATGAATTTAGAACAGTGAGATAAGAGTATTAAAGTAAAGGATTTCTGACAATCTGCTATTTGGATTTTTGAATCTTTATTTTTTTCCAAATTTATCATCAGAAATTTTATTTAAAAATTTCCTGATTTTTCATTATTTTGGCAAAACATTCATATACTCATTGAAAGCATGTAAGATTTCAACAATTCTTCAGTACCATACTGTCATCTTTGCTTATTTACATTGGAGTCTGGTTGCTTTACAATGTAGTGTTAGTTTGTTCTGTACAGTAGAGTGAATAAATATATATCCCCTCTTGGGTGTGGGGGGCGGATTTCCTTGCCACTGAGGTCACCACAGAGCCCTGAGCAGAGTTCCCTGAAGTAAACAGTAGGTTCTCACTAGTTATGTATGTTATGCAATAATAATGTGTGTATGTTAACCCCAATCTTCCAATCCATCCCTCCCCTCTATCTGCCTTGGTAGCCATATGCTTGCTCTGTGTGTCTGGCTCTCTATTTCTGCTTTGCTATTTCATCTATGCCATTTTTTCTAGATTCCACATATACGAATATACACTATCTGGTTTTCTCTTTCTGACTTACTTCATTCTGTATAACTGTCTCTAGGCACCTCCGCGTCTCTGCAGATCGCACAATTCCTTTCCTTTTGTATGGCTTAGTAGTATTCCATTGTATACGTGCACTGCACATTTTTGATCCATTCCTCTGTTAATGGATATTTAGGTTGCTTCCATGTCCTGGCTGTTGCAAATAGAGCTGCAATGAACGTTTGGGTGCATGTATCTTTTTGAATTATGGTTTTCTATAGATATACTCCAAAGGGTAGGATTGTTGGATCATATGGTAGTCTTATTTTTAGTTTTTTAAGGAACCTCCTTATTGTTCTCCATAGTGGCTATATCAATTTACATTCCCACCAACTTTGTGATAGAGTTCTCTTTTCTCTACACACTCTCCAGCATTTATTATTTGTAGATTTTTTGATGATGACCCTTATGACTGACATAATACCTCTTTATAGTTTTGATTTCCATTTCTATAATAGTTATTGATGTTGAGCATCTTTTCATGTGTTTGTTGACCATCTATATGTCTTCTTTGGATAAACGTCTATTTAGATCTCCTGCCAATTTTTTGATTGGGTTTTTGGGCTTTTTGGTATTGAGCTACATGAGCTATTTGTGTATTTGGAAGAGGGGTTGTTTAATTTATCTATTTATTTTTGGCTGCTGGGTCTTTGTTGGTACATATGGGCTTTCTCTAGTTGGAGTAAGGGTTCTTGTTGTGGTGGCTTCTCTTGTTTTAGAGAGCAGGCCCTAGGGTGTATGGGCTTCAGCAGCTGTGGTACACAGGCTTTGTTGCTTCACAGCATGTGGAATCTTCCTGGACCAGGGATCGAACCTGTGTCCCCTGCATTGGTAAGTGGATTCTTTACCACTGGACCACCAGGGAAGTTCTGTTTGTATATTTTGGAGATTAATTCTACTCAGTTGCTTCATTTGCAAATATTTTCTCCCATTCTGAGGGTTATTTTCCTAATGTCCTACATTTTCCTTTGATGTGCAAAAACTTAAGTATAATTAGTTAATTAAACAAAATCCCATTTGTTTATTTTTGTTTTTATTTTCAAACTCTAGGAGGTGGGTCAAAAAAGATCTTGTAGCAATTTACATCAAAGAGTGCTTTTCCTATGTTTTCCTTTAAGAGTTTTACAGTGTCCTGTCTTACATTTATGTCTTTAATTCATTTTGAGTTTATTTTTGTGTGTGGCATTAAGTAGTATTTTAATTTCATTTTTTTTTTTTTTTTTTTTTTTTTACTTGTAGGAGTCCAGATTTCCCAGCACCACTTACTGAAGAGGCTGTCTTTTCTCCATTGTATATTCTTGTCTCCTTTGTCATAAATTAGGTGATCATAGCTGGGTTTATCTCTGGATTTTCTATCCTGTTCAATTTTTCTATATTTGTTTTTGTGCCAGTACAATACTGTCTTGATAACTGTAGCTTTGTATTATAGTCTCAAGCCAGGGAGCCTGATTCCTCCAGCTCCATTTTCTTAAGACTGCTTTGACTATACAGGGTCTTTTGTGTTTCCATACAAATTGTGCCCTTTTTAGTCTAATTCTGTGAAAAATGCCAATGTTAATTTGATAAGGATTGCATTGAATCTTTAGATTGCTTTGAGTAATATAGTCATTTCTACAATATTGATACTTCCAATCCAAGACTATGGCATATCTCTCCATCTGTTTGTATCATTCTTGATTTCTTTCATCAGTATCTTATAGTCTTCTGAGTACAGGTTTTTTCCATCTTAAGGTAGATTTATTTCCAAGTATTTTATTCTTTTAGTTGCAATGAAAAATGGGATTGTTTCCTTAATTTTGCTTTCTGATCTTTCACTGTTAGTATATGGGAATACAGGAGATTTCTGTGTATTAATTTTGTATCTTTCAACATTACCAAATTCATTGATTAACTCTAGCAGTTTTCTGGTGGCATCTTCAGGATGTTCTATGCATAGTATCATGTCATCTGCAAATACTGACAATTTTACTTCTTTTCGAATTTTTATTCTTTTTGTTAATATTTCTTTTTCTTCTCTGATTTCTGTGCATTTCCAAAACTCTGTTGAATAAAATTGGACACCCTTGTCTTGTTCTTGATTTAGGAGGAAATGCTTTCAGTTTTTCATTTTTGAGAATGATGATTGCTGTGGTTTTGTCATATGTAGCAATTATTATATTGAGTTAGGTTCCACTTTGCTCACTTTCTGGAGAGTTTTAACATAAATGGGTATTGAATTTTGTCAAGCTTTTTCTGCATCTATTGAGATGATCATATAGTTTTTACCTTTCAATTTTTCAATGTGGTGTATCACATTGATTTGCATATATTGAAGCATTCTTGCATCCCTGGGATAAAACCCACTTTATCATGGTGTATGATCATTTTAATGTGTTGGTGAATTCTATTTGCTAGTATTTTGTTGAGGATTTTTCATCTGTGTTCTTTGGTGATGGTGGTGGATTGGTTGCTAAGTTGTGTCCAACTCTTGTGACCCCATGGACTGTAGCCTGCCAGGCTCCTCTGTCCATGCAATTCTCCAGGCAAGAATACTGGAGTGGGTTGCCATTTCCTTCTCCAGGGGCTCTTCCTGACCCAGGAATCAAACCTGGGTCTCCCGCATTGCAGGCTGATTCTTTACCAACTGAGCTATGAGGGAAGCCCACCTTTAGAATGATATTGGCCTTTAATTTACTTTTGTGTGTGACATCTTTGTCTTATTTTGGTATCAGGGTTTTGGTGGCCTTGTAGAATGAGCTTGGGAGTGTTTTTCCCTCTGCAATTTTTGGGGTGAATTTAAGAAGGATAGCTCTTAGTTCTCTAAATGTTTGATGGAATTCACTTGTGAAGCCATTTGGTCCTGGACTTTTGTTTGTTGGAAGATTTTTAATCATGGTTTCAATTTCATTACTTGTGATTGGTCTGTTTATATTTTCCATTTCTTTCTTGTTCAGTCTTGGAAGGCTGGACCTTTCTAAGAATTTGTCCATTTCTTCTAGGTTGTCTATTTTATTGACATATATTTGTTTTTAGTAGTTTCTTTTGCTTCTTTATTTTTCTGTGGTGTCAGTTGTAACCTTTTCCTTTTCATTTCTAATTTTATTGATTTGAGACATCTCCCTTTTTTCTTGCTGAGTCTAGCTAAAGGTTTATCAATTTTATTCTTTTTCTCAAAGAACCAGCTTTTAGTTTTATTGTTCATTGCTGTTGTTTTCTTAGTTTCTATTTTATTTATTTCTGCTCTGATCTTTATGATTTCTTTCCTTCTACTAATTTTGGGTTTTGTTTATTCTTCTTTCTCTAGTTGCTTTAGATGTATGCTTAGGTTTTTATTTGAGATTTTTCATGTTTCTTGACAGAGGACTGTACTGCTTCCCTCTTAGAACTGCTTTTGCTGCATTTCATAGGTTTTGAGTCATGGTGTTTTCATTGTCCTTTGTTTCTAGGCATTTTTTGGTTTCCTCTTTAATTTCCTCAGTGATCTCTTGGTTATTTAGTAGAATACTGTTTAACCACCAAGAGTTTGCTTTTTACAGTATTTTTTTTTCATATTGCTGACTTCTAATCTCATAGTGTTGTGGTCAGAAAAGATGCTTGATATGATTTCAGTTATCTTAAGTTTACTGAAGCATGATTGTGACCGAACAGGTGAACTATACTGGAGAATGTTCCATGTGCACTTGAGGAAAAAGTGTATTCTGCTGCTTTTTATGAAACTTCTTATAATAAGTATAAGTGAAGTTGGTCAGTCGTGTCTGACTCTTTGGAACCCCATGGACTGTAGATTACCAGACTCCTCCATCCATGGAATTTTGCAGGCAAGAGTACTGGAGTGGCTTGCCATTTCCTTCTCCAGGGGATCTTCCTGACCTAGGATCAAACCCAGGTCTCCCGCATTGTAGGCAGACATTTTACCATCTAAGCCACCAGGGAAATGTCTTATAAATATCAATTAATTCTATCTGGCCTAATGTGTCATTTAGAGCTTCTGTTTCCTTATTAATTTTCCGTTTGGATGATCTGTACATTGATACAAGTAGGGTATTAAAGTCCCCCACTGTCGTATTACTGCCAACTTCCCCTTTTATGGCTGTTAGCATTTGCCTTATATATTGAGGTGCTCCTATGTTGGGTGCAAAAATATTTATAATTGTTATACCTTCTTCTTGGATTGATCCCTTGATCATTATGTAGTGGCCTTCCTTGTCTCTTGTAACAGCCTTTATCTTAAAGTCTCTTTTGTCTGTTAGGAGTATTGCTACTCTAGCTTTCTTTTGATTGCCATTTGCACGGAATATCTTTTACTACTCCCTCACTTTCATTCTCTATGTGTCCCTAGATCTGAAGTGGGTCTCTTGTAGACAGCATATATGTGGGTCTCGGTTTTGGATCCATTCAGCCAGTCCTTGTCTTTAGTTTAGAACATTTAATTCATTTACATTTAAGGTGATTATTGAAATGTATGTTCCTATTGCCATTTTCTTAATTGTTTTGGGTTTGTTTTTATAGGTCTTTTCCTTGTCTTGTGTTTCCAACCTAGATAAGTTCCTTATCACTTGTTGTAAAGCTTGTGGCACTGAATTCTTTTAGCTTTTGCTTGTCTGTAAAGCTTTTGATTTTTCCATTGAATCTAGATGACAGCCTTGCTGGTTGTAGGTTTTTCTCTTTCATCATTTCAAATATATCCTGCCATTCCCTTCTGACCTACAGGGTTTCTGCTGAAAAATCAGCTGACAATCTTATGGGAATTCCCTTGTATGTTACTTATTGCTTTTCCCTTGCTGCTTTTAATATTTTGTTTTTGCATTCAATTTTTGTTAGTTTGATTAATGTGTTTCTTGGCATGTTTCTCCTTGGGTTTATCTTGTATGTGACTTTCTGCACTTCCCAGACTTGAGTGACTATTTCCTTTCCCATGGAAGTGAAGTTTTTCAATTGTAATCTCTTTAAATATTTTCTCAGACACTTTGTCTTCCTCCTCTTCTTCTGGGATCCCTATAACTTGAATGTTGGTGTGTTCATTGTTATCCCAGAGGTCTCTAAGACTGTCCTCATTTCTTTTCATTCTATATCATTCTGTCCTAAGGCAGAGATTTCCACTCTTCTATCTTCCAGGTCAGTTATCCATTCTTCTGCCTCAGTTATTCTGCTACTAAGGCTTTTGTTTTTCTAAGGTATGTATAACTTACAGCTTTTGGAAAAGGCTTAAAAAAAAGGAGAACCAAAATATATACAGTCAAATATACCCTACTACCCTATTAAATAGGAAATGTAATAGTTTAGCAAAGGAAGTTAAATAATGTGAATTATGAGTAGTGACAGAGTTCATCACACAACCTGATCAAAGATATAATTGGCCAACCCACACCCAAACCAGAGTAGCCAATAACTCAGAAAATCCTAGTCTCATGTGTCAATTTCCACCAAGACCCAGAGAGAAATGAAACATGACCTTTAGCTGCAAGATAGTGAACGCAGAGAATGCAGCTACCCTAGTCCAGTATCACAAAGATCTTTTCAGTAGCAAACAGGAAAATATAGCCGGTACTACATAAATGTAGTTCATAAAGACTCTACACCTTAAAATCTGAATTGTGTAGACTTACATACAGAGAGCATAAGAATTGTCTGCACCTTGGATATCAAGGATAATATAAAGACGTGATCACAGTGTGGTGACCCAACTCCTTTCTGATAGAAAAGCAGATTATAAAGCTACCAAACTCCATAATATACAAGGAAGGCTAAGGATCAAGGCTTTTAACACATACAACCTAAACTAGATATAGATCCAGTTTTCAAGTTACGTATATCGATTGGTGTGAAAGCCAGCTTGCTATTGCAGTGTGCTGTGTGTGCTAGTCACTTGTCATGTCTGACTCTTTGTGGCCCCATGGACTGTAACCCGCCAGTCCATGGGATTATCTAGGCAAGAATACTGGAGTGGGGTGCCATGCCCTTCTACAGGGAATCTTCCCAACCCAGGGATCAAGCCCAGGTCTCCTGCATTGCAGGCAGATTCTTTACTGTCTGAGCCAGTTACAGAGTGACCCAGAAATCAATGGTTCAAATAAGATAGAAGTTTGCACCTTAACAGTGCAAGATTGGCAGGCAAGCTCCACTCCATCAAGTGATCTGTGGTTCAGATGAGCAGGGCAGTTCTACCATCTTATGGGCATTGTTATCAACTGCATCACAGAACTGAGTTTTGAGGGTCCTACAGTCCAAAGGGGACACATTTTGCTTCTGCCCACATCCCACTGAAAGAAGTAAAGAGCAAAACTTTGTGGAAAGCTAGCAGGATTTGACTTAACAGCAAGGCTGCACATTTCATTTTTGGTTTGAGAGAAATGTGTGGTTGGATGAATGGTTGAATGGATGATTGCCATCTATTAACAATAGATGCATATGATCTAGTTTTCAAAATACTAAAATGTATATGATCTAGTTGGTGTAATGACTCTTAATTAACCCTGTTTATGTTATAAATTCAATGTCATGAGTTTAAGGGGGAAAAATTCTTTGATCTGAATGGATTCAAATTTCAGAGATTAAAGTGTTGAGAATAAGGAGAATAGGTAAACAACAATATCACGGAAAGATGTCTCATTAAGAATATCCCTAGACCTTCCCTTTGTTCATTAACAAGGATTTACATTCATTTTCCCCATCTTCAATTTTCTTTATTGATACATACTTGTTTGTTACCTTTCTTATATAGTGAGCAATGACAGGTACAACATACATATGCACATATGTAATAGATCATTGAGAAATATATGCCAAAAACCTGTAATAAAATGAGCTATGAGGTTGTGAAGAAAAGGAAACCCTTGTGCACTCTTGGTGCTACTGTAAATTGAGACAGCCACTATAGAAAATGATACAGTTTTCCTCAAAAAATTTTTAAAAAATATGATTTAGCAACCTCACTCTTGGTTATATGTTAAAAGGAAATGAAATCAGGAACTCAAAGATATCTGCACCCTCATGTTCATTGCAGAATTAGTCACAATAGCCAAGATATGGAAACAGCCCAAGTGTCCATCAACAGATGAATGGATCAACAAAGGTGTGGGATGTATATAAAATGGAACAATACTCAGACATAAAAAGGATTGAAATCTTGCCACTTGTGATAATACACATGGACCTAGAGAGTATTGTGCTAAGTTTAGTAAGTCAGAAAGGGAAAGACAAATACTGTGATCCCACTTTTGTGTGGACTCTAATGTCAAAATAAACGAATATATAATATATATATTCATTTATATACATATATGTGCATATATATATGCACAATAGGCTGTTATTCAGCCTTGAGAAAGACGAAAGTCCTGCGTTTGTGACAACATGGATGAGCTATAGGAGATTACGCTAAGTGAAATAAGCCAGATACAGAAACACAAATACTGTATGTGGGTTTTACAAAAAAAATTAAATGCATAGAAGTAGAGAGTAGAAAAGTGGTTACAGGAGCTAGAGGCATGAGGGAAACGGGGAGAATTTGTCAAAGGCTACAAAGTTGCAGTTTGTAGGATGAATAACTCCAGAGATCAAATGTGCAGCATAGTGACTATAGTTAACACTGTACTGAACACCAGAAATATGCTAAGAATAGATTTCAGGTACATTATAAAAAGAAATGATAACTATATGAGGAGATGCATCAATTAGCCTAATTTAGTAATTATTTCACTATACAACATGATTTGATATACATATATATTTGGTGTATATCAAATCATGTTGTATACCTTAATTATCTGCCATTTATATTAAAATGTATATTTTAAAAATGTGCTATATATTGACTGATTTGGAAACCAATTGACTCACAGTATTGTTGGAAAGAGGAAGATTTTTCAAGGAGCTCCAACCATTTTGTCCATAAAACTCTCTTCTCTCAAAGTAAAGTAGTTGAAGAGGTTATGAAGATGCATGTTTAGTGTTGTACATGTACTTACAGGCTAAACTCTCAACTGCCTTTCTGTCTGACCCATTCACTTTCACCATTTTCCTACTAATATAATGGAAATGTGTATATAGTGGGGAAGGGAATTATGGCCTTTGAAGATTTCCTGATCTGAGACGAGCAGGGAGCATACCACTATGGCAGTCTGTCAAGAATGAGAGTTTAAATAGTGTATTTAACCTGACTTTTTTGAACTAGATTATTTGATAGTCATAGAATCCAAGTACCACCTTTTTAGTTTCCCATTACATTGATCTCTGCAACATCTGAATAAAGAGAACGGCATGTTCTTACAAACGGAAGGTTTCTAGAGCTCTGCGGAGCTGTGAGCAGTGTCAGCATCTGCAGAAATGTGCATGGGAACAGGTTTACACCAAGCTTCTGTCAGTATTTCTTAGGGCTTTAAGCTCATTTCATTGACAAGAAATGACTTCATCCCTATAAAAGTGTCTTCCAGCAGTTTTTGCTTGTGTATCAGTACTTATATGAAGCAGAAGAGCTCATTAAGAAGAACAAAGGATGCAGTCTTATGTCCCGGTTATACTTAAAGGCTTTGTAGGCATTCTAGTGGATATGCACCCATTGCTTGCTAGCTTTGAATCAGGTCAAATTATTTAAACACCCTAGGGCTCAGTTTCCTCATCTGTAAATGGACTATCATTCTGTTTCATGGCACAGTCTGAGGATAAAGTGAGAGAATATGTGAAAAGCATTTAGGACAGTGCCTAGAACATGGGAAGCAGTCCCTAAGCATACTGCAGTTACCTAGTGTTTATTCTTTGATGGACTTTAGGTTTAAGAATAATATTGACTGTTTGTACAAATTATGACAAAACCCTGCTGTGGTCTCTATCTGGATCTGCAATCCATAGTTTCTTCCATTAGTATTTAAATTGGTGGTAAATTCATAAGTTTCTACACACTTCAGGATAATGTTTTCCTATATGCTTCAGCATTGACTGATGGTCAAAACATCTGAGACTCACTGTGCTTGAGAACTGGTAATGAAGCTTATAGAGCTTATTGAAAATGCCATTTAACAAAATATATTAGCCCATTCCAAATGTCATCTCCAACTCTATTGTATTTCAAGTTAAACGCCATGCAAAAATAGATCTAAAAGGCTCTATTACTTGCTTATTTTCAAGGGCATGGGGAAAATGTCACCAATTTGCAGACATCAAGGGCCTCTATAGTGTCTCTCTGACAAAATGGTGGGAAAGCAAGCTATGCACAAAACATGCACTGGTAATGATCCCTCACTTATTAGAAATAATGTTTTCTGATTTCCAAATCTTTCAGAATAGAAACTGCTCATTTCACTATTTCATGGCATCTTTTTTGGTATCCATTAATGTAACATTTCCTTCTACATTCAGTGGGGGAGCGTTCTCTCTAGCGAAATGTCACCCTCCGTAAATAAGAGTAGTGCAAGCCTTCCATCACTGTAATAGTTAAACAATGGCAAAGCTGAGTAATTGAAACAGAAGGAGAAGTCACCTTGACAGGGCTGTAACTGGCAAAAGCAGCTTAAGGTACCACAGCTTTCACTGTGAATGAGTTGAGTGAATTTATATCTATTCACCAAACAAAATATACTTAAATAATATTCCAGCTTTGAGACAAATCAAGGAAATTCCTCTTGGACTTCTTACCTCTCTGTTCAGTTATAAGAAAACATGCACAGTTTGGAAAATAAAATTAAACTGTAGCTTCTCTAGACATTAGGAAAATTTCTGCTGTCACTTTGGGGTCCTCTACAAAAGAATGTCATTAAAATGAAAAACGAATGAAGTGCTTGCTATTGACCCTTGATATGAATTCTAGGAATTTTTTAAAGGTTTGGATTTTGTTATTGTTTAATATCCCACAATGGGTATATACAAAATCAGTTATATTAGACTGTTTGGAGTTGTAGCTGCCAAACTAAATATTAGGAAAACATGGACTACAAGGAATTTAGAAAATAAGCATGCTACTTTAATATACAGCTCACTGGGTAGAATATTCTTTTCTTTCCCCTGAATTAAGCACTTAATTGCATCAAATTGCCATTTGGCATCACTAAAGTAAACCTCTTTTGAACATTGTCATTACTCCTTTTTGTAGAATCCAGGAAATGGCAGCACTTCACTTTATATAATAAAAGTTAAAAGACTGTTTTGAGTTACAAATATGTGGAATTTCTATAACTTTTAGTTTGGACAAAGATTCTGCTTAAATGATCTGAACAGAAATTAAATTGCCAGCTCAATATTATTGACATTTAAATTCCATGTAGGAAATACTATATGATCCAACAATGAAAATTAGAGCTTTCCGTAGAAAAAAAATAAAATTAGAACTCTTAGCCTTAATGTTTATTGCCTATCAAACAGATTTTCCAAATTTAATAAAATATAATGTGTTCCTGCTTTGATGCATTAACATTTCCATCACACTTTCAATGGCATGGTGATTATTGCTTAAAATTAAACTTTAGCAGGCCTCCAAATCTAAGTCCATGAGCTATTCAGTTGCTGCATGACATTTTTCTGGAAGTGACAGAAATATAGAAAAGATGCCGAAGTGAATTCATCAGGAATATGCCTTGTAGCACCCCACTGGGCTAGCTGAGTTTTTCCTGAAATCGTTACAGAATAACTTTTTTTCACGGAAGCAACTAGAGACCCTTTTAGTGAATTCAGGACCCATTGCGATGGCAATGTGTGAGATCCTGGACCCTGACTGTACATGCAAACAAAGCAAGCTTTGTCCCAGATGACCTGGAAGTAACCGCTCATGTCTCATCGGACTTTCTAGGACCACCAACCAGGAATCCCTGTACAACATCATTCTTCCCCAGCAGAGTGATTATTTCCTTTGTATAGGATGCTTACAGTTTCTAAGCATACACACACACACACACACACACACACACACACACGTGCGCGCACGCACACACACACACACACAGATGCTCACATGTTCTGTTAATGGGCTATTTCTTTTTTTAAACATCCTTTTACTTAGAATTACTATTACTTTCCTTTATGTAATGCATAATGAAGGGTTTCCCTGGTAGCTCAGAGAGTGAAGAATCTGCCTACAGTGCGAGAGACCCGGATTTGATCCCTCAGTTGGGAAGATCCCTTGGAAGAGGAAATGGCAACCCACTTCAGTATTCTTGCCGTGAGAATTCCATGGCCAGAGGAGCCTGGTAGGCTATAGTCCATGTGGTCACAAAGAGACAGACTTGACTGAGCAACTTTGAGAGAGAAATGCACAATGGAAACAAGAATTAATACTGTGAGACTCTTGGTAGAGCCAAGAAAATCCAGAACCACCTGCTGAAACATCGAGATGAGATTTTCAGACTTGTGTTCTATCTATTTTCCTGGTTTCTGAACTTTGAGTATTAAGTATATTATCAATGGTAATTTTGCTATTAAAACTGAAAATAATGCTGCATAGTGTGACACATACAAGTACACTTTAGAAAATAGAAGGGGATTTTTAAAAACCAGAATTTCTTTTAGAAAGTGAGGCATATTGATTCTTAAACCTTTATTCTATTCCATGAGGTGGCTGCCCACTGGGGCAGAATATTGGCAGGACTGGTCTCAGACTGAAATGGAGTTACCACCTTCAAACCCAGAGATCAGAGTAAAAGGTTAAAAATATTGAAGGGGTCTAAATCTAACTAGAGACTTTGTCCTGGAAATTCCATTAACATAAGTCTTAACCTACTTTGCTAAAAGCAAATTCTTAAAGGGCCAAGCCTGACGATTGTCTTCATATTTAAATGACCTTTTAAAACTATTACAATAAATCTATAAAACAGCTATATGCTGCTATAATATGACGGAGCTGATGGTTATCCTGACATATTTTTCTTAGGCATTATCCTCTTTGCTTCTATAAGCAATGCTATAAATTTTAAGTACAACTACCCTTTTATAGGAAAGGTATTTAACATAAAAATCAGCCTTCAGCATTGTTTGACCTGAATATTACCAAATTATAAATCCCTTCTTTCTCAGGCAAGCAGTGCTGTGTTTTTTACACTCTACATAATCATTGCATTTCCTTTGCCAGGTTGATTTATATCTGAAAAGAGAAAGATAAAATAAAGCTACTTCTTACTTTAACCTATATGTATAACTAAGTTAATTCTATATTTCATTTGGCATATGAAAATATGTCGCTGATGGCTATTTAACATCTCTCTTTACAGGATGTCCTTTGTTTAGATTCCTGATTCCCCAGTGGAGTCCTAGTATTTCTTCCAACTAACTTATTTCTACATGACATACAGTTGCCCCTTGAACAGCAGGGATTTGAATTGTACAGGTCCACATACACCCCTTTTTTTAAACAATCAATATTACAGTACTACATATTTCCTAGCTGGTTGAATCTGTAGGTATGGAACCATGGATACAGAGGAACTGAACTGTGTCTAAGGAGGGCTAACTATATGTTATAGGTGGATTTTCTACTGCTCAGAGTTGGCAGCCCTAAACCCTACATTGTTCCAGTGCCAACTTTACAGTGATTATAAGTCCACTGTAGGACTGATATAAAATCCCAGGCCTAAGGTCTGTGTATCTTTCCCATAAACTAGACCTGACAAAAATCTGGTTTCCTTGATTTATCAAGACTCATCTATATGGTGAGTCACTAGAAGCAATTATTCTTTCAATCTGTTCAACAGGGAAGAAAATTGAGTAAGTTTTGTCTCCTGGCATATTTGTTTCTAGCCTATCCTTACGAAGTCTTGAAAAAATGGAAATGTGATAAATGCTTGTATAATCTTATCAAAGCATAGAGTCATAAAAGATAACCTACTTTTCACATTCCAAATTCAAGCTTAAATTTATCATATTGAATGCATAGTCTACAGATTTCTACCTTTCTTAGCTTCTTTAAAAAATGATTCTTAAGAAGGAAACAAAACTTTCTATCCAACTTTCTGGGACCCTGAAAGAAGCCCAGTGTAAGTCAAAGAAGACTGTATTCTTAGAACTTGTCATCTGTTAAAAAATGTTGCATGAATGCTTGTTTTTCAAGCTTTCTCCCTGTCACCCCTGTTTCAACTGAGATTACTGTTATAAAATTTTTCCATTAGCATCAGTGACAGGGAGGGCCAAGGGCTTAAAAAAGTCATGAACAGCAAAAGTCAGATGAGACCTTGTGTCACATTTTATGTAAGTCTTCTTTACCAATTGTGCCACTGCAAAGACCTTGCCTACCAAATAGCAAGTTGCCAAAAAGAAATGTTTTCTGATGGAATTATTGATAGAAATCATGATTTTTATGACATAAATAGGTAAAATGCACCTGTGCTCAGTCACTGAGTTAGGTCCAACTCTTTGCGACGCCATGGACTATAGCCCACAAGGCTCCCTTATCTATGGAATTTTCCAGGCAAGAGTACTGGGTGGGTTGCCATATCCTAACTCCAGGGGATCTTCCCAACCCAGGGATCAAACCCATATCTCCTGCATTGACAAGTGGAGTCTTCACCACTGAGCCACCTGGGAAGCCCCAAAATAGGTAAAATAATATGCAGCAAATCTTACCTAAATATTAGAATGTCAAGCCTCAATAGAAACAAAACAATTCTACCTCAAAACATTCTGACTGATTTGAAACTGTGTATATATTTGTTCACACTGGTAACTGTCTGGTGAAAAAAATGAAAGTTTTGGCTATCTGAATGTCATATTTTATCCTTTATTCTAGTAGGATAAAACTATTTTTTAAAATAAATGTATTAGTTGGGAAACTACTCAATAATAATTATGATGGTGATAACCACTTACCTGTCAGATCCTTCTTGATGTTAATTATTTCATAAAATTTTCACAGCTTCAGAGTTAGGTGCTCATGCCCTTATTTTGGAGAAGGAAGTGGCAACCCACTCCAGTATTCTTGCCTGGAGAATCCCGTAGACAGAGGAGCCTGGTAGGCTGCTGTCCATGGGGTCACATAGAGTCGGACAGGACTGAAGCGACTTAGCATGCATGCATGCATTGGAGAAGGAAATGTCAACCCACTCCAGTGTTCTTGCCTGGAGAATCCCAGGGACAGAGGGGCCTTGTGGGGGCGCCATCATGGGGTCGCGCAGAGTTGGACACAACTGAAGCGACTTAGCAGCAGCAGCAGCATTTATTTTACACAGGAGAAAATTAGGACTTAGAAAACAGAAATAACGTGTGCCAAGTTGTGGAGACTGAACTGGGACCCAGGTCTTCCTGATTGTAGACACCAAGATCTGAACCGCTAAGCCCAATCAATTCTGTGCTTTTTATAGAAGTAGTGTACCATTGAAATAGGTTACAGTTATATGAAATTCAGCATTCTCTCTTCCAAAAGAATAAACATTTCTGAACTTCACTAACTGTATAATAGAATTCCAATATTGGAAGAGAAAATTAGAGTCGACAATCCCTCTGGCTGGGAGACTAGTAAATATTTGATATAAATTGACAATCTTGGTGCTTGTGTTTGAGACAGTGTGTATTATGTCACTACCTATGGCATGAAAGACCAGCCATAACTATTTCTAGTAAGTTGTTTGCAGCAAGATCTTTTAGAATCTAAATACATTATAATACAGACTTTTCTACTAATAGCACGATGTTTCCCTCCATATGTCCTTCCTATAGTTGTCTAATGAGCTTCTACCTACGAAAAATGACTAAGGAATCTGTCTGAGGGATAATTCCAGCAACTGTGGCATATGGAGACATTGTTTTCAAGTCCCTTTGCTATGATTTCTAAGCAGCGTGATTACCTGGTGGTAGAGGCCGGAACAATTGTCCTTCCTCACTTGTAAGCTCCAGCGTTCTCTGCTGCAAATCTCAGGCTATCCTGACAGGTTTTGTGTTAACAGGAAACAAGGAAAAACTTTCTATCAGAATTTGAGTACATACATTTTTTGTCCATTCCACAGTGAATATTTTTCTGCCACCAAGATCGATTCCATGGCTCTATGAAAGAAATTGTTGGGAGTTTCGCATTTGGTGCATTTAGCTCTATGTCACTTATGAAACCCTCTTGTATTTCTGAGCAGTTATGTTCCTCTAAATACTGGTGAAGATTTGCCAGACTGACAAGTTTTATTTCAGTAAAGATATTTCTCCCTCTATAGCTCTGCTTTTCCCCAATTCAGATGGAGAAGACACACCTTTGAGATAAGATGGTAGAGAGCTGTGATGTAGTGAAGAGTGACTCTCCACCTTCCTTGTCCTTCAAGTTCCTTAAAGACTGTGATTGTGCCACTTATTCCTCCCATGTTCCAGTTACACAGACATATTCACTCTATTTACTCACAAATTAATGAACAATAAAGGCACAACAAAGGACAGAAATGGTATGGACCTTACAGAAGCAGAAGATATTAAGAAGAGGTGGCAACAATACACAGAACTATACAAAAAAGATCTCCAAGACCCAGGTAACCATGATGGTGTGATCACTCACCTAGAGCCAGACATCCTGGAATGCGAAGTCAAGTAGGAAGCATCACTATGAACAAAGCTAGTGGAGGTGATGGCATTCCAGTTGAGCTACTTTAAATTATAAAAGATGATGCTGCGACAGTGCTGCAGTCAATATGCCAGCAAATTTAGAAAACTCAGCAGTGGCCACGGGACTGGAAAAGGTCAGTTTTCATTCCAATCCCAATTAAAGGCAATGCCAAAGAATGCTCAAACTACTGCACAATTGCACTCATCTCACATGCTACAAAAGTAATGCTCAAAATTCTCCAAGCCTGGCTTCAACAGTATGTGAACTGTGAACTTCCAGATGTTCAAGCTGGATTTAAAAAAGGCAGAGGAACCAAAGATCAAATTGACAACATCTGCTGGATCATTGAAAAAGCAAGAGAGCTCCAGAAAAACATCTACTTCTGCATTGTTGACTACACCAAAACCTTTGACTGTGTGGATCATCACAAACTGTGGAAAATTCTTCAAAAGATGGGAATACCAGACCACCTGACCTGCCTCCTGAGAAATCTGTATGCAGGTCAACAAACAACAGTTAGAATGGACATGGAAAACAGACTGGATCCGAATTGGGAAAGGAGTACATCAAGGCTGTATATTTAACTTATATACAGAATACATCATGAGAAATGCTGGGTCGGGCGAAGCACTAGCTGGAATCAAGATTGCTAGGAGAAATATCAATAACCTCAGATACTCAGAGGACACCAACCTTAGGGCTGAAAGTGAAGAAGAACTAAAGAGCCTCTTGATGAAAGTGAAAGAGGAGAGTGAAAAAGTTGGCTTAATCCTCAACATTGAGAAAACTAAGATCATGGCATCTGGTCCCATCACTTCATGGCAAATGGATGGGGAAGCAATGGAAACAGTGAGAGACTTTATTTTTCTGGGCTCCAAAATCACTGCAGATGGTGACTACAGCCACGAAATTAAAAGATGCTTGCTCCTTGGAAGAAAAGCTATGGCCGTATTAAAAAGCGGAGACATTACTTTGCCAACAAAGGTCCGTCTAGTCAAAGCTATGTCCAGTAGTCATGTATGGATGTGAGAGCTGGATTATAAAGAAGGCTGAGTGCCGAAGGATTGATGCTTTTGAACTGTGGTGTTGGAGAAGACTCTTGAGAGTCCCTTGGACTGCAAGGAGATCCAACGAGTCCATCTTAAAGGGAATCAGTCTTGAATATTCATTGGAAGGACTGATGCTGAAGCTGAAACTCCAATGCTTTGGTGCCTGATGTGAAGAACTGACTCATTGGAAAAGACCCTGATGCTGGGAAAGATTGAAGGTGGGAAGAGAAGGGAACAACAGAGGATGAGATGTTTGGATAGCATTACCATCTCAATGCACATGAGTTTGAGGAGGTTCTGGAAGTTGGTGATGGACAGGGAAGCCTAGCATGCTGCAGCCCATGGGGTCACAAAGAGTCGGACACCACTGAGTGAGTTGAACTGACTGAAATTAATGAACACGTTCCTGGTTTGAACAGCTCAGCACTGCCTTTCCCCACAATTCTGTGTGTTCAGTGCTGCCTACCAGTGGAGATCCTTGCTTTACTGATTATATCCCACTCCCCAGCGTGGTCTTTTTATGTTAACAGAATTGACAGTCTTCACTCAGACATACAATGTGATTCAACTATTCAAGCAAGCGGGTAGTCCAGCTTTTCTTTCCTCCCTACCTTTTTCTTCTTTTATTTCATTATTTAAATAAACAGAAATGTGTCTGCTGCTTGCTGGACACTCTTTTAAGATCGGGGGAAATAATTCTTAAGAAAATAACAAGATCATACCTTCATGGGTTTACATTTGTGTCAAATTAGGGAGGGAGATAGGCAATATGTGAGTAAATTAGATAATACCATATTTGACAAAAGCTTTAATTAAAATGAAATAAAGTTAATTGGTGGTGAAGGGACAGAGTAAAGCATTGCATACTTTGATAGGGTACTTGGAAAGGCATCTCTTAGGGGAAAACATTTGAAAAAATATGTGAATGACAATTAGGAAGCTAACTCCCGGGGTATCTGGAGGACAGACGGAACAGTCAGAGTAAGGAATATGGGGTTTATTCTGTTGTTTGAAGTGTGGTAGACCTTTGGGAGGAGATTTCAGAGGAGTGATTTATATATTTTAAATACAGGAATACCTTGGAGATATTGCTCATTTAGTTCCAGACCATCACAATGAGGCAAATATTGCAGTAAAGCAAGTCGCATGAATTTTGTGGTTTCCCAGTGCACATAAAAGTTATGCATATGATATAGACTATTAGGTGTGCAGTAGCATTATGTTTAAAATGCAATGTGCATGTGTGCTAAGTCACATCGGTTGTGTTCGACTCTTTGCCACCCCATGGACTGTAGCCATCCAGGCTCCTCTGTCCACGGGATTCTTCAGGCAGGAACACAGGAGTGGGTTGCCATGTCCTCTTCCAGGGGTTCTTCCAGACCCAGGGGTCAAACCCACGTCTCCTCTGGCTCCTACTCTGCAGGCGGATTCTTTACTGCTCAGCCACCAGGAAAGCCCCTTCAAATACAGAGTGTAAGTCTTAGTTAATGAATAGTTTATTGCTAAAAGATATCAATCATCTGAACCTTTGGAGAGTCATAATCTTTTTTTGCTGGTACTGAGTCTTGCCTTGATATTGATCGCTGCTGACTGATCAGGGTAGCCATTGCTGAAACTTAGGGAGGCTGTGGCAATTTCTCAAAATAAGACAACAGTGAAGTTTGCCCCTCAATTGACTCTTCCTTTCATGAATAATTTTCCTGTGGCTTTTGATTAGCACAATAGAACTTCTTTCAAAATTGGAATCAAGCCTCTTAAAGCCTACTGCTCCTTTGTCAACTAAATTGATATCATATTCTAAATCCTTTGTTGTCATTTCAACAACCTTCACAGCATCTTCACCCAGAGTAGATTACATCTCAAGAAAACACTCTTTGCTCATTCATTAACAGCAAATGCTTGTTTGGTTATAATGAGTTCAGTCACTTCTTCAGATTCTACTTCTAGTTCTCTTGCTATTTCTGCCACATTTGCAGTTACCTTTTCCACTGAGGAAGTCTTGAACCACTCAAAGTTATCCATGAGGGTTGGAATCAACCTTCTGTAAATTTCTGTTTGTATTGATATTATGAATCTTCCCCAAGAATCACAAATGTTTTTAATGGCACCTAGAATGGTGAAACTTTTCCAGAAGGTTTTCATTTGACTTTGCCCAGATCCATCAGAGGAATCACTATCTGTCTATTTCTTAAAGGGTAGGACTTGAAAGTCAAAATTACTCCTTGATGCACGAATTGCAGAATAGATGTGGTGGTAATAGGTGTGAAAGTAACATTAAACTCATTGTATTGAATATATCAGAACCCTAAGGTGACCAGGTTCATTGTCAATGAGCAGGAATATTTTTAAAGGAATATTTTTTTCTGAGCAATAGGTCTCAGTAGTGGGCTTAAAATGCTCAATAAACCATGTTGTAAACAGATGTGTTGTCATCCAGGCTTTGTTGTCCATTTATAGAGCACAGACAGAGTAGATTTAGCATAATTCTTAAGGGAGCACTAGGTTTTTTTGGAATGGTAAATGAGCTGTGGCTCCAACTTCAAGTCCAGCTGCCTTAGCCCCTAACAAGAGAGTCAATCTATACTTTGAAGCTTTGAAGCCAGGCCTTGACTTCTCTCAAGCTCTGAAAGTCCTAGATGGCATCTTCTTCCAACAGAAAGGTGTTTCATCTACGTTTAAAATCTGTTGTTTAGTGTAGCCACCTTCATTAATTGTATTAGTGAGATCTTTGGATAACTTGCTATAGCTTCTAAATCATCACTTGCTGCTTCACCTTGTATTTTCATGTTATGGAAATGGCTGCTTTGCCTATTTCATGAGCCAACCTCTGCTACCTTCAAACGTTTCTTCTTCAGTTTCCTCACCTCTCCCAGCCTTCATAGCAAAACATTGAAGAGAATTAATGTCTTCCTCTGGGTAAGACTTTGGCTCAAGGAAATATTGTGACTAGTTTGATCTTCTATCCAGACCACTAAAACTTTCTCTGTATCAGCATTAAGACTGTTTGACTTATCATTCATGTGTTAACCGGAGTAGCACTATTAATTTCCATCAAGAACTTTTTCTTTACATTCACTGCATGGCTAGGTATTTGATGCAAGATACCTAGCTTTAAGCCTATCTCAGCTCTTGCCATGACTTCCTCACTAAGAATAATCATTTCTAGTTTTTTTGTTTAAAGAGAAAGACATGCACCTCTTTTCACTTGAGCACTTGGAGGCCATTGTAGGGTAACTAATTAACCTAATTTCAGTATTTTTGTGTCTAAGGGAATAGGAAGGCCTGAAGACAGGAAGAGAGATGGGAGACTAATCAGTCAGTGGAGCAGTCAGAATACACACAGCTTTTATTAAGTTCTCCATATTATAAGGGTGTGGTTTATGGCACCCCAAAACAATTGCAATTGTAGCATTAAGGTCACAGGTGACCGTAACAAATTTAGTAATAATTTAAAAGTTTAAAATATTGTGAGAATTTACCAGATGTGACATGACAAACACTAAATGAGCAAATGCTTTTAAAATAAAAAGCAAAAGTGCAAATAGACTTGCTAGACTCAGGATTGCTGCAAATGTTCAATTTGCAAAAACCGTAGTATCTGCAAAATGAAAAAAACAAGGCATACTGGTACATTTGATGCATTTTTTATTGAAAAAATTACAGGTTCACATACAGTTATGAGAAATGGTGAAGGACAGACATGTTGTACCTCTTATGTAGTTTTTCCGATGCTGCTGCTGCTAAGTCGCTTCAGTCATGTCCGATGCTAACATCTTGCAAAACTATAACATTACAGAAAGAATACTAACATCCATTCAATGTATCCCACTTTTACTTGCTATTGTTTTTCACTTTAGCCATATTAATATATATAGACTTATATCTCATTGTAGTTTTAATTTCTGTAGTAGCTAATTATTTTGAACATGTTTCCATGCACTTATTTGTCATCTTCATATCATCCCCAATGAAATATTCATGTCTTTCACCATTTTCTACTGGTAGCCTTTTTTCCTTTTATATATATATATTATACATATAATATATATATTACATATATTTCCTTTTATATATATATATAATTAGAGGATAATTATGTTACAATATTGTGATCATTTTTGCCACATACCAACATGAATCAGCTTTAGGTAGACATATGTATATGTCCCATCCCTCCTGAACCCCCTTCCAACCTCCCTCCCCACCCCACCCCTCCATGTTGTCAAAGTCAGGACAGAGCACTGACTCTGGCCTCCCTGTGTCATACATCAAATTCCCACTGGCTTCCTATTTTACATACGGTAATGTATATGTTTCAATGTTATTCTGTTGTATCATCCCACCCTCTCCTTCCCCCACTGGGTCCAAAATGACTGTGTCTCCTTAGCTGCCCTGAAAGTAGGTTGTCAGTACTATATTTCTAGATTCCATATATATACATTAATATGCAATATTTGTCTTCTTTTTTCTCACTTCACTCTGTAGGTTCATCTACTTCATTAGAACTGACTCAAATATGTTCTTTTTTAGAGATGAGCAATATTCCATTGTGTGTATGTACCACAACTTCCTTATCCATTCATCTGTTGATGGACATCTAGATTGCTTCCATGTGCTATAGCTATTGTAAATAGTGCTGCAGTGAACACTGGAGTACACGTGTCTCTTTCAATTCTGGTTTCTCTGGGGTGTATGCCCCACAGTGGGATCACTGGGTCACATGGTGGCTTTATTCCTAGCTTTTTATGTTATCTCCATACTGTTCTCCAGAGTGGCTGTATTAGTTTGCATTCCCACCAGCAGCGTAAGATGGTTCTCTTTTCTTCACACCCTCTCCAGCATTTATTGTTTGTAGACTTTTGATGATAGCCATTTTGAGCAGTGTGAGATATCATGTTGTAGTTTTGATTTGCATTTCTCTAATAATGAGTGATGTTGAGCATATGTTCATGTGTTTATTAGCTATCTGTATGTCTTCTTTGTAGAAATGTTTGTTTAGGTCTTCTGCCCACTTTTTGATTGGGCTGTTTGGTTTCTGATATAGAGCTGCATGAGATGCTTGTATATTTTAGAGATTAATTCTGTGTCAGTTGTTTCATTTACTATTATTTTCTCCCATTCTGAGGGTTGTCTTTTCACTTTGTTTATAGTTTCTTTCATTGTGAATTCAAAAAAAGAAAGAAAGAAAGAAACAACTTTTAAGCTTAATTAGGTCCCATTTGTTTATTTTTGTTTTTATTTGTGTTACTGTAGGAAGTGGGTCATAAGAAAATCTTGTCGTGATTTATGATCAGAGAGTGTTATGCTATGTTTTTCTCTAAGAGTTTTTATAGTATCTGGTCTTACATTTAGGTCTTTAATCCATTTTGAGTTTACTTTTGTGTATGGTGTTAGGAGGTATTCTAATTTCATTCTTCCACATGTAGCAGACCAGTTTTCCAAGCATCACTTGTTGAAGAGACTGTCTTTTCTCCATGGTATAATTTTGCTCCTTTGTCAAAGATAAGGTGCCCATAGGTGCATGGCTTTATCTCCAGGCTTTCTGTCTTCCTCCATTGGTCTATATTTCTGTTTTCATGCCAGTACCATACTGTCTTGATGACTGTAGCTTTGTAGTATAGTCTGAAGTCAGGTAGGTTGATTCCTCCAGTTCCATTCTTCTTTCTCAAGATTACTTTGGCTCTTCAGGGCCTATTGTATTTCCATATATGTTGTGAAATTATTTGTTCTAGTTCTGTGAAAAATACCATTGGTAGTTTGGGTGGTATTGCATTGAATCTATAGATTGCTTTGGATGGTATAGTTCTTCACTACATCGATTCTTCCAATCCAAGAACATGGTATATCTCTCCATTTGTTTGGGTCATTTTTTATTTCTTTCATCAGTGTCTTAAAGTTTTCTGCAAATAAGTCTTTGTCTCTTTAGATAAATTTATTCCCAAGTATTTTATTCTTTTTGTTGCAATGGTGAATGGGATTGTTTCCTTAACTTCTCTTTCTGATTTTTCATTTTACTGTATAGGAATGCAAGAGATTTCTGTGAATTAATTTTATATCCTGTGACTTTACTATATTCATTGACTAGCTCTAGTACGTTTTGGTGACATCTTTTGGATTTTCTGTGAAAATCATGTCATCTGCAAACAGTGAGAGTTTTACTTCTTTCCCAATCTGGATTCCTTTTATTTCTTTTTCTTCTCTGATTGTTGTGGCTAGAACTTCCAAAACTATATTGAAGAATAGTGGTGAGAGTGGGCACTCTTGCTCCTGAATTTAGAGGAAATACTTGCAATTTTTCAACATTGAGGATAATGTTTTCTGTGGGTTTGTCATATATGGCCTTTACTATATTGAGGTATGTTCCTTTTAAGGGCTTCCCTAGTGGCTCAGATAGTAAAGAATCTGCCTGCAGTGCAGGAGACCCAAGTTTGATCCCTGGGTCAGGAAGATCCTCTCTAGAAGGAAATGGCAACCCACTCCAGTATTCTTGCCTGGAGAATCCCATGGACAGAGGAGCCTGACAGGCTACAGTTCATGGGCTCACAAAGAGTCGGACATGACTGAGTGACTAACACTTTCACTTTCATATTCCTTCTAGGGGCTTCCAAGGTAGCGCTACTGGTAGAGAACCCACCTGCCAATGCAAAAGATGCAAGCTACACAGGTTCAATCCCTGGGTCTGGAAGATTCCCCTGGAGTAGGAAATGAGTATCCACTTCAATATTCTTCCCTGGAGAATTCCATGGACAGAGGAGTCTACAGTCCACGGGGCCACAAAGAGTTGGGCATGACTGACTAACACTACTTATATTCCTTCTATGCCTACTTTCTGGAGAGCTTTTATCATAAATGGGTATTGAATTTTGTCAAAGTCTTTCTCTGCATCTATTGATATAATCATTTGGTTTTTATCTTTCAATTTGTTAATTTGGTATATAATTTGTTATATAATTTGGTATAATTTGTTACCAAATTAACAAATTAACCAATCACATTGATTAATTTGCTTGTACTGAAGAATCCTTGCATCCCTGGGATAAAGCCCATTTGGTCATGATGTATGATCTTTTTAATGTGTTGTTGGATTCTATTTGTTAGAATTGTGTTGAGGATTTTTGCATCTATGCTCATAAGTGATATTAGCCTGTATTTTTTTTTTTTTTTTTTTTTGGTGGCATCTTTGTCTAGTTCAGGTATCAGTGATTGTGGCCTTGTAGAATAAGATTGAGAGCATTCTTTCCTCATCAATTTTCTGAAAAAGTTTGAGCAGAGAATATGTTAGTTTTACTTGAAACTTTTAGTAGAATTTGCTGGCGAAGCCATCTGGCCCTGGGCTTTTGTTTATTGAAAGAATTCTTATTACAGTTTTGATTTCTGTGCTTGTAATTGGTCTGTTCATATTTTCTATTTCTTCCTGGTTCAGTTTTAGAAGGTTATACCTTTCTAAGAATTTATCCATTTCTTCCAAGTTGTCCATTTTATTGGCATAGAGTTGCTCATAGTATTCTCTTATGATCCTTTATATTCCTGTGTAATCTATTGTAACTTCACCTTCTTCATTTCTAATTTTATTGATTTGAGTCTTCTCCCTTTCTGCTTGATGCAGTCCATGGGGTAGCAAAGAGTCAGACATGACTGAGCGAATGAACTGAACTGAACTGATTTCTCCCACCCCTAGCAATGACCAATCTGCTGTCTGTTTCTGAGTTTGGTTGATTGTAGATTCTACATATAAGTGAGATCATACGGTACACTATGTCTGACATTTCACTTAGCATAAGGCCTTCAAGGTCTATATATCTTGTCATGAGTGACAGAATTTCCTCCTAAATAATGAATTATATTCCATTATATGTATGTACACAGATGATAGCTTATGGTGAACAGGGTCAGACTTGTGATTTCCAAAGGAAGATAATTTAGCTTTGGGACCAGGGACAAGGCTTAATCACTCAGAGCTTTTGTGTAGCAAGATACATTCAGTTCAGTTCAGTCACTCAATGGTGTCTGACGCGTTGTGACCCTACAGACTGCAGCAAGCCAGGCTTCCCTGTCTATCACCAATTCCCAGAGCTTACTCAAAATCTTGTCCATTGAGTTGGTGATTCCATCCAACCATTTCATCCTCTGTCGCCTCCTTCTCCTCCCACCTTCAATCTTTCCCAGCATCAGGGTTTTTTCAGAGTCAGTTCTTTGTATCAGGTGGCCAAAGTTTTGGAGCTTCAGCTTTAGCATCAGTCCTTCCAATGAATATCCAGGACTGATTTCCTTTAGGATTGACTGGTTTGATTTCCTTTCGGTCTAACAGACTCTCAAGAGTCTTCTCCAACACCACAGATCAAAAGCATCAAATCTTTGGCACTCAGCTTTCTTTATAGTCCAACTCTCACATCCATACATGACTACTGGAAAAGCCATAGCCTTGACTAGACAGATCTTTGTTTCAAAGTAATCACTTTGCTTTTTAATATGCTGTCTAGGTTGGTCATAGCTTTTCTTCCAAGGAGCAAGCATCTTTTAATTTCATGGCTGCAGTCACCATCTACAGTGATTTTGGAGCACAAAAATAAAGTCTCTCCCTGTTTCCATTGTTTCCCCATCTTTGTGCCATGAAGGGATGGGACCAGATGCCATGATCTTAGTTTTCTGAATGTTGAGTTTTAAGCCAACTTTTTCACTCTCCTCTTTCACTTTCATCAAGAAGCTCTTTAGTTCTTGTTCACTTTCCGCCATAAGGGTGGTGCCATCTGCATATCTGAGGTGATTGATATTTCTCCTGGCAATCTTGATTCCAACTTGTATTTCATCCAGCGCAGCATTTGGCATGATGTACTCTGCATATAAGTTAAATAAGCAGGGTGACAATGTACAATGTTGATGTACTCCTTTCCCTATTTGGAACCAGTGTATTGTTCCATGTCCAGTTCTGACTGTTCCTTGTTGACCTTCAAACAGATTTCTCAGGAGGCAGGTCAGGTGGTCTGGTATTCCCATCTTTTTCATAATTTCCCACAGTTTATTGTGATCCACACAGTTAAAGGCTTTGGCGTAGTCAAAAAAGCAGATGTTTTTCTGGAACTCTCTTCCTTTTTCAATGATCCAGCAGATGTTGGCAATTTGATTTCTGGCTCCTCTACCTTTTCTGAATCCAGGTTGAACATTTGTAATCTCATAGTTCACATATGGTTGAAGCATGACTTGGAGAATTACTCAAGCATTACTTTGCTAGCGTGTGAGATGAGTGCATCTGTGTCATAGTTTGAACATTCTTTGGCGTTGCCTTTCATTGGAATTGGAATGAAAACTGACTTTTTCCAGTACTGTGGCCACTGATGGGTTTTCCAAATTTGCTGGCATATTGAGTGCAGCACTTTCACAGCATCATCTTTTAGGATTTGAAATAGCTCAACTGGAATTCCATCACCTCCAATAGCTTTGTTCGTAGTGATGCTTCCTGAGGCCCACTTGGTTTCACATTCCAGGATGTCTGGTCTAGGTGACTGATCACACCATGGTGGTTACTGAGTCATAAAGATCTTTTTTGTATAGTTATTCTGTGTATTCTTGCCACCTCTTCTTAATATCTTCTGCTTCTGTCAGGTCCATAACATTTCCGTCCTTTATAATATCCATCTGTGCATGAAATGTTCCCTTAGTATCTCTGTTTTCTTGAAGAGATATCTACTCTTTCCCATTCTATTGTTTTCCTCTATTTCTTTGCACTGATCACTGAGAAAGGCTTTCTTATCTCTCCTTGCTATTCTTTGGAACTCTGCATTCAAATGGGTATATCTTTCCTTTTCTCCTTTGCCTTTAGCTTCTCTTCTTTTCTCAGCTATTTGTAAGGCCTTCTCAGACCGCCATTGTGCCTTTTTGCATGTTTTTCTTGGGAATGGTCTTGATCACCACTTCTTATACAATGTCACAAATCTCTGTCCATAGTTCTTCAGGCACTCTGTCTATCAGATCTAATCCCTTGAATCTATTTGTCACTTCTATTGTATAATCATAAGGGATATGATTTAGGTCATACATGAATGATCTAGTGGTTTTCTCTACTTTCTTCAATTTAAGTCTGAATTTGGCAATAAGGAGTTCATGATCTGAGCCACAATCAGCTCCCCATCTTGTTTTTGCTGACTGTATAGAGTTTCTCCATCTTTGGCTGCAAATAATATAATCAATCTGATTTAGGATTGACCATCTGGTGATGTCCTTGTGTAGAGTCTTCACTTGTGTTGGAAAAGGGTGTTTGCTGTGACCAGTGCATTCTCTTGGCAAAACTCTGTTAGCCTGTGACCTGCTTCATTCTGTACTCCAAGGCCCAACTTGCCTGTTACTCCAGGTATCTCTTGACTTCCTACTTTTGCATTCCAGTCCCCTATAATGAAAAGGACATCTTTTGGGGGTGTTAGTTCTAGAAGGTCTTGTAGGTCTTCACAGAACCATTCAACTTCAGCTTCTTCAGCATTACTGGTCAGGGCATAGACTTGGATTACTGTGATATTGAATGGTTTCCTTGGAAATGATCAGAGATCATTCTGTTGGTTTTGAGATTGCATCCAAATACTGCATTTCGGGGCTTCCCTGGTGGCTCAGACGGTAAAGCATCTGCCTACAATGCGGGAGACGTGGGTTTGATCCCTGGGTCAGGAAGATCCTCTGGAGAAGGACATGGCAATCCACTCCAGTACTCTTGCCTGGAAAATCTGATGGATGGAGGGGAATGGTAGGCTACAGTCCATGGGGCCACAAAGAATTGAACAGGACTGAGCGACTTCACTTTCATTGCATTTTGGACTCTTTTGTTGACTATGATGGCTACTCCACTTCTTCTAAGAGATTCTTGTCCACAGTAGTAGATACAATGGTCATCTGAGTTAAATTCACCCATTCCATCCATTTTAGTTCGCTGAATCCCAAAATGTCAATGTTCACTCTTGCCATCTCCTGTTTGATCACTTCCAATTTGTCTTGACTCATGGACCAAACATTCCAGGTTCCTATGCAATACTGCTCTTTACAGCATCAGACTTTACTTCCATCACCAGTCACATCCACAGCTGGGTGCTGTTTTTGCTTTGGCTCTGTCTCTTCATTCTTTCTGAAGTTATTTCTCCACTGATCTCCAATAGCATATTGGGTTCCTATCGACCTGGGGAGTTCATCTTTCAGTGTCCCATCTTTTTGCCTTTTCATACTGTTCATGATGTTCTCAAGGCAAGAATACTGAAGTGGTTTGCCATTCCCTTCTCCAGTGGACCACGTTTTGTCAGAACACTCCACCATGCCCCATCCATCTTGGGTGTTCCTCCATGGTATGGGGCTCATGGTTTCGTTGAGTTAGACAAGGCTGTGGTCCATGTAATCAGTTTGGTTAGTCTTCTGTGATTGTGGCTTTCTTTCTGTCTGCCCTCTGATGGATAAGGATAAGAGGCTTATGGAAGCTTCCTGATGGGAGAGACTGACTGAGGGGGAAACTGGGTCTTGTTCTGATGGGCGGGCCTATGCTCAGTATCTTTAATCCAATTTTAAAGTTTTTTAATTTAAATAAAATTTAAATTTAAATAATTTTAAAATATTCAAAATTTTAATTTTATATTAAATTAAATATTTAAATAAATTTTTAAATTTAAATTTAAATAAATTTTAAAAATCTTTAATCCAATTTTAAAAAGATACATTATTGTTATATAATTATTAGTACAGAATTTAAAGTAAAACATAGCCTTGAGCAAGATGAGTTGTTTTGTTGTGTAATCATTAACTCTGGACTTAAAGAAAGAATGTCTTATGTGACTTTTCTCCTCCTTGAGGGCCCCAGACTCCTTATCAGCCTAAGAATTAACTCTCTCACATACATATATACACACATACACACATACATGTTTTCCTTATAAATTTATCTGTTGATAGGCTATTATGTAGAATGCAGTGTTGAGCAAAGGGGTTCAGAAAACCTCTTCAAGATAGTGGTTTTGTTTCTTTTAACTAATAACCTAGAAGTAGAATTGCTGGAGCATATGGTAGTTCTATTTTTAGTTTTTGAGGAACCTTCATACTGTTTTCCATAGTGGCTGCACCAATTTACATTCCTATAAACAATTCACAAATGTTCCCTTTCCAGCACTTACCTTTTGTCTTTTTGATGATAGCCTTCCTAACAAGGGTGGGAATAAGTTTTCGGTTTGCATTTCCCTATGATTAGTAATGTTCAGCACCTTTTCAACAGCCAGCACCTGTTGGCCATTTTTATGTATTCTTTGGGAAAGTATTTATTCACTTCCTCTGTCCATTATTAATCAGATTTTTTTTTTTTTTTTGCTATTGAGTTGAATGAGATTTTGTATATTTTGTAAATTAACCCTTTTACAGATACATGATGAGCAAAAGTTTTTCTTCTATTCTGTAAATTGCCTTTTCATTTTCTTGTTTCTTTTGCTGTGCAGAGGCTTTTCAATTGGATATAGTCCCACTTGTTGAGTTTTGCTTTGTTGCCTTTACTTTTGGTGTGATATATAAAGACTCATTGCCAGGATGAATTTTATGATGCTTGGCCCCTGTCTTCTTCTAGGGGTTTTATGCTTTCAGATTTTACACTCAAGCTTTTAATTCATTGTGAGTTGGCTTTTGTGTGTGGTGTAAGGTACGAATCCAGCTCTGTTCCTCTCCATGTTGCTGTGTTACACCATTTATTGGAGGCTGGGCTCCCCAGGTGGCCCTAGTGGGAAAGAACTTGCCTGCCAGGGCAAAAGACATAATGAGACAAGGGTTCATTAAGGGGTGGGGAGATCCCCTGGGGGGAGGGCATGGCAACCCCCTCCAGTATTCTTGCTTGCAGAATCCCACAGACAGAGGCTTGGTGGGCTTCAGTCCTTAGGGTCACAAAAAGTCAGATATGACTGAAGTACCTTAGCAAGCAAGCAATTGAAAAAACTATCCTTTCCCTATTATATTCTTGGCTTAGCAATTAATTGACCATATATGCATGGGTTTACTTCTGGGCATTGTATTCTGTGCCATTGATTTATGTGCCTGGTTTGTTTTGTTTTGTTTTGTTTTTTGTTTTTTTATGCCAATGCTGTACTATTTTGGATACTGTAGCTTTGTAATATGGTTTGAATTCAAAGCGTGTAATGCCTCCATCTTTGTTCTTCTTTCTCAAGTTTGCTATGGCTATTTAGGGATTTTTGTGGTTCTAAACAAATTTTAAGAATGTTTACTGTATTTTTGTGGAACATGACATTCCAATTTTTATAAAGACTGCATTGAATCAGTCAATTGCTTTAAGTAGTGTGGACTATTAACAGTATTAATTTTTTCCAGTCTATGTGCATGAAATATCTTTTATTTATGATGTCTTCAATTTCTTCCATCAGTGTCTTACAGTTTTTAATGTATAGGTCTTGCACCTCCATAGTTAAATTTATTATGAGCATTTTATTCTTGTTGCCATTGTAAATATGAATTTTTAATTTACCTCTGATAGTTTATTATTAGTATATAGAAACATAACTGATTTTTGTATCTTGATTTTGTGTGCAAATTTAGTGTAATTTGTTTATTACTTTTAACAAATTTTGTTGGACTCTCAAGGTTTTCCTACATGTTATATCATGTCATCTGAAATAAAGACAGTTTTATTTCATTTCTGATTTGGATGCATTTTATCTATTTTTCTTGCCTGATTGCTCTAGCTCTTACTTCCAGTACTGCGGTGAACAAAAGTGATGAGTGGATTCCTGATCTTGTTCTTGATCTTTGAGGAAAAGCATGTAGCTTTTAAACATAGAGTCTGTGTTCTCGTATATAACCTCTATTATGTTGTGGTACATTCCCTCTGTGCCAAGTTTCTGAGAGCTTTTATCATGAATGTATTTTGAATGTTGTCAACTGCTTTTTCTGCCTCTATGGTTTGTAACAACCATGTAATTTTCCCCCTACATTTTGTTAATGATGATGTAGTGTATTTTTGTGGTATCCTCTCTGTCTTGAAGGAGTAGCCACCTGTAGGAAATGAAAATTATAGTTTAGCTTGTCCTCACTCTTGTCTTTCAAACTTTTATGATTGTTCAGCTTTCTCTGTTCATAGTGATTCCCAATATTAGACATCGTTCAAGACCTGTCAGTGTCTCAAAGAGGAGAATCTCAGTCAACACCTAGATGCAGACTTATTAGAAACTGAATCCTCAAGTAACAGCTTTTAAAATATGTAAATATACCTCTTTTAGGGGAGATCAGGAGATGGGTATTTTTGCCTTCTCCCTCTGGTCAAACCTTAGGTGAATAGAGCATTAAGAAATGTTTTTTTTGTTTGCTGCCATACTCGGACCAATGAATACAATTCCTGTTGGTCCTCAGAGCCAGGCTTATCAAAGGAAGTGACCTCTGAACAGAAGGCACATAAGCTTGGATATCAGACATATGCACAATCTGTTTTTGGGAGATACTAGCATACCGGAGTGAGACAGAGGGAGATATGACTGCTAGTCTCTCCATTATCTGGACAGTAGTGCAGTCAACTACTGGATGTGTGTTAAATTAGAAGCCTGGTCCTCTGATGTCAGCTTTTATAATAAATCAACAGGTCTCTTTAGTGGGAAGACTGGATGTTTAGATCTAGTGCCTCTGCAGTGGGCTTTGCTGGGGGAGGATACCAGTGGAGAGTCCATGTGCGCCCATTAAGAACTCTTTCTTAGTTCACAATAGCCTTATGGGTTTCATGGACAGAAGCCCCGTTGTCTTTCAGAGGTAGATGTTTTAGGGAGCTCTCTCCCAGGTATAAATTTGAAAAGTTGGGGCATAAGATATGGGGTCTAAACCTTTCTCTTCTCAGGGAAGCGTTGTGAATTCCTTCCCATTATGTGCAGATGCTCATGTGTCCCAATTATATGTTGTCAAGAATGGGGTATGACAAAATTGCTCTTCATCCTCTCCTACCCATTTTTTCTCTTTTGTCAAATGTATGTGAGCCACTCACTCAGCTCATTTCTGAATTTCATTCAGAGGAAAGAATGTTCCATTTGTAGCTGTAGATTTAGTGTGTCCATGGAGGAGGTAAGTTGAGGAGCTTCCTGTATCATCATGAAATTAAACTCTTACTGTTGAGTTTTGGAAGTTGTTTATATACTCTAGACACTAGTTATTTATTGAATATGTGGTTTGAAAATATTTTCTCCAAGTCTGTCATCTGCCTTTTCAATCTTTTCACATGATATTTCACAAAACAGGTTTTTAAATTTTGATGAGATACAAGCTATTAATTAATACTTATGGATCATATGGGCTTCCCAAGTGGCTCAGATGGTAAAGTGTTTGCCTGCAGTGCGGGAGACGCGGGTTCGATCCCTGGGTCGGGAAGATTACCTGGAGAAGGAAATGGCAACCCACTCCAGTACTCTTGCCTGGAAAATTCCATGGATGGAGGAGTCTGGTAGGCTACAGTCCATGGGGTCGCAGAGTTGGACATGACTGAGCAACTTCACTTCACTTTGCTTCAGGGATCATATATTCAGTATCAAGTCTAAGAACTTTTTGCCTAACTGTAGATCCCAAATATTTTCCTCCATGTTTTTTTTTACTAAAAGCTTTATAGTTTTGCATTTCACATTTAAGCCCACAGTCTCTTTGGAGTTAATGTTTGTATAAGGTGTGAAGTTTAGGTTAAGATTTTTGGGGTTTTGATTTTGTTGATCAGTTTTATTGTTTGCCTGTTGAGTGTACAATTGTCCCCACACAATTTGTTGAAGATAATTTTATACTTTGGAAAGCTTATTTTGGCTATTGTATGGAGAATGGATTATGGTAAGGGGAGGTAGCTCAGCTGGTAAAGTACCACCTGCAATGCAGGAGACCACGGTTCAGTTCCTGGGAATGGGATCGAACTGGCGAAGGGATAGGCTCCCCACTCCAGCATTCTTGGGCTTCCCTGGTGGCTTAGATGGTAAAGAATCTGCCTACAATGCAGGAGACCTGGGTTTGATCCCTGGGTAGGCATGATCTGCTGGAGAAGGAAATGGCAACCCATTCCAGTATTCTTGCCTGGAGAATCGCCATGAACAGAGGAGCCTGGCAGGTTACTCTCCATGGGGTCACAAAGAGTCAGACACAACTGAATGACTAAGCACAGCACATCACAGCTCAGAGAACAGACAGAGAAATGGGGGAAGAGGAGCGAATAGGAACAAGGTGACCAGTTAATTTTTTTTTTTCATTTGTCTAGGTAAGAGATGATGGTGAATTGTAACACATGATAGCAGAGGAGATAAAACAAAATATTCAATAGATTTAGAGTGTTTGTAGATGTGGAGTAAATAGCATTTGCTGATGGTATTAGTTGTAGCAGTGAAAAAAAGAAATTAGAGATGAATAAGTTTTAATGTGAGAATCTGAGTGTATTGTAACTATATTTATGAAATTAAGGGAGACTGAGAAAGAAGAGCTGAAGGTTAAGACAGAGGAATCAAAACTTCTGTTCTGTCCATATTCTGTTTGAACACTAATTAGACATCTGAGCGAAGATATCAAGTAGATTGTTGGAGTAAGGATCTTAGCATTCAAGGGCAAGATTAGGGCTGAGGATACTAATTTGAGGAGTTATTAGCATGAATAATATTTTTAGGGAGGAAATCTAAATAGAAAAGATCAAATCTTTCATTGTTGTCTTAGATTAAGAAATTAAATCTCCCGAAAGATCACATGTGTAGATTTTCTAAAAGTGATGAAATTGTGTTAACTACTAAACTAACCCAGTAAAATTCTATGTAATTATTTATACTTGACATGCATCTTTGATCAAATATTTTAATATATTTTATTGTAAGAAATTACTAACTACCTAAATTAAATTATATATCTTAGTAGTCTTTTGTATGTGTTATTGCACCTAAAAATTAGAATCTGGTAAAATAAAAGGCTTAAGCATTTATACAGCTTAAGCTGTATAATCATTTATCTTTCAAGAATAGCTTCAATGAAACTAAAAAAAAATTACTGAAATATATTACGTTGGCTAAACATGATGTATTTCTAACCTCAGAAACTATGATAATAAGTGAAGACAACCCTCATAATTCCAATCAATCCTCACATTTTATGTGTTTCAAAGGACCCTGAGTGACTGGGATTAGTGTTCTAGATACAATGAAAAGATTCAAGTCTGCTTTGGAGTTGTATGACAGCTTTTTTTAATGAATCCTTAGTCATGGATATTGATGAATCCCTATAGGCTGAAAGAAAAGTTGATTCAAGAAATGTGCATATTCGTTGAAAATGGGGTAGAGGAATTTACCTGAAGCTATTGATATGGCTCTACAGAGAGCTCTGTAATGAACTCCAAGTACTTATATAAAAAAAGATATGTGCAAAAGATAAGAACACATTAACTACAGACTGTGTATAATACAGATTGATATGAATATTAATTAGAAATCAATAACTGAGACATCTGGAAAATTCTTGTAAAACTAACTCTTTAATTTCCTCTCAATAGAAAAGTCAGAACACCTTTTTTTGGCTAGATGCTTGTATGTTAATTGGTGATTGAGAGAGAATTTCAAAATATAATGGAGAGTATAAGTATTTTGGCATTTGGGAAGGCTTAGAGACCAGCTACTGGTTTGAAGCCCTGAGATAGCTATGTCACTGAATCAAGGTTCCTTATAAGTTCATAGTGATTATGCACATCTCTACATAAAGGTTTAAGTATTGAATGAGATTAAATAAATCAAGGGTCCAGTGTTAGAGTAGGTGTGTTTTAAAATACAGTATTTTTCTTTAATTCCTGTTTCATTTCTGCTTGCTATCTCCAAAAGAATCACTCTCTACTGCAGCAGATAATTAACATGAGTAATAAGGAATCAGACACATATATATGTATATAGGAAGACATTCTTTCAATGGATTCATGCATCAGTGTCAGATGGACTATTTCTCAAAATTATTGAAAGAATTCAGATTACAGCACCAAATCATTCAATGACAATCATCGAGTAATCAGAGATAATGGAGAAGCACTGGTAGATGAAGGGTAGTAAATGTTTTGATTTCCAAAGACTAAAAGAGAAATAATGGTTGGATTATGGCACAAAGAGTTGATGTATTCTAGTCTAGGTTACGTAATTCTGAGGAACGCAGAAATCACTTGACCATAGTGTTAACAGTGAAAGTGAAAGTCTCTCAGTTGTGTCCGACTCTGCGACCCCAAGGACGATACAGTCCATGGAATTCTCCAGGCCAGAATACTGGACTGGATAGCTGTGCCCTTCTGCAGGGGATCTTCCCAACCCAGAGATCGAACCCAGATCTCCCCCATTGCAGGCGAATTCTTTACCAGCTGAGCCACAACGGAAGCCCAAGAATACTGGAGTGGGGAGCCTATCCCTTCTCCAGGGGATCTTCCTGACCCAGGAATTGAACCAGGGTCTTCTGCATTTCAGGCAAATTCTTTACCAACTGACGAGTGTTGACAGAGTTACAGTGAAACATAACTAAGCCACACAGTTTTAAACAAAAGACATATAAACCTCTTTATTCTAACTGGACACTTGTTTTGGGATATTAAACTGGACGTGGAGGAATCTTGACTTGTGATAGCATCCCATGTGTTATCATGGTTGTGTGTGTGTGTGTGTGTGCTCAGTCGTGTCCAACTCTGCAACTCCATGGACTGTATTCCACTAGACTCCTCTGTCCATTGGTCTTTCCAGGCAAGAATACAGGAGCAGGATGCTATTTCCTTCTCCAGGGAATCTTCCCAAGCCAGGGACCAAACCTGCATCTCCTGCACTGGCAGGCAGAATCTTTACCATTGTGCCACCTGAGAAGGTGGAAATATTCAAAGATGACTTCTGGTCAGCAGTGGGGAGCACACGGTGACTCTACTAAGTTCTTAGATATTTGCTCAACCCTTCTTTTATGTTGTTTAGTCCAGATGAGACATCATCTGCATAGATACTGTTGATCCACCTAGAGAGTTTTACATGCAAATCTGGCACTTAACCTTGCTTTTATTTGTACAACATTCAAACCAACTAACCTCGAAACTGCAAGCATCTTTACTTATAACCTATACGATTTATTACCCACCAACATTGATAACAAGTCAATGCTTAAGACCACAGGCTCTGTAGCCAGATAGCCAGAATTTGAATCATTCTCTACCACTTACTGGCTATGTGACTTGTGCAAATTATTTTACTTAACCCTTTCTAATTCAGTTTCCTATCAGCAAAATGTAGACAATCATAGTACCACCTTCATGAAGTGGTTCAACTATACATGGTGTAATCACCTAAAAATGTGAAGTGAACACTGAATTAAAATATTGTTTTAATTCTGTCTCTAAATTAAGACTGCTCACTTAGAGATGGTCTTTTGAAGAAATTTTCATTATAATTAGGAGTGAGAAGATAAAATATGATTCAATGCTTAGAATAGCATAAGAATGCCATACACAAACAACATTTACTCAAATCTAAAGGTATTCAAATGTACCTGAGAAAAGAAGAAAAGCTAAAGACAAAGGAGAAAAGGAAAGATATACCTATTTGAATGCAGAGTTTCAAAGAATAGCAAGGAGAGATGAGAAAGCCTTCCTAGGTGATCAATGCAAAGAAATAGAGGAAAACAATAGAATGGGAAAAACTAGAGATCTCTTCAAGAAAACAGAGATACCGGCAGAACATTTCATGCAAAAATGGGCATAATAAAGGACAGAAATGGTATGGACCTAATAGAAGCAGAAGATATTAAGAACAGATGGCAAAAATACACAGAAGAACTATACAAGATGATCCTTAGGGCCCATATAACCACGATGGTGTGATCGCTCACCTAGAGCCAGACATCCTGGAATGTGAAGTCAAGTGGGCCTTAGAAAGCATCACTACGCACAAAGCTAGTAGAGGTGATGGAATTCCAGTTGAGCTATTTCAAATCTGAAAAGATGATGCTGTGAAAGTGCTGCACTCAATATGCCAGCAAATTTGGAAAACTCAGCAATGGCCACAGGACTGGAAAAGGTCAGTTTTCATTCTAATCTCAAAGAAAGGCAATGCCAAAGTATGCTCAAACTACCACACAATTGCACTCATCCCACACGCTAGCAAAGTAATGCTCAAAATTCTCCAGGCCAAGCTGCAACAGTATGTGAATGAAATTCCAGATGTTCAACCTGGATTTAGAAAAGGCAGAGGAACCAGAGATCAAGTTGCCAATGTCCGTTGGATCATTGAAAAAGCAAGAGAGTTCCAGAAAAATATCTACTTTTGCTTTATTGACTATGTCAAAGACTTTGACTGTGTGGATCACAACAAACTGTGGAAAATTCTCAAAGAGATGGGAATACCAGGCCACCTGACCTGCCTCCTGAGAAATCTGTATGCAGGTTCTCAAGCAACAGTCAGAACTGGACATGGAACAACAGACTGGCTCCAAATTGAGAAAGGAGTATGTCAAGGCTGTATATGGTCATCCTGCTTATTTAATTTATATGCAGAGTACATCATGCCAAATGCCAGATGGGATGAATCACAAGCTGGAATCAAGATTGCCAGGAGAAATATCAATAACCTCAGATACGCAGAGGACACCACTGAGGGTGTCATTTCCTAGGCAGGTTGATAGGAAGTCTAGGGGTCACCAAGGAGAGAGGGGTCTGGAATTCTCAAGGAGGAAGAAAGGACAAACTTTTTTTCCCTCTACATTCCTTAGGATTATATAACAATAATGTATCCTGCCTGAGGACAGTCTCTGGATTAAACCTTCTGGCTAGTCCTGTTATCTTAAAATGTAAATTATGTGAGAAGATCTGGTGAGGTCTTTACAACCTCCAGACATTCTTTTGATTCATTGGAGAGTATAACACTAGCAAAGGGTTACTCCTTCTGCCCCCTTCTGATGCCTATGTCAGAAGCTTTCTCTATCTCCTTTATACTTTAATAAAACTTTATTACACAAAAGCTCTGAGCGATCAAGCCTTGTCTCTGGCCCCGGATTGAATTCTTCTCCACTGGAGGACAAGAATCCCAGTGCCTTTTCGTGGTTCAGCAGCAACCTTTTACCACCCTTATGACAGAAAGCAAAGAACTAAAGAGCCTCTTGATGAAAGTGAAAGAGGAGAGTGAAAAAGTTGGCTTAAAACTCAACATTCAGAAAACTAAAATCATGACATCCGGTCCCATCACTTCATGGCAAATAGATGGGGAAACAGTGGAAACAGTGGCTGACTTTATTTTGGGGGGCTCCAAAATCACTGCAGATGGTGACTGAAGACATGAAATGTAAAAATGCTTACTTCTTGGAAGCAAACCTATGACCAACCTAGACAGCATATTAAAAAACAAAGTCGTTATTTTGCCATCAAAGTTCTGTCTAGTCAAAGCTATGGTTTTTCCAGTAGTCACGTATGGATGTGAGAAAAGTGAAAGTGAAGTCACTCAGTTGTGTCCAACTTTTTGTGACCCCAAGGACTCTAGTCGGCTAGACTCCTCCAGCCTTGGGATTTTCCAGGCAAGAATACTGGACTGGGTTGCCATTTCCTTCTCCAGGGAATCTTCTTGATCCCCTGGTGGCTCAGATGGTAAAGAGTCTGCCTGTAATGCATGTAAAGAAAGCTGAGTGCCAAAGAATTCATGCTTTTGAACTGTGGTGTTGGAGAAGACTCTTGAGAGTCCCTTGGACAGCAAGGAGATCCAACCAGTCCATCCGAAAGGAGATCAGTCCTGAATGTTCATTGGAAGGACTGATGCTGAAGCTGAAACTCCAATACTTTGGCCACCTCATGCAAAGAGCTGACTCATTGGAAAAGACCCTGATGTTGGGAAAGATTGAAGGTGGAAGAAGGGGATGACAGAGGATGAGATGGTTGGATGGCATCACCGACTCAATGGACATGAGTTTGGGTAAACTCCAGGAGTTGGTGATGGACAGAGAGGTCTGGTGTGTTGTGGCCCATGGGGTCGCAAAGAATCAGACACAACTGAGCAACTGAACTGAACTGAACTCTACAGCCAAGCAGCTTAGTTATATGTATATAGGCCTTTTTAAAAATATTTTTCTGTTATGCTTTATCACTGTACTATACAGTAGGGCCATATTGTTTATCTATTTTATACGTACCAGTTTGCATCTGCTAATCCCAAATTCCCAACCCAATCGTCTCCCACCTGCCTCCCCATTGGCGACCACCAGTCTGGTTTCTATGTACATGATTCTATATTTGTTTTGTAGGTAGGTTCATTTGTGTCATATTTAGATTCTACATATAAATGATATCATATGGGAGTTGTCTTTCTCTCTCTGACTTATTATGATCTCTAGTTGCATCCATGTTGCTACAAATAACATTATTTTGTCCTTTTTAAAAATGGCTAATAGTATTCTGTCCTATATTTGTACTTCTTCTTTATCCAGTCATCTGTTGATGGACCTTTAACTTGTTTCCATGTTTCAGCTATTGTGAATAGTGCTAGGAATATAGAGGTACATGTGTCTTTTAAATTATAGTTTTGTCTGGATATATCCAAGAATAGGATTGCTGGATCACATGGTAATCATATTTCTAGTTTTCTGAGGAACTTCCATGCTGTTTTTCACAGTGGCTGCACCAACATATATTCCCACCAGCAGTGTAGAAGGGATCCCTTTTCTCCACATTTCATCCAGCAATTATTTGTAGACTTTTTAATGATGGCCATTCTGACTGTTGTAGTTTTGATTTTCATTTCTCTAATGATTAGTGATGTTGAGCATATTTTCATGTGCCTGTTGGCCATCTGTATTTCTTCTTTGGAGAAGTGTCTCTTTAGGTCTGCTGTCCATTTTTTAATTGGCTTGTTTTGTTGTTGTTGTCAAGTTGTATGAACTGTTTGCATATTTTTGAAATTCAGCCCTTGTTGGTCATATCATTTGCAAATATTTTCTCCCAATTCTGTAAGCTGTCTTTTTGTTTATGGTTTTCTTTGCTACTTTAACTTAATCTCTATAATTGTCTAGGGCAGCAGAGAAAACCAGACACTATTATTTTTCACAGATGAGAAAATCAAGGCTCAAAAAATTTAAAAGTAATGTGCTTGACTAAAGTCTCAACTTATTTCATGGCCCAGATTCTCTGCAGTGCTCTCAAATAATAGCTAAGTCACAAATCAAGAACCTCTTTCACTTTTATTCTCTATATTTCTTTGAAATACCTCTTTCACAATGGGGAAAGTCAGCAAAGTTTCTGTTTACAGTTGCATGAGATGGATGCTGCACATATTGAGAGACTGACATTCCCATAGTGGTGTAGCTAAGTGGTGCTTCTTGAATTTGTGCAGTGCCCAGCCTATATGAGCAGATGAGGCATGTATGAAACAACTACTTTTACTGATCCAAAAGCTCAAGTTAGACACACTAAGCCACTGTAGAATTGCTTTCCTGATTTCCATTTCGTTGTGTTTTTACCCCAAAGAAGAAAAAAAGATGAAATCAAACAAAAGTAACTTTAAGAGAAAATTTGTCACTCTGGTTGGATTTTCTTTTACTTGAAATTCACCCTGTCTACACTCAATTGAATAGAATGACATTTGATTGAACTGACTGGGAAAGAAAGTGACAAGATACATCCGGATTCAGGCTCTCATATTCAGTTTATTGTTTAGTGCAGCAACCCCTGAAATTAAATGAACACATACAGAAGATTCATCATAATGCTATCTGTGGAGTTCTGTTACAGGGAGACATTGCTGTTACAAAGTCTTCCCACAGTTGAACGCTGAAGATGGACTTGGTATTCTGCAGAACAGCACATTTCATGTGAATCTGAAACCTTTTTTCCCCATGTTTTCACTGAAATTAGAAATCTGGTAATTGGATTTGTAAAAGTGCCTTGTAAAGTAATTATCTGTAATACAGTCTCAAGAATTCTTTCTTAGTAAGCCTGTTAGGGATGCTAAGAGATACCTCATACCTTCCCTTTCACAAGTGCCACATGGTTTTCTTTGAAACTGGTTCCAATAATGAGTTCCTTTAAGAGAGAAAACAAGCTGCTTTAACTTTTAAAAACTAAATAAGAATCATAAGACAAAGGAGTCCTAATGTTTAGCTTGAGGTGAAATGAGGAGGGCCAAGTAAGTTTCACTCAATGTCATTACAATGCTACCAGAAACAGTTAAGCGAACAAAATATTGAAGCTTCTATTAGTGCTTAGAGATATTAACAATAGATATCATTAGTTGTCATAATGAAATACCACAGAATTTTAAAATGTCTGAAATCATCTTTATAAAAAATAGAAACCAACACATTGTAAAGCAAGTATCCTCCAATTAAAAAGATAGCACAGAAAAACTAATAAAAAGCATCTAAGGTAAAAATATGACCAATGCCGGTGACGTTTTAGTAAAATATTTGCAATGCCTGACAATGAAATAGCAATGGATTGTTCATGTACTCTAGAATAAACATTTAAATTATAATTTGAGTGTGTTTCCTAATGCCTTGAAATTAAAAAAGAAATATTTTCCATGAGAACTCACCAGCAAAGACTGACAACAGTGATTATCTTTCTGCCAGTTATCAGCATGGAAATTAGAAGGAGCCATTTAATCCCTCAGATTGTTTAGCTGTGACATTTTTGATGCATAGTACAAGAGATTTAACTATCAGCCAGAAAACAAACAGAGATTAACATGACATTTGCACTGCAAATCACAATCATGCTCCATTTGCCAGAATCTTTCTTAACAGCTGATACTCAGCATTTCCAAGTTATGAACAAGTTAGCCAACAAGAAGCAAACTCGCTTATTACTAAGTGTGACTAGGTAGTGCATATTAAGTCATGTAATGATTTCACTTAATAAGCAAGGGGACTTCCCTTGTGGCTCAGAGGGTAAAGCGTCTGCCTGCAATGCGGGAGACCTGGGTTCAATCCCTGGGTCGGGAAGATCCCCTGAAGAAGGAAATGGCAACCCACTTCTCTATTCTTGCCTGGAAAATCCCATGGATGGAGGAGCCTGGCAGGCTACAGTCCATGGGGTCACAAAGAGTTGGACACAACTGAGTGACTTCACTTTCGCTACCTGCTGCATCCCAGAAATTCTTGCACAATTAGAATTGATACAAAAAGGCTAGGATTGCAGAAGTTAGACAGCAAATAAGCACTATAAAGGAAAGCAGTGGGAGCATAGAGAAAAGGCATCAGAGTTGGCTTGTGTAGGGGAAGAGGCAGGTCAGGGGTGACTTGGCAGAGACACTCACAGAAGGAAAGTTCTTATTTTTTTCCGCCTCATCATTTTATAAAAGAAAAAGAGCCCTTAATTATGGACTGCAGATAATTACGTCACAAGCAACTTTTAAAAACTCTATGTAAACTATTTTCAGTTCAAACTTTAAGATGTCAACAGAAAATATATATATATATAATTAAGATTAAGAATAATTATTTAATACCACCTATGCTGAATTAAGTCCTTCTTGAGAGCTTCATTCTAGGAAGACTTTGTTTAAAAATTATTTTACCAATAGTAATCTTACGATGGCTCAATTTCTCCCCATTTAATTCTATGGTACAATTGTTAACATAATTTGGTAATTTACAGATGTGATTTTAAGAAAATGACTAGGAAGGTAGGAGGAAGATAAAGGGAGAGTCCAGACAAGAGTGGTGTTTGGGAGGAGCTGAGGAAGTTTTCAGAAGCACATGCAAGGATTGGGTGTGACAGGATTAGTAGTATAGGCATCCTTGTTCAGTTCCTAAGTTGTGTCTGACTCTGACCTCATGGACTGTAGCACACAGGCTTCTCTGGCCTTCAGTATTTCTCACAGTTTGCTCGCACTCATGTCCACTGAGTCAGTGAAGCCATCCAATCATCTCATCCTCTGTCCCTCACTTCTCCTCCTGACCTCAGTCTTTCCCAGCATCAAAGTCTTTCTCCAGTGAATCAGCTCTTTGCATCAGGGAACCAAAGAATTGGAGCTTCAACTTCAGCATCAGTCCTTCCAATGAATAATTCAGGGTTGATTTCCTTTAGGATTCCTTTAGTACAGACAAGGGGTGGGGGTGGGGGGGCAGAAAGTATGTAAGGGCAAGAAAGTGGAAAGTCCTTTATGTCTGATATAGAGTATAGATTTCATATCAGGACCATGAGGAGCCATTGGAGAATTTAAAGTTGATGTGTACCAAAAGCATATTAGAACTGAAAAGTGATTCACATAAGCAAGCAAGGTTTGTATTGGAGGGGAGTAAGACTAGTAAGAGGCCACTAGAGGTGACTGAAAACATGGCCCCAACTCTTTATCCTTTCTTCTATCTAATTTACAACATGACTTTACGGCAGCTTTCAGTAAGAAGTGGTGATTTGCAGAGATTTGCAGCTTTCTCCACCTGTAGAATATGGGTTATCTTCGTAACTGGCTGTAGCCATGAAATGCAGTCAAAGTGAGGCTTTACCAGCTCTGAGTGTGTATCTTCATGGTTACAGAACCCTCCCTGCTCTGCCATGAGAACAAGCCAAACTACCACTTGGAAGTAGCCCCGTTGTTCTAGCTAAGATCATCCTAGACCAGCTTACAGTCAGATATCCCCAGGAGATGTGAAAAAGTCCAGATAGACTCAGCAATGAACACAAAAATGTTTGTTAATGAATTAATGGCTCTCTCCTATTACTCATCCCTAATAAAACTGTTCTCCACTTTCAAATATATTTCAAGTCTCTGTTCCCCTCCCTAGATTTAAAAACCAACATTCCTTTTTATTTAACTTGCTCTTTTAATTTTCCTAAAGCTCATGACACATGCTTTTCATGGCTAAATTAACACCTTACTAGTTACTACTCTTTTTAATATGCTGTCTAGGTTGGTCCAATGAAATTAAAAGACGCTTGCTCCTTGGAAGGGTAACTATGACCAACCTAGACAGCATATTAAAAAGCAGAGACATTACTTTGCCAACAAAGGTCTGTCTAGTCAAGGCTATGGTTTTTCCAGTGGTCATGTATGGATGTGAGAGTTGGACTGTGAAGAAAGCTGAGCGCCAAAGAATTGATGCTTTTGAACTGTGGTGTTGGAGGAGACTCTTGAGAGTCCCTTGGACTGCAAGGAGATCCACCCAGTCCATCCTAAAGGAGATCAGTCCTGGGTGTTCATTGGAAGGACTGATGTTGAAGCTGAAGCTCCAATACTTTGACCACCTGATGCGAAGAGCTGACTCATTTGAAAAGACCCTGATGCTGGGAAAGATTGAGGGCAGGAGGAGAAGGGGACAACAGAGGATAAGATGGTTGGATGGCATCACCGACTTGATGGACATGGGTTTGGGTGGACTCCAGGAGTTGGTGATGGACAGGGAGGCCTGGCGTGCTGTGATTCATGGGGTCACAAAGAGTCGGACACAACTGAGCGACTGAACTGAACTGAACTGAGTTGCTACTCTAGAGGTTAAAATCCTATCTCTGACACTTACTATTATGTGACACTGGGGAAATAGCTTAAACACTGTGGCCCCAGTTTTTTTAATTAGCGAATCATAATGTCAATAACACAGATCTCAAGTAAGGTTAAATAAACACTTAAAGTGCTTAGAAAGACCCTCTGGTACAGAGTAAGCTCAAGAGATGCTAGTCATTTTTTTACACTGCCTATATTCATCCAAAGTTGATTCCAACTATTCATTTTCACCCTTCCTTTTGTCCAGACTGCAGTGCACTGATGGAAAAGTCACCCATCTCTACAGATTAAATGTCCTATGTTGTGACTGTCTTTTGGGCTCTCAGCATCTAAAACATTAAGGTTTACTTGAAATATTTTCTACTCTCCTTGGAGATTCCAAACTGAATTTTGTCCCTTGTATACTCAGCAGACAAAAATTTACTTAACACCTGAATGTGCCAATCCTTCACCCAGAGGCTTCTAGCATTATTTTCCTTGGCCTCATTACTAAATTTGTCTTCAGCTCCATCCATCTTTTTCTTTGCTTATCTGACAAAAGAAAGTTATTCCTCTCACACTAACCCTTCTGCTTAATATTCCTAACCCCATCTGTTTCTCCTTCCTCCAGGATATTAATCCATCCCTCCCTTTATCAATTTCTCCTTCCCTACTGCCTCCTTGCACTCAGCCAATAAACCTTTCTGCCTTCACCTTTCAGAAAAAATATTTTCACTTCATCAGAGACTAAGGTTACTCTTTTACCTTCCTTCAGTTCAGTTCAGTTCAGTCGCTCAGTCGTGTCTGACTCTTTGCGATCCCATGAATCGCAGCATGCCAGGCCTCCCTGTCCATCACAAACCCATGGAGTTTACTCAAACTCATGCCCATTTACCTTCCTTACAGTCACTTAATTCCAGCGGTGGGGGAGGAAATTATTCAAATGCAATGCCTCTACATTGTCCCCTTCTATTTATTATTTGTAATGATACTAGCCAACTCCAAGCTCATTTATATCATATATAATTTTATTATTTTCTACCAACTTGACTTTACACCATTGCAGAACAAATGGGATTTTGGCATTTTTCACAATGAAAGAACCACCATTGAGTAATACTATGTACAAGATAGTGTGCTGAGCATGTTACATGTATTAACTCACTGAATCTTCACAACAATCTTGTGAGGTGGATATCTTCATTTCATGAATCAGGACACTGAGACTTAGGTAGTTTATCTCTCATTTGTCTATTTATGCTCTTAGAGTTATTAATTCTGTAAGCCTAAATAGCCAGGGACAAGCTGATAGTCATGTATGTGCTGCTCAACTTGTGATTGCTTTTTGACTCATGGTCTACCTACCTAAAGACACCTCTCTGTCATTGGTCACCAAATACCTAAACACCAATGGCCTCTTCACCGTTCCCATCCCCTTAGAATTTCTATGGGGTTTGATCCTGCTTATTCCCCATACATTTTATCTTTTTTCCATCTAGATAGGAACACCCCTATTTCCATTGATTCCTTTATATTTTTAGCCCTAGGTTCTTAACATGCCTCTCCTCCTTTCCTTCCCTCCATGACAGTATATATAAACATAGTCTAATTTCCATATTAAGAAAAATGCACCCTTTCAATTCTGCCTCTCTGACACAACCACTGTGCTACTTTTCTTTTTTATTCCCTTTGGAAATAGAAGGGCATTAAAAGCATGTGCTATTTCCACTTTCAAATCTCTCATTTACTCTCCAACCCACTGAAATCTCAAATCTACAACAAACACTTCATTGAAACTGCTCTTTCCAAGACCAACACTCTCTAATTACAAATCCAATAAAACCTGTTCAATTCTTATCCAACATGATTTTTCTGAATGTTTCCTTGGCCCTTTGAACTCATTAGGCTTAAAAAATGATCCCATCTCCACCTGCCACTCAACTCCCTTTTCTCCAGAGTTTTCTAGTATTTAACTAAACCTCAATTATCCCATTTTATTAGGCTCAGGACTATGTTTTCTTCCACATCTTAATTATACTCATCCAATCATCCTACCCAACTTCTCACTTCTACCTTGGCAAAACCCTTCATTATTTCTTAACCCAGTGAAAGAAAGTGTTAGTCACTCAGTCATGTCTGACTCTTTGCAACCCCGTAGACTGTAGCCCACCAGGCTCCTCTGTCCATGGAATTCTCCAGGCAAGAATGCTGGAGTGGGTAGCCATTCCCTTCTCCAGGGGATCTTCCCAAAGCAGGGATTGAACCTGGGTCTCCTACATTGCAGGCAGATTATTTACCTTCTGAGCCACCAGGGAAATCACCCAAAGAGCTTTTTAAAAAATATTTGTGCCCAGATTTCTAACCCTAAACCAATTAAGAGACTCTCAGAGAGTAGAGTTGGACATTGGTAGTTTTACATCTTTAAGTAATTTAAATTACAGCCAGGATTGATAGCCATTTGCTTCCCCACATTCTCTTCAAGGCAATAGTCCAAGCTCAGGCCCTCAGTAGCGCTCTGGGATTATGTTAGTAGCCTCTAACTTCTCTCCAAGCCCATAATCTCTCTTCTTTAAGACCTTCTATCACTTTTTGCTGAAATCTCTGAAACACAGCTTTGTAGTGCCTTGCTCACATAACTTCTAGAATAAAGTTCAATTGCTTTGTATAACAGATAAAACCTTCCAGAAGAATGTTTGACAAAGTGCATACCATTTAGTAATTTGAAATATAGTGAAGATTTGAAAAAAATCAAAACAAATATGAAACACTTAAGTCTTCTCTGTACCGACATTCCATTGATTAGCATAGTACCCTGAAGATGAATTAAAAAGTATCTATTGAACATATTTTAAAGACCACTTTAAAAGCTAAACTTCAGGTAACATGATTTAGCCAAATATGCTTGTGCCTAGTAGGAATTTAGTAAGTCAATTAGATGCTGGATAATTGTAATACTTATACTACTTTTCAGTATCACACAAGGTAGTGAATAAAATCTGCTACCTCTACCCTTTTTTCAAAGCATTCTATATATTTAAAACAATAGAGAAAGAAGGGAAGGAAGGGCAGGATTGGAGGGAAAGGAGGGTAAGGAAGAAAAAAAGAAAGGAAAGGAGGGGAAGGCAGGTATGAAGTCAGACAGACAGACAAACCCATACTTTAATAGAAACAGTAATGTTCTCCTGTGAGTTCTCTATGTGGGTAAGGGGAACGGGAGAGGAGGGGAGAGAGCATGTATGTTGCCCCGATTTTTCAGTTTCTCTAAATGTCCTTTTTTCTAATCCTCTCTACATAAGTGGGTCAAAATGAGAAACATCTCCATGATAATAAATACTACTAGATATCTTTGCACATGTTGCTCTTTCAGATGGATATATGATCATGAGGGTTTCCCTGGTGGTTCAGATGGTAAAGAATCTGCCGGCAATGTGTGAGACCTGGGTTCTATCCCTGGTTGGGAAGATCCCCTGGAGAAGAGAACAGCTACCCACTCCAGTATTCTGGCCTGGAGAATTCCATGGACAGAGGAGCCTGGCAGGCTACAGTCTGTGGGTCGCAAAGAATCGGACATGACTGAGCGACTTTCACATATGATCATGAATTGAGAAAATGATCAAAACGTTTAAAAGATCATGACCCAGTTAATGTCCTACTTGATCACTGTGATACTAACCATTGTGTACTATTAAAAGTCACAGTCCAATTATATAGCCTTGTATATATGGGTCTTGCTAAGAAAAATGAAGAACAGTAACAAACTCCTTTTTTATTTCAACCATAGATACAGAATCTCAGACCTCTTCCTACCCAGTAATGCCAACTGCTAATTTGAAATCTTATATGATACTGTTTGATGTTAAAACTGAAGGTTCCCATTGTGTTAAAGCAATAAGAATGTATAAAAATAAAATAACTCTATAGGATGTCATTCTATAAATAGGAACTTTAAAAAAGTCATCACAAATCAAACACCTGTTGACCCATACTCTGTGTTATGACATACTGGAGTAGATATTTACCAAAGTAATTAAAAAGAATAGGATCATACATCACATATTATTGTTGTTTAGTCTCTAAATCATGTCTTACACTTTTGTGACCCCATAGACTGTAGCCATCCAGGCGCCTCTGTCCCTGGGATTTCCCGGGCAAGAATTCCGGAGTGGATTGCCATTCCTTCTCCAGGGGATCTGCCCAACCCAGGGATCGAACTCACATCTCCTGCATTGGCAGGTGGGTTCTTTAACACTGAACTACCAGGGAAACCCCAGGCACAAAAATAAACAAACTCAAAGTGTATGTGGAACAAGTGAAGTCTGAAAAGTTCTGTATTTGAGAGGATAGTATTGTACCAATGTCAATTTCTTGGTTGTGTAAGATGTTATCACTAGGGAATGGTGGGGGAAGGGTACACAGAAGGCTTCTGAACTACTTTCATAACTTTTTATAAAAAATCTAAATTCAAAAGCAAAGCTATTTAAAGTAATTTAAAAGACTAAATCATAGCCATATTTGTTTTAATTAACACTCCCATATATGGTTGACCTTTGAACAATGCTAGGGTCAGGGGAGCTAACCCTCCTTGCAATTGAAAATCTACATATAACTTAGAATCCATCCTCCCTGTTTGTGATACTCCATATCCATGATTTCACCTCCCTGGAATTAACCTCAGATGGTGTAGTGCTGAAGTATTTACTGTTGGAAACAAGCCATGTGTAGGTGGACCGAGGCAGTTAAAACCTGTGTTTTCAAGGGTCAACTGTATAATGAATTTCAAAGGATAAACAGTATATTCTTTTAGACAATTTTTTAATAGAATGAGTTTTGTATATGGCTAGCAAAAATTTTCCAGTTGTGCTCATAGTTAAGATGTGAGCAAGTGGCACAAGTATAAATACATCTACTTCAATTGTTTCTTAGCAAAGAAGCAACCCAAATATTGGAACCTTGTGTAAATGGCAGGATTTGCCATGGATTTTTATAAAACAATTAAAGAATATATGTCAGCTTTCCCATAAAATCAGAGGTTTTCCTGGATAGTAACTGAAGTGCTTTTAAAATAAAACACTGAAAAACAGATTCTCTGAAAATAACTCAGGAAAGACAGTCCATTTTTATATTCCAATTTTATTCACCTTTTCTGAAGAGTCACAACATTACTGGGGATAATCTAGTTAGTATATTTGAAATTCCATTTATTTTTTCTATTGATATGCATGTATTACACTTGAATATAATACAGAATTTCCAGTGTTGTTTTAAAGGACATAGTTTTAAAAAGAGAGGCATGATCTATAATTTCAAACCTAGGACAAGTTCATAATTTCCAAAATAATATAATTTTCCACTTTGTTCCAAAGAAATTAATATTATCACTGATGCAGAAACTCCAGCACAATTATTACTCCTTTCTTCACAAGTTCAGACAGTCTTGAACCATTGCAAAATTCACTCAGAACCATCTAATTGTATGCATAATGAAAATGGAAGAAGAAAGTCATTCCATGGATTTATGGGCCAGTATACTTTAGTTCAATATCAAAAGTATACTTTACAAATTTCATGTTTAACAAATTTTACAGTGTTAGTCATTCTGCTGAGAAAAGATTCTGGGTAATATATTGGTCTTGGAAGATTGTTACCAATTTACCCTGGAGAGCTTTGGTCTGTATGTCAGCCTCCATCATGGAAATCAACATATACATAATTGGCCATGTGAGTGAGTTTTAAAATCACAGAAGATACCCACACTCTCTCTAACATAATAGAATGTCTAATAGGACAATTTCTGAAGTATCTTCCTATTAATCTAAGATGAGTAAAACACAGAAATTTCTCCCTTTACGATCCTTCAAACTGTACATTTACACAATATTATTACAGAATGGCTATGCAATTTCCATTCTTCTTTCCCTCCACATCACAAATGAAGCAAAACAAAAGTAGTATAAAATTATACATTCTGTGAATAACTTAGGAAAAAAAAGTTCACACGTGTTTAAGGCCTTGAAATATTTGTAAGATTTTCCTTTAGAACTGAAAACCACAGATGTTAAAAGGACTACAAAAACGTGGACAAAAACTGACCTAAGAAATTGTTCGAATGGGAAAACTATAAACAAATATTTATAAATTTGAGGCCAAGGAAATGAACAATTTATTCTACCAACAGACTGAATAAACAAATAGGCATTCAAACAGTCCTTGGGATCGAGCAAGAAACAGTCTTTTAAAAATGAGATAGAAAGGACAGTTTAAAAAAATATTAGAAGAAATCTAAGCGAATAACTTTCAAGCTAAGAAATCAAAACCCACATGCATCCCTGGCAATTTTTTGAAACTGAAGGTTACCTAAATACTTGACTGCTCACTGCTGATTTCTGTGAAGGGAAAAAGTAAAGATAGAAATAAAAGAAAAAGTTCACTTAAAAAAAAAATCTCTGAAAGGGAATGTACTCTAGAGGTACCAAATAGGAGTATATAATGAAAATGGTAATTCAGTTCTAACTACTACCTATTTAATGGACAGGGAGCTGCAGTAGTGTGTTAGCCTTGGGGAAGCATGTCAGCTTGTCTATACATTCTTATATGATTGATGTGTTCAGATAACTATAACTTGCCAAGAATAATTATTATCAATGGATATATATTTCCATTCCTTTAACAAAAGCAACTTTAAGATGTTAAAACATGTAGGCTTTCAGAGCTCCAAGGTTAGGATACAAATTAAATTGTCTCAGTCTACACCATGCCAGAGGAGAAGTTTGCAAAGGAAATGTCACTGAAGCCATGTACAATCCTAGCCAGCGAACACAGGACCGAGGAACAGGTCCATGACAGAAGGCCAGTGCACTTGAGAGACTTTCAGAAACAAGAAAGGCAGTCACATTTGGGGCCAAGAGCCCAAAGTGCAGGTGTCTCTGATACCATCCAGAAATGCCAACTCTTCAGATAGCAACTTCAAGTTCTTTTTTTAAGTACAATTATACAAGTTGAACACAGTTCAAATCTGATGAAATCTTCATGATACTGAAGTTCATGTAGGACTTCTAAAAAGTCTTGATTCCAAGAAGCTGATTATGAGCCATGAAATCCCCCAGATGTAATAGACTCCAGAGTGCCACTTTGGAGCTGTATAAAATATTTCCTTCAAGATCACCTCATGAATTATGTTTGTATGCATATGTTCAATGTAATCAGCCTTGAGGATCACTTGATTTCACCTTGGTTAATGGGTTACCTACAAAGAAAAAGAAAGTAGAATCATTTCATAACAGCTATCATCTTAAAACTCTACACAATTAAGTATTAGAAATGAATAGTAAAAACTCAAAAGTGCTGGTATTTGCTATATTAAATAAATTACTGACTTTTAAAGGACTACCATAGTTAGGTATTTATAGCTTATTAAAATTATTTTTTCTATTATTTCATAATATTTTTGAGAGCCATTTGCAATTATCCAAGTGACTCCAGCAGTGACCAGGAAGATCTCAACTGGAGAAGTTACCCCTTTTGGACCCAAAGGATGATTCTGGAATCCCTGTTCTTTGCATAGACTTGGTGAACATAACCCAGAGATCATACACTTCATGCCAGGAGTCAATGAAGGAAAGACTTGCTCTTAGGAATCCTATCAGACCACATCTTCAAGAAAGCCCTTGGGATTTCGTTCCATAAAACCCATTCTTGAAATAGTTGAAAAGTTGAATGCTTATTTGACTCAACTGCATTTCAGAAAATCAACTATTCATAATTCAAAAAAAATTGGGGAGAAAAACAATTATAGTATAATCCTTTACCAAATTTTAATGGTCCCCAAAATTTCTCATGAGATTGATTAGAGCAGTATTATTAATGCTATTGCACATATTACTGAGGCAGAATCATGTGGATTTTCACAGGTACTCAAGTCAAAAGAATGTTTATTTACAGGAAAAAAAGAAGAAGAATAGCCAGAATACCTAATATGTACATAGACATCATTATATGCATGCAGAAGAAGTATTATACAAAGAGAGACAAAGATTTCTGCTGTGTCAATGAATTTCTAGTTATGCTCTGAATACCATGGTACTTAGGATTGCCTAACAGTTCTTTTCCAGTGATGCTTACAACAAAAAGTGAATTTCTAAAAATTATTGTGGATATTTTTTTTTATTTCATTAAGTAACATAGTTACTTATCTTTTCACGAAACATTTGCCAAAAGACAGGTTGTTGTTTTGTTTGTAGTTTGATCAACTATGAAAAATAGAAACATAAAGTAGCAAGATGTTGCCCTGACATGGCTGGTTTCAAGTTACAGTATAAAGGAAAGGTGTAAAATTCAAACATACATAATTCTGCAGGAGGCAGCAACCATGTTTGTGTCTCTTCGGTCAGTTTCACTCCCAAAGAAGGAGCTTCTGCCTGCAAATCTGTAGCTTCTTACTCCCATGCACAGAGAAGGACTGAACTGATGATGGGGGGATACAAACATAATGGGCCTGCTGGCCTCTAGAGATTCTGGGAGCAGGGGTGTCTTAGACAGGACAGAGATTTTATCATCAATTTGTCTGCCACTCAGTGGTTATTTTACACAAGTTCTGTGAAGGGCTCCCAGTCTGGGAGTCAGTGTAAGAAGAATATGGCGGTGGGGAGGGGGGCATATATTTCTATGGTCATTTGGTGTCATAGGTTGCTAATAAAGATAGCTCATCATTGTGAAAAATACAGAAATTTTATTTTTATGATACACTTTCTTGACAAACATTGATTTAACACAGTCTTTGATTTCCAGTGGCTGAGAAAATTCACCTGCCTTTTCTGAAAACTCTCCTCTTGGTTGCAGGAAGAAATCACTGTGTAATGTAATATGGGCACCAGTGTTTGAAATGACAGGACTAATGAAGAGCACAAATGAATCTCCGGAGAGATTCACCACTGGCCACGCGAGAGACACGCTGCAAAAACTCCAGGAAAGTGAATAACTCATCCTCTTGAACCACTACAAGCCCAAATGCTAAGTAATCTATTGGTGGGTATGGCGGACACATTCTTACATCTTCATTCCAAGGTAAGCATTTTGTTCTGCTGGTTTATATAAAGCTGAGGAGTGATTCTCTCAACTATTTATGTTTTTAAAGCTTTATTTTCACATAATTTTAATTTCAAATAATTTAAAAAGCAGCTATCAAATTGACAGTATAAAACCAAGGACTTTTATATCTAAAATATCATTTTCTTCCATCTCAGTAGAGGAAACATAAGTATACACAAACACAACTGTACAATCCAGATCCTCATAAATATACATTTATATTATGCTGTGAATTATATATATGTACATTTACATTTCTGTCAGCTAAAATAATTGCTAGAAAACTAAGCTTGACTCAAAGGAGTAATTGTCTAAATAAGCATGGATTGAAACAATGAAAGCTTTTCCTTTTCTCTAATTTTGCACAATGCTTCCTAGTTTCCTAGTGTTTTAATCCTAAAAAACCCCACATTTTATGAGATGAAGAGAAACTGGCAATTTGTTTTAGGTATGATGTTTGTAAATGATGTGATTTTGATCAGAGGGCCACTGTGGTTGGGCATATGGTTGCTGGATTTAGGTCAGTGTGGCAATAATGACACTGGCTCTGTCATGAAATATCTGGGCCCCACAGTTTCCAGGGTGTAGAACGGGAATAATCTTGTTAGCCTCACAGTGTTCCTGTGAGGATCAAGTGTATTTATGAAAACCTAGCTATCTCAACTATGAAGTACCATAAAAATAAAAGTTATAGAGTTGGGATCGTTTTTTTTTTTTTCTTTCAATACATAAATCTTTAACAAGAGAACCACTAAAAGTAGAATGGGAGAGTCCTACTAACAGACAAGCTAGAGGACTGCATTTTAGCAATTCAGACAAAGGGTGTCATAATTTGCCCTTTTCAATGAAATATAAATATGAACATATATCATCACCCTCCCTGACAACCTCCAGATTTGCACCAAACAAAATGGCAAAGCCAAAGATTTTAAAACAGGCAGATGATTCTGAATACAGGTACATTATCACCAACTTTCATCATCTAATATGCAAGATCCAAGTAACATTTTAAAATAATTGTCTAAAATTTAATACAAAAAACTGCATTTATGGTTTTTATGCTCATTAAGTCCAAGTGACTCATAGTTAAATTCTGACATGCTAATGGGGGAGAAACGATTTCCATTTTACCCTTTATAGATGATAAACTGAAACTTCATTTTTTTTAAACTGAAATTTCTTGATATGAAAGATCTCAGGCAATACTTATACAATCCAACATTTAAAAAATTTCTCTTTCACTTAAAAGTAAGTTTTTAGGACACCAAATGAAACACTGCCTTTTTTTTTTTTTTAGAACTTAAATATTATTCTCTGTTCACTCAGAGAACAAAGAATCCTATCTTTTGGAAGAGGCCAACTAGTAAAAGTTGTACCTTCTAAGGAAGCTTTTAAGCAAGTTTTCAGTGACTAAAAGCAGGAGGTTGCAAAAAAAAAACCACTTTTACAGGATAGGGAATGGCATTTACTATCCTGAATTCACTGTCTTCTCATTCTGAAGGCGATAGATGTAAAATACTGCATGAGAGAAATGGTCCTATGATCATCACGGATATGCCTTGAGCTTCATACACTGTAATCACTCTCAGTAAATCTGCCTTTCCAAAGGCAGTATTCTACACAGCTGTCTTTTTCATGCAACTTTTATTTGTGTGTGCTGCACATCAGCCAATTCGGTAAGTGGAACTGCTGGGCTGCTGAACATGTGCAATGACAATAATCACTAGTATTCTTATTTCTAGTCACAAGCACCAAGCTACCTTGGTAATAAGCCACCAGGATGAAGACGCTAATCTGGTAACATTCAATAAAAAGCACTAATGTTTTTTTTTTTTTTAAGATGAGAGCATCCATTTATTTCTTCCAGTCAAACAAATCTACTATAGGGCTCTCTGATTTCTCAATAATTCATGCTAAAATCATGTCTTTTAAGTCTGCTCACCAATTTAAATTGAGAAACCAAAACCAGGTAAATGGCATATTTGAGATTAAACGAAGTCAACTATTTTATACCTGTGTAAGCTCAGTTGCTCAGTCATGTCCGACTCTTCACCTGTAGCCTGCAAGGGTCCTCTACCCACAGATTTTCCCAGGCAATGGTATGGGAGCGGGGTGTCATTTCCTACTCCATACTGTATTCATTTTGTATTTTGAGCATTGGGTTAGATCCTCTGCCTATCTTCAAGGTAAAATAAATTTAACAGGCTAAAAATGAAAAATATTCAAGAATCTATTCTGTCCCCAAATGTAAAAGATGCTCTGATGCTTCTATACAGTTCCTAAAATCGTTATATGTATGGAGTCTACAGTTCTTTTTACCCTGTTTAAGTCACGCTGACTAGGTTACCAATGGGAGACAGTACACTGTGGGGAGAGACAAAGTGATGAGTGGTGTGAGCTCTGCAAACAGACTGCCTGAGTCCAGATCGCTGCCTTACTTTCTCACACTGTGGGGTTGAAATAAATTATTTAAACCCCTGAGCCATAGTCTCCCCATGTGAAATACAAAAATGGTATTATCAGCCCTCATAAGTTTGCTATTGTAATTAAATCAGATAATCCCAGCAAAGCATCAGTCCAGGCAAATGCTTTTTAAATATTAACAGGTAGTAACAGTAGTAATTCCCAAATAACACTCAGAAGATGGTACATAGGATATCTATGGCAGAGGACGTTACATCTTGTTTCACTACAAATACTGATTTAATTAGTTAATTTTCTGTCTTCCAGTAACTGAATTTGCAATCATTCATTTCATATGCTGTTAATCAAAGTCATATGATGGTAGTTATCTATCAAGAAGAGAGCATTATTGTTTTGGCTGGCTTTGGGAGAGACTGTCTTTTCAGCCAAGGTGAGAGGGTATTTAATGGTCAAAAAGGATATACTCTGAAGCCAGGCTGTGTAGGCTCAATGTTTCATTCTGCTGATAACTCAGCATGTGACCTCGAATAAAATAGCTATAATATTAGTACCTACATCATAGGGTTGTATGAGCTGAGGAAAAATAAGCTAATTAGTCAAGTGCTTATATTCCAAGACTTCCCTGGTAGCTCAGACGGTAAAGCGTCTGCCTACAATGCAGGAGACCCAGGTTCAATCCCTGGGCTGGGAAGATCCCCTGGAGAAGGAAACGGCAACCCACTCCAGTATTCCTGCCTGGGAAATCCCATGGACGGAGGAGCCTGGCGGGCTACAGTCTACGGGGTCGCAAAGAGTCAGACATGACTGAGCAACTAACACAGAGAATTATATTCCAAGGTACATGATGAGCATTATGTAAGTGGTGACTGTTATTATTCAGATATGGATACATTACTAGGCAGCTGAATGCACTGAATTCTTAGTTTTGCTCTCAATTATTTCTGGGCATACGTTACTAGTCTTTATAGGCAATTCCATTATTGGTCTTTCTGATGAATCAGCTGCCATCAGACTCTGAATGCAGGAGAAATATTTAGGAAATTAGCACTGTACTTTAACCATCTAGGCTTAAAAATAAATGTGGTATAATTATGCCAAACAAAATGCAGATTTGTAAATTTCCTTATTCATTATGGTTCTTCTGATGTAGTTGAATTCTATCCCACATCTCAGATTTTTTTTTTTAATTTTAGATATTCACTTTGACCATCTGCCTAAGTTTGCAAAATCAATGCCAAAACTCCACAATATATATGTGAATCTTATCATATTAGCTTAATTTGCAAAATATTCTTATTTTTTCCTGGGTGGTCACAAAAATCTTGTGATGAGGAACTATATTCCTTTGAATGTAAAATAAGTCACATACACAAAATATTAAGGACAATGCATTATGAATATTCCCAGTCAATTTCATTTTTTTAAAAGTTAAATTTTTGCTAAAATACCTGATTTATAAGAGAAACACTTATCTTTATGAGACTGACGCGCTACCTACTGTGCTAACGAGGCACCTAACACTTATCTTTAGACAGATGGATATTCTTTAAACAAATGGAAGGCAAGGATTATGTGGCTATATTTCTGAAGGGAGGCAGTAGGTTGAAACACAGTGCAAGTCCAATTTTTACAATACAACAGCTTAATAGCATCATAGACAGGCACCATTTCAAATGAATGTTTTAATAAATAAATTTAACTTACTCGATATAGGTGAAAAGGAAGACTAGAATACCCTCATAATCCTAAATGCTGACTTTTTAAATTAATTTCTTTATTGAAGTATAATTGACATACATTATATTAGTTTCATGTGTATAACATAAGGTAATCTACCATTTAAAATCTTTCTGAATCAGTAACTGGATTCTTAAAGCAATCCCATTTTTTTAAACCACTAAATGCTGATTTGAATGAACTTTTCTTGCTTGGAATATAATTGCTGCTTCACTGCAAATGTGTTTTTTTAATGTAGCTCTTACAAGTACATGAATTAAATTCTTGCTTCACTCTTTGTGTACTAAATGTGCAATTAAAACATCATTACTCTGCAGTAGCAGGCTTTCTCATTTAAGCAGGAGAAAAGCTGCCATTCAGTTGGTTGTAACTGTACATGAAGGCACTGTGCTTTCTTAAAGCATCTTATGCAATGAGGTATTATGAAATGAAAAGACTCCTATTGGTCTGAAGTAATCATTTAAGAGCAAGCTGACCAGACAGCTTTTAAGTATAGATGATGAAGTATGAGGCAATGGCTTACATGAATTACCATCATAAACATGCACGCCTATATAAAAAAGTAAGCCTCTAGTTTGCTTTCATGGTGTTGGAGGTGATTCCAATAAGCCCTGAAACCCACTGCATTTTCAGATCATAGTTTAATTTTCCTTCCCAAGAGTGGCTGGTGCTGTTGACTGGCCTCCACATTTGGAGCACAAAAGCCAATCTGCTTAGCACTTCAGCTAGGGTCAACATTACTGTGAAATGACCTTGTTATCTGTTCTAGGAATTCTCAAAAAATTTAACAGCCTTGGGTGATTAGAAATACAGTCATTTCAAGCAACAGAGCTATAGTTAATTGATTCTATGTAGGTGTACCACAGGGTGGGTCCCAGTATGGAAGCAGAAAATGGCATAGTCTTCCTAGACTTCTGGAAAAAAAACAAAACAGAGCCCCAGATTGACTGAGAAGAGGTGGCCTTGTACTGATAAGAGTTTATAACAGTGATACTACCGTCTGGTTTTTAGAACTCTGAACAAGTCACTTAAAAAAATCTCTGACTTTCCAGGGTTCATTCACATATGCCAAACAAGTTGGCTGGACTCAGTGAGTTTCTGATTCCCTTCTGTCCCCAAACTCATGACTTTTCTTAAGGACTAATTCAAAAGAGGATAAAACTTTATCCTGGTTACTTAAATTCATGGGTGGATAGGCACCATGTAGACTTCATTTTTCTGAAAAGCCTATATTAGAATGCAGAACTAGTGAGCTTTGTTACCACAAAGACAACATCTGTCAGTGGCTTTCAGCTTCCCATGCTGTGCCAAGGAAGATCTCTACTAGAAATGAATCTTTGGGAACAGATGGACTTCACCATTTCTTGGAAGTTTGAAAGATGTGCAGTGTGCCTGCCACGAACTCTTTCTTCTATGTGAATCAGGAAAGCAGACGACTGTCTGCATTGCCGCTCATGCACATTCATCCACTCAGAGGCAGATCAGCTAACATTAACTGTTAGCCAAACAAAACATTCCCTGGTTTCTCCTTGGGTAGTCAATAAATTCCTTTGGGGCATTAAGAAAATTTAAAAATTTTCTTCTTCTCCTGGTCCTCCACCATACACATTCTTCCATTTACTCCTGGTGGAAAATGACGAAAAATAGATACTTTTGAAAGACAACAGTATAATGGGATTACACTGTTCAAACTTTAAGGAAACATAAGTCCTTAAAATGGGAAAACAGTTATTTTGAATGCTTTGAGGAAAGTGGATAGATTTTTAATAATATTTTTCTATATACTATTAATAGCAAAGTTTACCCATTTTCAGAGACAGTTGAGACTTTGAATGCAATTGGAAAGGCACTTTACCTGCTAAGTTTGATTGGTTTATTTTTTTAGACTCACCTCTCATTTATAAAGGAGTAATCTGAATTGATAGTTTTTATCCAATTTCTGTCATAAAGACTTACTTTAAAAGTTTATATCTGCTCAAGTATCACAGTCAAGAATTTCACCCTCACAGCATATGAAGGCTAACAGAAGTAAGCACTAAAAAACTATGCTTAAAAGGTGATTTTAAGATAAGTGGACTTTTGGAGAAAGGATTGAAACTTTGAAGACATCTGAGTTAGTAGTGTAGGAATTACTAAGAGCAACATTTTCTCTTAGCTTCTGGTTGGTTGAGTTATAAATATAAGTGGCTCTTGGTAACAACTTTTCTTTGAGATACTTGTCTGCATAAAGAGTATGCCTCTGTCATTTTGAAAAGAACTTGGTGAAATTTGTGGAAGCATGAGGCTAGTACCATGCCTGAAGCAGCATATGCTCTTTTTCATCCCTATATTCTGCCATAAAATTAAGTTTAGAGATGACCACTCCATATGTGGTATATCTTTGGGAAAAATCATTCTCTAAGTTAAAAAAGCTAGAATTCATTTTCTGAAGGTCAGGGCAGCATAGGCAGTGATGTTTAATATGTCGGAGGTTTCCGCTTTTTTTCTATTTCCCAGATATATTTCTCACTTTTTAAAAAATAGTCATAATCCAGTAGCCTCAAATTCCCAAAGTTGATTAAAATATGAATCCTTAAATCTAACCAGTTCTAATTACCTAGATGCTGGTATGACATAGCTTATTCAATTAAGGGGCAATTTAAACATACAAAGAATGAATCATTAGGTAAGAACACGATCTTCATTTGGCTTATGGAGATTAGGTAAAAATTTGATGGTTCCGTGCTTTTCATGCTAATTTACAGACTAATGGGCAGGTTGAACACTGACAGAGGGCCACTCACACACTCGGGGTTTTGATTCTGTTCTTGAGAGAACAATATATTAGCTACAGGGTCTTTGTAGGTGAGAACATTCGGTTGACCAAAAATGACATTGGCTATTTGTGGCCAGTTTGAGGACTTCCTATTAACAAAATGATGCCTCCCCTTCTTCCCTTTTTATGAAGGATAATTCAGAGCCTTCTTTACTGACCACTGAGGCAGTTCTGGAGTCATTTTGAATCTTCACTCCTTAATGAAACATCTGTCCCTTCCTTAGAATGTCACCAATGCTAGGATTTGCCACACTAATGCTCCAACATGGAGCCAGAACATTTTTGGATGTGGAAAAACAAAAAAACCATCATCAAACACAGCAGAAACCTTCTCTTTCTACTTCTCCATTCAAACTTGAAGAGTTTTATACGTTTGCCTAAGGAACAAACACATGTCAGGTACTCCACTGTTTAAAACATTATTACAGGTAGCAGACCTGGGCAAAGGGGAATATTTCAACAACCATAAAGGGACAGCAAGACAATAACTTCCTTTACCTCCATAAAAACCCACAATGGGGACAGTTTTGCATCTTTCCTAGAGGATTATAAACTCTTAGAACACTCTTTTTATTTCAGAGAAACACATACCCATAAATAGGACCTAAAATAAACAGCTCTTACGAGAAACTGATAAAAGGATAGTTAGCATTTCTCGTGACTATTTTGGGAAGCATTCTGCACAAATGTAAGAAAGGAGTTCATTTACAATCAAGGAAGAAAGTATATAAAAATCAATAGACAACCATTTTAACATAAGAGGGTAAGAGAATTGTAGAAACATTATGTAACAATATTCAATTAGAATTCGCAGACTTAATATTTGCAATAGTAACCATTCATAGGTTGCCTGAACATCCACGTCTACAGTAATTTGTAATGTGCTGAAGCATGAACCTGAATCATACCTACTTTAATACTGATAAATGAGGCCATGTCATTTACCCAGTGGGTCTGGCCATCCATGGGCATTCAATTCTCAAGGCAGCTTTGTTCTCTTATCATCAACTGTGTAACCCTCACTAACAGTCTGAATGGGATTCATGACATTTTTCAGTTGTAACTTATGACATTTTGTAGACAGACTTTCAAAAGTTTTCTTTATAATCTCTCTTTCCCAAAGTACCCCCAAAATATAAAACATGTACTACTTAATTTTCAAATATTTAAATATTTGACAGTATAACGTGAATAATAATAAATCAGCTGAAGGAGTGGCTAGTAATCAGGATCAGATAACAGACAGCTTTGGTAAAAATGAATCAAAAGTAAAGTAAAACATTTCCTACATAAAGTGAGAGTTCTGGGTAGTTAAAATTAATAGCAGAAAGAAGATTAATCATGTCATAATATAGAAAGATATTTTCTAATTTTGAAAAAAAACCCAAAAACTTGGGTCTTTGTGTAACAAGAACAGATCCCTGAGTCTTTGTGCAACAAGAACAGATCCCTCTTTCCCATCATTATCACCTTGGCCTTTCTCTACCTAACCAGAATATGTGAGATAAAAAATGATTGTCTGAGGAAGAATGGAATTTTGGGTTCTAGTCAAATTTACTTGACTTTATCCAGATATATCAGGGCCAATGCAGCTATGTAGTAGCCCAATGTCATGACTTGCCATGGCCACATGTGACTGAAGGCAAAGGATGAAGTTGGAGAAAATCTAGAGGAGCTGCATATTTTTCAGAAAACGCAAGGGTCAGATGAGAAATACACTAATTCGTATTTCCAGGCCTCCATTTTCTTCACATTATTCAAAAACATGGAAAGCCTTATAGGAATGTTCTTTAATTTCATTTCTCCCCATTGAATATTTTTAACAATGATAGCATTTTCTCCAGATGTTTATATCTAATTAGTTTCTAGACACTAGTCATCTTTTTGATCAGTTCCCCACTCCGTCTCATTGTTACTATCTTAATCGAAGCCTTTGTTCCAGTTTGTGGGGTTGGAATAACCTCCTAATTTGTCTCCCTGACTGGTCTTGTGCCTTGGAGCTTCTCTTCCTGTTTGCTGTCATGATCCAGAAAAGAAAAAGCTATAAAAATGCCCTATCATAGAAGGAAATCTAAATTCTCGCTGGTAACGCAGACAGTCCTTTATGATAAGACCTCAACCCACCCAGCTTCTTCTCCCCTCTCCTCACTCTCTTCAGAGAGGCACGGACCGAACTCCAGTCACACCTAATGATTTAATCCTCCTAGGACTTGATACGCCCACTCCTATATCTCCTTATCTTTGGATACATTTTACTTTTGCCTAAAATAGTTTCCTTTCAAACCTCAGAACAAATGTTACCACTTCATAATTCATAAGCCTTTGTGATTCATCCAGTCAACACTTCTTCTATACTTCTATTATAAGACATATCTTATTACATTATGATTCTTTATTAACCTGTTTGTTTCTCTCACTTAACTATGATGTACTGAAAAAATATTAGCATACATTTTGCTTCCTCAATGCTAAGCAGTATTCATTCCAGGTACATAAATGATGCTTAATACTTATTAAATGAAAGGATGAAATGATGACTGGGTGGGTGGATAGATAAATGAAAAAATTAATGTATGAATATAAGGGAAAAGTGATAAGTAATTTCAGAAGGGAAACTAGAGGTACTATTTGGATTCTCTGGGAATAGTAAGTGGAATGATTAAGTGACCCAAAAGGTCAGTACCTCCATTAAAAAAAAAAATTAGGATTATTCCCATGATGTTGTGGTTACAGAACTTGAAGTTATAGATATGCATGGGTCTTGACATCAGCTTCACATTTGTACCTCAGATATTTAAATTTATTCTCATTTGGAGAAGGTCTGATTTTTAAAATGAAATTAATTCAGGAAAATAATAATGCAAGAAGATAATAGCAATCTGTGGTGCTTTAATTGGCTTTAGACTAACCACTTGGGATGTGGGAAATGTCCAAATAGATACATCAAGGTTCATTCTGGCATATTCATTACAGTTAATATTTCAGTTAAAAATTATCCTAATTAAAAAAAAAATAACTCTCTTGAGTAATTTGCATACTTCTGCTTAACACTGTCAGGATATTTTCTCATGAAATACTATGTGGTGACAATTACCCTACACCCTGGTATTACATGTTCACTTGCATCAGGTATGGTGGTCCAAATGAAATATCAAATTTCCTATGATGTAACAAAGTAAACAGATACCATGATGAGTGCTTCCCTCCCAAAATAATACTGTACATGCAATCTCTCTCTCTACCATATGTGCTATAGACATACTAATTTAAATTATAGCTTCTATATTTAAGATGCCTGACCCTTCCAACCACCACTTTATTTTTTCAAATAAAGAGACTAGTATTTTTAAAGCCAAACAAGTTAATTTTTGCTTAGGAAAATGCAGCTGGCTGCATTTTCTGGTCTACACTCTAATGCCAAAGACAGTGAATCCTTCTGCTCCTCAGGGAAGCCTGGAATCACCCTTCCTTTGCATTCATTCCTCAGGTCATAATTGCGGGCATCAGTAGACAGCTGAGGGCACATCCATTTTCTTTTGCAATCCTCATGATGATTATGTGAGATTTTTCAACTTTTACAATTTATTGTTAGTCTTTGTTACTAATTACTATTATCCCCAGTTTATAGTTGAAGAAACTGAAGCTCAGATAACTTCAAAGTGAAACTTCTCAAAGAAGCATAGAAGTGTGAGTGATACTCTGGGGGCTGTGATCCCTATTTGGGGGGCTTTAAAACTAGTGAAACAGGTCCTGCATACCTGGTTCTTCCATTCATTTGTTTGACTAATATTTACTGAGCACATAATAGTGGCAGGCACTGTCCTATTTATGGGAAAAAAAAAGAAAACACGAATCACTGCTCCTGTGAAACTGACAATCCAGAGAGCCAGACAAATGACAGACACCACCAGTAAAATTTTAAAGTACGTCAGGCCATGCCAAGAGAAAGTTAAGAGAAAGAGGAGGATTTTTGAGGCAGGGATATGCAAGTTCAATTAGATGGGGAAGGCTTGCTGAGAATGTGAAATTGTAGTAAACACCCACAGAGATAAGAGAGCCAATCGAGCTGACATCTGGAGGAAGAACATTTCAGGCAGAAGGAACAGCATGTGCAAATGTCCAGAGACAAGAACAGTGGGAGGGGCAGGGTGGTGGCAATGGAATAAGCAGAGCAGAGTGGTAGCAGATGGAGTCACGTTTGTCCATCTGTTCATTCATCTATTTCTTTGTTTATTCCACAAGTGTTGTTGCTCCTATGTTACTAGGATAAAAGTGGGCAATGCAGATACTATCCTCGTTCTCGTCGGGGCACAAAAAGAAATCACACTGACATTATCAGAAACACACATGGCCCTGTATGCTCCTCCCTCTAGAAGCCTCATTCCTGGAAGCTGGACCTGGAGAGAGCCTAAGTACATATGTGAGCGAGACCACGATGACTCCTTTTCATAGTGGACTCCTTTCCTACTCAAATATTTATTCTCATAACTTGGAGGGCTACTGTTCTTTCTGTTTAGACAATGAAGGGTTGCAATGTTTTAAGGAAGAGGGTAGTGAGGGAGTGTGTCCACACACTCAGGGCAAGCAGCAGAAGCTTTTCCCGGCAAATGTTTTCCACCAACTGGTGGCAAAGAATTCCTGCATAACATGACTTACATTCACTTCTACTGCAGCTAAACTGAGACATGTCCTAGTACAGAGAACCAGTCTAGAAACAAGAAGGTCACTCATCCCTCCATGGTAGCATTTAGTTTTCCATGTCTACAAGGAAAGCTTTAAAGCCATGTTCCCTCCCCCTAACTATTCAGCTGTTCTTGAGCTATTGAAGTTAAAGAGAAATGTGAGTTCAGTCATGAGAAAAAGTACCATATCTCTGCTTTCAGAAGATTCTGAAAGAGATAGAAAAGCAGCTAAACTAATATCTGAAGTACAGGGGAAAGAATATCTTAGGTGCCACCCCATCCAAGGCAAACTCATTTGAAATGTGTACTAGAGGGAAAGCCAAAAACTATTTGGTCCATTTAGGCTCTTCTACTCAAATATTTATTCTTATAACTTAAAGGGTAGATTGCCTGCATTTCATCCCAGCTCCACTGCTTATTAGCGCTGAAACTTTGGGCACCCTTTTCATTTCTGTCTCCTCATGTGTAAAACGAAGATAATAATCATGACTATCTCATGAGGTCTTTGTGAGGATTAAGTGAACTAATATGTGTTAACTGCTTATAATACTTCTTGATAATAGTGAGAACTTAATGTTATTTTTACTAACTCTAGTAGAAAGGGAAGTAGCATGAAGCACTAATGTATGCAGAAAGTCACTTATGTGATTTCTTCATGAGGAATTAAACCTTTTATTAGGAAATATCCCTCCTTAACAGGAACTTTTGCCACAAATTCTTCTTTACTACTAGTATTACTGTATCACTTTTTGTTAGGTTAGTTTGTACATAGTGTATCTTTTCTGTTTTTTAAAAAAAAATGTTCAGTTTTCCCTTATTTTTATAATTCAGAGGCACTATATATAACAGGCACCCCTGTTAAATAACATATACTTGTGTTTTGATTTTTTGATCCAGATTGACAATCATTGTATTTGCCTTTTATTAATAATTGGGTCATTCTGGCCTGGAGGATTTGGTATAATTACTGACAAATATGGGTTAATAACTACCAAGTACTTGCTATTTATTTCACTTACTCTAGATTCCCTTTTCCTCCCCTCTTTGCCTTCTTTTGTACCCTAACACAGACAGTTATCTCCAAGGCTTTAGTGACTCCCCAAACTGGACTAATCTCTCTTGCTCTTCACCACCACTTCTCCACCCCTCCCCTCACCTTTCATGTGGACTTTTCAATGCCTCCAGGTATACCACCTTATACTTTGTCAAATTCTTCAATCTCCTTTTGGGGGCAAGAAAGAAGAAAGGGGTACCTTGACCATATTACTAAATATCCATTACTAAAAGTGAAAGTCAAGTTATGTGGGATCAGTTTTAATGATGAACTTGGTGTTGATTAGTCATCCAACAAATTAAGTAACAGTTAAGATTTACTTTGGTATTTACCTGCATCGTACCTCTGCATTATAGTCATGTTTAAGCCAAGTTTTCTCTTCAAACTTACTTTCATCTAATGCTCAGAATAGAAATTAAGTTGCTTATACTTGGGGTGACTATATTTTCTAGTTTGCCTTGGATAATCCTGATTTACACCTGTCATCCTGACTTCCTGTTGGGTCTACCCTGGAAATAAGGCCTCATATGGACCATAAATTCTACTATCACCTACATAGAGTAATTACCCTTATTGTGGAAATTTGAACTTTAGTAAATAATTCCTGAATGTTGAAACCTTTAAGCTATGAATGAATGACTCTCTGATACAAGAATATCAGCCACTGAAATTCAAGCAAAAAGGGAACATACCTTGAAGCATAAAACATTTCTGAAACCCATTAAATCACATGAAATTGCTAATAAATTTTTAAGGCTGGCATTGAAGAAGGGTTCCTAGATATAGCTCTGTACTAAGTTCTTCAACCTTTCTATCATAAAGATGAGACATAGAGGTTGTAATGTGAAGAATTGACTATAATATTATTAGTTAGTATTGTAATCCAAGGTCATGAACTCTGAGAATAAAATTAAAGCTGTTACATAGACTATTACTTTTAAGATAAAATATTTGCTATAATAAAAAGGCAAATAGGTTTCTTACAAAATCTAGGTCTATTTCAAAACACACTCTTAAGTATAGGGTTCATTTACTGAATTTTGGGGGTTATGTCTATTAGTTTATAAGCAAAATTTCTATTATGATGGAACTTTCCCAATTTTGCCCAAACTTGAAAAAGGCAATCATTTGTGAACTTCAATTTCTCCCAATTAAAAAATAATTTTTTAATATGTTTGACTCATATGAATGTTCATCTACTTGTCAGGGAATGTTTGACGGGAGGATCCCTACGTGCTGTCTCTCATGAGTCCTTTGTTCCTCTTCAAGCGGAACAGCACGCTGCTCCCAGGGACTGAGGTCATTGTGTGAGGCAGGCTTGGGTCTCCTTTAGTAAACATTCTCTTTAGGACAAAACTGCTTAGTCTCGTTCCCCTTTCTTGAGATATAGATTGTGTCCTGACCTTGTGACTACATTACCCCTCGTTCCCTTGGTAACGGTTGCTGTACATTTGGTTTTCTGATCTCTATCATTCCCGAAAGAAGTTTCTTGTACCACAGCCTATATATACTCATAGGAAAATCATTAAAGCACCTTTGCTCCACCAGAGCTTAGGTCCCCGGGTCTTTTTTGTCTCTTTCTGTCTCTCTCTTTCTCTCTTTCACTTTCTTATCGTCGACTCCGTACTACAAGGTTCTGGTCCATTAAAGGACCCCAACATCTACTGATGATGATTATGAGGAAAATGATGAATTTAGGATTTTCAGAGTATTAGGCAGGGGGTAATTATAAGCAATGGTTAAGAACATGGGGTTAAGAAGATCAACCAGGCATGGGGCTTATCCTGAGGTAGCTATTTGTCAACTGTGCACCCTGTTATTTCACTCTCAAAAACCCCTCAGTTTTCCTCCCTAACAGTTCAGTTCAGTCACTCAGTTATGTCCAACTCTTTGTGATCCCATGAACCGCAGCATGCCAGGCCTCCATGTCCATCACCAACTCCCGGAGTCCACCCAAACTCATGTCCATTCAGTTGGTCATGCCATCCAACCATCTCATCCTCTGTTATCCCCTTCTCCTCCTGCCCTCAATCCTTCCCAGCACCAGGGTCTTTTTGGATCTCCTTGCAGTCCAAGGGACTCTCAAGAGTCTTCTCCAACACCACAGTTCAAAAGCATCAATTCTTCTGCATTCAGCTTTCTTCACAGTCCAACTCTCACATCCACACATGACCACTGGAAAAACTATAGCCTTGACTAGACGGACCTTTGTTGGCAAAGTAATGTCTCTGCTTTTTAATATGCTATCTAGGTCAGTCATAACTTTCCTTCCAAGGAGTAAGCATTTTTAAATTTCATGGCTGCAGTCACCATTTGCAGTGATTTTGGAGCCCCAAAAAATAAAGTCAGCCACAGTTTCCACTGTTTCCCCATCTATTTGCCATGAAGTGATGGGACTGGATGCCATGATCTTAGTTTTCTGAATGTTGAGCTTTAAGCCAACTTTTCCACTCTCCTCTTTTACTTTCAACAAGAGGCTCTTTAGTTCTGCTCCGCTTTCTGCCATAAGTATGGTAACATCTGCATATCTGGGGTCATTGATGTTTCTCCCGGCAATCTTGATTCCAGCTTGTGCTTCATCCAGCCCAGCATTTCTCATGATGTACTCTGCATATAAGTTAAATAAGCAGGGTGACAATATACAGCCTTGACGTAGTACTTTTCCTATTTGGAACCAGTCTGTTGTTCCATGTCCAGTTCTAACTGTTGCTTCCTGACCTGCATACAGGTTTCTCAAGAAGTAGGTCAGGTGGTCTGGTATTCCCATCTTTTGAAGAATTTTCTACAGTTTATTGTGATCCACACAGTCAAAGGCTTTGGCATAGTCAATAAAGTAGAAATAGATGTTTTTCTGGAACTCTCTTGCTTTTTCAATGATCCAACGGCTATTGGCAATTTGATCTCTGGTTCCTCTGCCTTTTCTAAAACCAGCTTGAACATCAGAATTTCATGGTTCATGTATTGCTGAAGCCTGGCTTGGAGAATTTTGAGCATTACTTTACAAGTGTGTGAGATGAGTGCAATTGTGCAGTAATTTGAGCATTCTTTGGCGTTGTGTTTATTTGGGATTGGAAAGAAAACTGACTTTTTCCAGTCCTGTAGCCACTGCTGAGTTTTCCAAATTTGCTGGCATATTGAGTGCAGCACTTTCACAGCATCATCTTTTAGGATTTGAAATAGCTCAACTGGAATTCCATCACCTCCACTAGCTTTTTCTTCCCTATACAAGGAGATAATCCCTATCTCATCCCACTACTGTGAAGGTTAAATGCAATAATGCCTGTAGTGAGAAGACAATAAATCCTAACAAACACTTTGATTCAGTACTTGAAAATAAATTTTTTCAAAAACCTAAGTGTAGGCCTCATTTCATCGCCCTCAGGTGGCCCTGCCCAAACTCTTTTCCTTAACTTTACAGCAGAGGTGGGGACCTCTGCCTTAGAGGACTAGAGAGGAATGTCGCAATTCTGGGGTAGAAACCCCTGGATTTGAGACTACAGAACTGCTTTTCCAGCCAGTACAGAGCTGCTTGGAGGCTGGTAGGGCTGGTGAGCTCCGAAACAGCTTCTGGAATTTCTGAGCAGCCCTGGTCAATACAAGACGGACCCAGTAGTTTTGTGTTACATGGACAGTCTACTGTGGCAATTAGACATCTCACTACTGGATTCTGCAAGCTGGCTCAATGTCCACGTTATTGGGTTAGCCTTTGAGTACTTTGCCAACAGTCAATTTCATGACTGCTCTGACCACGTCTGCTTCACCAGCCCCGAAGTCATTCAGTTCATCAAGTGCACGGGCAGCCCAGCAGAGATTGCCATGTTCCTTGAACCCTTGGACCTCCACAATAAGAGAGTTATATTTTTAGCCATCAATGATAATTCCAACCACACAGCTGGGGGAATCCACTGGAGCTTTTTGGTTTATCTGCGAGATAAAAATGGCCTTTTTCATTATGATTCTTATGGTAATAGTAACTCATTCCATGCAAAGCAGGTAGCAGAGAAACTAGAGGCTTTCTTAGGCAGAAAAGGAAACTGGCCTTTGTGGAAGAGAAAGCCCCTGCTCAACAAAACAGGTATGACTATGGGATGTACGTAAAATGTAACACTTGAGGCCTTGTGTCAGAACTTCTTCAGACAACAGCCAGAATCACTACTGCAGCTATTTATTCCTACATACATCACAAAGAAGAGAGAAGAATGGAAAGATCTCATTGCCAGACTTGATAAAAATTAGCTGTTGAAGTATATTTGACTTCAAGCCTCTTCCTTCTGTCTGTCCCATGTACTGCATAGCTGCAGTCTCAGTGCCTGAGGGAAGATGCCTGGGAGAGGAATGCTTAGGATGCTTACTTTCTCCTGAAGGAATGCTGTCCTCTGCAATATCCTAATGGAAAATGTCACTTTAACCCTAACTTCAGAGCAATATGTTCTGTAAAGATGTCTTCAAAATATGCACCAAAACTGATTAATTCCCTTTTGGGCTCCCTTATACGCATTGGTTTATTCCAAAGAAAAAAGATTGATCTCCAAAACAAATTGAGAATATATGAAATCTAGAAGCAAGAAGAAAATCATAGAGCAACCAAAACTTACCACACAGCCCACATATTTCAAGAGATCAACTGGCTAGAAGCAGATCAAGACCTAACCTAATTTAAGATCGAAGTATTATCAGTTACTCAGTTCTGTGATACCTCTTCCATTCAACAAGCAAAGGCTTCCCCAGCTATAACCTTTGCCAATACTTGATAAAGATGGTGTTGGCCCATAGTCACCCATCTGATTCCTAGAGCACTTTAAGAAAGGGGGAGTCTTAAATAACTTTGTTGAAATAAATGTCTGTGGTGGACCTCTTGTTTTGCATCTGAAACTTACTAAAAGTTGGTTTATTTCTGAGATACAAAGCAGAAAAAGTGACCTTTCTCAACTCTTTCACTTAATTAAAAATGCAGACAATGTAATTTTTGAAATGTGGAACCGAGAATAAAAAGAAATACTACTACTTCCAAAAATAAAAATAAAAAACAAAAACATGTTTAGTTACTCCAGATTATTCTTGTTATTCCACTGTTATAAAATATGAACTCTAATTACATAATAAGCCATCAAGTGTAAATGTATTTCTGGCTCTTTGATAATATGATTGTCCTTTCAATGCTATGCATCTCCTGTGCCAAGTCCATTTTATTTTCAAAGGTTATATTAGAGTGAGGATAAATTATAAAGAAGGTATATTATGCACATAAGAGCTAACACAGTTTATTTCCTAAGATCAAAAACTTATGTGTAACATATTTTGTTTAAAGTATACTGAGGTTAAAAAATCACTTAAGTTTTATTTGTTATTCCATAAATAGGAATTATTGGCCTCTGCTAATTGCTGAATATCTATAAACACTTCCAGTATCAGCTTCTACTTGATGTTTTTGTGATTTAGTGAGAGCATTAATGTTGTATTAGCAAGAGCAGAATGGGCGAGGGGAGCTCCACACTCAATAAAACAGTCCTTTGCTGCTGCATGGACTAATCTCATCTCACACTGCTACAGGCAAACAACTGCAACAAATTTAAATGAAAAAAAGAAAGAAGAAACCCCCCACACCCAGCATGTAAACCACAACATAACATCCCTCCTTTTCAAGTTAACAATGTAACCATAAATGGATACTTGCTGTGAGTCCTCCTTGAATGTATCTGTGAATATAAAGGTATCAGTGAAGTTAATGTCAACAACTGCATTGGGGGGGGGGCGGGGGTGGGAAGGCCACCTTTACTTTGTAACTTCAAGAAATCCTCAAAAGAAGTTGCTGAAAAGCCACCAAAGGAGAAACCTTTTCAGTTCCTGCAGCATAAACCTGGGAAAGATACCTTTACAATTGATTAATACAGAAGTTCCCACTAGGCTTATCTATCTTATCTATAATAGGTACCTGGAAAGGCCCAGAGCCTGTGACTATTACAGGCACTGGAATCCACTTACTCCATCTCTATGGTTCAGGATGAATTTTTGTAGCTAATCCAAAGGGGAGGGAATGAGTACAGACAGACCAACTTCAAGGAACTTGTGTTTTTTCTTTAAAACCTTTGTTTAAATGTGCATGGAGGTAGGAAAAGAAGCCTTGAGAAATCTCTGTGTCAGTATTTATTTAACAAGACTGACTCCTGTGGAATAGTAGTGCTTATGTCTGAGTTATGAGAAAACCGGTCCACTTTTTGAGCCCATTAGTAACTTGCTCGATTCATATATTTCACTTAACAAGGCCATATCGCCCTTGCACTCGGCCAAGAGCTATTCTAAGTGCTTTACAAATATTAACCCATTTAATCGAAATAAGGAAACTCTATGGTAAGGGAATTGTTGCCCCAATCCCACAGATGTGGAGCACAGATGTAAAGCAATTTGCTCAAGGCCATCAACTACTGAGTTGCAGAACAGAGATGTGAACTCAAGTAATCTAACTTCTAGACAGTTGGTGTCTAGATCATTACACCATCACTGAAGAGATTCTCGAACACAGCAACCGTTTCTCACTGAAGCAAATGAGAGCCATTATGAAAAAACAGACAGACAGACAGAAACTCCTGACCATGTATCCACTGAGAGTGGTTAAAGAAAAGCTAATAGAATTCTGGGATCCTTCCTAGAGTTTTCAACAACTAGTGATTTTTTTTTTAATGTAAAAGTCCTACTAAATTAAACATAGACTATTTACTCCCCTCCCAAAAAACAAAGCTTCTTTGCTTACATGTTATGCTAAGCAGTTAGGCATAGAGCTCCACAGTGTTTTTATGACTCTACTTCTTAGCTCTGTTTTATGTGGTATAACTACGGAGTGAGATTATTTTCTTTGGTGTTGTTAACAGTTGTTTTTTTTTTTTCTTATCAAAAATCACATACCTTAGACATAGATGATTTAAGATTACAACTTTTTTAACTACTTGTCTGCTTTACATATCTTATTAGAAGACTGCCCTTTCCAAGGTAATCTTGTATCTGATAGTCACAACAAGAAGAATGTAGCCTAAAGAGATCAGAAAATACATGTCAAAACTTTTACTGTAGATAGGAAAATATGTAATTAGAAGAGACCTCTCCATTCAGCAGAAACATTGCGACTATATTTGTCTTTGGATATCCAGTTCCTAATATAATGATTGGCACGGAATATATGTTCAACAAGTGCTTAGTAAATAATGATTCAGATTTGATTTTGTTTTGCTATATCAATTGATAGGAACTATATACAGGGTAAAAAATTCTCCATATTTACATAGAATGACAAACTACACATATGAAAAACATCCTCTAGGCATATATAAAGATATCACTTCTTTTTATATAGGTGTCGTATATATATGTGTATATATATAATGTTAATTTTAGTTGCCCTTTCAAAGAACCATCTCTTAATCTCATTTATCTTTTATATTATATTTTAGTCTCTCTTTCATTTATTCCTCTCATCCTTGTGAGTTCCTTCCTTCTACTATGTTCGGGCTTAGGTTGTTGTTCTTCTCCGAGGTGCTTAAGGGGTAAAGTTAGGTTGTTAGAGATTTTTCTTGTTCCTTAGGTTTTTATTTTGTAGTTACTATGAGACTTACATATACCAACTTACATTTATAACTCTCTATTTGAGGTTGATAATAATTTAAGCACAAATAATCTAAAGCTCTACAGTTTTATTCCCCATACCACATTTTATCTTTTTGATGTTATGTTTTACATCCTTCTATCTTATGTATCCCTTAACAAATTGTTATAGTTATTTTTACAAAACATTTTTATCTTTCATTCTTCATAATAGCTTTCTAAGTAATTCATTACCTTCTCTACATATTTACCTTTACCAGTGAGAATTATACTTTTTATGTGTTTCCTTGTTGCTAATTAGTGCCCTTCCTTTTTAACTTAAAGGGGTCACTTTAACATCTTTTTGTGAAGCCAATTTAATAACAAACTTGATTAGTTCTTGCTTGTCTGGAAAACTCATCCATTCCTTCAATTCTGAATGGCAACTTTGCCAGGTAGAGTATTCTTAGATGATACTTTTCTTCTTTCAGTACTTTGAATAGTTTATGCCATCTCCTTCTTAACTGCAATTTTTCTGCTGAGAAAACTGCTGATAGTCTTGTGGGGGTTTCTTTACATAACAGATTGTTTTTCTCTTGCTGTTTTTAAGATTCTCTCCTTGTCTTTAATTTTGACATTTTCAGTGCAGTTCAGTCACTCAGTCATGTCTGACTCTTTGTGATCCCATGAACTGCAGCACGCCAGGCCTCCCTGTCCATCACCAACTCCTGGAGTCCACCCAAACTCATGTCCATTCAGTCGGTCATGCCATCCAACCATCTCATCCTCTGTCATCCCCTTCTTCTCCTGCCCTCAATCTTTCCCAACATCAGGGTCTTTTCAAATGAGTCAGCTCTTTGCATCAGGTCACCAAAGTACTGGAGTTTCAGCTTCAGCATCAGTCCTTCCAATGAACACCCAGGACTGATCTCCTTTAGGATGGACTGGGTAGATCTCCTTGCAGTCCAAGGGACTCTCAAGAGTCTTTTTCAACACCACAGTTCAAAAGCATCAATTCTTTGGTGCTCAGCTTTCCTTACAGTCCAACTCTCACATCCACACATGACTACTGGAAAAACCATAGTTTTGACTACACGGACCTTTGCTGGCAAAGTAATGTCTCTGCTTTTTACTATGCTGTCTAGGTTGGTCATAACTTTTCTTCCAAGGAGTAAGCGTCTTTTAATTTCATGGCTACAATCACCATCTGCAGTGATTTTGGAGCCCAAAAAAGTAAAGTCAGCCACGGTTTCCCCATCTATTTGCCATGAAGTGATGGGACCAGATGCCATGATCTTAGTATTCTGAATGTTGAGCTTTAAGCCAACTTTTTCACTCTCCTCTTTCACTGTCATCAAGAGGCTCTTTAGTTCTTCAGTTTCTGCCAGAAGGGTGATGTCATCTGCATGTCTGAGGTTATTGATATTTCTCCCAGCAATCTTGATTCCAGCTTGTGCTTCCTCCAGCCCAGCGTTTCTCATGATGTATGAATACAGATTGGGTTCTTTGGTTTCCATCTCATTAGGAACTCTCTGGGTTTCCTGAACATGAATGTCCTTCTCCAAGTTAGGCAGGTTTTCAGCATTAGTTTTGCAATCAGCTTTCTGCCTCTTTTGTTTTTCTTTTTCCTCCTTCTTGGATCCCATAATGCCAATGTCAGTCTGTTTGATATTGTCCCTTAAGTCCCTTAAGCTAATCCTGACTATTTTTGTCATTCTTTTTGACTGCTCTGATAGGGTATGCCCACTGTTCTGTTTTCAAGTTCATTGGTCTTTTTTCTGCCTCCTCTAGTCTGCTGTTGAACCTCTGTAGTGTAAATATCTTTAACATCAGTTATTCTAAACTTTGGATTCCCTGATAGCTCAGAAGTCATGGGTTTTGATCCCTGGGTTGGGAAAATCCCCTGGAGAAGGAAATGACCACCCACTCCAGTATTCTTCTTGCCTGGGAAATCCCATGGACAGAGGAGCCTGGCAAGCTACAGTCCAAAGGGTTACAAAGAGTTGGACGCTACTGAGCAACTAAGCACATATTATAAACTTTAGTCCTGTGGCTTCTATTTGGTACTTTTTCTATCTTCTTCTCATAATGGAGGTTTTCCCTGTGTTCATTTATTCCTCTCCCAAGTACAGTGACCACGCTTAAATACTATTACTTCGAATTATTTACCAGGTAAATTACTTCTCTCCATTTCACTAAAGTGTTTTGACTGATAAGACAGAGGAGTTCAGTCTTTTGTTCCATTTAGGACTTCAGCTGATGGCATGAGGCCCACCCACACAATGAAGGGTAATCTGCTTTACTCTAGTCCACCAATTAAATTTAAATCTCTCCTAAAAACAGCCTCCTAGAAGCCTTTAGGAATGACCATCTGATTTGAGTTCCTGTAGTAACTGTCCCTAGTCTAGGAAACTATGGAATGGAATATTCCAGATATAAGAAATGTAAATTCAAATGAGTTACTTATAGCTAGATTCAAATGCATTAGGTATTAAATTATTACCCCTAAAATTGATCTTTTAGATACTATAGTATGTGCTCCTTTAAACTGTGAAATCAGTTTTCCAATAATTTCTAAAAATGAGAATGTACCAATGTTTTATATCATGGCATTTGCAATCCCGTAAACATGCTGTCCCCATTGAAAATAAGGTAAAACAGTTTTGAGACCCTATGACTTCATGCAAAAGGTAGCTTAACCCATTTAAGATGGCTGTCACCTGGGAGTGAGGGTGATCTTGGAATTACTGGTGCTGATTAAATCTGATTTCTTTTCCCTCAAACACATACAGACGCACACACACACCTCCACAGAAACATCCCCCAAAATGTTTGACCGAATATATGGGCACTATGGCCCAGACAAGTGTACATATAAGATTAACTGTATACCAACTAATACCTTGCCCTTGACTTTCTGACTTTCTGAACACACAGCTCCTATACTTTACTGCCTTGTAATAATCAAGATCATGTGATGACTGAGCAACAGTTGCAATATTTCTTGAACTTCTTTCTAGTGGAACTTGAAAGGGACTCTCTCAATGTGACCATTCTACTCGTGAAGCCTAGAAAGTTGTAGCTGTCATTTGCCTTTTGAACAGGAATTAGTCTACCTTCATGATGGGTTTGCCAAGCTCTGAAGACTGAAGTGCTTAGGGGTGCCGCCCCTGCACAGTCAAAAATCTGCACATACACAATTCCATATCCATAGATTCAACCAACCGTGGATCATGTAGTATTACTGAAAAACATCGATATCTGAGTGGATCTATACAGTTCAAATCCCTGATGTTCAAGGGTAAACTGAACTTCTACCATAAATATTTTTAATCTATTGATAATGAACACTTTTCTTTCATGTTACAAAATCTTTGATATAATGTACAGTGATGAGATATAGTTTCACTGAATTAGGGTCTCCTTAGACCATTACACAGGTGAAATGTGAATTTGTCAAAAGTCACCATCAACCATAAGGTTTATTCATAAGGGACTTTCCTTACAGCTCATACAAGAAATCATCAAGATTATAATGCGGAGACAGATAGTTCACATCTATATTATACATGCAGGGGTGCTCTCAATAAGTTGATTTCATTGCTGAAATGTAATCTCAAACAATGGTTGGTTGTCTGGCAGACATTTGCCTTCTGTAATCTTTTAAATCGATCACATGTTGTAATTGAAGTTGGAGGCTGAGATTTCTAATCATGATACCTGTTTAAATTTATCTGTCAGCCAACGTGTCTGTTGAGAATATTCCATTTTATTTCAAGATAGAATAAAAGCATCTCAGTTATGAATCCTAGAAACAGGCTGACCAAATCAACTCTCTACATGATTACTCAAACAGTCCTTTCTAGAATAGGGTGTTTTAAAGTTGCAAAACAGATTGCATTCGATTATTTGCAAATATCCTTTGAAAATGAATTTACACTGCCTGGGGTTACTTTGTCTCTCTCTCTCTCTCTCTCTCTCTCTTACTTCTCATAGTCCTTTAATAGGGCTAGAAAGAGAATAGGAGAGGCAAGGTAAAGGTAAAATATATTTGCCACCAGAAGAGAATAAGCAATAAAATGTAAAGGTAAAATAGCCAACAGTAAACAGAACCTCAGCAGAACAGCCCTTTATTGACTTCAGGCTAATCCCATCATAAATCACAGGAAGCCAACATTGCAACTTAATAGGAGAAAAGCTCAATAACACTGAACCACAGCAGCAAGAGGTACATTCAGCAGCTAAATAATTCTTGTCTATAATAAGTTCCATATTAAGCATTATATAAATGGAATTCCCTAGCTTAGTATAAACTATAAAGATTTTGGCTTCTTTGCTTTAATTTGGCAATTTGAGGTTTATATCTTAGGTGACGTTTCAACTGAATGGCTGGTTTTGCTATTAGTAATATGTTACAGATTTTTAAATTTTTCTATAAGCTTGAAGCATTAATAGATAATGCACAGTGTTATAAGGCCCCAATATTCTTCTTTTCAGGTGGAAATTTTAAATTATTTTCAGTTTAATTACAGCTATTACTATGGTCCCATATACAAATCTTTCTCCTTCCCCTCTCTCATATTTTAAAGATAGCAGAAAAATTTTAAGTGATTTAAAAGTCTAATCCAGAAAGTACTCAGTGTTGTCTCTACGAATAGTTCATCAAGAGGAAAGAATCTAGTCGCAAAAGCATCCTAATGGATTTTCATTTTCTTACAGTAGTAGAATACCATATGCAAAGGTAGAAAACAATGAAATCAAATCTTGACATCACAGAACATATATTTTCATTGTGCTTAGTCACTATCTGTTAAGGAGACAAATTATTCAGTAATTTGCCTTTGAATGGTCTAAAAACCTGTTGTCCCTGTGCTTTAGGAAGGTTATAGGCCAGCAACGTTAAACTGCCCATGCACTCCAGTGGCATCAACACAAACCTCTGTCCTACCACTTCTGTACATGAAAGTGATTTATTGACTTTCTCTCCAATTGACCATGAACTCTTGGACAGCAAAGGTCCATGATTTTTTTAAAATTTGAATCCCCAAATCCTACCACAAGATCAGGCTCTGTGCCACATAACAGACCTACAACTGATCTTTACAGACTGAATGAACAAACTAATGGATAGGCTTCCCTTAAATAGAGTTAGTTAGTTCTGCTAAAGGGAGTCATACTCTTATTTTAAAAATGTTTCTAACATTCCATTCTGTTTTAAATAGATGCACATTCTGCAGTGTTTACAATGTGTCACCAGTGACACCATCCAACTAGGAGGCTGGTATTAGGATTATGATAGTAAGTAATATTCAGCTGACAGATCATGAACTTCCAGTATTTCTTTCAAATATCACACCCAGAAAGAAACTTAAAGACCACATAATCTGTCTGTAGGTTCTGTGTCCTTGTTGGATCAACTGATGGCCTTGTCTCTCTGGAACTGTCTCATTCTGATTTCTCTTGGAATCTCGTCTCTCTTGGTTTTCTGAGCTCTCTGTCTACACTTCATGTTCCTTAGCAAGTACCTTATACATTACCAGCTAAAATGTCATTGATGCTCTTCTCTTTCAACATATTCCTTTTAGGGGAGCCTTCTTAGTTAATTATTTCAATACCATCTAGGGATGATTGGACTTCCCTGGTAGCTCAGACAGTATAGAATCAGCCTGCAATGAGGGAGACCCAGGTTTGATCCCTGGGTAGGGAAGATCCCATGAAGAAGGGAATGGCCACCCATTCCAGTATTCTTGCCCTGAGTGTTCCACAGACAGCAGAGCCTGGTGGGCTGCAGTCCATGGGATCTCCAAAGAGTTGGACACAACTGACTAACACTTCTCTTCAGGGATGATTATTCTTAGAATTCTATCTTGATTTCTAGGGCTATATAGTAAACTATCCACTCAGTATCTCCACTTCATTGTGTCTTTATCAATTAATATTACCAAAGAGGTTAAGCCAGAAATAGAGTAAGAGAATTTTCTCTCAGTAGCCTCTTATATTCAGTTAGTTACTAAGTCTTGTTGATTTTCCTTTCCTACCCCTGGACACCCTCAGTGTATCACTTTTTTCCCCCCTTAGTTTAAGACTGTTATCCTTATCTCAGTTCCCTACAGTTCACCACTGTAGCCAAATAGATTTGTAAAGTGTGAATCAGACCCTTCTCCTTTCCTATTTAAGGTTCTTCAGTGGTTCACCATTGCTTAGAGAATAACGCCCAGGTCTTTTAGCATGGCAGTTAAAAGGCCATCGTGATTCCCTTCTCAGGGGTTCCATCACACATATGAAATTACCCCATGAGCTGATTTTAATTCCAGGGGTAAGACATGATCATCTATGCCTCCATGGCTTTGCATAAGCTGTTTTGTGTTTGTTGCAGTAAAATGCACTAGTTAACTCTGAACTTCTGCTCATCCTTTTAAGCCACAAATTGATGACTTCCAGAAATGAGGAATTTACCATTTCTCAAGGCAGCCCATTCAACATCATCTTGAGCTGACACCAAGAGATTTATTCCTTGTCCCTGATTATATTCTTTGCAGTCACACAGAACAAGTCTAATGTTTTTCTTTTGCATGTTATATCTTCAAAAAATTTAAAATCTATTACTCTTAGTGCTTCTATTCCTTGAGGGAAATATCTACAAAATCCTTTACATAAACTTCTTTTTTTCTCGTCCACTGAAAGTTGGTGTCCAGAATTTTATGGGTACCACAGATGAGGTCTATTACAGAGTTAAGCTCAACCCTGCTTTTGTACACCTCACAGCGAACTGGCCATTATTTAGAGGTAGACTGCCAGGAGGGAGATGGGATTCACTCTCATCCGAGAGAGAGTTAGACTATAGCTGTCTCTGCACAAAGCATTTGGAATTCTGAACTTGAGGGAAATTTTACCATACTCTCCAAAGAAAATAAAAATGGATCTGAAATCATTGATTCAGGCATTTAAATATCATGGAAAATGTGTGGGGAGTAGTGGGAAAGAGCCATGGGAGAATGCATTCAGGAAAGATATTTTTAATAGAAGGGTTGTTATACACCACAGAAAAGAAAAAGGTATAGAACCCCCACTAGCTAGAGATGCTTGAGCTTCCTGTCCTCTTCTCCCAAGTCCTATGAGGCACTGTTCTTCTTTGATTATGCTCAGTCATATCCAACTCTTTGTGACACTGTGGACAGTAGCCTGCCGGGCCCCTCTGTCCATGGAATTCCCCAGGCAAGAATACTGGAGTGAGTTGCCCTATCCTTCTCCAGGGAATCTTCCCGACTCAGGGATCAAACTCAGGTTTCCTGCATTGCAGGCTGATTCTTTACCACTGAGCCTCCAGGGAAGTCCCCCAGGAATACTTAACTTTGAACAAACAGCAAGCTCCCTAATATTAAAAATCAATCTCTGACATAGTTTTAGCCCTCACATAACAGACAGGAATACTGTTTAGGCAGTAGGCTAAAGATATAAACCTCATAGTGCTAATGAAATTTTATGATGCCTGAACGAGATTCCCATTACAATGTGCAAACATTCACAATTAATTATAAGATTATAAACACAATATTCAGAGTAACACCTACAAAAAATACCTGGCCCAAGTACTGTAGAAGCATTTAAATCTTACAGGAACTTCAAAACACTCATATATTGTCCATTTCTCATTTTAATTGTAAAAATATAGGCCAAGTTTTTTTTTTTTTTTACAATATATTTCCTGATGATTTATTTGTTTAAGGTCTTTGCAATAATTTCCAATAACTCTCTAAATAAATAACAAAAGAGACACTCTTGGCTCTATTAAATTACTATTAGTTAAGTAAGCAGCTCTTAAATTCAAAATACTAGGTTTGAAATGTCACTTTTAGTAGTGGTAATTCTTGGACTCCTAACTTGGTATTCCCCTACCCTTAGACTCAAATCTAATTGAGGAAAAAACATCTCTCCACATCTCTTTTTAAAACTTAATATTACAGTAACTACAGACTTGCTTAAATGCTTTTTTCAAATGTCTGTGTCATTTGAGATTTTAAATCTTCTCTAGTATGAATTTCACTCAATGTCTCCATTTTTCTCACCATGATAAAACAAATTTTTACCTACTCTTCTTAATAAATATCAAATTTAAGAAGTTATGCCATATTTAAATTTCTACTAAATAACCTAGATTTAGTGGATATTCACGTAAAAGATAAAGCCTGTTCTCCCCACAGTTCTCCCCAACTCACCTAACGTCAAATTCCTCATTCAATTTGCTCGAGACAAAAATTAAAGTCAAAACTGACATGCCTCGTGTTACCTTTCTAATCACAATGTGACCACTCGCCCTTGCTCACTCCCCTCAGGCACACTAACATCACTGCTGTCTCTTGAATATGATATTCCCGGCGGAGCTTCCATGGCAGGTTTTTCGTGCTTTTTATCCCCTTTACCTGAAAGGCATGGCCTCTAGATAGTCACGTGGCTTTTCCTCACATCTCCTGAGACTGCGGTATGCAAGCTCCCTTGGCTCAGCACTCTCCATTTCTCCTCCCCGCTTTACTTTTCCCCATGGCATCTACCACCATCTAATATATACTTTACTCATTTATCTTTATTTTTGTCTCTCCATGTCTGATAGGAAGAATTCTAAAGATATACCCCCAAGATTCCTGCCCCCTAGGTATTCAAAGAAACACTAATCTTAGTACTTCTGTGAAGGGACTTTGCTAGGTAATTAAAGTTGTTAATCAGCTAACCTTAAAATAGGGTGATCATCCTGGACTATCTGGGTGCAACTAATGTAATCACCTGAGTTTTTAAAAGCCGAAGAGTCAGACAGAGGAGAAATAGGGGGATAGGGACGTCAGAGAGATTCAACGTGTGAGAAAGACTCAATGCACCCTGGCTGGTTTGATGATAAAGGAGGCAATGTGATAGAGAAAGCAGGCATTCTGATGGAGGTGAGAGAGGCTTCCAGATGCCAGCTGCAGGGGGATAGAAACCTCATTCCTACATCTGCAAGGAACCAAACTGCCAATCACCTGAATGGGCTTGGAAATGGGCTTAGAGCCTCCAGAAAAAAACAAAAAACAAAAAACAAAAAAAAAACACAGCCCTGTTGGGAAGAGATGAAGCATCCACTGGTTTGAACCTTGTAAAACACAGAGAAATAGCCAGGCATGGAAGTGGGACCTACAGATTAGTGATGGATGTTGTTTCACGTCACTAAGTTTGCTAAGGCAACCATAAAAAACCAACACAGCCGATAAGAATCTAGGCCCCGTGAGGCCGGGGATCCAGTCTGTCTTCCCCTGGGCTGTGCTGTGAAAAAAGACAAGTCACAGTGTTAGTTGCTCAGTCATGTCTGCTTCTTTGGGAACCCCTGGACTGTTGCCTGCCAGAATCCTCTGTCCATGGAATTTTCCAGACAAGAATACTGCAGTGGGTAGCCATTCCCTTCTCTAGTGGATCTTCCTGACCCAGGAATTGAACCCCAGTCTCCTGCATTGCAGGCAGATTCTTTACCATCTGAGCCAACATGCACTAGAACCTAGAATAATACCTGACAATAAAAGACAATAAATACTTGCTAAATTGAAAAACAGATACAGTATATACATTCTTCCCCATGAAAACTATATTTTACAAGATCTTGTGAAATTTTTACCCCAAAATATTGACTAAAAATATTTAGAATATAAAATGTGAATTGACTTGAAAACTGTCTATTCAATAGCTTGTATCTTTGCAAGTCAGCAGTGGCTATCATTTCCATGCAGCCAACACAAGAAGCAGTCAAATACCATTTCTAAAGTCATGATTTTCAACTTGCATGTTGAAACATATTGTTGGGTTATAAAATCAATTTATGGGGTTGATGAAGAGAGGGAAAAAGGAAGGAAAGAAGCAGGAAGAAAGGAAGGAAGGAATAAAACACAAAAATCAGAATTTTTATTTTAGTGTGGGGTATATGAGTATGTGTGTGTTGGGGTGGGTGTTGTATATATCCTGGATAATGTAAGATGTATTTCTTACTTAGGTCCCATCAAAATAATTGAAAACTACAGCCCTAAAAGTCATCATGATCTGTCATGGAAGGACAAGGACAAGAATGCGATTCAGGGCCTGGTCAGAGGTGAGTTAAAGACAAAAGAATGAGGAATGTGTCTGTTAGGAAGGGCTGGTCAAAAAAAGACCACACAACCTTAAGTCTATGTTAAATTCACAAGTCAAGGAGGGAGCTTATGATTGAAAAAGTCACACAAATTGCACCACCTTATCTATTTCTGCTTTATTGACTACGCCAAAGCCTTTGACTGTGTGCCTCACACTAAACTGTGGAAAATTCTGAAAGAGATGGGCATACCAGACCACCTGACCTGCCTCTTGAGAAACCTATATGCAGGTCAGGAAGCAACAGTTAGAACTGGACATGGAACAACAGACTGGTTCTAAATAGGAAAAGTAGTACCTCAAGGCTGTATATTGTCACCCTGCTTATTAAACTTATATGCAGAGTACATCATGAGAAACGCTGAGCTGGAGGAAGCACAAATTGGAATCAAGATTGCCGGGAGAAATATCAATAAGCTCAGATGCAATGACACCACCCTTATGGCAGAAAGTGAAGAGGAATTAAAGAGCCTCTTAATGAAAGTGAAAGAGGAGAGTGGAAAAGTTGGTTTAAAGCTCAACATTCAGAAAACTAAGATTGTGGCATCTGGCCCCATCACTTCACGGGAAATAGATGGGGAAACAGTGGAAACAGTGTCAGACTTTATTTTTTTGGGCTCCAAAATCACTGCAGATGGTGATTGCAGCCATGAAATTAAAAGACGCTTACTGCTTGGAAGGAAAGTTATGACCAACCTAGATAGCATATTAAAAAGCAGAGACATTACTTTGCCAACAAAGGTCCATCTAGTCAGAGCTATGGTTTTTCTCGTAGTTATGTATGGATGTGAGAATTGGACTGTGAAGAAAGCTGAAGGCCGAAAAATTGATGCTTTTGAACTGTGGTGTTGGAGAAGACTCTTGAGAGTCCCTTGGACAGCAAGGAGATCCAACCAGTCCATCCTAAAGGAGATCAGTCCTGGGTGTTCATTGGAAGGACTGATGCTGAAGCTGAAACTCCAATACTTTGGCCACCTGATGCAGACAGCTGACTCATTGGAAAAGACCTTGATGCTGGGAGGGATTGGGGGTAGAAGGAGAAGGGGATGACAGAGGATGAGATGGCTGGATGGCATCACCGACTCGATGGACATGAATTTGAGTAAACTCCGGGAGTTGGTGTTGGACAGGGAGGCCTGGCATGCTGCGATTCATGGAGTCGCAACTGAGTGACTGAACTGAACTGAACAGAACTGAAGGTGAGAAAATGAACCTTTCTTCTCTTGCTATGTTCTTGCCTTGCCTTGGACCTGGAGTTGCTCCCTTCAACACCATTCAGACCTACCAACTCAGTCATCAAGTCTTGGTATAAAATCAGGCAGCATCTGGAAAGAGGTGACTTGAGGCTTTAATCAGCCAAGCATCCTAAGATGCTATTTCTTTTCTCCCTTAGAGAGAAAGGATGAAAAACCTAATACTTATTTATCTTCTGATATCAGTCAGTTATTAGTGTCATATAAATTTAGCTGGAAAAGAAGTTAGAAATGTCCTTGGCACAAGGAATCAAAGAATAAAAGGTGGTTAGAAGAACTTGAATCTAGATCAATATCCTCATCTTTTTGCAGATGAGGAAGCTGAACTACAGGCTTATGCTAGCCCTATTATTATAACAATGTTATTCTTGACTTATGTTTACCAGCAGATTCCAATGTTTATTGTTAGTGATCTGCATATGGATAGCAAAAGAATAATGCAATTGTATACTACTTACTCCCCTACTCAAGGGCATATTCCTGGTGGGCAGGCAACATGCAATATATATTTATATCTTTGAGCTCTAGTTAGTAACTATTGTAGTTGGGGAAATTAAATAAGATAATACCTTCAATGTACTTAGCAGAGTACCCAGCATACTTTAAGAGCTAAGTAAATATTTTCATATTTGATTTTGTTGCTTTGATTATAATACGAACATTTTTACTATAGAATATTTAGGTACAGGAAATTTTAATATTTGTTGATTCTCATTGAATTATACAACAAAGTAAAATCATATTTTATGCCCTTAACATCCATTATGTTTGAAGGGATGTTAAAAAATTACAGAGTTCTACTCCCTGGCAATGGGCAAAGAGGCACCTGATTGGTGGTGTTGCTCTTATATCAGTCAGGGGCAAAGCAGATGTCTAGTCCTTTGTTCATCCTAGCTTGATGCCTGGATTGGTGGCCAGAGCTATTTCATGCCTGGGGCACATAAAAAAAAAAAAAAATTACAGAGTTCTTATCTGTTTAAGGCATTTTAAGTAAATGAGTAAAGATGAAAGAATTCAATTAGTTAAAAATTACTCAGAAAATGTCTTGTTAGGCATATGAGGATTCATGATTCATAAAGATAATATCTTTAATGAAAATATAAAACTCTTGTATGTATCAAGTTAAGTTCACTTTTCCTTAGGTAAGAAACAGACCTCAGAGCTGTGTGACCACTGATGTTTGGAATCTGTACCATTGCTAAAGGGCTGTAAATCCTAAAATTAGAATGTGACTTATTTTAGGAGATATTCCACAGAGAAAGAATATCCAAACATTAAAAGAAATGAACCACAGTCTATTTTTTTTCTGAGGGTTCCAACAATGTCATCAAAGATTTTTTTTCTCAACTCTTACAAGCTCTATAGCACCTTTCCCCTCTGCTACTTCTCTGTTATATAATTAGCATATAATTATGTGCTCTTTCACAGTGGAAAGACTATTCTTTTATTAATGACTCTTTCAAAAGTTCTTTATTATTTATCTTTGAAAGTGAGTTCAAAATCAAAAGCCTTTCATGCCTTTTTTCTTTTTTTTTTTTTGCAGTTTTTATTTTTATTTATTTATTTTTCCATTTATTTTTATTAGTTGGAGGCTAATTTACGAGACAAGTGCTTGGGGCTGGCGCACTGGGAAGACCCAGAGGGATCGGGTGGAGAGGGAGGTGGGAGGGGGATCGGGATGGGGAATACATGTAAATACATGGCTGATTCATGTCAATGTATGGCAAAAACCACTACAATATTGTAAAGTAATTACACTTTTTTTCTTTTTAACTTAGGAGTTCTTTAAAGTAATACAGTAGATGCTTACAGATGTATGCAGTCATTAAATTTTACCTTTAAGGTGAGAAGTAGGGCTTGGGAAACAAATGTTGCATCCTCCTTTCTCTGCAGATTAAATGTTTGAGGTTTTGAAGAGCATGTATGCAAAATATTGATGCTCCAACAAGGCCTGTCTATGCTATGCCTTTTCCCCTTGTTAGGACAAATAGAAAATGGGTTATAACAATAAGCTTCCTGAATCTAGTACAAAGACAGAAGGAGGATATAATTAGCATTTATGGGAAGTACAATGTAAGTTCCAAATTAGTCTTAAATGAGGAATTCACCCAGCCCCTGATCTGTAGTCAATTCTGGAAAGTATCATGCATCTCTGCTGAGGCCAAGCAAGCCTCATTGATGTTTTTGGCTGACTGCTTTTCTTCTAACATTAAATTTACCAGAGCACTACAGATTGGATATGGGCAATTATAAGGGAGGGTGTATGTTATTGCAAATTTTAATCATTTCGTGAGCCATTTTGCTTGCAGTGTAATCCCACAAGACCAACATATTCTGCATAAGAAACCCAAATGGTTTTTGGCTGAGAGCAGCTCTTCAGTTATTTTATAACCTATTCCTGCTTAACTTCTAGACGTTTCCATTCGTGGCTAGGCCCTGCCAAATCAGGGCCTCAAGGGCTTGTTGGCTCCCCACAGTCAAGGCTACCTTATTCAAGTGGATAGTAATACCAGTGGTTAGAATAGTGATCAGATTTCTTCTCAACAATATTGCTGCTACTTATGTATGGCAGACCCTACCTCTACCCTCCAACACTTGCACTATGAGTAAAGAAAGTAATGTGCCAGAACTGTTTCAAGAATTTTTCTTATCTCCTATACTTTTTGGACTATTTCAACAGAGATGGAAAAACAGTAACAACCTGATGACTTTGGGAACTTTTCTACTTTGGGGCTTCAGGGAAACTCACCCATGTTATTGTGTAAGCCAAACTCACATTCATAATTTAACATCATTTTGCCCAGCCATTTGAAATGCCATGATGCTCCTTTAGGTAAAAACATCTAAGTAGCTTCATTTTCACCAGCAATCTTTTTACTTGTGAAGCAAAAAATAAAAATAATTTACTTTGATTGTATACTCAAGAAGTCCCTTCTCTCAAGCGTCTTATCTTCTCTTATATATAATGATTTTTCCTTTTTAAATGAGAATCAAAGATTCTCAGACTTGGAAGGAATTTTTAAAACATAATTTAATACCAACACCCACTGTTGCATGAAACCTTTTGACAGTGTCTTCCAGGAGGTTTTACAGCTGTTCTCTAGGGCAAAAGAGATGAAGGAAAAATAAAAAGGGCAATCTGCTGTAAGTGGCATATAAACTTATAACTAAAATAAACCAGAGGCTCTAGATGTGGTCTTCCCGACTCACAAGCTCTAAGTCTTTTATCCATCTTGTTTAATTACACTAGGAAGAATTTGTGAAGCAGAGACTCAATTTTAACTTTGAACTATTGAGAATATGGCCAAACAGGGGGTAAAGCAACACTTCTGAAACAATTAATTATGAGAATTTGGATCACACGGTCCCGACCTTTTCATTTCAATGATCTGAAAAGCTAAAAATATTTTTAAAGGTCTGCTTGAACAGAATTATAGTAAATTTTAAACACAGTTACATAAGATAAATGATCTAGTAAAAACTATGGGTTCAGAGGTTAGGTTCTGTAATAAAAAATGTATAGTTTGAACCCTAACTTCTCATTAATTAGCTATATGACCTTGAGAAGTCACTCAACATTTTAAAGCTTTGGTTTACTCAGCTGTAAAAAGGAGATAATGTTACCTTCTTTACCAGGCTATTAAGAGGATTAAACAAGCTAATTCACATGAAGCATGTTTTCAGTATATGGCATATATTTTAAGTATCTAATAAATGTTAGCTTCATCATTATCCACTCATTTAAAAACATAGAACTTTTTTATGGGAGCATAGTTGCTTTACATGCTGGGTCATTCCTACTGTACAGCAAAGTGAATCAGCCATAGGTACACATACATCCCTTGTTGTTGGGATCCTTTCCCATTTAGGTCACCAAAGAGCATGAATATAGTTCCCTGTGCTATATATACAGTAGGTTCTCATTAATTATCTGTTTTATACATAATATATATATATGTCAATCTCAACGTCTGTTGGATCATTGAAAAAGCAAGAGAGTTCCAGAAAAACATCTACTTCTGCTTTATTGATTGTGCCAAAGCCTTTGACTGTGTGGATCACAATAAACTGTGGAAAATTCTGAAAGAGATGGGAATACCAGACCACCTGACCTGCCTTTGAGAAACCTGTATGCAGGTCAGGAAGCAACAGTTAGAACTGGACATGGAACAACAGACTGGTTCCAAATAGGAAAAGGAGTACGTCAAGGCTGTATATTGTCACCCTGCTTATTTAACTTTTATGCAGAGTACATCATGAGAAATGCTGGGCTGGAGGAACCACAAGCTGGAATCAAGATTGCCAGGAGAAATATCAGTAACCTCAGATATGCAGATGACATCACCCTTCTGGCAGAAAATGAAGAAGAACTAAAGAGCCTCTTGATGAAAGTGAAACAGGAGAGTGAAGAAGTTGGCTTAAACTCAACATTCAGAAAACTAAAATCATGACATCCGGTCCCATCACTTCATGGCAAACAGATGGGGAGACAGTGGAAACAGTGGCTGACTTAATTTTTCTGGTCTCCAAAATCACTGCAGATGGTGACTGCAGCCATGAAATTAAAAGATGCTTACTCCTTGGAAGGAAAGTTATGACCAACCAAGACAGCATATTAAAAAGCAGAGACATTACTTTGCCAAAAAAGGTCCGTCTAGTCAAGGCTATGATTTTTCCAGTGGTCATGTATGGATGTGAGAATTGGACTATAAAGAAAGCTGAGCACTGAAGAATTGATGCTTTTGAACTGTGGTGTTGGAGAAGACTCTTGAGAGTCCCTTGGACTGCAAGGAGATCCAACCAGTCCATCCTAAAGGAGATCAGTCCTGGGTGTTTACTGGAAGGACTGATGCTGAAGCTGAAACTCCAATACTTTGGCCACCTCATGCGAAGAGTTGACTCATTTGAAAAGACCCTGATGCTGGGAGGGATTGGGGGAGGAGGAGAAGGGGACGACACAGGACGAGATGGCTGGATGGCATCACCAATGGACATGGGTTTGGGTGGACTCTGGGACTTGGTGATGGACAGAGAGGTCTGGCGTGCTGCAGTTCATAGAGTCGCAAAGAGACACAACTGAGCGACTGAACTCAACTGAACTGAACAACCTCCCAATTCATTCTACCTCCACCCCCCACAAATCCTCCTTGGTATCCATGTGTTCTCTACATATGTGTCTCTATTTCTGCTTTGCAAAGAAGATAATCTACACCATTTTTAAAAACTCTCCACGTATGTGTTAATGTACAATATTTGTTTTTCTCTTTCTGACTTACTTTACTCTGTTTGGCAACCTCCAGGTCCATTCAAAACTCTGCCTATTTAAACTTAACAACTTTTGCACAGCAAACAGAAACCATAAACACAACAAAAAGACAATTTCAGAATGAGAGAAAATATTTGCAAATGGAACACCTGACAACGGATTAATCTCCAAAATATACAAACAGCACATGTAGTTCAGTATCAAAAAAACCAACCCAATCAAAAATGGACTGGAGACCTAAACAGATATTTCTCCAAAGAAGACATAGAGATGGCCAACAAGCACACGAAAATATGCTCAAAATCACTCATTATTAGAGAAATGCAAATCAAAATTACAATGAGATATCACATCACACCAGTCAGAATCAGTTCAGTTCAGTTCAGTCGCTCAGTCGTCTCCAACTCTGCGACCCCATGAACCACAGCACGCCAGGCCTCCCTGTCCATCACAAACTCCCAGAGTCTACCCAAACCCATGTCCATCAAGTTGGTGATGCCATCCAACCATCTCATCCTCTGCCATCCCCTTCTCCTCCTCCCCCAATCCCTCCCAGCATCAGGGTCTTTTCCAATGAGTCAACTCTTCCCATCAGGTGGCCAAAGTATTGGAGTTTCAGCTTCAGCATCAGTCCTTCCAATGAACCCTCAGGACTGATCTCCTTTAGGAAGGACTGGTTGGATCTTCTTGCAGTCCAAGGGACTCTCAAGAGTCTTCTCCACCACCACAGTTCAAAAGCATCAATTCTTTGGTGCTCAGCTTTCTTCACCATCCAACTCTCACATCCATACATGACCACTGGAAAAAACAGCCTTGACTAGACGGACCTTTTTTGGCAAAGTAATGTCTCTGCTTTTTAATATGCTGTCTTGGTTGGTCATAACTTTCCTTCCAAGGAGTAAGTGTCTTTTAACTTCATGGCTGCAATCACCATCTGCAGTGATTTTGGAGCCCCCAAAAATAAAGTCTGACACTGTTTCCACTGTTTCCCCATCTATTTGCCATGAAGTGATGGGACCAGATGCCATGATCTTAGTTTTCTGAATGTTGAGTTTAGAATAGCCATCATCAAAAAAATCTACAAACAATAAATGCTGGAGAAGATGTGGAGAAAAGGGAATCATCTTGCATTGTTGATAGGAATGTAAAAGATACAGCCGCTATGGAGAACAGCACAGAAATTCCTTAAAAAACTAAAACTAGAGCTACCATATGATTCAGCAATCCTACTCCTTGGCATATACCCAGAGAAAACCATAATTCAAACAGATACATGCACCCGTGTTCATTGCAGCACTATTTACAATAATCAAGATATGGAAGCAACCTAAATGCCCATAAATAGAGGAACAGACAAATAATAAGCTGTGGTACATATATAGAATGGAATATTACTCAGACATGAAAAGGAAGGAAAACCATAGAACTTAGATGAATCACTACTTTAAAAAAAATTGTTTCATAGTCAAATCTTCACACAGTGCTATTTTATACAAAGGGTTAATAATTTGGGGGGTGGGGACAGAATTTTCATGCTATAAGTAGCTTATAAGGAAGTTTTATATTGCTAGAATAATTTTAACAAATCAATATGGATTATATCATGTGCTAACTGAATAATACAATTATTCTAATTAACTGATCATGCCCTCCATGGATTTTAGAAAGGACTGTCAGCATTTAACTGACAAGTTAGAATCATGAATCATTTGACAAAATATAGTTATTTTTTATTATAAACTTGGTTACTTCTGTGTATGTCTGAATACACAGAAAATACACTAAAGATATTACTCAACATTATATCTCATGGGATTTTAAGTTAATCCTCTTGAATATGTCCAGACAAGATTAAAAAAAAAAAAAGAAAGAAACTGCTATTGTTAAAAAATACCCTAAGTTAACTAGTCTGTAGTTTTATGTTACTTTTTATAAAACATTATTATCTTCTAGTCCCCAATTATTCAATTCTAAGCAATAGTCAGCTCTCCCTTCAGAGTAAAAAGCAAAATAAGACAGAACTTTCATCTGCTGATTCCACAAAGAATTTAAACTCTGCCAGTCTAAAATATCCATTGGAGGTAATTAGAAAATCAAAGAATAAAAGTATTTTTCACTTCTCCCCAGAAATCAGTCACTGCAAGGTGAAATACATTACCATCTGAAGAGCATTCCTTTTATACTGACCCTGAGATTTAAAAACTCCACTAGGTAACTCATTACAATGATTACAAACTTAACCATTAGAAAACTATGTATTGATCCAGAAATTAGGGAGGTCAAAAGAATTACTTTCATAAAAATGAAAGAATATTAACTAGGAAATGTTTATTGAGTCATGAATAAATTCTCTTTCTTTTCAGGATTTATTCAGATTACTATCCATCAGAAGAATGAGGGATTAGGGTCACCTCCCCAGCATTTAACATGCACCCTCCAGCAGGGGTTGGGGGCAGTTCACATCACTGCAAGTATCTCATCAAGGAATAAACAGTATTTCATTATTAGGTAACACGACAGTTGTTGGCAATCTACAGACGTTACTCTGAGTGAAACAAAAATGTGCTATGAAAAAATGAATTAGGGAGAAAATGAGGGAAAAATGTACTATGGAAAACTGTACCCTCTCAATCCTACAACCACTTAAAGAGGTCACTGCACATGCTCCATGCTCTATGAATTCAGCGATCTTTTATTTTCACAGAGTGACTGTCCACTTACCCTAGTTGTTTTCACTTTATTCCCAGAGGAACAGCTCCATCCTTTCCGATCTGGAAGAACTTTACATTCCTCTCCTTCAAGACACGGTTGCATATGGCACCACCATTTCTGTTCCACTATGGAAGCTATAGGAGATTTAAAAAAAAGCAATTCAAGATTTTCTATTTGGGCTTGTTAATTCCCTGGGTGTGCATGCTTTTTGTTTGTTTGTTTTTGGTCCAAGGGGAATACATTTTTCTAGATTTTCTGACTAAGAATATTTTTAATTTTTTAAAATTTTATTGTGATAAGAATATTTAAAACTTTAAGAGGGTAGATCTCATGTTCAGTGTATAATACAGTATTGCTAATGATAGGCACATTTTTGAAGGGTTTTTCATACAAACACATAGGTTTCATGGAAATTAGCATATTAGACACAAATTATGTGGATGTATTCATGTGCCTATTTACATAAACATATAAGAAATTGAGTCCATGACCAATTTAGAATTAATATTTCAGAATCAATGTAATATCTCCCCCAAGTAGACTAAAATCAGGAAGGCATTTAAATTTATGTCTTTTTTTTTTAACTATGGGCAGTAATAATCATTGCAAAGAATACACCATGAAAATATATGAGCACTTAACAAAATATTATTTATGATCACATCAATTATACAGATCCACATAAATATTTATATCCTATTAGGTGAATCCTCCAAGAAAGAAATTAACATTTTGATGAATCTCTATAAAAATATTTCATGTGACTTCTATCCACAACTAAGCATTCATTCATATGTATGATGTTTATTTTTTCATTCTTAAGAACCATTCATGGGTTTAAGGACCCCAAACTATTTAATCATCTATTTTTATATTGCCTTTGCCAATTTATTTATATACACACTGGCCCCTCCACTGGAAGATCAGTATTTCATGGTATCAAAGTAAGAAGTACATGGACTTCTTGGAACCTCATTATAGTGCCTTTTGCTACAAGACTGCGTAAGTCCTTAGATCTTCTTTCAATGGATTTTAAATTTCAGAATGCTCTTCAAATGATCTTGTGCCAACCATACGACTGAAGGTGTGGTCCCCCGGGATGAACCCCAGAATTGAGAATCACAGTGAAATTCCAGTTCTGTGCGGTCCCCAGCCACACCATCACAAGAGCAATGGAAGAAGCCTCACCATCCACACAAGATGGAGCAGCTCGTGTGGTACCCGCCACCTGCCCAGGGAAGCAGGAGCACTTGACCGTTTGTGACCGTTCTTCTATCTTGTTCTTGTTACAGCATCTGTGGAGTGCCACCACTTCGCAAGTGCCAGTTTTAACATGGTGAGCTGCACACAGAAAAACAGAAGATGAGATAACAGTGAGAAAGCTTTGGATACTTTCCCCCCTTTTTAATTAGAAGTGCATTAAATATAGCTCTATAAAGGACCCACCATGCATGAAACTAGAAATACAATGATGCTGACTCCATAATGCAGATTTGATGTCTTTGCTAAATGTGGTAGGACCATTTCTATCAGTAAATGCTTGGTAAAGCAGGAACAATTAGTGGCTAGATTAGAATGGGCTGTTAGAACAGTCTGAAATATAGAGGCAATATGTGGTGCCATCAAAAACATATTTATTTGCATGTGGCTTTTTTTTTTACACCTTTTGTTCAACATGTTGATCAAAGTAGGGTTACTCCATGGACAAAGTGCCCTCTACTGGGGCTGAGACGAGCCTTATTCTCAAAGTGGGTGGGTTGATAAAGGTGATAGTCTTTAGGTTATATTCTCTAGGGTTGAGGCTAAGAGTCAGGAAGGGAATTTCTTTTCAGAAATTAGGAAAGCAGAGGGTGGGAACCCACCTCCTCAGGATTCTTCTGCTCAGTTTTCTTGGAAATGAACTAACTGGGTGATTTTTGAAATTGCTACCATTTTCCTGAAAGTTCTATCCAGTCTCAGGACCCACAGATCATTCCTGTCAATTTTGCCTGAGGGAACAACTGCCACCCAATGCAACAACCACAGCCAGAACGTGGACGGACTTATACCCACCCTGGAAAAACCCAGTCCAGTAAGCTGTGAGCCTCCATTAGCCATTTGGTTAGCCTCACAGTAAGGCTACCCAGCTGTTTAGGTGATTGAAATTTTTGTACCCCACTTATCACATCAGGATAGGATTCAAGTTTGCCGTCATTGTTTCTTTTCCCCCAGCATTTCTTCTTCAAAGTATTAACCCTACTGTGAAATGATAAACCAAAAGTTCCATCTTCTAAAAACAGCTTAAAATCAAACATTTGTTGAAATGTTATGTTTTCAGAAATTTTAAAACATGTGATTGCTATAAAAACAGAGATTTAAATAGAAAAGTAGGACATCTGAAGTTATTTAATGTTATAAACATATTAAGACCCATTTTGCAAATGAGGTTAGGACAGCATGCATTTATATTATCTTCCCCTTAGAGATGGGAATCACTGAGCAGGAACTCAGGTTAGATTGTTTATATTTTTCTTGTGAGAACAGATCACATTCATCGTCCATCTCCTTCCCTATGTGAGACCAAGAGACTCAGGTGTAGTTTTGAAGCATAATCCTCAAAAGCATTTGGAAGAAGCAGGTACCATTTCCAATGTCACAAAGATTTTTCTGCCATGGTAGATACAAACAGGGATTTCTCTGTGTGTGCTTCAAGCAGAAGGCTATCTCTACAAAAGGGGAAAACTTGAAAGCCAAATTTCTGTTCCTTGTGCCCTAGACAATACTTTCTTAGCTAATAATGATTCAGTTTCTCTCAATTTATTAAATGCTTTATGTAATATGCAAGTCAAAATACTGTTTTCTACACTGAACCTCACTTATTCCCTTTTCTTACTGGAGTACAATTGCTTTACGACGTTGTTAATTTCTGCTATACAACAACACAGATCAGCTACATGTATATGTTTATCTCCTTCCCCTGCACCTCCCGCCTACCCCGCCGTCCCACCGCCTAGGTCACCAGAGAACGCTGAGCCGAGATGCCTGTGTGAGCAGCTTCCCACTAGCCATCTAGTTCACACACGGCAGTGTCAGTCAGCTCAGCCGCTCAGTCGTGTCCGACTCTTTGCGACCCCATGAACCGCAGCACGCCAGGCCTCCCTGTCCATCACCAACTCCCGGAGTCCACCCAAACTCATGGCCATTGAGTCCATGATGCCATCCAACCATCTCATCCTCTGTCGTCCCCTTCTCCTCCTGCCCTCAATCTTTCCCAGCATCAGGGTCTTTTCCAATGAGTCAGCTCTTCGCATCAGGTGGCCAGAATACTGGCGTTTCAGCTTCAACATCAGTCCTTCCAATGATCAGTCTTTCCATGGTAGTGTAAGTCAGTCCTAATTTCCCAATTCATCCCACCTTTTCCTTCCCCTCCTGGGTACACACATCTGTTCTCTATATCGGTGTCTCTATTCCTGCTATGCAAATAGGTTCATCTGTATCATTTTTATAGATTCCACATATATATGTTAATAAACGATATTTATTTTTCTCTTTCAGACTTACTTCACTCTGTATGACGGACTCTAATTGAGTTACTACCACATACCAGGGATAGTTCTGAGTAATGGGGATGCAACAATGCGTAAGATGGATAGAGACCTGCCCTCAAAAAGCTCATATGCCTGTGGAGAAAGTGAATAATCCTTAGGGAGTAATGATTAAGTAAGACAACAGTAGATTTTCTAGCTCCTTAAAAGAGATGCAGTAGGGTAATGTGCTGGAGAGTAACCAAACGGGGAGGGAAGGCAGACTTGTCTGAGAGTCTCAGGGAGGACCTCTCTGAGGAGGTAATCTGAATGATGACCTGAGTGATGACAAAGGAAGCCTCCAGGATGAAGAGCTAAGAAAGAAAGAACTTTCCAAAGAGACGGAGCAGCAAATGACATGGTTCTGAAATGGGGAGACGTGGGGTGTGTTCCCAAGACAGCAAGTGACCAGTGCGGCTGCACCGTGGTGGAACAGCTGAGAGGCCGAAGACAATGTGTCAGAAACGGAGGGAAATGGCTTAGGGGCCGGTGTGCCGCAGTGAAGAGATTGCCTTTTTTTCTCATTGCAAGACAAAGCCTCTGAGCGGTTATGTTATCATGAGGGCTTCTCCTGTAGCTCAGATAGTAAAGAATCTGCCTGCAATACAGGAGACCTGAGTTCAATCCCTGGGTTAGGAAGATCCCCTGGAGAACCCACTCCAGTAATTTTGTCTGGAGAATTCCATGGACAGAAGAGCCTGGCAAGGCTACAGTCCATGGGGTCACAAAGAGTCAGGCACGCCATCTCATTAATGCTTTAGGAGTTCACTCAGGCTGCTCTTTAGAGAAAAGACTGAAGAAAGCAGGAGTGGAAACAGTGATACCAATCATGAAGGGGCTACCAGAGCTCAGGACACGAAAGGTTGTGATGGAGTACCAGATGAGGGGTATTTCAGGGTAGTTGGTTTGAATGGATTGAATGTGAGCTGTGAGGGAAAGGGGAGTTAAACATTACTCCTAAGCTTGTCCTGAGGAATTGAAAGTTGGTGGTTCTGGAAGATAGAGGAGGCCTGGGAAAGAGGTGTTTGTCAAGAGTTGGGCTGGGTTAGAATTACCGTGCTTCTGTTTCGTCTTTGTTAAGTCTGAGAGTCTTACAAGACACCAGAGCAGAGCTGTAAGTCAGGCAGCATCATTTACACAGTGGGGTTCAGGAAAGAGATCTGGACTGCAGACACACACTTAAGAGAGCTAGGTTAATAGGTGATATTCAGTCATACACTGACTAATTACCACGGAAAGACTATTCATAGAGAAGCAGAGAAATAATAGTCCAGAACCTAATTCTAGAATTGGGGAGCAGAACATGAAGTAAGAGGAAAAGAACATGAGACAAAGGCATGAGACAAAGAAAAGTCAAAGAATAAACTGTTTCAAGAAACACAGATTGGCCAGTTATGTCAGATGCTGCTGAAAGCTTTAATAAATAAAGCAAAATAATTGTCTACTAAAACAGTAATATGGTGCAGCAGTTCAAACAGAGCCTCCAAAACCAGAGTGCACGTGTGCGAAGTCACTTCAGTCATGTCCAGTTCTTTGAGACCCTACGGACTATAGCCCCACCAGGCTCCTTTGTCCGTGGCATTCTCCAGGCAAGAAGTAGCTGGGTTCACATCTAAGCTCCTCTAAATAGTGGTGTGACCTTGTGCAAGTCAGCAACTATCTCTGATTAGTATTTTTCATGTCTAAAAGATGAATATTAATAGCACCATCTTCATATGACTGGTTAGAGGAGTGAGTTAATATGTACAGAGTATTTAGAGCATTCCCTGCCTCATAGCAGGCACTCTGTGTTAGCTATTATTAGCACTTGATCCAGATGAAAATCATTTGAATGGCATGATGGAGATAAAAGCATGATTAAAGTAAGTTTATTAGAGAATGAGATGCAAAGCTGTAGACAATTATAAACATTTCTTTGAAGGAGTTTTTCTGTAAAGGGAAAAAGGGAATGAAGCAGTAGTTGGAATGAGTCTAAGGGTCAGGGAAATTTTTTAAGTGGATGCCATAAAAGCATGCTTGCTTGCTGGAATAATCTAGTAGAAAGAGAAAATGACAATATAGGACAGAAAGTGGGTAATTTAAAAAAGACTGTTCTTGAAAGGGAAAAAAATGAATTGAGATTCAGGGCATGTGGCGGGGCTGGTGTTCAATTCATGTGGGGATATTTAATCCATTTTAACAAGAGTGAAGGCGGGATGCGTGAATCTAGTCAGGTAGGTGTGAGCTGTTTAGGTGGTGAGAAGATAATGCAGTTTCATATCTGATGTCATCTCATTTGCTATGAAATATGAGAGATGTTTGAGAAGAAAAAAAGAATATGAAATATGTATTTCAAAGAGGAAGAATAAAGCTACTGGGAAGGAGTACTAGGAATGCCTGGCAGGGAGTTGACTGATGCACACGGTAAACAGTAGCGGACACAGTGGAATGAATGGAGGGCTGGGATTACAGCACAAAACGGAAATAAACATCTGTGGGACGACAGACTATTTAGGATGCTTGGACCTCCAATAGGGATGATGGGGTGTGTCCTGCAAGTCTTTGAATGGAAGCCAGAGACAAGAGATCATTAGGGTTTCTTCCGACAGTGATGCTATTAGGCAGAGCACTGAGCTGAGACAGCTTCAGGGAGAGCTGGATGTTGACTCCGTTCTCTCTCAGAACCACAGGTGACAGGCGCACACAGTGAGGCTCCACGGGTCCCCACCCTGAGGAGAGAAGCACCATTTCAGTGTTACCCACCAGGGCCATTTCATCATCTTTGTCATACGGAGATTTTATCATAAGTTGGAAAAGAGTTGGTGAAAAATCTGCATCTGCTTTCCCCTTCCCAATCTCAAAATTCTTTTCTACTTTGCCTGACCAAGAAACACTGTACTTCTCCACCCCATTAATTACATTTAGACGTGGTGATGGAACATGCTTTGGTCAATGAAATGGAAGCTAGACTTATGAGCAAAAACAAACGATATCAGTCTGTGAGGACATTTTAATAATATTCATTCACCAGATTTCTCCCCACCAGCCAGAGCAACAGATCATACAGAAATTACTTAGCGACTGAGCACAAGAAAGGGATAATTAAATTTTTAAAAATAGGATAGATGGTAGGTAGGTAGGTTGATGATGAAGACTATATCAATCTCAGTCCCCAAGTGAAAAGGCATGAAAAAGAGTCCCCACCAACCACATGGACATAAGAGTGAGAAATAAACCATGAAGTCTTACAAGCCTCTAAAACTTGATGGCTTGTTAATATCACAAAACAGCCTACCCTGACGGCACAGTAGTACTTTCTACTGCTTCCTAGGTTGTTCAAAGGGATATGTATTTCCAAATGCACTGGTGGGTGGATAAGTCAGTGAAGAATGATATCTCAAAACCAGATCATTCTAGGGCATTGAGTCAATGTATAAATATATACAAGAAAATGCCGTTTAGATATTTATATGATTCAATGAATTGTAATAAATTATTTCCAACTGGATAATGCTGGCTAAATTCAGGATGTCAGAGCTCCGGTGAAGAGAGTCTGCTTCTTTCTTCTCTGAGGAGGAAAAAAGGTGAAATGGTGCCCAGATGGTCTGAGGAGAGAGATAAGGCTGGAGCTGCACTGAGAAGAGAGGCATGTTTCCCTTCAGAGAAGATGGGACTAAATGCTAAGGGATTCATAATAAAGGTGACCTGGGAGACCAAACCTCACAGACCCACAGCTTTTCTGCCTGTGAATAAAGTGCACAGACACACAGCTTGTTTCCTTGTGAGACATGGGATTTTGCAAAAACAAACAAACTCTATCAGTCTTTGTTCTTTTTATTAAAAATTAAAGTGGTAAATTGGACTTCCCTGGTGGCTCAGATGGTAAAAGCATCTGCTTACAATGCGGGAGAACCGGGTTTGATCCCTGGGTTGGGAAGATCCCCTGGAGAAGGAAATGGCAGCCCACTCCAGTATTCTTGCCTGGAAAATCCCATGGACAGAGGAGCCTGGCAGGCTGCAGTCCACGGGGTTGCAAAGAGTCGGATACGACGGAGCGACTTCACTTTAAAGTTGTAAAGCTTTTTTCAGGGGAATGAGAAAGGGATCAGAGAAGGAAATGGCAACCCACTCCAGCATTCTTGCCTGGGAAGTGGACAGAGGAGGCTGGTGGGACTGGAGACCTTCTAAAATCACAAAGAATCAGACATGACTTAGTGATGAGCACAAGAAAGGAGAGTTAAATTTTTAACAATGGCAAAGATGGTAGGTATATAGGTAGGTAGATGTGGAGGGATGGAAGGAGGGATGGATAATCCTACACTCAAAAGAGTTTGAAGACATGGGTAGGGAGAATATTGACTGTTCAATATTTTTATATATGCCAGTTAATATGGTAAATAAAATGAGATACTTCAAAACAGACAAGTGAATCTTCTAGCAATAATTTTGTTCACCTAAGCATGGCACCTGTCTCCTGAGAAACCTGTATACAGGTCAAGAAGCAATAGTTAGAAAGAACCCTTTATGGAAAAATTGACTGGTTCAGGATTGACAAAGGAGTATGACAGGGCTATCTGTTGTCACCCTGTTTTATTTAACCTATAGACTGAGGACATCACGAGAAATGCCGGGCTGGATGAGTTACAAGCTGGAATCAAGACAGGTGAAAGAAACATCAACAACCTCAGATATACGGATGATACCACTCTAATGGCAGAAGGCAAAGAAGAACTAAAGAACCTCTTGATGAGGGTGAAGGAGGAGAGTGGAAGAGTCAGTTTAAAACTACATATTAAAAAAACTAAGATCATGGCACCCTGCTCCATTTCTTCAAATAGAAGGGGAAAAGGTGGACGTAATGACAGATTTCCTCTTCTTGGGCTCTAAAATCACTGCAGATGATGACCACAGCCATGAAATCAGAAGATGGTTGCTTCTTGGCAGGAAAGCTATGACAAACTTAGACAGCGTGTTGAAAAGCAGAGACATTATTCTGCCAACAAAAGTCCGTATAGTCAAGACTATGGTCTTCCCAGTGGTCATGTATGGTTGTGAGAGCTGGACCGTAAAAAAGACAGAGCGCCAAAGAAATGATGCCTTTGAACTGTGGTGCTGCAAAAGACTCCTGAGAGTCCCTTGGACTGCAAGGAGGTCAAACAAGTCAATCTTAAGGGAAATCAACCCTGAATACTCATTGGAAGGACTGATGCTGAAGCTTCAGTATTTTGGTCACCTGATGTGAACAGCTGGCTCATTGGAAAAGTCCCTGATGCTAGGAAAGAGTGAGGGCAGAAGGAACAGAGGCCACTGGAGGAAGAGATGGCTGGATGGCATCACCGAGGCAATGGACATGAACTTGGGCAAACTTCAGGAGATGGGGAGGGACAGGAGGCCAGGCGTGCTGCAGTCCATGGGGTTGCAAAGAGTCGGACATGACTGAGCGACTGAGCAACAACAAAGCATTGCATAGGTGTTCACATATATAATTCTTATTTTCCTGCTATATAACTGAGCTTCTTACATCAAATTCTTGTAGACAAAGGCTAATTTTTCATGTAAACTGCTCAGTATGTGGTACATGTTTAATACATAGTAAACAAGTAATAAGAAGGTAAAACTAATTCCTGTGGTTTTCCTTTAAAAGCTTAATGACTGTAAAAAAGTCAAGCAGTTACCAGAATTCTCTACACAGAGTCGGGCAGAGCTCATGATAAAGTAATCTAGTCAAATATTAGGCCTTTCCAAATTAACAAAACAGACTTCACAGACAATCAGTTAGCATCATACTAAAATGATGCAAGACCCCCTGGAGAAGATGTAAATGAAAAAAGAGCAACCAGTTTCCTTGATGTCATAATCCCCAAGTCACAAAAGATAAAACAACAACAACAACAAACAAAACCCCACATCTTTCTGCTACTTTCTCCTCCCTGACATAATGCACAGCACAAAATGTTGCCTCTTACATCTTTGTGAAATGACACTACACACAGAGGCTTGATTCTTATGAAAACAGGAATACCAAGTCTTGCCCAACTTTAATTGCTGCCTGCCAAGGTTATTCTTGCCACCTCTTATTACTCTCTTCTGCTTCTGCTAGGTCCTTATCATTTCTGTCTTTCATCATGCCTATCCTTGCATGAGATGCTCACTTGATATCGCCAGTTTGTTTTTTCTTAAAGATATCTCTCTTCTTTCCCATTCTATTGTTTTCCTCTAATTCTTTGCATTGTACACTCAAGAAAGCAGTTCAAAGCCTCCAAAATCAGAGATGATCTGAATTAAATTTGCCCATTTCCATCGATTTGAGTTTACTGATTCCTAAGATGTCAGTGTTCACTCTTGCCAATCTCCTGCTTGACCACATCCAATTTACCTTGATTCATGGACCTAACATTCCAGGTTCCATTGCGATATTGTTCCTTACAGGATCGGACCTTATTTTTACCACCAGACACATCCACAACTGAAAGTCATTCCCACTTTGGCCCAGCCTCCTCATTCCTTCTGGAGCTATTTCTCCAGTCTTCCCCAGCAGCATATTGAAAACCTTTCAACCTGGGCAGGTGGGGCTCATCTTCCAGCGTCATATCTTTCTGCCTTTTCCTACTGTTCATGGGGCAAGAATACTGGAGTGATTTGCTATTCCCTCCTCCAATGAATCACGTTTTGTCAGATCATGTATCATCAACGGAATATCACATGCAAGGAGGGGCACAATAAGGGACAGAAATGATAAGGACCTGAGAAGCAGCAGACAAAATTAAGAAGAGGTGACAAGAATACACAGAAGACCTATATAAAAAAGGTCATGATGACCTGGATAACCACAATGGTGTGATCACTCACCTAGTCAGACATCCTGGAGTGTGAAGTCAAGTGGGCCTTAGGAAGCATTACTGTTGAATAAAGCTAAAGGAGGTGATAGAATTCCAGCTTAGCTATTTCAAATCCTAAAAAAAGGATGCTGTTAAAGTACTGTAGTCAATATGCCAGCAAATTTGGAAAACTCAGCAGTGGTCATAGGACTAGAAAAGTCAGTTTTCATTTCAATCCCAAAGAAGGGCAATGCCAAAGAATGTTCAATCTAGCACACAGCTGTGCTCATTTCACATGCTAGCAAGGTAATGCTCAAAATGCTTCTAGCTAGGCTGGAGCAATACCTGAATGGAGAAATTCCAGGTGTACAAGCTGGATTTAGAAAAGGCAGGGGAACCAGAGATCAAATTGCCAACATGCATTGGATCATAGAGAAAGCAAGGGAATTCCAGAAGAAAGCATCTACTTCTGCTTCGTTGACTATACCAAAGCTTCAACTGTGTGGATCATAACAAACTGTGAAAAATTCCTAAAGAGATTAGAAATACCAGACCACCTTACCTGTCTCCTAAGAAACCTGTATGCAGGTTGAGAAGCAACAGTTAGGACATGGAACAACAGACTGGTTCAAAAGGGGGAAAGGACTACAACAAGGTTGTATGTTGTCACTCTACATATTTAATTTATATGCAGAGTACATCATGCAAAATACTGGGCTGGATGACTCACAAGCTGAAATCAAGATTTCTGGGAGAAAAATCAACAACCTCAGATACGCAAATGATACCACTCTAATGATAGAGAGTGAAAAGGAAGTAAAGAGCCTCTTGATGAGGGTGAAAGAGGAGAATGAAAAACTGGCTTAAAACTGAACATTCAAAAGACGAAGATCATGGGATCTGGTTCCATCACTTCACAGCAAATAGATGGGGAAAAACTGGAAGCAGTGACAGATTTGATTTTCTTGGGCTCCAGAATCACTGCAGATGGTGACTACAGTCATGAAATTAAAAGACGCTTGCTCCTTGGAAGAAAAGCTATGACAAACCTAGACAATGTATTAAAAAGCAGAGACATCACTTTGCCAACAAAGGTCCATCTAGTCAAAGCTATGGTTTTTCCAGTAGTCATGTATGTATGTGAGCATTGGACCATAAAGAAAGCTGAGCACCAAAGAACTGATGCTTTCAACTTGTGGCACTGGAGAAGACTCTTGAGAGTCCCTTGGACAGCAAGGAGATCAAAGCAGTCAATCCTAAAGGAAATCAACCCAGAATATTCATTAGAAGGACTGATGCTGAAGCTGAAGCTCTAGTACTTTTGGCCACCTGATGCAAAGAGCCCACTCATTGGAAAAGACCCTGATGCTGGGAAAGATTGAGGGCAGGAGAAGGGGGCAACAGAGGATGAGATGGCTGGAGACATCACCAACTCAATGGACACGAGTTTGAGCAAACTCTGAGAGATAGTGAAAGACAGGGAAGCCTAGCATACTGCAATCCATGGAGTCACAAAGATTTGGGTACAACTTAGTGACTAAACAACAACAATCTTACAATCCCTTGTATCTCGTTTCAACAATAGGAGATGGTTCTACTGGTTCCCTAGAAACATGGCATTAAGAGACAGCCTCATATCATATCTCAAGATTCTTAAATGTTATTGCAAAGCTATTATGACTGGAATGAAATCTTGTAAGGCATTTTACTAAAACCTTTGTTTCTAACTACCTTTTACCTTCTCCACAGGAGAAAAAAAAATCTGAATAGCATTTGGTTTGTATGTGTGCATAAATTAAAGAAAAAATATATATATATGCAGATACCTATATATACACATAAAATTATATATACATATTGTTTATATAGGGACTTTATATACATACATGTGTTAATATAGTCACATTTTATTCATTACCTATGAACCAACTGAAAAGAAACTAAAGTGAAAATCTCTCAGTTGCGACCCCATGGACTATAGCTGCCAGGCTCCTCTGTCCATGGAATTCTCTAGGCAAGAACACTGGAATGGGTAGTCGTTTCCCTCTCCAGGGGATCTTCCTAATCCAGGGATCAAACCTGGGTCTCCCGTATTGCAGGCGGATTCTTTACTGTCTGAACCACCAGGAAAGCCCAAGAATACTGGAGTGGGTAGTCTATCCCTTCTCCAGAGGATCTTCCTGACCCAGGAATCGAACTGGGCTATCCTCTGCACTGCAGGCAGATTCTTTACCAACTGAGCTACCAAAAAAGCCCTGCTAGAAATACATAAATGTGAAAAATTGGTTCACAGTAGAATAACATTTATGCAAATCATTTACCTTGAGTAGCAGTTGCTTGCCTTTGGTTAATAAGAACACAAAGCTATGCATATCACATCCTACATGTAAGAATAATCCATTCACTCTGGAAACAATTCAAGGGATGATTACCATGGCTAACATCTATAGAATATTCACTGTACACTATGCATTATTCCATTTTATTATCACAACAGCCATTAAAGAGGAAACTATAACTATCCCCAATTTACAGATAAAGGAACTGAGCCAGGAAATGGTAAGTAACTTGGCCAAAGTAAAATAGCCAATAGACAAAACCAGACGTGAGAATTCAGGGCAGTTTGCCTTCAGAAGCCACAATCTTCAACACTATCATGTAATGCCTTTTCCATGGAGCTCCACACACCACGCAGTAAACTATGGTTCCAGATGATGTGAAGGAAAGCAGGAAGTGTATCACTGTCCCTACAAGTGATGCTTGGTAGCCCTGAAAGGATGTGGGCACTGGGACTTTAATGCTTCAGTTCAACTCTACCCTGTGCTGTACTATACTTGAGTGAATGCTTACGTCTATTTGCCTGTCAAAGGACTGGTGTTCATCTCTAAAATAGCTCCATAGAGTCCTTATACAGATTTAAATGAGATAATGTATGTGAAACTGCTTTTACATTGTATACCATTAAAGATTTTAACTATTAATGCAAGTAATGAATACCAAAATGATTCAACATATATAAATTTTAAAAACATAGCTGAGAAAGATCCATATTCTATAAAAGTTCTAATTTCATATATATATATATATATATATATATATACACACTTAATTATGTTGACATGAGATGTTGTAAAAAAAATTGATCTGACACAAGCTACAGAAGAGAGTAAATTTAGCACCAAGTTGTGAATTTTTCCGACTTGATTCCCTCTCCATTAGATTTCAGTTCTTATTTGTATTCTGATTTGTCTCATTGAGTCTGAAATTTTGTTTGTCTCCATATACTTCTACTGAATAGTTTTATCAGCTTGACTAGCTCCCCAGACAGTCTGCATTACAACTTCTAAGCAGAAATAAAGCATCACCTACATTCACCAAAAGGTATCTGAAATGCAAGCTAGTTAGTGGATTTAGGTTGCTGTAAATCACGGTGAGTGGAAAAAATGTGCTGAAACAAAAACTTTTTGAGACAGCTAATTTCTCACTTTAATTCATTAGACTGAAAAATTGGGGCACATTTTTAGATTTTCATTCTGAAGCAATCTAATTAAAAGAAATGGTCATTTAAAGAGCTCAATGAAGTTTCAAAAGTTCACATAATTTATGAAGTCAGGGTGATCAGGGAGGAAATAGCCAAACGTCAATGACATTTTTACAGAACTTGTTTTCTAAAATTGTTCCAGTTTCATATGGAAAAGATAAAATCATTGGGGAAAACCAGATTGCCACTAAATGATAATAATCCTAAATTATATATATATATAATATAATATATAATAAAACATATAATATTTAATATTATATTATATATATATAAATATAAATAACAGTACAGTCTCCATTAACAAAAGCAAACCCCCAACCAGGGGATGTCCTGCGATCTGTTTTAAGAGAAAGAAGCAGAACAAAAGAAGATTTCTTCTTGGAAGAGTTTTAGATTTATTACCCCTCAGCTCAATCATGAACACCTTCCACTATGTTTTAAATGAGAAGTGATGTTGAGGAAGGAATAAATAAACCTCAAGGAATATTGGTCTCTTTATAAACTGTCCAGCATCTTCTGCTGGTAAGGCCTGCTCTGAAAAAGAGGAACTGGACCCCTCAAATTCATCTCTCTAGAAATCAGAATTCAAACTTACAGAATTGTCCCCTGGAAATGGACACTTACATCCAAAGGCCATTTGGTGTCAGGAGTCACACCTTGACCTGTGGAGAGCTTTTTGCAAGATTCACGGTTGAGAGATAGGGACTCACGAGAAGCAGGTAAGACCAGGAGCTAAGCAGGAGGGCAGAGGTGAGAGATAAAGAAGTAGGTAGTTCCACCACCTGCCCTGGTGTCTGCCTTTCCTTAGGGCTTCCTGAACTTTCCCCTCAATTCCTGAAACATTTTATAGAATAGGTTTCAATGAGCCCCTTTTTCCTGATATAATCTGATGATGTCTCTGTTCTTTGACCCCCAAATAATATACTGACTAGGCTATTTCTCCTTTTTAAATAAAGCTAAACTTAACAAAAGCTAATTAGCAATCAGAACTGTTGTATGGCACAGGGAACTATATTCAATATCCTGTAATAAACCATAATGGAAAAGAATATCAAAAAGAACACACACACACATCTGATTTACTTTGCTGTGCATCAGAAACTAACACAACAATGCAAATCAACTATACTTCAATTAAAAAAAGAAACACTTTCTACCCCCACTTTTAAGAGCAAAAGACAAATTTCTACCTTAAAGTAGGATCTGGGAAATTCAACAGTCTCACTTTCTATATTTATATCGTATTGAAAACTGACATTTCAAAAGAGGACTATCACCAATTACTATGAGGGGGAAATGGTCTATTATTTTCTTTTAACTGTTTCTAAAGACAACTTAAAATTAGACTTCCTGCTTAATCCCAAATTATACCCCCAAAATGTGAAGAATCGGAACACCCCCAATTCCTAAGTGCTATGAGAATCAATGCTATTCTTTTATGACTGATAATATTCCTAGAAGTGCTTGTAGGAAGAAGGGCAGTGCAGCCCAACTGCTTTTTGAGGAAAATGATAGAGTGAGTAACAAGAACAGTGGAAAAAAAAGATGGGATTTTGTCCCTGAAGAGTGAAATGTTGAGTGTTTGAGTTTCTTTCCTCATCTGCAAAATGAAGAAATCAGACTAGTTTTAGAGTTAATTTAGAGGTTCCCTCCAATTCTAAAATCCTATGAGCTTATGAAATGACAAGTTCCATTATAATGGGTACAATATGTTAGACCTAACAGAAAATGAAAGTCGAAGTAAAACATATTTTTAATCAATTCAAACACAAATTAACTTCATTAAGTCACTGAACTTAATGAGAAACTGAGAAGAGAGTTTATGAAATTTATATTGTGAATTTATTTCTTATCTGCATGAAGCCATGAATCTTAACTCCACAGTGTAATACTCACTATAAAGTCAACCTGTATCTTCATCCTGCTTTATGCACAAAATAGTTTGATTACTGTTGATTCCATGAGAGCCATCAAGTCAGAATGTTATATATATCATGGTGGTTTGGGTGAGGAGTCTGAAGTCAGATGAAGTCAGATGGACTTGAGGTTCAAGTCCCACCTTTAAAAGCAAGTATCTACCTATTAACCAAGACTCCCTTTTCTCTCCCACTGGGCACACAAGTAGACTACATTTTCCAGTCTCCCTTGCAGGCAACACGTGGAATAAGGGCAGAAATAAGCCATACTTCTTCCTGATCAGGTCTTCAAAAACCCTCCCCCGCTATCAGCCACTTTCTGTCTTCCTCTTTCAGATAGAAGTCAGTGTCAAGGGTTATCCTGAAGAATCACCATCATCCTGGGACCCTGAATGATGTATAGAGGAGAGATCTACCCTCTGATACTAACTGGAATCACATGCACAAGAAATAAACTTAGGCTTTGTTAAAACAGTAAGATTTAGAGGTATCTACCTGCAATGCGGGAGACCTAGGTTTGATCCCTGGGTTGGGAAGATCCCCTGAAGGAAGGCATGGCAACCCACACCAGTATTCTTGCCTGGGGAATCGCAGTGGACAGTAGATCCTGGCAGGCTATAGTCCATGGGGTCGCAAAGAGTCAGACATGACTGAGCGACTAAGCACAACTGTTAGAATAGCACATATTAATTAGTATGCAATAATATCCCTAGTAATGGATGTAGGAAGGAGTTGGATGCCCTCCAAACACTTGATAAGAAAAATTACACAGAGAATAAGAAGAGGAGTACTATAGCCTGAGTGTGTGTGTGTCTCCTCTCCCACTCAAAATTCATATCTTGAAAACCTCATGCCCAAGGTGATGGTATTAAGAAGTAGGAACTTTGGGCTCTTTGAAGGTGATTAGATTTAGTGCTTTTATGAAAGAGACTCCCCAAGAGCTAGTTTACACTCCTGTAACATGAGGATCCAACATGGAGTCTGAAACCCAGAGGAAGGACCTCACACTACCATACTGATATCCTGATCTCAGACTTCTAGCCCCTAGAACTGTGAGAAATAATTTTCTGTTTTTATAGGCTACCTAGTCTTTGGTATTTTTGACAGCACTCCATGTGGACTGAGACATGCAGAAGACAAAAGATGTGATTTGAAAAAATTATCTCACCTCTCTTAAGCCTTAGCTTCTCATCCGTATAATGAGAATTATATTAGCTTCTAAAGGGTTATAATGAAGGTCAATTGAGTCAACATTCACAATGATGCTTATATATGAGAAAGAGTAGATTTTTAACTATAATTATTAGATGCTAGCTTATTTAAACCCTTGAATCTATTCATATACAATGCAGGTATCTAAGACAGAATCATTGGTTTTTAGAGACTTCTAGAATAATAATGGCAGTCCACTCCAGTGTTCTTGCCTGGAGAATCCAGGGACGGTGGAGCCTGGTGGGCTGCCGTCTACGGGGTTGCACAGAGTCAGACACAACTGATGCAACTTAGCAGCAGCAGCAGCAGAATAATAAAGTCCTTTGTTGTTTACTCAGTCATGTCTGACTCTTTGCGACCCCAGGGACTGTAGCACACCAGGCTTCCCTGTCAGAAATTGATGGTGAGAAAATACAATCCTAAGTCAAGATCATACATTAGTATTCAGCTCTCTTAATCTTAGTCCAGTGTCACTTCCATTACCAACCCCCACATCTCTGCTCACCAAATTCCTCTCTTCTGCCTCTCTTAAACCTCCTTAATTTCTCCCTCTCCTCTCCAGCTTCACTTCTACTGTCTTAGCCAAGCTAACCGTAGCACCTTTTCCTTAAATGATCATGAGGGTCCCTGTTGGCTAGATCATTCCCTTACACAAAAAACACACACCGTCTACCGTGGTAGGTCTTTCTAAAAAATTATAAACAGATAATAAAACTAAGACTAGGGTTTAAAAGTATTCTTGGCTCTTTATTTTTCATAGGATAAATTCAAAACTCTTGGGCATGGCATGAGCATTCTTCCATCAGGCCAATTCTGATTTCTCCAGCCTCACTTTCCTGGGTACTCTCGCCACAACCTACAAAGAAGTTATATAAACTATTATTGTAATTTTATCACATCTTTGCTCAGCACCTTTCACTCTTTCTTGAATACTGGCCCCACTTTTTACTCTAAGGAAACACCTATCCCATCTTTAAAGTTCAGAAAACTGTGAAGCTGTTAATCAACCTCTCAGGTAGACTGTACTGCTCTGTTCTCTGGTTAACATTTTCTTATTTTGCCACACTTGTCACAGTTTTCTATATTTACTTTTTATATCTCTCTTTCCCTCTACTAAATTGTGAGGCCCAAACTCATGATTATTCATCTCTGAATCCCTGGCTTGAGGCACAGTTTGAGATCCATAATAGAGAAATCAATATCCTTGATGAATAAATGAATAAATAAATGCTTTACTGTAAGAGTTTTCAGGAGAGGGGAAAAAACAGTAAATTTTAATCATTTTTTTCAAGTCCAGTCTTAGATGAACTTATTAGAATTGTAAAAACATTTGACCTTGCCATTTTGAAATGGATACATGAATATGTGTTTAATTTGTTCTACTGGAGAACCAAGTAGAGTTTCAAAAGGAAAGACATTCAGTGAGCCCTGGATTGGGCAGTTGGAAGCCCTAAATTGTATTTCCAGTACTATCACAAACTGAGCTTGTGGCTCAGCTGGTAAAGAAACTGCCTGCAATGCCAGAGACCTGGGCTCGATTCCTGGGTTGGGAAGATCCCCTGGAGAAAGAAAAGTCTACCCACTCTGGTATCCTGGCCTGGAGAATTCCATGGGGTCACAAAGAGTTGGACATGACTGAGTGACTTTCATTTCACTTCACTATCACAAACTGACTAATTTTGAGTAAATCACTTAATCTCTCTAAATCACAATTTATCATCCACAAAATAAGAAAGCTGGCCATATGTAATAGGAAAATATTTAATATCATTTATCAAGAAAATAATATGTCAGCTAAAAGCATTTTAACCAGTAGCATTTGTACATAATAGAAGAAAGTTCCAACATAATCACTGAAAGTCTGTTCATCAAAGAAGTCATGTGATGTTGTACTCTGATGCAGGAGACCTTAACTTTGGTCTCAAATTGGTCAGGAAAGCTCTTTGAAAAATCATTTTACTAATTTAGACTGCAGTTTCATCAACCACACAATTAGAAGGATCTCTGTTTCTTTTCTACTCTGAAAATTTACTGAAAGCTACATACAAATCTAGATAGAGGCATGAAAGTCATTTAATTTTAAGAAATGATTATCCCCTGAGATGGAGAAGGCAGTGGCACCCCACTCCAGTGTTCTTGCCTGGAAAATCCCATGGACGGAGGAGCCTGGTAGGCTGCAGTCCATGGGGTCGTGAAGAGTCAGGCACGACTGAGCGACTTCACTTTCACTTTTCACTTTCATGCATTGGAGAAGGAAATGGCAAGCCACTCCAATGTTCTTGCCTGGAGAATCCCAGGGACGGGGGAGCCTGGTGGGCCGCCATTTATGGGGTCGCAGAGTCGGACACGACTGAAGCGACTTAGCAGCAGCAGCATCCCTGAGAGAAGGTTACACTTCTATTTTCTGGATCTACTTTTGCAGATTCATAATTCCATACCCTTCAGTGTACTAAGAGGTTTTCTACATTGGAGGCATTTTGTGGGGCCAGCAATATATCTATAAACAGAAGTAATCAAACATTATTCAAGAATGAAGAAAATCTCTGCCTTCCAACAAGATCTTTTCTCACACATGGAAGGTTTTCTTTGTTCCCAGTGATTGACATGAAAAGCAAATTTAGGTTATCTTTCCTCACCACTTCAGCAATTTCAGTATGGAACTTCTGGGTTCTTAGTGTCACTCTAGATCAAAAAGCTATAAATCCTAAGTCAAATTATTAAAGAAGACTAGATAAGGCTTTTTTTTAGTTTTTAGATGCCAGTAGCTAAAGAGCTATTGAGAAATTATATTCTGTACTACCTAGTCACTGGGTAAGAACTTTACACTATAAAACCAAGTTTTATAGCTGTTGATAGCTTCTCAGATAATATCCTCTTTAAAAATGTGTTTAGAATTCACATTTGATGGGAAAGTCAAATTAGAATAGAGAAATAGCAAAGTGTAGTAGAAGGATCATTGCTGGAAGAGTTGGAAAAATCTATGCCCTCCTTTGCACTCCACTACCAACTAACCTTGCATTCACACATGGAAGATATACGTAATGCTGATTATATCCCAGGCACTGTGCTGTCTCCTGAGAACATAAAACCAAAGAGAAAACAGCTCTCAAGGAGCTCAGAAGGCAGTAGAGGAAGCCATGTGCACAAAAAGTAAAATAAAGTGATTAAAGGGCCATGACATTCATAGTCACAGATTGTACTAAGATAATCTAAATCCATGAATTCTACCCAGGAAGGGGCAGGCATGAGAAGGGAGATAGGAAATAATTTGTAAAGAAGATGTTTAATCTGAATTTTGCAAGATGCTTGAAAGCTTGCCAAGTCAAACCAGCAACACTGGCCTCACTTACCTTCCTGATCTGGAATAGATGGTCTCTGAGGCTCCTCTGGTTTTAAATTTCTATAATTTCATTGACCTTTTCAATAAAAATATAGAAAGGTTTATACTGATTTGGTTTGCATGTGTGTATATTGAACCACAGAATCTGTACTATCCAAAACCTTATATTAAAATATTTAGAATATAAACCTTTCTAAAACACTTGTCTTGCTTCTTAAAACATTTACCTCCTAAATATCATTTAACTTTCAGTATTAATCCTGACCATGATTCTTGGCTTCCAGTGCTCAGATGTGCTGGAAGTGTAGCTTTACACAGAGGCAAAAAAACACAAGACTCAGTGTGAAATGTAGCAGTGAGTGAATACTAACCAGGTGACATCCCAGGAATGTTATTTAGTGGAAAAGGTCCCGGGTTTTAGTGTGTTCTTTGCATAGTTTGCCCTTTTCTCCTAAAAGTGATGTGAGCATGTACAGTAACAGGCCCTCCTGGGCAGTGTAAAATGGACACTATCCAGCAAAACTAACTAATGAGTCAAAGGCTCAGGCGGCCTTCTGCTGGGAGGTGGCAGAGCATCTGGTGATTTCAAGAGGAAATCAGACAGATGCCGGCTTTGCCACAGCTGAGTCTGGCGGTGTGACTTTGAGCGAAGTTCTTACAGTCAAGCTGCAGTCTCCTCATCTGCAAAACAGGAATAGTAAAGCTACTTCATAATCGTGTTGGGAAGATTAAATAAAAGAAAGTAGGTAAGGCTCTTAGCACTGTGTCCACCACAAAGACAGTGTTCAGTGGTTATTGGCTATTATTATCAACATTTTCATTACAAATACGGGGCTCCTATTCCTTCTGAGAACACTCTTCAGGATAAGAGCTAGGACAGATGGCAGTGGTTTTAACTGAAACAGTAGCATTGATATATATATACACTAGTATGTCTAAAAAAGACAGCCAGTGGGAAGCTGCTCTATAGCACAGGGGAGCTTGGTGCTCCATGATGACCTGGAAGGGTGGGATGGGAGTAGGTGGGAGGGAGGCTAGGGAGGGAGGAGATATATGTTTACATACAACTGACTCACTCTGTTTTACAGCAGAAACTAACACAACATTGTAGAGCAATTATACTCCAACAAAGAACACAAGCAAACTAGTTTACGGATCTAGTCATCAGCAAGTTACTCTCTTCTCTAAGTCAGTCAGTTCAGTTGCTCAGTTGTGTCTGACTCTTTGCAACCCCAAGGACTGCAGCACGCCAGGCTTCCCTGTCCATCACCAACTTCTGGAGCTTGCTCAGACTCATGTCCATCGAGTCAGTGATGCCATCCAACCATCTCATCTTCTATCATCCCCTTCTCCTCCTGCCTTCAATCTTTCCCAATAGGTAATATAAATAATTGCACGTAGCATAGTTGACACTTGAACAACATGGGTTTGAACTGCGATGGGTAATTTACACACAGATTTTTTTCAGTAGCAAACAGTATAGTACTGCACCATCCATGTTGGATTGAATTTGCACAAGTGGAATCCTGAATGTACAGGAACCATGTATTGGCGGGGTGGACTATGGTTTATGGGGACTGTTGACTGCTCCGAGGGTGGATGCCCCCTACTGCCACATTGTTCATGGGTCGACCATAGCTGAGAACACAAATCTAGAGCCACACTGTGAGTGTGTGTGCACATGTGTACATGTGGTCAGTCATGTTCGATTCTTTGCAACCCTTTGGACTGTAGCTTGCCAGGTTCCACTGTCCATGGGGGTTTCCCAGGCAAGAATACTGGAGTAGGTTGCCATTTCCTCCTTCAGGGGATCTTTCTGACCCAGGGATTGAACCTGGGGCTTCTGTGTCTCCTGCATTGTAGGCAGATTCTTTACTGCTGACTGCAGAGCCAGACTGTGTGTTAGTCACTCAGTCATGTCCGACTCTTTGCGACCCCATGGACTCTAGCCTGCCAGACTCCTCTGTCCATGGGATTCTCCAGGAATGAATGCTGGAGTGGGTTGCCGTTGCCTTACTCAGACTCAAATTCCAGTTCTGCTCTTTACGTGCTGCATAACCTTCGACAGGTTACTGGATGTCTGCATGTCTCTGTTTACTCATTTGTAAAATGAAGAAAAATCATAGTATCTGCCTCACAGCACAGTTTTAGGGACTTAATAGCTAATAAATAGAGAGCATTTGCAACAACAGTGTCTGGCCACAATACATATTCTGTAAATGTTTGCTATTGACATAAATGATGATTTGCTTAACACCTTTGGTGAAGCAGGAGATAGTGTCATTGATGAGGATGAGTGGGGAGTGAGGGGAAATATGTGGTTGGTGGTAGGAAACTTCTTAACTGTGGAAAAAACATTCTCAGGAAGCCTTCCTGAGGAAAAAGGATAGCTGAGAGCTGATTCTCCAGGGTCAGAGACACCTGGATTAGAAAGCTAACCTCAATGAAGTTCCTTCACTCCAGATTCTCAAGGGGCTCAGTCATAAAGTGGGATACAAACTATCCACCTCATGAAAACATTGTGAGGATGAAATGGAATACTGGATGTGAAATAGTTACCTCTATGCCTTGGGGAATTCTTTTTAAAGGCTTGACCTAAGGGCTATGTCAATTCAAAGCCCACAACTTAACCGCTGCTGGGCATTGTCTCTCTAGGCTATGGCCCAAGAAAGCCACTCAGAAAAACTGTCAAACTGTTCTGCCACAAACCCCACTCTTGAACCTTATTCCACATTATATCATCTCTTCTCCCTCCAACCCCAAGCTGAACTTGCTTCTCACCTTGGGTTCTTAATGAGAGTCCTCATGACACCTTGTGAACCAACAGGCACTTGCCATCATCCTTGACCTTTTAGGTCCAATTCTGTCCCCACCTACTCACCCTAGCTCTTTTCTCTCATCCTATTACCTTTCTCATGCGTAACTTCAATTATTCACTCATTTAATATTTACTAAGGGCATGTGGTATGCTAAACATAGGGAGGCCAAACGCTCTGCCTTGATGGAGAAGACAAACTTTGACCAAACTATGATATAGCTGGAAGGCAGTACAGGGGGCTGATTTGGGATACAGGCTATGGAGGCTGATTGGGCTTCCCAGGTGGCACTAGTGTTAAAGAACCCACCCGCCAATGCAGGAGACATAAGAGACATGGGTTCAATCCTTGGGTTGGGAAGATCCCCTGGAGGAGAGAATGGCAACCCACTCCAGTATTCTTGCCTGAAGAATCTCATGGACAGAGGAGCCTGGCAGGCTACAGTACATAGGGTTCCAAATAGTCAGACACAACTGAAGCAATTTAGCACTCATGGAGTCAGATCAGCCCAGGACTTCTTGCTTCTTAGCTGTGTCTTCAATGACCTATGTCATTGCTCTAAGATTAAGTTTCAGCTTTGGGGACATGTGAATACCAATGGCCACTTGTAACTAGAAGACTAACCCTCTTACATTTACTTGCCCCCTACTTGTCTCTGGTAATTTGCTTAAGACCAAAAAAGGAAAAGAAATCATTTTACCTGTGACCCTTTGCTTGCAAAGACAGATGGAAGAGGAAGCTTGTTTTAAAATATGATCTGATAAAAAGGAAAAAAAAATATGTTTTCAAAGCTTTGGCTGATCTTTCTATAAATAAAAGATCACCACCGCATCTGTTTTTTGAAAACACAAAGCAATGAGCTCCAGAGAATGAACTGCGCTTTGTGTCATAATATAAAGCTCTGCATTCACCTTGGGCAAGTATCTTTGCATATTATGTTGCATTGAAGAAAATATTTTTCTTCTTAAATTATGCTTAAAAGGTAGTCAGGCTGAGAAGTACATTCTTTGTAAGTACTCTTTGTACATTCTTTGTAGTGTTGTGTGTGTCTGTGTGTGTGTGAGAGAGAGAAAGAATATGAGAAATTTTAATCTAATAATTGCACATCTGAAAGCAGGCAGAATGAGGGGTACTTTCACTGCACACTGGTACAGGGGTCAAGGACCCTCAGGAGGAGTCAGTACTTTGAGTGACAGAGTTCAAATGACCGCATCATTTATTATCTAAATCAGGACCCATTCACTAGTGAAGGGTTTGCTATTAATGATTATGCTTAAATAACAGGTATTAAATGGAGCTGGCTGGATGCAAACTGGAACATATAATCACAGCCAATGCTCACTCTGAACCAAAGCCTGCCCTTGATTGGAATAGTCTTACTCTAGCCTAAATACCCAAGCTTTTAGAAGCGTGCTGCAGTAGATCATTATGTCTTATGAACTCTCATGGTGGGGATTAGGGGAGACTTAAATTCCAGAAGAGATTAAAAGCAATCGGGAAGGTACAGGCTTCCCTACATGGGCATGGAGATTTTTTTCACTTGGAGGAATCAGTCACTCTTTTTTTTTTTTTTTTGAAAAGCCTATTTTGGGCTCCAGGCTTGCCCAGGTACAATCAAGTAGTTTCCTCTCACTACCACCAAGCAAACCTGTGATCAGCAAGAATCAATTTTGACTCTTCCATGCTAGATCTGTGTCTTTGGCCACTTTTGTGATTATAATCATACATAATGGCCTGCCTCAGAGAACCCTGCCTGCTCTGCCTGCCGCTTCAAATGTCTGGTTAGATCAGAGAGAGATAATCTGACCCCACCCACCTGTGAATGATTGTAAGAAAAAGAAACTAACACATTCCCCTGCCTGAGGCTTGCCATTCTAGGAGATGTTTGCACAAATTAAATGGTCTTTTTACTTTGTTTCCACATCTCCACCTCATCTCTGATCCATAAAAGAACCTGGCATCCAGACTCTGACAAGATGTTTATTTTGAGACATTAGTCAGTCATTTTCTCCACCAGCCTGCTATCCAAATAAAGTCCTATTCCTTGCCTCAACACCCCACCCTTCAGATTCATTGGCCTCTCATACAGTGAGCAGAGTAAGCTTCAATTCAGTAAGAAAACTGTGGCATCTGCAGTGTCTTTGTACTAAATCTGTTCTTTTCCTTTGTTTGTTACTACAAACATGAATACTCAATAAGATAACATCTCTATTAATGAAGAGAATACAGCCCAAATGATATTGATCTTAGGCATAACTTTACAACCAGAGGTGTATTTTTGTGTTCAAGGTGTGTTTGAGGACATCAGAAAAGGACAGTTACAATGTGAAAAGTCATTAAATGCCCATGAAAACAATGTCAAATCTCCCTGAACAGAATATAGGTGATTCCAAGGCATAGGGCATATGGAAGAGATGGCAAAGCCCAGATCAAAAGGGCGGGCAGGCAACATATACAGAGAGGATAAATGCCAACAGGCACACCTGTGTTAGTGAGGACAAGGGTCACAAATGGAAGAAGCTGATGGCTCAGTGGGTAAAGAATCCACCTGCATTGCAGGAGACATAGAAGATGTGGGCTCGATCCCTAGGTGGGGAAGATCCCCCTGGAGTAGGAAATGGCAACCCACTCTAGTGTTCTTGTGTGGGAAATTCCATAGACAGCGCAGTCTGGTGGGCTACAGTCCAAAGGGTCACTAAGAGTTGGACATGACTGAGCGACTAAGCACATAAAAATGCAGGGACATGAGATCAAGTTCAGTGAGAACCAGAAACTTTCAGATGTTTTTCAAAAACTGAAGAGCTTAGAGGTGAGGTTAGAAAGGGAAAACAATGTGGAAAGTGGATGACCAGAAGGCATCAAGATCTCTTCAGCTTGACTAAACTTGAGATGGATTTTTTTGCACACTATACTCCCCTGACTGTCCTTTTTTTAAAAAATAGCTGTTAATGTAGCAAATTTGCAATTGAAAATTCTTCCTTTCCTCCTTTGAGGTATGAATTGTCTCCCAGACTCCTGCCAGTTTTACAATCCAGGAATGTTTTTCTCAAGGATGCAAAAGAAGCCATCCTTTTGAAATATAATCATCAAGGAAGTTGGAGCCTGTCCCAGTCCCTGTGGGAGAGGAGGAGCTTCACTTTGATCTGTACCAATTAGCAGATGCAGAGGAACACAGATAGACCAGTTTCCCCACAATGTCCTCCAGTACTTTTCCTCCAACTCAACTTCTTCCCCCCACCCCTGCCCCCACTGTTTAAAAACCCTCCTGCCTTTTATCTCAGTGATATTCCATCTCTGTTCCCTTGGCACTAGTCTTGAATGAAGTCTTCCTTGCCATTTTTAAAGAAGGCTGAGTGCTGAAGAATTGACTCTGGTGCTGGAGAAGACTCTTGAGAGTCTCTTGGACATTAAGGAGATCAAACCTGTCCATCCTAAAGGAAACCAGCCCTGAGTATTTCATTGGAAGGACTGATGTTGAAGCTGAAGTGCCAATACTTTGGTCACCTAATGTGAAGAGCTGACTCATTGGAAAAGACCCTGATGCTGGGAAAGATTGAGGGCAGGAGGAGAATGGGACGACAGAGGATGAGATGGTTGAATGGCATCACTGACTCAATGGACATGAGTTTGAGTAAACTCTGGGAGATGGTGAAGGACAAGGAAATCTGGCATGCTGCAGTCCATGGAGTCGTGATGAGTTGGACATGACTTAGCGGCTGAACAACAGAGCACAAAATTTTCTTTTGCAGGGTCTCACTGTACCGCAGTGTGTGGATACTGAAAACATTACAAGGTCTAAATTAACTTTCTGTGACCAGGATAAAGGTGATTTCTGAGGCTCCCAACAGCCTCCTCCTAATCTCACTCTCCAAACAATCTCTTAACCAGCTTGCTGAGGAAACAAGAGTTTTCCTAACAGGAAATAAGCCTGTCCTACAATCGGAGAGAAAATTCTGGTTGATGGAACGCTTCAGTGTGGAGGCATTTCAGAAGTGTTGTAATCAGTCAGTCAGTAGGTATTAGTGGGTCTTTATAAGATCCTCTCCTGTTTGGATTGAGGAGCAGGAAGCATGAGAAGAACAGAGGGACAAAGGGGAAATGGAGAGGAGGGAAAAAGTCAGAAAAGGGAGGGAAAAGATAAATACCGCAAGATTTACAGCTTAGCCTAGAGATTGCCTCATCTACCTCCAACTGGGTGGGATGAAAAGAAGTTAGGGGCTGAGGTATTTTTGTCCTGCAGCTGCAAACACAGCCTGCCACACTCAGCTTGATTAATGAAGATGTTCAGGGTTTGTTTTATTAAACACTCTGACTTCTTGTAAAGTAGCTTAGATTTTAGAATATCACTGTACTTGAAATCTGACATGGCTTTTCCACTTTTCTTTCTAAGGCATGAATCAAATTTGTGGTGTGTGTGTGCACGCACATGTACAATACAGCCTCAGGCAAAGCAAAAATTATCAATCCCCCTCCATTACAGACAATGTCATATTGGAAAAAAAAGCCCTCAGTGTAAAAGTGTTAGAAATAAACCACAAACATATATCTTACAGTCATTAGTGAGTCTTATAGAAAAAATACTGTAACAATAATATGTTACTACAAAAAATTTTTACTGAATAACCTATAATAAAATAATTGAAGTAAAGTAATAATAATTACAATTAAAAATCCAGAAGAGTAGCAATTTTACTTTCACTTAGGGATAATTGCCAATAGAAAAAAAATGGCAGTTTATGAGATTTCATGTCATTCACCAATCCATAAAGCTCATAAAGCCCTTTCTACCTGTTTTAAGTTTTGTTCTTATACCTCCTGAACTGGGGTCCTCCGTAGTAAGCAGTGGGATTTGGGCCAGGAGGGATTGTGTATTACACACAGTGGTGGTGTAAATGACTACTAAAAACACCTTTATTCCCATGTAAAATTTGAGCCCAAAGGTACAAGGTTAAATTCTTGGCCTAAAAAAATAAGCTTGCAAAGATTTTTCCTATCCCTTTGTTATTCAATCAGTTTTCAAACTCCTCTTAATTCAGGGAAGGTTTAGAAGAGGCTTTAACTAAAGTTGACATTGTATGTAATGCAGTATTTACGAGCTTAGGTGAAGCAAATATATTTACTTTCTATTCATTTAAAGTATTTAGGAACATTTGAAAGAGCTCTTTTATTTCCTGATAATGAAGAACAGAGATGACATTTATATCTATTTTCCAGGAGGTCCTAGAATTTAATCTTAAAGCTTGAGGAAAATATTAGTGGAGAATCTGTGCTAAAATGCCTCACATATTTTGTTCCCAGTATACTGTACATAAAAGGGTCAATAAGTTGTTTGAAAAATACTTACATAAAACACTGCTTACAGATCAGTAACTACCTGATAAGCAGCCTCAGGCAAGGAAGTGTGTGTGAGGTGTTTGGAGCCCACAGAAGATCAATCAGAAATACAAAAACAAAACTATAAAGAAATATCATAAGGAATACAAAAATTAGTATTCATTTACGTGGTATTGTTGAATAATACCTCCCTTTCTCGGTTAAGACAAATTCATATGAATAGGCCTTGATTTCATAATATCTAATTATACATGACAGAATCAAGTCTGTTTCTGATAATAATAATATCTGATAATACACTGTTTCTGATAATGAAGAGTTTGGCTTCATTCCTCTCTGTCCCACTAGGGTACTTAGTTATCAAACACTATTGTAAAAATTGGCTTCCTCTGCTAAGACAGGGGTTTCTTAACTTGGCAGAGAGTGGTGAAAAATGGAATACCGGCTGCCATGTCAGTAAACAAGGACACACCAGTTGTCAGTGATTGCAGCCGTTCCGTGTGAGCTGGAGAGCCCTGAGGGCACTCGGGAAGAAGCGTATCATTAGTCCGGTAGCCGTCAGACTGCAGCCACTCCCTGAGGTGAGCACCCAGGGAGCTCAGGATGTGGACAACACAGGATACTGGCCCTGATAGTGGAAATGAATGTGAAAGAAATTTTATTTCATTAAGCCAGACTCTTGCATTTTCCCATACACAGAAAAACACTAAATTCCTTAACCTGAAATACCTGGTTTTCTTTAACAATAATATTTCCATGTTCAGACTACCTGCCCTTTGCTGCAAAACTTCTATATGACCTAGTTCCTCCCTTCACCCCCTCAGAGCACTTCTCTCAGGGTTACTTGAGATACTGTTTCTTGGGTTTGACATCCTAAACATTCCCACTGAATAAAACATAACTCTCAACTTTTAGGTTGTGACTCTCTTTTATGTAGACAGTAGGTTTCCAACAAAACATTTACTGAATAGAAATTAATGAACATTAAGGGTATCCCAGACAGGAAGCTAACAAAGTGTCCTTCACTTTCTATCCCAGACTTGACTTTACTTACTTCATTAATAAAAAATTACTTCAGAAAAGGGAAGCGGGCAATAGGATCTACTCTTTAAATGAGTAGAGCATAGGTGGTCTAATAGCTGGTCCATTGGACACAATGGTCCTCATTGGGTCTAAGATCAGAAGTAAGAACCCTGTCTTGCTGTAGGTTGTATAGACTGCATTCCTTCTGAAATAACTTTAAATTATTTTAAATGTAATTCATTTGGATTCTTAAGTCCCAAGACAAAATCAAGACCCCACTAAAAACTGAAGAATTCAGCACCCTATATTTGCAATTTTAAAGTCGTGTCATTAAGAAGGAACAGAAGTATGTCTTTTCAACATTTATATAGCTTAATGTTCTATTTCAAGGCTTTTACTAGTAGTTCAGTCAGAGAAGATGACAATAGTGGTAATTTTACATAAGTAACCTAAGACAAACTTAAATCATGCATAAACAGAAGATCAAATGGCAGTCAGAGACATAAAAGCGGCACAGTCACTTTATGAAAGAGGTATACTTTTGTGATCAAGGTTTATCTAGGGGGTCACGCTTTCTCCTGTGAGATAGGCCTTTCCTGGAAAAGAGTGGAAAGAGAGAGAAGGAAAGGTCATAGTCTAATCCTTTTTGAGAGTTTGAAAATAAGTCCATCCCATGCAGAAAGAAAGGAAAAGAAAGAGGAGAAAAGATGGTAAGAGATCTAGCAGACTTCATCAGTTTGGGCTTCTATAACAACAATATTACAGACTGGATGGTTTAAACAACAATTTGTTTCTCACAGTTCTGGAGGCCAGGAAGTCCAAGATCTGGGTCCCAGCAGATGCAGTGTCCAGTGAGAGCATCCTGGCTTGTAGACAGCAATCTTTTTGCTACATCCTCACTTGCCTGAGAGAGAGTGAGGACATGTCTTTCGTGTCCTTTTAGTAAGAGTGCCAACCCCATTCGTCAGGGCCCCATCCTCAAGACCTAATTACTTCCCAGAGGCCCCATCTCCTAATATCATCCCATCAGGGGCCAGGAGCTTTTATACATGGATTTGGGGAGTGAGAAGGACATAAGGCTTCAGTCCACAGCAAAGACTGCCTCTCACTCTAAATCTTTTGAAGCATGGATGGTTGGAGAGACTCTGAGAAATTATTTTCTTGTTAAAAGAGGGATCCAGTACCTAGATCAGCATAGCAAAGAATGCCAAGCACATCAAGAGAAGTGACATAAAAGAAGCTCCCTGAGAAAGGTCTAATACATGGTTCATCCCTGGTCTTCATTGTATCTAAGATCAGAAGTAAGAACCCTGTCTTGCTGTTGGTTATATAGACTGAGTTTCCTCTTTGCCCTTTCACTAGCATAGTATCATCTTCATGGAATTGTTTCCGATCCACAGTTTGGAAACGAAGTTTGGGAAGAAACTTCTCACAGTCCAGTACAGGGGGAGAAAATACTTTAGAGATAAATTTCAAGTGTTCAATAATTTATCAAAAGAGAAGAAAATTAGCTGGGAGTTCATCACATGTTCTAATTTAATGAAATGGGACATTCAAAATGTCTTGCAATATCTTCTCATTTTTCAAAAAATTGTATTTCAAATTTACATTGCAGGAAAAGAAAGCTTTATATATTTAGTCTTTTTACATTCTCTCATTTAAAATTATTTCCTTTTTTTTTCTTTTTAAATTTAATTTTCTGACTCCTAGGAAAGGAATCCTAACAGGAAATGAATGTTATCACATTTTACTACAATGTAGTTTTTCCATGGAAACAATGCCCAGATTATTCCTATTTTTTGGCAATGACATATTAACTGTAAATATGAAAGGGGAACCTCACCCCTTTTTGTAGTCAATGACGTGCCAATCATGCCTAGAACTATCTGTATGGATGAGGAATATAACACCTCTACACTTTGAGTATATAAGCAAATTTGTATTATATTTCTTTACTTACTCTGATACTAGCCAAAAAAAAAGTGATATATACATATACATATATACATATACATATGTGTATATATATATGTATATACACACACACACACACACACACATATATATATATACATGGCTCCTCTCAAAATCCTATGTAAGACATGTTGAATGGAAAAGGAAAATAATGATCAATAGAAATGGGAGATATTGGAACTTTAAAAAATCAAAAATTGAGCACAAAACAGGAAAAGTACTTTACCAAAATATTGTGTTTGTAAGAGGATTTAAGTATTAAATACTTACTAAGTTACAAAATAAATATGCCATATCATCTAAACTTGCTGTTCTGGCACTGAAATAAAATGCATGCATAAAAGTAACTTTTATCCACCAGTCTGTATCAGTAACTCATACTTAATTTGTAATGATTGAGTACACCTGTATATTATCATCTAAACCAGATCTTTTTTCTCACCTGATACCCAGGAAGAAAAAAACAAGTATTACCTTTAAGAAGAACCCAGAATAGCATACTGAATCTGTTCTCCTATACCTATTATCTCATATAAACTTTATAACTTCATAAAAGGGAAAGTCCACACTTTTAAAACAGTCTCAAAGAGGTTTAACAACTTGTTCAAGGCTAGGTTTCAAACTCCTCTTAAATCAGGAAAGGTTTAGAAGAGGTTTTAACTAAAGTTGACATTGTATGTAATGCAGAATTTGTGAGCTTAGGTGAAGCAAATACATTTACTTTCTATTCATTTAAAGTATTTAGGAACATTTCAAAGAGCTCGTTTATTTCCTGATAGTGAGGTAAGTAAGTAACAGAGCCAGGACTGAAACCCAGGTTTTCAGTTTCCAAATTCTAGTTTTATATAATAGGTGAAAACGGTTTACTCAACTCATGACCAGATATTTGTTATAAGCCTTAACTAATTGTGGTGAATTAGAAGTTACTTAAAAAAAAAAAAAAATCTAGGTGACTAGAGAATTAAAGTTCCATGGTTTCTCCAAAGGAAACTAATTCCCAATCTGAGAATAGTTTAATCTCTATTAGAACCATACACAAAATGAAGCATTAAAAAAAGAAACTAGAGAGGAAGATCCCAGTTAGAACCTGCTGATTCTTGGCTGAGGAGACGAGAGTTGTGAGTCCAGGAAAGAAAAACAGCTAGAGGTTACAAAACAGTTTACCACAGAGGAGAAGCTAGAGAGAGAGAGAGCATGGAGCAGGGTGATGATCAGCACGTGCTTGTGAAGAAGGTATCTGAGGCAGGGAGAAGAAACACCCAAAGGACTAAAGGAAACAGTGGCTAGAGACCCCACGGGACGGGGAATAGTGCCTGGTTTCAACAGCTAGACTGGAAAACCTCATAATTCACGAGGTACTGAATACTCAGAAGGACCTGACCTCAGAGGTAGAGGATAATTAGTTTTAGACTAAATGCGGCCCTGGTCCTGCCTTACTCATCTCAAAAAGCAAGACCCGGAGAATATAAAACTATTCCCAAGTAACTTAACAGTGTACCAAAATGAAGTTTAACAATATTTATAATTTTAAAAAATCCAGCACCCAAAAGGGTAAAATTCACAAAGACTTTCAACCAGTCAAAAATTATCAGACATGTAAAGAAACAGGAAAACATGACCTACAAGAAAGAAAATAAAATAATGAGGTAATTGAAACTGATCCATAATTGACACCGATGTTAGAATCAGCAGACAAACCTCAAATCAGCTATTTTATTTGCACTCCAAATATTCAAGAGGTGAGAGAGAAAAAGACTGAAAATGTTTAGAGGAAAGGAAAATACAAAAATAATTCAAATTGAACTCTGAAATATGAAACCTGCAATGTCTGGGATGAAACAATACACAGGATAGGACTTGTGGTGGCTTAGACTTGCATAAAGAGAAAATACTATAAAGGCAGAGCATCTGAAACTACCCAAAATAAAACACGGAGTGAAACAAAGACTAAAAATATAAACCGTAAGTAGAGGGCCAGCAAGCTGTGGGTCTAAACTATGTGTAATTGGAATTTCTTTAATTATATGTGTGTATGTTTCAACTACATTTATTTATTTGTCTTTCATCCAGTTTTACTTTCTGAAGGAAGGGAGTGAGGTTGAGGGATAAAGAAACATATTTGAAGAACTAATGGATAAAACCCCCCAAATTTGATTAAAAATTTTAAACTAGAGATATCAAAAGTTCAGCAAACTCCAAGAAGAAGAGGCATGAAGAAAGCTGCAGCAAGGATATTATAATCATATTACTCTGATAAACAGACAGTCATAAAAGCTTCCAGAGAAAAGAGACTTATTAGGTCCAAGAGAACAACGATGAGGAAAATAGAAGATCGCTCACTGGAAACAATGCAACTGAAAAGTAGTGGAAAATGTTTTCAAGGCTGAAAGATAAAAACTGTCATACTGATAATTCTAGATCCAGCCAAAAATATCTTTTAAAACTGAAGGCAGAATAAAGATATCTTTAGAAAGACAATGGCTAAATAATTCATCACCAGCAAAGCTGCACTACAAGAAATATTAAAGGAAGTCCTTTAGGCATAAGGAAAATTGTACCAAATGGAAATATGAATCTATGTCAAGGGGTAAAGAGTATAGGATGTAGTATGACATGGGAAAATATATAAGGTTTTTCTTATAATTTAATTATTTAAAAGATAGTGACTTCTTATAAACAATAAGAATATAGTTTAAGGTTAATAACACATGTAGATATGAAACGTATGTTGGCAATAACGCAGAGATCAGAAAGGGGAAGCTGAAGTGCACTATCATAAGATTTTCACACTATATGTGAAACAGTATCACTGGAAGATAAACTGTTACCTTGAGTTAAAGATGTGTACTATATACTCTGAAGCATCCACTGCAATAACAACAAAAGTTATAACTAGCAAACCAACCAAGACATAATGGAATCATAAAAATTACCCAATCCAAGAGAAGTCAAAAAAATATTAAAAAGGAGTAAAGAATATATAGGACAAATAGAAAACAAATAGGAAGATGAGTAATTTAAACAACTATGTAAATAATCAAACAAAACTGTTCAAATACACTGATTACAAGGCAGAGATAATTCTTTTAGATGAAATTTCAAGATAACTATTTAAAGATAAAATAGGTTAAAATAAAAGGATGGAACATGCCATGCCAAGCAAACACTAATCAAGACAGCTGGAATGAGTATTAATTTCGAACCAAGTTGATTTCAGTGCCAAGAATATTAACAGAGATAAAAAAGAATACAAACAGGGATAAAGAGGTCAGCTCATCAAGAGGATATAAGAGTTGAGCTATACAAAGCATATTTTCTGGACACAGTGGAATTAAATTAGAAAGATCTAGAAATTGCCCAGTTATTTGGAGATGAGATAACATACTTCTAAGTCATAAGTCAAAGAAGACATGGAAGAGAAAGTAAAATACTTTTAACTAACATTTTTAATGAAAATGAAATATAATCTGTCAAAACTTGTGAGATGCTGGGAAACTAACAGCACTAAGTACCTATATTATAAAAGAATGAGAATCTTAAATCAGTGACCTCAGCTTCCTTCTTAAGGAACTATAAAAAGAAGGGGAAATTAAACACAAAGTAAGAAAAAGAGAGAAAATACTAAAGATTAGAATTAAAAATCAGTGAACTAGAAAAATAGAAAAACAACAGAGAATTTCAATAAAAACCAAGAACTGGTTGAGATATTTATGCAATTTAATAAAATTCATAAACCTCTAGCCTGGATTATGAGGAACAAATGTGAGGAGAAAAAAATCACCAATAACAGTAATGAGAGATGTGACCTCACTACAGATTTTATAGATATTAAAAGGGGAAATATAAAGAAAATAACTTTGGGCCAATAATGTTAATGGCTTAGATGAAATGGACAAATTCCTTGAAAAACACAAGCTAGAAACTCTACTCAAGAATTGGATAATACAAATAGCCCATACCTATGAAAGAAATTGAATTTTTAGTTAAGAGCCTTCCCACAATGAGAACTCGATGCCTGGATGACTTCACTTATTAATTCTACAAAATATTTAAGGAAGACATAATGCCAGATCTACCAAAACTCTCTGAAAATTGAAGACGGGAGACTATTTCCCAATTCATTCTCTGAGGCCCATATAATCCTGATAACAAAACCAGCTAACTCATTATAAGAAAACTATTGAAAGATATCCCTCATGAATATAGAGGTAAGAATTTTAAGCAAGATTCTAGCAAAATAAATCTAACAATATATAAAAATGATAATACAGATTGATCAAGTAGGGTTTAATCTTAGCAATACATGGTTTGTTTAGTATTTGAAAATCAGTGTAATCTATCACATTAATCAACTGAGAAAATGATTTTGACAAATACAGAACAAGCAACTGGCTAAATCCAACATCTAGTCCTGATTAAAAAAAAAAAACTCAGGAAATTAGGAGTAGGAGACAATTTATTAAATTTGATAAAGAGTATCTATGGAAAACCTACAACTATTCTACAGAACTGTGACATATTAAATCAGAAGAAAGACAAAGATGTCCATTCTCACAACTACTATTAACATTTTATTGGAAGTTCTGAATAGTTCAATCAGGCAAGGTAAAAATATAAAAAGTATCCAGATTGAAAACGAAAATGTAAAACTGCATTAACTGATAACATGATCACCTACATAAAAAACCTATAGAATCTACAGAAAAGATAATAGAACTAAGTGAATTTAGCAAGATTACAGGATACAACATTAACAGACAAGCATAAATTGCATTTCTATATATGAGCAACAATTAAAAATTGAAAAAAATTTAAATAGCATCAAAAATTATGATTACTTTAGTGGTAAAAGCAACTAAGGAAGATCTAAATGAATGGGAAGATATATCTTATTCAAGAGTCAAAACATTTAACATTGTTAAGATGTCAATTCTCCCCTTACTGGTCATTAGATTTGTCATGATCTTAACCTAACAGGAGAGTCTGTAGAATTTTATAAATGCATCTAAAATTACTGCAGAAGTGCAAAAGACCTAGAATATTGAAAATAACTTTGGAAAACAAACAAACAAAAAAGCTACAGAACTAATACTTCCTTATATAAAGGTTTATTATTAGCTAGAATAATCAAGACTATATAGTACTGTCATGAAGGTTGAAAAATAGAAGAGTGGCATATAATAAAGAATCCAGAGATAGGCCCACATCCATATGGATAATTTTCAACAAAAATGCAAGGGCAATTTAGTGGAGAAAATACAATCTTTCAACAAATGGTACTGGGAAAATTGTCTAAATGTAAACAGAACACTTCAACAACAACAACAAAAATAAGACAGGTAGCACATATGCCTGTGAAAGGACATTCAAGATCTGTAGTCATTAGGAAAATGCAAACAGAACCACATGGTACATTCTTACACACCTATCACAATTGCTAAAATTGAAAAACCTAACTAAACCAAGTGTTGGTGATACTGTGAAGGAAATGGAAGAACTAGGATTCTCATACACTCCTAGTGGAAATGTAAAACAGAACAACTACAGTAAAAATCACAGCAGAGTGCTCCAAAATCACTGCAGATGGTGCCTGCAGCCATGAAATTAAAAGACGCTTGCTCCTTGGAAGAAAAGTGATGACCAACATAGACAGCATATTAAAAAGCAGAGACATCACTTTACCAACAAAGGTCCATCTAGTCAAAGCTATGTTTTTTCCAGTAGTCATGTATGGATATGAGAGTTGGGCCATAAAGAAGGCTAAGCACCAAAGAATTGCTGCTTTTGAACTGCGGTGTTGAAGAACACTCTTGAGAGTCCCTTGGACGGCAAGGAGATCAAACCGGTCAATCCTAAAGGAAATCATTCCTGAATATGCATTGGAAGGACTGATGCTGAAGCTGAAGCTCCAGTGCTTTGGCCACCTGATGCGAAGAGTCGACTTATTAGAAAAGGCCCTGATACTAGGAAAGATAGAAGGCAGGAGAAGGGAACCACAGAGGACTAGATGGTTGGATGGCATCATCGACTCAGTGGGCATGAGTTTGAGCAAGCTAGGGAGCTGACAATGGACAGAGAAGCCTGCGATGCTACAGTCCATGGGGTTGCAAAGAGTCAGACATGGTTAAGAAACTGAACAACATCTTTGAAAAGAGATTGACAATTTCTTAGAGTGTTAAATATTCCATATGACCCAATCATTCTATTCCTAGTATTTTCCCAAAAGAAGTAAAAGCATGTCTATATAAAGACTTGTAAATAGATGTTTATAGCAGATATAGATATACACACAAACAGGCATACTCATCAAAAACTTAAAATGACTCAGCCATCAACAGGTGAATGGATAAACATTGTGATCTAATCATACAATATTCTACTACTAAGTAGTAAAAAAGCAATGAACTATTGATACAATCAACAACATAGATGCCTCTCAAATAATTATGCTGAAAATGAAAGAGGCCAGATTTAAAGAGCATATATTATATAATTCCATTTATATAAAAGTCTAGAAAAATTCAAACTAATTTGTAATGATAGAAAGCAGATTCATGGTAGCCTGGAAGTTGGGAGCTAGGATGAGGTGAGGAAAAGCAGGAAGGTAATATTTTAAAAGAGAAGAAAACAAGGAAAAAATTACATTATTCTCCTATTCTAAGAAAGAAATGTCTTACTCAAATGGGATAAAACTCAAGAAATGAGATTTGAAAGGTATTATTAAAATTGTGATTTGACTTGAACAGTCATGAGTGTCTAGCATTTTTGAGTTCAGTTATTGTCTTTGCAATGAATAGAGGACAAAAGTAGCCTAGCTTTAAACTTGTCTTAAATTTAGCTCTGAACAACAGTGAAGCATCTTCTGGTTCCCAGATTATGAGACATGACAGGCAGTCTTTCTGAATCTGAAATTTACTGACTGCACAGTTTAACATAAATATAAATGCAGAAACCCTGATGCTGGGAAAGATTGAGGGCAGGAGGAGAAGGAGGTGACAGAGAATGAGACAGTTGGATGGCATCACCTAATCAAAGGACGAGTTTGAGCAAACTCCGGGAGATAGTGAAGGACAGGGAAGCCTGACACGTTGCAGTCCATGAAGTTGCAAAGAGTCAGACACTACCTAGTGACTGAACGAAAACAACCTGTTACAATGCAGAAACAGGCCTAAGAACGACCAAGTAGGACAGGGACAGTGGACGTCCTTCATCATGTATCTTTCAAGCAGCTGTTTCAAAACTCTCAACCAGACCACTAGTTCCAGAGAGAATAGTCATAAATTCACAAGAGTGATTCTCAGGAACTGTTTGCCACCCAGATGCCAGACCAGCTAACTTGGATGAGCTAATTTCACCGAGCAATTAACCTATTTATTCCAGTTGGATGTGAGCAGAGTTCACACAGCATCACACACCAATATCATCTTTAGTAGCCTTCAGAAGCGAGGCTAATGAATGGTTTGCCACAGCCGCACTGCTGAGCATGCCCCACTGCACATGCCAAACGAAAAAAAAACCCTCATCCATCAGCTTGCTTGCCAGCCACCAGTAACAGCCATCTGTCAAGGAAAACTTTTCCTCTTTGGGAAAAAAATCAAGAAAAATCAAAATGTAAGCATTCTCTTGAGAGTTATGCACTAATGACCCAGTGAAATTAAGCCCCAAATAGTATCAGGACACTTCCCATGAGCTGCAGTGGACAGTTGGATGGATTTATAAGTGCTGATTCAGGAAAAGTTTTACGTGAATTACATGGCAAATCGGCCTAGACTCGGCTGGGTGCAAAAATCTGTAAAAAAAAAAGAGAAAAAAATAGAAAACCACAGATGGAGTAGTTCATGTAGAAACTCTAGGATCTGGCCAGTTTTCATCCATCTGACTTCAGCCTCCTCGGGGTACAAGAACTTATTTATTCAATCAGTGCTTCACTGGTGAAAGCATGTTTCCCTGAAAGGTGATCTCATCCTCCACAAAGTCAAGACCCCTCCTTGGCCAGAGAGACAGATAAAGCTTTATTGCGGATGCTTCAGTTAAAGCTGTAAGCATATGCTAGACATCGGTCATCTGGACTTGTTGATGCCAGAGTTTACTGCCTATCAATTAGATTACCCCCATTTGAAATATTTGTCTTTTAATATTTTGAATATCAACCACAAAAAATATATATATTTTATATCAGTAAACCACACCTACAGAGGGGATTTTCCAAATACTCAGTAACCAATGTGTCACTGGCATCAATTTTTCACCGGCACATTTCCTATCAGAATAGGGAATTTATCAAAGAGACGAAGACCTCAGCCATGTACAGCCTATTACTGCCATACCAACTGGCTACAGTATCATGAAACCCAAGTTTGAACCATACTTCCCCTTATGGTCAGCAATGTATTCATATATTTTATTCTGTTCTATTCTCTTTCTTTCATTTGTTTCTATGCTAACCATCCCAGATGGTGCTAGTGGTAAAGAACGCACCTGCCAATGCAGGAGACACGGGTTCGAACCCTGAGTTGGGAAGATCCTCTGGAGGAGGAAATGGCAACCCACTCTAGTATTCTTGCCTGAAGAATCCCACAGACAGAGGAGCCTGGCCGGCTACAGTCCATAGGGTCGAAGAGAGTCAGACGCGACTGAAGCAAATTAGCAGGCACACACATGACTATTAAAATGCTTTCATGTGCTAATGCATAGAGCATGCAGTTTGAAAAACACTGCCCTGACAAGGTGATTAATTTTTTTTATTGTGGAAAAATACACACAACATAAAATGTACTGTTTTAACCATTTAACTATTCAGTGATATTAAGTACATTCACATTATTATGCAACTATTACCACTTTCCACCTCCAGAACTTTGTCATCTTCCCAAACTGAAATTCTGTACCCATTAAACACTAACTTCCCACCCCTCTCTCTCCCTAAACCCTAGCAACCCCCATTATGCTTTCTGTCTCTATGAATCTGACTACTTTAGGTACTAAGGCTCATTTTTAAGGTATAATATTTATACTAAGTAGGAATAAGCATATAATTGAACCACATCAAAATGTGAAGTTCTCTCTTATATTTATATTATATTGTTAAATGTCTTATGAAAAGATACTACAGATCAGTGACACAGAGATCTACATGAGGTATTTAAAATATTCTATAGAATAGTATCTAAGATACCTGATTATATGATCTTTAAGGGGAAACACTTAGCATCACCAAATTTTCTTCTCCATTTTTCCTTCATAGGGCCAAGTGCCAATAATTTGAACCTACCAAGAGGCAGCATATCCTAGAATAGCTTTCAACCAAAACACAAAAACGGGTAGAGAACACAGCTTCCTTCATTCCCAACCCCACTGGCTCCCTATATGACTTGTACCAAATCTGCAGATAGTCTTTATTACCAAACATTTGAGTAAAATCCACATTTCACTTTTTAAATTCACAGACAGATAATAATACTTTGTGGATAGGGAATGGTATTACAAAATCCATGTGTGATTCTCACAGCATATGCTTGTTCCTCTTTTTCTTTCTATTTAAAAGAAAAATGTGCCATTCACTGCTTAGTAGTATATTATTATTATTATATTATTATATATTTATATTTTATTATAATAAAATAATATATATTTATTTATTATATATAATATATAATATATATTTTTATATATAGGGAATATATATAAATAAATAAATATAATATATATTATTATGTATAATAATATATTATATATTATAATAATAATAATCATTATTATTATTATTATTATTAAAGGGAAGAAGTCACATATAGGTGTTATCAATAATTTAGGCTTTGTCATTTAGGACATTGGTCCTACCTTGGGACAGGTTTTGATGGGTAAAAGAGGGGAGTGTGAGAACTGAGGCAAAGAGTATAGCCCTTTCAAGAGGGCAAGAAAACCAATGCCCTAATGGGGTAGGACCACTATCCAAGGCTCACCACAAACTTCTAAGGTAAACAAGTAGAAAATATGTGCACATGTCCAATTTAGAGATTAAATAAACAAGGATAACAGGATAAAATTATTTACCCAAGGGTGGAATCCAGGCAGAGAGAGACAGTATCAGGTTTCTAGCACAGTTCTCTTTTTCTCTGGAAAAGTCTTAATTTTTCTATCCCATCTAGTTTTCTGCTGCTGCTGCTAAGTCGCTTCAGTCGCGTATGACTCTGTGTGACCCCATGGACAGCAGCCCACCAGGCGCCTCTGTCCACAGAATTCTCTAGGCAAGAATACTGGAGTGGGTTGCCATTTCCTTCTCTATCCATCTAGTTTAAGATTGTATAAAGTAAATTACATTGCTTGCAAATAAATACTATCATTTGTAATGGTAGGTAATAGATACTTTTATAAATGATAACTGAGAAAATATCATAGAATTAATTTAAATGGCACTTAAAAAGCAGAACATAGTTGAAGGAATAAAATTAGTCATCAGAAGATAATATAATTAATCATAGTCGTGAATAATATATGGACTATCTATCCATGTTGTACATATAATGTTGGTAACCTTTATCTATGATGTCTCTTTTAATCTTCAATACAACCCTAAGAAGTTGGTAATATTCTTGTATGGGAACTCTGAATTCAAATTTAAAACTTGCTGGAGAAAGAACTGCATAATTGGAACCTTGCTTTCAGAAGAAAAATTTGACAGCTTTAGGCAATCTATATTTATTAGGAGGAAGTTGCCAGTGAGAAACCTTGATTCAATAAGTGAAACCAGGGAAACATGAGAGGACTTTATCTGGACAGGAGTCACTGGTAACAGCCCAATGTGGGGGGGAAATTCATCAGACTTTGTTGGAAATGTGGAAACTTGATTGGCCTGAGAAATGAGCTGGGAAGTCATTTGCTACAACAGTAAAATCCATGAAGCTTTAAGAGTACAGAGGGCCCCAACAATGATAAGGACTCAGAAGGCAGAATTTTAGAAATAGATGAGAAGGAACCATGAAAGAGAAGGAATATTGGGAGATACAGGGGAACCAGGGTAAGGCCAACTAGAGATGGAAATGGAAGACAGATTTGAGAAAGTGGTCGTGGGCAACTGTGTCAAACGCTTCCGAAAGGCTAAGAAGGACCCTTAGGGAGAAAAGTCCTTTGCTGACCTTCAAGAGAACACTCACAAGTCACAGGGTCAGAAACAGACTCCACATGGAACAAAAGAGATAAAAGTTAATGAGATGCCATTTATCATCCTCCGTGTAAGACACTGTAAAGCCAGCAAGGATCACTGCAGTGCATGTCAGCTACGAAGACTGCCTCAAAGGAATCCACTGCGCTCGGTATTTTCAGGGTCAGAGAGCTCCACGTGTGTGTCATTCTACACTGAAAGCATTGTAACTTGAAACATCCTCCATCCTTTAAAAGTTGTTTTTGAACTTTGAAAAGCAATATATTCCATTTTTAAAGAATGGAGAGCATAAATAACTATTTAACATGTTCCTCCTGTGGAATATAGAGCTAACCAATACTTTTATCCATGTGGTATAGATGATAAACAAGACAAGGCAACTGATAAGAAAGATATGTCCAGTGACAGGAATGACTTACTAGGGAGAATGGCTGGCTATGTCTTCAGCTCTCAAACCCAAAGTTCTGTTAGCTCAAAGTCTCTGGCCAAGAAGACATTACCCTGGAGTTCTAGGTCTATCATGCAACAGAGTAGAAAGTGAAAAAGAGGAATCAATGATGGCAAAGTTATAAAATTCATTCTCAAGTGACATGAAACTGTGTCTGATTTCATTTAGGGTGGATTTCACTCAGATTCTGCAACCAACTTTGTTCCAAACTTTAAGCATCAATGTTCTATTCACTGTAGATACAGTAAATAAGATTATTCTATTATTAAAAGCAAGAACCTACAAAACCTGTCAGTGATTGTACATCTTATGGATAACAAAATTAGCCTAAACCCCCTTAGGCATATTTTGTATCAGTCAACCCTATACTGGCATATATACATAAACTGAACATAAATACAATTTTTTTCTAATATTTTACTCAGCTGTTTAATACACATAACTATAGCTTGTTGATTTACTAAATATATTTGTGAATTTTTAAAATCTGAAGCATAGTAACTTCTACCTTCATGACTAGCTAAATGAGATCTCAGGAGATTTGCTATTACAAATCACCGAAATAACAAAAATATAATACATATTCCAGAATACTAAGAACAATAAGAAGAGCTAAGATTTACATATTACTCCCTATGTGCCAAGAGTAATTGTATGCATATTACGTATATTATCTCTTTTAATACTCATAATAAGACCACAAGAAAGGTATTATTACTAAATGCAATATTAGTCACTCATCAAATTAAGGAAGAAAAATAGTACCAAACTCAGTGCATTTGTTACAACTTTCCCACTCAAAATATTCAACGTCTTCAAATGACAGTATAAATTCTGAGACTGTAAGTACCAATCCACAGTTTCCTATCCAAGTCAAGACTAGAATACAATGGCTTTGCATACTTAAGTGAAAAAAAAACCTGTGACTCATATTTCTTTTATATAAACTTTCAATATGTAACAAGGAGTTGACACAAGTGCCCAATTCACTATTAATGTGATTAATATATAAGATATAATGTCCATCTTCAAATGCATTTGTCACTAATTATAAGCATTCACAAGCATATCTGTCAAGAACTTGCTATAAACAAAGCCATATGGTTTATACTACTCCCTTCTCACAACTTCAAATTCAGGGAGACTTGAATTAACTCAGCAGGCACACTCTCCTTGATCTTCTCCATGAGAGAAAGACATGAGAAGGGTACTTCAACCAGTTCCTGCTTATAAACTTATGTTAATGTCACCCAGAATGTAGATTAGGTCAAGTCTGGAGCAGAGAATTGATTTAGGAACTGCATTTTATATTACAGTGATTCTGGATGTCATTCATATAATATCTCTGGGTCAAGGTTGTCAAACCAAGGTAAGTTTCTATGAAACAAGCTCCTATAGTAAGTATGCTTCCAGGAATCATTAAAAATAATTAAAAAAATAATTTGTCTAATATTTATCAATTGTTTATGATGTATGAAATGAAGTGAAAGTCACTCAGTCATGTCTGACTCTTTGCAACCCCATGGACTGTAGCCTGCCAGGCTCCTCTGTCCATGGAATCCTCCAGGCCAGAATACTAGAGTGGGTAGCTGTTCCCTTCTCCAGGAGATCTTCCCAAGCCAGGAATCGAACCCAGGTCTCCCATAATTCTATATGATTATCAGAATTAATTCTGAAAATCCTAGCATTAAAAAATATAAAGCACTGAGAAGCTAAGTGACTGAACCAAGATTATATTGTTATTAGTTGGTAGAGAAGGGATTTTAAATAATCAACTGGAAGATAATCATATGGCTAGAGAACAAAGAGAATATTAAGAAATTCAAACCAATAAAAAAAAAAAGCAAATCTATAAGTTGACTGTCCATTCAGTTACAAAGTGTTTATATACAGGGCATGATGATATTCAAGGACTTTGGGAAATAAGATGTAAAGGACATAAATCATGACATGAAGCAGGCTTAAAACTAATTAGAGACAAACCATGTACAACATAACTATAAGAAAACAAAAGTATATGTCATAATAATATTGAAGACTATGATGAGAGTTTACTCATCTCATCTAATAAGTGAACTTTCTAATAAGAGTGCAGTTTTCATAGAAAATGCACTTAATCTGGCCCTTCCTAAATGAGTAGAATTCAAGTTAGGAAAAAATCAAGTGGACAAAAATATGCTATAATTAAACATAGGAAATGAATGAGCAAAGAGCCAGAAAAATAAGTAGGAACAGTTCATAGTGAATCCTGAATATCAAGCTAAGTTTTCGCTTTATTAAGCACATAACCAAAGCCACTAGCAGAATTTTATACCAGTTAGATCAGTGGTCCCCAACCTTCTTGGCACCAGGGACCAGGTTCATGGAAAACAATTTTTCCACAGACTGGGAACGAGGTGAGGCGGGGATACGGTTCAGGCGGTAATGAGAGTGATGGGGAGCGGCAGATGAAGCTTCGCTCCTTCATCCGCCTCTCACCTCCTGACGCAGCTGGGTTTCTAACAGACCAGCTAGTACTGGTCCATGGACCGGAGGTCGGAGACCCCTGAACTAGATAAGGGCATCCCTCGTGGCTCAGATGGTAAAGAATTGGCCTGCAATGAGGAAGACTTGGGTTCAATCCCTGGGTTGGGAAGATCCCCTAGAAGAGGACACGGCAACCCACGCTAGTATTCCTGCCTGGAGCATCCCCATGGACAGAGGTGCCTGGCAGGCTACAGTCCATGAGATCAATAAACCTAGTGATCGAGTATGGATGGAACTAAGAGGGTTCAAACCTGACGAGCCTCATCTTTTTCTCCCTGTGTTAGTGTAATGGCCATTTTGTTTGGTGCTTTACCTTTCTTTTTAATAAAATTTACCAAAAATGATTTTTAAAATTTGAATTAATTTAAAAAAGCAAAATAACTTCCTAGCTTGTTTGCTGTTGTTCCTTCCTTAATTTTCCCTTGAGTATATACACAGAAAACTGCTTTACAAAAATAACTCTTTGTCATATAACCTCCTTTTAAAACTTTTTCATCAGAGTGGTTGTATAGCATCCCATCAATTAACTAAATCATAATTTATCAAAAAAGACCCAATTATAAAATTAGTTTGTACTCATTATTGACTAATATTAATAACTGTGATAAACAGCAGACTAATACCGCTCCTCAACAAGACTTCCCTGGTGACGCAGATGGTAAAGCATCTGCCTACAATGCAGGAGACCTGGGTTCAATCCCTGGGTCAGGAAGATATCCTGGAGAAGGTAATGGCACCCCACTCCAGTACTCTTGCCTGGAAAATCCCATGGATGGAGGAGCCTGTAGGCTACAGTCCATGGGGTCGCAAAGAGTCAGACACGGCAGAGCAACTTCACTTTCACTTTCACCTCTCCTCAACAAAGATGTCCAAATCTTAATCCCTGGAATCCATGTATATGTCACCTTACATAGCAAAAGGAACTCTGAAGATATAATTAAGTTAAAAACCTTCAGATGGGAAGATTATCCTGGAGGTTGGCCCAATATTCTCAAAAGTGTCCTTTAAGAGAGAATGTCAGAGTCAAAAAAATAATAGTGGAAACAGAGGGAAAAAGATTAGAAGATGTTATTCTGCTGGCTTTGAAGATGAAGGGTGGGGCAATGAGTCAAGAAATGCAGATGCCTTTTAGAAGCTAAACAAGGGAAGGAAATGGATTTTCCCCAAGATGCTCCCAAAGGAGCAAAGCCCCGACACCACATTGAGTTTATCCCAGTAAGACCCACTGGGAACTTCCTACCTACAGAATTGTAAGATAACTTGTTTTTCTCTAAGTCACTGGATGTGCAGTCATTTGTTACAGCAGCAACAGGAAACTGATACATAAGGTGTTTGCATCAAGTATTTAAATGTGAGAGAAGACAGTGTCATGAGTGGCAGGGCAGCGGTGGCAGACATAGTAGAGAAATGGAAAAATCTGACATATATTTTCCAGGCAGACCTAGCAGGAGAGGAATTGGACCGATGGGTTTTGAACAAGTAGACTGTGAAGACAGGTATTAAGTTGGGAAAATTGTGGAAGAAACAGGTTGGGAAGGGAGAAGAATGGGAAAATAAAGAGTTTTATTTTGAAAGTGTTAAATTTCAGATGCCTTTTATTTTTTTTTTTTAACTAATTTTTTTTTTCAGATGCCTTTTAAACATTCAAGAGGGGATAAGAAGTAGGCAATTGAGTATATTCATCTGGGACTCAGAGGAGAGGAAAGGGCTAGCGACAAAACATTTACTTAGAATTTAGGAGTCATCAGTATTTAGACAGTAGTTAAAGCTGTGAGGCTATATAAAATATTCCTCCATGCTCTGTTTATTAAGCACTTATTTTCTAATATTGGGACGTTACAAGAGTGAACATCAAGACAACACTGCCTGTGCTTTCACAGAGAATTTATTCCAGTGAAACAAAATAAAACAAGTGAACAAATAAGAATATAAATTAAAATAAGTGTTATAACAAAAATAAAGTGAGGTAATGTGGGTTCTTGGGGCTGTTTGAAATGAATGAAGCAGTTGGAAAAGTCTTCTTCAGTTGACAAAATGTACTGGAGTTTAGTGGAGGGAAGCATCATTAGATTGGGAGTGAGAGACGCCTCCACTGAGGAAGCATTTAAGCTGACTTGTGTATGACAACCCTACCCCTAACCCTTTCTTGTGTTTGACAAAGGAGCAGCCACACGTGTTGGACTTCTTACCTGTCTTCTCCCATTTGACTTAGCACTTAGAGAATAAACATATTACCTAATAACTCATTCTTTTCGCTTGTACAGAATCTGGCACTGATAGAGCTATTATTATGATCTATATTACTATGCATGACTTTGACACATTATGAGCAAATGGTAACTATTTATTGTGTGCTAGATTTGGGAGACCAAAAGAAATAAAGAGATTCTGTTGCCGTTTCCAGTAGCTCACAATCTGTTTGAAGAGACTATGTATAAAAACACAGCGACTGAAATGCAAATATGTCAGGAGGTATATTGTACATGCTACATTATATGTGACATGATGACATCCTGATAAAGTGAACTAAAAGTAGGCTTGTATGAAGGCAAGATTCTTAAACCAGACCTCACATATAATAGGATTGGGGACTTTGACAAGTAACTTCTGAGACTTAATTTTCTAATCTGTAAATGGAAATAAACAAATCTTCCTGTCCCATGTTCATGTGACAGGGCTAAGTTGGTCAGAAAGGGAAAACAACAAAATGATTATCATGATAGTAAAAATAATATGTATTTCAGATAATATATCCTAAGTATTAGTAGGATAACATTATTAAGAAACTAAACTGCAAAATATGCTCTGGAGACAGAGAATATATAATGAAGAATTTATATTATATGATTTTTGACTTACTGGGACTCTTATACATACACAATCAATTCCTAGACAAGATTTTTTTTTTCTTTTCCCCTAAAAGTGAGATTTTTATCTTTTCCTACTCCAAAGGTCATCTTAAAAGTAGTGCTTTAAAGATGTTTTCTGTGTTAAGTGGCAACTAGGTATGCCCCAGGTCTTTAAAAACCAATGCCATAACTCTCTCCAGTTTTGGTGCAGATTAGTGTAGCTCAGAGCAGCCATAAAAAAGCCACAATGAGTGAATTTTAGCAAAAAGCAATAACAGTGATATATAAAAATCACCAGAATAAACATAAATCAGCCACCTCAAAATGACATATTGATACAATTCTGTGGTCTTTTCAACCAACCTCTACTTTTCTCCAGGCATTTTCCCCCAAATGCTCCAAACTTCATTCTCAGAAACTTGAAATCACAGCGATGGCTCTGGGGAGCCTCCACTGTTCAGTTTTCCTTCACTTCTTGCTTCTATCATCCTTCAGCAACACCCAAGGCTGCCAGCTATCCAAAACAGACTCTCCCCAGCATCCAGCATCAGCTGTATCATCCCTCCTCATAATTCAGCACAGGATGCCCGCCAGCCTCACCAGGAGAATGGAATCCACATCTTTCCCCACTGGGATACGAGCCAACTGACTGATCATTTTTCTGAAGCCCCAACTTTCTCTCTATCCTGCTCAACCATGATTAAATCTTCACCTCATTCTCTCTGGTCTATACTGTCACATGTCTTCTTCTTCTTTTTTTACCATATAGCATCTGCCAAACACAATTTCATAAAAGTTGTGCTCATTTCAGTGCTCATATTATTTTGCTTGTGTTTAATAGCCACGTACTCACTCAGTCGTGTCTGACTCTTTGCAACCCCACAGGCTGTAGCCCACAAGGCTCCTCTGTCCATGGGATTTCCCAGGCAAGAATACTGGATTGGGTTGCCATTTCCTTTTCCAGGGAAACTTCTTGACTGAGGGATCAAACCCACATCTTCTGCATCTCCTGCAACGGCAGGTGGATTCTTTTACCACTGAGCTACTTGGGAAGCCTGTTTAACTGGTAAGGTGCCAAAAAATTATTCACTTTGGGTAGGTAATATAACCTCCCTGGGTCTTCATCTTTTCATCAGTAAAATTTGGGTAGGGTGGATTAAAATTAGCATTTCTCAGACCTTTATTAAATAGTGAGATTCTTTCTCCAAATACTATTGTATATCAATATACAAAGCAAATCACCTGGAATGGATCACCTCCATCACCATCTGATGCAGGCTGAAATAAGATTCCAGAGGCCTGTCCCCCTGGTGTATCATCACCCTTTCCTATGACAGCCCCTGAGATATTTTCAAGTCTCAAGACTCCAAGGGACACATGGCCGTCTTTGAACAAAGTGATCAAGAAGTTCCTGTCTAGGGCCAATATCCAAAGATTCTATTCAATGAGGAAAGGAAGATTGAGAGGCAAGGAAACTATATTGTTGTTGAGTGGTAATTCTTCTTTTATTGAACTGACTCATAAGCAGTATCTCATTCAGTTCCCCCCAACAATGCTATCATACTCTCTTTTACAAATGAAAAAACACACACTCAGAGATTGTAACCTGATGGTTTACATATTTGTAAGAGACTAGGATGAGATTCAAACTCTTGCTTATCCTATTATTGTATATTGCCTCTAAACCACATTACCTCTTCGTAACTTAGCCTTCATCCAGCCATCATCACTGGTTAATTACATTCTCTTAAATGGATGTTAAGCATATCTGACCCATGGAATACTTATCCGAGTGAAAAGTAGAACAGTAGGAAGGAGCAGGTTTACATAGACCACTAAGAAATAGTAGTTTTGAGCTAAAGAGAAATAGAGATAACATTGATAAATTTATAAATAGTTAAAATGTGCAAAACCTAAAAATTTTTAAATGTACTAGAAAAATTGTGATTACCTGAAAAGGTTACTTCAAATAATATATTTTTAATTCCTCTTAACCCATTCAGTATCATCAAGTTCAGGGCATTTATGGGATTTCTAGCACTTGTAAAATCTTTCCAATGGTAAAATGTAAAGATAAGCAGATTTTTTTTCTCATATAACCAGCTGAATTACACGTCCTCAGAATACCTCTTATGCAAATCCAAATATCTCTGGATAATTACAGAAATAGTATCATTGTAGAAAACATACTAGGGATCTGAACTCAAAAACTTGTTAGATACTACATTATCACTCCCTATTTATCAGCATCTATCTTTCCTCAGATTCTATGCTATCTTTGCTCTTTTTCCTCTGGCAGATGTTCAGGGGTGAATTATGCAATTTAGAATCCAAAATTCTACTTCATCCAGATGCCTAATTTGCTAACTATTCACTTGTCGAAAACACAAGTTTACTATCTATTACATAATGGTGACAGCTCAGAACAGCTTCTATTTTCCATTTCATGAATCGATATTGAGAATCTGACAAATGTCCCGGAAGGCATTTTTCAGTACACATTTCCATGAAATTTTATTAAATTTCCTAAGTGCACCAACATCTGGGAGGTTAAAACTTTCTCCACCGAAGTTTTAAGTTTCAAAATCGTTGTACATTTTTCATTTCAAAATCTATGGACAAATTTGTGAGATAATCATGAAACTTCATTTAGTCTCCAAATCTTGTTAAAAGTGTAGCTGATCTTGAAAAAAAGCCACTCTTCCCTATCCAGACAACACGGGGAGAAATTGTTTGTACAAGTCTTAATAATCACTGTTGAATTCTTAAAGAATCTGCATTTACATCAGTTTCTTCTCCAATAGTTGCCAACATCTCTGACCATGTCAAGGATTCTGTTACTCTATGGATCAGTGATGACATAATGATAGACTGTGCATCTAATTTATTCACTTCAACATGACATGTTTATAAAATGATGGTGTGGGCATAAATTGTTCAAATAACTGGACACCAAGAGATAATAATATTGTATTGTGTTCCAACCTTAAATCTGTCTCACCGTATTCAAATAATGTGGGAAATAAATGTTTAGATTAACTATAACATCTACAGTCATCCCTTCATTGATTTTCACTTATCTCTAAGAAGCAGTAATAGTATTATTTCTTTCTTTCTAACTATCTGATTCTTTCGTTCTACCTAATTGTGAGTTTTAGGAACTTCCACTATCCAGAATGCCGCCTGTCAGAGTCAGTCATACAAAAGGAGGAGGAGGAGGTAGGAAGGTAGAGAAGGGGAGAGGGGGGAGAGAGAGAAGAGGAAAAGAAAAAGATAAAGAAAAGGTGAAGATAAGCTTAATTATATGAATGTGAAAATAACTCTACTTGGGAAATGAGATGGATTCTAATCCAAGTTCTTTTTCCTTGCTGGAATATTTGAAAACATACTTGCCCTCCTGGACCTCACATATAGAACAAAGGACTGGAACCAGGTGACTGGTAATTCTAGTAGCAACATTCTATTAGGTTTTTTGTTTTGTTGTTGTCGTTGTTTTAAACAAAGGGTCCTACACACACACATGCAGAGAAAGAGAGAGAGAAAGAAATATTCTTGTTCTTTGTTTTGAAATACTATTCAGCCAAGGGATACATCTACACCAAACCTTGAGAAAATGTCTATACCTTCCCTAATTTGTTAGTGAGAGAGACAGCATCTTTTATAGCCTCTACATATGAGGCATTCATTCAATGACTAGCTCCTCTTCTTTCCTAAGGATTACTTACAGAGTTGACACTTCATTTCATAGGGCTCACACACCAAACACATACACCATGCAATTAAATGAGGGCACTAAAGCTTTAAACCCATTGCAATCTGAACTAACTGCTGCATGTAAGATAAATACATCTCTTAACTCACTTTTTCTAGCCATAGGGTAAAATATTGATATATTTAGACTCATGATTAAGTATTTATCATATAGGTAAATGGCTTGAAAATTCTCAATATTTTATTAAATGGAATCTGTTTTTATGATTCTTTTTAACAGCTAGTCTAGGAAGTGGTTAGGAAATAAAAAGAAAACCACAGTTAAAAGTTCTTTTTCAGAACTCAAACTGAACTTTTCAGATAGCCTGGTGAGCATTATCTTTCATTACAGTAGACTGCAAGGAAGAAAGAGAAGAAAACAGTGGGAGAAGGTAGGGAGGTAGGGCCAACGAGAGAGAGGAAGACAGAGAGATGCTTGGAAACAATGTTTCTAGTAATTTTGTTCCTCACTTGGACTGTGACTCATACTAACATAAATTTGCAAGTAAGAACTCTAATAAGAACACATTTATTCTCCATTCTTAAAAATCCACCAGCACTTCTGCAAGAGAATGTTAATTATAACAATGTGTAACTGACTTTATGGGATTTAGACATAGAAAAAAAATTTTTTTTAATTAACTCATTTTCTGCCATGCCTCAAAACATTTTTTCTAAAACTTAGTAAAATTTCTGAACTTAGTTTTCCAAATTTTAAGTGATTTTCACTTCTGCAGAACTTTTAATTCATAGGAATTTTCCTACTCATTTTTATCTTTGACTTTCTAATCCACCTATGGGGTAAATTGGAATTGTTAGCCCCATTTTATAGACAGTCACAGTTATATATGATTAAATGAATTAATTTTAAAACTTTCTAGAACTAAAAATCAATTATAAAGCAACAAATACAAGAAATTTAATGATAGATTTTATGGAAAAATCTCTCTTTGAATATACTTTATGAGTGATAATTTCTCATTTGTTTCAAGATAAGAGATAAAACTAAAAGAAAATATTAATTTGTGTACTAATTCAATCTGTAGCTACTATAGTTAAAGGTTTTCATCTTATTCTTTGATGATGAGAAAACATGAATTTAAAACATTGAGAACTGGCTCTTTCACCATCAAAATCTTGTAATCCATGCACTACAGATCTAATATAAATCACCTATTTATTACATACTTATTAATGCATTTGCCATGAGGCCCTGTAGCATTAAATTGGGAGCAATATAAAGTAGTAAAGGAAATGAATCATCTGTGCCCCTAACTGCAGTCTATTACAATAAACCCACCTAAATATGAGATCAAATTGCCAACAACAACTGGATCATAGAAAAAGCAAGTGAATTCCAGAAAAACATATACGTCTGTTTCATTGACTATACACTAAAGCCTTTGACTGTGTGGATCACAACGAACTGTGGAAAATTCTTAAAGGGGTGGGAATATCAGGCCACCTTACCTGTCTCCTGAGAAACCTGTATGCAGGTCAAGAAGCAACAGCTAGAACCGGACACAGAACAATGGACAGGTTCAAAATTGGGAAAAATATACATCAGGGGTATACATCAGGGCTGTATATTGTCACCCTACTTATTTAAGTTATATGAATCATACATCATGCAAAATGCCAGGCTAGATGAAGCGTAAGCTGAAATCAAGATTGCCAGGAGAAATATCATTCACCTCAGATATGCAGATGACACCATCCTTATGGCAGAAAGCAAAGAGGAACTAGAGCCTCTTGATGAAGGTGAAAGAGAAGAGTGAAAGAGCTGACTTAAAACTCAACATTCAAGAAATTAAGATCATTGCATCTGGTTCCATCACTTCATGGCAAATAGATGGGGAAACAATGGAAACAGTGACAGACTTTTTTTCTTGGACTCCAAAATCACTGTGGATGGTGACTGTAGTTATGAAATTAAAAGATGCTTACTCCTTGGAAGATAAGCTATGACAAACCTACAGAGTATATTAAAAAGGAGAGATATTACTTTGTTGACAAAGGTTCATCTAGTCAAAGCTATGTTTTTCCTGTAGTCATGTATGAATGTGACAGTTGGACCAGAAAGAAAGCTGAGCACTGAACAACTGATGCTTTTGAACTGTGGTGCTGGAGAAGGCTCTTAAAGTCCCTTGGACAGCAAGGAGATCAAACCAGTCAATCCTAAAGGAAGTCTATGCTGAATATTCATTGGAAGGATTGATGCTGAAGCTGAAGCTCCAATACTTTGGTCACCTGATGGGAAGAGCCAACTCATTGGAAAAAACAACTCTGATGCTGGAAAAAATTGAAGGCAGGAGAAGAAGGGGATGACCGAAGACAAGATGGTTGGATGGCACCACCGACACAATGGACATGAGTTTGAGCAAACTCAGATAGAGAGTGGAGGACAGGGAAGCCTGGCGTGCTGCAGTCCAAGCGATGGCAGAGTGGGGCACAACTGAGGGACTGAATAACAACAAGTATTCTAAATCAGAATGAAAATTCAACCATGAAGAATCAAAATGCAGGTAAGGTAAAATTGCTAGAAAATAAAAAACCGGTAGGGAATACAAGATATTTGCTCACTGTGTACCTTCCTGGTGTTAACTGTCACTGCTCTGTCAGTTTCTCCAGCCCTTCAGATACAGGAACTGTTCCAACTGCAGATTTGCGCTAGGGTTAGTTTATATCACCACACTCTTAATATTTGTTGTTGTTGTTCAGTTGCTAAGTTGTGTCTGACTCTTTGTGACCCCATGGACTGTGGCACTCTAGGACCTCCTGTCCTTCACTATCTCCCAGAGTTTGCTCAGAATCAAGTCCATTGAGTCAGTGATGCTACCTATCCATCTCGTCCTCTGCTGCCTCCTTCTCCTTTTGCCTTCAATCTTTCCTAGCATCAGGGTCTTTTCCAATGAGTCAGTTCTTTGCATCAGGTGGCCAAAGTATTGGAGCTTCAGCTTCAGCATCAGTCTTTCCAATTAATGTTTAGGGTTGATTTCCCTTAGGATTGACCGGTTTGATTTCCTTGCTGTCCAAGGGACTGTCAAGACTCTTCTCCAGCATCACAGTTCAAAAGCTTCAATTCTTTGGTGCTCAGCCTTCCTTATGGTCTGACTTTCACATCTATACATGACTTTTGGAAAAATCAGAGCTTTGACTATACTTACTTTAACATATTGCATGATAATTTTATGTTTCCTTCTTTCCCAATAGACTATGAAATACTTAAAAATAAGAACTAAGTCTTGACCTATGTGTTTCTAGGGCCAGTGTAATATCTAGTATGTAGTATACACAAAAGTGTATAAATATGTAATTAAGAATGAATGATTTATATTAAGGGAAATACAAATATATTCTCCAAGGATTAGATCCTAACCAGGATAAGAGAAAGAGCCAGGAATATAGCCAACATTCAGATAAAGGTGCTTCATGTGTTCATAATTGATCATTTGGACCATTCATTCCATATGTATTCTCTGTAGAGTTATATTTAACTCTGAGGAAATAACATGGTAGTTGCTTTTATTCCATAAGCTAATAGTTAGCACATGCATTAAATATCCCATTTTAAAAATTGTGTAAAAGAATCTAATTTTCTTCTTTATGTGCCAAAATAAGCATAATATCTGTGTGATTTTCACTATTATCCCATTTTAAAATATTTGTAAAAATATTTTTAAAAAACCCGCTTCTTTGGGTCAAAGCCAGTCTCCATTAACTATATTTAACTGAAGTACCTTCAGTGCAGGTGCTCATTAAATTTGTTAAGAGCCCAAGTTCTCCAGGAAAGTCACAAATTCAGCTTCAATTCTGGGCAAACCACTCAATCTCTGAGTACTTTTGTTAGCAAGTCAGTAAAGTGATAACTTTGCAGGTTCTGTGCTGCTCAGAGCACTCTGTCCTGGTATAATTGCTCTTCAGGAAACTTAGTTTGGACTCTGCAGTGGTTTCAGTCCTTGAAACAAAAACCAAATAAACATAATCTTCAATCCCCTCCTAATTCATCAGGTCCTTCAATGTTTGTGTCCTATCAGTGGAGATCTGGCATGAACTTCTTTTTTTTTTTTAAGGAGAGGTAGGGATGGACTGCCCTGCTAGTCCAATGGTTAACCCTGGTGGTCCAGTGGTTAAGAATCTGCCTGTCGTGAAAATGAGTATACTACCAAAAGCAATCTATAGATTCAATGCAATCCCTATCAAGCTACCAGTGGTATTTTTCAGAGAACTAGAACAAATAATTTCACAATTTGTATGGAAATACAAAAAACCTCAAATAGCCAAAGCAATCTTGAGAAAGAAGCATGGAACTGGAGGAAATCAACCTGTCTGACTTCAGACTATACTACAAAGCCACAGTCATCAAGACAGTATGGTACTGGCACAAAGAGAGAAATATAGATCAATGGAACAGAATAGAAAGCCCAGAGATAAATCCACAAACCTATGGACACCTTATTTTTGACAAAGGAGGCAAGAATATAGTATGGAGAAAAGACAACCTCTTTAACAAGTGGTGCTGGGAAAACTGGTCAACCACTTGTAAAAGAATGAAACTAGAACACTTGCTAACACCATACACAAACATAAACTCAAAATGGATTAAAGATCTAAACATAAGACCAGAAACTATAAAACTCCTAGAGGAAAACATAGGCAAAACACTCTCTGACATAAATCACAGCAGGATCCTCTATGACCCACCTCCCAGAGTAATAGAAATAAAAGCAAAAATAAACAAATGGTACCTAATTAAACTTAAAAGCTTTTGCACAACGAAGGAAACTATAAGCAAGGTGAAGACAACTTTCAGAATGGGAGAAAATAATAGCCAATGAAGCAACTGACAAAAAATTAATCTAAACAGTATACAAGCAGCTCCTGCAGCTGAATACCAGAAAAATAAACGACCCAATCAAAAAATGGGCCAAAGAACTAAACAGACATTTCTCCAAAGAAGACATACAGATGGCTAACAAACACATGAAAAGATGCTCAACATCACTCATGATCAGAGAAATGCAAATCAAAACCACAATGAGGTACCATGTCACTCCAGTCAGAGTGGCTGCTATCCAAAAATCTACAAACAATAAATGCTGGAGAGGGTGTGGAGAAAAGGGAACCCTCTTACACTGTTGGTGGGAATGCAAACTAGTACAGCCACTATGGAGAACAGTGTGGAGATTCCTTAAAAAACTGGAAATAGAACTATCATATGACCCAGCAATACCACTGCTGGGCATACACACTGAGGAAACCAGAATTGAAAGAGACACGTGTACCCCAATGTTCATGGCAGCACTGTTTACAATAGCCAGGACATGGAAGCAACCTAGATGTCTATCAGCAGACGAATGGATAAGGAAGCTGTGGTACATATACACCATGGAATATTACTCAGCCATTAAAAAGAATTCATTTGAATTAGTTCTAATGAGGTAGATGAAACTGGAGCCCATTATCCAGAGTGAAGTAAGTCAGAAAGAAAAACACCAATACAGTATACTAACACATATACATGAAATTTAGAAAGATGGTAACGATGACCCTACATGTGAGACAGCAAGAGACACAGATGTAAAGAACAGTCTTTTGGACTCTGGGAGAATGTGAGGGTGGGATGATTTGAGAGGGTAGCATTGAAATGTGTATATTATCATATGTGAAGCAGATCACTGGTCCAGGTGTGATGCATGAGACACGATGCTCAGGGCTGGTGCACTGGGATGACCCTGGGGGGTGGGATGGGGAGGGAAGTGAGAGAGGGGATGGGGGACACATGTACACCCATGGCTGATTCATGTCAATGTATGGGAAAAACCACTACAATATTGTAAAGTAATTAGCCTCCAATTAACATAAATAAATTAATATAAAATAAAATAAAACATTGTGAATTTAGGGCCACAGATACAAATCGTTAAACAGATGTGGGAAAGGTATTTGTGGTACTACATGATGTGTGAGTTGAATTTTATAATAAAGAGTCTAGTTTTCCATAAAAAAGAAAAAGAAAGAAAAAGAATCTGCTGGTCAACGCAGGAGACATAAGTTTGATCCCTAGTCTGGGAAGATCCCACATGCTTTGGGGCAACTAAGCCCATGCACCACAACTACTGATCCCATACTCTAGAGTCTGCTTCACAAGAGAAGCCACTTCATGAGAAACCTGCACACTGCAACTAGACAGTAGTCTCCACTCGTGGCAACTAAAGAAAGTTTGCACAGCAATGAAGACCCAGTGCAGCCAAAATAAATGAATAAATAATACGTTTGAAATACTATACTCTGGATACTTCTTTTCAAAAAAGAGGTAGGGGTATGAATCCTAGCATAATATTAACAACAGAATCTGAAGAAGGACTTAGGCATGAGCAAACAGGAACCGTATGCCAAAAGGCATCACTGTGGTGCAAGATTTTAAACTGGCCTCTAAGATACCCAGCTACTGGTGTCCACACCCTTGAAGGTTCCCCTCCCTTTGAGTGTAAGTGTGACCTGTGATGAGCTTCTAACAAGTAGAAGATGACGAAAGTAATGGGATGTCATTTTCTGATTATGTTATATGAGACTCTGTCTTGCTAGAAGAATGGCTCCTGAGTCTTTCTTCCTTGCCAGCTGTGAAGAAGCAAGCTGCCAGGAAGTGAAAACATACTACATGGGATCTGCTGGTCTCTAGGAGCTGAGGGCAGCCTCAGTCCTACAGGCTACAAGGTAATGAATTGGCCGATCACCTGAGTGAGCCTCTGACGAAATTGCAGATCCAGCCCAAACCTGGACTGCAGCCTGGTAAAATCTAAATCACGGAATCCAGTTATATAGTGCCTGAGCTCCTGACTCACAGAAACCATGAGATAATAAACCATGAGTTGTTTGAAGCTGCTAAGTTTGCGGTAATTTATAATGTAATAATATCAATACATAACTAAAACAGCTGTGAAGGTAATCTTGGTCTTTTCATACCTGTATTTTGTGTAGGGTGCTCATCACTGCCATGCTAAGTAGTAAAAAGTATTCTGATTAATTTTCGCCTCTATTCAAACAACAGATAAAGCTATTTTATTTCCCTCCAAAATGTAACACATTATTCTCTCAGAAAATTGAAATAAAGAATACCTTATAAAATAAGTGAGGAACTTATTTTCAAAGTTAACAGATGAGGTCTTTGGCCATTCATCGCAGTTAGAGTCCACTAATACTGAGAATAAGAAATCTTAACTTTATTCACTTGTTCAATCATCAAATATTTAATGAAGTTCTATTTTGTGGAAACTGTGGAAAGTACTCTGGGGAATCCAGATATGAATAAGGCATGGCTGATGTTCTAAGAGAAATTACAACTCTACCACAGTAAGTTCTGACAATGTGCTGTGTGCATGCAAAAAGGTTTTAAGTTGTTTATAATACTATATGTCTTAACAGAACATAGTTTCAGAACAGAGGAAAATAAATGCATTATTGCAAAGTAAAATTACTTGTATGAACCCATCTTTAATGTCTGTTTTTTAAAAATTTGATTTCAGATAAATAACCACAAGTCTTATAGATGGGTAATATTTCAATAACTGGATACATGGAAGAGAACACTCTATGGGAGAAAACAGTGAATAAAGGCACACAGAACTAAGAATAAGTTTCTGTTGTTTGGTTTGCTAAGTCTTGTCTGACTCTTTGTGACCCCATGAACTGTAGCCCACCAGGCTCTTCTGTCCACAGATTTTCCCAGGCAAGAATACTGGAGGGGGTTGTCATTTCCTTCTCCAAGGAATCTTCCTGACCCAGGGATTGGACTGCATTGGTCTCCTGCAGTTGGTGAACTTCCCTGGTGTCTCAGATGGTAAAGAATCTGCCTGCAATGCAGGAGGCCCAGCTTTGATCCTTGGGTTGGGAAGATCCCCTGGAGAAGGGAATGGCTACCCACTCCAGTATTCTTGCCTGGAAAATTCCCTGCACAGAGGAGCCTACTGGGCTACAGTCTTCGGGGTCATGAAGAGTTGAAGATGACTGGGTGACTAACACGCCTGCATTGGCAGGTGGATTCTTTACTGCTGAGTCACCAGAGAAGCCCCTAAGAGTAAGGGGCATGTTTGAATAACAGAGGATTTCAGTTTGAAAGTCATCATGGTTTATTGGAAAGATCAACAGCACAGTAGACAGCATCAGTTAAAAAATAATAAGGGCCTGAAACAGCCTGGGATCATCAGAGGATCCAGGCAGATGAAAAAGATGTCATGGACATGGACCCTGGAATAAGCAGGACAGCCGACCACATGAGACAGATGATAGAAATGACTTGAAAATGACTCTGATGTTCCAAGCCTACATGAGAGGGAATAGAAGCATCGTTAACAGAGTAGGGAAAGCTGAGAGGCAGTACCGGTTTGTGAGGGGGGAATAGTTGGATGTGGTACCTACTTTACTTAAAGGGCTAGTGAGAAGGGAGGGCTGAGAAGTAGGTACGGAGAAGGAGATCAAGGAATGAGGAAACAACTAAAGCAGTAGTTTTGATTGAGTGTTAGGTTTATGGTGAGTCAAACTAAGTTGGTAGAGAAAAAAATGGGCACAGTGATATATTTGATACCTTTTCAAGGTGACCAAGCAACAAGGGCTTCCCAGGTGGTGCTAGTGGTAACAAACCCACCTGTCAATACAGGAGATGTAACACACGCGGATTCAATTCCTGGGAGCAGGGCATGACAACCCACTCCAGTATTTTTACCTGGAGAATCCCATGGACAGAGAACCCTGGTGGGCTACATTCCATAGGGTTGCAAAAAGTCAGACATAACTGAAGTAACTTAGCACGCATGCAAGCAACAAGGATCTTGAATAAGAATGTGGGAAAAATTAGAAGATTGGAGTTTTTCAGGCTGTCTTACAAGATTAGATGTTTTTCAGGCTATGTATTACAAGAACAATTCAAAAGGAGAGAGCTCTGATCTGAGTATTTTCAGAATATGAAAATAAATGTTTATTAAAAGATGCTATAGAAATCTATAAAGCATGAATGTAAACTATAATTGTTATTTTGGAACATAGCAAGTTCCTTTTCTATTAGGGAAAATTAAAGAGAAAGAAGACTTTCTATCTCTATTTTGAATATAGTATAAATAAGTCAAGGAGCTATAAAGATGGAATATACGTATAGCTGCATCGAGTATGGAAAGGTTGATGAAGGTTCCGGAAAAGCTGAAGTAATTTTATATCGTCTTTGGGCAATTTTCTGACATGCTTTCCAATTCCTAATACAGCACCCTGAGTTGAATCAATGACAGCTAGATGCAAGATTATAGCACTTTGTTTTCAGCTATGGAAAGCAAGTTATTTCTTGATGATGAATGTTAGGTCCAGACAAGCAAACACCATGACCACTAATCCTATAATTTGCATTTGTTTTAGCAGATTTCCATGGTTTCTATTTTTAGAACATGCATAGCATGATGTGCCACTCTTCCACACCTCAACACAGCACTTAACACAATCATACGGAGAAAGTGCTTATACTTATCCACTGACCCATTAATTATACATACACATGTCTGTAAAATTGAAATTGCGTTTTAAGTGAGAAAACAGATGTAAAATAGCTAGCAAAGTGAATTCTTATTAAATACTTAAAAGAAACATGCAACTTAGAAATAGTCAGTGACAAGTTTCGCGATTAAAAATAAGAAAACTGGGAAACAGTTCTAAGCTTAGAAATATTAACACCAACATAAAGCAAATAATTTATGAAAGTTTGAGTGACCACAAGTCAGGCAACCCCTGTGAGTTTTAACACGGTGCAGCGCATGTGTACTCAGTTGTGGTCAACACTTTCTGACTCCATGGATTTAGTCCACCAGGCTTCTCTGTCCATGACATTTTCCAGGCAAGAATACTGTAGAGGGTTGACATTTCCTACTCCAGGGGATCTTCCCGACCCAGGGATTGGGCCCCTCTCTCTGGCCTCTCCTGCATTGAAGGCAGATTCTTTACCAATGAGCCATTGAGGAAGTCTCATGGGATTTGATATAGTACATACTAATTTCCTAGTGGCCAGGGAATCTCACCATAAATGCAAAATATTACCCTCAGCTTTGACTCATGCAAGATGCACTACGCACAGTCTAGACTGTGCTTACCTTCTCATTCACTCAATTTCTCTATCTCTCAGATCTCTTACTAACATTTTCATACTTTCTTCAGTCTTATATACTTAAGGAATGACAGAATGTCAAAAAACAAAGAGAGTCAATTTGTAGGTGCCATGTTTTCTTACAAATCTGGAAGGAACTGTGCTGACAATACAGAGACTGAATATTGTCCTCCAACAACCATGTTCTCCATCTTGTATAGAAAGAGAACTTCCCAATCTTTAGCTGGGCATGTAACTACTCAGAATGCACTAAGCCCACTCCCTTGCAGTTGCAGGTAGCCTTCTGACTTAATTTTGGTCACAGGGATGCCAGGTGAAGTATGATATGCAATTGACAAGTTGTTCCCTTGTCAATAAAAGAAAGTAGCCTGTCCTCCCCTTCCCCTTTTCCACCATCATGGTCCAGGAAGATGAAGGGGTCACATTAGGAAGCTGAAGCACCAAGGGAGAAGAATCCTCCAACTTGATGAATTCTTGTCACAGATCTCCAATACCATTTCAGAATTTTATAAGAGAGAAATAACCTTCTATCTCATTTAAAGCAGTATTACTCTGAATCTTGTCATGTTGCTAAACTTTATCTTCATGATTCCAAACCACTCATGTATTATTGAGGAAATAGCTTCTCTGGTGTTCTTTGTTCTTAGCAATCATGCTTGTTTCATTTTCCTTTCAAACTTGTAGCTCCACTTTGAGAAAATGATTATATTCAAATAATCTCAGAGCAGTAAAAATTTTAAGTAACACGTGGTCTGATGTTTCCTGATGTGTAGTCAGTTGGATAAGCAGAAGTCTCATAACATATAAATGAAGGGTATCAAAGTCAAAAAAGTTTAGAAAGCTCTTATAATTAATTTCCTTAAGATTCATGAGGCATATTAGTATATCAAAAATAAGAGTATTCCTGAAATAAATGAAAATGTTTAACTTTTCTTCCCCTAGAAACATAATACAGAAACATTTAAACACAAATGTATTAACATACTTCATAAATACTCTTCTGTAGAACATTCTTTGGAGATTCTGAATCACTAGTTAATGCATAAGCCCTACTATATGTTGAACAAATGGCCCTTCATGTCTTGCTTACATACCATTCAACAACAGAAAACTCACTACATCAAAAGATGGTCCATTTCAACCACTTCTCACTTGTGAAAATAAAGTTAATTAAGAAGGATGTTAATTAGTTCTATTAAATGTGTCCATGCCCTCCTTTTTTACCTCCTTTCCATTTTCCACAATGCATTAAGGGTGGTTTACCAGTTTAATGATGGCATCTGAAAGTTTAATGAACTCATTTGAAACAATTCACATACTCAACCTACCTAGTGTTTCAGTTTCGGTTTAGCAATGTTTTACCAATTCGTTTCAGTTTCACAAGCATTCTACATATTCGAGAGGAAGGAGTAAATTGAGGAAAATTTACTTTCATTCAATCATCTGATAACCTAGCCAAGAACATTGAAAGAAAGTCAATAATCTTTGGATATGACCCATTTCTTTACTTGCCACTTGGCTAGAATCTTGAGAGTTGGAAAGTCAAAGAATTATGTAACTAAAGTGCTCCTTTAGTCTTCCACATCTAATCTCCTAATCAATAATTACTGCCACATTATATGGCCATCAATCCATAAGTGCATGGGCCACATGAGTTTTTCATTAGTCATAATAAAGCACAGTCTATTAAAAATTTTTGGATCACAACAAACTGTGGAAAATTCTTTAAGAAATAGGAATACGAGATTACCTTACCTGTCTCCTAAGAAACCTGTATGCAAGTCAAGAAGCAACAATCAGAATCAGTCATGGAACAACAGACTGGTTCAAAGTGGGGAAAGGAGTATGTCAAAGCTGTATATTGTCACCCTGCTTACTTAACTTACATGCAGAGTAAATCATGCCAAATGCTGGACAGGATGAAGCACAAGCTGGAATCAAGATTTCAGGGAGACATTTCAGTAACCTCAGATATGCAAATGACACCATCCTTATGGCAGAAAGTGAAGAGGAACTAAAGAGCCTCTTGATGAAGGTGAAAGAGGAGAGTAAAAAAGCTGGCTTAAAACTCATCATTCAAAAAACAAAGATCATGACATCTGGTCCATCACTTTATGGCAAATAGATGGGGAAACAATGGAAACAGTGACAGACTTTATTTTATTGGGCTCCAAAATCACTGTGGACAGTGACTGCAGCCATGAAATTAAAAGACACTTTCTCCTTGGAAGAAAAACCATGACAAACCTAGACAGCATGTTAAAAAGCAGAGATATCACTTTGCTGACAACAGTCTGCATAATCAAAGCTATGGTTTTTCCAGTAGTCATGTATGGATGTGAGAGTTGGACCAAAAAGAAAGCTGAGTGCCAAAGAACTGATGCTTTTGAACTGTGGTGTTGGAGAAGACTCTTGAGAGTCCCTTGGAATGCAAGGAGATCAAACCAATCAATCCTGAAGGAAATGCATTCTGGATTATTCATTGTAAGGACTGATGATGAAGCTGAAGTTTCAATACTTTGGCCAACTGATGGAAGAGCAGACTCATTGGAAAAAAAAAAACCCTGATGCTGGGAAAGATTGAAGGCAGGAGAAGGGGACAACAGAGGATGAGATGGTTGGATGGCATCACCGACTCGATGGACATGAGTTTCAGCAAATTCCAGGAGATGGTGAAAGACGAGGAAGCCTGGTGTGCTGCAGTCCATGCAATCAGCAAGAGTCAGACACAACTGAGTCTGAGCAACAATAAACCAAAATAATATAATTTACAGCACAACTTTATATAAATAGTAATGCACATGGTAATAGTAACTGTTTATGAAATTAAAAATTGTTTTACCAAGATAACTGATACTTGAGAAAAGAGGATCTAAATTACTTGTTTTGATCAACTTTTTAATAGAATTATTGTCTTGGCCAATTTTTGATCAAGCTGTTTTCAATCAGATTATTTGCTACCCTTTAATAAATTAACCAAATATATAGTTCTCAGGAATTTTTTTAAGCTGCATTCAGTAATTTTAACTAATCCAACTGATTTCAATCAAATCTCTTAGGCCTTACTAACTGTAGTTTTCAACACTAAATGTCAGAAGTTCAATTAAATAGAATTAATAGTGATTCTACTGAGCTCCAAGTAATAGATAAACATTTGAACAGCCGTCTAATGACTCTACATGGACAGTTTGATTCTGAATACAAATATATTCTTGAATAAATTAATGGTGTTTTTGCTTCTTTTTCCAATTACAATTTTAAATTAAGCTTATTCAAATGTCTCATCACACTGGTAAGATATTTGTGGGTATTCATTAATTCTATTTAAAACTATAAAGGTCTCAGGATACATCTAGTTTCTGAGCTGTTTGTTGGACTTATATTTTTAAAAGGAGTTGTGCATATAATACAGACTTGCCTCATTGAACTTCTGTGTGATCAGTGCTCACATAATGAACGGGTAGATAACCATAATTCCTAATCACAATAGCATAAATTAAATAAAGACAGCAAGTTACTTGGCTCCTTTGTTAATAGGAGAACATGCAACTTGGAGGAAATGTTCTTATGAGCTTTATATATTAAACTATTTTAGTCACTAATGCAAATTTATTTTTTTCTAATAGTAAGATGCAGTCATTTATATTTAATATTGAAAGTTGCTAATTTTACATAAAAAATGATTTAAAACATTCAAAGGTTTAAACAAATAGGGACATGTATGTGTTTAATAAATTTCAAAAAAATATACATTAGCTAGACAACTTTAGGGAAAACATACCTCCTTTTGATCCAAAGTTTTTTATTAAATGTAAATAATAGAAATATATGTAGATAATAAGGGAGAATAGTAAAGATTATAATGCTAATCTTTCTATAATTAATTTATAAGTACTGACAACATTAAAATACATTTATTTCAAATCATCTTCAGAGAAAATATGAAGAACATACGTACAAAAAAGAAGGTTTGAGAGAAAAATGGCAATGAAATCCCCCTTTGCACATGTTCTTTTGCAGTGTGGTACTAGCACCAGCCAATCAAGAGATGGAGTCTACTTCTCCGCTCCTTGAGTCTGCTTATCCTGTTTTTATTTGAGCTGTCCTTAGTATCTTGCTTGTGCCCCAAACTATGGAGCAGTAGAATGAGACTGTGTGATTTCCCAAACTGGATCACAAAAGGTCATGCAACTTACACCTGCTTCTCTTGGAAAGATCACCTATCAGATGTTCCAGATGTGTCATTAGACACTTCCTCTGAGAAACAGCCCCGGCACCATGCTGTGACATGCCCAAGCCAAAGGAGATGTCACCCAGAGGTGCCCTGGTCAACAGTCCCAGCTGCACCCCATCTGCCAGTCACGTGTGACCTGGCACCAGACAGACAAAGTCTCCAAGTGACTCTAGCCCTAGTCTTCAAGTCACAACAAGGCAATCAGTGTTCTCAGCTGAGGCCCCAAAGAATCCACCACTGCTCTGTTGTGTCCCAATTCCTGACTTACAGAGTTCTGAGCATAACAAAATGGTCATCTTTTTGCCACTCAGTTTGGGGTAGCTGATTATGCAGCAGTAAATAACTAGACTAGAAAGATTTGCATTGTTTAGACTTCCCTGTTGGCTCAGGCGGTAAAGCGTCTGCTTACAATGCGGGAGATTTGGGTTCAATCCCTGGGTTGGGAAAATCCTCTGGAGAAGGAAATGGCAACCCACTCCAGTACTCTTGCCTGGGAAATCCCATGGATGGAGGAGCCTGGTAGGCTACAGTCCATGGGATCACAAAGAGTTGGACACGACTGAGCAACTTCACTTCAAATAACTAGAACATTCACAGATTTATTATTTAACTAAATCCAGTGTTTTCTACTCATTTTCCATCCTTTCCAGCCTTGTATTAAATATTCATTTTAACAATATATTCATGACATAGCACATTCTGATTCTCTCATTACCTCAATCTCCTTCAGTGGATTCATTTCCTCTGAATGAATAAATTCTCAAAGGAATCCCAGATGTCCTTTATTCAGCCCTTTCCCTTTTGATTACCTCATCCATTGCTAGGATCTAAGTTATAAATTCATTTATTCATTAATTCATTCAATAAGTATTTATTGACCACCTACAATATGTGTTCGACACTATTCTAGGGCCTGAATATATATTACTATGCACCATACAAACAGCATCCTTCCTCTGAGAATGCATACACTCCCATAAGAATATACAGAAAATAAAGCATCACATAATAATAGAATAACCCACATAGGAATCAGCACTATGAAGAAATAGAAAGCAGGGTGAAAAGGACAGAGGGGTACTATTTTATATAGAGTTGTAATGGAAGACATTTTTAATAAGTTGTATTTGATAAGAGATACCAAGGGAAGATTTCATGCAAAGATGGGCACAAAAAAAGTACAGGAATGGTATGGACCTAACAGAAGCAAAAGATATTAAGAAGAGGTGGCAAGAATACACAGAAGAACTATTCAAAAAAGATCTTCATGACCCAGATAACCACAATGGTGTGATCACTCACCTAGAGCCAGACATCCTGGAATGTGAAGTCAAGTGGGCCTTAGGAAACATAACTACGAACAAAGTTAATGGAGGTGATGGAATTTCAGTTGAGCTATTTCAAATCCTAAAAGATAATGCTGTGAAAGTGCTGCACTCAATACGCCAGCAAAGCTGGAAAACTCAGCAGTGGCCACAGACTGGAAAACGGCAGCTTTCATCCCAATCCTAAAGAAAGGCAATGCCAAACAATGTTCAAACAACCACACAAATGCATTCATCTCACACGCCATCAAAATAATGCTCAAAATTCTTCAAGCCAGGCTTCAACAGTATGTGAACTATGAAATTCCAGATGTTCAAGCAATATTTAGAAAAGGCAGAGGAACCAGAGATCAAATTGCCAATATCCGCTGGATTATTGAAAAAGCAAGAGAGTTCCAGAAAACCATCTACTTCTGCTTTATTGACTGCACCAACTTTTGACTGTGTGGATCTTGACAAACTGTGGAAAACTCTTCAAGAGATGAGAATACTAGACTAACTGACCTGCCTCCTGAGAACTCTGTATGCAGGTCAACAAGCAATAGTTAGAACTGGACATGGAACAAAAGACTGGTTCCAAATCGGGAAAGGAGTATGTCAAGGCCACATATTGTCACCCTGCTATTTAACTTATATGCAGAGTACATCATGAGAAATTCTGGGCTGGGTGAAGCACAAGCTGGAATCAAGATTTCTGGGAGAAATATCAATAACCTCAGATAAGAAGGTTATGGCAGAAAGTGAAAAAGAACTAAAGAGCTTCTTGATGAAAGTGAAAGAGGAGAGTCAAAAAGTTGGCTTAAAGCTCAACATTCAGAAAACTAAGATCATGGCATCCAGTCCCATCACTTCATGCCAAATAGATGGGGAAATAGTGGAAACAGTGGCTGACTTTATTCTTGGGGGCTCCAAAATCACTGCAGATGGTGATTGCAGCAATGAAATTAAAAGACGCTTGCTCCTTGGAAGGGTAACTATGATCAACCTAGACAGCATATTAAAAAGCAGAGACATTACTTTGTCAACAAAGGTCCGTCTAGTCAAGGCTATGGTTTTTCCAGTAGTCATGTATGGATGTGAGAAGTGGATCATAAAGAAAGCTGAGCACTGAAGAATTGATGCTTTTGAACTGTGGTGTTGGAGAAGACTCTTGAGAGTCCCTTGGACATCCAAACAGTCCATCCTAAAGGAAATCAGTCATGGGTATTCATTGGAAGGACTGATGTTGGAGCTGAAACTCCAATACTTTGACCACCTGATGCAAAGAGCTGACTCATTTGAAAAGTCCCTGATGCTGGGAAAGATTGAAGGCAGGAGAAGAAGGGGATGACAAAGGATGAGATGGCTGAATGGTAACTGACTCAATGGGCATGAGTTTGGGTAAACTCCAGGAGTTGGTGATGGACAAGGAGGCCAGGCGTGCTGCAGTCTATGGTGTTGCAAAGAGTAGGACATGACTGAGCAACTGAACTGAACTGAGGATGAGTATTATCCAAATTAGGACACCTTTGAGAGTAAAAAAGAATGGTGGTGAAAAATTAAGCAAGCATATGTAAATACATTTTGATGGTATCACCAGCATATGCTGATGGATTGGATGTTTAAAGTGAAAAAGAATTATCAAGGATGATTTCAAGGTTGTATCTTACCAACTGGAGAATAGAAATGGGAAAGACATAGAAAGTAGATTGGGCAGGAGGTAAGGAATCAAAATATTATATTAGAAAAATTGAAATGCACATTACCAATAAAAGAGAGATGTCACTTAAGGAGTTGGATGTGTGGCTACATAAATAAGGGGAAAAGTTGGGACTGGAGATAAGAAAAAATTGGAAGTCATGAATAAATAAATAGTATTCAAATTTAAGGGTCTAGGTAGAGAAAAGAGGTCCAAGGACCGAGCTAGAAATATGAGAAGGATCCTTTGAGGAGACTGACAAATGATAGCAAATGAAATTAAAAGGGAACCAGGAAAGAAAGGATCTCCATGAAAAGTAAGTGAAGAAATATCTTAAGAGGGAAAGTATGCCCTGAGTCAGTATCTCCTCTGATGTCAGGTAAAGTGAGTGCTGGAAGCATTTCATGGATTTTACAACATGAAGATTATTGGTGACTTTGACAAGAGCAGTTTAGGAAGACTGATGGGAACCAAAGCCTGATTAAAGTGGTTAAAAGAGAAAATGGAAAGGTAAAAATTAGAGACAGTACATTCAGACAACTCTTTTAAGGAATTTTGTTCTAATGCAGAACAAATAAAGCAGAGAGTAAACATGGGATTAGGAGAATTTTCTTTTAGCTATGAGCTACAAGAATATTTTTATGTTAATAAGAATGATCTTATTAACATAATTGGAAATATGTTGATGAAAAAAGGAAAAAATTGATGATGCAGGGGAGAAAAAAAGAGGAAATAATTAATGATGCAGGGGAGAAAAAGGAACAACTGAAGAAGTGAAGCCTTGAATTGTTAAGACAGGATTTATTATATATTTAGAGGAAATTTGTCATAAATAGAGGCATGGCCAATTCATCTATTCTAACAGAAGAGAAGGTATTGAGTAAGAAGATGGGTTTATAGGTTTGGGTCATATGAGAATGTCAAGGTTCTCATCTGTCTTTATTTTCTCAGGAAAAAAAAAGCACAAAGTCTATAACAGCAGGTCATGAGGTAAAAAGATGAAGAACATGCAGAGATTAATAGAAATTGTGAAAAGACTTTTCCAGTTTGCAAGTGAATTGGTGGGGGCAGAGGATCTCAATCTGGGCTGCATACTGGATTCACCTGGAGAATCCTTCCTTGCAGTCAGTATCCACACCTACTTGTATCACAGAACAATTAAATCATATCTTCAGGAACTGGGAGCAATGCACAGTTAAGGTTTAAGAGCTACCTATGAAATTATTAATTGCAGCTAAGTCTCAATTAATTTCATAACCACGAATTTCAAATTAGAAAAGGCAACATGATTCTTTCCAAACCCCTCTAGAAATGGTAACATTTACATTTCTGATTCTTGGGAGCAAGGACATCACTCTTACTCCCTACTCATTCTTCATGAGTCTCTACTTCCTAGCCAGTAAAGTCAAATATCTCTGGCATAGCACCCAAGAGCCCTTACATAAGAGGGCTTATAATCAATAACTACCTTTCTGAATGTATCTCCATCTATAATGTTCCAGAAGTCTATTGCCCAGATAAACTGGGGAGACTTACTACTCCAAACATGCCATAAACCTCCACGACTCCCTACATTTCATTATGCTGTTTTACTCTTTCCACAGCAAAAAAATATCAATGACTTCAAATCTGGCTGTGCATCAGAATAATTTGGGGAGGTCTAACATACACATTAAAAGCCCCATTGCCAGATCTGAGGTAGAGGCTAGAGATTCTCACTATTCTCATGTGATTCTCATGCAGTCAGAGTTGGTCCCTAAACCAAGAATGGAAACCACTGTGCCAAATGAACCCATTAACAATCTGCTCGTCCTTCAGGATCCAGGGGATATCTCTTAATCACTACTCCTTCTTGCTGAAATTCATTACTTTCTCACTTACACTATGTTTATTTTTTTCTATATGCCAGGCAGTGATCTAAATGCTTTCATACACATTATCTCACTCAATCCTCACAAGCACCAAAAATCAACATAGCTTAGATAGGGTTCCTTCCTGTTTGCATCATTTTGCTCCTGCACCTCACACGGATATGTGCCTAGCTTATAGACATCTGCTTCTCACTCAAGAGAAATGGGAATGTGGCAGCATGAGCAGGAAGTCAGTAAAATCAATAGTATCAGCCTGCCTGGTGTGACTTGCTGCTGGATTCCTTACCTGCACATCAGCCCTTATTTCTGCAGTGAGCAACTCCTGTGTTTCACAGTGTTGACCTTAGCCTGATCCAGGGACTTTAGCTTCTGCAGGGGGAAATCTGGTGGACTGACTTCGCCTCAGGCCAGTCTGCAGCTCCATTTGTAATAGAGCCCACCCGCAGGTTGTAAGTCTCAATACAGTTGTGCTCTGACCTGGTGTCCAGAGTTTTGTATATTGTTTTGCTAGAAGGTCAGTACATGTTTTCCCAAGTCTGTTCCTGAGGAAAACATCAACTCATAGGAGACTATCCCAATTAGATAACTTCAAACATTGAACAAACCCTGAAGATAAAAATAAGTGGGAAATCACTGCAAAAAATGTCCAGCTTTAAAATCCTACCAACAGTTGATTTTACCATTTGACTAGATTCTTATTTTTTCTAGCCTAAGTGAAAGTCATTTCTCTTTATTATCACTCCTTATGCAGTAAAATCAGTAATACTATATAATTCACTGAAGTCACAGCAATCATTTTTTACATAAAATCATGTAATTTATTTCTTCCATGGTCCCTCGAAACAACTCTTGGAACACAATATTTCCTTTTTTTTTTTTTTTTTTGTCTGTCATTTTCTCAACTTTTCTTCCTCTGTGACTATGAGCCTCCATAATTACTTTTGTTGTCTCAGTTGCTCTGTCTTGACTATTTTCTACATTTCTAACTAAATGCTAATCCATTTCTCCTCATTGACTGAGAGAAAAATCAGCTTGACCCCAAACTTTACTCTCTTCTTCTGACTATAGAATACATAAAACCTGTGAACAGATATCAAGAAGAACATAAAAAACTACATACAATCCAAACTGAGCCAGTGTTAACAGTAATATGTTTTTTTTTTCTAGGCTTTGATGTATCTATATATAAATAGATATATTTTAAAAATGAGGATAACACTATACAAGGCTTTTACTGTTATTAAATTATATATGTCAAATTTTGTGCTCTTCTCATGTTCTTTGGGAAAGGAGACTTAATATTTAATAAACAAATTATCTTTAATGCCTAGAATATTTTACTAGACACTACTATGATAAATTGGTTTTCAAACTATTGAATGTTCAGGATACTTTTCATCATCTATTACTACAAACAACACTATGAGCAACACTATCAGTCAGTCAGTTCCGTCACTCAGTCGTGTCCAACTTTTTGTGACCCCATGGACTGCAGCACGCCCGGCTTCCCTGTCCATCACCAACTCCCAGAGTTTACCCAAACTCATGTCCATTGAGTTGGTGATGCCATCCAACCATCTCATCCTCTGTCATTCCCTTCTCCTCTCTCCTTCAATCTTTCCCAGCATCAGGGTCTTTTCCAATGACTCAGCTCTTTGCATCAGGTGGGCAAAGTTTTGGAGTTTCAGCTTCAACATCAGTCCTTCCAGTGAACACCCAGGACTGATCTCCTTGAGGATGGACTGGTTGGATCTCCTTGCTGTCCAAGGGACTCTCAAGAGTCTTCTTCAACTCCACAGTTCAAAAGCATCAATTCTTTGGTGATCAGATTTCTTATAGTCCAATTCTCACATCCATACATGACTACTGGAAAAACCATAGCCTTGACTAGATGGACCTTTGTTGGCAAAGTAATGTCTCTGTTTTTTAATATGCTGTCTAGGTTGGTCATAACTGGTCATAACTTTTCTTCCAAGGAGTAAGTGTCTTTTAATTTCATGGCTGCAGTCACCATCTGCAGTGATTTTGGAGCCCCGAAAAATAAAGTCTACCACTGTCTCCACTGTTTCTCCATCTCTTTGCCATGAAGTGATGGGACTGAATGTCATCATCTTTGTTTTCTGAATGTTGAGCTTTAAGTCAAATTTTTCACTCTCCTCTTTCACTTTCATCAAGAGGCTCTTTAGTTCTTCACTTTCTGCCATAAGGGTGGTGTCATCCTTAACTATAGCTATCTCTAAATTGTCCAAAAAACAAAAAAAAACTATGAATAAACATTCTTATATATAGATCCTCTGGGGATTCCCTGGCAGACTCTGCACTCCCACAACAGGGGGCCCAGGTTGCATCCCCGGTCAGGAAACTAAGATCCTGCAAGCCAAACAGCATGGCCAAAAACAAACAACATAGATCTCTGACATAGCTCTGAATTTGTCCTGAGATAAATTTATAGAAACGGAATATTACTGAATGAAAGACCACAAACATTCTGTTCCTTTCTTCATTTAACCTAAAAACTATGCTGTTTATCATCTATTTTGTGTCAGACCCTGCCATAGGTTCTAGAAATACAGCTATGGACGAGATACAGTCCCCATCCTTAAGGGGCCTCCCAACCAGAAGGAGATACAGTAATTGTACAATTATACTAAGCATCTTCAGTACTGAAATAACAGTAAGTAGGGTAGATATTCCCTTAACTCACCTCTATTTTTAAACTCTGGATTATCTGAAGTCCTCCATTCCTAGCCTTTGACTAGTGGATTCCCCAACACCAAGAGCAGCATACTCTTGGTTTATGGCTACTTGTTCCTACTGGTTAAATTTTGAACTTACCCAAAATCAAGTGGGTGTCCTCCCAAACATAGTTATATCGGTTGTAACTGCACTTACATAATCCAGTTAACTATTATAAAGGTTGATACTATTCAAATGTGAAAGCTTTGGTAAGATTCAAGAAAGATGATTAACTAAACATGTACTTCTGAGAAGATAGACATAAGTGAAAAGTGTAAAAGATTAGAGAAAATATATGGAAAAATGCTGCACACAGATTATTCAGCAAGTATCTCAGATTCTTGAATCCCAACCTGGAAATTTAGATCATACATTGAGAGCTGTTTATACAGGGAAGATAAGGCAAAACTTTATTCAGAGGACCATGAATTAGTTTTGAGGAACAGAATTAGACAACTTGCAACAAAGCAGTTTGGAACTATTTTATAAGAGCTTTGTTTCTGTTAAGGAATTGTTTATTTTTTCAATGTCATTGAGGCCAGCAGTAATTAGTCCAACAGCTGGCTTAAGGAGGAAATTGTAAAATTTAAAACTGACAAAAATGTGTCTTTTTACCATAAATTAGCTATCACTTAGAATTCAGAACCTTTGCTAATTGTGTGTATGTATATGTGTGTGTGTGTGTGTGTGTGTGTGTGTGTATATAAAATTGCTATGCTTTTAGAAAATTAATAGTGAAATGGAACCAATATTTGTATGTCTATATGTTTACTGGGAATTTGTGTTCCTTCCTTTGTGAATTTTCTGCTACCCTCTAAGAGTGTTTTTGGGGTTTTCCCTTAATGGTTTGTATTAATAAAACATTCTTAATGTACTTAACCTATTACCTCATTACCCGTCATAAATAATTTTTGAAGTCTGTTTCTTAACTGACCACAGTTTTAAAGTATCATATAGTCATATTCATTATTCCATAACTTTACTCTTTAAATTTATCTCCACCTTGTGAATGACATAACAATCAATAGATTTGATAAGGATTGCAATCAATATTCTATCTTAGAGCAATGTTAATTTAGTTTTACTTTCTTTCCTTTTATTACTATTTCCTTAAGTTTTAACAATCAAAGATTATGTGTACACATTGTTATTCCCTGATGTGATTTCTTCATTCTTTAACATCTCTCCTCGTGAGGATAAAAAATGACACTGTTTTCTCTTCACATCATAACCTTTAACCCATTGTTGGCTACCTGACAGTTACATAAATTGCAAAGCACTTCTGATATATAACCATTTAGCTGTAGTATTTAAATATGAGTCATATTCTTGGTTTAGACAGGGTGAAAGAAAGTATCACATGAAATCCACTAACTACATGAAATCCACTAATATTCTTTTAAATGAAACTAATTTGGAATCTGTGAACACTTCATCTCTAATAATCATCACTGTTATGTCTGATCGTTTCATTTAGAAATTTTGTGACTGAGTCAGGAATGCATTCCTACCTTCAATAACTACTAATCAGATAGTAGTCTTGGCAAGATTCTGCACTAATTGTGGAAAATAACACAGAACAAACAGATGTGGTTGCAGCATTCCTGAAACTTGCATTCTAGTGGGAAAGAGCAATGGCAAACAAATTATACCAATAAAAAAGTAATTATAATTTTAATAAGCATTATGAAAAAGTGCAAAGCACTACAAGAGCTTGTAACTGTGGTTCTTTGAGGAACTACACTCAGAGAGGGGCACTGAAGTAATGGAAATAATTAGCCAGTACAGCAGACAACTTTGGAGTTGGCTGAGTGGCTCACAAAATTCCCAAAGAACTCTGGATTGCCGCATCTGTTTTACACAGGCTTAGCTCACAACCTGAGCTGATTAAAGTAGTCATGGACATCTGATCCCAGGTGAGGCAATTCTGGGGACTAACCCTAAGAAAGGAGAATCAGTGCCTCTCCCGTCATAGAAGAGTCAACACAGGAGGGAGAACCAGCACTTCGCTGTGGCTTGTTCTTTGCATGGGGACGGGAGAAATTGTAGGAGAAAATAAAGGCTATGTGAGAGATTTATGGACACGAGAGGCAGAGACAAAAGGGAATCCAAGCAATATTTAAGTTTCTTGAGGCAGTTGTCCCCAAACCTGGATCACTCCTGCCCTTCATACAGCTATGGGAGATGCTGCAGCGTGCGTCCAATAAATTCCACGTTTGCCAAAGCTTGTAGAATATGATTTCTTTTTTCATTTCAACCCAAAGCATGCTAAGTCACAAAAGCAGGTAAAATGGGAGAAAGTGTATTCCAGACAGAGAAGACAACAGACACCAAGGCTCAAAGCAGACAAAAAGTTGACACCTTGAAAGAATCCTTTGAGATGAAAAGAGAAATCATCTGAGATGAGACAAGGTAGGAGGAGTTGGAATCCTGGGGGGGCCTTATGGACCATCTACAGAGTCTGGGATATAGCCTGTGAGAAATATTCATACCATTCCTCCTGAAGCACAAAAGGAAGCAAACACAAAAGGCAATTGGATGACTGAAAAACACGTTCCTCCTAGGTAGTTTTAAATACTTTCAGCGAACACTTTTGAGCACCTATTATATGCCAGGTGCTGCAGAAGGGCAGCAAGACAGGCAGGGGAAGAATAAGTGTGGAAGGATGAGAGTTTGACTTCCCAGAGAACAGATCCAACTAAGTCGCTTCAGTCGTGTCCGACTCTGTGCGACCCCATAGACGGCTATATATATATATAAAACACTGAATCACTTTGCGGTAGACCTGAAGCTAACACAATACTGTCAATCATCTTTCCTTCAATTTTTTTAATGGTTAAAAAAGAAATTTAAAGAATTTTAAAGTACATTTTTCGGTAATTTTGAAGCAATAAAACATTTGTAAAGATTGTGATGAATCACCTTAGAGCTGTGATTCTCAACTGGGGAAAACCCCAACTCCCACTTGCCAGGGACATTCAGCAATGTCTGGATACATTTTTTTTGGTTGTCAGGACTGGGGTAAGGAGACTGCTTGTATCGAATAGATTGAGATTAGGGATGCTGCTAAAATCCTGCAGTGCAGAGGACAGGCCCCCCACAACAAAGAATTACCCATCTTCAAGTGTCAATAGTGTCAGGGTGGAGAAACCCCGCCTTAGGGTAAGCAAGGTGATAGCAAGACTATTATACATGAAGTAGCCAAAAAGTAGAGATTTCATTCAGGCTTGTTCTATCAGGTGTTAAAACTTGCCTACGCCTTGGGAACACTGAATCAGGCCATCTGTTGCATTCTAGAAACTTACTAATGGGGGCCATAGGACAGAAAGATATGAAGACGAATAGACAACAATCAATCCTAAGATACCAATAAACATATGATCATGTAAAACAATGAAGTGACTATCTGATGTGAGAGTTGGATCATAAGAAATTCTGGGTGCCAAAGAATGATGTTTTCAAACTGTGATGCTGGAGAAGACTTTTGAGAGTCCTTTGAACTGCAAGGAGATCAAACTAGTCAATCCTAAGGAAAACCAAACCTGAATATCCATTGGAAGGATTGATGCTAAAGCTGAAGCTCCAATACTTTGACCCCCTGATGGGAAAAGCCAACTCATTGGAAAAGACCCTGATGTTGGGAAAGATTCAGGGCAGGAGAAGAAGGGGGTGACAGAGGATGAGATGGCTGGATGGCATCACCAACTCAATAGACGTGAGTTTGAGCAAATTCCGGGAGATAGTGAAGGACAGGGAAGCCTGGGGTGCTGCAATCCATGGGGTCACAAAGAGTCAGACACAACTCAGCAGCTGAACAACAACAAAAATCTAACCCAGACAAGGGGATCAGGTAACACTTTCTAGAGGAAATATGTCTTAGTAGCCACCTAAGAAGATAAAAGCAGGAGCAGAATCAGTATCAGAAGAATGAGAAGGACTCAGCCAAGCAAGGTTGAAGTAGACATTGGGATCAAGACTGCAGGTAGAAGGATCCTGAAATGTGAAGGTCTAGAGCCGTAAGAGTGCATGGAATGTCCGTGGGGCTCAGGTCCTCAGGAGACCTGAGGCAGAAAACCCAGGAGGGGCAAGGCTAGCCAACAGAATGGGGAAGGGGTAAGTCCTTGCTGTCCTCAGAAAGGCAGGAACTCAAACTGAAAGCAGAGTAGCAGCAGTGTCTGTGTGTGCATGCTCAGTCCTGCCCAACTTGTTGTGACCCCATGGGCTGTAGCCTGCCAGGCTCCTTTGTCCATGGAATTTTCCAGGCAAGAATACTGGAGTGGGTTGCCATTTCCTATTCCAGGGGATCATCTCAATCCAGGGAGCAAACCTGCATCTCTTGCATCTTTTGCATTGGCAGGTGGGGTTTTTTACCACTAGTGCCAAAATCACTGCAGATGGTGATTGCAACCATGGAATTAAAAGATGCTTACTCCTTGGAAGGAAAGTTATGACCAACCTAGATAGCATATTAAAAAGCAGAGACATTACTTTGCCAACATTCATCTAGTCAAGGCTATGGTTTTTCCAGTGGTCATGTATGGATGTGAGAGTTGGACTGTGAAGAAAGCTGAGCACCAAAATATTGATGCTTTTGAACTGTGGTGTTGGAGAAGACTCTTGAGAGTCCCTTGGACTGCAAGGAGATCCAACCAGTCCATCCTAAAGGAGATCAGTCCTGGGTGTTCATTGGAGCGACTGATGCTGAAGTTGAAACTCCAATACTTTGGCCACCTCATGTGAAGAGTTGACTCATTGGGAAAGACCCTGATGCTGGGAGGGCTTGAGGGCAGGAGGAGAAGGGGGCGACAGAGGATGAGATGGCTGGATGGCATCACTGACTCGATGGACATGAGTTTGAGTAAACTCTGGGAGTTGGTGATGGACAGGGAGGCCTGGCGTGCTGCGATTCATGGGGTCACAAAGAGTCGGACACGACTGAGTGACTGAACTGAACCACTTGGGAAGCCCTAACATAGCAGCAGTCAAGCTGACAAAGCAGAGCTGTGACTTGGTAAACTGTGAAGTAGGAAGCAGTGGCATTTTTAGGTTAATTCTGACTTAATATGCTTCAAGTCTATTTTTATGTCTGTGCCTGAAGTGCCTGAGTTCTGTATTTTACTGTGCCTGTATATTGAGAGTGTGATAAATCAGGGATAATGTTTTTGGCATGTTTCACAACCAGTCAGTTTGACTGACACAAGGAATCAACCTTACATATTTTAAAACCTCTTAAATTTACTTTGGTTATAAGGCTGGATATATGAAACATTCACCTCCATTTTTGTTCCTTGACAAACATTTCTTTAATTTCATATACATATGAGTCTGCAACATACACCCTTCAACCAGAGAACAGGCAGTAAGCTGCACAGATTCTAAAACTAGTGGTAGTTTAGTCGCTAAGTCATGTCCGACTCTTGCGATCCCAAGGACTGCAGCCCGCCAGGCTCCTCTGTCCATGAGATTCTCCAGGCAAGAATACTGGAGTGGGTTGCCATTTCCTTCTCCAGGGCATCTTCCCAATCCAGCAATCGAACCCAGATCTCCTGCATTGCAGGCAGATTCTTTCCCAACTGAGCCACAAGGGAAGCCCAACATACACCCTTCAGGCAGAGAACAGACAATAAGCTGCACAGATTCTGTAACTAGAAGACTTGCTAAAGACTCTGGTTGAGAGATGACAGAACAAATAAGCCAACTGAAAAATCTCAGGTAGAGAGCAAAACAATTTGATACCAGTTGCCAGTGAATTATCTATGTTTCTGAGGTAACTCCCAACATAGTTTAACATGTTGTCTTCAGTAGTTATTATATATCAGAATTTTTTAGGCTTTTTTCTTTTATTAAAGGTCTTTTATTCTTTGAAATAATCTAGATCTCCAGCTAAACAAAAAGCGACTATTTTCCTGACCAACTTCCTAGTAAAGGAACAAAGGAAAACAATAATCTATTTCTTTTCTGCAAGTGTTCGTTGCTCAGCCATGTCCAACTCTCTGCCACTCCATGGACTGCACTGTCTGAACCAGTTTTAATTCAGTTTCTCTTCTGAGACTGGGACAGTGAGGATGGTGTTACACAGATAAGACACTTCAGAGACCGGGAACAGAAGGCATGAGGGAAATTTAGAATTAAAGTAAGGTCAAGGCCAGCGATCAGAGGCCAAAAATTATAGAGGTGCTGGAAATCAAGGCTAAGTAAGGTCAACCATCAGCAGGAGAGTCAAGATCCCACATACAAAAACTGTCTTATACTGGCACAAAGCATCTTCAATTTAGTTCAACAGACGGATCGAGTGCCTAATCCTCCCAGGGCCCTAGGCGTATCCATGTCTCCAGCTGGAGCAAGGGTCAGCCTGAGCTAGAGGTCAGGCCACAGACTGCCTGTACCAGAAGGTGCTGTGGTGTGCTGTGCTGAGTCGTTCTTTCATGTCCAACTTTTGGTGAGATGCAGTATAAATGTGGTCCATGAGAACTGTGTACAATCACAGATGGTGTCCATGCACAACGAGAATAGACCCTGGCAAAGGAGTTGCATCAGATTATACCAAAAGCTCTCTCCCTTTATTCAAAATTTAAACAGCCAACATAGGACTTTTCTTCCCAAAAGAAAGGTATTTTGGAAGAACCTTTCTCAAGCCAGCATACTTCTTCAGGCTGGGGCCAATTCAAAAAGTAAAAGTTTAAAAGCCGACTGATTGTGTGGGTGCCCATGGGGTTCTCCAGACAAGAATACTGGAGTGGGTCGCCATGTCCTTCCCTAGGGGATCTCCCGACTCAGGGATCAAACCCGCATCTCTTGCATCTCCTGCATTGGCAGGCGGATTCTTTACCACTGCGAAAAGCCAACTGATAATAGGGTATCCAAATTGGCCAAGGGAGGTAATGGACAAATAGAGCCCAGATAAACCAAGTTATATTTTCAGTTTCTTACCCTCAACCAAAATACTGGTCAGTGCCAGATAAAGCTTAAGATTTAAGAAAAAGACCACGGGGTTTTAATGGCACAGTCTTCATAGGTAAGTTTTGTTTCTGGTTTTGCTCATGATTTAACGGTGTATTGAAAATAATTACACTTAACACTAGATCATGAATTTCCTCAACCACCTACAAAAGCACACAGGGACAAAACATATATAGTAGAGAAAAAAAAATACCATCTGATTCATTCAACCAAACAGATTCTCCCACATGGAGGAATTTGCTCTTTATTTTGGGGGGTCAAATGGTCAATATCAAGTGCAACCAAGAGTCTGTATTCTAACGGCAGATGCTATTTCAACATAGCGTGTTCTGATTTTTTTTTTTAAGTTGAACTCTGTTGTTCTTGAAAATGTCAGGTACAAATCCTCTGAAATGTCTGACATCTTCAACTTCCAAACAATGGATTACATAAATGTGTATGAAGAATAAGAGGCCAAGTTAAGAACCTGAGTTTATTCAGGTTTGTGAGACTTTTATAATGAGCCCATTTAAAGAATTCTCATGTCAAGGCCAAGTGGACTCAGTGCAATACTTTCAATAAATCAAACTAAAACACATATTCTAGGATAGAAAAAGTCAGATGAGACTCATTTTTTCAAAAACCTCAAAGCACGAGGAGCCCTAAATATTTGATGATGTTTTAATTTCATCAAAAATGAAAAATACAAAATAGGAGCCACACACTGAACATTAGGAAAAACTAAAGAGCTATAGAACACTGAAGCAGATGTTCTTCCTCTTTGAAATGCCCTGCACAAATCAGATTTAAACTTTAAATCAGATGGTAAAGAATCTGCCTGCAATGTGGGAGACCTGGGCTTGATCCCTGGGTTGGGAAGATCCTCTGGAGGAGGGCATGGCCACCCACTCCAGTATTCTTGCCTGGAGAATCCCTGCGGACAGAGGAGCCTGGTGGGCTGCAGTCTATGGGGTTGCAAAGAGTTGGACACGACTGAATGAGTAAGCACAGCAGCACTGTTACTGAAGACGTCTCTTTGATGAATTTTCACTTGGTATATGAACTACACTAGCCCCAGATTCATCATGTGGCTGCAACTAATGTTGAATAAACTGGAGAGGAGATGAGTGACCATATGCACGGAGACGCTGAGCAGGTCTACAGAGGGAAGAATGACCCAGACAGACCTTCAGGGGAGTGTTGAGATTAATCACCATGTGGAGAGAGACACAAAGGGCCTGCTGCCTTTGTATTACTGTGTGTTTATGAGGTCGAGCAGGAGACCAGGGACAAACCTCCCAACAAACTTTCCTCACTAAAAGCACATGAGGAAGAAGATGGCAATATGAAAAGTTATTTCAGAAAAGTCTTTTCATCTGTAACTGCCACTCTGAGCTCCCTGAGTCAGATGAATTATTTGCTAAATTACTCTACAGCATTTTTTCCTTAAAACAAAGCTCAGTTCAGTTCAGTCACTCAGTCGTGTCCCAACTCTTTGCAACCCCATGGACAACAAGCACGCCAGGCTTCCCTGTTCAACACCAGTTCCCAGAGCTTGCTCACACTCATGTCCATCGAATCAGTGATGCCATCAAACCATCTCATTCTTTGTTTGCCCCTTCTCCTGCCACCTTCAATCTTTCCCAGCATCAGGGTCTATTCTGGTAAGTCAGTTCTTCGCATCAGGTGGCCAAAGGATTAGAGTTTCAGCTTCAGCATCTATCCTTCCAATGAATATTCAGGACTGATTTCCTTTAGGATAGACGGGTTGGATCTCCTTGCAGTCCAAGGGACTCTCAAGTCTTCTCCAACACCACAGTTCAAAAGCATCAATTCTTCAGCACTCAGCTTTCTTTTTGATCCAACTCTCACATCCATACATGACTCCTGGAAAAACCATAGATTTGACTAGACGGACCTTTGTTTGCAAAGTAATATCTCTGCTTTTTAATATGCTGTCTAGGTTGGTCATAACTTTCCTTCCAAGGAGCAAGCATCTTTTAATTTCATGGCCGCAGTCACCATCTGCAGTGATTTTGGAGCTCAAGAAAATAAAGCCTTTCACTGTTTCCATTGTTTCCCATCTATTTGCCATGAAGTGATTGGACTGGATGCCATGATCTTAATTTTCTGAATGTTGAGTTTTAAGCCAAGATTCCCTCATGGCTCAGATGGTAGAGTCTGCCTGCAATGTGGGAGACCCAAGTTCAATCCCTGGGTTGGGACGATCCCCTGGAGAAGGAAATGGCAACCCACTCCAGTATTCTTGCCTGGAAAATTCCATGGACAGAGGAGCCTGACAAGCTACAGTCCATGGAGTCGCAAAGAGTCAGACACAACTGTGCGACTTCACTTTCACTTTTGCTTTCTGCCATAAGGGTCATGTCATCTGCATAATCGAGGTTATTGGTATTTCTCCCAGCAATCTTGATTCCAGCTGGTGCTTCATCCAAAACAAAGTTGGGTTACAGTAATTCCCCATTATCCATGGTTTCACTTTTTTTTGGTTTCAGCTACCCAATGTCAACATGTTCCAAAAACAGTAAGTAGAATATTCCAGACATAAACACATCATAAATTCTAAACTGCACGTCATGCTCAGTAGCATGATGAAATCTCACAGTGCCCTGCCCAGACCCACCTGAACATGAATCTTTGCTTTGTCCAGTATATGTATTCTGACTGTAAATCAACATTATCAGATCAGCTATCAGGGGATCACAGTACTTGTGTTCAAGTCATCTTTGTTTTACTTCATAACAGTTCCAAAGCACCAGAGTAGTAATGCTGCAATTCAGAGATACCAAAGAGAAGCTGTAGAGTGCCTCCTATAAATGAAAAGGTGGAAGTTCTTGACTTAATAAGGAAAAAAAAATTGTGTACCTACGTTGTTAAGCTCTGTGGTAAGAATGAATCTTCCACTGGTGAAATTCAGAAGGAGGAAAAAAATTCACCCTAGCGCTGCTGTCAGAGTTCAAACTGCAGAAGTTAAGGTCACAGTGCATAAGTGCTCGGTTAAGATGGAAAAGGCATTACCTTTGTACATTAATTTTCATCACAGTATATTGCTATAATTGTTTTCTTTTATCATTAGTTATTATTTTAATCTCTTACTGTGCATCATAGGTATGTATGTGTAGGAAAAGACAATATATATATATATATACAGCCTGGTACTACCCTTGGTTTCATGCATCTGCTTGGGGTCTTAGAATGTATCCCCCATGGATTAGAGGGGGTTATTAGGAAGCAGTTGAACTCTAGATATTGCGGAAAATGTTATTTAGGAAAATCCAGAATTGCAGAAAAAGCAACACAAAGACTTTAGAAAACTGTATATCTCATTTTATTCTGCTTGGAATAGTCTAGAATTAGAGTAATCTGTAAAACACAGAAGTAACTCCAAGGATCATAAAGGTAAGCCTGTTTTTGAAGATGAATTGAGAAATTAGAGGATGTTAATTCTAAGGAAAGGATGACTAAAAGATGTGTGCCTGAAAATATTGAAAGGATCATTACACAGAAGGAATAGTCATGTGATGCCTTGTTATCTGTTTTCAACTGGTTGCAATTATGCAGAAATTATTACTTCTAACTATGGAAATAGATGCATATGAACGCAGATGAACAAATATATAAATATATACAGACATGAGAAAAATTTTCAAACAAGTTCAAATGATTTGATATTTCAAAAACTGAAACTGCTGATTGTGGCAATATATTAAAAAAGCTGAAGACTAGTCAGGAGTATTGCATTGAGTTGGCCAAAAAGTTCAGTTGGGAAAGCCAAATGAACTTTCTGGCTAACCTGACAGAACAGTCATGCTCTGATTAATGGTTACAGTAAATGACCTCCAAGAATTTTTCACTTCTGAAATTTTGAGTTAATTGGTTAACTTGGAAAGAGCAAATGTTCAGCATTAATAATAACACTGGAAAAATAATACATACTTGGCTAATAAGAGGTGGTTCTAGAAGCACTTAATAATTTATGTAAAGATGTAGATTATGGGGGGCAGCTGATGCTTTAAAAGATGAGAGTTTTTATAAACCAGTACCTTCTCATTATTCATTGAATAATTTCTTCCCTAGAAAAGCCACATGAGACTTCATGAGAATTCCACTTTAAATTAATTCTACATTTCAGCCAATAAAGACTTACTTCAGCCTTGAACTTCATAATGACATGGAGTGGCAGGCATCTCCTGTTTGAAAAAGATTCTTATTTAAGTGGTTTTCTGAGAAATACTTCAAGGCATTTTCAGTAAGACTGAAATCTGGTCAAGTAGTGTTTCAATGTTGCTATATTCAGAACTGAATCATATATATGGAGTCATTTGTCAAAATAGAAGGACAAGTTTGCTTTATTTTTATAGTAACACAAAAGAAAGTAGAATTTTCTACATATTTTCTACCCGCTGTTACTTCTTTGGGATACAAAATTTACATTACCGAGACTAAAGTCATTTTGATATAGGTTAAAATGAATCATTTTTATAGAAACTAGGCTTTAAAGCTCATTACACCCAAAGATTTCCATTATGATCTAATTTGAAATGAAAGTAAACAGAAATAATAATTTTATTCTTCTAAAGTAAGAAGTCACTGTGCTTCAATAAAATATCGCAAAACATAGTTATAGAGAAGTAACAAACTGGCTAAAAAGCACGACTCATGAACAATTATCAGCCATGTGAGAATAATCTATTATTAGGTCATAGAAAATCATCTTTGTCTATGAGGGATAACTTGTTGTTTTCTCATCCCTAGGTGGTATATTTTTTCCTGCCTCAAAAACACTGCACAAAGCAACTTTATCTGGAGTATTACAAAACTTAGAAGTAATATACACAGTGTATATCTATATATTACATATAAACTATCTAAAATTCAAAGAAAGCTACCATTATGTTGAACTTAGGACCACGTACAGAAATGGTGTATAAGTTAAAAGGAATTAAGAATGATGAAATAGTCTATACTTGAAGGGGTAGCTGGTGGTTCCTGGGAAAACGGTAGAGAATAAACAGAAATTTCATAAATAGAAGAAGTCAAATGATAAACTGAGAATGCAATTGCTTGAGTTGACACTGGAAATCTTGGGTGCCTAAGATAGCTGCAGCCTAATCGTATCTACAGCAGTTGTAGCACTGACAAAAATACAGGAGTTTCTTTACTGTGACACAGGCCATTCAGTGAGACTTACTAAAGTGTAAATACATTCAAATTTTTAAACAGTACTCTTAATACTTTTTACCTAGGTTCCCTTGTTTACTCTATGACACTATCTCTTCGGGGGAAAAAAGCATATGGAGAGTCCAAATATGCCCAAGAGCTTAGGTACCCCCAGATTCTGGCTCCCAATATCCCAAGCCTCACATTTCTCATCACCTTATAAGGTCAGGACAACTGACATAGAGACCTCGAAATATCACATCATGAAGCACTGTGCCTCTATGATCAATCTTTGATTTATCAATAAGAATAGGATCTTTAGCACAGAAATTGTCCCTGTGAGGATTTGGTATAAGAGAAGCCATATTTGAGACATTAAAAAAAAAAAAATCCCCTCAACAAAGACTTACTGTATAGCATAGGGAACTGTACTCAATATCTTGTAAAAATCCATGATGGAAAAGAATCTGAAAAAGAATACACACACACACACACACACACACACACACACACACATAATTGAATCACTCCGGTGTACACCTAAAACTAACACAACATTGTAAATCAAGTGTACTTCAATTTTTAAAAATCCCCTCAAGGGATGAGTTAGGTTAGTACCCTTTGGGGAAGAAACTACTGATTTTCCAAAGAGAGTATCTCAGCACTTGGAAATACAACCTTATTACTGAAGTTTCCCAGTGTGTCCAGAGGCACAAGCAATCATTTGCTAACTCTAAAGTATAAAGCACTTTGCTGCTAGCACTCACATAAACAATCCATAAAATAAGGTTCTGTAAAAATATAAAACATCTGACATACCAACATACCTTGTGGAAAGATTCCAGGATGTTCCTATTAATAAAATAGATATATAGTTGCCTAAATCCATTTTGAAAAAGGAAAAGTCTTAGCTGTTCAGTTGTGTCTGACTCTTTGCAACACTATGGACTGTCCATTCTCAACCCCATTCTCTGTCGCGGAATTCTCCAGGCAAGAATACTGGAGAAAGTAGTCATTCCCTTCCCCTGGGGATCTTCCGAACCCAGGGAGAGAACTAGGTCTCTTGCATTGCAGACAGTCGTTACCATCTGAACCACCAGGGAAGCCCATTTCCTAAGATCATAATTCCTTGACTAACACTCCAATAGAATGGTTGTGTTCAAATAACCAGAGAATCCATTATATTAAAAAAAACTTTTATTTCACTTTGAGGACATTAAAAGTAATATCAACCTATACTTTGAAATAAATATATTCAGAGTCCTGATTCAAAGTCCAGATTCTCTTAGAAAAATGAAACTTTACCTAAGGAACAACAAAGTCAACCTTGAAAAATGGCAATTCCAGAACTGATCAATACTAATACAAAATCCCAGAGTATCTTCACAGGTAGTGTCATTGCAGGTCTAATATACTAGATATTAGAGGTTTTTTTCCTATGCTTATTAACATAGTGTAATTATTGTGGTTTGACATTTGATATTCTATAGCATATTTTCATCCAAGTTTTTAAGAAAATGTTCTCAATTTTTCTTTTTATCAAAAAATATACATATTCGGTTTCAATAGCTTTTTCTAAATGGTTAGATTCAAGTTCAGAAATACCTCTGAAAGATGAAAGGGATTCATCCCAGTACTTCTACCAAGGTAATATTCTTGGTAGTAATTCTACCAGATATTTTCATTAATGATACAATTTCTTAAAAGTTCATGACTTATGTGAGAATTCTGTACTCTGATAAAATAGGATCACAAATCCAAAACAAATTCAAGTCAGAAATCTCTAAAGAATAACTGGTTATAAATCTTTCTGTGATATCCAAGTTGACTTGATTAGAGCTACTATCTTTGTTTATGTAACTTGAATATTATTTCACTTAAAAACTTGATTTGTGGTTAAATGAGATTTGTAACCTAAAACAATTGCCTGGCCAAAGGCAGCCCTGAGAATGACAGTCACATTTTAGAAAGGTGTTTCATTTCCTTCATACAGACACAAAGAAATTTCAACAGCTGTGAAGTTACAGTGGCCAAAGTTCTGCAATTTCAAAATCCAAGCTGTTAGTCTAGAAAAACTAAAGACTTGAATTTTATCCCCCAGAGGTATTTCATCAGATCAGTCATGTTGCGATCATAGCTTGCAGTCCTATCTTCCTTCTTACTTCCCACACAGATTCCTCATCCTTCCCTGAGTCCCGCTCCAGCCCTGACACATTTCCTCCTGTTACAAATCCTTCAGTCAGTCATTACACATCCTCCTTCTCCTGCTTTCACCAACCTTCTCAGGCTGGCACATATTTATGCATTTTCTAGTAATTTTACTTCTTCTTCAGTGCTAAGATGGACTTGGCTCTATCATTTCTTTTGCTGTTTATATACCAGTGCACATGCTTTCTCTTTATTTGTCTGTGAGTAGGTAAGATTTTATTAAATACTCATTGTGTTCAGATTTTCATTAGATAAACATGTTTTTCTTTTAGTTGATGAGTTCCTTGAGAGCACAATGATCTAATTCACTTTGATAGTCTCTTGGTGCCTAAATAGTATCTGGCATGTAATAAATGTGCAACATATATTTGTTGAATGAATGAATGATATATAAATTATCAGGAAACTAAATGGAAAGAAAAAACCAATCAGAATTTGATATTATTTCTGAAAATAAATTGTCTTCAATATTTGATACATATAAATACTTTGAAAAACTACAGCATGTAAAATGTTTAAGGAAAATATGTTAGGATACATGTATCCCCATGTCAACATATTTGACCTAAAAAGACTGAAATTTCTTCATTTTTTAAATGAATTCATTTACACAGTTTATTTAACATAAATTTTAAGAATATATATATATTGCAAAGAAAGAAAGTGCTTTATCTTTGACCCAAATGTCCCCAAGGCATGAGCATTGTAGAGGAGTATTTGCTACAGTGCTTCATAGTTTTAGAATAGCATATCTTTGTTAGGAAACAAACACAACAGTAGGAGTGGTTTTACTTAAGTAACATCTATTTTGAGATAAGACCTTTGCAGAGTTAGGCAACAACACATAGGCCATAGCTACTACACAAACACAATTAAAATGGCATGCTAACATGTTTTTTCCCTGAATTCTCTATTAGTGGGGCTGTCACTTTAATCTATAGCTGATTTTCACTTATTTTTATAGCTCTAATGTTTCAAGTCAGGAAAAAAATTATTGATTTTCTCAGCATTAACCTTCCAATGAACTAGTTATAACTTTAAAATATATTATCAAGCAGATAGATCTTTTTTTTCTAACAGGTAACACTCAGTTTCCTCTAAACACTCCTATAGATGCACATTTGCAAAAGCATTTTAATTTCATGTATGGGCTTGCTTATTATATATATCATATTTCAAAATAGCAAGAAAATGTTTCCTTTATGACTCACACTTTAATTTTATTTCCCAAGAAATGCCTTTCAAAACTATCAATATTTATAAAACTATTATTGGTAAAAATTAAAAATTTTGTATATAGTAGAAACTATAATGAGTTATGGCACTTTGAAAGAAATTTCATATGCATTATCATTTTTTTTACCTCTATACCAATCCAGTGTAGGAAAATGAATACCTATTACTCCTATTTTAAGATACCCTAATATCTCAAGGTTAATATATTTCACTCAAGGGCATTCAGCTCAAACCCTAAATTCTCCTGACTCCAAATTTTCTTCTTTTTTCACCACTCTGTAAAGTAGCTTAGGCACCATTTCAAATTAGTTTTACAGTTTGCACATCCTACAAATGCGGTCTTCTCTCATATCCACTGTGAACTTATAAACGATTTATTTGGGGAAGTAGACATGCTCATTATGAGTAATCAGCTAAGTAGTCATTTTGTTTGGTAATTTAATATCCAATCTTGTGTCCTGTTGATTTTATTTTATTGACATCCAAATATCATGACCAGACTTGATTTAGTAAGTGACTTCCTATTATACAGACACCCAATACATTAGTGATACACAAATGGAACTCACCATATGAAAAAATAGAGACTGTAGTGAAGTTGCTCGGTCGTGTCCAACTCTTTGTGACCCCATGGACTGTGGCCTACCAGGCTCCTCCGTCCATGGAATTTTCCAGGCCAGAGTACTGGAGTGGGTTGCCATTTCCTTCTCCAGGGGATCTTCCCAACCCAGAGACCAAACCCAGGTCTCCGGCATTGCAAGCAGATGCTTTACCATCTGAGCCATGAGGGAAGCCCAATAGAGACTATAGAAGATATTAAACATATTTTCCAGTGACCTGATAATTTGTGTTATTATAAAATTATAGAACAGTATGATTTGGTGATCTGATAAAAAAGGTATTCACAGAAGAAGTCTAGTGTGACTGAAAAAAAATTTTAAGTGTCAATAAGCCATCATCTCTTTGTTATGACACTGTGAAAAAAAATACAAATAAAACAAACTATAAGATATATAAAAGAATTTTTTCCTATGAACTCACAAATGTATAGATTACTGATCCAGTAGGTTACATTAGCTCCTCTAAGTCCTTATATCAAATGCTACTAGGAATTTTTATAATGATTAATGAGAGGAAAAGAATATTACTATGAAACAGCAATCATAGTAATGAAAATTGATTAACTCTGGGTCATTCACTTGCAACAAGAGTAGTATCATCCCCCAAGAGGGTGAAAATTGCTTCATGGGAACCATGAAAAAATTATGGAAAACTCTTTCCTTCTTTACCTACAAAAATCAGAGATACACATGTAGCACATAAATAGATACAAAATTTCAAGGGGGTGAAAATCAATTAGGAAAAAAAAAATCTAAAAATCTCCTTAGAGAGCAAAAGTAGAAAAATAGTTGAAAAACACTGCTCTAGGTAAATAAGCATTAGCAAATTCTGCAGTAAGTTAAAAAAAAAATCAAAACTCGTTTGACATCCTTTAAGTGTTGCTAGGTGATTATGATCAGTCATAGGAATACATTATAAAAATTCCCCAAAATGAGTTATGAAATGCTTATTGATAACTGTGCAATGTCTAGTATATACACCTGGATTTAACTAAACATTTTTAAATTAATGAATGGTCCACAGTCAAAAGAGAACAAATGTTTCATGATTTTCATCTCTTTTTTTTAAGCACATAACTATGCAATAATGATATAACTTCATTCAGTGAATATCAAAACCACCAACACCAAAACTATACCCTCATAAAATAGTAAAATTCACTCCTCTCTTAGAAGACTTGCTTTGAGTTTATTACAAAAACGAAAAATTCCTGAAAGCAGGGAAACAAAGCTACAGTAAAAAAAATATTCCTTTCATAGCCCAAATAAATAATAAATATGAAAGCATACTAGAAATAATATGTAGGATTACTTCATCTGTTTTAACTTTAAATATTCAGAATTTCCCTAATTCTATACCTCTAAGTATAAAGATAGTATGCCTCCAACACTGAATATACAATAGAAGGATAGATGCTAAAGCTAAAACTCCAATAATTTGGTCACCTGATGAGAACCAACTCGCTGGAAAAGACCCCGATGCTGGGAAAGACTGAAGGCAAAAGGAGAAAGGGGTGACAAAGGTTGAGATGGTTATATGGCATCATCAACTCAACGGACATGAATTTGCACAAACTCCAGGAGACAGTGAAAGACAGGGAAGTCTGGCACGCTGCAGTCCATGTGGTCACAAAGAGTCAGACAGGACTTAGCAACAGACAAACAACACTACCTCCAAGCACATCATAAACTGAAAGCAAAACCCAGTCTCTTAAAATAGAGGAAATATGGAGGAAAAGATTTCTTAAATGTAATTTTTAAACTACTTTTTTGAAAGTCAATAATTAATTCTGGAATGCTAGACCCACCACCACTAAAACAGGAAGAAAAGACTAAGAATACTTGCTATCACCATTAATTTCTCAAACCCTTTTATAGCTTCTGTTCAATGGTTTGAAACATGAAATCTTTTAAAGAAAAGACCCTATTATAACTTCATTTATGCTACATACTCTTAGGAACAGGTGATGCCTGAATACCTGAATCCATCTTCATAGAGTTTTTGAAGCACTATGTTAAAGCTCTTAAAGCATTAACAAAAAAATTACACAAATAATTCATTGAGTACAATTATAATAAGAGAGGTAAAGGAAACAAGGTACTGTGTGACCCAGTCACAGAGAAACTAGGAGGGTAAGAAATGTTTTCTGGGGGAGATACTGGACATCAGTGAAGGCTTGCAGTTAGCTAGACAAATAAAGCAATGAAAAAGTGAAAAGAACAAAGAAGGAAATGTGGCAAAAAAGGGCACAGGGCCTTCAAGAAAGTGTAAAAGACAATATGTCTGGACCACCTTGAGTTAGAGGAAGAAGAAGAAAAGAGACAAATGAGGGAGGGGTAAAACTAGCAACATTTATTTTTAGAAACTCACTTTACCCACTGTGTGGAAAACTGACTAGAGTTTGGAAATTTGTTATGAGAAAGGAACTGCAGTAGTTCAGAGAAGACAGACAATAGTATTCTACAAGCAATGTGACAGCATCATTTAAAAAATACATTGCTGTCTGACCCAGGGAACTTAAACTGGGCCTCTGAAACAACCTAGAGGGGTAAGTGGGGCAGGAGGTGGGAGGGAGGTTAAGAGAGAGGGGCCACAGGTATACCTATGGCTGATTCATGTTGCTGTCTGGCAGAAACCGACACAATATTATAAGGCAATTATCCTTCAATTAAAAATACATAAATTTAGCTATTAAGAAAATTACAAGATCTAAAAATAAAATTTACAGAATCCCTACTTTGTATATCTATATCCTTCAGGAAAGATGGAACTTAATCAAAATAAAGATGAAGAAGGCTACAACAGAATGTGGAGGAAAATTTTGGGACTGGGAAAGAGACACATGGAAATAAAAGAGAGTCTAACAAGATAAAGAAGAGTATCAGAAAACTAAAGGAAAATGGCAAAATTAACTGCCATATGACCCAGCAATCCCACTTCTGGGCATACACACTGAGGAAACCAGATCTGAAAGAGACACGTGCACCCCAATGTTCATCACAGCACTGTTTATAATAGCCAGGACATGGAAGCAACCTAGATGCCCATCAGCAGATGAATGGATAAGGAAGCTGTGGTACATATACACCATGGAATATTACTCAGCCATTAAAAAGAATTCATTTGAACCAGTCCTAATGAGATGGATGAAACTGGAGCCCCTTATACAGAGTGAAGTAAGCCAGAAAGATAAAGAGCATTACAGCATACTAACACATATATATGGAATTTAGAAAGATGGTAACGATAACCCTATATGCAAAACAGAAAAAGAGACACAGAAATACAGAACAGACTTTTGAACTCTGTGGGAGAATGTGAGGGTGGGATATTTCAAAAGAACAGCATGTATACTGTCTATGGTGAAACAGATCACCAGCCCAGGTGGGATGCATGAGACAAGTGCTCCGGCCTGGTGCACTGGGAAGACCCAGAGGAATCGGGTGGAGAGGGAGGTGGGAGGGGGGATCGGGATGGGGAATACGTGTAAATCTATGGCTGATTCATATCAATGTATGACAAAACCCACTGAAATGTTGTGAAGTAATTAGCCTCCAACTAATAAAAAATAAAAAAATAAAAAAAACATTATGAGTGTTCTGATTTAAGATGGTGGATGGAAATAATACATTTAAGTAGGAGGCAACAACAACAAAATTTTAGAACCGATATCGAACTCAAGAAGCCTAGAAGTGGAGAACCATCAAAAGAATTAGGGACAGGAAGCTTCAGGTAGGTTTAGAAAGGATAAAGCGTTGAGGGCTATAATTAGAAGCACTGATAAAAGCTGTCTGAGAAGCAATTAAACCTTTAATTACTCTTGATCATTCTATGTCACCAGGTAGCTGTCTTACCTGCCAACCAGGCAAAAGCTTGAAGATTTATTTGAGGGCGAGAAAGACAGAGGTGGCCTGTCTGGACTGGGCCACATAAACAGCAGAGGTTGTAGGCACCACACCGAATGAACTACAGAATGTTGATGTGAGACGCGCCTCCTCACCCTACCTGCTTTCACCTGTCAATTCTCACAATCTCAGACAAGAGATTAAAGGATTCTTCTTGAAGGAATCTGGCCAATCCAAAAGAAAACTTAAATAGACTAACACTGGAAGTTCTCCAGTAAAAGCCCTGTCACATCATCTTGGGCTTTCAAGATAGCACTAGTGGTAGAGAACCCACCTGCCAATGCAGGAGACGTAAGAGATGCGGGATCAGTCCCTGGGTCGGGAAGATCCCCTGGAGGAGGGCATGGCAACCCACTCCAGTGTTCTTGCCTGGAGAATCCCATGGACAGGGGAGCTTGGCAGGCTACAGTCCATAGCGTCACAAAGAGTAGGACATGACTGAAGTGACAGAACGCACATCATCTTGCTCTGAATCTCAAAGTCCACAAGCCCCACTGACCAACTCAACTTCCAGAGCAGTTTGGGATTATCAGTTATCTGAGGAAAATTTCTATCATGGAAGAAAGAAACTAAAGGAGCAAAGTAGGGAAAAAATCTAAGAGAAAAAAAGAGACTATGCAAGAAGAAATACTCATAAATGGAGCAGGGAGCTGGGGGCAGGTGGTGCAAGGTGTGGGCATGAGAACATTCAGAAAACAAAAATAGCACACAAAAATTAAAAGTATAAAAGAAGATATGAGATTTTGCACAAGTTTGGGCAATAAAGGTGAAGAAATCACCCATCCCCTCTCCTCCAAAAAGAGAGAGCAAAAGAACACTAAGAATATAGAAAAATATTAGAAGACAAGTTCAGGAGGTCAAACAGCCAAACAATAGGAAATCCAAAAATTGAACGAGGAGGAAAAAAGTGAAACTGGACAGAGAGATAGGAGCATGACTTAAATACAAAGTGAAAGTAAGGTTACCTTTGAAAACTTAAGTCTAAGCTTGAAAATATTCACTCAATAATTAAAAGGACAAAACCTAGATAAATATTGGCAATATATATAGTTTTTAATTTAAGGTGACCCAGGGATTGAACTCAGGTCTTCTGCATTGCAGGCAGATTCTCTACCATCTGAGCCATCAGGGAAGTCCTAAATTTAAAGAAACTATGTTAAAAGGATTCAGGTACTCCACACCCACCATCACTCCACCACAAATAAAAAAGAAAAAAGAAAAATTACCCAGAGCTAGTAAAAGAACAAACCTGGTTGAAAACACACATTGTCTGGAATTCTGAAGCTGTGCTTCTGCATATGATATGCAAATGCACTGACCAGGCAAAATGTAAACTACTAGTAACAACCCAAAGTGTTAATCCTTTATAAAGAGCTCTCCTAAATAGGGTCACCTAATAAAAACAGTGGAGAAATTACAAGAAAACATAATCAATAAAAAATATCAAGAGTCAATAAACCAATAAAATTTGATCTTTAATAACTAAAAATTGCAAATTAAAACAGGATGAAATTGACAAAAATTAGTTAGAATGATAAATCTCAAGGACTCCAAATTGGTCTGCTCAAGTGTTGACAATAGTGTGTAAGCTCTTTGCTGATGGGAATATGAATAGGGATGTTTGCAATTTTTCAATACATATCAAAACGCACACATTTTAATGTGCATCATCATAATAAACCAATCTGCCTGCAATGCAGGTTTGATTCCTGGGTGGGAAGACCACTGGAGAAGGGATAGGCTACACACTCCAGTATTCCTGGGCTTCCCTGGTGGCTCAGCTGGTAAAGAATCTGCCTGCAGTGCAGAGTACCTGGGTTCGATCCCTGGGTTGGGAAGATCCCCTGGAGAAGGGAACAGCTACCCACGCCAGTATTCTGGCCTGGAGAATTTCATGGACTGTATATAGTCCCTGGGGTTGCAAAGAGTTGGACAAGACTGAGAGACTTTCACTTTCAATTCATGAATATATTACATATGTTACATCATTTTAATTTTATCAGTGCTTCTTTTATACTTTCCAAATATTCTAAAATGAACACGTTATTTTTATAGTTAAAAATATCATTTTTAAAACATGTTAAAATTTAAGCCATTTGAACTAGTACTCCATCACTGCAAATCTAGTCTAATAAATAGATATGGGAAAAAGCAATTGCACATATAAATGTTTACTGCAGCTTTATTTTTACTAGAGGAAAAATAAACAGCTCTAATATCCAATTATATAGTATATGTTTAAATAAATATCTTCACAGGAAAGATAAAGAAGGGCTCACAATATAATAAGAAAGGAGAAAAATCTACAGATACAGTATATTTCCAATATTATATAAATAATATTTGAAAGTTAATAATTTTATATGTATAGGATTACAGGCAGATGGTGATTGCAGCCATGAAATTAAAAGACACTTACTCTTTCGAAGGAAAGTTATGACCAACCTAGATAGCATATTTAAAAGCAGAGACATTACTTTGCCAACATCCATCTAGTCAAGGCTATGGTTTTTCCAGTGGTCAGGTATGGATGTGAGAGCTGGACAGCGAAAAACGCTGAGCACCGAAAAATTAATGCTTTTGAACTGTGGTGTTGGAGAAGACTCTTGAGAGTCCCTTGGACTGCAAGGAGATCCAACCAGTCCATCCTCAAGGAGATCAGTCCAGGGTGTTCACTGGAAGGACTGATGCTGAAGCTGAAACTCCTATACTTTGGCCACCTCATGCGGAGCTGACTCATTGGAAAAGACCCTAATACTGGGAGAGATTGAGGGCAGGAGGAGAAGGGGACAACAGAGGATGAGATGGTTGGATGGCATCACCAACTCGATGGACATGAGTTTGGGTAAACTCCGCGAGTTGGTGATGGACAGGGAGGCCTGGCATGCCACGATTCATGGGGTTGCAAAGCATCGGACATGACTGAGCGACTGAACTGAACTGAGGATTACAGGTGTTTTAAAATTCCCTTTTTATATTTTATACATTTTCAAATTTTCTCTGACAACAGTGAGACACTCTATGTTCTGAAAAACTACAAACAATTTATAAACATTAAATTTGAAAGCCATATAAACTGAAAATATACAATGGATGTAACCAAGGTTTAAAAGTTATCTAAGGTTTTCAAACATCAATGAAAGAAGTATTAAACCATCAAAGGAATCAATGAATAACTCAAATATTAGAAAATGAAAATAATTCAAATATTAACTATCCATTAACAGAAAAAGATAAATTAAAATATGAATAAGAGACTCTGTCAGGACCTTCTACCTTAACAAAGATATTTATTTGTAGCCAATATTTTCAGACTGGTGAGAAGCAAAGTTTTATATACTTCTGTGAAGGAATAAAAGGTAATTCAACAAAATGTATAAATATTCCTGCGGCAGCTACTGGTCATTTTCTTTCAACATATATTTTTTATATTCCTATCTGTATTGAAGTGGGCTTAAATACTAGATTCCTCAGACTTTCTTGCCAGCTGGCTTCTGGTTAGATTCTGCACATGGTAGTGTGGCCCCCACAAAGATGCAAGCCTAGTTCTTCCTGAAAAGCACCCACTGCAAAGAATGGCCTCCAGTAACTCCACCTGTGGATCTATGGTAGGATCCTGGCAAGGCCACACTTCATTTGGGTGGCAAGCAGGCAGTGACACCATAGCCCATTATGAGACTCCCTCCAATGGGCAGCCTTTGCTCCAGGACTCAGAATCGGCCTGGCCAAGACATTTTCAAAACTGTGCTGAAGTTTCAGGTTCTTCCTGCTCAAGCCTCCTTCCTTCTTTCTCTTCTTTCACAGATGTCAAGCCTTCCTCCTGGTCTGAAGACTCACCCCATCTACTCCTGCTCCCTCCCTCTTTATACTTCAAAAGTATTCCCCACAATAAACAATTGTGCACATTGAATTCTGTCCTGGAGTCTGCTTCTTGGAGGAAGGCGCTCATAAGAAAGAGGGAGTCCAATTTTTTTCTCCTGCTTCTGGCTTCAGAAGTGCTAAGGGAGATTGTGTGAATGTCTGTTGACTTCAGTGGCATTTGCTGAGAGTCTAGCAGTGCTGGAGGCCCATGGGCTCTTGGAATCTCCTGGGAGAATTGGATTCAGGCTTCTGGCTTAGAAGCAATGGAAGTGATCCCCAAAGCACCAAGAGTGCTTCAGCAGCCTCAACAACAAACACTATAAGCTGGAGCTCTGGTTAACTCCCGGCTTCCCTGGTGGCTCAGCTGGTAAAGAATCTGCCTGCAGGAAGTTCTGGGTTCAATCCCTGGCTTGGGAAGATCCCCTGGAGAAGGCAATGTCTACCAGTATTCTGGTCTGGGGTAGAGAAGGGAACAGCTACCCACTCCAGTATTTTGGCCTGGAGAATTCCATGGACTGTATAACTGTATAGCCCAAGGGGTCACAGAGAGTCAGACATGACTGAGAGACTTTCACTTCACTGGGTAACTCTTTTTCGTTTTGCTTTCCCATCCCTATGGGCAGTTATAGCTTTCTAAAGCTAATCAATGTCTGAATAGTAACATCACAACTCCGTTTCATTCTCCACCTCTTTCAACACTGTTGTAATCAATTCCTTATTTTAAACCACTTACTGTGATGTCCTTTTTCCTGAGTGAATGCTGAATGACACAAACCTAATCATTTCATTCTTCTTCACCTCAAATGTTCTCACTTGTGTTAACTATGCAAATAAATTTAAAATGAACAAAATGCATTAATAAAATATAATTGATAACTAATTGATATTAATATCAAATATAAATTAAAATTCTCACAAAATGTTTTTATATTAGTATTAACAAACAAAATAGTCTCAAAGAAATCTAACCTCAAATATTTTCTTATGTAATTTAGGGTATATTATTACAATGTTTTTTCATGTCCCAATTAAAAAATGTTTTTATGGATAGTTTTAGATATATAAAAAATATATCTAGATATATATTTAGATATATAAGGGCTTCACTGATAGCTCAGTTGGTAAAGAATCCACCTGCAAGCAGGAGATCATGGTTTGATTCCTGTGTCGGGAAGATCCCCTGGAGATAGGAAAGGCTATCCACTCCAGTATTCTTGGGTTTCCCTTGTGGCTCAGCTGGTAAAGAATTTGCCTGCAATGTGGGAGACCTGGGTTCTATCCCTGGGTTGGGAAGATCTCCTGGAGAAGGGAAAGGCTACCCACTCCAGTATTCTGGCCTAGAGAATTCCATGGACTAGTCCATGGGGTTGCAAAGAGTGGAACAGGATTAAGCAACTTCCACTTTCATTTTAGATATATAAGTAAATACACATTATTTGTTGCTATTTTGTTGCTTTTCAGTCACGTTCAGTCGCCAAGTTGTGTCTGACTCTTTGCTACTCTTAGGGACTGCAGCACACCAGGCTTCCATGTCCCTCACCATCTCCCAGAGTTTGCCCAAGTTCATGTCCATTGAATAATTAATGCCATTCAACTATCTCATCCTCTGTCACCATCTTCTTCTTCTGCCTTCAATCTTTCCCAGCATCAGGGTCTTTTCTAATGAGTCAGCTATTCACATTAGGTGGTCAAAGTATTGGAGCTTCAGCATCAGTCCTTCCAAAGAGTGTTCAGGGTTTATTTCCTTTAAGATTGACTGGTTTGAGATGGTTTCACAGGTGAATTCTACCAAAAATTTAGAGATGACCTAACATCTATAGTACTCAAACTCTTTCAGAAAATTGCAGAGGAAAGTAAACTGCCAAACTAATTCTATGAGGCCACCATCACCCTAATACCAAAACCAGACAAAGATGCCACACACACAAAAAGAAAACTACAGACCATTATCACTGATGAACATAGATGCAAAAATCCTTAATAAAATTCTAGAAAACAGAATCCAACAATATGTTAAAAAGATCATACATCATGACCAAGTGGGCTTTATCCCAGGGATGCAAGGATTCTTCAATATTCACAAATCAATCAATGTAATACACCACATTAACAAATTGAAAGATAAAAGTCATATGATTATCTCAATAGATGCAGAGAAAGCCTTTGACAAAATTCAACATCCATTTATGATAAAAACCCTCCAGAAAGCAGGCATAGAAGGAACATACCTCAACATAATAAAAGCCATATATGATAAACCCACAGCAAACATTATCCTCAATGGTGAAAAATTGAAAGCATTTCCCCTAAAGTCAGGAACAAGACAAGGGTGCCCACTCTTACCACTACTATTCAACATAGTTTTGGAAGTTTTAGCCATAGCAATCAGAGAAGAAAAAGAAATAAAAGTATTCCAGATTGGAAGTGAAGAAGCAAAACTCTCACTGCTTGCAGATGACATGATCCTCTACATAGAAAACCCTAAAGACACCACCAGAAAATTACTAGAGCTAATCAGTGAATATAGTAAAGTTGCAGGATATAAAATTAACATGCAGAAATCCCTTGCATTCCTATACACTAACAATGAGAAAACAGAAAGTGAAATTAAGGAAACAATTCCATTCACCATTGCAATGAAAAGAATAAAATACTTAGGAATAAATTTACCTAAAGAAACAAAAGACCTATGTATAGAAAACTATAAAACACTGATGAAAGAAATCAAAGATGACACAAATAGATGGAGAAATATACCATGTTCATGGGTTGGGAGAATCAACATAGTGAAAATGAGTATATTAGCCAAAGCAATCTAGACATTCAATGCAATCCCTATCAAGCTACCAACGGTATTTTTCACAGAACTAGAGTTTCACAATTTGTATGGAAATACAAAAAAACCTCGAATAGCCAAAACAACCTTGAGAAAGAAGAAGGGAACAGGAGGAATCAATCTGCCTGACTTCAGACTATACTACAAAGCTACAGTCATTAAGACAGTATAGTACTGGCACAAAGACAAAAATATAGATCAATGGAATAAAATAAACAGCCCAGAGATAAATCCACACACCTATGGACACCTTATCTTTGACAAAGGAGGCAAGGATATACAATGGAAAAAAGACAACCTCTTTAACAAGTGGTGCTGGGAAAACTGGTCAACCACTTGTAAAAGAATGAAACTAGAACACTTGCTAACACCATACACAAACATAAACTCAAAATGGATTAAAGATCTAAACATAAGACCAGAAACTATAAAACTCCTAGAGGAAAACATAGGCAAAACACTCTCTGACATAAATCACAGCAGGATCCTCTATGACCCACCTCTCAGAGTAATAGAAATAAAAGCAAAAATAAACAAATGGGACCTAATTAAACTTAAAAGCTTTTGCACAACAAAGGAAACTATAAGCAAGGTGAAAAACCAGCCTTCAAAATGGGAGAAATAATAGCCAATGAAGCAACTGACAAAGAATTAATCTCAAAAATATACAAGCAGCTCCTGCAGCTCAATTCCAGAAAAATAAATGACCCAATCAAAAAATAGGCCAAAGAACTAAACAGACATTTCTCCACAGAAGACATACAGATGGCTAATAAACACATGAAAAGATGCTCAACATCACTCATGATCAGAGAAACACACATCAAAACCACAATGAGGTACCATGTCACTCCAGTCAGAATGGCTGCTATCCAAAAATCTACAAACAATAAATGCTGGAGAGGGTGTGGAGAAAAGGGAACCCTCTTACACTGTTGGTGGGAATGCAAACTAGTACAGCCACTATGGAGAACAGTGTGGAGATTCCTTAAAAAACTGGAAATAGAACTGCCATATGAGCCAGCAATCCCACTGCTGGGCATACACACTGAGGAAATCAGAATAGAAAGAGACACATGTACCCCAATGTTCATCTCAGGACTGTTTAGAATAGCCAGGACATGGAAGCAACCTAGATGTCCATCAACAGATGAATGGATAAGAAAGCTGTGGTACACATACACAATGGAATATTACTCAGCCATTAAAAAGAATATATTTGAATCAGTTCTAATGAGGTGGATGAAACTGGAGCCTATTATCCAGAGTGAAGTAAGTCAGAAAGAAAAATACCAATACAGTATACTAACACATATATATGGAATTTAGAAAGATGGTAACAATGACCCTATATGCGAGACAGCAAAAGAGACACAGATGTGAAGAATAGACTTTTGAACTCTGTGGGAGAAGGCGAGGGTGGGATGATTTGAGAGAATAGCATTGAAACATGTATATTACCATATATGAAATAGATCGCCAGTCCAGGTTGGATGCATGAGACAAGTGCTCAGGGCTGGTGCACTGGGATGACCCAGAGGGATGGGATGGGGAGGGAGGTGGGAGGGGGGTTCAGGATGGGGGACACATGTACACCCATGGCTGATTCATGTCAATGTATGGCAAAAACCACTACAATATTGTAAAGTAATTAGCCTCCAATTAAAATAAATAAATAAAACAATTGACTGGTTTGATCTCCTTGCTTTCCAAGGGACTCTCAAGAGTCTTCTCCAGCACCAGTTTGAAAGTGTCAATTCTTTGGTGCTCTGCCTTCTTTACTGTCTAGCTCTCACATCCGTACATGACTACTGGAAAGACCATAGCCTTGACTATATGGACCTTTGTTGGCCAAACTTATGTCTTTGCTTTTTAACAGTGTCTAGGTTTGTCAAAGCTTTCCTACCAAGAAGCAATTGTCTTCTAATGTAGCACTTATTGCTAATTATACTACTAAGTGGGGAAAAAGATAAATTTGAATGTGTACTTATCATATATTGCCTATAGAGTTTTATTCAGAAAAATATAATTGGGGCAAATTGTGCACCTGTGAACCAAAGTGCATGTACAATAATGTCCACAGCATCATTAGCAAAAACAGCCAACAACTGGAAAAACCCATATGCCCACCACAGTAAAAGATAAATGCATCACATTCTTCTTACACAATGGACTCCTATGTCACAATGTGGATGAATCACAAGAAAAAAAAAATGTTGAGGGAAGAAGCAAATAACACTTTTAAAAATGCCTAACATAGGATCCCAATTTAACAGAATTAAAAAATATACAAAATAATAGGCATAAGAAGTCAAGGAGGAGTACCTCTGTGGGCAAAGGGTTGTAATCAGGAAGAGGGATAAGGAACTTCGGGCGGCTGGTAATATTTTATTTACTGTCCTGGTTGGTATTTTACACAATTGCTATCTTTATAATTGTTATTTTGAGTGTACATATGTGTTTTGTGCACTATTCTATATACATGAGATATCTTAATATTAAAAAGAGGAGGAAAATCAGGATATAAAAGGGTAAAATTCAGGAAAACAGCAACTTAATCTACATCATTTAAATCAGAATCACCAAGACCATGGTCACAAAAGAGTTGGGCACGACTCAGTGACTAAACAATAACAACACCGCCAGCCCAGAGCTGCACAGTCTTTCAACTAGTCTATGTCAGTAAATGTACAAATAAATAACAAGTGAATGAACAGAATGCTCTCAAACATGTTTAATGCATTCATAAATTAAATCAGATGAAAATATGACCACATGCCATCTAATTAATTCTATGTGCACGAATTATGGGTAATTTGATTTCTCTTCTTGTTATTTTTCTTTCTTACCAAAGCTTCTCAAATAAAAATGCATCACTTTGAAAATTCAATAAAATAAATAACAAAATGTATTGTTAAAAGTCGAAAGTAGAGTCAGTTGATGTTATGGCTATTTTTCTTTCTCTCAGGCCTTTAATCTAATTGTTCTCATACACAAGACCCTTGAAACACTATGAATTATAAATCAAGGTTCTTAAATTTTGGTGTACATCATAGTCAACTGCAAACCAGCACAAGAGAACGTAGTAACATCCTAGCTAAATTAGATCAAACAATTTTAACTGAATATGACCCCAAAGGATCTGCTCCAGCCACATGCCCTGTTTAACTGCACACACCATCCTCCTTGCTTTATGTCCTTGGGACACAGTGATCTTGTTTTTGCTCCAAAGCATTCTCTTCCTTCGTGTTTTAGCACCTCTGCACAGGCTACCGATCCTACCTGGATGCCAGCTCCTACTCTCCATTTAGACCTTAATTCAAATGTCTCTTCCCTAGAAAAGACTTTCCTGATTGCCTTCCACCCATTTTGTACTTTATATACTCTTATCCTGAATATCTCTAAATACTTTAATACAATTTATAATTAACTATCTATTTGCTCAATTATCAAATTAATGTTTTTCACACCTACTATTTTGTAAGTTCCACAGAGCATGAACCAAGCTTGTGCTGGTCACTTATTAACCTGACCTAAAACCCAACACTTAACAAATACTCAATATGTATTTTGTATATTTCAAAGTGAGAAAAGGAGGTCACAGAATTTTATACTGTTTTTGAAAGGGTAACAGTGGTTATTTTGGAACATGAAATTATGAATGACTTTTATTTCTGCCTCTTTTGCTTATCTATATTTTTAAAATGTCAATTATTGTTGTTGTTCAGTCACTCAGTTGTGTCCAACTCTTTGTGACCCCATGGACTATAGCATGCCAGGCTTCCCTGTCCTTTACTATCTCCCAGAGCTTGATCAAACTCACGTCTATTGAGGCAGAGATGCTATCCAACAATCTTGTCCTCTGTTGCCCCCTTCTCCTCTTGCCTTCAACCTTTCCCAATCAGGGTCTTTTCCAATGAGTCAGCTCTTAGTGCCAGGTGGCCAAAGTACTGTCACTAGTAAATATTTATTGTTTTGGAATTAAAACAAAATTTGTTTTAATGAATATATATATATATTTTGTTTGTTTGTTTGTTTACTGGGTAACATTTCTCATTGGAGAAATGAATAAACTATCAAATGAACCAACAAATAAATCAAGAAATACCAAAGGAAAAAACCTAAATGGCTGCTCTCTCACGTAGGCTTTAGGCTGAAAATCACAGTTTAACTTTTTTCTGAAAAAATTTCATTTTATCAAAAGTTCCAACTCAGATTAGTAATCACCTAATATGACACTGAAGGATAACATATAATCAAATGAACTTTAAAAAAAAATGTGTGTATGTTTAACTCTCATCTGTGTATATCTCACAAATACAGATCACTTTCCAACTCAAACATTCAACAATGATTCATTCTATCTAGATGTAGTTTGGATATGATGGGTAAAGGAAGAAAAGGCAAGAAAACGATCTTCTAAGATTAACAACTATGTTTTTCTATTGGGAACTTGGCATCCTAAACTGAAATATTTCCTCTCTGATCTTCACTATCTGAAGCTATCCCTAATGTAATTTCTCCCAAGTGGAAACAGTGTTTATACTGTTTGATTGCCACAATGCTCTGAGTTAATCACTACACCCTTCCCAAAATGCCCAGCCTGAAACAACTGTGAGAATTCAGGACAGAATATCTGTGGAGATGTGTCTGTGTGTGAGGGACTTTTAGTGCCCAAAGCTCGGAACACTTTATTAAGCAGGCGACGACATTTTCTGATTTTACTCATTTTTCGAATACAAATGCTCTAGATTTCTACAGTGTTTCTACGTTGTCTTCAAAAAACAGAGTGAAGCTATTCTCCAACTGGTTGCTCTTGAGAACACAGTGCTATGGCACTGGTATTTGGAAGAGCTATTTATTTTGTTGTTCCATCCCCTACACTTACCTGCTCTGTATGATCTCATCTCTCACCACTCTCTTCCTTACATCTCTGCTCTACACGCAGCAGCCTCGCTGCTCCTCATTCTCCAGGCACGCTCCTGTTTGAAAGTGTTCATACTTATTTACTGTTCTGCCTGGAACATCCTTCCCTCAGATATTTTCATGGCTAGTTCCACTGGAAACTTTAGGTCTTACCCAAAGGCCTTATTTAAAACTACAAACCCTCTTGGACAATTCTCATACCTCTTTCGTCCTTTCTTTTTTCCATAGCATTTACACTATAAAACTGTTTTCCTTTTTATTCTGTCTTGCCACCTCTTAGATAAAAACTCCACAAGTACAAAATTTTTGCCTTCTATATGTACTTCTATATTCTCAGTCCTTATTGTGGGTACTTGAAAACTATTGAGTAAAACAAATTTTCCATCAGAATTATTCGGTCTAAAATATTCCTGTGAAAACTACCAACAGATTCTATGAGTCTAGCAACCCTGGTTCCCAGAAGGGAAAGTGTGAACGAGGGGAAACAATAAGAGTCCTACTAAACATACAGCTTCAGTCGCTGCCTACTCAGCACCAAATAGGACTCTTGAGAGTCCCCTGGACTGCAAGGAGATCAAACCAGCAGACCCTGAAGGAAATCAACCCTGAATACTCAATGAAAGGACTGAGGCTGAAGCTCCAATACTGTGGCCACCTGATGCAAACAGCTAACTCACTGGAAAAATCTCTGGTGTTGGGAGAGATTGAAGGCAGAAGGAGAAGAGGGTGACAGAGGATGAGATGGATGAATGGCATCAGCGATTCAATGGACATGAACTTGGGCAAACTCTGGGAGATGGTGAGGGACAGAGACGCCAGGTGTGCTGCAGTTCATGGGGTTGCAAAGAGACGGACACAACTGAGCAACTGAAAACAACAGCCCCATAGACAAGCAAGAAAAAAAAAGGGAGTTAAATAGTGATGAGGCTAATGACCTCAACGGTCACAAGGATGAGGGTAGTTGCTACATACCAGGACAGAATAAAATAGGTTAGGCCCTCAAATAGTCCACTAACATATTTCTGGCAACCCCAATGCCCAGTTACAACTATAAATTTTTAAGTTTGTAAGTACAACAACCCCAGAATTAAGAGCATGATAACACAAAGCTTAGAACCCTCAGCTGTGTTCAGTTCAGTTCACTTGCTCAGTCGTGTCTGACTCTCTGCGACACCATGAACTGCAGCACGCCAGGCCTCCCTGTCCATCTTCAACTCCCGGAGTCCACCCAAACCCATGTCCATCGAGTCAGTGATGCCATCCAACCATCCCATCCTCTGTCGCCCCCTTCTCCTCCTACCCTCAATCTTTCCCAGCATCAGGTCTTTTCCAATGAGTCAGCTCTTCACATCAGGTGGCCAAAGTATTGGAGTTTCAGCTTCAACGTCAGTCCTTCCAATGAACACCCAGGACTGATCTCCTTTAGGATGGACTGGTTGGATCTCCTTGTAGTCCAAGGGACTCTCAAGAGTCTTCTCTAACACCACAGTTCAAAAGCATCAATTCTTCAGATCTCACCTTTCTTTATGGTCCAACTCTCACATCCATACATGACCACTGGAAAAACCATACCCTTGACCAGATGGACCTTTGTTGGCAAAGTACTGCTTCTGCTTTTTAACATGCTATCTAGGTTGGTCATCACTTTCCTTCCAAGGAGTAAGTGTCTTTTAATTTCATGGCTGCAATCACCATCTGCAGTGATTTTGGAGCCCAGAAAAATAAAGTCAGCCACTGTTTCCACTGTTTCCCCATCTACTTGCCATGAAGTGATGGGACCAGATGCCATGATCTTAGTTTTCTGAATGTTGAGTTTTAAGTCAACTTTTCACTCTCCTCTTTCACTTTCATCAAGAGGCTCTTTAGTTCTTCTTCACTTTCTGCCATAAGGGTGGTGTCATCTTCATCTGAGGTTATTGATATTTCTCCCGGCAATCTTGATTCCAGCTTGTGCTTCTTCCAGCCCAGTGTTTCTCATGATGTACTCTGCATATAAGTTAAATAAGCAGGGTGACAATATACAGCCTTGACGTACTCCTTTTCCTCTTTAGAACCAGTCTGTTGTTCCATGTCCAGTTCTAACTGTTGCTTCCTGACCAGCATACAGGTTTCTCAAGAGGCAGGTCAGGTGGTCTGGTATTCCCATCTCTTGAAGAATTTTCCACAGTTTATTGTGATCCACACAATCAAAGGCTTTGGCATAGTCAATAAAGCAGAAATAGATGTTTTTCTGGAACTTTTGCTTTTTCGATGATCCAGTGGATGTTGGCAATTTGATCTCTGGTTCCTCTGCCTTTTCTAAAACCAGCTTGAACATCTGGAAGTTCGTGGTTCACGTATTGCTGAAGCTTGGCTTGGAGAATTTTAAGCATTGCTTTACTAGTGTGTGCTGCTGCTGCTGCTAAATCACTTCAGTCGTGTCCGACTCTGTGCAACCCCATAGACGGCAGCCTACCAGGCTTCCCCATCCCTGGGATTCTTCAGGCAAGAATACTAGCGTGTGAGATGAGTGCAATTGTGCGGTAGTTTGAGAATTCTTTGGCATTGCCTTTCTTTGGGACTGGAATGAAAACTAATCTTTTCTAGTCCTGTGGCCACTGCTGAGTTTTCCAAATTTACTGGCATATTGAGTGTGAGACCTCAGCTGTGAGGTCTGGGTAAATCATCAAGGTAAGCCTTCTAGCTGAATAGGAAGGAGATAGAAAGCTAATGGCTAGGGAATTGGGCAGATAATGAGTATCAGCTAAGGCCTTGGTATCAACTGCATTAGTGATGACCCCACAATTCCTCCTCAAGTAGGTGTTCTTGGAAATTGTAACTAACCAGAATCTTTGATAAGCTTTGCTTGGACAGAGTAAGTTTAAATAAGAAGCAAGCAGATCTGAAGGGTAAAAGAAGTGGACTTCAGTGATACGTAGTTGTTGGTTCATTACCAAGATCCTTTTTATCAGCAGTGCACCTTACCCACACTTGCTGTGAATGGTAAAGAAAGTGAAGTCGCTCAGTCATGTCCAACTCTTTGTGACCCCGTGGACTGTAGCCCACCAGGCTCCTCCATCCATGGGATTTTCCAGGCAAGAGTACTGGAGTGGGTTGCCATTTCCTTCTCCGGGGCATCTTCCTGACTCAGAGATCGATCCCAGGTCTCCCACATTGCAGGCAGACGCTCTAACCTCTTAGCCACCAGGGAGCCCCCCCCCACCCCGTGTTCACAGCTCTACCACCTGCTGAGGAGAAGCCACTTCCCCAGGAGGGCTACTCCCTACCGTGTGTAAAACGCCAACAGTCAGCGCCAAATGGACACAAATGCAGAAGAGGCTTTTTACCCCACCTCAGGGAGGGATCCACTCTGTGGAGCAATTTATGTTTTTGAGCCGCCTGAAGGACTTGACCAGGCTATTCTCCAGCTGAGACCCTATTTGTGCTCAACTTTTGTCTCCACCTCTATCCTGCTGCACTTGCTCTCCAACTCCTGAGAGTATTCTTTGTATAAAACACATAAATAAGAATTCCTGACTTGGCTCTGATTTTAGAGAAGCTTACCTAAGATGCATGGCATATGCAAATCAACTCTAGAAGAATGAATTCTAAATATAGACCTTAAAAACTCTCATAAATATGATTCCAATAAACATTAGCTCACAAAATTTTAAAATCACAAAACCCTAAAATAAAATACTATGAGTGAGAGTCATGAGGAGGAAATTGCAAAAATTTCATAAAACAGAAACATCAAATTTTATATATGTGTGACATTTGTATATAATGTATAAAAAGAAATATAAACTGAGCAAATAAAGAACAAATTATATCAAAAACCAAGCCAATTTGTAAGAAAAAAGAGTTTTTAGTAGCATGAAATAGATGAAATTTAGACTCAATAAATATATGAAAGAGCAGATTAGACCAAAGAGAACACATAATTAGTCTGGTAGGAAAAAAAAGATTTGAATAATACCACAGAATATAGCACAGAAAGACCTGAGGTGTAAAATATAAGAGACTGAAATACATGCAGAACAGAGAGGGGAAGCTGACATACATCTAACCATAGTTCTAGCTCAGGAGAGATATAGAAGGAATATCTCAAGACATAATATCTGAAATTCTTTCAAAGGTCATGAAAGACACCAATCCACAGATTCAGGAAGTCAACTAAATCCCAAATAATACAAAGAAATTCACTACCAGATATTTATCATGTCACATGGAATGAGATTTCCTAGATTTGAATTCTTCTCCCAAAAGTTACTAGTGAGGCAACTTGGGTCAAATTATTTAACTTTTCTTTTCCACAGTTTCTGGTCTATATAATAGGTTAAGTAATAGTACCTACCTCATAGATTGTCATAAGGATTAAATGAGTTAGTGTCTACAAAGCTCTTAGAATAGAGCTGTTAGATTTTTAATATTCATCTGTATTCCTTTTACCTTGAATGCTCATACAAAGTGCTCTAGATCAGAGACAGATTTCTTATTAATTATCTCACAATAAAAAATGAAAATAAGCAAACAGGCCTCCTTTGCCCTAAACCTAACCTATGATGAAAGCCATGTGGTCTGTGGGAGATAGAGACCTCACTCTTAAAGAGCGCACACAAACTCCCACATGTTCTGGCACCCAGTGCAGAAGTAGTAATTTGACAGAAGCCGGAGCTAGACCTAGCAGAGTTGCCTGGAGAGGCAGGAACTGGCTGCAATTCACCCTGGGGACATAGATATTAACAGTAGCCATGTATGGGAGCTTTCTACCACAGGGACACTGCTACTGGCAACTGCCACCATGGGATCCTCCCTCTGGCTCATTAATGCCAAGGCCTGGCCCCATCCAATAGCTTGTAGACATCAGTGCTGGAAGTTCAGTTCAGTCGCTCAGTCACATCCAACTCTTTGAGACTCCATGGACTGCAGCACACCAGGCTTCCCTGTCCGTCACCAACTCCCGGTGCTTGCTCAAACACATGTTCATCGAGTCAGTGATGCCATCCAACCATTTTATTCCCTGCTGTTCCAGTGCTGGAAACCTCAGGCCAAACAACTAACTGGTTGGGAACACAGTCCCACCCATCAGCAAACAGACTGCCTAAAAACTTCCTGAGTTCACAGCCACCTCTAGACTCCTGAGTCCACAGTACCAGAAAGCCAAGACCCAGCTCCACCACCAGTAGGCCAGCACCAGCCCCTCCCACCAGGAAGCCTGCACAAGCCTTGAGACCAGCCTAATCCATGATGGGGCAGACAGCAGATGTAAGAAAATCACAATTTTTCAGCCTGAGGACCTAGTCCACCACAGCAGGCCACACCCTACCCTGGGACCAGTGGGGACCTAGCTCTGCAACTAGCAGGCCAACACAAGCTTCAGGACCCCATGGACCACACATGCAACTGTGTCAAGAACCAGACTCCTGTCCACCAATGATCTGACACCAGCTCTGGGATCCCTGGACCCTGAAGCCAGACTCTAGGACTGATCTCACTACCTGCCAGTAGTCTGGCACTAACTCCAGGATTCGGGTTCATTCACCAGTAGCAGGTATGACAGTCCCAGAGTCTTCTGGACTCTGACTCCAACCACTAGTGAGCTAACATTAGCCTCAGGGCATCCTGAGGTTCTGCAATCAGCTGCCTCCTGACCAGATCCCACTAGCAAGGCAGGGTCTGATAATCATCTGGGCCAGGAGCCAACAAAACCCACCAGACTGCCTACATAGTCAATCTGCCACAACAGAAGGACACAGGTAGCCCTCTTAGAGGGAATCTCAAGAGCATATAGCTTAGATGACAAGAGAGGAGTGTGCTGCTGGGTGTTTTGATTTTTTTTAATACAACTAGAATGAATAATTCTAAAATTTGTATTGAAACACAAAAGACCCTGAATAGCCAAAGGAATCTTGAATAAGAATAACAAAACTAGAGGTGTCACACCTCCTGACTTAAGACTAGGCCATGAAGCTATAACCATCAAATTAGGATGGTACTGGCACAAAAACAGACATGTATCAATAGAGCAGAATAAAGAGCCCAGAAATAAACCCATGCACCTTATGGTCACTAATCTATGACAAAAGAGATGAGCGTATGTCACAAAGAAAAAATAGTCTCTTCAATAAGTGGTGGGAAAACTGGACAGCTACAAGTAAAGGAACAGAATTAGAACTTTTTCTCACACCATACATAAAAATAAACTCAAAATGGATCAAAGACTCAATGTAAGATCTGAAACTATAAAAGTCCTAGAAGGAAACATAGGCAGAATACTCTTTGACATAAATCATAGCAATATATTTCTGATTCTCTCTTAAAGAGCAATGGAAACAAAATCAAAAATAAACAAATGGGACCTAATTAAACCTAAAGTTTTTGCACAGCGATGGAAGCCATCAGCAGAACTGAAGACAACCTACTACATGGGCAAAAGCATTTGCAAATGATATGATAGATAAGGGGTTAATATTCAAAATACATAAACAGCTCGTACAACTCAAAAAAATACAATTTGATAAAAAAACGGGCATAAGTGAATAGACATTTTTCTGAAGGAAAACACACAGATGGCCAAGTGGCATAAGAAAAGATGAACCTCACTAATCATGGATATGCAAACTGAAATCACAGTGAGATACCACCTCACACCTGTCAAAATGGCTATCATAAAAATGATCACAAATAATAAATGTTCACAAGGATGTGGAGAAAAAACAACCTTTGTACACTGTTGGTGGGAAGGGGAATGTAAACTGGTGTACTACTATGGAAAACAGGATGGAATCTCCCCCCAAAATGGAAAAATAGATCTATCATATGATGTAGCCATTCCACTCCAGGGTATTTTACCAATGTAGCCAGAGAAAACTATAATTTGAAAGGATACATGCTCTTGAATGTTCGTTGCAGCACCGTTTACAATGGGCAAGATATGAAAGCAACCTAAATATCCACACAGAGATGAATGTATAAAGATGGTGTGGTATGTATACACAATGCAATGCCACTGAGCCATAAAAACAATGAAATTGTGCCATTTGCAACAACACGGGCAGACCTGGAGGGTGTTGTGCGTAGTGAAATATGTCAGAGAGAGAAAGACAAACATTGTACATTATTAAAATAAACAAATGAATATGGTAAAATAGAAACAATCTCTTAGATATAGAGAACAAATTAGTGATTAACAGTGGGGAGAGGAAAAGAGGAGGGGAAAAATAAGGGTTGGGAATTAAGAGACACAAACTATTATGTATAAAATATAAGCCATAAGGATATAGTGTACAGCCCAGGGAATGTAGCTAACATTTTATAATAATATTAAATGGAATATAATCCATAAAAATTTGGAATCATTGGGTTATATACAAGAAACTAATCTAGTATTATAAATCAACTACACCTCAATAAAAAAGAAATAATTGAAAAACTTTCTCAGTACTACTTTGAAAACCCTTTTGACAGAATCTGGCAAGACTGAAGACACGCAATGCCCCATGACCTAGAATTCTGCTCACTGAAATGTGCCCTTGAGACACTCTTGCACATGTGTAACAGGAAAGGAACACAAACATATTCATAGAAACTTAGTTCACAACGACAGGAAGAACACAAAATATTCATGTATGGACTGTAACCACCAGGTTCCTCTATTCAAGGGGATTATCCCAGCAAGAACACTGGAGTGGGCTGCCATGCCCTTCTCCAGGGGATCTTCCCAACCCAGGGATTGAACTCAGGTCTCTTGTATTGCAGGCAGATGCTTTACCAGCTGAGCCACTAAGGGAGCCCAAGAATACTGGAGTGGGTAGCCTATCCCTTTTCCAGGGGAATTTCCCGACTCAGGAGTAAAACTGGGGTCTCCTGCATTGGAGGATTCTTTACCAGCTGAGCTATCTGGGAAGCCCAACAAAATACAGAGCAACATTAAATAAGAATAATAATATTAACCACAGGTACTTACCATCAAATATAATGAATGTCACAAATATACTGTTGGGCAAAATAGCAAATTACAGAAAAACACAGTATAATACTATTATGTAAATCAATAACAAAATTCAGCAGCATGTCATTTGGATATACACAATTACATGGTAAAATTATAAATAAAAGCAAAGGAATTACAAACACAAAATTTAGAATAGGGATTAGGAGGCAAAGAAATGAAATTAGAGTGGAAGACACATGTTCAAGAGAATTAGAAATGTTACATGTCTCAGTTGGGTGGTGAGCACACTTGCGCTCTTTTAAGAATATGTCCTAAATATTATGTACATTAATCAAAATACTATGTATGTGTCAAATAATATGTAAATCATACTTATTAGATGCAAAATAGTTAAAACAAAAGGAACCTTTGCATGGAAAATATAAAAGGAAGAAAGAAAGGAAAAGGGGAAAGAGGAAGAGAAATTTTTCCTAAATTCTTCCTCCAAAATAATCTTTGTAGGGTGGAAATGGATCAGCAAAACAATCCAAAAGTCATTTCTATACTGTACTGGGTTTGGTACTTTTGAGTAGGTTTTCTGAGTCAATGTAAAATCTCATATGTTCAAGAAATATTCTTTTTTTTTTTTTTTGGCAATAAGTAAGAAAAGATCTTTGTTTTGAGGTTAGCACAGAACATAGCACAACTTCAAAGTTCTTAAAAGCAGCTCTAAAAACTGTATGCAGTATCCACTATGGAGCAGTCCTTACAATTAATTCTCTTAGAGACCCCACCACTTGGCTTTGGAGATGAGAAAACATCCTTATTAGGAACCCTTGTTTTGCTGGACTGACCCTCACAATTACTATGAATCGCTCCCATTTCTCTCAATTCTATTTTTATAGACTGGGAAGGTACACTGGGATGACCATCCACGGGGACCACAGGGATGATGCGTCTTCTCTAAGGAAGTTCAAACCAGGGGGCCTGGCCCCAGCAGTTTGCCCCTTTTTTAAAAGGTGAGTGTTAAAGGCTGCAGTTATAACTAGACATGGAACAAATGACTGATTCAAAATTAGAAAAGGAGTACATCAAGGTTGTATACTGTCACCCTGCTTATTTCACTTACATGCAGAGTACATCATGCAAAATACCAGGCTGGATGAAGCACAAGATGGAATCAAGATTGCAGGAAGAAAATATCAATAACCTCAGATATGCAGATGAAAACACCCTTACGGCAGAAAGTGAAGAGGAACTAAAGAGCCTCTTGATGAAGGTGAAAGAGGAACATGAAAGAGTTGGCTTAAAACTCAACATTCAAAACCTAAGATCATGACATCTGGTCCCATCACTTCATGGCAAATAGATGGGGAAACAATGGAAGCAGTGACAGACTTTATTTTCTTGGGCTCCGAAATCACTGCAGATGGTAACTGCAACCATGAAGTTAAAAGATGCTTGTTTCTTGGAAGAAAAACCATGACCAACTTATACAGCATATTAAAAAGCAGAGACATTTACTTGGCCAAAAAAGGTCCATGTAGTCAAAGCTATGGTTTTTTCAGTAGTCATGTATGAATATGACAGTTGGACCATAAAGAATGCTGAGCACCAAAGAATCGATACTTTTGAACTATAGTGCTAGAGAAGACTCTTGAGAGTCCCTTGGACTGCAAGATCAAACCAATCCATCCTAAAGGAAATTAATCCTGAATATTCATTGGAAGGACTGATGCTGAAGCTGAAGCACCAATACTTTGGCCACCTGATGGGAAGAGCTGACTCATTAGAAAAGACCCTGATACTGGGAAAGATGGAAGGCGGGAGAAGGGGACGACAGAGGACAAGATGGTTGGATGGCATCACCGACTCAATGGACATGAGTTTGAGCAAGCTCTGGGAGATGGTGAAGGACAGGGAAGCCTGGCGTGCTGCAGTCCATGGGGTCTCAGAGTTGGACAGGACTGACTGAACAACAGTTTAAGGCTGCATTATTCTTCAGTGTGGCTCACTGTAGCCAATTTGGAGGCATGTTAATAACATCCTCCTTAACATCTTTTTAATATTATACCAGTAACCCTTATTTAAAAAATTTAAAGCTTTATTTGTGGATCTGTGTGCTATACTAAGGAAAAGAAGAAAACATGCACAGTGGGGCAAAAACAGGATTGTGAAATATGAATAAGTTTTTTATAAAATTCAGATTTTGAAAGACGACTTTTTTTGTTTTAAACACAGGGGGGGAAGATTTAGAAGTGTTTATAAGTGTTCACACCACATCTTTCCCCTCCCTGGCATACTTCTTCCATGTAATGCTAATTAAATGCACATGTGTAACTATTTTAAGTGTTACAAAATTCAAGGCAGTCTTAACTCTAATCAAATATAAGAAAGTAAGTTGTTAATCTGTGGACTTTACAGAGGAAAAAGAACTAGATTGTAAAATCATATTCCACAGAAAAATCTAAATTGACTTTTCAGGTTATGAATACTTAATTATGGTAGGGACAGTCCAGAAATAGCCTATTTTAATTCATTTGGGGAAAGGTATTTATTCACTATGCTGAGTCTCATGCTCAGGAAAGAGAATAGAAAGAGGCATAATTTTGAGCTATCAAGCTTAACACACATATATAAAACACATATCCTCCCTCCCCTTTTCATGTCAGGATTGAGCCCGCTTAATATCACACTAATGGTAAAACCCAAATAGTGGCCAAAGATATACTCTGGCATGAAGAAGTAAGACCTACAAAAAGTACTGAAAGGAAATTCACATGTATACATGTTATTAAGATAAGTATCATTAAAGATGCTTTCATTATTGGATAATTACACGTTGAAACTCATCTTTGTTGCCTGTCAACTCAACATTTTAACATCTTAAAAATGGAAATGGTGAGAAGAAAGCAGAGTCACGATTCTGTACTCTTTGAATGTTATGTGCAGAAGTGACAGTAATCTCAGAAACATTTTAATACTCATTCATTCCCTTTCAAAGCCATATTAGGAATAAGTCTCTCTGCATCTTCACTTGAAAAGAACTGCAATGGGCAGACCCATATTTTGCAAAAGTAACTCACCAGTAAAGGCAGAACACAATAGTCTGTATTAAAGAGAGTTTCCTTCCATAGGCAGCGAGGAAGAAATGAGAAGAGCTTACCTTTATGATGGTTTGCACTGGATACAACTTTCCCCCACAAGGTTACAATAAATATTATTATTAGCAGTTTTCCTTTTGTTGCTTTCTGTAAGTATCTCTTACTCATCCTGTAAAAAATAATAATAATAATAAAAATCTTAAGTATGTGAACCCACTGTTTTTCCACTATAATCATGGCACATTTACAGCTTCCTATGACATCTTAACACCTCAATTTGCATCTCTTATATTAAAATACTGTTCACTGTACATAAATTATGAACAGAAAAAAAATTAAAGGTTTCCAAACAAAGTACCTTGATACAATGCAAGGGATAAGAGAGGCCCTACCTCTATCAACCTTGTTTCACTTAATGACAGCTGAAACCAACTAGAAAACATTACTATTTTTCTCTCCATATAAATATAGATTCAACTTATTCAAAAAATTCAAGGCACAGCTGTTTGAATGATCTTTAAGTAAGTGATTTGTTTTACTTTAAAAAAATCCTTCTTCAAAGCCAAGTCAAATGGTCAGGGTAAACAGTTTAGATAAGATGTATTTGATGAATTCCTGCACAGAATAAAGTCACCTCAAATCTATTATTTCTAAGGCGCTTTTTAAAAGTCACTTTACTCAATCAGAGCAGAAAAAGAAGTAAAAGGAATCCAGATAGGAAAAGAAGAAGTGAAACTCTCACTGTTTGCAGATGACATGATCCTCTACATAGAAAACCCTAAAGACTCTACCAGAAAATTACTAGAGCTAATCAGTGAATATAGTAAAGTTGCAGGATATAAAATTAACACACAAAAATCCCTTGCATTCCTATATACTAACAATGAAAAAACAGAAAGAGAAATTAAGGAAACAATACCATTCTCCATTGCAACAAAAAGAATAAAATACTTAGGAGTATATCTACCTAAAGAAACAAAAGACCTATACATAGAAAACTATAAAACACTGATGAAAGAAATCAAAGAGGACACAAACAGATGGAGAAACATACCGTGTTCATGGATTGGAAGAATCAATATTGTCAAAATGGCTATTCTACCTAAAGCAATCTATAGATTCAATGCAATCCCTATCAAGTTACCAACGGTATTTTTCACAGAACTAGACCAAAGAATTTCACAATTTGTATGGAAATACAAAAAACCTTGAATAGCCAAAGTAATCTTGAGAAAGAAGAATGGAACTGGAGGAATCAACCTGCCTGACTTCAGACTCTACTACAAAGCCACAGTCATCAAGACAGTATGGTACTGGCACAAAGACAGAAATATAGATCAATGGAACAGAATAGAAAGCCCAGAGATAAATCCACGGACCTATGGACACCTTATCTTTGACAAAGGAGGCAAGGATATACAATGGAAAAAAGACAACCTCTTTAACAAGTGGTACTGGGAAAACTGGTCAACCACTTGTAAAAGAATGAAACTAGAACACTTTCTAACACCATACACAAAAATAAACTCAAAATGGATTAAAGATCTAAATGTAAGACCAGAAACTATAAAACTCCTAGAGGAGAACATAGGCAAGACACTCTCCAACATAAATCACAGCAAGATCCTCTATGACCCACCTCCCAGAATATTGGAAATAAAAGCAAAACTAAACAAATGGGACCTAATGAAACTTAAAAGCTTTTGCACTACAAAGGAAACTATAAGCAAGGTGAAAAGACAGCCCTCAGATTGGGAGAAAATAATAGCAAATGAAGAAACAGACAAAGGATTAATCTCAAAAATATACAAGCAACTCCTGCAGCTCAATTCCAGAAAAATAAATGACCCAATCAAAAAATGGGCCAAAGAACTAAACAGACATTTCTCCAAAGAAGACATACAGATGGCTAACAAACACATGAAAAGATGCTCAACATCACTCATTATTAGAGAAATGCAAATCAAAACCACAATGAGGTACCATTACTCGCCAGTCAGGATGGCTGCTATCCAAAAGTCTACAAGCAATAAATGCTGGAGAGGGTGTGGAGAAAAGGGAACCCTCTTACACTGTTGGTGGGAATGCAAACTAGTACAGCCGCTATGGAAAACAGTGTGGAGATTTCTTAAAAAACTGGAAATAGAACTGCCATATGACCCAGCAATCCCACTTCTGGGCATACACACTGAGGAAACCAGATCTGAAAGAGACACGTGCACCCCAATGTTCATCGCAGCACTGTTTATAATAGCCAGGACATGGAAGCAACCTAGATGCCCATCAGCAGATGAATGGATAAGGAAGCTGTGGTACATATACACCATGGAATATTACTCAGCCATTAAAAAGAATTCATTTGAACCAGTCCTAATGAGATGGATGAAGCTGGAGCCCATTATACAAAGTGAAATAAGCCAGAAAGATAAAGAACATTACAGCATACTAACACATATATATGGAATTTAGAAAGATGGTAACGATAACCCTATATGCAAAACAGAAAAAGAGACACAGAAATACAGAACAGACTTTTGCACTCTGTGGGAGAAGGTGAGGGTTGGATGTTTCAAAAGAACAGCATGTATACTATCTATGGTGAAACAGATCACCAGCCCAGGTGGGATGCATGAGACAAGTGCTCGGGCCTGGTGCACTGGGAAGACCCAGAGGAATCGGGTGGAGAGGGAGGTGGGAGGGGGGATCGGGATGGGGAATACGTGCAAATCTATGGCTGATTCATATCAATGTATGACAAAAATAAATAAATAAATAAAAATTTAAAAAAATAAAATAAAAGTCACTTTACTGTACAACATCACCACTGCTGAAACACAGATGTCTTAATATTGTTGGAATCTACCATGCTGTAGTTTATGAGTAGAAGAAAAATGAAATAGCAGAATGAAAAATAGCAAGTTAACATTTTCAAGTTGAGACTACAAAACAGGAAAACAAAGCAATGTTATAATAAAATAATAGCTACCCATAACAAAAGTTTAGCACCTACTTTCTGTAGCACCAAATACAACATTATTTCAACTGTTCTTCAGGACAAATTGGGGATGTTGGTATGTCTATCCCCATTTTGTAGATGATGAAGGACAGAAATTACATTAAATTTGTGTTTAACGATAGAGTAAAAACTCAAACACCAAATTGCCTTAATCTAAAATCTTTACATTCACTATTATTTTGCTAAGGGGTAAGCAAAACATAAAATATAATCCATCTGCCTTTTATTTATGAGGGAGATAAAATATCTGTCCATCACACTGTACCTCCTCAGATTCGATCCTGAATGGATTGAACCCCATTCTTGTCTGACCTGCATTCTTGTCTTAGTTCCAGAGCAAGTTTGTGAGGTCGCTTCCTGACCTAGCCTGATTCCTCCTCCTGAGTTCTCCAAGTTATCTTTTTGCTCACACCTTCACTTCCAAAATATTCTGTCTCCAAAAGTATGACTCAGTGGTAGCAACAATGACCGTATAATTTTGAAGAGGAGTCACTCAAACCAATAAATGGATTAAAAATAGATATTTTATGTATATTTAATACAGATATACAGTTACACTTCTCAGCCTGGAGAGATTGTTCACACTGATTCAGAAGTTGAGGGGGCAACACTATGACTAAGAACACAGACTCCAGACTTACTCCGGAGTCAGGGTGTTTGGATTGAGTCCAGGCTCTCTTGGCTTCTAACTGAGTCATCTTGTGTGAGTTTCTGGATCCCCTGCCTCGACTTTTTCTTCTGTCATATGCACTATGTATGTGAAAAGCCTGGCCCCATGGCTGGCATGTATAAGGGCTCAATGACTATGAGCCTGGAAAGTGTTCAGTCACTTGGATGTTTTGTTGTTCCTGGAGTACATGAGAGGCCCATCCATTCATGAGATGATTGAGGGGAATTTCAATGGGCCCAACAGCTGCAAGACCTCCATGGACCTTGGTCTTGTGACGTGTTTAGATAATGAACAAAGGAATAAGTGTTTGACCTTCGGATTAGATGGCTTGGTTTAAAATCCGGCTTCTCGCCTACTGTCTGTATCACTTTGGATAAATTACTTAACTAAGTATTTTCACAACCAAAATGAGAATAATAATATCTATCTCATAGTTGTTGATACAAAAACTAAAGGAGTTAGTTCACGGAAAGAATTTACCACTACGCATACAAGATAAATAACGCTCAATAGGTGTTAACCATTACTACGGCCATAACTTTGTTAGACCTGCATTTCCCAAATCTGTGTGTTCTGCGAGGCATCACTTTCACAGAACATTGATACAGTATTAGTGAAAAACAAAGGAGGCAGATAGATTTACAAAGCTCTGGGTGCGACCAGATTTTTTGAAACAAGAGGCATATCTGAGGGCACAGCATTGTCTAGAAACCTTTCTTCACAGTGCAATACAGTATACTAATGTCCTCAGGAAGTATCTTAGAGAAACAAACTGGTGTCGGGGTATTTAATTCCCATTTAAAATCTTCCATTCTATTACCTTTGTGGTTTTTTGGGCACTCTTACTGTTAGCTTTGTTATGAGATTCTACTTTTCTCACATTTTTGCCACCATTCTGCCTCCTCTCCTACATCCAATCCCTGCAGCCACATTGCACTGCATATCCTATAAGAGAATGAACAGTTTAGCAAAGTTCATCTGACAAGAAGAGCTGCTTAGCATAATTCTTGATAATAGCTTTCCTGTAACAAACGGCTTCTGCTACAAGGTCAGTGACCCATTGTATTTTCCCTATCATTGTCCACCGACCACATGGGATGGCAGAACTGACAACTGGTCAAACTGATAACTAGACATATGGAAACAGAAACACCCACAAAGTCACCAGGCTGTCAAACTGAAAAAGGAAGGAGAAAGCGGGTCAACATTAGGAAGTCTGTAAAGACCCCTGCCTTTCCTCCCATGCCACCCCTACCCCGATCCAGTCAATGACCACGTTCTGTCAATTCTGCTTTCTGAATATCTCTTACTTATGCACACATCCCTGCTGCAACACTGCAGTTCAGACCACCAAAATTTCTCATGGGCAACACGCAGCCTCCTAGCTGGACTTCCTACTGCCAATATTGCCGTCCTTTGGAACCGAAGGCTGGGTCTGTGTCTGCTTTTCTCGTGACCCTGTTTGTCGTATTTAGTACTTAGGAGGTGCCTGATAAACACTGCTGACTGGGTGAAATGCATTCTCTATGTGTGCTCTGCTTAGTCACTCAGTTGTGTCCGACTCTTTATGACTCCATGGACTGTTGCCCTCCAGGCTCCTCTCTCCATGGGATTCTCCAGGCAAGAATACTGGAATGGATTGCCATGCCCTCCTGCAGGGGATCTTTCCAACCCAGGGATCAAACCCAAGTCTTCCGCGTTGCAGGCATATTCTCTACCATCTGAGCCACCAAGGAAACCCATATAGCACTCCCTATACTGTAGCCAAACATGTAACTATGATCATGGGGCCCCCTTCATATGATTAAAACCTTCACACAATTCTCTTCTATGTTCAAGAAAAAAAAATACTTGTACTGGTATCAGAGTTAAAAACAACTTTACTCTTTCTGTCTCCAATCTTACACCATTCTTCCCCATCTCTCTCTCCACATGCACTCATAGTCAATATTTTAACTCTACAAAATTTCCTCCACATCTTCCAGCTAAATCTCCATGTCCCCTGAAACATGTCACCCACCTCCACTACTCTTCAAACTGCTAACTTCTATTCATTGGTCAGGGTGCAGCTTAGAATTCCTGCTACAGGATTTGGTCAAAGTCATGTTAACAGCCCTACTTTATATATACTGGGCACATGTCACACTGTGATATAATTTTCTATTTGTTTATCCCCATCCCTCAGTCATACAAGATTTCTAAAGATAGGGACTGTGAACCACACATTTGAAAATACCTAAAGCCTGAGAGTCTCTTGAACTGCAAGGAGATCAAACCACTCAATCCTAAAGGAAATCAACCCTGAATATTCATTGGAAGGATAGATGCTGAAGCTCCAATACTTTGGCCACCTGATGCAAACAGTCAACTCATTAGAAAAGACCCTGATGCTGGGAAAGACTGAGGGCAGGAGGATAAGTGGGTGACAGAGTACAAAATGGTTAGATAGCATCACCAACTCAATGGATGTGAATCTGAGCAAACTCCGGGACATAATGAAGGACACAGAAGGCTGGCGCACGTCAGTCCACGGGGTCACAGAGAGTCGGAAAAGACTTGGCAACTGAGCAATAAAAAAGAGCCTGGCCCAAGGTTCAGCTCGATATCTAAAAGAGGATCTGTTGAACGTGGGTCACATCGTGTTGTAGAGCCAAATATATCGTGCCATTGCCAACACGAGCAGGAAGCAAGTGTGTGTCAGTATTTAAGATGAAACGAGGAAAAGACCCACAGAAAGAAGAAAGTGAGATAGGGGTAGGAGAGGGGAAGATAAGAGAAAGTAAAGAAGAAGAAGAGAAGGGAGGAATCCAGTCTGGAATGTGATCTATTCTGATTTTAAAATAACAACCAAGTTTGAGCAAACTGAAATGTATGCTGATGACTGATGTTCCACAAAGGGGCAACACCCAAGAAATCCCTAAAGAAAAAAAGGCTGGAGGGTCTGCTTCTTCTTGACCTTGTACAAGAGCAGAGAAGGTCGAGGCACTCACTTCTCATTCTAGGTGCTGAACACCAGGTCTCGGTCTAAAAACTAGGTCTCGGTCTAAAAACTTCCCCCACAGTCAAGGGCTGAATGCACTTCCAAAACTGTCACACTTATCTGTTGTGTTGTTTTTTTGGTTTTTTTTTAAAGCAACATTTAAGTGAACTTTATAACCACAAAAGCTGAGGGAAGAAGAAACGGGAAACTGAAGGATAAATTCACAGAGAGGATGAAAGCTTGAAATTGCTCCCCAAGCAGCAGCCACTGGCAAGACAGGGGAAATAGGATAATTGAGAAATGCTAACCTTGGCGGTGAAGGATGCTGAAGTGAAAAGCTGTCAAAGGAGAGAACTGACAATTAAATCTCCAGACTGTCTTTTGCTCTTCTCGTCTGCACTATGTTTACGTTATATGCTTTCAGATGCAGATGTCTGAATGGTGTTAGAACCTTCTGCCGCCCCACTGATGTTAAAAGTGTATTTTAGTTATGAATAAGCAAGAAATGATTATGCTGCTAGAAAAATCACTTCAACATAAAAACAGAAGGCAGGTTTAACTGATATAAAGAAGATGGAAGGGCAAAAAAGGTGGGAAAGACTTGTAAACAAGGAGATAAAAAACTGGAGCCCAGAACCCAATCACCTGGCCTCTCCCAGAACTTAAGGCACTTCTTTATTTGTGGAAGGAAAGGTCATGTGTATGTGTGTGTTTAGGCATGCTTGGTCATTCAGTTATGTCTGACTCTTTGCGACCCCATGGATTGTAACCAGCCAGGCTCCTCTGTCCAGGGGATTTCCCAGGCAAGAATATGGGAATGGGTTATCATTTCCTTCTTCAAGGCATCTTTCCAACCCAGTGATAGAAACTGAGTCTCCTGTGTCTACTGCATTGCAGGTAGATTCTTTTACCCCACTGAGCCATTAGGGAAGCCTTAATAATGGTCATATAAGGCAATGTATATTGGGTTGGCCACAAAGTTCATTTGAGTTTTTCTGTGTACCCAAAGGAACTTTTTGGCCAGCTCAGTACAAAAATCTTTTATAGGACATTTTTCTACACTAATCTAATATTCATACCAACCTTGTGTCAACAAATTACGATGGCATGAACTTTAACAGCCAAATCTAGTACAGGAATTTAACCTTGATATAGAATTCTCCAACTGGTAAGTTCCTTCTCTCCTGATAGGGACCAGGATGGTACTTATAAAATGTAAATCAAATAATACCACTCCCCACTCTGCTGAAAACCCTAGAACTTACCTGCATATTGAAATAAGAGTAAAAATCTAAATTTCTCACTGGAGAGAACGTTCAGCATCATCTGCCTGCTTGACTTTTCTGACCTCAATTCAATTCACATCCATGTTCGTCTCCTTCCTTACACCTCAGACACACAGGCCCTGCCTCTGCCCCTTTGTCAGAGGAGATAATCAAGAGGATATGACTGCAGGTTGGTACTCAAGCAGTCGGAGGGTCCTTCCCTGTCCTGGAAATGTATATTCTGCCCACCGTGCCCACAGGGAGAGCTACTCCAAGGATGTACCTTGAGAGGTGATGTGTTGCTAAGACCATCCAGACTGAATACATGACTGAACCCTAGTAAAGCCTCTTAAGATTTGCTGGGCAGCTGCAGAGATCAACTCATCCAGCACCCAAGACTAGCCTCTTATGTAAGTTCCCTTGCTTGTTAAATGTGCCACTTAACAATCTGTAGTGTTTTCTCCCTTGGAAACTCCAAGGCTGCAAACCAATTCCCTTGTGGCCAAACTCATTCTAGAACTCAAATCAAATGTTAGCTCTGCCTTGAAAGCTCTCCCTCTAATCTTTGCACGGTCAGTTTCAGTTCATGATCACCTCCACAGAGAGCACCTCTTGCGCATCTTACCCTTCAGAGTCCAGAGACACACACCCCTCTCTCTCTTGTTCCTAATATCCTGTCGTATAGATCTTCCTCGTCTTAAAATGGGGTTACATCCAGATTAACTCAGTGTACACTGAAAATGCATCTGATACACTTAACCTACAAAACATCAGAGCTCAGACCAGCCTACCTTAAGCATGCTCAGAATGCTTACATTAGCCTTTGCATGCATGCTAAGTCGCTTTGTGTCCATCTTCATGACCCTATGGGTGGTAGCCCACCAGACTCCTCTTTCCATGGGATTCTCTAGGCAAGAATACTAGAGTGGGTTGCCATGCCCTCCTCCAGGGGATTTTCCTGACCCAGGAATGGAAACCGAGTTTCTTAAGTCTCCTGCATTGTCAGGCAGGTTCTTTATCACTAGCACCCCCTGGGGAGCCCAACATTAGCCTACATTTGGGCAAACATAAAGCCTATTTTGGAGAAGGAAATGGCAACCCACTGCAGTGTTCTTGCCTGGAGAATCCCAGGGACAGAGAGGCCTGGCAAGCTACAGTCCATGGGGTCACAAGATTTGGACATGACTTAGTGACTAAACCACCAAAGCCTATTTTGCAATGAAGTGTTGAATATCTCATAAATCTGTTGAGTGCTGTATTGAAAATGAAAAACAGAATGGTAGTACGGGCACAGAATGATTCTAAGTGCAGCAGCTCTTTACTTTTGGGATCACATGGCTAACAGGAAGCTTCAATTCACCCATATTTTCCAGTATCAGGAGCAAGTATTGTACCACATATTGCCAGCCAAGAAAAAAATCAAAATGCAAGGTATAGTTTGAATGTACAGTCAAATTCAAAGTTATATGAATGCAAACCATTTAAAGTTATATCTGAAGTTATTTTATTCACTTATTTACATATTTGAGGTATTTATTTTCTTCTTTCTCTCATTAAAATGTTATAATGTTGTTTCTATAAGGACAAATCCTCTCCACCTGTTTGTTTGTTTTTTTTTTTTTTTTTTTGGCCACACCACACAGCATGTAGAACTTCTCCAACCAGGGGTTGAACCTGTTTCCCTGCATTGGAAGCACAGTGCTTTAATCACTGGACTGCCAGGGAAGTCCAAGTTCTTTTCTATTAATCATGTGCCAGCACACAGAACAATACCTACATCACAGAACATCAACATATGTTCAATGAAGGAATCTGTGCATTGATTTTAGAAGCAGAACAAATGAATCCTTTTTAATGGAGGCTTCATTACTTTTTTATTTTAAACAACTAAATGTCTGCTATACTCAGCAGCTAAGAATGCCAGTGGAAAGTACAGTGCACATACTGATGGAGTGATACAAAATGAAGTGAGGAGAGTGGGAGATGAGAAAATGAAAACAGACTACATTACTCTTTTAAGAAACATACTGAAAAGGGAAGTAAAGATAAAATGATAGTGAGAGATTTGAGCAGGTGATCGGAAAAAGCCAGAAGGAAGAGGTAAGTTACAAATACCAAAGTCAGGGTAGACTAAGTTTTTGAAACTATGTATGCTCTACAAATACAAGTTATTATTACAATATTATTATTATCCTAAGTATTGTTATTACTTTTAATTTCCCTATTTTATATTGAAGCAAACGCATCTTCCAAAATTAATTATCCTTTGCTTTCTGATAGGTTATTACAATAACCCTACTAAATATGACATCTTCAGCCACAAATTTCACTACATTGCTGGTTTTATCCAATAATAATGTCCAACTTGACTAGCAATCATGATAAATACTATGACTCTATTTATGACGTCCAAGTTACTTACTGAAATAGCAATATTCTTTGAGGCAGACAGACAGTGATATCAGTATTGAAATTAGATAGATATAGATGCATATTAAAGTATAAGAGATCCATGTATGTACATATTTTGTACATACAATATGTAGTAGCAAATTTAAGACATAATCATGTGACCCTGCCAATAATCCTATGGTGTTGTATTATATTATCCAGAAGCTGAGGTAGTAAGTTCTACTCACTTTTATTATTGGTATATTCATTTGGATCCACTTTATACCACATATCCAATACCATGACATTATAGTATTTCACACCACACTTAACTATGTATGTTATTGGAATTAGAATCTACCCACTGAATAGGATCTGGATTCCCCATTTTAAAATCATCAAAGGTTTATAGACATATGGGGCTTCCCTGGTGGTCAGGTTAGGAATCCACCCTGCGGAGGAGGGGACATGGGTTCAATTCCTGGGCGGGGAATGGACAGCCCACAGGCCATGGGCCACTAAGCCTGTGTGCTGCAACCCCAGAGCCTGGGCACCATGCTGAGAGGGGCCCCCACGTCCCAGCGAAAGACCCTACACGTCACGGCCAAGACCTTAGGTAGCCAAATGAATATCTGAAAAATAAAGTTTATTTACTTTGCATTTTTGTATGCCAGTCATAAGAGTAGTCCAATTAGTTCACATTTTCTTAGGTAACTTCAAAGCAAAGACTTTGGAATATAATCCTGGTCCTCACATTTTTCCAAATGGAAACAATAGCTATAAAATTCTCTCTCAATACATCAGTGTTTCATGATGAATGTTCCTTTTACATTCCATCCAGTTAAGAAGTCGACCCTGGAGATTTAGCCAAGAAAGCTCCACTGGTTTCTAAGAATTGCCTGGCAGCAAATATAAGCCTCTTTTAAGAACCACTATTGCCTCCTTCCTTCACCCAAAATTTATACTTCCATTCATTTTCCTACAATACTGCAATTTTGGTGGGTACAGAAACCCAGGAGTGCTTTTGCTTTATGCCTAGTAATGTACAACCGAAGTGCTGATTTTACATAAATGCCTTTGCCACCTACAGACCATAATGATAGGAAATAGAAATGTATTATCGTTCAAATGATTTTTCCTGAAACATACAATATTCTAAGGCTCCAAGTGCTAATACCCAAAACAGACAAAAACACTATAGGCAAAATAAAGCAATCATTTATGAAAGACACCTGAAATGACGGGGGCTAAGCTAAACCGCATTGCTGTGCCTATTATTACGACTGAATCACTTACCTTCCTTTTCAATCTATAAAATGGGAACGCCATCTATTTTTTCAAATAGGAATGTCATTATAACTAACAAGAAATTGTGCGATGGTTTGAACTTAAAAGAAAGTTATATGCTAAATCAGCAATACTACGATTTCTTCAAAGATCCTTCTTTCAGAGCATGGCTTGCAAGGTAGAGCTAGTTACCTGAATGTGATCCTAGCTCTGACCCACAATATGAAAATGCCTTGGTCGACTTTACTTAACAACTATGAGCCTCAATGCCTACATATGGAACGCATAAATACTATTACATACTGGTAGGACTGTTGTAAGGAATAAATACAGTGTATATAAAGGATCTGACACAAAGCCAGAATAAAGTAGACACTCAAACTGTAGCGATTATTATACATCATTAATAACATCTAGGCCATAGCCACCTGGCTGGGAATTAGTGAGAAATAAAGTTTTTGAGCAACAAGTAAAAGAATGTACATGTTTTAATCACGGGTGAAAATGAATCTACTTTTAGGAATGTATCCTAAGTCTATAGAATCAATGGCAGGAATATGAAACAGGCTAAAAAAGCAAAAGCATGGCTGATTAATAGAGTCTTCAGATGGTTGTGCAAAATGAATACTGATACTGGGATATCAGACATCAAATTTATAAATGTACAGAATTCCAAGATCATTAGATACAAGGACAAATATTCCTCTAATGCCTGTAGAGATACCTGGAACACAGAATGCTAACAGAAGTTATTAATATTGCTACATATGTTTATAGTTTTAAATATACTAGTATCTATGACCAATTAATCTATGACAAAGGAGACAAGAATATATGAAGAAAAGAATCTCCTCAGTAAGCGGTGCTGGAAAAAGTGCACAGCTTCATGTAAAAGCATGAAATTAGAACATCTCCTGGGCTTCCTCGGTGGTTCAGTAGTTAAAACTCCACCTTGAATGCAAGAGACAGCAGTTTGACCCCTGGTCCAGAAAGACCCCACGTGCCGCAGAGCAGTTAAGCCCGCGCCACAACTACGGAGCCTCTGTGCTAGAGCCCATGAGCCACAATATTGGGCCCACAGCTGCAACTACTGAAGCCCAATGCCTAGAGCCTCTGCTCCGCAGCGAGAGAAGCCACCGCAAGGAGCCTGCTCACTGCAACGGGGATTGGCTCCACTGGCCAAAGTCAGAGAAAGCCCACGTGGCACTGAAGACCCACCACAGCCAAAATTAAAACAAAATAAATAAATATTCCAAAAAAGAGTACACTAACATTTTTTTTTTAATGAGAACATCTCCTCACACCATGTATAAATATAAACTCAAAATCGATTAAACACCTAAATATAAGACAGGAAAAGTTTAAAACTCCTAGAAGAAAACATAGGCAGAACACTCTTTAACATAAACTGTAGAAACATTTTTGGGGAAAAAAAAAAGAAACATTTTTGGGGGGGATCCGAATGAAATAAAAGCAAAAATAAACAAATAGGACCTAATTAAACTTAAAAACTTTTGCACAGCAAACCGTCAATAAAATGAACAGACAGTCTATGGAATGGGAGGAAATATTTGCAAATGATATGACAGCTAAGGGGTTAATATCCAAAACATATTAACAGCTTATACAACTCAATATCAAAAACAAAACAAACAACCCAATCAAAAATGGTCAAAAGATCTGAACAGACATTTTTCTAGAGAAGACATACAGATGGCCAACAAACACGTGAAAAGATCCTCATGATAATTTTCTGATATAAGCTCTGTGAATATTAATATTCTCAGATTACACATCAAATCTAAACGAACATTTGAAGACAAGTTGTAGATAGTAGAGGAGGGTCTTGAAACCAATCTTCCGCCCACTGGTTCAATTCTCACTGCAAAGGTATTTAACAATACTCCAAATACTCTGTAATGGGCCCCAAAGTAGATGGTACATTTTAGACTTAAAAAAAGACTGAAAGGAAGTTCTAGCTATCATTTTGGAGAAGGAAATGGCAACCCACTCCAGTGTTCTTGCCTGGAGAATCCCAGGGAAGGGGGAGCCTGGTGGGCTGCCATTTATGGGGTCGCACAGAGTCGGACATGACTGAAGTGACTTAGCAGCAGAAGCAGCAGCTATCATTCATCTGGAAAATCATCAAAAGAAGATCACCCTATTGCCATGACACTGGACAAAGGAAACACTATTGTTTTTCATGACTGTGATCTATGGGCTACAAAACGATCAATCTTTAAATGGTGTATCTTTTATTATTTATACTCACTGCATGATCTGGTAAAAGGTGAGTTAAAACTTCAGAGTTAAGGGTTCAATATCTATCAGATATTAGTCTAATTAGACCTAATAAAATGGCTATACCAGAAGTGACAAACTTAGGATTATCAGATAAAATATAGGATGCCAACTTAAATTCACTTTTATATTTTTATAGATTTACTGAGAAAAATAATATATTAGAATGCTGCAAATATTAGTGTATACAGTTTGATGCATTTGGCCATGCCAACACTCATGATAACATCGTCATTATCAAGACACACAAATATCCATCACCTCCAAAGTTTCCTTGCACTGTTTGCTTCTGTGTATAAGTCTGTTAAGGACAATGTTTAACATGAGTTCTACCATCTAAACAAACTTCAAAGGCCATGATGCCATAGTGTTAATTATATGCACTATGCTACACAGCAGATTTTCAGAACTTATTCATGCTTTATAACTGTAACTTTATACCTACTGAATAACTCCCCATCTTCTCCCACAGCCTCTGACAAACAACTTTCTGTTTTCTGCTTTTGTAAGTTTACTAATGAGATACCTCACATGAGTGGAATTAGGCAGTACCTGTCTTCTTGTGACTGACTTATTTCACTTAGCATACTGTCTTTCAGATCCATCCAAGTAATCACAAACAGCAGGATTTCCATCTTTCTTCAGGCTGAATAATATTCCACTACATGAGTATACCAGGCTTCCCTGGTGACTCAGTGGGAAAGAACCTGCCTTCCAGTGTAGGAGGCGTGGGTTTGACCCCTGGGTGGGGAAGATAGCCTGGAGAAGGAAATGGTAACCCACTCTAGTATTCTTGCCTGGGAAATCCCATGGACAAAGGAGTCTGGTGGGCTACAGTCCATGGGGTAGAAAAAAGAGTCGGACACAACTTAGCAACTAAACAACACTGAGTATACCACATTTTCTATATCCATTCGTCAGTAGTCATTTCGGTGGTTTTAATGTCTCAGCTATTGCTAACAATGCGGTAATAAACTTGGGAGTGCAAATCTCTCTTCAAGATATTAATTTCAATTATACTTTAGAAATATACCAGGAATAGGATTGCTAGATTCCTATGGCATTCCTATATGGATGAAATTTTTGGGTGGCATCACGGACTCAATGGACATGAGTTTGAGCAAATTCTGGGAAACAGAGAAGGACAGGGAAGCTTGGCATGCTGCAGTCCCCGGGGTCACAAAGCGCTGAAAATGACTGAGCAACTGAACAACAATGGCATTCCTATCTTTAATGTTTTAAGAAACCTAAAAATTGTTTTCCACAGTGCTATGTATACATTCTCACCAACAGAGTGCAGAGGTTCTAATTTCTCCACAACCTCACTGACATTTGTTATCTTTTGGCTATTTGGTGATATCTCACCATGGTTTTGGTTTGCATTTCCCTGATGATTAATGATATTGGACATCTTTTTATGTACCTGTTAGCCACCTGTAAGTCTTCTTAGGAAAAGCGTCTATTTAATCCTCTGCCCATTTTATTTTTTTATTTTATTTTTTTATTAGTTGGAGGCTAATTACTTCACAACATTTCAGTGGGTTTTGTCATACATTGATATGAATCAGCCATAGAGTTACACGTATTCCCCATCCCGATCCCCCCTCCCACCTCCCTCTCCACCCGATTCCTCTGGGTCTTCCCAGTGCACCAGGCCCGAGCACTTGTCTCATGCATCCCACCTGGGCTGGTGATCTGTTTCACCATAAATAGTATACATGCTGTTCTTTTGAAATATCCCACCCTCACATTCTCCCACAGAGTGCAAAAGTCTGTTCTGTATTTCTGTGTCTCTTTTTCTGTTTTGCATATAGGGTTATCGTTACCATCTTTCTAAATTCCATATATATGTGTTAGTATGCTGTAATGTTCTTTATCTTTCTGGCTTACTTCACTCTGTATAAGGGGCTCCAGTTTCATCCATCTCATTAGGACTGGTTCAAATGAATTCTTTTTAACGGCTGAGTAATATTCCATGGTGTATATGTACCACAGCTTCCTCATCCATTCATCTGCTGATGGGCATCTAGGTTGCTTCCATGTTCTGGCTATTATAAACAGTGCTGCAATGAACATTGGGGTGCACGTGTCTCTTTCAGATCTGGTTTCCTCAGTGTGTATGCCCAGAAGTAGGATTGCTGGGTCATATTTTGTTTTGCTGTTAGATTATAAAAAGTTCCTTATATTTCAGAAATAAATCCCTTATCAGGTTTATCTAAAGTTCACATTTAACTAGGTGCCCTATAATTTTTGTTAGGACATCTGCCAACTCTACTCTGGTTTTCATGTATATCAATTTAAACAAGAAATTAACATTGACTTCTATGTGGAAACATGCTTGAAGAAAAAAAAAAAACAAGCTTAGAATATAGAGAATGGTAGAAAATAAAATGAATCTTCTTATGCTTTCTGATTGACTATTTTCTGCATATAGACTCAAGAAAAGATGTCTAAAAACTACTTCTTCAACTTGCCTTACGTTCTTCTGGCCAATGTTGAAGATATGAATTGTATATTCCCATTTAACATGTAGCAAATTTAGTCTTATGGCAACTAAGGACATGAGGCTTGAAGTCATAATGGGATGCTGAGACTTTACTTTGTACCACCTGCTAGAGACATGCTATTTAATTTCATAAAGCCTTAGTCTCTGCTTATGTAATATGTAGATAATAACAATACCTACTGGAATGCTAAGTAAGTTAATTTATTTAAAGTTCTAAGCACAGATCCTGACACATAGTAATCGATCTATAAATGCTGGCTGTGACAGAGTAATCATTTAAAATTCTTCTGTGATTAACTTCTTTTTTCAATACAAAAATCCAGGTGACTGATCTCAGTATCTTTGCCACAATGCGCAAAGGAGACAACACTAAACACATGTCCTTCATTCTTACAAGCCCTGTTGGGGTGTTTTACTCCTTTCAAAATAGCTGTAGGTGGTTTGATAGTAGTTAAATCAATCAGATTTTAATTTAATCTCGTTCACTTCACAGTATTAACCTTAAACAAAATTCTTTCTCTGCATTTCTGTTTGGTATTTAGTGCCCTACTCTTACAATTATTTATCGCTCTTTTTAATTATGAAATACTGTTTCCACAATCCAAATCTGTTCTTGCCAAGGAAGAAAATTAGCAGACGGCATTATGGTTATGGGCTTGTGGCAGAGCAGTAAAGGACCCTCCTGCCAACACAAGAGACGTGGATTCAATCCCTGGGTCAGGAAGATTCCCTGAGAAGGAAATGGCAACCCACTCTAATATACTTGCCTGGAAAATCCCGTGGACAAAGCAGCCTGGTGGGCTACAGTCCATGCGGTCACAAGAGAGTCAAGCAGGGCTTCGTGAGTGAACACCAACAAACGACATTATGATTGCATGGTAGAGTCAAAGTGAGATTTCATACTGAGCCACTTGTAACAAGCAATACATGATGTCAAACAATAAACAAGAAGCAAATTTGAGTATAACTGAGATAAAACTTAAAATGGAGTAGAGCTATCTAATTGGAAAGAAGCCTAGACTGTACCAATTAATTTAGAATATAATGTGTGCTATCAAATGATGGTGTGTTGATGATATTTATAAAGGAGATGGCTGGATCATTAAAATCTAGACAACACAAATCTTATTCCATGCCCAATCTCCTCCTACAAAAACTTTAGGCAAAAATGTCAACAACTAGAAAAATCTTGATTTACCTCCTCCCGCCTTCTTACAGCAATGATTCTCTGTCAAAATACGGCTAGAAACAGGTGGTAGGAGACAGGCAGAATGTAGACAAGCCACAAAACATCCACTCCTGAGTGACAGAGATGGTGATGCTTCACAGCTGTTGGGTGGCACATAATTAAATAGAATAAGGAAATTCCTGATCATACTCACCCTTTGATAGATGCCAAAATCACAAACCTAGGGTATGATTTTGTGATTCTGTATGGCAAAATCATCCCCAGCTCTACATATAACATTTAATTCCACATACAAGATTCATACCAAGATATTTTCTTCCCTTTTTAAGTAAAATTTATATGATTGGTAAAGGAAACTTTTATGATTATTAAAGGAAATATTTTGTAGTCATAAAATCAGTTCTAAATATTTGTCCACTCAATTACCATGGAGACTAGGTAAGTACTTTTTCACTTTTGCTCTAGTTATGCTTGTTCTTTTAGGAAATGAGGCTGCAGAAAAAGTTCACTCCAGCTCGCAATTTCTCCTTCATGCTAACAAAGAAGCAAAAGAATGAGTGGCAGTGATAAAAATAATTCATCTTCAAGGGTTCTTTGTTAGGATAACTCTTGTAGCTTAAGAAGGACACAGTCAGGCTTTTCTGGTGGCTCAGCAGTAAAGAATCTGCCTGACAATGCAGGAGATGTGGGTTTGATCCCTGGGTTGGGAAGATGCCCTGGAGGAGGAAATGGCAACCTATTCCAGTATTCTTGCCTGGGCAATCCCCTGGACAGAGGAGCCTGGCGGGCTATAGTCCATGGGATTGTAAAGAGTCAGACATGACTGAGTGCCTGAACACACACACACACACACACACACAAGGACACTTTCTCACTGTAATGACAGCTACAGGTCTGAGGGCATCCAGTGTGGCCCATAGGCCATCACACATTGTCCACTAATAATATACATCCAGGGGAGAAACATGCCTTTACCAATAAACCACTGCAATATAGTCCCTCCCTCAGCATAGAACCTTCTCAGCAGTAAGTGAACTAAAAGGTTAAAGTTGTATTTCTGAAGGCCTCCTCGCATATAACTATCCCCCAAAAGGTACTAACATTAACTCATTTCAACCTTACCTTCGAAAAGTATAAAAGCAAGCAAATCTTGTACTAGGCACTGATAGCTGTTGAAACGCATGCCATTCTACAGCCTCAAAAACAAACAAACAAAAAACAGTGGAAAGAAGTCCAAGAAGAGGTACTCAAGTTCAACAGAGTCCACACTCTGCTCTAAGAGTAAAAGTTTGAGCAAAATGTTGGGACACCCAAGTGGACCATCATTTAACTCCAAGCACAGCAGTGTTGCAACGCATGATGAAAAGAGATTGCAGTTCTGAGACGTGTACATTTTTACTACTTCAGTGTACACACACTGCTTGTGTGTGTTCAATATTTGTACATAACTTCATAAATATTAATGAAATCCTTTAGAGAGAAGGGTGGCACACCAGCAGAGTTTAATATAGTAAAGTATTATACTTACTTTTCAGTTAATAACAGAAGCAATTGAGAAGTTGGTTCATTAAGAGTCAAACAGCAACCACTATATGTTTAGACCTCAGCGTGCAGTAAGCTATGTTATATATATATATATATATAAAATATACGTATATGGAGTAGGAAATGGCAGCCTACTCCAGTACTCTTGCCTGGAGAAGCCTGTGGACAGAGAAGCCTACCATCCATGGGGTAGCAAAGAGTCAGACACATACATACTGCTTTCTGGCTTCTTCCTTTTGCACTGAGATTTCGGCTCCTTTTAAAGTCTTACTTTTTTTTGCCTTTCCAATATCTGGAACTTCCTTTTCTGAATAAAATCACATAGTATACAGTACTTCCATCTTCACCACCAGCTGTTTCTTTCCAGCCCTAACATTTCTTTATGATGAACTTGGTTTCCTCAGTTGGGGGGCAGGTATGTTCCAGCAGTATGCAAATCACACAGTGAAGCTGTAGTCAAGCAGTTAAATGTGCACTCTGGAGACATGTTCCCAATGATTAGACTTATTAGATTCTGAAATCATAGCCCAACGTGGTGGCAGAAGGCTGTTACCTGAATCTCTTCCAGAAAAATTCCCCACAAGAACACAGACTAGAGGGAAGTCCTACACTGGGGCGGGGGCAGGCAGGACAGTCCAAGCGACTGATTGAGCCTCCCTGATGGTTCAGTCAATCAAGAATCCACCTGCCATGCAGGAGACCCAGGTTAGACCCTTGGGTTGGCAAGGTCCTTCTCCCCGGGAGAAGGAAATGGCAACCCACTCCAGTATTCTTGCCTGGGAAATCCCATAGACAGAGAAGCCTAGTGGGCTACAGTCTACGGGATTGCAAGAGCTGGACACAACTTGGCAACTAACCCATTACAGCCAGTCATTCCATATTTGTTGAAAACCTACGGATCTTATTTCCTCCCAATTTATATCCTCTTACTTCATTGTTGTGAACAATAATCCAAGACACAGCAGGTAGAATACTTTACAACAACTGTGCAGACACCACGTCAGTGTAACCGCAATTTAACCGATAATCCCTGAGTTAACACTCTTCTTGTGTCTGTGCTGTGCTTAGTCGCTCAGCCGCGTCCTACCCTTTGCGACCCCATGGACTGCAGCCCACCAGGCTCCTCTGTCCATGGGGATTCTCCAGGCAAGAATACTGGACTGGGTTGCCATGCCCTCCTCCAGGGGATTTTCCCAAACACGGATCGAACCCAGGTCACCTGCATTGCAGGCGGATTCCTTACCAACTGAGCCACTAGGGAAGCCCAAAATTCTTCTTACCATGTATAATTAAAGTATTTTGTAAAGTTTTTTATAAATTATACTTTTTACCAAATCACATTAAAATAGTTAATATCGTACAGGATAAACATCATGCCATGTATCTTTAGCAGAATATCATGCAGGTTTAAAAAGGGATGAAATTATGATATATACTACAACATGGAGGAGCCTTGAAAACATGCTAAGTGGAATAAGCCAGACACAAAAGGGTAAATACTGTATTATCCCATTTATATGAGGTACCTACAATAGGCCAGTTCATAAAAGACAGAAAGTAGAGTAGAAGCTACCAAGAGCTGAGGGGAGGGAGAAATGTGAAGCTATTGTTTAACAGCTATAGAGCTACTGTTTGGGATAATGAAAAAGTTCCAGAAATGGATAGCTGTCATAGTTGTACAATATTGTCAATGTACTTAATCCCAGTGAACTGTATACTTTAAGTGGTGAAAATGGTAAATTTTCTGATGTCATATTTATCACAGTAAAAATAAAGAAAAATAGTATATGGTAAGAGTCATAAATGGAACACTCATCATATAACCTACATTTATTTTCTTCATGGCACTTAACAGTATTTTAAATTATAATGATGATCTATATGTTATTTGTATATTATTCTTCTCTCCCCCTACTAGAATACAGACCCCATAAAAGCAGAAACCCAGATCTTACCAACCCAAGGAAATAGAACGGGTTTCTATTTCACTACATTATCCCCAGTTTACTTACAATGCTTCTTGTCACAGAGTAGGTGTAGGTGTGGAATAAATGAATTAATAAATCAAAGAAATGTTACATATGTCCTTTTAATTTTGAACTTGGTTACACTACATAATCATTTACTTTTTCTTATATCTGATGACATTTAATTCCTCCACCCCTTGCAGGCAGTAGGATACTGTTAACTGTTAATCTATCTTATACATGAATCCCATCTCTGTAACCACATCCTAAGCTCCTTGAGAAGCCATATGCTATAGCTCTGCTTCCCTAAAAAGGATCTTACCTTCCATAGTGCCATATGGTGTACTAAGAACTTTCACATCCATGATCACATTTGATACACATGACCATGAGGCTGGCAGATATAATCATCCCCCTACAGAGACGAGGACACAGGCTCAGAGAAATTCAGGGATTTGTTCAAAGTTACTAAGTGGCAGAGCCAGAACTCAAAACCAGGTTTTTTAGCTCAAGGTCCAAAATTCTTTCCAGTTTGGTAATGAAAACAATGATGCTCATGTCCTAGTTAACACATTTTAAAATAGAATTGTGTATTTTTAAAGAATTCCTACTATATTTGGGGGTGGGGGAGGATTTATACCAAGAAAAAAAAAAAAGACACCTTGACCATGGATTTTTTTAAATGCCCAAAAAGATGAAAATTATACATGTCTGGAAATAAATTTAGCTATTTACTGATACAAGACTAGAGGGAAAGAGGAAAAGAGAGAGGCAGAGGGACAGAGAGGAGAAAAGGAGGAAGAAATGTACATGGAAATGTGAGTTTTGTTCTGTCATACCTCCCATTCTCATTAAGAACCAGAAATCCAGAATCATATCTGAAATCTCTCAATTTTTAAATGTTCTCAATAATTCAAAACTCTGCATGACAAATACTGCCTGTGGGCAGCTGTGGGGCCTCTGATCTAATCTGCCATTTTGGGGGGTACATTTTAGAACAGATAGAACTTTCTAGTCATAGGCTATATAAACTCTGTTTGACTTGAATCAGAAAAAAAGCAAGAGGAGAGCATCTAATAGCAAAAATGACCTAATACAATATTTAAAATCTTAAAAGATGATACTGTTAAAGTGGCACATGCAATATGTCAGCAAACTGGGAAAACTCAGCAGTGGCCACAGGCCTGAGAAAGGTCAGTTTTCATTCCAATCCCAAAGAAGGGCAATGCCAAAGAACATTCACAGTTACACACAGTTACACACGGTTCACAGATAGCAGGCTATGCTCAAAATCCTTCAAGCTAGGCTTTAGTAGTATGTGAGCTGAGAACTTTCAGATGTACTAGTTGGATTTAGAAAAGGTAGAGGAACCAGAGATGAAATTGCCAACATTCATTGACTCATAGAGAAAGCACTGGGATTTCAGTAAGAAATCTCCTTCTGCTTCATTGACTCCACTAAAAGCCTTTGATTGTGTAGATTGCAACCAACTGTGAAAAATTCTTAAAGAAATGGGAATACCAGACCACTTTACCTGTCTCCTGAGAAATCTGTATGCAGGCCAAGAAGCAACAGTTAGAACCAGACATGGAACAATGGACTGGTTTAAAATTGGAAAGGAGTGTGTCAAGGCTGTATATTGTGACCCTGCTTACTTAACTTCTATGAAGAGTACATCATGTGAAATGCCAGGCTGGATTCACAAGCTGGAATCAAGATTGCCAGGAGAAATATCAACAACCTTAGATATGCAGATAATACCATTATAATGGCATAAGGCAAAGAGGAACCAAAGAGCCTCTTGAGAATGAAACAAGAGGGTAAAAAATTGATTTGAAACTCAACATTCAAAAAACTAAGGTCATGGTATCAGGTCTCATCACTTTATGACAAATAGAAAGGGGAAAGTGGAAACAGTGACAAATTTTCTTTTCTTGGGCTCCAATATCACTGCCATCAGTGACTGCCATGAAATTAAAAGATGCTTGCTCCTTGGAAAAAAAGCTATGACAAACCTAGACAGTGTATCACAAAGCAGAGACATCACTTTTCCAACAAAGTTCTATATAGTCAAAGCTATGGTTTTTCCAGTAGTCATGTATGGATGTGAGAGCTGGACCATAAAGAAGCTTGAGTGCTAAAGAATTGATGTTTTCAAACTATGGTGTTGGACAAGACTCTTGAGAGTTCCTTGGACTACAAGGAGATCAAACCAGTCAATCCTAAAGGGAATTAACCCTGAATAGTCATTGGAAGGACTGATACTGAAGCTGAAGCTCCAATACTTTGGCCACCTCATGAGAAGAACCTACTCATTCAGAAAGACCCTGATGTTGGGAAAGATTGAGGGTAGTAGGAGAAGAGGGCAGCAGAGGATGAGATGGTTATATGGCATCATCAACTCAGTGGACATGAGTTAGAGCAAACTCTCAAATAGTGAGATAGTGAAGGACAGGGAAGTCTGGCACACTGCAGTCCATGGGGCCCCAAAGAGTTGGACACAACTTAGCAACTGAAAAACAACATCCCCATAGTTCTTATTTAACCCCACTGAAAATTGTGTCTAGACCTGTGTGCTTCCAATGAGTGCTTTTTCATCAAAGAACTGTACTTCTAGGAACATTTTAAAATTCATAGATTTGAAGATCCAACCAGTCCATCCTAAAGGAGATCAGTCCTGGGTGTTCACTGGAAGCACTGATGTTGAAGCTGAAATTCCAATACTTTGGCCACCTCATGCGACGAGTTGACTCATTGGAAAAGACCCTAATGCTGGGAGGCACTGGGGGCAGGAGGAGAAGGGGACGACAGAGGATGAGATGGTTGGATGGCATCACCAACTCGATGGACATGGCTTTGGGTGGACTCTGGGAGTTGGTGATGGGCAGGGAGGCCTGGCGTGTTGCAGTTCATGGGGTCTCAAAGAGTCAGACACGACTGAGTGACTGAACTGAACTGAGAACATGAATGTAACATAAAACTAAGTGTGCTGTCCATGGGAGAATCCAGAGGCTGAAAACAGAATATTTGTTCTTGTAAGGACAAGATCCAATGCTATGCTCACATAAAGATTATAACAGAGAATGAAAGAAAAGGACCTACTGAAAAGCAGATGTCTTGAGCTAGAAGTAGTAATCACAGCATCTGCACTTTGGCGTCTGGTAGAAAACACAGGAGGAAGACAATAAAGCACAGGGTATAAAAATACCAAAAAAGTCAGCTGGCTCTTTTCAACTGGGAGGAACAAAAATTACAGAGTGCAAAAGGATATTCAAAAGACTTTGGTAAAAATCTGAAGCCTTAAATAGCTCACGGTTCAGACAAGCTGGAATATAGATGCAAAGTAAGCAGAGAACAAAATGTTTGAACTTAGTTTTCTCATAGTATAAGGCTCAAAGGCCAATCATACCTGTTTCAAATTAATTCTTTCACCAAACTCAGTAACATGACTTCCTCAGCAGTGCCATTTTTCACATACCAAAGACACTTCAATTTATTGCATGTAACTCTCCAGAAAGCACCTCTAAAAAGTATCAAATGTGAATGCCTTGGCCAACATTCTAACCTATGTCTAAATCCTCTACTGACTACATGAAAATGCAGAATGAACACATGATTTGGAGTAAGAATACTTGAATTCAAGTATTGGTCACCTGCCACTGCTTAGGGAAGTGATTTCTGGACTTATTTTATCTCTTGGAGCCTCAGCTGGGTTTTTTTGGTAAAACGAAGGTATAATACTTGCCTTAACTACTTTACAGAATTGTTAAGAAAATCAAAAGAGCTAATCTATATGAAAAATTTATGTTTTAACCCTAATAATCATATTATTTAAAGAGTCAATGGTTCATCATTCAGTGAAACCACAGCCTCACCAATCATCCAACAAATATGCCCGTTACTCCAAATAATGGCTATAATGTATCTGTGAAAATGACAGGCAGGATCCTTGCACAAATGGAGCATACAGTTTGATGAAAGTTGTAGATTTAAGTTTTGACAAAAATATAGCAAACAAAATAATTCATCTTTCAGCTAATAAAAGGATTATAAGTACATTTTTAATCATGTATTGCTCATTTTCTATTAATTTCCATAAAGAAAAGAATATAATGGTATAGCTTCAATTCTGAAGTACACTTAGCCTGAAATCAAAAAGTATTATTTACTATACACACATCATCATTATGTGATAATTATAGACAGCACAGACATATTTGCCATTATGCAAACTAAAGGGAAATGCAACTGTTTACTCCAAGTTTGGCTTGGGGAAATATCGTTGTTGAGTCAATAAGCCGTGTCTGATTCTTTGCGACCTCATGGACCACAGCATACCAGGCTCCCCTGTCCTTCACTTTCTCCCAGAATGTGCTCAAACTCATGTCCATTGAGTCAGTGATGTTATCTAACCATCTCATCCTCTGCCACCTCCTTCTCCTCCTGCCTGTTGCCTTTCCCAGCATCAGGGTCTTGTCCAATGAATCAGCTCTGTGCATCAGGTGGCCAAAGTATTGGAGCTTCAGCATCAATCCTTCCAATGAACACCCAGGATTGATTTCCTTGAGGACTGACTGGTTTGATCACCTTGATATCCAAGGGACTCTTAAGTGTCTTCTCCAAAATCACAGTTCAAAAGCAACAATTCTTTGGTGCTCAAGCTCCTTTATGGTCCAACTCTCACATCCATACATGACTACTGGAAAAACCATAGCTTTGACTATATGGATTTTTGTCAGCAAAGTGATGTCTCTGCTTTTTAATAACAAAAAACTATTTGAGAAAATATTCAAAAGGTCACTATTGAGTGCTTGCTTTTATGCACTCAATAAAAGTGCATTTTTTTTTCTAGTGGGCATTGTAAGTAATACCAAGATCAGCAAGCCCCAATTCCTTCCTCCTTTAAGGGACTCATAATAGAGGAACAGACATGAGATCTATAAGATCACTTAAGTAGGAGAACGAGGCATGGAATACTAAATACAAGATTGTAGAGGTTTAGAGACAGTGACCAAACATCCCTTTCAACGTACCTTCATAAAATGTTGACAAATAGGACAAAGCACAAGACCAGTAATTCTGAGTTAGATTCTGATCATGTCTTCACTCAAACTGGTTATATGAATGGAAATAAATTATTTCAAACCAGTTTTCCTATCTATAAAATAAAAAAATAAAACTTTACCAATCTTCTGGCTTTTTCAAATCCTTTCTGAAAAAAAAAATCAAGATAGAATAAACAGATTTGTCTGAATATCAGTTCCTCCACAATTTTGGTGGTTACATTATGCAACAAAGGGAAGCACCCTCACTGTTTTTGACACTAAGAACATCCTCCATAAATGTTAACCCTGTATATGAAGAAGGAAATAACTGAGCTAAACCTTAACATATGGGTAAGATTTTAACAAGCACAGATGATAAAAAAGCATGACATATCAAGACACATTTTTGATATTTAAATTAAGTTTAATTTAATACAAATGTCACATCATCTTAATTAAAGAAATGGAAACTATCATGACTTAAGTATTCATTCTGTGATGTCTATGTTTAGGCAAATTTAAGCAAACAGCAAAGACTCGGAAGTCCTACCACCAAATCTACAAGCATTGAGAAAATGAGAAAGCCAACTTAATCTGGGGAAAGACATGGAACTAGAAACATGCAAGGATTAGAAATGGCAGGCAGTCTCACTTGGCAGTCTCACTTGGCTTCACCCTTAAGTCCATTGACTGGAGTAAAGAGTTAAGTCTAGAACAATGCATTTCAAAAATAAGAAAACAGCCTCAAGGAGATGAAATGACTTGCCCAGTAGGGACACAACCATAAGTGGTAGATTTAGGCCCCATAGGCAGGCCCTTTGATTACAAATTTCTTCTTCCTTCAAATCTTTCTATGGCAATAGTAGTGGTATGTTATACACCAAACATGTTTAATAGTTAATATGTTATAATAGTAGTATGTTATACACCAGATGTATATAAAGAGCAGAAAGAGTTCTGGGTGTCACATTGGTTGCCATTTTTGCACTAAGGGAGAAAGACAACATAATGCCAGGGGACAGAGAAGTTTGGCCCTTTATTATTCCTCTCCTCTGTTCAACAGAATGAGTCAAACTCTTCTCCTCCTTCCATGCTAGTGACTTGACCATTGATGTTGTGCTTGCCTTAGCAGGCTCAATTTCCGTCTTCTGACAAAGGATAACACTACTGATATAAACTACTATTCTCTCCTTTCAGAATGTTTGTTTCTGTGTAAGGAAACAAATTTGTCTAGAAATAAATTTGTTTAGGGAACTGTCTTCACTCCATCTCCAGAACCAATCAGAAAGAAACCCAGTAAGTATAACTAATGGAATGCACCTAAATCTAGAAATACTCCCATAGTTATGACAAAAAAATTGGTTAATATTTGAGTGATGATATGCGTAAGGCCTCCCTTTGATAAAGCAGAGAGCATTTTAGGGGGTGCGAGAGAGGCTCGGGAGGGAGGGGATATATGCATACTTATGGCTGATTCACATTGTTACATGGCAGAAACCAACACAACATTGTAAACAATTATCCTCCAGTTACAAGAAACAAAAATTTTAATTAAAAAAAAAGACTGAAGTAAAGGAAAATCTGGCCATTAAAAGGACATGCACAATCTTTGAACTTCAGGAGCAAATTGTATAATATTAACCATAGTAGTTAACTTAGAAGTTAACTACTTCCAAGGTGCTTATGATGGTTCCAAATCAGTAAAACTTTTGCTGATATTAAAATATACCTTTTAGGATATATGATATGGCTTAGTAGTTCAAACTCAGGCCATAGGAACATTAATTTCCATGAGCTTTTATAGAGGTTTTAGGGTCAGACAGTAATCAAGATGGTTCGGAACAGACAGTATATGAATATATCACCCAGATTTAAAACCACACCATAATATCCCATTTGAGACTGGTGGAGAGGGCTTTTATGAAGCTGAAGTGTTTAACCCAGTAGCTGAACACTTGAATCTTGTCTGATAGCATTTCACTTAAGCATTTTAAAATATGAAATATTGGACAATAATAAAAATGAATAATAAATTTATATCAAAACAATTTTTTTTTAAAAGGAGAGTATTTTTCCAGAGCTGGAACCTATATGCCCCTCCTTTAGATTCATTCCACCCTCCAGTACTTAGGATCAGCTCTAGCAGTTGGAATGAAAAATGTAAGTTCACATGCAAATGGAGACCAAAAGAAAGCAGGAGTCGCAATACTCATATCAGATAAAATAGACTTTCAAATAAAAGCTGTGAAAAGAGACAAAGAAGGACACTACATAATGATCAAAGGATCAATCCAAGAAGAAGATATAACAATTATAAATATATATGCACCCAACATAGGAGCACCGCAATATGTACGGCAAACACTAACGAGTATGAAAGAGGAAATTAATAGTAACACAATAATAGCGGGAGACTTTAATACCCCACTCACAACTATGGATAGATCAACTAAACAGAAAATTAACAAGGAAACACAAACTTTAAATGACACAATGGACCAGCTAGACCTAATTGATATCTATAGGACATTTCACCCCAAAACAAGCAACTTCACCTTTTTCTCAAGTGCACATGGAACCTTCTCCAGAATAGATCACATCCTGGGCCATAAATCTAGTCTTGGAAAATTCAAAAAAATTGAAATCATTCCAGTCATCTTTTCTGACCACAGTGCAGTAAGATTAGATCTCAATTACAGGAAAAAAATTGTTAAAAATTCAAACACCTGGAGGCTAAAGAACACGCTTCTGAATAACCAACAAATCATAGAAGAAATCAAAAAAGAAATCAAAATATGTATAGAAATGAATGAAAATGAAAACACAACAACCCAAAACCTATGGGACACTGCAAAAGCAGTGCTAAGGGGAAGGTTCATAGCATTACAGGCTTACATCAAGAAACAAGAAAAAAGCCAAATAAATAACCTAACTCTACACCTAAAGCAATTAGAGAAGGAAGAAATGAAGAACCCCAGAGTTAGCAGAAGGAAAGAAATCTTAAAAATTAAGGCAGAAATAAATGCAATAGAAACTAAAGAGACCATAGCAAAAATCAACAAAGCTAAAAGCTGGTTTTTTGAAAAAATAAACAAAATTGACAAACCATTAGCAAGACTCATTAAGAAACAAAGAGAGAAGAACCAAATTAACAAAATTAGAAATGAAAATGGAGAGATCACAACAGACAACACTGAAATAAAAAGGATCATAAGAGACTACTACCAGCAGCTCTATGCCAATAAAATGGACAACTTGGATGAAATGGACAAATTCTTAGAAAAGTATAACTTTCCAAAACTGAACCAGGAAGAAACAGAAGATCTTAACAGACCCATCACAGGCAAGGAAATCGAAACTGTCATCAAAAATCTTCCAGCAAACAAAAGCCCAGGACCAGATGGCTTCACAGCTGAATTCTACCAAAAATTTAGAGAAGAGCTAACACCTACCTTACTCAAACTCTTCCAGAAAATTGCAGAAGAAGGTAAACTTCCAAACTCATTCTATGAGGCCACCATCACCCTAATTCCAAAACCTGACAAAGATGCCACAAAAAAAGAAAACTACAGGCCAATATCACTGATGAACATAGATGCAAAAATCCTTAACAAAATTCTAGCAAACAGAATCCAACAACATATTAAAAAAATCATACACCACGATCAAGTGGGCTTTATCCCAGGAATGCAAGGATTCTTCAACATCCGCAAATCAATCAATGTAATACACCACATTAACAAATTGAAAGATAAAAATCATATGATTATCTCAATAGATGCAGAGAAAGCCTTTGACAAAATTCAACACTCATTTATGATTAAAACTCTCCAAAAAGCAGGAATAGAAGGAACATACCTCAACATAATAAAAGCTATATATGACAAACCCACAGCAAGCATCATCCTCAATGGTGAAAAATTGAAAGCATTTCCCCTGAAATCAGGAACAAGACAAGGGTGCCCACTCTCACCACTACTGTTCAACATAGTGTTGGAAGTTTTGGCCACAGCAATCAGAGCAGAAAAAGAAGTAAAAGGAATCCAGATAGGAAAAGAAGAAGTGAAACTCTCACTGTTTGCAGATGACATGATCCTCTATATAGAAAACCCTAAAGACTCTACCAGAAAATTACTAGAACTAATCAATGAATATAGTAAAGTTGCAGGATATAAAATTAACACACAGAAATCCCTTGCATTCCTATATACTAACAATGAAAAAACAGAAAGAGAAATTAAGGAAACAATACCATTCACCATTGCAACAAAAAGAATAAAATACTTAGGAGTATATCTACCTAAAGAAACAAAAGACCTATACATAGAAAACTATAAAACACTGATGAAAGAAATCAAAGAGGACACAAACAGATGGAGAAACATACCGTGTTCATGGATTGGAAGAATCAATATTGTCAAAATGGCTATTCTACCCAAAGCAATCTATAGATTCAATGCAATCCCTATCAAGCTACCAACGGTATTTTTCACAGAACTAGACCAAAGAATTTCACAATTTGTATGGAAATACAAAAAACCTCGAATAGCCAAAGTAATCTTGAAAAAGAAGAATGGAACTGGAGGAATCAACCTGCCTGACTTCAGACTCTACTACAAAGCCACAGTCATCAAGACAGTGTGGTACTGGCACAAAGACAGAAATATAGACCAATGGAACAGAATAGAAAGCCCAGAGATAAATCCACGAACCTATGGACACCTTATCTTTGACAAAGGAGGCAAGGATATACAATGGAAAAAAGACAACCTCTTTAACAAGTGGTGCTGGGAAAACTGGTCAACCACTTGCAAAAGAATGAAACTAGAACACTTTCTAACACCATACACAAAAATAAACTCAAAATGGATTAAAGATCTAAATGTAAGACCAGAAACTATAAAACTCCTAGAGGAGAACATAGGCAAAACACTCTCCAACATAAAGCACAGCAAGATCCTCTATGACCCACCTCCCAGAATATTGGAAATAAAAGCAAAACTAAACAAATGGGATCTAATGAAACTTAAAAGCTTTTGCACTATAAGAGAAACTATAAGTAAGGTGAAAAGACAGCCGTCAGATTGGGAGAAAATAATAGCAAATGAAGAAACAGACAAAGGATTAATCTCAAAAATATACAAGCAACTCCTGCAGCTCAATTCCAGAAAAATAAATGACCCAATCAAAAAGTGGGCCAAAGAACTAAACAGACATTTCTCCAAAGAAGACATACAGATGGCTAACAAACACATGAAAAGGTGCTCAACATCACTCATTATTAGAGAAATGCAAATCAAAACCACAATGAGGTACCATTACACACCAGTCAGGATGGCTGCTATCCAAAAGTCTACAAGCAATAAATGCTGGAGAGGCTGTGGAGAAAAGGGAACCCTCTTACACTGTTGGTGGGAATGCAAACTAGTACAGCCACTATGGAGAACAGTGTGGAGATTCCTTAAAAAACTGGAAATAGAACTGCCATATGACCCAGCAATCCCACTTCTGGGCATACACACTGAGGAAACCAGATCTGAAAGAGACACATGCACCCCAATGTTCATCGCAGCACTGTTTATAATAGCCAGGACATGGAAGCAACCTAGATGCCCATCAGCAGATGAATGGATAAGGAAGCTGTGGTACATATACACCATGGAATTTTACTCAGCCGTCAAAAGGAATTCATTTGAACCAGTCCTAATGAGATGGATGAAACTGGAGCCCCTTATACAGAGTGAAATAAGCCAGAAAGATAAAGAACATTACAGCATACTAACACATATATATGGAATTTAGAAAGATGGTAACGATAACCCTATATGCAAAACAGAAAAAGAGACACAGAAATACAGAACAGACTTTTGAACTCTGTGGGAGAATGTGAGGGTGGGATATTTCAAAAGAACAGCATGTATACTATCTATGGTGAAACAGATCACCAGCCCAGGTGGGATGCATGAGACAAGTGCTCGGGCCTGGTGCACTGGGAAGACCCAGAGGAATCGGGTGGAGAGGGAGGTGGGAGGGGGGATCGGGATGGGGAATAAGTGTAAATCTATGGCTGATTCATATCAATGTATGACAAAACCCACTGAAATGTTGTGAAGTAATTAGCCTCCAACTAATAAAAAAATTAAAAAAAAAAAAAAAATGTAAGTTCAATTCAGCTCAGTCGCTCAGTTATGTTCGACTCTTTGTGACCCCACGAACCGCAGCATGCCAGACCTCCCTGTCCATCACCAACTCCTAGAGTCTACCCAAACCCATGTCCATTGAGTCGGTGATGCCATCCAGCCATCTCATCCTCTGTCATCCCCCTCTCCTACTGCCCTGAATCTTTCCCAGCATGAGGGTCTTTTCCAATGAGTCAACTCTTCGCATGAGGTGGCCAAAGTATTGGAGTTTCAGCTTCAGCATTAGTCCTTCCAATGAACACCCAGGACTGATCTCCTTCATGATGGACTGGTTGAATCTCCTTGCAGTCCAAGGGACTCTCAAGAGTCTTGTCCAATACCACAGTTCAAAAGCATCGATTTTTCAGCACTCAGCTTTGTTCACAGTCCAACTCTCACATCTGTACGTGACCACTGGAAAAACCATAGCCTTGCTAGATGGACCTTTGTTGGCAAAGTAACGTCTCCGCTTTTTAACATACTGTCCAGGTTGGTCATAACTTTCCTTCCATTAAGTAGAGCTGGCCCCAGACCACGGGACTCACATCACACTTGTCAGTCTCGCCCTCACAGGGGCCCCAGGTCTGGAAATGGAGCACCATCGTTTTCCCAGGCCGGGTTTCTTTCTCTAGCACCTATAAACGACCTCTCTTCACTCTTGCCATCTCCTTGGAGTTCTTTCTGATCCTGAAGCTCAGCCCTAGTCTTTGCTACCTCCCAACAGTCTCCCTTGACATTAACTGTCGGCTTATACCTCTCCTGCCCTCCACAAGAATTCTCTGGGTTGTGTTGCTTTTGCCTTATGGCCTAGATACCAGGCTTCACCTACCAGAATGACCCAAGCTGGCCTGACCCCACCCTCAGCCCTCATAGCATCAAGGTCTAGCCCTGAGTCCACATGGCCATGTGTGTCTACTTGATCACTGGGGGCTTATAATCTAATTGAAATAAATACACACACACATACACACACACATATGCATCTGGGGTATATATGTGTGTATATATAAATAAATATATATATAATTATATATATAACTATATATAATACATAGTGTAATTATATATAATATATAATACAATATATAATATATAATACATATAATATATAAAATAATATATAATTATATATAATATATAATATAATTGTATATATAATATATATATAATGTATATAATGTAATTATATATAATATATAATACAATGGATAATATAATATATATAATACAATATATAATATATAATACATATAATATATATAATCGTATATATAATATATAATATAATTATATATATAATATATAATATAATAGATACATAATATATATAATATATAATATAATATATGACATTATATATTATATAATATAAATGTATATATAATGTATAATTGTATATATAAATATACAAAATATATATTAAAATATATAAAAATATATTTATAAATATATATAAATACATATAAATATTTATATATGTGTGTATGTGTATACACATATGTACACATATATTTGTATATATATAGATGCAGATATAGATAAATATATATATATATTTTTATAAATAAATATATATAAACATATACCCCAAATATATACACACACATATATATATGGGGTGTAAATATATATATATAAAATATGAATCACATATTACATACATATATATATTTATGTGTGATCTGTGTATACACATATACATGCATATATATATAATTTATACTTATGCACATATATATTAAATTTTATATATATAAAATTTGGAGAAGGAAATGACAGTCCACTCCAGCATTCTTGCCTGGAGAATCCTATGAACAGAGGAGCCTGGTGGTCTACAGTCCATGGGCTTGCAAAGAGTTGGACACAACTGAAACAACTGAGCATATACATAATTGGCCTTGACTTTTGTTATTTTGTGTTGTAAGTTCTTATCGGTATTTAAAATATCAAAGCGAAAAACAATGTGGTTCTTGAACTGGTAGACTTTAGGCATTACCCAGCTTTAACTAGGACAACCCAATGGGACATTGACAGTGTAACCACAGAGCTGACTAGTGGGTATATGACTCAGAACTAGACTTTCTGGAGTCAAATCCAACTTTTGTCATTTACTAACTTTGGGTTATCGGACAGAATTAACAATGCTTCAATTGCTTCAACTATGAAATGGAGGAAATGATGCCTTTCTCAAAGACTTGTGAACACTACATTTACACTGCTTAAGATAGGTATCACTCAACAAGTACATATGTACTATCTGGGTGGCTGGCCATTTCTTACAAATAATTAGAGGATTCATAAAGAAGATCAAATAGAAAATAAGTGTCATATTGAAATCAGCTATTAACTCTTCCAAGGTGATTCCTCTGACCCTCCCCAGGACAAGCTGAATTTGCCTCCTATGTATTAATATCAATGAGTATTTAGCAGAGACCACTACGTCTGCCTTGACAGCTTACTACCTGTGTGAAAGTCCTTTCTTTGTTCAATGTATTGGGTTGTCCTAACTTCATGGCAAATAGATGGTGAAACAGTGGAAGCAGTGGCTGACTTTATTTTTGGGGACTCCAAAATCACTCCAGATGGTGAGTGCAGCCTTGAAATTAAAAGATGCTTACTCCCTGAAAGGAAAGCTATGACCAACCTAGACAGTTTATTAAAAAGAATAGACATTACTTTGTCCACAAAGGTGCATCTAGTCAAGGCTATGGTTTTTCCAGTAGTCATGTATGGATGTGAGAGTTGGACTATAAAGAAAGCTGAGCACCGAAGAATTGATGCTTTTGAACTGTGGTGTTGGAGAAGACTCTTGAGAGTCCCTTGGACAGCAAGGAGATCCAACCAGTCAATCCTAAAGGAAATCAGTCCTGGGTGTTCATTGGAAGGACTGACGTTGAAGCTGAAACTCCAATACTTTGGCCACCTGATGCGAAGAGCTGACTCATTGGAAAAGACCCTCATGCTGGGAAAGATTGAGGGCAGGAGGAGAAGGGGACGACAGAGGATGAAATGGATGGATGGCATCACCGACTCAATGGACATGAATCTGGGTGAATTCTGGGAGTTGGTGATGGACAGGGAGGCCTGGCGTGCTGGGGTTCATGGGGTCACAAAGAGTTGGACACGACTGAGTGACTGAACTGAACTGAACTGAAATGTTCATTCAGGTTTGTCCATAACAACTTGAATGTCTAGACTAACTGGATCCTGCTAAGTATTCCAGTCAATGTTCTGGGGACCACAGGGGGCCCAAGGCAGATAACTCCTCTCTTACAATAAAACATGAATGAATGGCCAACACAATGGAAAACAATGCTTTCTACCTGATAGGATTAGCTTTATTATTAATTTAGTTAAGATATATAAAGCACTTAGCAAATACTGACATGTTAGCCAACTTCTATTATTAGCATAACTCAAACAATACTCAGAGAGAGGAAATGATGAAATCAGAATGTTTCTAAGTGATTAGAGCAAGGGGGTATCATGTTCCTGACACATAGGCAGTTAGTCATTACTCCAGCCCCAATCGGATCTCTTCCCACCAAAAGTAAACACAAATCTTAATTGTAGCTGAAAGAACACCACACAGAAAAGTCATTCACATCATACGAAGCAACCGTAGCTACATCCTCTTACAAACAGAAAAGCAGGCAAAGTAAGCATGATAAGTACATATAACAACTCATGTTCTGCAAAGCTTTTAAAGGATGCAATCTTTCTTAGAAATTCAGTAAGAGGCTACACTTTAAAAGATCAAGTAGACACAAAGAACCTTAGAATAAAAATGATGGCCCCAAGCAAGAATGCAATAATCCAACACATACTAGGACAAGGCAAGCACAAAGGAGGATCAAAGGAACCTAAAGAAAGAAAATTTCAGTGGATCAAGGTGTGGGTATATTACTATATTCTTAGTGAACAGATCCTAGAAATGAACATGAATTTCACGCTATAGTATTTGCCTGCTGCTGCTGCTGCTAAGTCGCTTCAGTTGTGTCCAACTCTGTGCAACCCCACAGACGGCAGCCCACCAGGCTCCCCCGTCCCTGAGATTCTCCAGGCAAGAACACTGGAGTGGGTTGCCATTTCCTTCTCCAGTGCGTGAAAATGAAAAGTGAAAGTGAAATCGCTCAGTCGTGTCCAACTCTTAGCAACCCCATGGACTGCAGCCCACCAGGCTCCTCCATCCATGGGATTCTCCAGGCAAGAGTACTGGAGAGGGGTCTACAGCCAGTTGGCCTTGACTACAAACTGCCTGTATGACCTTAGTAGAATTATTTCCTCTCACTCTCTATTCATCTCTTTGCCTGCAAAGTGTAGCTAATGCCAGAATCTACCGAATAGGTGTAGCATGGTTATTAAATTAGCTAAGCCAGGTGACTCAAGCGAAACATTTAGGATGTTGAATGACACACAGAAAACATATATATTGTTTATCCATTGGGTACCAAGTTAAAGGATGTCACATTTGTTGTTGACAAATGTCTAGACTAACTGGATCCTGCTGAGTATTCCAGTCAATGTTCTGGGGACCACAGGCAGATAACTCCTCTCTTCCAATAGTGTGTTTCGCCCTGCTTCTCAGGGCTCAGTCCCCACAACTAGGCTTAACAAGTTCATTTTCTCTGGCTTTATTTTACCTTACAATCTAAGTTACTAGGAATGAGTTGCCTGAGGACCTGGATGGTTTCTTTGATCTCTGTGGACCTTACATTTAACATAACATCAGGCACAAACCAAGGTTTCAAAACAACAAATGATGAATGATCAACAAATGAATATCAAACAAGGAAAAAATGTTTTAAATCCAAGACTACTTGCTAAAATCAGCAGACCTTTAAACTAAGAAAATGAAATTATCGTTTTAATGTTCTTTTAAGAGTTTACAGCTAAAAGCACTAGCAATGCTTTTTAAAGTGAATTGTGTGAACTGTCATGTTGGAGATCTTGAAATGTTTTAATGGAATATTACCACCATTTCCTCTGTCACTTAAAAACTTAAAAAATTTCTTTCTGCCCCAAATGTTCTGAGAAGCGTGTATGTTCTCTATGCATTGGACTGCCTAAACATCGAAAAATTATCTGCTTCTCCATCAACCACTGATTTTTTCCATTACCAAATGAGAGGTTCTAAAGGCCCACAATGACTAGGATAAATCGCCCCATTTCTTTTACTCTATTAAAGGAGATATTTTATGTTCCACTGCCACAAAATCCAAGATGAACATCAGAAATAGCCTGTGAGCTGAAGACTTCCATTTTAAAATGGCATCACAATTTATCCTATTTCCTACTGTACCATGAGCATTACATTATTCATTAGAAGCATTTGTTTTTAAGCAGCTATTACACAGCTTTTGTTGAGCATAGCCTTCCCAGTATAAGGTGGTGATTTGGAGAGATACCTTCCAGAGACAAGGTCACTTTGTGGAATTCTCCCCCATGTGACCACAGAGTGTTTGCATACATACAAACTCACTCATGACATTCCGGTCATGTTTGCTCAGCGAGCAAGTAATTTGCCACTCTCGTTTCTCCAGGTACAAGGTACCTGGTGGAAAATCAATCTTCTTTCCGCTCCATACATCACAGCTCCCCCAGACACCCAGTGCATTCCGGCTCTGAAATGAAGCTCTGAGAATAAGACACAAACCTGTTTCAGCAAATGCATTATCCGAAGGGGCTAATGAATGTTACACCTCACTGGGAAATCCCATCTTGGGGCAGGGGAAATGTCTATACACAAAGCAAAGGTGCTGTTTTGTGCAAAGCAGTTCCTACACCAGAGGGAGAGATGTCTTAATAGTGGAAGAAACAAGTAGCTGCAGGGGGTTTAGTGAACACTTTTTCAGAAATATTAATCTACCAGCTCTTCAGGTCACAAATCATTTTCTCCACCTCTTTGACAGGCTGAAATTTGATTTTGAAAGACAATCCATTGTAGGATCCTGACTGGCTATAATATATCAGGCTTCTCCCCAGGGGCAGAACCAGCTCATATCAGCAGATGAAATCATTCTGTGTTTTCGCTGATACTGATTGCTGTTTTTTCATCAACATGTCCAACTCAACATCATAACATAAGTGCCAGTGGGAAAAAGAAGTGGAAATATTTTCATTCTATACCTCTCTTCAAATCCAAGGAAGGGTAACATGCTGGAATTTTCATGGCTCAAATGTATTTTAGAAAACCACTAATTCAGTGCCAACAAATATTTATTGAATACCTACTCTGTCCTATTGTGGGAGCTATAGATAAAATAGTTAATAAAAGAAACAAAGTCTTTCTCCTCATGGAATTTATGTTCCAGAAGAGTGAAAGTAAATGAACATCTAAATAAACCAATATGGTAGTTTCAAGTATTAATTACAACTGGTGAAAAAAATAAGAGAGCCATGTGATAGACAGTGATGGAAGGCTGGAGATTTCAAAGCAACATCAGATAGGATGGTGAGAAAAATAGTTGTCAAAGGAACTAGCCATGAGAAAAAAAGGGAAAGCATATTCTAAGGGGAAAAATAGAGAAATATTGAAACAGAAGGCAGTATGGTTACAGCAGGTAAGCATGGGTCAGAAAAGTGATAGTGGCAAGAGCTGGATCACAGAGGCCTTGGTTATGATCAAGAATTTGGGATTATTCAAGGGAGAGAGATGGGCTGGAGGTTCAAGAGCAGGGGACATAAGTATACCGATGGCTGATTCACGTTGATGTTTGACAGAAAACAACAAAATTCTGCAAAGCAATTATCCTTCGATTTAAAAATATATTAATTTTTTAAAAAGAATTTGGGATTATTCAGTGTGCAGTGAAAAGGCAGAAGGTAGAAGTGGAGGGAGCTTTGAAACAACAGGGCAAATAACATGATCTCATTAACATCTTTTAAAGATCACATTATAAAGAGCTTTTACATGGATACAGAATTGTACGGGGTTGATGTAGTAGAACTAGGAGGAAGCTGGGGCCATCGCAGGTGAGTTATTATGATGGCTTGACCAAATAAGGTACCAGCAAAGATGAAGAAAAGTGCCTATACTTGTCATATGTTTTGAGTATATACACCTCAGAGCTTGTCCAAATATTTGATGAGAAGGTAGGAAAGAAAATATTGGTGTCATTAGTAAGAAATAGAGGAGATGGAAATGAATAATTCTCTTTTGGACATATTAGGTTTGAGGAGAGAGATGTGCAAGATGTTACTTTAGGAAGTTGGGAACCCAGAGCTGGAGCTAAGAGAGATAAATTCTGGGGCAAACAGATGCTGTTTAACATCAAGTATCCATATGAACTCACACATGGCAGGGTTGCCAGATAAAATACAGGACACGAGCTAAATATGAATTTCAGACATAACGAATAATTCTGGTATAAGAATATTCCAAAATAGGAAAGATGATGTTTAAGGGTACAAACTTCCAAAGAAAAATGTTTAGGTGGGAAAAATGTTCACTTTTACTTTCCCACAGTTGCCTTTATGTTTCATGAATATGAAATAGCCAATTATAAAATAGCCAATAGAGCAGAGAGAAAGTCCTGGAGATCTGATGATTATAGACAGCAACACTATATTATATACATCAGACTTGCTAAGAAACTAGATCTTAATTATTCCCACCACAAAAAAAAGAAAAAGTAATTATGTGATATGAAAGAGGTGTTAGCTAATGCTATGATGGCAACCATATAAAAAATATATATATATATAAATCTATCAAATCAATATGTCATACTCCTTAAACTTACATGCTATTACATGTCAATTATATCTTAGTAAAAAGTATGTCCCAAACACTGCATGAAACATACAAAAGTAAAAAAAAAAAGAAAAAAAAGAAACACACAAAAGTATGTCTCAATAGTTTATATGATAGGTAGATAGATAGATAGAGACAGATGTATGTGGATTCACACTACATGGAACATACTTACACTAAAAAATGTTACATAAAATTCAAATTTAAGTAGGCATCCTGTATTTTTAATTGCTATATCTAGAAACCCCAACTCAAAGTAAGATTTTAAGAAAGACCAAGACCTGGGACACTCTGAACTTTAGAGGTATAACAGAGAAAGAAGAGCTTATAAAATTGTTTACAGGGAGCCTTAGAAGGAGGAGACAGTCAGGAGAGAGTGCTGCCACAGGCATAAAAAGAAAAAAGGCATCCCCAAAAGAAAGAGATACTCAACCGAGACCAGAGTTTGGACTGGTGCCTAGGGATTGAATAGGAGAAACTCAACAAGTAACCATGACGGTGGACAACAGGGAAGCAAGCCTTGGTGACCTTGGAAACAGCAGCAAGAGTGAAGGGGAAGGAACAGAAGACCCTTTGGGGTGGGATAAGGATGAAGAAGTGGAGACAGTGAATACAGAAAATAGGATGGTAGCATGGGGAGACGTAGGGTCAGGAAATGTAGGAGGATTTGTGTATGTTGATGGGAATGATCCAGTAGAAAAGGAAAAGTGGACAATTCAGGACTGAGAAGCATGAAAATGGTAGGACCAAAGTCCTTGGGAGGAAATGAGATCCAAACCATGACAGGTGGGTTGACTTAAAGTAGTGGAGACAAATTTTCCACTATAAAAGAAAGAAGATAGGGAATGTGGGCATAGTTTCCATTGTTTTCCAATTTTATAAATGATCACATAAAAATACATACACAAAATAGTTCATTCTTTCCTACATTTTAGTTTGTTCAAAGTAACTATTATATACTATTTAAACAAGCGTAAAATAAGGAGACAAGGGCGTCACAGGTTGAGATGGCTGGATGGCATCGCCAATGCAATGGACATGAACTTGGGCAAACTTCAGGAGATGGTGAGGGACAGAGAGACCTGGAGTTCTGCAGTCCATGGGGTCACTAAGAGTCAGACACAACTGGGCGACTACAACAACAAGAACAATTGTAGATATATTCAAATCAGTTGCTTGTTTCAAGATGATTTAATAGCAAAATGAACTAAATAGTTGTTTCATTACTAAGTCATGTACAACTCTCTTGAGATCCCATGGATTACAACCTGACAGGCGCCTCTGTCCATAGGATTTCTCTGGCAAGAACGGGTTGCCATTTCCTTCTCCAAGGGATCTTCCTGACCCAGAGACTGAACCGACGTCTCCCCCATTGGCAGGTAGACTCTCTACCACTGAGCTACCAGGGAAGCCGAGTTAGATAGTTTAGGGAGGAAAAGTATTCTCTTTTACCTTCCCATGGCTGCCTTTATTTTTCATGAATATGGAAATTATAAAATGATTAGTCTCTAAGCTTTTATAACATCCAAATGGAAGTTTTACTAAATGGGTGTCAAATACTCTTAAATAACACTTTTCATAACAATCACACCATAAAACACATCATTAAACAGAATAAGTTTTACTGATACAGTGAAAGCAAATACTGACAAGTTCCAGGGGAACAAAGGTCAGTTGTTGCGGAAACCATGCTTTGAACCTCCTGACCTTTGTGCGTGTTGTTTAATATGGATATTTGCATTAGATCTACTCCAAAATAAAAATAAAGTATTCAGTAATATAGCTATAAAAGTAGCTCCACAGCAAAGAAGACAGTGCTGTATTTGGGGAACAGTAAAGACATTTTAAAAGCAGATATAATATCTTTAGAACCTTTCTCTAAGTATCATGCACTCATTTGTCAGTTGCTTGAAATCCTGCTGATATTTGTAAATGAATGTGATTATTTGCCCCATAGTACATCATGTTCTTATTAACAAAAGAGTGACACTCTGATAAACAAAATTGCCTGGTTTATTAAAATTTCAGAATAAGGATTGTCTGCATGGTTCCTGTTATTTTAACACAAAGTTCACCACTAAAACAATCTTGTATTCTTTTGAATATTTAAAGAAATGTGTCTCCTACCCATCCTGCATTTGAAAGCAAACTAATACTGCCTTTAGAATTGATAAAATATGGGTACAGAAAAACTCCTATTATTAAACCAACTAACATGTTGTCATCTACTGATAATACTATCTAGATTAAATGAGCTCTTTCTCCACATGGTTATTACAATTTAAAAATTTCCCTGTATTTTGATAGTATTTATCTTAGAGTCACCATATTAACACAAGAAATACATATGGAGCAAAATCTAAGCTCTGTAAAGCTAGAGGCCTTATATACTTTGTAGAGTGTCTGGTACTGAACAACAGTTAATAAATGATGAATGTATAGATGAATGGATGGATGGATGGAGAGCAGGCCAAAAAGATGCTAATAAATTTAGCCATATGGTAAAAAAGAGTTTATAAATACTTTCTTCCACTATCACCACTATTCAACATCATATTGGAAATCTTAGCCACAGCAATCAGACAAGAAAAAGAAATAATCCAGATTGGAAGGGAAGAGGTTAAATTGTCATTATCTGCAGATGACAAGGTACTCTATACAGAAAACCCTATGACAGTTTTCACAGAACTAGAATAGACAATCTTAAATTTTATATAGAACCATAAAAGACCCAGAACTGCTGCCAAAGCAATCCTGAGGAAAAAGAACAAAGCAAGGGGCACAATCCTCTCTGACTTCAGACAATACTCCAAAGCTACAGTAACCAAAACAGCATAGTACTGGCACAAAAAGAGACAATAGGTAAACGGAACAGAATGGGGAGCCCTAAAATAAACCCACATATCACAATCAATTAGTCTAGAACAAAGGAGGCAAGAATATACAATGGAGAAAAAGCAATCTCTTCAGCAAATGGTACTGAGAAAGCCAAAAAGCTACATGTAAATCAATGGAATTAGAACACTCTCTCAAATAATATACAAAAATAAACTCAAAATGTCTTAAAGACCTAAATATAAAACATAACACCATAATCCTCCTAGAAGAGAACACAGGCGAAACATTCTCAGACTCAAATAATAGCAATATTTTCTTAGATCAATCTCTAAAGACAAAAAATAAATAGATAAAAGCAAAAATAAACAAATGAAACTTAAAAGCTTTTTCACAGCAAAGCAAACTATCAACAAAATGAAAAGACAGTCTTTAAGATGGAAGAAAGTGTTAGTCGCTCAGTCGTGTCCAACTCTTTGTGACCCTGTAGACTGCAGCCCGCCAGGCTCCTCTGTTCATGGGATTTCCCAGGTGAGAATACTGGAGTGGATTGCAATGTCCTTCTCCAGGGGGTCTTCCCAACCCAAGTCAAACCTGGCTCTCCCATATTGCAGACAGGCTCTTTACTGTCTGAGGCACTAGGAGAAAATATTTGCAAATGATGTGACTGACAAGGGGTTAATACCCAAAAATATATAAACGGCTCATAGAACTCAGTATCACAAAAACAACCCAGACCAAAAATGGGCAGAAGACATAAACAATATGTTTTCTTTCCAAAGAAAACATACAAATGGCTAACAGGCACATGGAAATATGCTTAACATTGCTAATTATTAGAGAAATGCAAATCAAAACTGCAATGAGGTATCATCTCAAACCAGTCAGAATGGCTATCATCAAAAATCTACAAATAATAAAAGCTGAAGGGGATGTGGAGGAAAGGGGACCTTCTTACACTATTAGTGGGGATGTACTATGGAGATTACTTTAAAAAACACTAAAATTAGAGCTAGTTTGGTCCAGCTATTGCACTTCTGGGTACACATTCAGAAAAGACAAAAAAGTTAATTCAAAAAAATGCATCACCCCAATGTTCATACCTGCTGCTATTTACATTACCCAAGACATGGAAACAATTTACATGTCCATCAACAAATGATTGTCTTAAGAAGATAATAATGCATTATCACTCAATCATAGAAAATAGTGAAATATTAACATCTGCAGCAATACAGATGGACCTAGAGAATATCATACTAAGTGAAGTATGTCAGAGAAAGAAAAACATGATATGATACCACCTATCTGTGGAATCTAAAAAACAATACAGATCAATCTATATGGAAAACATAAACAGACTCACAAAGAAAATAAATTTTTGGTTATCAAAGAGAAAAGGAATTAGTAAGGGCGCGGCGGGGGGGGGGGCAAGATAAATTAGGAATATTGAGATTAAGAGATAAAAACCACTGTACATAGACTAGATAAGCAAAAAGGACTTACTGTATAAAAATGAGAGCTATATTTGATATCTTAACCAATAATGGAAAATAATCTCAAACATATATGTGTCTGTATATATGTATGTATATATATGTACATGTACATATAACTGAATCACTTTGTTGTACACCTAACTAACACAATATTGTAAGTCAACCATGCTTCAATAAAAAATAAATATGTTCTCTTATCAGGTGAGAAAAATAACACATACACAAGATTCTCAACAACTAGCCACACTCCATAAAGCCACAGATAAGTGTCAAGGAAGAGAAGTGAAGGCAAAGGAGAAAGGAAAAGCTACACCTGTCTGAATGCAGAGTTCCAAAGAATAGCAAGGAGAGATAAGGAAGCCTTCCTAAGTGATCAATGCAAAGAAATAGAGGAAAACAATAGAATGGGAAAGACTAGAGATCTCTTCATGAAAATTAGAGATACCAAGGGAACATTTCATGTAAAGTTGGGCACAATAAAGGACAGAAATGGTATGGAAGCAGAAGTATGGTGGTATAGTATGGTAACAGAAGCAGAAGAGATTGAGAAGAGGTGGCAAGAATACACAGAAGAACTATTCAAAAAAGATCTTCATGACCCAGATAACCATGATCGTGTGATCACTCAACCAGAGCCAGACATCCTGGAGTGAGAAGTCAAGTGGACCTTAGGAAGCATCACTATGAACAAAGCTAGTGGAGGTGGTGGAATTCCAGTTGAGCTATTCCTTATCTCTCCTTGCTATTCTTTGGAACTCTGCATTCAGATGGGTATACCTTTCCCTTTCTCCTTTGCCTTCAAATCCTAAAAGATGATGCTGTGATAGTGCTGCACTCAATATGCCAGCAAAATTGGAAAACTCAGCAGTGGCCACAGGACTGGAAAAGGTCAGTTTTCATTCCAATCCCAAAGAAAGGCAATGCCAAAGAATGCTCCAACTACCACATAATTGACTCATTTCACATGCTAGGAAAGAATGCTCCAAATTCTCCAAGCTAAGCTTCAATGGTAAGTGAACCAAACACTTCCAGAGGTTCAAGCTGGATTTAGAAAAGGCAGAGGAACCAGAGATGAAATTGCCAACATCTGTTGGATCATAGAAAAAGCAAGAGAGTTCCAGAAAAAACATCTATTTCTGTTTTATTGACTATGCCAAAGCCTTTGGCTGTGTGGATCACAATAAACTGTGGAAAATTCTTCAACAGATGGGAATACCAGACCACCTTACCTGCCTCCTAAGAAATCTGTATGCAGGTCAAGAAGCAACAGTTAGAACTGGATATGGATCAACAGACTGGTTATGACAAACCTAGACATCATATCAAAAAGCAGAGACATTACTTTGCCAACAAAGGTCCGTCCAGTCAAAGCTATAGTTTTTCCAGTAGTCATGTATCGATGTGAGAATTGGACCATAAAGAGAGCTGAGCACCAGAGAATTGATGCTTTTGAACTGTGGTGTTGAAGATTCTTGACAGTCCCTTGGACTGCAAGGAGACCAAACCAGTCAATCCTAAAGGAGATCAGTCCTGAATATTCATTGGAAGGACTGGTGCTGAAGCTGAAACTCCAGTACTTTGGCCACCTGATGGGAAGAGCCAACTCTTTAGAAAAGGCCCTGATGCTGGGAAAGATTGGAGGCAGGAGGAGAAAGGAACGATGAGGACGAGATGGTTGGTGGCATCACCAACTTGATGGACATGAGTTTGAGCAAACTCTGGGAGATGGTGAAGGCCAGGGAAGCCTGGCATGCTGCTGTCCATGTGACAGCAAAGAGTTGGACACAACTGAGCGACTGAACTGTACTGAAGTGTCAAATACTTTGATTCCATTAAAAAGTCCAGTCCTTCAATATCTTTCTACCCTCCACAAAGGATACACTCACTCTCTCCTGATCTAGTCATCACATATTCAAAAATAAAACAGATCTCAAAAACCAAACCAATGACACTCTAGCTTGATTTTCCTCAGCTTTATTGATATAAAACATTGTGTATGTTTAAGGTATACAATACGATGATCTAAGTATATACTGAAAAACAACCACAGTAAGGTTAGTTAACACCTCTATCCCCTCACCAAATTACCAGTTTTGTATGTGTAATGAGAGTACATTTAAGACGCACTCTCTTAGCAGCTTTCAAATATGTAACAAAGTATTGTTAAGTATAGTAACTGCACTGTACATTAGATCTACAGAACTAATTCATCATGTAACTTGAAGTTTACATGCTTTGACCAACATCTCATTTCTCCCACTCCCTACCAGCCACCAACCTACTCTCAATTTCTATGATTTTAACATCTTTGGATTCCCCATATAAGTGAAAATATACACTATTTGTTTTTCCCTACCTGATATTTTATTTACCATAATGCCCTCAAGGTTCATCCATGTTGTCCCCAATAGCAGGATTTCCTTCTTTTTATAGGTGAATAATATACCATCCTATATAAATACCACATTTTCTTTACCCATTCATCCATTGACAGACGCTGAGATTGTTTCCATGTCTTGGTTGTTGTACATAATGCTACAATCAATTTAAGACCTGATGAACGCTTCCCTGGTGGTTCAAATGATAAAGAATCCACCTGTCAATGTAGGAGATGCAAGAGATGCAGGTTCCACCCCTGGGTTGGGAAGATCCCCTGGAAAAGGAAATGACAACCCACTGCAGTATTCTTGCCTAGAAAGTTTCATGGACAGAGGAGCCTGATGTGACTATAGTCCTTATAGTCACAAAGAGTCAGAAATCACTGAGAATGTGCATGCACACATACACACACACACACACACACATACCTGGAATTTACTCAAGGATTTCAAAGCCAACACAAATACAATGGAGTAGAGAATCAGAGAGGGATTCACAAAGGTCAGCATTCCCTAGAAAGACACCCTTGCTTATTTTAAATAACCTCAATAGTTCAGCTATTTGACAGCTTATATCTCTAAATTATAAATTGAGCAGACTCTTCAGAAAGGGAACGTCTCAGAGGTTGGGACTATGCCATTCTGCAGAGTTGTATCCCAGAAGTCCACGACAGCACTGCCATATACTAGGTACTCAGTATATGTGTTTATTGGATGAATGAGTAAATGGAAGAATGAAGGAAGCCATTCCTAGGCAGCCTGGTAATCTAATGTTCTAATTTAAGGTATAGAGAACAGATTATGCCAATTCCTCAGATGTTTAATTTTATATAGGAGTAACTCCCTCCTACTGAAAGTATTGTGAATAAGAATTTTGTTAAGACATAAGGCTGCAAATCCAAACAGCACCTGAAGAGAGGAAAGACCGAGGAAAGTGTGAGAAAGAATGGAAGGAGAAAGGAAGGGAGAGGAAGATATAATACAAAGGTTAGGGAGGGAAGGAACACAACTCTCAAATGTTGGATCAGAGGATAGCACCTAAAAATCCATGTTCATAGATGCGGCAACAGGGAGCCAGTTCTTTATTCTATTTTTCATTTCTCCTTCCATAGCAATTACAGTCTTAAACTTAGCCAAAGCCAAGTATGAAATACACAAGGAGAGTAATGACTCTGAGGTTATGAGTTAATAAAATTTTGGAATGAAAAAAATTAACAATGGCAGTCACAAGCACAAATGAAGCCAAGATCTAATTATACTATACTTTCATGAATACAAAAAACATTATGAAATATTTTTATAATCTACCAAATACCGTGTTTTTTTTTAATCTGCCCAGGGATTCCATAGGTTTGCATACAATTATCTCTTCAGTTAAATACACAGCACTTAACAAGTGCTGAGATTCACATTCACATCATTGTTCCTGATATTATCGGGCCACTTCAAATGCTGGAAGCTTACTTTGCCAATCTCTCTGCTTAGAGAGGTTTGGGTTATCAGCATATCAATCTGCTCATTTTAATCAGTACTCCTACACTATTTGCCTATACCTTACAGGTGAGTCTTTTGACAAATGATTTATTTGATTTTCTTTATTCTTATCTTGGCAGCACTTTGAAAACTGAATGAGGAAGAAAGAGGGCTTAGCAGCATTGAACCACATGTCTCATTGTCAATGGAAATGCTAAATACACACACCGATTTCTGAAACAGCCCAGCACCTGAGCTAAGCTTCTACAGAGAGATGTAACTGTATTATCAGTGTTCTTTCCTTCTGCTTGCCATCAAGCTCTTGGTGATATAAACAGCAAATGGAGAATATAGTTATCTGAGAACATGGTGCCCTACCTCGATGGTACCTTATCTCTGCTGTCAGTCAAGATGGTTTGAACAATAACTGATTTCACAAGCGATTGCTTTTCTATCCTATTTGATACATAGAAAAACAGGCAATATATGTAGAGTTAGGAAGAATAATAATGGATGTGAACCACCACCTACTAAACCCATCACCAAGAACAAAAAAATTACTACTGCTCTTAAAGCTATCTATTTCCCCAGTTTCCTTCCTTCTTCTCTTCCCCAACCAAAAGTAATCACTAACTTTTTTTTAAGTAATTTTTGCAGTTATATATGTATTTCTAGCCAATGTACTAATTTGATTTGCTTGGTTTAAGCTTTACAAATATGGTATCACACTATACACAATCTCTTGAAACTTGGATTTTTTTTCACTCAACATTATGTTTCAAAGATGTGTTTGTGTCATTGCATTCAACTGTAATTCATTCATTTTCAAAGTTAAATAATCCCTTGTGTGACTTTAGCAAAATATACTTATCCATTTTTGTCACTGGACACTTAGGCTGTTCCTAGGGATTTCTGTTTTTGTATTTTTGACATTTTAAATAATACAACTAGAAATATTCTTATATACATCTCCTGGTTGACATGTGTTAAGAGTTCCTCTGGAATTTATGCATAAGAAAAGAATTGTTGGTCATAGGGAATGTATGTGTTTAACTTCATAAGATGATACTAAATTGTTTTCAAAAGTGGCCATCCTAATTTACACCCCCATTAGCACCACTGTTTGCGTTTCCATTACTCTACACTCTTGCCAACAGTTGATATATTAATAGGAAAGCTTCTCTCTCTCTTTTTTTTTTGCATTCTAGTGGGTTTAAAATGGTATCCATTTTGATCTTAATTTGTATTTATTTATCATTACTTAAGGCCAAATTTTTATTGAGATATAGTTGATATATGGGCTTCTCTGGTGGTTCAGATGGTACAGAATCTGAAAGCAATGCAGGAGACCCAGGTTTGATCCCTGGGTCAGAAGATACCCTGGAGAAGGGAATGGCAATCCACTCTAGTAGACTTGCCTGGAGAATCCCAGGCAAGTGAATAAGTAATGATGTTTAATGTTAGCATTCAACATTATTCCTTTGTTCCCATCAGTGAGCCAACAAAGTAACGTTGTTGTGGGTTTTTTTTTTCCCACTGAACCAGCCAGCCAGCATAGAAAGTTAAGCTGTCCATGTGATTACCAATTTCTGATCTGTTTCTATAAGAAGCATGTTGGCTTTTCCTTTAAGAAGCTGTTGGTCACTTTTTCATGATCTTTCTAAAATGTATGCCTACATATGTCTATTTGACTAAGAACATTTTCCCAATAGCATTCTGTCTGTTTTCTAAACTGTGGAAAATTCTTAAAGAGATGGGGATACCAGACCGCCTTACCTGCCTCCTGAGAAACCTGTATGCAGGGCAAGAACCAACAGTTAGAGCTGGATGGTTCAAAATTGGGAAAGGAGTATTTCAAGGCTATATATTGTCACCCTGCTTATTTAACTTATATGTAGAGTACATCATGAGAAATGCCAGGCTGGATGACTCACAAGATGGAATCAAGATTTCTGGGAGAAATATCAATAGCTTAAGATAGGCAAATGATACTACTCTAAAGCCCAGAGAGTGAAGAGGAACTACGGAGCCTCTTGATGAGGGTGAAGGAGGAGAGCGAAAAAGTTGGCTTAAAATTCAACATTCAAAAAACTAAGATCATGGCATTCAGTCCCATCACATGGCAAATAGAGGGGGCAACAGTGGAAAGAGTGGCAAATTTTATATTCTTGGGCTCCAAAATGACTGTGGACAGTGACTGCAACCACAAAATTAAAAGACGCTTGCTCCTTGAAAGAAAAGCTATGACAAACCTAGACAGTGTATTAAAAAGCAGAGACATCACTTTTCTGACAAAGGTCTATATAATCAAAATTATGGTTTTACCAGTAGCCATGTACAGATGTGAGAGCTGGACCATAAAGAAGACTGAGAGCCAAAGAACTGATGCTTTCAAATTGTGGGGATGGAGAACACTCTTGAGAATCTCTTGGACTGCAAGGAGATCAAACAGTCAGTCCTAAAAGAAATCACCCCTGAATATACACTGGAAGGACTGATGCTGAAGCTGAGGCTCCAATACTTTGGCCACCTGATGCAAAGAGCTAACTCACTGGAAAAGACCTTAATGGTAGGGAAGATTGAGGATAGGAGGAGAAGGGGACAACAGAAAATGAGATGGTTGGATGGCATCACCAACTCAATGGACATGAGTTTGAGCAAACTCCAGGAGTTAGTGAAGGACAGGGAAGTCTGGCGTGCTTCAGTTCACGAGGTCCCCAAGAGTCAGACAAGATATGGTGACTGAAGAAAAAAGAGCAATGCTGCCAAACTTGAACTGTTTTCTAAGTTTCAACTCTTCAATTTCACTTTTTAAAATAGTTTTAAATTCTGCTTTCCACTTTTGTAGTTAAAAAAACATTCTCTAAATTTTTTCATCACTTGCAAATTGTGGAAAAATAAGTACACGGTATTCCTACAGCAGAAAAAGACATCTAAACAATGTAATTATAATACAAAACCATGATCTTTTGCAAGAGGTCATCTGAAGAAAATAGAAGTACTTGGCCTATAAAAAGTACTTTCTTAGATAAGATCAGAAGAAGTACAATGAGATTTAAAGTTGAGTTGAAGGCACCATACCCATAAAACATTTTGAATTCATACAGCTTTGTGACATTATGTCTCCCACAGCACCAGACAATTTTAGATTGCCAAACTACATCAGTTAATGATGATGATTATACAGCTATGCATCCTCTCACAGATCTGCCACGATACATTTCTGATAATGGGGTCTGTTTCTTTGAAAATCTTCATGCACAGGTATCAAATTTTACCTCTTTAATGTATATGATTACGATAGCACTACAACTTCTGGAAAACACAGTTTTTTACTTTTATAGCTCCTGTGACTATGGATAGGGTTTCCAGTTCTGCAGCTCTGCCACCTAAGCTCTTTCACTGCAACCTACTGATTTAGCCACAGGCATTAACCTTAAAGATTCTATCTTTTCATGGTATGACCCTGTAGGAATCTAACCTCTTGGTTACCTAAGAAGTCTACTCTGTCTACAGCAACACGATCTAAGGATTCTAACCAAACTATGGAATCAAGGAAAAATATATCACCTCAGTTAAGCAGCTTTATTGATACATTTATAAAATGACTGTCACAACCTTTAAAAATAAGATGTTAATACCATGACTACTTTTTATCTGCCCAGCTACTCAAAGCTGGAGATTGCATACTATCAAGGCTTAGTTCAAAAAAACAGCACATAAACCGCTTCCTGTGCTAGAGTTAACCTCGCTCTCCTCATCTTCTCGGCCTGTCTGTGGCAGAAACGCAACTGAGCCGACCCTTCGTTTTGAAACACTCCGCCCTCTTCTACGAGTGACGCACTGAACACCTTCACACTCGTGATTCTCCTGCGACCCTCCTGGCCTCTCATTCTCAGGGTGTTAGCCTTTATTTGCTACTCAGGCTGGCCTCTGATGGTTACCACAGCATCTCATGGCTCTGTCGGAGCCTTCTTTGTCTGCAGTGTATCCCCAGATCACCTCATCGAGTCTCATGACTTTAATATGATCTCCTCACTGTTTACAAAATTTTCCTCCAACCCTGACCTCTTAACCTGAGGCAGACGTTCAAACTCAAATAACAGTTTGTGAAATTCCCTGGCAGTCCAGGTGTTAAGACTCTGTGCTTTCAGAGCTGAGGGCCCAAGCTCAAGCCCTGGTGAGAAAACTCTTAAATATTAATCATATTCTGCAAGTCTTGGTGGCATGGCCAAGAAGAAAAAGAAAATATACCATCTCCAAGTATATGGCTAATGAATATCTCATACTTAAAAGATAGAGTCATGCATTTCCATCCTTCTCTCCCACTATTTCTCCTATTCTTCATTATACCACCATCCAGTCAAGTGAATAAACCAGAAGTCACCTACTATCCCTCCCATTCCCAATTTTCAGCACATCCTGGCTCAGCAGCTTCAGTTCAGTTCAGTCACTCAGTCGTGTCTGACTCTTTGCAACCCCATGAACCGCAGCACGCCAGGCCTCCCTGTCCATCACCAACTCCCGGAGTTTACTCAAACTCATGCCCATCGAGTCGGTGATGCCATCCAGTCATCTCATCCTCTGTCGTCCCCTTCTCCTCCCGCCCCCAATCCCTCCCAGCATCAGGGTCTTTTCCAATGAGTCAGTCCTTCGCATCAGGTGGCCAAAGTATTGGAGTTTCAGCTTCAGCATCAGTCCTTCCAGTGAACACCCAGGACTGATCTCCTTTAGGATGGACTGGTTGGATCTCCTTGCAGTCCAAGGGCTCTCCAGAGTCTTCTCCAAGACCATAAATGTACGTTAAATCTACCCACTTCTTTCCCTGTCCACTCTTGTCCAAGTCTGACCTTCACTGCTACAACGGGGTACTATCTGACCTCTCTGCTCCCACTCTTTCACTGTAGAATTTTTTCTTCTAATAACGTAAGACCCATCATGCAAATTCCACTTTTACATGCAAATCTTACACTGGCTCAGTTAACATCTGCCACTGTACTACCAATGTGCTGTTATTACTGAGAATAAAATCCCAGCTCCTGCTTGTGACCTCACAGGCCACCAGGCCACACATGATCTGACCCATTCTACCTCTGCAATTTGATCTATTATATTTCTCCCTCCCACTCATCTCTTTCCTGAAAATTCTAAACTCAAATTTCAAACCAGTCAATCCTAAAGGAAATCAACCCTGAATATTCATTGGAAGGACTGATACTGAAGCTCAAATACACTGGCCACCTGATGTGAAGAGCCTACCCATTGGAAAAGACCCTGATGCTGGGAAAGATTGAAGGCAGGAGGAAAAGGGGACGACAGAGGATGAGATGGTTGGATGGCATCATCAACTCAAAGGACATGAGTTTGAGCAAGCTCCAGGAGATTGTGAAAGACAGGGAAGCCAGGTGTGCGGCAGTTCATGGGATTGCAAAGTGTCAGACACAACTTAGTGAGTGAGTATACACACAAGTCCTCAAGTCCTTTACACTGTCTAGTTCCTTTGCCTGAAAGTTTCTCTCATCCCCTCATTCTTCAGATTTCTGTTCAAATTTAACCTTTTCCAAGAGGGTTTCCACCTGTTATGTAAAGCTTAGTCCCCAGTTGATTTCCATCCAATGAACATCACTATCAATAATAATGTATTTGTGCATTTGTTTGTATATTTTATGATTCCTACCACTAGCATCTAAGTTCCATATGAAGCATTTTTTCTGCCTTATTCACTACTGGGTTCCACATTACTCGGTCTAGAACAGTGACTGGCACATAATAAGCACTCAACAAATATTTATGAAAGAAAAAAATTTTATAAGTCCCCTCCTTCTGATACCCACAAGCCATTCCCAAAAAAGGCCCTGAATTCTTTTTATTTTCATGTCAAATTGAACAGTCCTGGAGAAATTGCTTGATTTGTGTGCTATTCTCTAATTTTAAGAAACAGTGATTTTAAATCTCTACAGTTTCTCTGTACATCAACCATTATATGTGAGTCAAAAACACAACTGCACTCATGAAACTGAAAATTTCACATTTAATTTTACTTCTAAGGAAGTTCAAGATCAAAAGCTCTTCTCTAAAACATCAAACGTAATTTACACTCATTCAATTACCTGCCTTTCAGACAATGAAATAGTAACAGTCTAAGTGATTTGAGAAAAATGCTTGACTTTCGGAAAGTCTACTATAGTTTCAAGATCCATCATCAGGAATTACTAAAGATTTCTGCAACTGTAAAGCCAAGCTTTTGAGACACTAAAAAACTGACACATCATAGAAGTTAGAAGTAGAAACCTTAAAGCATCCTTCTATATTGACTACATTATTAATAACATAAAAAAAATACCAATTTGATCCCCATCAATACACTATGGCAGCTAAGGACGATGTTCTAAAGACAACACACACAAAGACCCTCCTGGCTTTGCAGTCACAGTACCAGGTTGAAGGTAAACCATTCTCAATAAAAAAAGTTTGGGCATTTGGACAAAAAATACTACCGATTTTTTTTCCAGTGGGACAAATGTCCCCCAAAATTCGGTTATTTAAGAGGCAGAGTAGAGAAGTGAAAGTATAGGGAAACTTTAGATGGAAGTTTAAAATTTGGCTCTGCCTCTGACAAGTTTGTACTTGATCGTTCTACCTATCTTTCCTCATCAAGTACTCTGTCCTAGAGGCTACACTAGGTGCTGAAGTGAAGTCGCTCAGTCGTGTCCAACTCTTTGTGACCCCATGGACTGTAGCCTACCAGGCTTCTCTGTCCGTGGGATTTTCCAGGCAAGAGTACTGGAGTGGGTTGCCATTGCCTTCTCCAGGGGATCTTCCTGACCCAGGTATCAAACCCGAGTCTCCCGCATTGCAGGCAAACGCTTTACCTGCTGAGTGACCAGGGAAGCCCTATACTAGGTGCTAGGGCTATACAATAAGCCTTTAGTAGTTTAGAAACTTAGTTTTGGGCTTCCTTGGTGGTTCAGCTGGTAAAGAATCTGCCCAAAATGTGGAGACCTGGGTTCAATCCCTGGGTTGGTGAAGGGAACGGACACCCACTTCAGTATTCTGGCCTGGAGGAGGTCATGGACTGTCTAGTCCATGGTGTCGCAAAGAGTCGGACACAAGTGAGCAACTTTCACTTAGAGCCTTTAGATTTCTCCTGGATAAAATGGGATTTTAAGCCCATTGGTGATCAACCAAGATAAAGTGGGTGACATACAGGGCACAGATGAAAACACTTGGATAAACAACTTCTTATTTTTATAATTTTCAACCAGGTTCCATCAGCCGATGGGCTGTGTGATTCCTCTGAGCGATTTATAGTCTACATCATTAAGTTCCACTGGTAAGAAGCACACTGGAACCACTGGCCGGAGCAGAAATGAATGAGATTACAGAAGTGGGTGTGCCTACAAAACTTCAGTATGCGGAAAGGTTTATTAAACACACGGTTCATTGGCCTCATTCTCTCAGTCAATGAAAAACTACACTGAAAATCTACCATGCTCATTTCATTTACCAGCCAAGGTACTTTTTTAATGCAATATCTTCAGCAGGTTGCCATTAAAAATTAGATGCTAAAAAGAAGTCAGAAGAAAGTGTACATTCAGTACCCAATGGAGAATTATGAGTTTTGTTTTGTTTTTTGTTTTTTTTTTCATTTTCTGGTACTCCATTTCCTAACAATTAATTGGTTAAATCTAGGAATATAGCCAACAAGTATTATTCTGTTTCATGGAGAATTACTATACTTAATTCAGCAGTACATGAGATTCCTACAATATAATAGAACTATTTTATGACTATCTTAAAAATGCAATCTCTTATCTTATAGAATAAGAGATCGTATTATTGTTCAAAAGTCTAAGCCATTACCAGGCCTTTTAATAAGTGTGCTAATTACTTGAAATGACATGAGAAGTACCACAAATGAAAGAGTAATAAGCTGTCAGTTGTTTTTGAAACCATAGTTCAATAACCCAACATTACTATTATCTGAACATCAAGATACTAGTTTTGAGAGTTATAAATAGCTATAATAATGATGATCCAAACTACAGACAATAAACCCTCAGCTTAAACCCTCAAAATGTAAGACATTCTTAATATTATTTCATTAACATTGAGGACCAAGTTTGCTACTATACATAAGTGATATGTAAACTATAAAAATGCTAAATAAATGCACTGAATTAGTAGCACCAGAGTCTTAGTATCAGCAGACAGACCACTGTTACCTAAAGACTGTGGAAACATTTCCTCATATCAAATCAGTATGAAATGAGATTATAATTAGGAAAAAAAGGTTCTTGTCCTCCTCAGTTATGAAAGCAAAGCACAAAGCAGAATTCCTTTCTCATACACAGGGGATAATAGCTTTTTGAAAATTACAAAAAGGCAAACACTCATTTTACTAAGTCCCTGAACAAAATGTCTTTGACATCTATCAACTGCTACCAAGCATGCAGACACTCTCTCACAAGAAGCCCCAAAGCTGTCTCTTTCAACGCTTTATCAAATTCATCTGAGTATACATGGAAAAAGCCTAAGTTCAGTAATCAAGTTTTTAACATACATCTTTAGTACTTTTAATCTCCCTTTAACAAAGACAGTATACTACCTAATTCAGAGTAACTTCAGGGACACGAATTTGGTCCTTAACGGCTTGACAAGAAAAAGTATAACTATTCCAAACATTGAATGCTAACTTGAAAATATGGAAGAGTCACCTATATTCCACCACACTGCAGAATATCACCATCTGCAGGATATAAGGATGTCACAAATCCTACTACAAGGATACTACAAGGGGGCTCTGGAAAATATGCAGAATATAAATTCTAAAAGTGTCAAACACAGTGATATGTGGTGCTAGAATGTCCCAGAATGTTGTCTGTCAAGAACCGTCAGCCAAGACACCCAAAATCAAACACCAAAAGGTGATCCATTGAATATAGTATCATTAAAGAACATAAACTTATCTCAAGTAAACTAGGGGAAATCTTTTTACATAGCAACACAGAAACAATTTTGCCTATATCTGAGCATGAAGGAATGAACTAGATAGTATCTCATGGCCTCTCCCATTTGTGTATTTCACTGTATGATCAGAATGTTGCACTCTTTACAAATCTCAGCCTGTCTCAACTGTTACTAACTTTCCCCCAAAGCCAGTTTATCCCCTGGTCTGCAGTGTGATTTTTAATCCTAGAGTGATCCAACAGTGCAATTTCAGGAAGCGTGAAGGAGCCTGCATTTCACTGTCAGAGAGTTACCAGAGATGACAGTCTGTAATCCCATGGACACAATGAAGGATGCTCACATATCAGGAAATCTAGAGAGAAAGGCACCCAATGCCCTACACAGGATAAGTAGTCAGTCACGAATTTGTAAACTGTACCGAGCATTTTGACCTTGAAGTCACAACATTTTCAAGGTTCTATTTACTTGTCTGTAAACATGGAGGTGAGTTACCAAAGCATAAGAAAAAATCATGCCATTTTAGAGCATGCTAGTAGTGCCTGGGGATGCAAGGGTAAGTAGGGCACACAGCCTCTTCATGGGTAAAGCTGACCAGGAGGACATTTTCCTATGAGATTTTGAGCCTCTGGGGTGTGGGGAGAGACAACTAGTTTAGAAATATACATTTGAGAATCAGAGCATATGGATATATGTGAGGTGAGGGGTAGTTAACGAGTGAGAGGCATGATGTGATCAACCAGCAAAAAGTCTGGTGTTAGCAGAGCTGTAGAAGATCAGTCCCCAGACAAATGCCGAAATTTAAGGAAAAGCAAAGGCAAAGATGCCCGTGCCAAAGACACAAAGGCATGAGAAGTGCCAGGAGGGTGTAAAGATTAGGCAGCCAATGGGGGATAGAGTTACATGGGAAGGAATCAAAGAGCAGTGGCAAATGTAGCAAAGCATAATAAAGAGGGCTTCCCTGGAGGCTCAGTGGTAATGAGTCCACCTGCCAATGCAGGAGACATGAGTTGGATCCCTGGTCCAGGAAGATCCCACGTGCAGAGGAGCAACTAAGCCCATGAACCACAACTATCGGGCCTGTGTTCTAGAGCCCAGGAGCTGCAACTCCTGAAGCCCACACGCCTGAGAGCCTCTGCTCCACAATGGGAGCAGCCACAACAGTGAGCAGCCCTCGACAACTAGAGAGTAGCCCAAGCAGCAACGAGGACCGAGCACAGCCAAAAATAAGTAAATAAATGTATTTTTAAAAGAATAATAGAGATTGGTAATGGGAGAAAGGAAGAATTGAGACTGATCACATCTGAAGGCTTTAAGTTTTCTATACACGAAAAGGCACGCTAAGTTGTGGAAAATCAAAGCAGAAAAGTTGAGTAGGATCTTAAAGGGAATGGTAAAAATTTGGAATAGTCACTGAAAGGAATCTACTTAATAAGAACTTAAAAACTTTTCTTGACCACTGAAAGGAACAACTGACATACTTGTTGACTTTTAAATGTGTAAAGATAGTGCATTTATTCAACAAATATATTTTTTAAAGAGGTTATAGGAAAAGACAAGGATACATAAGACAAATCTCAGATGTTAAAAAGTCAAATGTGTAAATAATTCCTAGTACAATACAAAATAAGTCCCCAAGATCACAAGTATCCTTATGTGTGTGTGTGTGTGTGTGTGTGTGTGTGTGTGTTTTGGAGCTCATGTTTATCAGATCCATTCACCTTCTTTTCTCTTTGAGTCCCTCAGGATACAAAGCATGCATTCATTAGATGATTCACGGAATTTGGGAGTACAACCCACAGCATGGAAAGAAATGGTCTCCTATTTTTATTCATTTACATATCAGAATTTGAGCATTAGGAACATAACACCTAGGACTAACTAGGGAAGACTGGAAAGGATCACTCCCTCCTGACTTCCATAGGGTACAATAAGCTGAGGACAAGCAACAGTTGAAGAAGCTGGGGGCGGGGGGCTGAGGCTGTGACTATCCGCTTGGCTCTCAACTATGTGAACAACACTCGCCCCAGAGATTGACTCTGGGATAAACATAATCAATAAATACCTCCTGGGCAGGGCTGGGGGTTAAAGTAGTATAAATAATAGCCCCTGTCCTCAAGGAGTTCCCAATTTAGTTGGAAAATAAAACTTCCCCATGAGAAATCTTAAATAACATTAAGATTTTGTAGACTGCTCAAGACAACGAGAGAGCGACCCTAGGGTTATGCAGTGGCTGCTGTTTAGTCACTCGGGCACGTCCAGCTCTGTGACTCCATGGGCTCTCGTCTTCCTCTGTCCTCTGTCCATGGAATTTTCCAGGCTAGACTGCAGGAGTGGGTTGCCATTTCCTTCTCCAGGATTATGCAGAATTCTTATCAAATTCATGCTATAGACTGAAATGTATTTAAAGAAAAAAGAATACATTTAAGGGAAAGCTATGAAAGAGGCAGGAACTGGACCGGGTCTTAAAACTAGGTAAAGGCCGAGACCCCATGCAGCACAGCAAAGAACATCCAACCCCATCACAATCAGTAGCCCCTTTGCCATCACTCTTAATAAACTCACCCTGTGCAACTCAGAACCATCTGTATTTCTTCAAAGCGGGTAACCAGCAGTCCTAACACTGCCAATGATTTGAACAACTCTATTTTAGGAGGTATTCACCACAAAGATCAGATACTTGACTGTTGCTTTGTCTTCAGGACTTGCAAAAACAGGACAAGTAATTTGCCTCCAAGTTCCCCGCCTGGCTAAGGAGTTACAGCTTGTACAGATGTTCACAAAGGTTGCATTTATTTCACATATTGTCCTCACAATTTTCAGAAGAAAATAGCCATGTTTACTTTAGGTTTTCTTTTCTGGGCCATTCATTTAAGATTGGATTGGAAAGCTTCTTTGAGTTTTGCATTTAAAAAACAAAAACCAAACCAAAAAATCATAGCAATTTACCATAATTAGCACTCTTAGAATCACTCAGCAGCAGGAAGTTAAGTTCCTTACCCCAATTCTCACTACTCCCACCTTCACCCAGACTCTGGGCAACTGTTCAAGCAAAGAGGCACTGAGGTTGGCCCAATACTTAATCCGTCAAAACCCCTAATCTATCAACAACCCTACACTCACAATTCCTAAGTCAAGCTCCACTGTGGTTAACTCTTTGCATGTCTGAATTATGATATTTTCCACTCACATAGCCCTTAAATGAATTCACCTTGGGGTATCAAACTAAATCCCATAAGGAATTCATTATTAGGCTTCGGTCCAGGTACTGAAGATCACACCCAATCTTTAGAAAGCCCACACTCGTCATGCATCCAGTGAGCAAGGTTATCTGTCCTAGTTTGTTTTCCAGGGCAGAACAAGAATAAAACCAGGGTTGGTGCCAGGGAAGCAGAAAGCAAGCATCAGGCCCAGACAGTGAGTCACAAATAGAACTGGTCATAAGACCAGAATTGATTACTGAGACTCTGAACGAGAGACGTCAAGAACTTGAGAAGGTGAAACACCAGAACAGCAGCCTAGAAGCCACAAGCAAGGCTCTGAAGAGGAAAGTGAGCAAGGAAAACGCAAACAACACAGGACACCGGAAAGGATGCAGAGAATCTCAAAAAAGAACCGCATGAAAGCCAAACCAAAGTCAGAGTCTCATCCCTACTGGCTACGGGTTCTCATCCATCCCTTACTGAGGAAGAACTTAAAAATTTTATCCAGACTGCACAGTGAAACTTACCAATACTGATAATTGCTGATTTATCAAGTGCCTGGGTGTCTAGCACCTCATGCACATTATCTCATTTACGCCTCAAAACAACTCTCTAGACATTAATTAATACTCCATTTTATACACTAGAAATCCAAACTGCAGAAACATATGTAACTTCTTAAGGTCACCCAAACAGTAAGAGCCAGAGCTGGGATTCAAAGCGCTCATTTCTCTACAATATGCTATTTATGACGGAGTTTATGCAAGCAAAATGAATGCAGTTCTCATTCTAGAACTGTGCTGTCTACTACTAGGGTCATGACTAGCCACATGTGGTTATCAAGCACTTGAATGGTAACTAGTGTCACATGTTGAAATGATGATATTTTGGATATAGATTTAAATAAAATACATTGTGAAAATTAATTTTCCCTCTTTTTTTAAATGTGACTCAACAGTACATGAACTGAGAACTCCCAGATGTTCAAGCTGAATTTAGGAAAGGCAGAGGAACCAGAGATCAAATAGCCAACATCCATTGGAGCATAGGCAAAGCAAGAGAATTCTGGAAGAACATCTGCTTCATTGACTAAGCTAAAGTCTTTGACTGTGTGGATCACAACGAACTGTGGAAAATTCATCCAGAGATGGGAATACCAGACCACCTTACCTATCCCCTGAGAAAATTATACGCAGGTCAAGAAGCAACAGTTAGAACCAGTCATGGAACAACAAGCTGGTTCAAAACTGGGAAAGGAGTATTTCAAGGCTGTTTAATGTCACCCTGCTTATTTAATTTATATGCAGAGTACATCATGAGAAATGACAGGCCAGATGAAGCACAAGCTGGAATCAAGATTGCCAGGAGAAATATCAACAGCCTCAGATATGCACATGATACCATCCTCATGGCAGAAAGTGAAGAGGAACTAAAGAGCCTCTTGATGAAGGTGAAAGAAGAGAGTGAAAAAGCTGGCTTAAAACTCAACATTCAAAAAACGAAGATCATGGCATCCTGTCCCATCACTTCATGCCAAATAGATGGGGAAACAATGGAAATAGTGAGAGACTTTAATTTTGGCCTCCAAAATCACTGCAGATGGCAGCTGCAGCCATGAAATTAAAAGATACTTTCTCCTTGGAAGAAAAGCTATGACAAACCTAGACAACATATTAAAAAGCAGAGACATTACTTTGCTGACAAAGGTCCAGCTAGTCAAAGGAATGGTTTTTCCAGTAGTCATGTATGGATGTGAGAGTTGGACTATAAAGAAAGCTGAGTGCTGAAGAATTGATGCTTTTGAACTGTGGTGTTGGAGAAGACTCTTGAGAGTCCCTTGGACTGCAAGGAGACCAAACCAGTCAATCCTAAAGGAAATCAGTCCTGAATATTCATTGGAAGGACTGATGCTAGAGCTAAAACTCCATTACTTTAGCCACCTGATGTGAAGAACTGACTCCTGATGCTGGGAAAGATTAAAGGCAGGAGGAGAAGGGGGTGACAGAAGATGAGATGGTTGGATGGCATCACCAACTCAATGGACATGAGTTTGAGCAAGCTCTGGGAGTTGGTGATGGACAGGGAAGCCTGGTGTGCCGCAGTTCATAAGGTTGCAAAGAGTCAGACACAACTGAGCTACTGAACAACAACAACAACTAGAAAAATTAAATACATTTAATTAATATTTAATATATAATAAATACTCTATATACCTCATATTTCTGTTGATTATCTTAGAGCATAAATTCAATCTTTCTTGAGTCCTTTTTAAAACAAAACATAGGACTTCTCTGGTGTTCCAGTGGCTAACAATCTGCCTTGCAAATCAGGGGACACAGGCTTAATCCCTGGTCCAGGAAGATCCCACATGCCACAGAGCAACTAAAGCCCACGAGCCACAGCTACGGAAGCCCATGCACCCAGAGCCCATGTTCCACACCAGAAGCCTGTGCACAACTTGGCTTCCCAGGCGCTAGTGATAAAGAATCCACCTGCAATGCAGTAGATCTGGGTTCGATCCCTGGGTCAGGAAGATTCCCCTGGAGAAGGGCATGGCAACCCACTCCAGTATTCTTGCCTGAATAATCCCACAAACAGAGGAGCCTGGCAGGCTACAGTCCATGGGGTCACAAGGAATCGGATACAACTGAGCAACGAACACTTTCACTTCTCACGTATGAAATAGATAACTAATGAGAACTACTGTATAGCATGGGGAACTCTGCTCTGCGGGGATCTAAATCGGAAGGAAATCCAAAAAAGAGGGGATGTATGTATATGTCTGGCTGATTGACTTTGCTGGACAGTAGACACTAACACAGCATTGGAAATCCACTATATCCCAATAAAAATTTTTTAAAATTAAAAATAAGTAAATAAAATAAAAACTCTCCAATAATTGCTATGGAGGTAACTATGAACAATCTCTCCTAGTTTTGAGGCTATAGGCTTTAGTACACTAGAATGAAAACCAAGTGAAGAAAGAACCAGGAAAGAAAATATGCAGGCAAAGTACCAAAAAGCTGAACTGGTCCTGATTACTAGACAAAGTATCCACCCTTATAGAACCCAAGAAATCAACATCCTCAATTGACAAAGAAAATGCAACATTTATCACAATATTTTACAGATACGTGTTGATTATTACATACTTTAATCCCTGGAGACAGCTCTAATTCAATAGCACAGGGGGGAAAAAAAAAATTGGGAAATACTGGGGAAGAAATGTACTCCAAGCTGCATTATTTAAGATGGCACTTTGAGGGATGTCCCAAAGTGGGTTATCCAGGGGTTAAGACTTCACCTTCCAATGCAGGGGGTGATCCCTGGTCAGGGAGCTAAGATCTCACATGCCTTGTAGTCAAGAAACTGAATCACAGAACAGAAGCAATACTGTAACAAATCCCACAAAGACTTTAAAATGGTCCACATTAAAAAAAAAAGATAGCAGTTTGAAAGCCTGACTTCTTTTCCAGCCTCTGACGTCTGTAGATCACATCCTTCTGTTTTCTAGGATAGACGTTAGGAGGATGTGAACCACAGGAAGCATGTAGATTATGATCCCAATTTCGAGTGTATGTAACATCCTTTATTAATATTTGTTGTATGGCTTCACTTTCTCAGTAACTTAATTCCTACGCAAATGAATGGGGTCAGCAAAAACAAACCAAAGTCCTTCATGCACAAGAGCTACAGTCTGATCAGAAAAGATATGCCTGGAAGGTAGCTATGCCCAGCCTGACTTCAGGACAGTAAGATGATGGGAGAAGGTAGATGCCATATCTTCACAGCCCTTCACTAGAGCCCAACATCTGAGTCCTGAGGGCTATTATTTCCTTGTATTCATAAAAGAGGTGACCAAAAAAAAAATCTCTTTAAATAAGCACATTCGGAAGCAGCTGTTTGGCACAATAACTACAAGCCCAGGACTGACGGGGAAAGAATAACTATATTTCCGCCCAGACTGACTGGAGGCAGGACACAACCTTGCTGGAATTAGACCAAGTAGTTACCCCATCCCCTGACACCTCCAACATTCGAGAATTCTGTGGTTCGTGAAGGGAGAGATTTGTTCCTTTCATCTATCCTGAACAATTATAGTAATACCATGCAAGAATGAGATCAGTCTTGACTATTGGCAAAAAGGGAGATAAAATTTGGGGACACCAGGAAATCCACCCTAATCACCCCTCTCTCTCCACACACCTGTCCCTGATGCTGTATCTTTAAAGATGAAGACCCACAGGTAGAATTTCACTAAATATAAGGTGATAACAGTGTTCACTGTTTAGGAGGAAGGCATTGAAATCAAACTTCATTTACTTCTTAATTTTGCCATGGGAAATGGCTTGTCTTTGGATCTAATATCAAATTTATGTAAAGGGTCTACAGTTTGTCTCACATGAGAGGAGGAAGACTCAAAATATGAGCATCATTTCACCATGCATGCATGCTAAGTTGCTTCAGTCATGTCTGACTCTGTGACACTATGGACTATAGCCTGCCAGGCTTCTCTGTCCATGGGATTCTCCAGACAAGAATACTGCAGTGGGTCGCCATGCCCTCCTCCGGGGGATCTTCCCAACCCAGGGACTGAACTTGTGTCTGTTATGTGCATTGACAGGAGGGTTCTTTACCACTAGCACCACCTGGGAAGACCCGCTTTCACTATACAGCTTCCCAAAGTTTGCACAACTCTCAAAAAGTGTGGGAGTTTGGGCAATTGCCTTGAGTGTTCATAAGGTTGGAATCTATTATTTAGAAGGCCTATTTATTTGAAGCCATGAGTCACTCTAAACCCCATGAAAATGATTAGTGTTCTTCCAGTTGAAGACTCTCTTGGTCCATCAATAAGCAGAGACTACCTAGCAGAAAATATTACATGTGGGAGACTTTTCTTCAAAAGAGATATCTAAAAATATTCTCATGGCTAGATTGTAGGACCTGCCATTACATTCTCAAGACTTCATCTTAATATTATCATTTACCATTCATTGATTCATTCAACACACACTTCAGTGAATGCTATATGTCAGGCAAGGGATCCAGAGTTGGCAAGGAATTAGATATACAAGGCTTTTAGTCTCTCTACAGCTGTCTCATAGTGGACATGATTTGCAACTTGCTCTACAACTCTGTTTCCCAGGTTAACATAGTTTAAGATTTGGAAGGGACTACAAACTTATGTAGTCCACGTATCTGTCAGTTCTCTCTGCAAGAGCCCCACCAAGCGCCTGTCGCATGTGTTCTAGAAATCACCCCAAGTAAAGGAACTCAATTCTACCAATTAGGACAGATGCATTTTTCCCAGTAGATCCTGGTCCTAAGCCAAGCAAATCAAGCCAAAGCCCCCATCCAAATGTGCATTTTTAAATACTAAGCAGACAGCTCTCCCCTTTCTCTTGACTCGTCTAAGTCCTCTCTGGGACTTCAGTCCTTCCTCAAATGAAATGGCATGAAAATGTTTCTAACTGGAGTTATTCTCTTCTGTATACGTTCCAATTTTTCTCTGTTCCTATTGAAAGATGAGATCCAAAACTAAACATAATAAAAGGAGAATTTATATCATCATAATTTTTTAAAATACACATTGGGGTCCGATAGATCTGTGTTAGAACCTCAGGTCTAAAACTGCCATCTATTTGTGACTTTCAGCAAGTTAATTAACCTCTCTGAGTCTGGTTCCCAACTTCTATGTCCTAAGAATCAGAATGTTTCATTATATTCCTCAAAGGTTGATTAAATGTGATTAGCATGTCTATTGTTCAGCATGGTATCACAAACAGCAAAGGTTTAATTAATGGTAGTTGTTTTTACCGTGTTATTATTTTTACTTTGTAGCTATAATCCAACCAGACCAAAGCGACGTGACTGTTAAGTCACCTTTGAAACTGTTGAACTTATTTAAAGACTCTCTATCGTCCTTTTTCATTTTTCACCTTTGGCTGCAATATTGTACTTTTGCTTTTTTGTTCGCTGATTTTTTTGGCTTGCTTTTGCTTTATTTAGAAAAAAATTTCTGAGCAGAGACATCTGAGCCACATGTTACAGTGAATCTGTAACACATGTTCAAAAAGATCTCTTCTTCCCAATTAGTAGAATCACAGTGAAAATTCCAGATTAATCTAAGATGCTCTCCATTTCTGCTTGAGAAATAATTTTAAAAAGATATACTTCAGGGTTTATGCTTCCTTATCCAAATTATGTACAGATGTTGCCTGGAAATGTATTCTTAATAGCTACATTAACTATGATAAGTTCACTCACATCATTGTCATTCATGTCTAATTAACCTAAATGCCCAGCTGGGAGTAGTAAGAACTTATACATGGCAAGGAGAATGAGTCATGTGGATCTCCCAGCCCCCAGTCCTGCCATTAAAATATACAAGGATAAGAGAGAGAAATGAAGATGAGTGTTCAAGATCAACAGGGGTAACTGTCAGGAGAACCTGGCAGGCTTACCTTAACAGCATAGATCAAAAGTCGTTGGACATGGAGACATTTTCTTGACCAGGAAAGCATTCATGAGATAATAAAATAGTATGAAAAAGCATGAAACTGCCCCTATGAATCCAAGTCTAGATAGCGTTTTGAAAGAAATGCAGAACTTTTCTCATAGTTTTCAGCTGTCAGAAATTAAACATTTCATTTTTTTAATAACAAGGTCAGAGTTATATCCAGTTCTTCATGTGGTATTCCTGAGGATAAAACATCCAGGCTCTACTTGATTATGTCCACTGGTGAGAGGCTCACTATCTCATAAGGCATAGCATTCTGCTGATGGACTATCTTTTGGTTAGACATTTGCTCATTTTATTAGATCAAGCTCCATACCCTCCCCTTAACTCCCCGGTACAAATGACCTCTGCTCACTACAGCCACATATCAGGAAGCTCAATAGGTGGGAATTTGAGGGGAAAAGGCTGGTAGGTATTTGGACACAAAGCATTTTTCCTGTTGCCTGTTAAAACAGGCCAGCCAACTTATTCCTACTAGGGAACAAGCCCTTCAGGGGCCTGAGGAAAAAAAACAGAATGAGAATGTTTGTCTGTCACTGGATATAAGTCCATCAAAGTCACACAATTCCTACATCAGATATAGATCTAAAGGCCCAAGAAGCCATGTGATAAAAAAAAGAAATATACACACACATACAACTTAGCCAACAGCAGGGAAAGCCTAGCCCAAAGAAACAGAATCAATAGCTAAATTCTGGAAACAAAAAGGACAACCATTCGTTTAGAAGTTTCCTGAATCTTATGAACAAATGCAGTTCTAGAGAGACAGTAGTGTGTAGTTCAGGGGTTCCCAATTACATTGGGCATAAGAACCATGCTTGTTTAAAATGCAAACTACTGGGTTCCATGGGCTTCTCAGATGGCACTGGTGGTAAGGAACCCACCTGCCAATGCAGGAGATGTAAAGAGATGCAGGTTCAATTCCTGGGTCGGGAAGATCCCCTAGGGGAGGGCATGGCAACCCATTCCAGTATTCTTGCCTGGAGAATCCCATGGACAGAGGAGTCTGGCAGGCTACAGTCCAGAGGTTGTAAAGAGTTGGACACAGCTGAAGCGGTTTAGCAATCACTGGGTTCTATCCTTAGAGTTTCTAATTCAATAACCCAGGAGGCTTCATATGTAACAAGGGCGGGCTCTTTGATAAATATCGGTGCTATGGTTAAGAGCTCTGGAGTCAGAAAGATGTGAGTTAATATCACACCTGGGTTTGCCAGTACCAACCATATTTCTTCTTTAGTAAAATGGAGATGATAATCACAGTTCCAATCTCTTTGAGGTGTTAAAAGAATGAAATAAGACAATGTGTGTAAAGCTATAACACAATGCCTATAATAGCCCATTACGTAATTTGTAGCAGTCATCATTTTTTACTTTTCATTATTACAATGTGTTGATTTCAGTTTTCCCTCAAGGAATTACTTAAACTATCAAGACCACTTTCCCTCTTGGCTTACTTTTTCTGATGCTCTGTGTGAAGTTCAGAAGATATCTTTGGAAATAGGACATAGAAGAATCAACCAGAAAACGTGCTATTTGATATTCAGTACACCTTTCATAGCCAACCCTTCCCTCTTTCAGCTTCCTCTCTCCTAGACACTACCCCCTGATTTCCACTGCCATTTCTCTAAAACAAGCCTGCTGGCATGTTGCACTTTTTGTCTAGAAAGCTCTTTTAACTGCCTTTCTGAATAAATATTTTCCATCTGTGAAACACTCAAATCAACCATCACCTCCCCAATGCAATCTTTCTGATCATCGTATTTTGTTTCATAATTGTAATTGTTATAATGGTCAGTTTCTTCACTTATCTCATGATCATTGAGTCTAAATCTGCAGTAAAAGTAGGAAATTGGGCAATAGGGCAGTATACAGTAGTTAATCACTCAACCCAAAACAATAAAAGTCTGTTTCAAATTGCTTAATACAGGCAAATACATTTTTGGTCTAGCTTATCAGTATTGTAATCTCAATTTTCCACTTCACTTTCTTGCTGTTGACTCATGCTAAAATTTCTCAGTCTCATTAGTTCATTACCAATGTGAAATTATTATATGCAAAATTTTTTAAAAAGTAATGAGCACATAGGCAATTTTTTAAGTACCTGAAACACCATCAAGCAATGAAATTAAAAGATCTATACTGTTGGTATAATATATAACTGATGTAACAAATCAGCACTAATTTAAATGCTAATTGAGACACTGAATCATGAAATATTCTTTCATTGACAACTGAATAAATCATTAAGTATACTTCATAGAATAATATGATCTTTTAATAATATTATGATAATAAGTAAGCCATACAGGGCTTCCCAGGTGGCTCAGTGGCAAGGAATCTGCCTACCAATGCAGGAGACGTGGGTTCAGTCCCTAGGTTGGGAAGATCCCTTAGAGAAGGAAATGGCAACCTACTCCAGGATTCTTGCCTGGAAAATCCCATGGACAGAGGAGACTGGGGGCTACAGTCCACGGGGGTCGCAGAAGAGTCAGATATGATTTTGCGACTAAATAACAACAAAAGCTATACAGACTACTAGACAGTGATATTAAGATGCTATTAAAAAAAAGGACACGTGGAAAGGAGGCAGAGAAGCCTTCATGAGAAGATACAGACTTGATGAAAGAGTAGCCGAGGGAATATGTGGGGCAAAAATTCCTTTTGGAGATGTGAGTACAAAGGGCAAGAGTGTGACAGGTGGGTTTAGAGGCCAATGTGGCTAGAGCAGAACAGCAGAAAAAGGAAGCAGTAGGAGCCAAAATTCAACAGAAGAAGGTGAACCAGGTCATAATGGGACTTATCGGCCTTTATGAGGAATTGGCTTATCGGCTTTTACTCTGAGTGGTAAAGAGAACTACAGGCGTGTTTGAGCAGAGGAATGACTGAGGTGTTAAATTCATATTCTGGCCTGCTTGACTGAGACATACTGTCGAGTAGGGAAGGGAACAGGGGAGCCAGTGAGCAGACAGTGTACAAATCCAGGTCAGAATGATGGTGACCAGAGGTCAGAGCGGGGACAGTGGAGGTGGTGAGAAGTGGCCAGATGCTGGGTACAATGTGAAGGCAGAATCAGAAGTCTTACGGAGAGACTGAATGTGGCTGAAGGCGGAGTTCGAAGGCTTATCATTAGATCGAATGTGAGTATGAGAAAAAGAGTACTCAAGGTTGACTCCAAGGTTTTGGAAAATAGAACTGCCACTATCAAAGATGGAAAAGGCTATGAGCTGTCTATCAGCTCTTCATGTGGAATTGTTGGGTTAAGCAATTTAATACAAAACTGAGAATTAGATGCTATGACTGTGGGTAAGTATATACAGAAGAGAAAACAGGATTAAAAACTGAGCCCAAGACCTCACAAACACTGAGTGTTTAGGGGAAAGAGAAGCCACTAGTAAAGGAGACGGAGAAAAAAATGAGGTAGGGTAGAGGAGTGTGGTATCCTGTAAGCCAAATAAAGAAAGAGTATCAGGGAGAAGTGGGTGATCAGTTGTCAAATGCTGTTAATTCTTCAAGGAAGATGAGGACTAAGGACTGAACACTGGCATTAGCCATGTGTAAGTCTTTGGTTATCTTATTTATTTATTTATTTATTTATTTTGGGGGTGCTGCACCAAGAGGTATGTGGGAATCTTAGTTCCCCGACCAAGAATGGAATATGCACCACCTGCAGCAGGAGCTTGGAGTCTTCACCAGTGGACTGCTGCAGCAGACCCTGGTTATCTTAACTAGAGCAGATTTAAAGAAGAGGTAACACAAAGACCAGATTATATCTGTTATAAGAGAAACATGCAAATATTTTACATCATTCTAAAACAAAATTAAAGTTAAAAAATATCTAGAGTCACTGCCCTACATTACACATGAAAAAGTAAAGTCTAAGAGCTCTCATCACATAGAAAAAAATTATCTTCCCTTTCCTTAATGTTGTATCTACATGAGATAGACGATGGCTGTTCACTAAACTTACTGCGGTAATCATTTTGCCATGTCTGTAAGTCACATCATTATGCTGTGCACCTTAAACCCACACAGTTCTGTATGTCAGTTATAGCTCAATAAAATTGGAAGGGTTAAAAAAAGAGAGAGAGAATGGAAGAGGAGCAAGATTTCTTCAAAGGGAGGTAAAATGATAGAACTGGTGGGGAAGTGTGGCAAAAATGACTTTTTAAAAATCCTGCATAAATTACTGAGTGTTATGTATGCTGGTAAAAAATGATCCACTTAAGAGGTAATTAAGCTGATGATGGAAAAAGAAGGGAGAATCCATAGTTATGTCTTTGGGAGATAGGAGGTGAGGTTCATTGTTCCAAAGAATAAGTGGAGGGATTGGCTTTAGGCAGGAACAGAGATAATTCATCTATAGCAATGGTTCACGATGCTGGCAGAACAGAAACATCCCCTGGAGAGTCTTTTAAAAATACAATGTCCAGGCCCCAATTAACAGGTTCTAGTTCAACTGATCTAGTGAAGGAGCTGAGGCATCAGTAGTTTTATAAAACCTCCATGTGATTCTAACTATGCCCACAGGACTGAGCGCACTGCTCTACGGTGGAGGCAAGAAGGTCGATGGTGATGGGTGGGTAGACGTGCTGGTCAAAGTCCTCTGCTGATGCTTCAGTTTTCTGAATCAGGAAGCAAGGCCTTCAGAGAAGAGTGGGGATGAGGAAGGGGTGCTGGGCTTTGAGGAGGGAGGAAAAATGGTGAAATAGACATGTGGGGAGTAGAAGACAGCATGATTTCCAAGAAGCATTCAAGACCCATTTGAGGTGTATGGTTACACATTTAAAGAGACACCAGTCAACTTGTTTTACTCTCACCTCAATCAGCAAAACCCAACATTCAAAAAACTAAGACCATGGCATCCCATCCCATGGCAAATGGATGGGGAAACAATGGAAACAGTGACAGACTTTATTTTCTTGGGCTCCAAAATCACTGCAGATGGTGATTGCAGCCATTAAATTAAAAGACACTTTCTCCTTGGAAGAAAAGCTATGACCAACCTAGACAACATATTAAAAAGCAGAGATATTACTTTGCCAACCAAGGTCCGTCTAGTCAAAGGAATTGTTTTCCCAGTAGTCATGTATGGATGTGAGAGTTGGACTATAAAGCAAGTTGAGCACCGAAGAACTGATGCTTTTGAACTGTGGTGTTGGAGAAGACTCTTGAGAGTCTCTTGGATGCAAGGAGACCAAACCAGTCCATCCTAAAGGAAATCAATCCTGAATATTCATTGGAAGGACTGATGCTGAAGCTGAAACTCCAATACTTTGGCCACCTGATATGAAGAACTGACTCATTTAAAAGGATCCTGATTCTGGGAAAGACTGAAGCTGGGAGGAGAAGGGGACAATGGAGAATGAGATGGTTGGATGGCATTACCGACTCAATGGACATGAGTTTGAGCAAGCTCCAGGAGTTGGTGATGGACAGAGAAGCCTGGAGTGCTGCAGTCCATGGGGTCACAAAGAGTCGGACACAACTGAGTGACTGAACTGAACTGAACAATCAGCTGGACCAGTGCAAAAACAGAGAAGTTCAATTTAAAGAAGTTTATGCTTCTCCAAGGAAGTATAAAGATGCAAAAGAAGGGCAATTCAAGAATATAGGCAAGGTAGTGAGTGTATAAACTGACCATGGGATTAAAATTAGGTAGAGAGGGCTGAGAGGACAAAAAGGCTGGAGGATAGTAAAAAGTTGGTACAATTAATGGGTTGAAGATCCTGGAGGGGTTGAAGGGCTAATGAAGGATATTAGAAGGATTTCAGTATAGTAAAAGGAATTAAATTAAAAGGCCATGGATGGTAGTCAGAGAACAGCACAGCTGAAATTGAAATTGTGTGTGGGTTAGAGTTATCAATAGAGCCAAGGCCAGAGGATGACTTGGGATTAAATGGCTGAAGTAGGAAGCAAGACAAACTATTAGAGAAAGGAAGTTCAAGAAACCAAGCTGTCAGGACTTCCCTGGTGGCTTAGTAGTTAAGACTCCATGCTTTAGGGCAGCAGGTGTGGATTCAACCCCTGTTGGGGAAACTAAGAGCCTGCATGACGTGTGACTTGGCCAAAAAGTTTTTAAACAATAAAGAGAGAAATCAAGTTGCCAAAGTGTTGGAAAGATTATGCACAATTATATCAAAATTTTCATGAATTAACAGTGGCAGAAGGTAAAATCATCAGGAAGTGCAGAATAGTTAAAGAATCAGTGGTAAGAACACTGAGAGATAGCAGATCATATATTCTGCTGACATGAGTTTCAACAGTATGGTGTTTGAAAGAGGATGAAGGGGGAATGAGCTACAATTGCTGATGAGTAACTAGGAAACCTCCCCCATTTCCAAGCTTGATGGTAGGAGAGCTATTGGAGGAAAAAAGCAACCACTTGAGATACCTGCAGCGGAAGCAATATTCTCTGAAGGGCCAGGTTACCACTAGTACAAGAAGGTGAAGGAACTGTTCAGAGAAAATGGGGAATATGGAGGTTTTGTTTACAAGTGACCTTGAGGGGCCCAGTGTAAAAGTGCTGGGAGATAAGAGTAAGAGGCAGAGACAGAGGAGGGGATGGGCAACCTTAATGGGAATTAGCACATGTGAGAAGTCTGGAGTTTTTATGGAGAACAACTTTAAAGGAATAGAGGACAAACAAAACTAGTCCTTACACGCTCAAGGCAAAAATGCATTGGGTTGGCCAAAAATTTTGTTCAGGCTTTTCCATGCAATCATACAGAAAATCGGAATGAACTTTTTGGCCAACCTGATAATAGTGAGGCTGAGAATGATTGGAATAAATGGAAGAATTCTCTCTTGACCTTTTAGATGGAATCAGATATGTCCAGAGCAATGGAGTGTTCTTAGCCCTCTGGTTGGTAGTTAAGTATGTTAAGTATGTTAAGGGTAGTTAAGGGATGTATGTTCTTCTTTTAAAATACAAAGTAAAATTTTGTATGAAAAACAGATCTGTTAAAAATAAGTGAAGTGGTGATCCCTGTGCGTAGTCAGCAGTGTCTGGCTCTTTGCCTCCCCATGGACCGTAGCCCGCCAGGCTCCACTGTCCACAGGGATTCTCCAGGCAAGCATACTGGAATGGGTTGCCATACCCTCCTCCCGAGGATCTTCCCAACCCAAGGATCAGACCCAGGTCTCCCACATTGCAAGTGGATTCTTTACTATCCGAGCCACCAGGGGAGCCCAAGAATACTGGAGTGGGCAGCCTATCCCTTCTCCAGAGGACCTTTCTGACCCAGGGATCGAACCGGGGTCTCCTGCATTGCAGGCGGATTCTTTACCAGCTGAGCTACCAGGAAGAGTGAAAGTGAAAGTGAAGTCGCTCAGTCGTGTCCAGCTCTTTGTGACTCCATGGACTGTAGCCTACAGGCTCCTCCATCCATGGGATTTTCCAGCAAGAATACTGGAGTGAGTTGCCATTTCCTTCTCCAGGAGATCTTCCCGACCCAGGAAGATTGAACCTGGGTCTCCCACATTGTAGGCAGACGCTTTACCATCTGAGCTACCAGGGAAGAGGTGGTGAAAGCAACAGTGAAAAGAAGATGAGACTTGGAAACAGAACACTTGAGGTTAAATTTTACTTATAGTAACTGGTAATCAAACTACGGTTGACTTTGTAGGCCATGACCCTCGGCACAATTGAAAGCCCACACATAAGGTATAGTCAGCCCTCTGTAAACACAGTTCCTCCACGTGTGTGGATCTGCACGCATGGATTCAACCAACTGCAGATCAGATAGTGTTGTACTGTAGTATTTGCTTCTGAACAAAAAGTCCACATACAAGTGAAACTATACATTTCACACCTGCGTTGTCCAAGGGTCAAATGTAACTGCTTTTACAGACTTCACCACCAGCTGCCCATTGGCCATTGTGACCCTGCAGGAATTAATGGTCACAGAAGATGTCCCTGAGCACGCATATTCAATCTGTGTTACTCTAGTCTCTAGAAGGGATACTTCCTGGTGGCTCAGATGGCAAAGTGTCTGCCTACAATGTGGGAGACCCAGGTTTGATCCCTGAGTCAAGAAGATCCCCTGGAGAAGGAAATGACAACCCACTCTAGTACTCTTGCCTAGAAAATTCCATGGATGGAGGAGCCTGGTGGGCTACAGTCCATGGGGTCACAAAGAGTGGGACAGACTCTTTTGGAAGAGTCAGAAACACTGATAATCATAATGATAAACATAATCTGATTAAGCACAGTTTGCAAGGGCTTTGGGGCCAAGAGGACTGGATGAGCAACTCCGTATCCAGAGCCAAGGCGGGGCCAAGTCATCACAGGGAGTCCACATCAGACTGAGTCTGGATGGATCTCCCCAGATCAATCAATCACCGTGCACTTTCCACACAGACAATAGAGCAGCAGATGGCAAATGAAAAGCAACACAGACCATTTGATACTTCCCTAATGCCAAAGCAATCCAAAAGTCCTCAGGATCAGCCTTGGGAAGAGGGGGAAGAAAAGGAGAATAGAACCCTGAATCTGGCTAGTCACCCAAAAGAGACTTAAGTTTTAAGTCAGAAGTGACTGTATAATCCTAAAAAAAGACAAGTCAAAATGAAGCCTTGAAAGCTTCAAGGCTTTTTTAGTTTAAATTTAGTTTAAAATTTAGTTAAACTTTAGTTTAAATCTAGTTTAAATTAAGTTTAAAGTTCAGATCAAGGAACACACAGGGTTTACACTTCTGTACCCCTTGAACACTAAGAAGCCGCATCAGCAAAAGTAGGAGACATGCAATTGAGCATTTAGCATGTGGCAGGCTTCCTGCTAAGCAGTTTACATGGATTATCACATTCCTCTTCACAGCAACCCTATGAGGAAAAACTATGATTCGCTCTATTTTGCAGATGAGAAAACTGAAACCGCATACCTATCCAGGGGCAAAAATCAATATTCAAGCTGCTGGATACAAGGCACCTGACCCTAACCATCATGCCCCATACTGCTTATACCTAGTAGCAGAGCAAGCCATTTGTATAGTCACTATTTGGGGACCTTATTTTACTTTGGTACACTACATTCAGTGGGTATCTCCAAAGGGCTTGTCTCCCCACTGGAGTTAAATTCCTCAAAACCTTGGAACATATTTTCAGAATTTTCAGTCTCCCCTTACAGCACTCTGCATGAGGTAGGGAGTAACTAAGGCCCCTGAGTAGCAAGGTCTGTAATCCAATTTGTCAGGTGCCATGAGGCACAATGGTTCACCTGGGAGCAGCACTTCCTTTGATAGCCTGATGCTAAATCCTAAGAGGATTCCACAGCAGAAGCAATTTGGTGCCAACACCTTAATGAATACAGTGAGAACCTGTCTCCTACTTAAGCCTGGTGATAGCTAGTTGGTTTGATAAAATTCATAACTAGACAGACCAATGAGAGGTCATTTGTTTCCTTTTACTATATGTCAAAATAGCTGAAGAAATTACACGATTCAACATGTTCTTGCTCCTCATGCCACTATCAGTTTAATCATGATCACAAATAGCTCTAATTTTTCCCAAGGCATTCTATGATTAAGTGTATTATCTTTTTTTTTCCCCCAACTTTAGGATTCTGATCTGTTCCATGTGTTACCTTTCAGCATTCAATAATCAATCCTTGCTATAAACACACACAAATTAATCCTCACGCTGGATGCTTATAATAGACTGGAAACCTCAGACACCTTGGTTCATCTAATACATAAAAACATTTTAACTTTAGATGCAAGTATTGCAATACTCCAATTCAAATCAGTGTAACCAAGAGGGCAAAATGCCTGTTCCTCTGCCTGTGAGGTACACCACAAAGCACTGTCCAGCTGCAGTGAAAGTGCATAACTTTTAAAGCATTTTTGTCATAAGCATATTCTATGAAGGCTGTGATTGAGGAATCTACACCCCTACCATGTAATCATTATTGAAGCTTACCTGTGGTCTTTCGTGAAACCCTCCAGAACACATAAAACTTTAGATCTGCTCTACTTCTCCAAGTAATTTCAAAAACTAAAGAGAAATAATCTGATCTCCAGCATGGAAGGTGCTGCTTAACTTAAGCTGCATGCATCCCTGGCGGTCACTGTCATTTTGTAATGTTACGAGGGCTTTTGTTTTCAAAATGCACAGCAGGCTTATACAGCAACTTTATCTGATGAATTACCTTCTTTGGGAAATCTTCTAGAACAGAAAAAGTAATAGATAGCAAACCAATTTTTGTATCAGGTTTGTGCCAGGAAATTTCTATAGATAATCAAAATTCTGTATACAGGGCTCTTGCTTGCCTACAAAAATGTATCTGAAGACAATTCTGCTTCACCAATGTTTTCATTCCTTGCAAATACCAAAGCATAAATTTCCTCCTTTACCTCATAATTTTTTTCACCTCAGCTACTTCAAATAACATTATTAATTACTGACTCATTTCAAATTAAATTTTATATCAGAAAACTAATTTCCTTATCTAAAGTAGTAGAAGAATGTATATTATTAATGTCCATAAACAAAAAGCACCCATATGGTATTTTCAAAGGAGAAAAACAGTTTGTATACTTTCCTATTTGGGGGAAATGGTTTCTGAAGGCAGACTACAAATTCAGTCCGCTGCTGAGGAGGGAGGAATTTTCCTCTACCCTTCTAGGTTCTTCTGGCTGGTCTAAGAAGTAAATCAACATGATACAGATTAACAGGAGGAAATTAAACAAAAGGTTAACACCAAGTATACATGAGAGAGACCCAGAAAAACTGAGAAACTCATCAAAGTGGGCAAAACCCTCACCTTAAATATCATCTCCAACTGGAGATAAAAGAGAATGTTGGGAATAGAGGTTTGGAACTTTGAAGGAAGGAAGGCAATTCACAAGGAGATGGAAAAGCAAGTGTTTGCTAAACACGTGTTTGCTGAGCCTTGTAGAGAAAATGAGACGCAGAGTGTATGTACCCCGTCAGAGTTGCCCCCACCACTGTTGGCCCACATTCTCTGCAGATATCTCTGGTGATAGCTCTATTCTAGGGAACACACTTCCTGTCTAGATTCTTTTAGGCAGTTAGGAGGAAGGTCAAAGTTTCTTCCTCAGTCTTTCTTCCTGACTCTTGATTTTTTTTTCCCCCAGCACAAAATAATCTGCATGCCACAGAGACATTTGGAGTGGCAAGTTTTGCTCCTATATCACCAATTCCAACAGTGATAGGGCTCTTTCTTTTGAACATTTTGTTTTATATTGGAGTAATGCCAATGAACAATTTTGTGATAGCTTCAAGTGAACAGTGAAGGAACTCAGCTATACATATACCTATATCCATTCTCCCCCAGACACCCCTCCCACCCAAGTTGCCAAATAACATTGAGCAGAGTTCCATGTGCTATACTGAATGTCCTTGTTGGTTATCCATTTTAACTATAGCAGGGTATACAGTTCCATCTTCAAATCCCTAACTACCTCTTCCCTCCAGCAACTGTAAGCTTGTTCTCTAAGTCTGTGAGTCTCTTTCTATTTTGTAAGTTCATTTGTATCGTTTCTTTTTAGAGTCCACATATAAGGGATGTCAGACACTATTTCTCCTTCTCTGGCTTACCTCACTCAGTTTGACACCCTCTTGGTCCATCCATGTTGCTGCAAAAGCATTAACTCATTCTTTTTAGTGGCTGAGTAATATTCCTTTGTATACATGTACCACACTTTCTTTATCCATTCCTCTGCTGCTGGACATTCAGGTGGCTTAGCTATCGCAAACAGTGCCCAATGGACACTGGGGTGCATGTATCCTTTCAGATCGTGTTTTTCTCCAGATAGATGCCCAGGAGTGGGATTGCAGGGTCATATGGTAGCGCTACTTTTAGTTATTTAAGAAACCTCCATACTGTTCTCTGTAATGGCTGTACCAATTCACATTTCCCACCAACAGTGTAGGAGGGTTCCCTTCTCTCTACACCCTCTGCAGCATTTACTGTTTGTGGATTTTTTTGATGAAAGCTGTTCTGGTTGGAGTGAGGTGATATCTCATGGTAGTTTTGATTTTCATTTCTCTAATAATTAGTGATGCTAAACATCTTTTCATGTGGCTCTTAACAATAAAAGAAGGAATTAAGATACACATGATGAAATATTACTTCCTTTTCTACTTGTGTACAACTTTTGAAAAGAAATTTTAAGGTGGTAACTCTTTAGTGAGAATAGTAATAATGCTTTCCAAGGCTGGGAAAATTAGCTAGAGGTGAAAGGGGAAAATCAGATGATGGCCCAGCAAGGAGAAGAAAGATACACACATACCTCAAGTCTTTTAATGCCCTAGAATAGCTCGTCAAACATTTCTTTTCTATAAGACTCTAGATTTTTGGCACCCAACTGCCGAAGGTTAAGGTTCCAATAACCTTCTCATCTCGTTCTTCTCCCTGGCAGAGAGTTGATGATTTCATAGTTTTTGAAAGTCCACTGGAAATTATTCTGCACGGTACACTTTTTGCTGCATCACAGAGCCATCAAGTTAAATACTAGATGTAGGCTTCCCTAGGCTACAAGCTGCTGTCTCTGGGGGCTAGGGAACTATGAAAGCTAAGCAGGGTTCCAGGTAGACACAGAAATGGATAGAAATTAGGTTTACCCAGCTGAGCTTAAAATCAAGTTCCCCAAACTTCCATATAGTGAAAAAGGCCTCTGGAGGCCAAGGTAAAAGAGATACTTGTGCTGATGCAGGAAGGAATCTTTGTGTGCTAACCCACATTTGTTTCATTTCTAGATTTATCTCTGATGCTTCAAGGCAGCAAGGAAGGAACATGGAACTTAGGACCAGACAGACCGAACCCAAATCCCAGTTCAATCTCATAAAGATTCTTAACAAATACATTCTTAATTGCTCTGAGCTACAGTTTCTACATTTATGCAAATGGGTAGGTGATAACTACTTCATTAGTTTGTCATGATTAAATAAAACAATGAAGTTTTTAAAAAAAATAATAAGGTGCAGAACTTGAGCCCACGGGTTTAAAAATACGTCACCTCTTTATTGGTCTAAAACTGTTCAAAACAGCAGCTACTGTCATAGTAGCAGATATAGTAAGAACAACAATAATAACCTTTAACTGAACACTTGATAGACTAGGTACAGTGCTAACATATGCACATGTTGTTGTTTAGTCACTAAGTCGTGTCTGACTCTTTTCAAACTCCATGGATTGTAGCCTGCTAGGTACTCTGTCCATGGGATTTCCCAGGCAAGAATACTGGAGTGGGTTACCATTGCCTTCTCCAGGGGATCTTCTCGACCAGGGATCGAACCTACATTTCCTGTATTAGCAGGTGGATTCTTTACCACTGAGCCACCACGGAAGCCCTAACATATGCGCATAGTATTCCTAAATCTCATAAAAGCCTCACAAAATGGATGTTGTTTCACAGAAAATTATCACTATGGAGTGGTGCAAACAGCAAGGAGAAAACTGAATAGGTAGAGATTTCATCCCTTGATTAGACTCAGGGGTGTGCCAAATTGGCATCTAATTTGACTTGAGGAAGGTTAAATCCAAGATCACACAGCTAAGAAGTTCCCAATGCTCATCTTGTTTATGTATTCTAAATACAATAGTTTTCCCTAGTATCTGGAACATATCTCAAGACCTAAAAGTAAAAGAGATCCTTTGGGGCCCAAGTAAATCCATATATCTTCACTACCATAAATACTCCCATTGCAGAGCTCAAGACAGTCATATAAATACTGTTCCACAAAGTCCCTTAACCAGAAACTGGTAAAGTCATATCATGATATAATTATGATTATATTATACTATTATATTAATTAGTATATTAATAGTATAAAACTATAAATAGTATAAAACTATACTATTAATATATAATTAATATATTATACTAATAATATTATACTTATTAAGTAGTACTATACCCATCAGAGAGAGAAGGCCAGAACCTCCAATCTAATCATGAAGTCCTCAACAAATGGCCGAGAAGAACCCAAGGTCTTACTCAAAAAAGCTCAGAGACTCCAAATTGATGAATAAAGCCTAGCCCTCACCACCATGGATGACACTATACTAATGCATATATGTGGAAACTAGAAAGATGGCACTGATGAACCTATCTGGAAGGCAGCAATGGAGACAAAGACATAAAGAACAGACTTAGGGACATGGTCGGGGGAGGAAGGAGAGGGTGGGATGAATGGAGAGAGTAGCATGGAAGCACAGACACTACCATATGTAAAATAGATCGCCAACGGGAATTTGCAGGGAACTCAAACCCCGGCTCTCTAACAACCTAGATGGGTAGGAAGGGGTGGGAGGGGAGAAGAAGGTTGAATACGGAGGGGACCTAGGTATACCTAAGGCTGATTCACGGCGATGTATGGCAGACACCAACACAGTACTGTAAAGCAATTATCCTTCAATGAAAAATAAACTTCAAGTACAGGACGTAAGTAACTGTTCTGTCAGGGATTAATGGTGAGTCCAAACATCAACTAGAATCACATTTAGCACCTCAGAAAGGAACAGAATTACCATGATGATGATGATGAAGAACCCTTTTCCTATACTTCCTTATCATGCTCAGCTGAACTCTGATGTGATATATGATAACCCCCGGAACCACCAAATATATACCAACTAGATGCTCCTTTGCCTGAGAAAACCCTGCCTCAAAGCAGAGAGAAACTGTCTTCAATTCATCCAGACACGTCTTCATTCTATAATATTTGTGACACTTTACAAAGATACTTTTCTATACCCCAGAAGCTGTGCTACAGATATTGGAGTTGAGTGAGAGTTTCTCTAGACGGAACTTTCTATGCGGTCCCTCTTGACATTTAGCACATAGTGAATTCAATGGCTTATTCGGGAAAGAAAAAAAAAAAAGCTAGCCCCAAATCTAAATAAGTGAAATATATTGATTTTACAAAGACTTGCCACTTCTTGAAAGGGTTTCTTTAAATAACCACTTCCTCACCACACTTAATGTGTGACTCTCCTTCCACACTTTCACTCACAGGGAAATGTATTTATAAAATGAAGAACATGTATTTCTCTCAGATCAGGTAAGATTTATGAAAAATTAGTCCACCTGGCTGAATTCATAAACATCAACTAAGCCTATTATGAATACATATATGAAAAAACTAATTACTGACTATATAGCACCATCACTTGAATCAGGATGAAAAATAGAACTGCATATGCAAAGTGCTCAGTTTTGCTAATATTCCTTACCTTGAAAAAAATGTTAATTCTATGACAGTGTGCTTTATTTTTAGAATGTCTGGTTTCTGACAATATTTTCCAGAAATAATTATTCAATAGTGAATGCCAAGAAACACAAGTACCAAAATGATAAGCAATATTTCAAGCCACCTTTCCCAGAAATACAATCTGTTTCTCAATTGATAGAAACTCATCATAAGCAACTGCCTATATCATAGTCCTCTAGGAAACTTTATCATGCTCTAATTCATCAAAAGCCACCACACTAAACTTCCATTTAATACTTGAATCAATGAAATAACTCATTGAGCTATTTATCAATTTATAAACACCTTATCAAGTATCTGATGTGCTACATCACACCAATTTTAAACTCCATGAAATATAATCAGAAACTAATTCCTGATATATACATAGTTTCAGCATGAGATTTACACAGGCTTCACAAACACCACAGCTTTAACAAAAAGAATATGACATTCTTCAGTATATTCATTACCTTGAAATAGAAAAACTGTAACCATTGATCAAAGAAATCTGCCACAAATTTTAAAAAATCATTTTTTGAAATGATCAACATGAACAAAACCCAAAGAGAAACCGAGACTTTAAAAATTGTGTGTCTAGCAGCCTTACTCCTCACTAAACTGCATAATCTTGGCCAACTTGGATTTCAAATTTCACATCCATAAAGTAGGAAAAAGTACAATTTCTGTCTATTTCAGAGACTTTTTGTGGAGCAAATGGGATAATTTATGAGCTACATAAAAGTATTTAATGTTATTATCAAGGGCACTTTGAACTGAAAAGAGAGAAACTGTGAAATTCATTAGTTAGCTGTCTCTCCTGGTGGGACTGTTCTCTTCACCCACTCATAGCAGAAGAGCCAAAAATAAGTTGTTCGCGAAAGTAGCACTCAGGGAAAAAGAGCAACCCTCTGCCCTGAAATGTTCACTCCTGGGAAGTTCCTAAATTTCACTGAGCCTCCCTTTCTAAACAGAACAGTGTCCCAGCCCCCACTTCACACATGTGACAATACACTGAGCGCATTCAGTCTTCCTCAGCTTTCCCACGAGTAAAATCAGCTTTATTGACAACATATTTAAAACCTATACGTCGTGTTTAGCACGTCCCTTTATCTGTCAAAGAACAGGTTCCAGCGGCTGCAGATGTAACAGAGCAACAGAAAAGAAAAAATACCCCAGTTGAGTTTATATTTGAGTATGACAAGAATAAACAATAAACTGAATACACAAGTGCGATCTCCAGTCTCTTACATGACCGCAGTGCCAGCCTCAGAAACACAAGGGCCTGAGATCAGAAGGACCTGGGCTTGGTCTAACGCTGTGCTGCTATCACCCTGAAATTCTGAATACTTTTGAGCAAGTGGCCCCACATTTGCATGTCCTAGATGGCAGCTGAAACTGCAGGAAAAAATTCAGTGAGGAGGGAGATAGGGAGCCATGTGGTGGGAGGGGTGGTCAGCAGGGCCTCAACATGACCCTGTACATCTTGAGCTACACAAGGGTGCCCACCTGAGCAAGCAAGGGGAGTCAAAAACCACTTAGAGGTAGAGAGGTTTTTCTTTGCACAAAACTGACTGTGGACAGCTTTCCAGACAGCTCGTACAAGAGAGGACAATGGCACAGATTACCAAGCGTCATGGGTATCTTTCGGTTCAGCAGCCCGGCAGCTCGTCCCCTTGCCCCTTTGTAAAGCACGGAGCCATGCTTCCAGGGAGGCCACCACTTTGGCGACACAGACAAGGTAGCAATGGGACTGCTTGTAAGAGAAGGCCTCCTTGAAAGGGTGACAATCGAGTAAAGGTCCCCAGGGTCGAGCAAATGAGCTGCACAGAATGGAGGAAGAGGAGAAGGCCAACAGAACAGCAAGTGCAAAGACCTGGAGACAGGAGCTGTCTCAAATTCTTGCACAAGCTCAGAGTTCAAAAAGCCACATTAATGTGTACAGGTGGAATCCAGAAAAAAGGTACAGATGGATCAATTTGCAAGGCAGAAACAGAGACAGAGAAGTAGAGAACAAGCATATGGACACCAAGGGGGTAGAGGAGGTGGGATGAATTGGAAGACTGGTATTGACATAAACACTCTCAGTTCAGTCAGTCAGTCAGTTCAGTTGCTCAGTCGTGTCCGACTCTTTGTGACCCCATGAATTGCAGCACGCCAGGCCTCCTGTCCATCACAAACTCCTGAAGTTTACTCAAACTCATGCCCATCGAGTCGGTGACGGCATCCAGCCATCTCATCCTCTGTTATCCCCTTCTCCTCCTGCCCCCAATCCCTCCAAACATCAGGGTCTTTTCCAACTAGTCAACTCTTTGCATGAGGTGGCCAAAGTATTGGAGTTTCAGCTTCAACGTCAGTCCTTCCAATGAACACCCAGGACTGATCTCCTTTAGGATGGACTGGCTGGCTCTCCTTGCTGTCCAAGGGACTCTCAAGAGTCTTCTCCAACACCACAGTTCAAAAGCATAGGGGGAGGAGCCAAGATGGCGGAGGAGTAGGACGGGGAGACCACTTTCTCTCCTACAAATTCATCAAAAGAATAACTGAACGCAGTGCAAACTTCGCAAAACAACTTCTGATCGCTAGCTGAGGTCATCAGGCACCCAGAAAAGCTGCCCATTGTCTTCGAAAGGAGGTAGGACAAAATATAAAAGATTAAAAGTGAGACAAAAGAGCTAAGGACGGAGATCCGTCCCGGGAAGGGAATCTTAGGCGGCCTTGCTTGGAGTAGGGTCCGGGCCTGAGTGCCCTGAGGACAATCGGAGGGAGCTTCTGTGAGGTGCCAACTTGAACTGTGGGAGACCAAAGGAGAGAGAGTAAATTAACCGGCCCGAACACACAGCCAGCCGTTCACAGAACAAAGAGACCGAGAAAATCCAGAGAAGAGCTCGCAGGCTGCGGACCGGCCCAGCCCCGCCGGAGGCAGGAGGCAGGGGGGAGGGGAAGGTCGCGGCGAGACACAGGGGGCAGGCACCCGACCGGCGCGGGCGGGGACTGGGGCTGGGGATGCGGAGGGCAGAAGGCGCACCACCCGACTGGCGCCAGCAGAAACTGAGACTGGGTCCGCGGAAGGGAGTGGGCGCGCCGCACCTGGGGAGAGTGCGCCCACCGAGCCCCTCGCTGCCTGGACCGCTCTAACGGGGAAGGCACAGAGAGCAGGCGCAGCTTTTCGTTCCGCGCTTTTGTGGAACACCCGAGGGCTGGAACCTCGCGCAGCGTGGGCCGCGCTCCATATAGAGCAGCCGGGAGCCTGAGCAGCTCAGACGGAGAAAGTAGCGTCAGCCCCTCCCAGCAGCGTCAGCCCGTCCCCGCGGCGCAAGCCCGTCCCCATAGCGCCAGCCACTCCCGGCAGCGCCAGCCCCTCCCTGCCCCGCAGTGCGCCGGAACTAGCTACCTGAATAAGAGTCCACCTCCGCCCGCCTGTGTCAGGGCGGAAATGAGGCTCTGAAGAGACCGGCAAACAGAAGCCGAATAAACAAAGGGAACCGCCTCAGAAGGGACTGGTGCAACAGATTAAAATCCCTCTAGAAAACACCGACTACACCGGAAGGGGCCTGTAGATATCGAGAAGTGTAAGCTGGAACGAGGAGCTATCTGAAACTGAGCCGAACCCACACTGACCGCAACAGCTCCAGAGAAACTCCTAGATATAATTTTACTTTTTTCTCTCGTTTTTTTTCTTTTTTTATTTTTTCTTTTTTATTATTTTTTCTTTATTTTTTCTTTTTTATTTTTTCTCTTTTATTTTCCTTAAAAATCCCCTATTACTCCCCCATTACTCCTTAACTTTCATTTCCATAGATTTTTATGATTTTTTTAACTAGGAGAAAAAAAAAAAATTTTTTTTTTCTTTCTTTTTTTCTTTTTTTTCTTCTTCTTTTTTTTTCTTTCCTTTTTCTCTTCTATTTTCTATTTTTCTTTTTCTCTTATTTCTTTTAAAGTCCTCTAGTACTCCTCTACTACTCCTTAATTTTCATTTTCAATACACTATAACCTTACAAAAAAAAAAAAAAGAAGAGAAGCCCTATTTTTAAACCGAAGATTATTCTCTCCCAATCTTGACTCTCTGTTTTCTACCTCAGAACACCTCTATTTCCTCCTTTCCCCTTCTCTTCCCAATCCAATTCTGTGAATCTTTGTAGGTGACTGGGCTACGGAGAACACTCTGGGAACAGACAGCTGCGTAGATCTGTCTCTCTCCTCTTGAGTCCCCCTTTTTCTCCTCCTGCTCATCTCTATCTCCCTCCTCCCTCTCCTCTTCTTCATGTAACTCTGTGAATCTCTCTGGGTTTCACTAACGGGGGAGAATCTTTTCGCCATTAACCTAGAAGTTTTCTTATCAGTGCTGTATAGTTGGAGAAGTCCTGAGACTACAGGAAGAATAAAACTGAAATCCAGAGGCAGGAGAATTAAGCCCAAAACCTGAGAACACCAGAAAACTCCTGACTACATGGAACTTTAAGTAATAAGTGACCGTCCAAAAGCCTCCATACATACACTGAAACGAACCAACACCCAAGAGCCAATAAGGTTTAGAGCAAGACATACCACGCAAATTCTCCAGCAACGCAGGAACATAGCTGTGAACGTCAACATACAGGCTGCCCAAGGACACACCTAACACATAGACCCATCTCAAAACTCATTACTGGGCACTCCATTGCTCTCCAAAAAGAAGAAATCATATTGCACGCACCAGTACACTGACGCAAGCTTCCCTAACCAGGAAACCTTGACAAGCCAATCGTCTAACCCCACCCACTGGGTAAATCCTCCACAATAAAAAGGAACCACAGACCTCCAGAATACAGAAAGCTCACTCCAGACACAGCAATCTAAACAAGATGAAAAGGCAAAGAAATACCCAACAGGTAAAGGAACATGAAAAATGCCCACCAAGTCAAACAAAAGAGGAGGAGATAGGGAATCTACCTGAAAAAGAATTTAGAATAATGATAATAAAAATGATCCAAAATCTTGAAAACAAAATGGAGTTACAGATAAATAGCCTGGAGACAAAGATTGAAAAGATACAAGAAATGTTTAATAAAGACCTAGAAGAAATAAAAAAGAGTCAATTAAAAATGAATAATGCAATGAATGAGATCAAAAACACTTTGGAGGGAACCAAGAGTAGACTAACGGAAGCAGAAGATAGGATAAGTGAGATAGAAGATAAAATGGTGGAAATAAATGAAGCAGAGAGGAAAAAAGAAAAAAGGATCAAAAGAAATGAGGACAACCTCAGGGACCTCTGGGACACTGTGAAACGCCCCAACATTCGAATCATAGCAGTTCCAGAAGAAGAAGACAAAAAGAAAGGCCATGAGAAAATACTCGAGGAGATAATAGCTGAAAACTTCCCTAAAATGGGGAAGGAAATAGCCACCCAAGTCCAAGAAGCCCAGAGAGTCCCAAACAGGATAAACCCAAAGCGAAACACCCCAAGACACATATTAATCAAATTAACAAAGATCAAACACAAAGAACAAATATTAAAAGCAACAAGGGAGAAACAACAAATAACACACAAAGGGATCCCCATAAGGATAACAGCTGATCTATTAATAGAAACCCTCCAGGCCAGAAGGGAATGGCAGGACGTACTGAAAGTAATGAAAGAGAATAACCTAAAACCTAGATTACTGTATCCAGCAAGGATCTCAGTCAGATATGAAGGAGAATTCAAAAGCTTTACAGATAAGCAAAAGCTGAGAGAATTCAGCACCACCAAACCAGCTCTTCAACAAATGCTAAAGGATCTTCTCTAGACAGGAAATGCAGAAAGGTTGTATAAACGTGAACCCAAAACAACAAAGTAAATGGCAACGGGACCACACCTATCAATAATTACCCTAAATGTAAATGGGTTGAATGCCCCAACCAAAAGACAAAGATTGGCTGAATGGATACAAAAACAAGACCCCTATATATGCTGTCTACAAGAGACCCACCTCAAAACAAGAGACACATACAGACTAAAAGTGAAGGGCTGGAAAAAAATATTTCATGCAAACGGAGACCAAAAGAAAGCAGGAGTCGCAATACTAATATCAGATAAAATAAACTTTCAAATAAAGGATGTGAAAAGAGACAAAGAAGGACACTATATAATGATCAAAGGATCAATCCAAGAAGAAGATATAACAATTATAAATATATATGCACCCAACATAGGAGCACCGCAATATGTACGGCAAACACTAACGAGTATGAAAGAGGAAATTAATAGTAACACAATAATAGTGGGAGACTTTAATACCCCACTCACAACTATGGATAGATCAACTAAACAGAAAATTAACAAGGAAACACAAACCTTAAATGACACAATGGACCAGCTAGACCTAATTGATATCTATAGGACATTTCACCCCAAAACAATCAACTTCACCTTCTTCTCAAGTGCACACGGAACCTTCTCCAGAATAGATCACATCCTGGGCCATAAATCTGGTCTTGGAAAATTCAAAAAAATTGAAATCATTCCAGTCATCTTTTCTGACCACAGTGCAGTAAGATTAGATCTCAATTACAGGAAAAAAATTGTTAAAAATTCAAACATATGGAGGCTAAATAACACGCTTCTGAATAACCAACAAATCATAGAAGAAATCAAAAAACAAATCAAAATATGTATAGAAATGAATGAAAATGAAAACACAACAACCCAAAACCTATGGGACACTGTAAAAGCAGTGCTAAGGGGAAGGTTCATAGCATTACAGGCTTACATCAAGAAACAGGAAAAAAACCAAATAAATAACCTAACTCTACACCTAAAGCAACTAGAGCAGGAAGAAATGAAGAACCCCAGGGTTAGCAGAAGGAAAGAAATCTTAAAAATCAGGGCAGAAATAAATGCAATAGAAACTAAAGAGACCATAGCAAAAATCAACAAAGCTAAAAGCTGGTTTTTTGAAAAAATAAACAAAATTGACAAACCATTAGCAAGACTCATTAAGAAACAAAGAGAGAAGAACCAAATTAACAAAATTAGAAATGAAAATGGAGAGATCACAACAGACAACACTGAAATACAAAGGATCATAAGAGACTACTACCAGCAGCTCTATGCTAATAAAATGGACAACTTGGATGAAATGGACAAATTCTTAGAAAAGTATAACTTTCCAAAACTGAACCAGGAAGAAATAGAAGATCTTAACAGACCCATCACAAGCAAGGAAATCGAAACTGTCATCAAAAATCTTCCAGCAAACAAAAGCCCAGGACCAGATGGCTTCACAGCTGAATTCTACCAAAAATTTAGAGAAGAGCTAACACCTATCTTACTCAAACTCTTCCAGAAAATTGCAGAAGAAGGTAAACTTCCAAACTCATTCTATGAGGCCACCATCACCCTAATTCCAAAACCAGACAAAGATGCCACAAAAAAAGAAAACTACAGGCCAATATCACTAATGAACATAGATGCAAAAATCCTTAACAAAATTCTAGCAAACAGAATCCAACAACATATTAAAAAAATCATACACCATGACCAAGTGGGCTTTATCCCAGGAATGCAAGGATTCTTTAATATCTGCAAATCAATCAATGTAATACACCACATTAACAAATTGAAAGATAAAAACCATATGATTATCTCAATAGATGCAGAGAAAGCCTTTGACAAAATTCAACACTCATTTATGATTAAAACTCTCCAAAAAGCAGGAATAGAAGGAACATACCTCAACATAATAAAAGCTATATATGACAAACCCACAGCAAGCATCACCCTCAATGGTGAAAAATTGAAGGCATTTCCCCTGAAATCAGGAACAAGACAAGGGTGCCCACTCTCACCACTACTATTCAACATAGTGTTGGAAGTTCTGGCCACAGCAATCAGAGCAGAAAAAGAAGTAAAAGGAATCCAGATAGGAAAAGAAGAAGTGAAACTCTCACTGTTTGCAGATGACATGATCCTCTACATAGAAAACCCTAAAGACTCTACCAGAAAATTACTAGAGCTAATCAATGAATATAGTAAAGTTGCAGGATATAAAATTAACACACAAAAATCCCTTGCATTCCTATATACTAACAATGAAAAAACAGAAAGAGAAATTAAAGAAACAATACCATTCACCATTGCAACAAAAACAATAAAATACTTAGGAGTATATCTACCTAAAGAAACAAAAGACCTATACATAGAAAACTATAAAACACTGATGAAAGAAATCAAAGAGGACACAAACAGATGGAGAAACATACCGTGTTCATGGATTGGAAGAATCAATATTGTCAAAATGGCTATTCTACCTAAAGCAATCTATAGATTCAATGCAATCCCTATCAAGTTACCAACGGTATTTTTCACAGAACTAGACCAAAGAATTTCACAATTTGTATGGAAATACAAAAAACCTTGAATAGCCAAAGTAATCTTGAGAAAGAAGAATGGAACTGGAGGAATCAACCTGCCTGACTTCAGACTCTACTACAAAGCCACAGTCATCAAGACAGTATGGTACTGGCACAAAGACAGAAATATAGATCAATGGAACAGAATAGAAAGCCCAGAGATAAATCCACGAACCTATGGACACCTTATCTTTGACAAAGGAGGCAAGGATATACAATGGAAAAAAGACAACCTCTTTAACAAGTGGTGCTGGGAAAACTGGTCAACCACTTGTAAAAGAATGAAACTAGAACACTTTCTAACACCATACACAAAAATAAACTCAAAATGGATTAAAGATCTAAATGTAAGACCAGAAACTATAAAACTCCTAGAGGAGAACATAGGCAAAACACTCTCCGACATAAATCACAGCAAGATCCTCTACGACCCACCTCCCAGAATATTGGAAATAAAAGCAAAACTAAACAAATGGGACCTAATGAAACTTAAAAGCTTTTGCACTACAAAGGAAACTATAAGCAAGGTGAAAAGACAGCCCTCAGATTGGGAGAAAATAATAGCAAATGAAGAAACAGACAAAGGATTAATCTCAAAAATATACAAGCAACTCCTGAAGCTCAATTCCAGAAAAATAAATGACCCAATCAAAAAACGGGCCAAAGAACTAAACAGACATTTCTCCAAAGAAGACATACAGATGGCTAACAAACACATGAAAAGATGCTCAACATCACTCATTATTAGAGAAATGCAAATCAAAACCACAATGAGGTACCATTACACGCCAGTCAGGATGGCTGCTATGGAAAAGTCTACAAGCAATAAATGCTGGAGAGGGTGTGGAGAAAAGGGAACCCCCTTACACTGTTGGTGGGAATGCAAACTAGTACAGCCGCTATGGAGAACAGTGTGGAGATTTCTTGAAAAAACTGGAAATAGAACTGCCATATGACCCAGCAATCCCACTTCTGGGCATACACACTGAGGAAACCAGATCTGAAAGAGACACGTGCACCCCAATGTTCATCGCAGCACTGTTTATAATAGCCAGGACGTGGAAGCAACCTAGATGCCCATCAGCAGATGAATGGATAAGGAAGCTGTGGTACATATACACCATGGAATATTACTCAGCCGTTAAAAAGAATTCATTTGAATCAGTCCTAATGAGATGGATGAAACTGGAGCCCCTTATACAGAGTGAAGTAAGCCAGAAAGATAAAGAACATTACAGCATACTAACACATATATATGGAATTTAGAAAGATGGTAACGATAACCCTATATGCAAAACGGAAAAAGAGACACAGAAACTCAGAACAGACTTTTGAACTCTGTGGGAGAATGTGAGGGTGGGATATTTCAAAAGAACAGCATGTATACTGTTTATGGTGAAACAGATCACCAGCCCAGGTGGGATGCATGAGACAAGTCCTCGGGCCTGGTGCACTGGGAAGACCCAGAGGAATCGGGTGGAGAGGGAGCTGGGAGGGGGGATCGGGATGGGGAATACGTGTAAATCTATGGCTGATTCATATCAATGTATGACAAAAAAAAATAATAAAATAAAAATTAAAATTAAAAAAAATATAAAAAATAAAAAAAAAAACAAAAGCATCAATTTTTCGGCGCTCAGCTTTCTTCACAGTCCAACTCTCTCATTCATACATGACCACTGGAAAAAACATAGCCTTGTCCAGACGGACCTTTGTTGGCAAAGTAACGTCTCTGCTTTTTAATATGCTATCTAGGTTGGTCATAACTTTCCTTCCAAGGAGTAAGCATTTTTAAATTTCATGGCTGCAGTCACCATCTGCAGTGATTTTGGAGCCCAAAAAAATAAAGTCTGTCACTGTTCCCACTGTTTCCTGATCTATTTCCCATGAGGTGATGAGACCAGATGCCATGATCTTAGTTTTCTGAATGTTGAGCTTTAAGCCAACTTTTTCACTCTCCTCTTTCACTTTCATCAAGAGGCTTTTTAGTTCCTCTTCACTCTCTGCCATAAGGGTGGTGTCATCTGCATATCTGAGGTTATTGATATTTCTCCCGGCAATCTTGATTCCAGCTTGTGCTTCTTCCAGCCCAGCCTTTTGCATGATGTACTCTGCATATAAGTTAAATAAGCAGGGTGACAATATACAGCCTTGATGTACTCCTTTTCCTATTTGGAACCAGTCTGTTGTTCCATGTCCAGTTCCAACCGTTGCTTCCTGACCTGCACACACTCTACTATGTATAAAATGGATAACTAATGAGAACCTATTGTACAGCACAGAAAACTCTACTTAATGCTCTGCGGTGACCCAGATAGGAAGGAAATCCAAAAAAGAGGGGATATGTGTTCATGAATGACCGGTTCACTCTGCCGTACAGCAGAAAACAACATAACATTGTAAAGCAACTAAATGCTAGTAAACTTTTTTTTTCTCTAAAAAACCCGAAGTGGGGGTGGAACAGGGTCAGAGAGGCAAGGGGCAGTGTGAAGCCGTAATCAGAACTTTGGCTTTTATTCAGATATGGGAAGTCATTGATATTTCGCACAATGTCATGCTATGGATTCTGGCCTGAGAATAGCCTGAACAGGTTAAGAGTGCAAATACAGGGAGTGCATTAGGAGCTTGTTGTTATCCAGATAAGAATGATGATGGCTTATGCCAGGATAGTAGCAGAAAAAAACTGGTGGGAAGAGGTTAGATTTTGGATATATTTTTGAAAGTAAAGCCAACAAGACTAACTGATGTATTTGTTAGTGGGTGTAAGAGAAAGAGAATGACTCCATGGACCTTGCTCAGAAGAACTAGAAGGATAGTTACCATTAACCAAGATGGGGAAGACTGTTTGGTGGGAAATAAGTTTTAGATAACTTACACGTGACTCTTGAGCAATGGGTGTTAGGGGTGCCAACCCTCCACACACTCAGAAAAGTAGGTCCTCTGTGTCTATGGTTCTGCACATGGATTCAACCAATCTTTGATCCTGTAGGACTGTAGTATGTATTTAGTGAAAAAATATCTGTGCACAAGTGGAATGGTGCATGTCAAACTCATGTTATTCAAGAGCCAACTGTATACTGGAGATGTGTAATCAGATGCCAAAGTAGGCAGTAGAGTAGATATATGGGTTTGGAATTCAGGAGAAAGTCTAGGTTAAAGATTCAAATTTAGGAGTCATCAACATATTGATATTTAAGGTTATGATACTGGACAGGATCATCAAAGAATAAGTGATTCAAAGAGGTCCAAGACTGAGACGCAAAGTCCTTCGACATTTAGAGTGAAAGAGGAAGCACCAGAGAAAACCGAGAAGGACCAGCCAGTGGGATCAGAGCAAAACTAGGAAGGTGTGATGGCGTGAGTCCCAGGCAAGTACATCCAGGAGAAGATGATCACGGCATCACACACATACTGCTCTGAGGCCAAGTGAAAGTGAAAGTTGCTCAGTCAGGTCCGACTCTTTGTGACCTCATGGACTATACAGTCTGTGGAGTTTTCCGGGCCAGGATACTGGAGTGGTTAGCCTTTCCCTTCTTTAGGGGATCTTCCCAACCCAGGGATCAAGTCCGGGTCTCCCACATGCAGACAGATTCTTTTCCAGCTGAGCCACAAGGGAAGCTCAAGAATACTGGAAGGGCTAGCCTATCCCTTCTCCAGAAGCTCTTCCTGACCTAGGAATCAAACCAGTCTCCTGCATTGCAGTCAGATTCTTTACCAACTGAGCCCTAGTTAAGTAAGAGGTCAAGTAAGAGGACTGAGAATTGATCCTTCCATATGGACAAATTGATCCACCTAAATTAATGGTGGTTATAATGGTAACTTCAAAAACAGAGATGTGTGAAAAAACAGGTCAAATCTATAAACTACTTCATGAAGCTGCTAAAATACTATAGTTGTGAGTTTATCATTTAGCTACATTAGGGAAATTTGTATTAATTTATTTCAGATGAATATAGTTTGATGCCAGATTGTTCCACATAGGAAACACTAGCCACTTATGACTATCAGATACTTGAAATAAGACTCATGTGAGTTAGGAACTAAATTTTTAATTGTGTGTGCTCAGATGCTCCAGTCATGTCCAACTCTGTTCAACGCTATGGACTGTAGCCCGCCAGGCTCCTCTGTCCGTGGGATTCTCCAGGCAAGAGTACTAGAGCGGATTGCCATGCCCTCCTCCAGGGAATCTTCCGTGACCCAGGGATGGAACCCATGTCTCTTACATGTTCTGCATTGGCAGGCAGGTTCTTTACAACTAGCGCCACCTGAGAAGTCAATTTTTAATTTTAGTTAAATATAATTAACTTACGGTAAAGAATCTGCCTGCAATGCGGGAGACCCGGGTTTGATCCCTGGGTTGGGAGAATCTCCTGGAGAAGTAAATGGCAACACACTCCAGTATTCTTGCCTGGAGAATTCCATGGAGGGAGGAGCCTGGTGAGCTCCAGTCCATGGGGTCACAAAGAATCAGACACGACTGAGCAACTAACACACAGACAACTTAAAGCTTAGTTTTAAAACATAAACCTCATTCAGTTATTTAAAAACATTTGTGTTTGTTTTGAACAGCATGTGTATGTGAATCTATTTTTAACTGTAATTTTACAAGACTGAAATACAAATCAAGTGCTTTTCATGAAAATTTACAATTTGAATTGATAATACTACAACTGTTGACTGTAACCAAATTCCTAAGACTACTATTCACAAAACCTTAAAATAGATTATTAATAATTCTTATATTGATTATGGGGAAACAGTGGATGACTTTATTTTTCTGGGCTCTAAAATCACTGTGGATGGTGATGGCAGCCATGAAATTAAAAGATGCTTGCTCCTTGGAAGGAAAGTTATGACCAACCTAGCCAGCATATTAAAAAGCAGAGACATTACTTTGTCCACAAAGGTCTGTCTGGTCAAGGCTATGGTTTTTCCAGTGGTCATGTATGGATGTGAGAGTTGGACTAAAGAAAGCAGAGTGCTGAAGAATTGATGCTTTTGAACTGTGGCGTTGGAGAAGACTCTTGAGAGTCCCTTGGACTGCAAGGAGATCCAACCAGTCCATCCTAAAGGAGAGCAGTCCTGGGTTTTCACTGGAAGGACTGATGCTGAAGCTGAAACTCCAAAACTTTGGCCACCTTATGCGAAGAGTTGACTCATTGGAAAAGACCCTGATGCTGGAAAAGATTGAGGGCAGGAGGAGAAGGGGACGACAGAGGATGAGATGGTTGGATGGCATCACCGACCCAATGGACATGGGTTTGGGTGGACTCCAGGAGTTGGTGATGGACAGGGAGGCCTGGCGTGGTGTGGTTCATGGGGTCGCAAAGAGTTGGACACAACTAAGCAACTAAACAATAACAATAAACAACATTTGAAACAGTAGACTGAGCAAAGCAGATTGTCCTTGCTAACATGGGTTGCCTTCATCCAATCACTTGAAGGACTAATTAAAATGAAAAAACTGATATAGCCACTAGGGAGAATAATATGGATATTCCTTAAAAAACTAAAAGTAGAGTTGCCAGACGATCCAGCAATACCACTCATGGGCATATCTCCACAGAAAACCATAATTTGAAAGGATACAGGCATCCCAATGTTCATTGTAGCACTATATGCAATAGCCAAGACATGGAAGCGGCTGAAATGTCCACCCATGGAGGAACGGATAAAGAAGATGTGATACATGTATACAATAAAATATTATTTAGTCATAAAAAATTACAAAATAATGTCATTTGTAGTGACACGGATGGACCCAGAGATTGTCATACTGAGTGAAGTCAGTCAGACAAAGTCAAAATATGATATTGTTTATATGTGGAATCTAAAGAAATTGTACAAATGAACCTATTTACAAAGCAGAAGTGCGTCACAGATGTAGAAAGCACACTTGTGGTCACCAGTGAAGGAAGGAGGAAGAGAGGGATAAACTGGGGGATTGGGACTGACATATATGCACTGCTGTATACAGAATAGATAACAAGCTGGAACGTACTGAATAGCACGAGGAACTCTATTCAAATACTCTGTAATGGCCTAGAAGGGAATAAAACCTAGAGAGTGGATATATGTGTGTGTGTAACTGATGCACTTTGCCGTACGGCAGGAACTAACACATTATAAATCAACTATACTTTAATTTTAAAAACTGATCTTACCAAGAAGTTAAATTTTGTGGGGTTTTTTTTTTTAACAGGCAAACATACATTTTAGGAAGTTTTTTTTTTAATGGTTAAAATAAAAGAAGTCTAATATTTTAAAAAGAAAAATATCAGCAATATGGACTATTCCCACTTAGGACACCATTTAGACTAAAAACTATGAATAAACAAAAAGTAGATGCCCGTGTCTGCAATAAAGGTGCACAGGTATGCATGAATATGGTGGCTCCAATCAGACAACTGACCATTCATTGTGTGAGATGAAAATTAAATGAACCATCGGAGAGAGGAGGGAAAGGTCAGAACCACAGGGGAAAGCCTTGGCAACTTTGTCTGGAAAACAAAGCGACAGAGGGAAAGGAGATGAAGGGCGCTGAAGGAAAGAGAAAAGTGAAGATGTGTCACAAAGGAAGCACACTTGATCCTTTTTTTCTTTCTCCACATGACACTGAGGCATATACTATGAATTTCAAAATAAGTCAGGAAATCAATACACCAAGCTAAAGTTGTGTCATAGTTTCATTCCTGGGATCTGGAAGGACTGTCAATAATGCTGCCTTTGGCACCCTTTGAAAGGATCCACAATGATAGACCCACCCCTTTAGGCTTACCTGAGGGAAGGACATCCACTGAACAGAATCTGGTGCCACAGGAAATCTTGACAGTAATATGTAACTGAGTCGGTATTTATAATGCCTCCTTTCCTCTTAATATTTATTCAGATAGTTTATACTTATAATTTATATTGTGCACCTGTACTATATATTAGAATATACTCAGGAAAGCTAGGAGGTGAATATAAGTTAAAGTTTAAAATATTTCATGGAAAAAGTTAGCTGGCAAATTCACAAATAAGTGCATTGGCACAGAGTTTCATAGCAGAAATAATCATTAAATAGACTAACTTTTCTAACATGCTTGGAAAAGGACTTGGTGAATGAAAAATATGTTAAATAAAAACATAAAATATGAAATGTATGTACATAATACACACATTATATTCACTTTTCTCAAAATACTGCCTATTATGTAAAGTAAATATCTATTTGAAAATAGGCAGCAAAGTCCTGATAAAATGCTACTTAATTTTTTATTATTTCCCTGTGAGTGATTTATGGTTTCACAACAGAAAAAAAATGTACTGCTAACATATTCCAGCTTAAATGCATTTTTATAGTTTGGCTTTTCTTATTTTAGCAGTAAGTAGAGGAGTCTCTGGGCTACGTGTCTCTTGGAACAACTGATTTCCATTTCACTACTGGAAGGCTGAGAAGCAACGGGGAGGCAAGTCATATCACAGACTATAGAGTTACATCAGGTGCTACCTGCCTGGCTTTAATTTTGAGTCTAAGACGGTAAAAAACACATCTGAACAAAAGAAAGTGATTATATTACTGTTTTTCAGATGGTCAAGCAAAACTTAGCTGAAGCTACAACTGCAGAGGCAAAAATAAACCCTGGTATTCTTAATGTCTAATAAAAGCTAGACTCTACATGTGGTCACAAACTGTCTGAAGGAAGCAAGGAAATCTTCCTTAAACAGGACACGGGGACTCCCTCCCCTTGTACAGCCTGAAGATAAATGGATCCTGAACAGCAAGTATTCTCCCCAAATTGATCCTGCTGCTGTAGTCGGAACTCTCAGGCTCCCAACTCACAGAATGTTAGAAATAAAGGGGATCCCAGAAAACATTCATACCTCCCTCATGTTACAAAGGAAAAAAACTGAGACCCAGAGTCAGTTAACTGACTTAAAACTTAAGTTACTTGTTCAAGGTCACGTAGCCAGAGTTATGGCCAGATCACTTTCTTACCACCTTGCTGTGTCACGGCTGTCCCAATTCTGTCAACCATCATGACCTCTAAACAGTCCTTCTCCAATTCTCCTACTTCAAAATAAGCCCCACCCCTAGGATCCTGATTACATAATCACCAACCCAGTTTCAAACTCTGAAATTATCAAATAAGGCATACTTCTGGTGACATGTTTAAGATCACTTAAAAGTCAAAATGAAGTTCATGAAAGTTCAGGCTTCCAAAATGGAGCCAGGTGGCCACCTGTGGCTATGGTTTCAGACATGTTCCAGTATCACTGAGAACTTGACTTCTTTAAACTGAATCAAACTTGAGGACGCTATCAGCCATTTTCAAAACAGTGTTTGCTAGTAGCTGCTAGCTACAACCTTGTAGTTCCAAAGCCCTCCTCCACCCACAATCTTCCCAACTATGTAAACCTTTCAAAACCTAACCAATCTTTTCCTTTTTTTTCCCAGCAATGGAGAAATCAATGGTTTAATGTATGGGGGAGCTTACACATCTGAAGCAAGGTCCTGGAGTGACAAACCATTATATGCTGCAAATGGCCAGCAGGACATGGAGCCAGTCTTGGCCCCTGGGGAAGGGGGAGAGCGGAAATGACCAGCTATAGGGAAATCTACATCAGGTAGGCGCATTAGTTATCACAGACACCAGTAGAGAGGCCTGCTTCTCACCATCTCTTTGATTAAGATCACCAGCTGGGTCTGGAGTGAATACTCGACTTCCCAGGTGGCAGTGGTAAAAGAGTCCACCTCCCAGTGCAGGAGACACAGAAGATGTGAGTTTGACCCCTGGGCCAGGAAGACACTCTGGAGTAGGAAATGACAACCCACTCCAGCATTCTTGCCTGGGAAATTCCATGACAGAGGTGTCTAGTGGGCTGCAGCCCATGGGTCGCAGAGTTGGACACAACTGAGCACAGATGCACGCACTAGGAAGGTGAGTCAGTGTGAGTCTGGTGTAGATGAAGCAGGCCCCACGCGTTCACGGACGGCCAGCCCAGGTTTACACCTACAGCTTTCAGGCCCCACATGCTAGTGGACCAGCCCCACCACTGTCCATCCCCTGTCCTGTGTTTCCCCACATCCTGCCACTCACAGCAGTTTCCTCAGCCCCTGGCTGCTCGGCCAACTATTGGGCTGCACCTTGAAGGCCTACAAGACCTGTGCTCTCCCAGCTTAAAGACCAAAGGAAGAGCCCAGAGTTGAAAACAGATACTAATGGTTTAATGGATGCAGGAGCTTCCACATCTGCAACAAGGAATGACACTCCTTGATTGTCTTCTTTTTCCTCCAGGTCCTACTTTACTTTATGATATTTTAGCAGATGAAACATGATTTATGTTAAGTGTTATTTGTTGTCTGAGTGATATCGGTGGCACAGTGGTAAAAAATCTGCCTGCCAATGCAAGAGACGCAAGAGACGTGGGTTCGATACCTGGGTGGGGAAAATCCCCTGGAGGAGGGCATGACAACCCACTCCAGTATTCTTGCCTGGAAAATTCCATGGACAGAGGAGCCTGGTGGGCTACTGTCCATGGGGTCACAGAAGAGTCAGACATGACTGAACAGCTGAAAACACACACACAGTGATGTTAGTAGGACTTCAGAAATCTAAGCTCCTACTGCTACCAAAACCTCAGTCTCTCTGCATTCTGGCCCCAAATCAAATCTCAGAGACAGAGTTTTAGGTGAAGTAGAAAAGGACAGCTTTATTACTTGGCCAGGCAAAGGGAGACACACTGGGCTTCCGGCTTGAAATACTATGTGTCCCCCGTCCCCCCGACTGCTTCTTTCTTAACAAGCACTATTACTTACTATTACTTCTTGACAAACAATTTACATAACCTTGCAGGTGTTTTACCTTTATAATCTCCTCCCAACTTGTGGTCCAGCAGCATACAATTCAAGCACGTCTTGTATCTGTGTCTCCTGGGCTACAGCTCTAACAAACCCCAAATAAATGCTCCCCCTGCCAACCAGGTCTCCATTCTTGGAATTCATGATTAACAACTCTGCCAAACTAATCACTATTTGCACCTATTAATGAAATTCATTAGTCAACATTTAAGGCTTCAGTCAGATTTCTGTAAGCTGTAATATTCACCTCATAAGAAAAAAATAAGTTAAATATAGCTTAACTAATACACATTTGAGAAAAAATGCAAAGGACTTTTAAGTAATGTAATAACCCAAGATAGCTAAACCCAGAGTAGCAATTTGACTTCTCCCTGGTGTTAATGGTGGCTAAGTGGTGAGGAAAATGGATTGCCAAAGAATGTATTTCTCATCTCTACTGCCACATTTTTTCTGATTTTTTCTTGGGCACACATGACTAGTCCCAAGTCTCTGCAAATATGACCATTTGTCTAGGCGATGATTGACAGGAAGGGGACAGGTGGAACCAAGATAGACACTTATGCTGATAATTTTCCACCGCAGACTCTCTTAAGGTAAAAATGTCCACGAAGTCAATCTATATTTCAGTGCTTTCATTAGATAATTATTTTTACCTATTAGGTAATAATGAAGAAGCTATGAGATGTTCAGCAGGGAAATAAAAGACTATAAATACAAAAAAAAATTAAATATGAAAGGTTTTTTATCAGTTTTCTCCACTCTCTATTTATTTACATGCCCCTTTCTGAGGTTTTAGATTTTTATCTCTTGTTACGGTCAAGATTTTTTAATTAATTCAAATTAATATATTCTTTCCTAGATTTTCAGTAGCTAAATCCTTATCTTCCTGGGATCAACACAAAAACTCCAAGAACTGATAAAGACAAGCTCATTGGAAACACGCTTTCAGAAATACAATGCTTACATTTTATTATTTACAGAATATTTCTACATAAGTACAGTGGATGATACACTGGATGACTAAAAAACAAAAAAAAATGCACAACATAAAAATTGAGAATTACGTTTTATTTGGCGGACTTTCTAGGTCAAGCCTGGGAGGCAGCCTCTCAGACCAGCCGAGAAGGACTGCTCTGACCAGGTAAGAGAAGACCCAGGATATGAAGGTGTTTTTGCAACAGACTGGATAGTCAGAACATCAACAGATTACTGTTAATTAAAGAAAACCAGACATCTCATGTTAATGAATTTAGCACTTTTCCATGTGTGGGAAGATAAAAGAATCCGGGCTCACTGACATCATTCTTTTGATATTCTCAACTATCTTGGACTTCCCTAGTGGCTCAGAAAGTAAAGAATCAGCCAGCAATGCAAGAGACCAGGGTTCAGTCCCTGGATCGGGAAGATCCCCTGGAGAAGGGCATGGCAACCCACTCCAGCATCCGTGCCTAGAGAATTCCATGCACTGAGCGACTAACACTTTCAAAACCTTTGGAATCTGGGGCCAGTATCCTGTCCTTTCCATCCCGAGGCCCCTGAGAATGCACCCATGGGGGTGGCTGCAGCCCCTTGGTCTCCATCCTGAGTTCCCTTAGAGCTCGCCATGGGGGGAGGGGCAGCTGCACTGGATTGAGTCTGCAACATCCTTTGTTTACTGATATGGCAGGCAACTTTTTTAATCCACATACTCATGTATCCACACCAAGATTTTCTAACTGAGCAGGACCTGAAGGGGCCTTCCTGGGGCAGACCTTTCCTCCATATCCTCTGGACTGCAGCACGCCAGGCTTCCCTATCCTTCACTACCTCCCAGAGTTTGCTCAAACTCATGTCCATTGAGTTGGTAATGCCATTCAACCATCTCATCCTCTGCCGTCCCCTTTTCCCCTGCCTTCAATCTTTCCCAGCAACAGGGTCTTTTCTAAACAGTCAGCCCTCTGCATCAGGTGGCCAAAGTATTGGAGCTTCAACTTCAGCATCAGTCCTTCCAATGAATATTCAGGAGTGATTTCCTTTAGAATTGACTGGTTGGATCTCCTTGCAGTCCAGGGGACTCTCAACAGTCTTCTCCAAAACCACAGTTCAAAAGCATTAATTCTCCAGCACTCAGCCTTCTTTATGATCCAACTCTAACATATATACATGACTACTAGAAAAACCACAGCTTTGACTACATGGACCTTTGTTGGCAAAGTAATGTCTCTGCTTTTTAATATGCTGTCTAGGTTGGTCATAACTTTCCTTCCAAGGAATAAGTGTCTTTTAATTTAACGGCTGCAATCACCATCTGCAGTGATTTTGGAGCCCAGAAAAATAGTCAGCCACTGTTTCCCCATCTATTTGCCATGAAGTGATGGGACCGGATGTCATGATCTGAAGTTTTCTGAATGTTGAGCTTTAAGCCAACTTTTTCACTCTCCTCTTTCACTTTCATCAGGAGGCTCTTTAGTTCTTCTTCACTTTCTGCCATAAGGGTGGTGTCATCTGCATGTCTGAGGTTATTGATATTTCTCCCGGCAATCTTGATTCCAGCTTGTGCTTCCTCCAGCCCAGCGTTTCTCATGATGTACTCTGCATATAAGTTAAATAAGCAGGGTGACAATATACAGCCTTGACATACTCCTTTTCCTCTTTGGAATCAGTCTGTTGTTCCATGTCCGGTTCTAACTGTTGCTTCCTGACCTGCATACAGTTTTCTCAACAGGCAGGTCAGGTGGTCTGGTATGCCCATCTCTTTCAGAATTTTCCACAGTTTATTGTGATCCACACAGTCAAAGACTTTGGCATAGTCAATAAAGCAGAAATAGATGTTTTTCTGGAACTCTCTTGCTTTTCCAATGATCCAATGGATGTTGGCAATTTGATTTCTGGTTCCTCTGCCTTTTCTAAAACCAGCTTGAACATCTGGAAGTTCATGGTTCACGTATTGCTGAAGCCAGGCTTGGAGAATTTTAAGCATTACTTGACTAGTGTGTGAGATGAGTGCAATTGTGCGGTAGTTCGAGCATTCTTTGGCATTGCCTTTCTTTGGGATTGGAATGAAAACTGACCTTTTCCAGTCCTGTGACCACTGCTGAGTTTTCCAAATTTGCTGGCATATTGAGTGCAGCACTGTCACAGCATCATCTTTCAGGATTTGAAATAGCTCAACTGGAATTCCATCACCTCCACTAGCTTCCTTCGTAGTGATGCTTCCTAAGGCCCACTTGACTTCTATATTACCCTATATAATAATATCTGATGCACACTTCCTGAGTTGTTTTACAGATGCTAAAATCTCCACCAAATAGCAGATGTTAACTACGTAATGACCATGACCACACAGCCCAGGCCTACAGGAGCCTAAGGACTAATCCCCAGTGACAATGCTCTGTTACCTCACCTTCAACCAGTCAGAGAATTGTGCACTAGCTGATTCACAAATGCCGAGACTCCCCTCCCTCATCTGACCTTTAACAGTGCTTTCCTGAAACTCGTTGGGATGTTGGGGTTTTTGGTCACTAGCTGTCCTGGACTCTGTATGGCACTTTATAATGACGCTGCACTTTCCTTCTCAACTAGGTGTCAGCAGATTGGCTTTACTGCTCTTGAATGAGTGGATCTAAGTTTCATTCACTGCCAGGTTTCCAATTTGATTTTGGTTAATCTTTAGGATTCTTTTCATTGCCTTAAAAAATTGTATATCTGAAGCTATGGAAAAGTTATGACATAGATGAAAGTTTGAGAAAAATCATTTACAAGTCTCAGAATCAGGCATACTCCCTGACTAAATGTTTCCAAATATATTTGATTATTTATGTGGCCATAAAAAAGACAAGTGTTTTTGGTTTTGCTCTCAAGATGACCTTTTTTAAGAAAACTTCTCCTCCTTTACATTTTGTAAAAATAGAAAAAATATGATCTGTCAAAATAGTCCAGAAAACCAAGACCAGTTTTTAAGTATGTCATTTTATTTTGAATCAATAATAAAGCACAAACATTCACCCAAAGCAAAACTATATAGTGTCTCTTCATCCAGTCTTCTGTTCATGTTTATCATTTCCTCCATGAAGCAATAAGGCTCTTCTGGAAATTAGAGAAATATTAAACAAAGACTTAGCTCTTCCAGTGTCCTGAGAAAACATTCCCCAAATCTGAAAGCACTATGCAAAGGCACTGCGAGCTTACACTTTTCAAAGAAAAAAAATAGCACTCCCCTTATAAAAGACCCGTAACTGTGTTGAGTTCAGTTCAGTTCAGTCGTTCAGTCCTGCCTGATTCTTTGCGAACCCATGGACTGCAGGACACCAGGCTTCCCTGTTCATTACCAACTCCTGGAGCTTGCTCAAACTCATATCCATAGAGTTGGTGATGCCATCAAACAATCTTAGCCTCTGTTGTCCCCTTCTCCTCCTGCCCTCAATCTTTCCTAGCATCAGGGTCTTTTCCAATGAGTTAGTTCTTCGCATGAGGTGGCCAAAGTATTGGAGTTTCAGCTTCAGCATCAGTCTTTCCAATGAACATTCAGAACTGATTTCCTTTAGGATGGACTGGTTGGATCTCCTTGCTGTCCGAAGCACTCACAAGAGTCTTCTCCAACACCACAATTCAAAAGCATCAATTCTTCGGCGTTCAGCTTTCTTTATAGTCCAACTCTCACATCCATACATGACTACTGGAAAAACCACAGCTTTGACTACAAGGATCTTTGCCAGCAAAGTAATATCTCTGCTTTTTAATATGCTGGCTAGGTTGGTCACAGCTTTTCTTCCAAGGAACAAGTATCTTTTAATTTCATGGCTGCAGTCACCATCTGCAGTGATTTTGGAGCCAAAAAATAATAAAGTCTGTCACTGCTTTCAATTTCTCCCCATCTATTTGGCATGAAGCGATGGGACTGGATGCCATGATCTTAGTTTTCTGAATGTTGAGTTTTAAACCAGCTTTTTCACTCTCTTCTTTCACTTTCAACAGGAGACTCTTCAGTTCCTCTTCCCTTTCTGCCATAAGGGTGGTGTCATCTGCTTATCTGAGGTTATTGATATTTCGCCCAGCATCTTGATTCCAGCTTGTGCTTCTTCCAGCCCAGTGTTTCTCGTGATGTACTCTGCATAGAAGTTAAATAAGCAGGGTGACAATACACAGCCTTGACGTACTTCTTTTCCAATTTGGAACCATTCCATGTCCACTTCTAACTGTTGCTTGTTGACCTGCATACAGATTTCTCAGGAGGCAGGTAAGGTGGTCTGGTATTCCCATCTCTTGAAGAATTTTCCACAGTTTTCTGTGATCTGCATAGTCAATGGCTTTGGCATAGTCAATAAAGTAGAAATAGATGTTTATCTGGAACTCGCTTGCTTTTTTGATGATCCAGCGGATGTTGGCAATTTGACCTCTGGTTCCTCTGCCTTTTCTAAAACCAGCTTGAACATCTGGAAGTTCACGGTTCATGTACTGTTGAAGCCTGGCTTGGAGAATTTTGAGCATTACTTAGCTAGCGTGTGAGATGAGCACAATTGTGCGGTAGTTTGAACATTCTTTGGCATTGCCTTTCTTAGGGACTGGAATGAAAACTGACTTTTTCCAGTCCTGTGGCCACTGCTGAGTTTTCCAGACTTGCTGGCATATTGAGTGCAGCACTTTCACAGCATCATCTTTTAAGATTTGAAATAGCTCAGCTTGAATTCCATCACCTCCACTAGCTTTGCTTGTAGTGATGCTTCCTAAGGCCCACTTGACTTCGAACTCCAGGATGTCTGGTTCTAGGTGAGTGATCACAGCCTCTTGCTTATCTGGGTCATGAAGATCTCTTTTGTACAGTTCTTCTGTGTTCTTGCCACCTTTGTATTACCAACCTTGCCAACTGTGGTGTCTTTGCATTACCACCACTCAACTAGTCTATTTTTCAGGTGGTTATTTCAACTGAATTACAGGTATTAGTAACAATAAGTTAAATACAAGATACTACTCCATTAAAAAATATGTGCCAGTTAGTAACACCTTTCAAGTCAGTAAAAGAGTTGAGTAACAGTAATTCAAAAGAGGTATCATTTCACCAAAATTACATTGTAAGATGAGCATAAATTAAGTGCAGCTATGATTCAGCTTTTCCTTGAGATTAATAACAACTGCCAATCACTTACTAAAAATTCACAGTTCTTTTAGCTTACATCCTAATTTATTTGCTACATATCTGTGGGATTTTAGCCTACACATACAGACACTCACAAATGTGTATGATTAATAAGCAGCGACTTTGGCTAGTACGTTGTTAACAACACACAGGATATAACAGCTTCATGACTTCTGTATTATTGGGGAACCTGCGTCAATGTCTTCTTTAAAGTGGAAGTGCTTTACCCAGGAAAATACCAGGGCACAGTTGAATAAATGCAGTACTGAAACAGCGGGGAAAGGGGCTAGACACAAGCTTTAAACGAGCGACACAGCAGCTGAGAACACGACGTAAACTGGGGAGAACCAACTAAGTCCAACACAGCAGAAAATTCCACTTCCTGGAAATCCCTGTTCCTTCCCCAAATTAATTAGGATAATCCTCCCACTGGCCTATCAAGTCATCCAGCCCATTGAAAACTACCTCCTCTTATGTCAGGGGTGTTCTCCCTTTTCCAGATGACCCTGTGCCCTGGGGCCACTCTCGCCTTTTGAGAGGGACTGCCTTCTCTCTACAGAAAGTGTATCTCCCTAAATTAATCCACTGCTTACCTATCACTTTGTCACTCATTGAATTCTTTTTGAGTCCAGACATAAAAAAACCTGAGCTTCTTAGACAGGTGTGCTATTTCAATTAAAAGAGTGGGTTCAAGTCTCAGTCTGAGTTATGTGGTTTCAGAATCACAGGTACATGGAGGACAGAACAAAGTGTATGACACAATCAGTCACAGATATAGGTACTTCACTGATAACAAGTCACTGTATGCACATTTTTTAAAAATATATTAAAGGAGAACATACTTAGATCTACCACTACCTGAATTTATTTAGAAATAAGGGTTTAAAGGGACTTTCCCTGGTGGCTCAGTGGTAAAGAAATCTGCCTGCAAGGCAGGAGTTGCAGGAGACACAGGTTCGATCCCTGAGTTGGGAAAATGCCCTGGAGGAGGGCATGGCAACCCACTCCAGTATGCTTGCCTGGAGAATCTCAAGGACAGAGGAGCCTGGTGGGCTACAGTCCACAGGGTTGCAAAGAGTTGGACACGACTGAAGTGACTTAGCATGCATGCATGCAAAGCTTTAGAAGAGATTTTAGGGGTGACAATGAAGTTACAATATGAATTTTAAGGCAACTGCAGAGCTACTGATGGGCACTAATAAAGGTTTTTGAAAAGTCCACTCAAGACTCCAGAGAGAACATTTATTTTTTCTTTTCTTTTTCTGGAGGAGTGAAAGGGGAGAATGGAATACTCTCCAAAGTAGCACTTAGAGTCTGTAATATATATATAAATCTAAAGTCAAGTTAATTGCTTAGAAAACAAGAGGCATCTCATGTATAGTATAGATTTGATCACAGTCAACCAATATTTTTCCTATGTGTATCCTATTTTAACCTCATAATAAATTTTTTTTTTTCTCTTTTCCTTTTTGGGTCCTGATGAAGAGAGAGGAGAGGATGGGTTGGGTTCTGCCCAGAAGCAAAAACAATCCAGAAAAGGTGAATCAGGTGAAGGGACTGCAGCCATGGGCAATCTTCCCCAAGGAAGCCCAGTCTCACCAGATCTTAGGATATTACAGGGGCCCACAGGGGATTCAGAGGATGAAAAACACCTGGAAGACCCCTCCCAGAGACTCTTCCTCTCAGACTCGTCTATAAGGGCCTGGCTCATCCCACCTTTCATACAAATACCAATCCTCCTCAAGGCCTCCCCAGCAGTCTTCACCCCGATATGAGGTGCCTCGCCTCAGTGGACTGTCCACGTGTACGAACAGTCTGCGGCCTGAACGCTTCTCAGGGCAGAATTGGGAGTGAACTGCGCATGCGTGGGCCAGAAATCCCCCGCCTTCCGGCAGCCGCAAGAGCGCCGGGTAGTTGCAAGGGCTTCTGGGCCAGAACCCTGGGGCTCCAAATCCACGCCTGCCAAGGTCCAAGGCCACGCAGCCTGCATCTGTCATTTCATTTTGCATCCTCGGGGCCCAGCGTCTGTGAGGTGTCTCAAATGCCACCAATAAGGCCATGGCTGCCCGTTCCTCCAGCCTTACCCCTGAAGAGCAGTCTCAGGGCATCAGTGTCTTCTGACCCAGCTCATCTGTCAGCACCCTTTGGTGGGGGAACTTTATACACAAAGGAAAAATACCTTTGCTAGTTCTGCTTGGAGATATGTAGGTGAGGTAGATGGAGCCGAAAAGACACCGTGATTGTGGTGAGCAGAGTGGGTGGAGAAGATAATCAACATCCTATCTAAAACTTCCTCCAAATCATACTTAATTCTCTTTGGGTGAGCTACTTACTACAGTGTTAAATGTAATTTCAGTTTGTTGCAAAAAGGGAAACTCATGTACATAAATGAGACTTAGTAACTTTTAATGTTAGAAACAGGAACAGACCCCCCCCCCAAAAAAAAATTCTAGCTATTACATTACTACACAGATATTTCCCCTTGAACTTTTTCTCAGAGCAAGCCCTATTTCAGGGTGTGTTGACCTACATGAAATCATTAAACAAGAGAAAAGATTTATTAACCTGAAGTCTTCATTCATTGTATAACTCTTAGAAGCTCACAAGTACCAGGGTAATATAACCCTCCCTGAATACATACATACACACACCATCATCCCAGTAAAAGGTATTTTGAGGGTCTTGTATTAAGAGCAGAGTACAATACCTGGAAATAATACTAGTTTTACTAAAAAAACTAGTGTCTTAGAGACCCATATTATTAGAGTAATATGATAACTGGATTATGAACTTACTAGCTGATATTTATTGCTTAATTTATATAAAATATTAACATTGATTGGGCACATATGTTAACTACATTATTTAGACCAAAAAAATAATAATATTACCCTATGTTTACCTTCATACAATAGATGTTTCTAAAAAAGATTAAATTTAATCAAAATGTGTATTAAATTAACTTTAATACATAGTCAAGAGCTGGATTGACTTTTTCTGGAAGGGACTGCTTAATTTACAGCATTACATGGTTCTCACACTGGACATTCGAGCAGTGGATATGACTGAACCATGAATCAACAAGCACATATGGTGATTTTATTTATATCAATTTTCCTGGTGCCAGGAAGTCCTCTTAATGTCCCAAATGTAATGATGTAATTTTAGTGATTTTAAAATTTAAATAGCCCAATAATACATACAAACATTTTAATTTAGTCTCAATCACAATTTCTCTGTTAAGATGAGAGAATGAGATTTAGTGGCAGATATTAAGACATGAATAACAATTATCAGAAAGTTAGATTCTAGTGGCCTACTAATTTATGAAGACTAGTTAGTTAAGTTTTTTTTTTTTTCCCTAATACTTTTGTCCTGCACTTGCTAAAGATTTTCAAGAACCCCTGTCAGGGTCAAAATATTCCATTTTATTGCTGTTTATTCCATTTATTTACTGTCTCACCAAATTCTTTTGTTAAAAAAAAGAATTCTTTAGCCATATATTCCCTTAAACAGTTTTATACATGCTCATTTTCAACAACTAGTATGTCTTTAACAGAAACAAATGCTTGTCTTTTGTAGGTGGATTAAGGATTTCACTGACAAGGTAAAATTAAACAACTCTTTCACAGTCGTTTTTTTGTCCCTGCCTCCATCTTCTTGAAATCCAAAAAGAGGAAGGAAAACACACAGTAATATTGGTTTGATGACCCTCTGCCTTGAAATCCCAATTTTTTGAGAAATTAACAGGGATAAAATGACTACATTTTCAGTATCCACAATAATACCTGAAAATGTAGTTGGGTTTGTTTTTTTAAGAATCTGAAGTTTGGTTTTCACAGAAGACCAGATGGTGTTTTTTCGGTTTAGGGGTGGTAGTGGAATTTTGCTTTGTTTGTTGTCGTTGTTTTTTAAAAACAGGTGTGACAGTCATTTTCTCCAGCTACTATATTAGCACATTTAATTGCTAAGTTCACAGGCAGCCATCTCAATTCTTTTACCAGCAGATGGTGAAAGTGATTTTAAAAGAGGAGTAAGGATTTTTCAAAAAACATTTCAGAACCGCGTAAGATCTGCTCTTCCCTCAATGGGTGTGTCAGCCTCTGATGAGCACTAATGGAAGTCACGTGACTGCATCAACAGTGCGCTTGCCTTTAATTACTCGATGGTTATCCAGACTTTGTGAAATTACTCACATATTATCTAACAAAGCTTTATGTACTTGCAGTAACTTTCTTCACATCATTTTATCACCATTAGCTAATTAAACTTCACTGCAAAATTCATAGGTAGAAAGTTTTATATGCTTTATTTTACTGAATGTAAATAGTATATCACCTAGTATGTCACCAAGAGAGATGGAAGTTAAATGTAAGCCCCAAACTCACAAGGATTTATAACTTCATATCATGTTTGCTCCTCAAATATAAATGGCTTGAGTTTAGAAGAAGGAGATACATTGGGTGTCAGAGGCACTTAGTTGCTTGTCCATATCCATTCTTCTCTTCTTCTTAGCTAACAGAATCCTTTTTCTGTTCAGACTGGCCATTATTAAAGAAAAAATTCTGACACTTGTTTCCCTTCTCCAGGGGATCTCCCCAACCCAGGAATTGAACCCAGGTCTCCTGCATTACAGGCAGATTCTTTACCAACTGATCTATCAGGGAAGCCTCAGATGATAAGAGTTTAAATCCAGAACTACAGCAATAGGGATATTGCAATAGAAGACAAGAGATCGAACTCAACTCCAAAGACAGCAAAGACAAGGATGGCCCGGTGGCAAAGATTCTGTGCTCCCAATGCAGGGGGACTGGGTTTGATCCCTGGTCAGGGAGCTAGATCCCAAATGCTGCAACAAAGATTGAAGACCCTGTGCCATGCAGCCAAATCAATAAATTTTTAAAAACAACAAGAACAAAGGCAGCTGGAGATCTACAGACAAGGAACAGAGTTGAGGAGGCCAGTGGATAAAAATTTAGAGAGAGAAAACATCAAGGACAAGAGGATTCTTACTAAAATAACCTAATAGGATTCTTGCTAAGACAAGTCAAGGATTTGTACATCAAAGATGAGGGATGAAGAGCGTGATCAAAGATCAAAGGTGGGGGAATTGTCACTAAAATGACTTAGCAGGATTTATTGTTAACACTGGGCTGGACAGGCCAAAGACAGAGTGGAAGCCAAAGCTGAGGGTGAGTCAAGAAGAGGACTCAAAGGAGCCATCTAAAGTTTGGTCAAAAAATCTTTGTTACCATGTATTCAGCTAAAAGTTTAGCTCTCCCTTGCAGTTGAGTATGACATGTTAAATGGTTGTGAACAATACATAAAGGAAAGCCTGCTGCAAAGTTCTGGGACTGTTTTTACTTTTCAAATATAGGCACTGCCTTCTCCCACTTCTTTCTGAACATAGGGAGTCGCAATTGTGACCACAGATGAAAGCCACATGCTGAAGATGGTGGAACAGAAAGAAAGAGCCCAGGACATTGCTGAAAACATGTAACTCATAATGCAACTCTGGGTTGCTTCTTCCAGATTTCTTTTTATGTGAGTAATATTAAACCAGTTTAGTCAGGTTTTCTGTAATTAACAGTAGAAAACAATCTTGGCTGAGACATTTGGCAAACATGATTCCCTTATTATAGTAAGAGTGTTCTTGGTAAAATTATAAATTCAGTTGGAAAGATAAAATTCAAAAGTTAATTCTTGAAAAATTAAGTATGAATGAACCACAGACATCTCTTTCTTCAGCATTTATGCAATGCTCGTTTTGAGAATATGTTACCCAGAGTAGAAATCTAGGCTATGGAATATACAGATTTGTAATCCAGGTTTTAAAAATTTAGCATGAGCTAATATAATCCATGTGTAACATCAGGATTCCTGGTTAAGTAAAATATAAAGCAATCATTAAAACAGAAATCACAGCATTCTGAGTAGCCACACAGGCATCTGAACTCTGGTTATCTGGAAGAGAAGCTCTAGAGAGCCCTGGGCAGCAGAGCATGTGGCTTCCAGGAGAGCAGAGACCCTCATAATATCTAATCTGCAAATAGCCTCCCCCAAAGCCCTTATGTTCCAAGTAAATATTATCATTTCCAACATGTGCTATGAGATGAATAATATGAGAAACCCCTATCAAGATTAGTGACTTAACTGTGGCTTGAAATTTTGAGATGGATCACAAGTAAATTGCTACATAAGTAAAATATTAACATTTATAAATGACTTCTTTTGCAAATGTAGGCAAATTTATAATTACCTGTACCATTTCTCTCACTCACATTTTGATAATTTCCTCTTTAGTTTGTTAATGTTTTTAATTATGCACACATATACACATATAAAAGCATAAATGTGGCTGACACTTTTGGGAAGGGCAGTCTTCTTATCGTTTCCCTTTTTACTCAGCTTCTCACATCCCCTTATCCTTCAGCCATCTCCTCCAACCTCCATCTACAATAGCACCTCATCCTTGCTTCTCAGGGGACCTAGGTTAGCAATCTGGTGCATATTCTTTTCTTATTTTCTCATATAATCCTATACAGACCTACATGTGCACAGAAAGATAGGTACAGATACATATAATTTTCTTGTCATTGTTTTATCAAAAATGAGCCATATTATTAAACTTCTCTTTTCTTACACTATACTATCTCATGGAAATCCCTCCAAGTTATGACAGTAATATTTTCTTTTAATGGCTGCATAGTATTCCAAACTATGGAGATATATGTATTATATATAGCATACACACACACTTTATTTTCTGATTTTCAACAGGACAAAATGCCTTAGTAAATATTTACTTATAAATAGGTGCTTTTATTTCTAGGGTATAAATTCCCAACACCACAATTCTAATTTTTTTCAAACAACCTCTGAAAGTGGCTATTTCCATCAGCAATATATGAATAACCATTTTTCTACGTCCCTATCAATAACTTCCATTACTAGTATCTTTCAATTTTTGTTATTCTAATATTTATGGAGTTTTATATCTCATTTTTACTTTCATTTCCATTTCTCTACATTTAGATTAGAGCATCTGTTCATGTTTGTTGACCATTTGTATTTGCTCTTCTGCAAATCATATATTCATAACATTTTCCCATTTTTCTTGGGCTGTTTACCTTTGTTTTGAAATTTTTCTTAACTATATAAATTTTGATCACCATGACTGTATATATTCCCAAATCTATTACATGTTTATCTTTTTTTTCTGTACATAGATTTTCAACTTTTAAGTGATTAGATAAAAGCTTTCTTTTTCCTTTGTACATAATCAGTTATTCATCTTTGTTAATGAAGTTTCCATAACCTTTATATTTTTTGAATCATTTATATATTTTTTAACTTTTTACACTTTAATCTGAAGTTTATTTTGTATATGGCATAAGATTGGGATCCATTTTTATTCTCTTTAGAAGAAATTGAAGATACAATGTCTGAATATTAACTCCTTATATTTAACTTCATTATTCTCTTATTTAGTAATCTATTCATCTATTTTTTTATTCATCTATTTTTATAATGATTTGACTAGAGGATTTATAGGGTGTTCTTTTATCTAATATGAAAAATATCTCCATATCCTTCTTTTTCACATTTTTTTTAAATTTTTTTTTATATATATATATTTTTTTATTATTATTTTTTTTTTCCAGTGGGTTTTGTCATACATATATATGAATCAGCCATGGATTTACATGTATTCCCAATCCCGATCCCCCCTCCCACCTCCCTCTCCACCCGATTCCTCTGGGTCTTCCCAGTGCACCAGGCCCGAGCACTTGTCTCATGCATCCCACCTGGGCTGGTGATCTGTTTCACCATAGATAGTATACATGCTGTTCTTTTGAAATATCCCACCCTCACATTCTCCCACAGAGTTCAAAAGTCTGTTCTGTACTTCTGTGTCTCTTTTTCTGTTTTGCATATAGGGTTATCGTTACCATCTTTCTAAATTCCATATATATGTGTTAGTATGCTGTAATGTTCTTTATCTTTCTGGCTTACTTCACTCTGTATAAGGGGCTCCAGCTTCATCCATCTCATTAGGACTGGTTCAAATGAATTCTTTTTAATGGCTGAGTAATATTCCATGGTGTATATGTACCACAGCTTCCTTATCCATTCATCTGCTGATGGGCATCTAGGTTGCTTCCACGTCCTGGCTATTATAAACAGTGCTGCGATGAACATTGGGGTGCACGTGTCTCTTTCAGATCTGGTTTCCTCAGTGTGTATGCCCAGAAGTGGGATTGCTGGGTCATATGGCAGTTCTATTTCCAGTTTTTTAAGAAATCTCCACACTGTTTTCCACAGCGGCTGTACTAGTTTGCATTCCCACCAACAGTGTAAGAGGGTTCCCTTTTCTCCACACCCTCTCCAGCATTTATTGCTTGTAGACTTTTGCATAGCAGCCATCCTGACTGGCGTGTAATGGTACCTCATTGTGGTTTTGATTTGCATTTCTCTAATAATGAGTGATGTTGAGCATCTTTTCATGTGTTTGTTAGCCATCTGTATGTCTTCTTTGGAGAAATGTCTGTTTAGTTCTTTGGCCCATTTTTTGATTGGGTCATTTATTTTTCTGGAATTGAGCTGCAGGAGTTGCTTGTATATTTTTGAGATTAATCCTTTGTCTGTTTCTTCATTTGCTATTATTTTCTCCCAATCTGAGGGCTGTCTTTTCACCTTACTTATAGTTTCCTTTGTTGTGCAAAAGCTTTTAAGTTTCATTAGGTCCCATTTGTTTAGTTTTGCTTTTATTTCCAATATTCTGGGAGGTGGGTCATAGAGGATCTTGCTGTGATTTATGTCGGAGAGTGTTTTGCCTATGTTCTCCTCTAGGAGTTTTATAGTTTCTGGTCTTACATTTAGATCTTTAATCCATTTTGAGTTTATTTTTGTGTATGGTGTTAAAAAGTGTTCTAGTTTCATTCTTTTACAAGTGGTTGACCAGTTTTCCCAGCACCACTTGTTAAAGAGGTTGTCTTTTTTCCATTGTATATCCTTGCCTCCTTTGTCAAAGATAAGGTGTCCATAGGTTCGTGGATTTATCTCTGGGCTTTCTATTCTGTTCCATTGATCTATATTTCTGTCTTTGTGCCAGTACCACACTGTCTTGATGACTGTGGCTTTGTAGTAGAGTCTGAAGTCAGGCAGGTTGATTCCTCCTGTTCCCTTCTTCTTTCCCAAGATTATTTTGGCTATTCGAGGTTTTTTGTATTTCCATACAAATTGTGAAATTCTTTGGTCTAGTTCTGTGAAAAATACCGTTGGTAGCTTGATAGGGATTGCATTGAATCTATAGATTGCTTTAGGTAGAATAGCCATTTTGACAATATTGATTCTTCCAATCCATGAACACGGTATGTTTCTCCATCTGTTTGTGTCCTCTTTGATTTCTTTCATCAGTGTTTTATAGTTTTCTATGTATAGGTCTTTTGTTTCTTTAGGTAGATATACTCCTAAGTATTTTATTCTTTTTGTTGCAATGGTGAATGGTATTGTTTCCTTAATTTCTCTTTCTGTTTTTTCATTGTTAGTATATAGGAATGCAAGGGATTTTTGTGTGTTAATTTTATATCCTGCAACTTTACTATATTCATTGATTAGCTCTAGTAATTTTCTGGTAGAGTCTTTAGGGTTTTCTATATAGAGGATCATGTCATCTGCAAACAGTGAGAGTTTCACTTCTTCTTTTCCTATCTGGATTCCATTTACTTCTTTTTCTGCTCTGATTGCTGTGGCCAGAACTTCCAACACTATGTTGAATAGTAGTGGTGAGAGTGGGCACCCTTGTCTTGTTCCTGATTTCAGGGGAAATGCTTTCAATTTTTCACCATTGAGGGTGATGCTTGCTGTGGGTTTGTCATATATAGCTTTTATTATGTTGAGGTATGTTCCTTCTATTCCTGCTTTTTGGAGAGTTTTAATCATAAATGAGTGTTGAATTTTGTCAAAGGCTTTCTCTGCATCTATTAAGATAATCATATGGTTTTTATCTTTCAATTTGTTAATGTGGTGTATTACATTGATTGACTTGAGGATATTAAAGAATCCTTGCATTCCTGGGATAAAGCCCACTTGGTCATGGTGTATGATTTTTTTAATATGTTGTTGGATTCTGTTTGCTAGAATTTTGTTAAGGATTTTTGCATCTATGTTCATCAGTGATATTGGCCTGTAGTTTTCTTTTTTTGTGGCATCTTTGTCTGGTTTTGGAATTAGGGTGATGGTGGCCTCATAGAATGAGTTTGGAAGCTTACCTTCATCTGCAATTTTCTGGAAGAGTTTGAGTAAGATAGGTGTTAGCTCTTCTCTAAATTTTTGGTAGAATTCAGCTGTGAAGCCATCTGGTCCTGGGCTTTTGTTTGCTGGAAGATTTTTGATGACAGTTTCGATTTCCTTGCTTGTGATGGGTCTGTTAAGATCTTCTGTTTCTTCCTGGTTCAGTTTTGGAAAGTTATACTTTTCTAAGAATTTGTCCATTTCATCCAAGTTGTCCATTTTATTGGCATAGAGCTGCTGGTAGTAGTCTCTTGTGATCCTTTGTATTTCAGTGTTGTCTGTTGTGATCTCTCCATTTTCATTTCTAATTTTGTTAATTTGGTTCTTCTCTCTTTGTTTCTTAATGAGTCTTGCTAATGGTTTGTCAATTTTGTTTATTTTTTCAAAAAACCAGCTTTTAGCTTTGTTGATTTTTGCTATGGTCTCTTTAGTTTCTTTTGCATTTATTTCTGCCCTGATTTTTAAGATTTCTTTCCTTCTGCTAACCCTGGGGTTCTTCATTTCTTCCTGCTCTAGTTGCTTTAGGTGTAGCGTTAGGTTATTTATTTGGTTTTTTTCTTGTTTCTTGATGTAAGCCTGTAATGCTATGAACCTTCCCCTTAGCACTGCTTTTACAGTGTCCCATAGGTTTTGGGTGGTTGTGTTTTCATTTTCATTCATTTCTATACATATTTTGATTTCTTCTATGATTTGTTGGTTATTCAGAAGCGTGTTATTTAGCCTCCATATGTTTGAATTTTTAACAATTTTTTTCCTGTAATTGAGATCTAATCTTACTGCACTGTGGTCAGAAAAGATGACTGGAATGATTTCAATTTTTTTGAATTTTCCAAGACCAGATTTATGGCCCAGGATGTGATCTATTCTGGAGAAGGTTCCGTGTGCACTTGAGAAGAAGGTGAAGTTGATTGTTTTGGGGTGAAATGTCCTATAGATATCAATTAGGTCTAGCTGGTCCATTGTGTCATTTAAGGTTTGTGTTTCCTTGTTAATTTTCTGTTTATTGACTGTTCTCAGCTATTTATTCTTCTGTATGAACTGTAAGATCATTTTATCCATTTAAGAAATTAATCTGTTGGGATTCTCATTGAAATTGCATTAAATGTACATGTTAACTTTGGAAAAGTTGATATTTTCATTATATGCCTCCCCCATCTAAGAATGAATATATCTATTACTTTATGTGGTTTGCTTTACAGTTTTTTTTTTGCATAGGTCTTCTACTCCTCTGGGTAAGTTTACTTCTAACTATTTTACAGTTTTATAACTAAAGATAATATAGTATTTCTAGGTATGTCTTACTAGGGCAAAGAAAATAAATTGCTTACTTTTGTTTAGGTAGTGCATATTTGGCCAACTTACCAAATTCTATCATTAATTCTATCAGTTGTTTATATCCAGCAAAAACATACATCTTAGATACATTTTTATTGAGTAAGAATAAAGTAAAACCAGTGTGGGTCCTGGAATTGACACTAAGATTAAGGCCATCATACTAACATCAACCACTATGCCTTTGTATAGAGATGGAAAAACAGAATGCCTTTCCTGAGATATTTAATAAATATATGGACTAAGTGTTCATGTATTATTACTCAGTTTCCACATATTTCTTCTTCAGTCAGAAGTATGCATTTTTGCTTTTTCTTTAAACATTTGAAATTATCTCATAAATTTACAGCTTATCAAAAGTTTCAGTACATTACTTTTTATCCAGTAAACGTGGATGGTTTGTGTGCTGGATTTGTTTAATTTTTAATTTCCTATTTTCATTTTCAATCTTGAATAATTTCTTTATCATTCACCACTTTAAGCCTATGAGTTTAAATCTTAACTGAAATCGGTGTGTTGTTTTATACTATGATTCTATCCTCAATTTCTCTAGAAAATATCTCTGGGTTCAACACTCCTTCCTTTGTGCTCCAAAATCATTATGCACGCGTTTCTACATAGCAACAAGATAGCACAAAAAGGTGCCCAGCCCATTACATGGTGAATTCTTTAAGGAAACAAGCTACATCCAATTACCATTGTATCCTCAATAACTAACACACTGCTGGGCATATTTTTGGTGCAAAATATGTCTGTTGAACAGAGTTTTGTGGTTCACACTCAATTTGTATTGATTCATTTTATCTTCACAACCACTCTGTGAGAAATGCTTTATTATTAATCTCATTTCTCAGATGAAGACACCCACTCTGAGCAGCTCAGAGAGTGTTGGTACAAGATTGGAATCTGGTCTTCCGGTTCCTCTCCCACATACTTACTCCTGTTACCCACATGATCAGAAGTAGTGCACCCTCCAATTAAAGCAGTGTTTAGCTATATAATCCACTGTATGATTCGGTCAATTATACTACCTTTCCAGATATTTTTAAAACTATCAGTGTGCCTTTTAAAAATTATAGCCACTTAGTCCTGGAGAATCCTGTGGACAGAGGAGCCTGGTGGGCTGCTGTCCATAGCGTCGCACAGAGTCGGACACAACTGAAGCGACTTAGCATGCATGCGTGCATGCATTGGAGAAGGAAACGGCAACCCACTCCAGTATTCTTGCCTGGAGAATCCCAGGGACAGAGGGCTTGGTGGGCTGCCGTCTATGGGGTCACACAGAGTCGGACATGACTGAAGCGACTTAGCAGCAGCAGCAGTCCGGCTTAACTGAAAAAAAAAAAAACCTTCCAATCTCAAACTTGTCTTGTTAAACGAAGCATTTACAGGACCTCATACGCATGTACTATGTGACTGAAAAAAAAAAAGTGGAACTCTTCTTTGTTCCTTTCCATATTTGCAATCAACTTGGGCCTATAATTTTTACTTGGACATATACTCTCTGTCCAATATTAATGCTATATAATGGTGGTCATCTTAGCTGATGAGATAATACGGTTTCTAGTCAAAATTTTATTCTAGAATTTTATTTATTGCTTTCTGGGAGTTTTTTGGCTTTGCTTTCTGGGAACTTCTGGCTTGACCTAACACTTTATATCCCCCAGTGCTTTTACATAAATTTAATGTCAGTGGGCAAACCTTCTCCCCTTTATTTTACAGGTAAAGAAGTTACGTTCTAAAGAGGATAAGCATCACATACTTATTCGCTCACAAAAGCACTGAACGGTCATGCAGAGATACACACCAGGTCCTATGACACCAACTTTAGGAACTGTTCTTTTTACTTCTCCAGCCATGCAAGAGAGTATATTTCAGGTTCTCCGTGTGACTAGAAGTTTTTCACTTGTTTGTTTTGAAGATAGTCTGTTTGTTGCAATCTCTTCTATAACATAAAATGTTTAGATTAAAAAGATTCCCCAAATTTATTTGGTTTTATCTTGTTATCTACTTGAAACAAATCGGTCTGGTGCTTTCTCCATGAACAAACAGACAGAATTCAACTCCACTTTAATAACAGAATGCTTAATCCCTCTAACTGACAAAACTCTTAGCTACTCATTGGTGTTTTTCCTTTCACTGGAATTCAATAATTTGAACTTTGCTTATTACAACAATACTTTCACTACTTTATTGATTTGCATTAAAACCCACCAAATGCCACATTCATTCTTCATTCATTCATTGGTTACTGTTAAAGATCATGTGTTTTTACATTTAATACAGAACTTCCAGTAATTCCTGCTTATCTTCATTTTTTTAACCCAAAGCCATGAAAAGTAATCAGTATCGGATTCACAGTTTAATTCAAAACATAACTCAAGTAATTTATCTCCCTGAAATAGTTCTTATTTTATACATATAAGGTCCTTATTTTATACAGGTAAAGGCTTGATCTGGTCATCTTTTCCTTAAATAGTGTTCTGTTTAGTCACCTAGGAGCTGAAAAGTAGACAATAGCCATGCCTATAATTCTGAAAAATGCAGTCATGAGTGGATGGAGAACTGAGTCTTATGATTTTTATTCTTGCTTATTTGGTTTCTAAATCCTTTTAATCATTATTACTGTGTGTTAGTCACTTAGTCGTGTCTGACTTTTTGCAACCCCAGGGACAGTAGCCCACCAGGCTCCTGTGTCCATAGAGTTCTCCAGGCAAGAATACTGGAGTGGGTTGCCATTCCCTCCTCCAAATATGTAGTCTATACTCGGCTTTCTTTGTTTCAGATTACATGCTCATAAAATTCTTTATTAGCAAATCTTATTGCTCCTTCCTTACTAATATTCCCAATACCATAATTTAGACAGTCATTTTAACCTAGATTTTTATAAAAATCCCTCAAATCATCTCCCCTTCACTGTCTTTTTTCTCCCTCCATGAGCTGCTCAGTTATGCTGAAGCTGAGCTATCAGAAGGCTTTAACCTCTAGGAGACAAGACATGCCCAGACCCCTCAAATTTACCACATGCTAAATAACTCTTTCCTCCTCTACTGCCCCCCTTCCCCCATCTGCCATGTCTCACTGAGTCTTGGCATTACCAAGTCAGCAACAATGAGTCATCTCTGATTACTCCCTCTTCCTCATCCCACACTTTTCTTCATTCATTCATCTATTCACTAAACAAATATTCAACACCCTAATTAAGTATCAGAACAATGCCAGGTACTACTCAATTTGTTCTTTTCACCAGATTTTTCTTTCTCTACTCACTTCTCCTAATGTCATAATTCTATTCATCCTTCAGGAACAATCCAAGTGTCATTTGTAATTCCTATATGAATCCTCTAATTTTTCCTCATCTTCCCCCATAAGAATGGTTTTCTTATGTGTCCAAAGAATTATTAATTTACATGCTTCTGTTAAAACACGCACTGCAGTTTGATTTCAATTAGAAAATTATCTATACCCCCTCCACTAGACTATAATGCCTCTAGAACAGTAAAATCCTTTATTTATCTTTAGGTTCCCATCAAGAAGTAAGTAGAGAGGTTCAAAGGTGAATTATCAATGTTAGCAGAGCACAGTAACAGAATGTTTGAGGAAAGGTCATACTTTAGAATCCAGGCAAGCAAGCAATCACCTGGGAGAAGGTAACTGGCAAGAATGGTTCATTTCTTGAGAGAAGAGTGACATAGTGGGCAGGTAGACAGGCAAGGACTCAATCAGGGAGCAAGACAACAAGTTGACTTTAAACATTGGAGTCCAGGCAAAAACTCACAAGCAGGACTACGTCAAACAAAAAGGCTTCTGCCCAGCAAAGGAAACCAGCAACAAGGCAAGAAGGCCGCCTACAGAATGGGAGGAAATATTTGCAAAGCACATATCCACTAAGGGGTTAATGTCCAAAATAGAGAAGAACTTCACACAACTCAATAGCAAAAAAAATCAAGTAACCCAATTTAAAAATGGACAAAGGACTTGAACAGACATTTTTCCAAAGACAACACACAAATGGTCAACAAGTACGTGTAAAGGTGCTTAACATCAATAATCATCAAGGAAAAGCAAATCAAAAGCTCAATGATGTAGTACATCACACTTGTTTAAATGACTATTATCGAAATAAAGAGAGAAGAAATGCTTGTAAGCATGCAGAAGAAAAGGAACATTTGTACAATGTTGGGAACATAAATTGATGCAGCCACTATGGAAAACAGTATGTGAGGTTCCTTGAGAGCTTAAAAATAGAACTACCATATGATAGAGTTACCTCACTTCTGGGTATATAATTCCAAAAGAATTGAAATCAAGACCTCAGTGAGATATTAGTACTCCCATGTTCATAGGAGCCTTGTTCACAATAGCAATGTATGGACAAAAACTAAGTCTCTGCCAATGATGAATAGATGAAGAAAATATGTTGTATAAGTATACAACGAAATACTCAGTTCAGTTGCTCAGTCATGTCCAATTCTTTGAGACCCTATGGACTGCAGCACACCAGGCCTCCCTGTCCATCACCAACCCCAGGACCTTGCTCGGGTGATGCCGTCCAACTATCTCATCCTCTATATTCCCCTTCTTCTCCTGCCTTCAATCTTTCCCAGCATCCGGGTCTTTTCCAAGGAGTCAGTTCTTTGCATCAGGCCAAAGTATTGGGGTTTCAGCTTCAGCATCAGTCCTTCCAATGAATATTTAGGACTGATTTCCTTTAGGATTGACTGGTTTGGTCTCCTTGCAGTTCAAGGGCCTCTCAAGAGTCTTCTCCAACACCACAGTTCAAAAGCATCAATTCTTCGGCACTCAGCTTTCTTTATAGTCCAAATCTCACTTCCATACATGACTACTGGAAAAACCATAGCTTTGACTAGATGGACCTTTGCTGGCAAAGTAATGTCTCTGTTTTTAATATGCTGTCTAGGTTGGTCATAGCTTTTCTTCCAAGGAGCAAGCATCTTTAACTTCATAGCTACAGTCATCATCTGCAGTGATTTTGGAGCCTCCAAAAATAAAGTCTCTCGCTGTTTCCACTGTTTCCTCATCTATTTGCCATGAAGTGATAGGACCAGATGCCATGATCTTTGTTTTCTGAATGTTGAGTTTTAAGCCAGCTTTTTCACTCTCCTCTTTCACTTTCATCAAGATGCTCTTTAATTCCTCTTCATTTTCTGCCATAAGGGTGGTATCATCTGCATATCTGAGGTTATTGATATTTCCCCCGGCAATCTTGGTTCCAGCTTGTGCTTCCTCCAGCCCAGCATTTCTCATGATGTACTCTGCATAGAAGTTAAATAAGCAGGGTGACAATATACAGACTTGATGTACTCCTTTCCCAATTTGGAACCAGTCTGTTGTTCCATGTCTGGTTCTAACTGTTACTTCTTGACCTGTATACAGATTTCTTAGGAGGCAGGTAAGGTGGTCTGGTATTCCCATCTCTTGAAGAATTTTCCACAGTTTTCTGTGATCCACACAGTAAAGGCGTTGCATAGTCAATAAAGCAGAAACAGATGTTTCTCTGGTATTCTCTTGCTTTTTTGATGATCCAACGGATGTTGACAATTTGATCACTGGTTCCTCTGTTTTTCTAAATCCAGCTAGAACATCTGGAATTTTATGGTTGATGTACTGTTGAAGCCTGGCTTGGAAAATTTTGAGCATTACTTTACTAGCATGTGAGATGAGCGCAATTGTGTGGTAATCTGAACATCTTTGGCATTGCCTTTCTTTGGGATTGAAATGAAGACTGACCTTTTCCAGTCCTGTGGCCACTGCTGAGTTTTCCAATTTGCTGGCATATTGAGTGCAGCACTTTCACAGCATCATCTTTCAGGATTTGAAATAGCTCAACTGGAATTCCATCACCTCCACTAGCTTTGTTTGTAATGATCCTTCCTAAGGCCCACTTGATTTCACATTCCAGAATGTCTGACTCTGGGTGAGTGATCACACCATCATGGTTACCTGGATCATGAAGATCTTTTTTGTATAGTTCTTCTGTGTAGTCTTGCCACCTCTTCTTGATATCTTCTGCTCTTGTTAGGTCCATACTATTTCTGTCCTTTATTTTGCCCATGTTTGCATAAAATGTTCCCTTGGTATCTCTAATTTTCTTGAATAATATTTCTAATAACTGAAATATCACTCAGCCTTAAAAAAGGAAATCCTGTCACTGGTACAAAAATGAATCAACACACAGGACATTTTCCTAATTGAAATAAATCAGAAAGAGCAACAACTATTAATATCACATAGTATTGCTTACATATGCAAAAATTTCCAGTAACAAGATAAATAAGGTCTGAAGATCTACATGGTGACTATAGTTGATAACATGGTACTGTATACATCTGAAAGGAACTTAAATGTTCTCACACACACAAAAAGCTAAATATAGGGAATACTTTCCTAATGTGTAACAGACCATCACATCGTACACTTTAAATATGTCACCATTTCATTTGTCAATTATACCTCAATAAAACTGGAGGGGAGGGGGGAATTGAACACTAGAGGCAAGAGAGCACTGAATCTCAGGAGCAAGAAGTAAGAAGTCTAATTACCAGGGATTGACCAGTTCCAAGAGTACGTGGACACCACTGTGAAATTATTTATTTTGTTTACTTGCTAAGTCATGTCTGACTCTTTGTGACCCCATGGACTGTAACCCACCAGGCTCCTCTGTCTATGGGATTTCCCAGGCAAGAATACAGGAGTGGGTTGCTATTCTTTCTCCAGGAGATGTTCCCAATCCAGGGATTGAACCCATGCCTCTTGCATTGGCAGGCAGATTCTTTACCACTGAGCCCCACCAGGGAAGCCCTTATTACTCCTTAACTCGTTTTAAATGGCACTGTGAAGTGGGAATGAGACTGAGATCACAAGCAAATCAGTGACCCCCAATTAAAAGGCCAAAAGCTAAAATCTGTAACATGGCCTAGAAATTTCTGAAAAATATGAACCCTACCTCCCTCTCCAGGCTCATCTGATATTATTGTCTATCAAGCACATCCTCTGAGCTTCAGTCATCCTAGAATCTAGTTTCTCCATTTGCCTTTCCCAGAATCTTCTACTAATTTTCCTTCTCTTCTCCTTATCTAGCTAGCTCCTACTTATCCTGTAGTTTTCCACTCAGGTAATTATAATTTCATTCACTTCTTCTCCATAGAGGCAGTAACACCATCTTAATTGGTGTGTGTATGTGTAGGGGAGGTTGTAAAATATACAAAACAATTTTATCTTCTTCATTTTAAAGTTTAAGTACATTCACATTGTTACACAACCAATCTCCAGAACTCATTTTATCTTAAAGAACTGAAACTCTATACCCATTAAACAACAACTCCCATGCCCTTCTGCCCCTAACTGGAAACTACCTTTCCACTTTCTGTCTGCATGAAGTTGACAATTCTAGGTACCTCATTTAAGTGGAATCACACTGTCTCCTCTTTGTAACTGGCTTATTTCACTTAGTATAATGGTCTTTCATATTGCAGCATATGTCAGAATTTCCTTTCTTTTAAGGCTGTATTATATTCCATTATACTTCCGAGGTGGCACTAGTGGTAAAGAACCTGCCTGCCACTGCAGATTAGAGGTAAGACACGCGGGTTCAATCCCTGGGTCAGGAAGATCCCCTGGAGGAGAGCCTGGCAACCCTCTCCAGTATTCTTGCCTGGAGAATCCCATGGACAGAGGAGCCTGGCGGGTTGCAGTCCCATGGGGTCACACAGAGTCTAACAAGACTGAAGCAACTTAGCATGCATGCATATGCCTCAAGGAGATCAACCCTGAGTGTTCATTGGAAGGACTGATGCTGAAGCTGAAGCTCCAATACTTTGGCTACCTGATGTGAAGAGCTGACTCATTGGAAAAGACCCTGATGCTGGGAAAAATTGAGGGCAAGAGAAAAAGAGGGCAACAGAGGATGAGATGATTGGATGCCATGATCAACTAAATGGACTTGAGTCTGAGCAAATTCCAGGAGATAGTGAAGGACAGGGAAGCCTGGTGTGCTGCAGTTCATGGGGTCGCAAATAGTCAGACATGACTGAACGACTAAACAGCATATTGCATTATACGTATAAGTCACATTTTATCTCTTCATCCACAGGTGGACACTTGTGCTGTTTCCACTTTTTGGCTACTATGAACAATATTGCTATGAATATAGGTGTACAAAATTTCAAGACCTTGCTTTCAATTCTTCTGGATATATACCAAGAAATGTAACTGCTGGATCATATGGTAATTCTATTTTCAACTTTCTGAGAAACTGCCATACTGTTTTCCATAGAAGCTGTACCATTTCACCTTCCCACCAATCGTGCATAAGTGTTCCAATTTCTCTTTATCCTCTCCAACACTTTGTCTTTTTTTTTTTTTTTTCAATCTAATGGGTGTGAGTTAGTATTAATCATCTTTTAAATCATCCACATCATCAAGTTCATGCCCAACAAGATAATAAATGTTCAATAAATACATATGGAATTAAATTGGCAAAACGTTCAGCTCAGAAGCACCCAAGGAGAACAGATGCACATCACATGGTATGATCCTATCTCAAGGGAGCTTGGAGGACAGCCCACTTTGCTCTCACTTGCAGCTATGCTAACACAACTTCTAGCTTCCTGCTTTCTCATTTGAGGTGTTTTAAACTATGTGGATACATTTACAACACTAAGATGGGAGATTTCAAAAATAAATATGAAATTCTTTGGGGTTTTTTTGGTTTTTTTGCCAGTCAAACGAAGCAGTCACTTTTCTATATCTATCTTTCTCTGTGTATACATCCTACTGTGTTAAGTTTACATATGAGCAGCAAATATGTGGGAGAATAATAGCCAAATTGCCCTGGGGATAAATTGCATCTATTATTACAAACAAATTTTTAAATTGCTTCCAATTAACAGTGACAAGTGCTGAGAGACTATATCACAGAAGGTCTTGATCTTTTCTTGGCTGTCAGACTTCAGTGAGGAGATGACATTTTAGTGTGTCTTTCTCTACCTGTATATTTATTGTGTTAAGTTTTCAGAGCAGTACATGTACTTTTCTGTAACTAGCCAATGATTAACTCAATCAAAATATACTAATTGATCTCCTGCTAAATATTAACACTGTGCTAGACCCAATGGGGTTATAAAGAAGAACTCAAGGACCTAACTTAGTCCCAAGAGGTAACATACCATCTGGAAATAATCATGTCCCATAGAAGTTCTATACCAGAAAAAGTTTAAAGTTTTTAAACACAGTCACCTAATTGTAAAGGATAAGTTACAGAGAATCTAACAGCCATTTATTACATAGTTAGTGAAATGACTTGATTCTCAAGAATCTTTTGATTCTGAAGAGTTAAAAATCAAATATTATGCCTCCATTGTTCTATCTATGAGTTTGAATAAAACTCGTCCAGCAGTTGACATAGACAAGAAACACTAGCATACTGGATCTGTTCTTTCAATAATGCAAGATGTTAGAAATTGAAGTGAAAGCATGAAGGCTTAACGAACTCCTTGAATCATTCAAAATAGTGTTCACAGAAGCGTTCTTCTATGGACCATCAAACATTCCAGTTCACAACTAAAAAAGCAATCATGAATAGTAGCAGGAGGAGTAAAAATACACCTATCAGAAGAAAGCAAACTAACATGCACTTAGTCAGGATTTATGGAGTGTAGTATTACATGCATGAAGAGAAAACATAATCTGTTTACCAGTGTCACCCATTTTCCAACAAAGAAGAAAATAATCCAAACACGATATCCACACAAGCCACAAGCCCCATAAACAGGTCTGCCAGCCGTTGTTTCTGCAGTCTGTGTCCTGGCCTGGTAACATGTGGGCAACTGCCGCTTGTCAAGGTCTTATCCCTGGTGCAGTGGGTGCTCATCACTCAACAGACATCATATTATCACTGAAAGGTGCTGAAACCTGTTCCCTATCTCCTTTCAACATTAGCTGTTCTTTGAGGTAGCTATACAGGTGGCTAGACAATTAGAGAATGAAATATTTAAAAGCCTTCATTTCTGCCGGACTGACTTCATTTTCTTCATACACAATTTCCTATTCTGATTTCTGGGTCTTTCTTCATGCTACGTGGCGTGTCTTCTGTAACCCCTCTACCAGCACTTCTATGACAACCCTGTCTGCACTCTTAACTTTCCCTAACTCACTTCATTGTCCAAGCCAAACATCACTTTGAGTTCCTATGAGACTTTATGAACACATTATAGTATAGTAAGCTTGTGCTGTAGCCTCTACATTTTACATGCTTCAACAGTGCACGTGAAAGCTTGCTGCTCATCTTAAATTAGTGTACAAAAACGTGAGACACACAAGTGTGAAAGTGAAGTCATTCAGTCACGTCCGACTCTTTGTGACCCCGTGGACTGTAGCCCACCAGGTTCCTCCATCCATGGGATTCTCCAGGCAGCAATACCAGACTGGGTTGCCATTTCCTTCTGCAGCCTGACCCAGGGATCGAACCGAGATCTCCCGTATTGCAGGCAGACACTTTACCCTCTGAGTCACCGGGGAAGCCCTCAGACACACAACATGGGCCTCAATTTCAGGGCCATTGCTTAAAGTCCTACATTCAACATTTTGAGCTTCTTGTGTTTGTTTGGAGACACACATACACACACACACACATACACATACATATATATACAAATGTAAATATATGTATACACCTGCTTTGCTTATTTGTTTTAGAGATAGCATGATTTAACAATAGCAATAATCACAATAGCTTCCAATGAGAACTTACGCTGTTTCAGTCATGTGCTAACCATTTTACATGTATTTTTTCAATCATTGAAACCCTGCTCTTCAGTTAAGTTGGTATGAGGATAATAATTTCAATTAACTATATTAGGAAACAGATAGAGAAAAGAGATTAAGGAATTTGCCCTAGAATTCCTGTCTCTCTGAATTCACATCTTCTAGAGATGATATCTACGGTAAAGGGTGGAACTAGTGGTGTCTTTAGAGACACACAAAATTGACTGATTTCAAATACCTTCTCTGCCCCTCACAAGCTATATTACCCTAGGCGAGTTCATGAGCCACTTTGAGCCACATTTCTTCATCAAGAAAGTAATGTGATTGTAAGTAATAATAGGAATTATGGATAAAATACAAAAAGGTGACTATCACACAGAAATATTTAGCTAGTTGTATTTGTTCTTCCCTTTTTCTTCAAGAAATATCTTTATGATATTGGTGTGCCCTGCTGTTCCTAGTATAATAATGGTACCATAAGTAATCCATAAATGTTCTGTGACTCAACAATATGTATTTTTTATTTTTAAGGAAAAATATATACTCAAATAGTAAGCCATTTAAAGGGTTTTTTTTAAAACTCTTTTGAAAAACTACTTTAAACTTCTTTTTTTCCTTACTTCAGAATCTATTACCCATCACTGAATATATACCAAGAATATGAAAGCCTACAATGTAACAGGATGTCTGGAGAAAAATTCAGTGACTACAGAGGAGAACTGTTACCCAGCATGGGGCTATTAGACTACTATGAAAATACAGGATCTGGTCTGTTTGCCCAAATCTTACTTTACACATCATGTAAGATAGCAGTGTGTAAGAGGCATGTGTCCATCAGCAGCTCAAGGGAAAGATCAACTAGGTACTGAGTGAAAAAATAAATGAAGACATATACCTGATTAACAACGAACACATAGTCTAATAGAGAAAACTTATATGACATAAAGTGGTAAACACTTTTTAAAAGGTACAAAAATAATAATATCATGGCACAAATGAGGGAGATATTCACTAAGCTTGAAGGATCAGAGGACTCAATACACATTTGAATTTGGCCCTTTAAAAGCGTTCAAGTTCACGGCCAAAGGAGACAAATAGATATTCCATATGGAGGAAACTGTGAGAACAAAGGCACAGGTGCATGAAAAAATTACAGTGTATTAAGTTCAGAGGATGTCAAGAAATCCAATATGGCTAAAGAAAAGGGCAAATAAAGATGTATTATCAGAGGTAGGACAGGAAAGGAGCATACAGTCAGACGTTGAAGATTGCCAACTAAGGCATGTCACTCCCACCTGTTCTACAAGAATTAAGTCATTAGCCACTGTACTGATGACCTTCAAAACACCCTGAAAGGAATTCAGGACAGATGTTAGGAATAAGATACTGTGTTCTGGGAAAACTGGCAAAACAATCTTTCAGACAGATATTTCCAGGAGAAAACTTAATGAACACAAATTCTTGCACATTCCTATACTAAGAAAAGCATTAACTAAGATATCTGCTCCTTGGGACTAGCAGTAACCTTCTGTCTAGATGTGTGCTTGATTACATGTAGGCTCCACCAAAATCGCATATATATAGACCTCGCCCCACCTCTTACCTCTTCAGAACAATTTCTCAGCTATCTGAGAGGCTGTCTCCTGGGCCAGAGTCCCTCAGTAAGACACTGAAGAGATTCAGCTCACAGCATTTAAATTGTACAGTCTTTTTTCCCAGTTGACAAGACCTTGATAGCCATGCTAAGAAGCACAGAGTCAAAGCAGAAATTTGGACTCTACCATTTGAACCCAGAGAATATATTTTACTCTGTCATTTTAATCCAGATGTACACCAAATTTCTGTACATTTGTTGTTAAAATATATGTGTGTTCGTGTGTGTATGCATGTGTGTGTATACTGAATAAAATGCTATATTTATTCTTGGCACTAAGAATAAAAAATGATAAAGAATAAATCAATTTTCCAATGATAACAGAAATTACTGGTAGAGATCATCAAATGAGAATAGAACTGACATTGACTAAAAGTGCTCTGTGGATAACATAGAGGAAGACCTAGTTCCCCGCCTAATCGCGACCGGAGGCCTCACATCCTTTGAAAACTCGAGAGGTACGCGGAGATCAAGGCTTCCACAGGAGACGATGCCTGACTCCTCTTGAAAACTGATAGGAATCCCAATATCCCTGTGGCACGGGGAAAGGGACACTGGGTCTCCCGCCTCACCTGGAGAGGCGTCCCAATTGCCCTGCCAAGCCTCGGAGAGAATCCCGGGGTGTCCCTCACAACTAGACAGCAGTCCTGACGTCGCTGAACAAACACGTGTTTTGAAGGGCTATCCCTGTCGCAACTCGAGAATATACCCCAGGTTCCTGCCGCAAGTCGAGAAAAATCATGAGCCTTCCCCCTCGCCACGAGATGAGGCCCGATTCCCCTGCATTGCATGCAGAGCAATTCCGTGTTCCACATCACACATGAAAGGAGCCTTGATTTCCTTGATGGCACTCCAGAGAAACCCCAAGAACACTGTCTCAAGTCTAGGGGGATCATGAGGTCACTGCAGCAACACCAAAGAGCTCCATGTACCCCAAATCATCTCGAGATGAGAGCTGACGTCCTGGCTTCAAATCAAGAGGAATGCCAACTTTCCACAAGCATCACAAGAGGAGGCTTCTCTCAGCTATATGTATGGGAGAGGGACCCTGAATATGCTGTCTCAAATGGAATCGACACCAAGATGCCCTGACTCGAAATAAGGCCGGAATTCCCTGCAGTGACTTGAATGCAAGCTGTTTTTCATTTCACAAATTGAAGTGATGTCTGAATCCCCTGGGGAAACACTAGAGAAAGCCCTAGCTCCCCGCCCCATCTCGACAGGAGGCCTCACATCCCTTTGACAACTCGAGAGGAACGCGGAGTTCAATGATTCAAAAGGAGACGATGCCTGACTCCTCTTGAAAAATGACAGGAATCCCAGTATCCCAGTGGCAACAGGAAAGGGTCCCTGGGTCTGCCGCCTCACCTCGAGAGGTGTTCACTTGTTAGCAACTAAAAATTGTTTGAAGAATCAAATTTTCTTAATTTATACATATTTTTGCTTCCCAAATATTGGACTTTTAAAAAGTAATGGTCACAAAAGAAAAAATATAATGTCAGAAGCTGTAATTTATTAAATATGATAAGAACAAAGCTAGCTATATCAAAGATACACAAAAGTTAAATGAGCAAAAGGGGAATAACACTTGTGAAATATAAGAAATAAATCAATGTAGCCAATATAACGTTTTTCTTTCAGAGGTTATGGTGTTAAGAATGAAATAGCAGATCAAGCCCAGAGCCTGAAGGACCTTACAATAGTCAAAGGAACTTGGTTATAACAAAAACTAAGGTCTTCTACAAGAAAATGACATAATGGAAGCACTTTTTAAAGAAAATTAGTTACCAAACCTGCATTAAATCCCTACTGGGCCAGTATAGAGGAGTTGTTAAGTATTTACAGAAACCACAGTCACCAATTAGCAAGCTCCTGCAAAAAGCATCATGAACACCCAGACCAGAATGGCTGCATTGCCAACTGAGAAGAAAATTCCCAAAAGGGTTTTAGGCAATGGAAAAAAAAAAAAGGTCCTCAATGATTCATTTTAAACAAGTAAAACAAACAAATGAAAAGCTAGCAAGGTAAAGGACATTTCTTCTGGCACATCTCCATTTAGACCTAGGAACTCCAAAAAGGAGAAGGTAACCCCTACATCTAGTGACTCATTAATTCTAGATGAATCAAGATTGAAAAAAGTTACTGGATATAGAAAAACATGTCATTAGTGAACTTAAAGAATGAAAAGAAAAACTGGAGGGTATGGAAAGCAGGGCAAAATAAGGAATGACAAAATTAGTGAGAAAAAGAATAAGCAGTGATTGGAAGTCAAAGACAATGTATGTCGTCAAATACTCATCCAAAAATCACACAATCAGAGATTTCCTTTAGAAAAAGAAAAGAAAAAAAAAAAAGAAAGCTTACCCGGTTCTTTAAAGATGGGAAGGAATCAGAAAATGGTAAATTATACAATATTCTTGAATGTATTCCATCTTAATCTTATGAGAAGAGAAATTAAAAGAGGAAAATAAGTTACATCCAATAATAAACCAAGCACCTGGGTGAGGGCATCAGTATTTATAGAGAACAAGGTGAGAAGGGAGGACCTTAAATTAGCTTGGTTAACTAAGTTAATTTCACTCTCCTAGCCCTTGCAAAGTTGTATGGATCCTAAGTCCATATACTAAAACATCTGCAGTTAAAATTCACAGCTTGCATTTTGTTTTCTTGGCCAAACCCTTACTGATGGGCAAGGTATAAAGGTATTTGGTCTAGATAACTTAGGGAAGCTAGAAATGGGAAAAGAACTAAGCAGTAAAAAAAGAATACAGAATGAAGAATCTGTAATGCAATGGGAACAAGTAGAAAGACTTTTCTAAAAGATCAAATCGCTCGTACCTAAGAACAAACTGATCATTGGAAATAGATATTATTGGCAGCAGTAAATCATTTGGAGGAATAGCTGGGCATAAGGGCATGAGATGTCAAGAGAAAGAAGCATACAAGAACTATCTGAGGGAGCGTGGAAGAAGTAACCATTAAACCGGGATCAACTGGATTATAGGTAATTCAGATCCATGATAGGAAGTAGAGGGTGTATCTTACACAAAAATGGAGTGATCCAAATGAAATAACTCATGTTTTAGAAATGATCTTCCCACCTACCTCAATATTCCATTCAAATACTAGCACCAGAAAACAGAACACTTCATTATCATCCCAAGATGAAAATATTCATGTGAATTTTATAAGAGAACAATTTTTTCCTCATCAAGCATATAATACCCATTAAGATAAATGCATGTTTTTAATACACCTGTCAAAAACAGAAAATAGATATTACTACTAAAAGTCATTGAGTTCATTTCTTCTACTTAGGAGCAGACACAGGAATGCAAATTAAAAGTACACTACAAAAATGCTATAAGTTTCAAGTGCCTCTAACCCACTCCCTTATATAACAATCAAGGGGAAAAAATACTTCATACCTCATTTTTTATTACATGTTGCAAAGGTAGATAAGTTGTGATGTCCTTAGAAAATACCATTTAGATTATTATTTTTTAATTACAGGTTAACACAGTGGTTCCTAACCTCGTTTTCATATTACAATCATATGGGGAATTTAAAAAATTCTGAATCACAGTCTACCATCTATAGCAATTGAATCACAACCTCTGGGTTTGAGGCATAAGCATCATTATTATTTGAAACTCTCCAGGGGATTCCAATGTGCACACAGGTTGGAAACCATTGTTAATACAGAACTCCTTCAAGGAAACCTGATTAGCCCTTGAGAACAGCAGCTCTCAGACTTTGCTACACACCAGGATCATCTGGGAACTTCTTAAATCCCTAGAACTTGGCTGCACCCCAGACTAATTTAATTATAAACTTGGGGAGATGAGAGCCAGCCATTAGTTGTTGTTTAAAGCTCCAAATGTATGGCCAAGTTTAAGAATCAACATGGCTTGTAAAAGAAATCACAATCATTAGATGTCTGGGGGTGGGGGGCAGCTTTATTTTTTAATTTAATAATTCTTATTAAAACTCTCCAGAAAAAGAAGAACAAGAATGTGTATTATGTAAAAATAATGATGCTCTAGTAAGCAGATCAGCTATTCTGTTAACAGTATTAAAAATTAAGACAGCGGCAGAAAAAGAGTAAGCAAGACAAATGGAGAAGAAGGAATGTAACCCACTGCATTTAAAGAGGTGTGATTGAATCTCTCAGTCTCTGCATAATTAAAATATGTGCCTGGCCTATTCACTACTCTTTCCAAACATGTAAGTCTAAAGAAAACTTAAAAAGAAAGAAGTTTAGTGGTAGAAAAAAGTTTTCAAATACTCAGATATGTAAATTGGGTGACCCAATAACTTCAAAGCAAGTAAAGGTCTCTCGCTCTGATTCTAATCAGTCGTTTCTGGCCACTCTTTGGTTGTCCTGAAAATTAGCTAAGTAAGAACAAAATGTATATTACATTTCAAATGTAATGGAAGGGGTGATTGAATTAAATGATTTGATGATATAACTTCTAAATGTTTATTTAATCTTGCCTTTATGCAAATATCTTTCAATGGAAGGTATAAGTATCATTTAAAACAGATTTTATAAAGTATAATTAGATGTGCTGTCAGATGGGAAGACAAATTAAAAGTGCAATTCACACGGTTACAGCAGCAGTGCCACCCAGAACAGCCGATCTTCTGCACAATGCTCACAGCAGAAGGAAATCCAGTCTCCACGGCTTATGTGATAAGACACTTGCAAGGATACTAGCATTTGAATTATTAATCAATGCAGTTTCCTTTGGTGAAAAAAACTCACGTGCTACAAAAATGGAGGAAAGATTTTTTTTCACCTGTTGCAAACTGACTGCTTGGTCCAAAAATAAAAATTCTCAAGTATCATCAGTTCATCTAAATCACAGCTAGGCTCAGTGCTCAAGCATGCTCAGTTGTTTCCAACTCTTTGCAACCCCATGGACTATAGCCCACCAGGCTCCTCTGTCCCTGGAATTTTCCAGGTAAGAATTCCGGAGCAGGTTGCCATTTACTCCTCCTGGGGATCTTCCCGACCCAGAGACTGAACCCGCGTCTCCTGGGTCTCCCACATTGGCAGGCGGGTTCTTTATCACTAAACCACCTGGGAAACCCCAACAGTTAAGCATGCAATACCAACTGACAGTAAATGGCTAAGACAAAGTTACGTGCAAACAATCTACACAGCTGCTGGTGGCCAGGACAGACCGATCTATGCCTCTAAGGCATATTCATTATTTTCAACTAAAGTTACAACCTGCTTTCCACCTGAATGCAGGAAACAAACTCTTATGAAGGTATCCTCCTTATACCCAGAGGATAGAAAGCATCCTATTACCAGACTTTAAGAATTCAAAGCTAAGAAAGCTGCATAAACAAACTTATTTCTTCACTAGGCAGCTAGCCCTAGCACTAGCACCTTTGCTTTATTAAATCTTCACAAAGAACTGGTTCTTTGTCTAATAACGATATACAGTCTGCTCTAGTCATGTTGGGGGGCCTCATTTCTATGAGACTTCTGTGCAAATCAATTTTTTTTCACATGTGACTGTCCTGTTTCAATTTAATTATTAAAGCAGTCAAAAAGAATTAAAGAAGCAAAGGGGAACAAATTTCCACCTGCCCAATACAGCCAACCATTTGGGGTGAATTCAGCCATTGATATAAATGTAAATCCCTGGTCTAAAGCCAGATGAACCAAGAAATTTTTAAATCATCTGCAATTTCTAATGCAAAGGTAGGTGCGATTCTAGATATTAGCAGTCTTACCCTGAAACATCAAGAGGGATTCAAGAGGCAAACCTTTAAAAATCACTTTCCCACTTCACCAGCTTAGACAAATCTTTCACAGATGAAAAAGTCAAAGATGATAAGATTTGACCTTTCAGCCACTGTTGAACTCACTAGGCACCCAATCAAAAGACAAATGTTTTTCCCAACAACCTGAGTTGTTATTGTTAACTAAACAAGGAGGTCATTAAACTGAGGTGGCTCAAATGCCATGGGGGTTTCTATGGAACCCACCCAAAATCTAGCCTGTAAATATCTCAGAGCTACAAGAGCAAAGCTGAGGAACGACCAATCACAAACAGCCAACTAGGCATTAAGCCACAGCCAAGCAAACAGCTTCCTTTCTTTGTTTCTACACCTTCTGCTCTGTAAGTTTCTCCCTGGCTCCTATAGGAAGAGTATTCCTAACCACTTCTATTTAATAACTTTGATGCTGCCAAATTGGAATCGATTTTTTTTACTCAATTGGACTCCGGAAATTTTTAATATGCTTCAGTTTATCTTGCAACATACATAACTCTGAAAATAAAAATCATAAAAACAATTTTTAAATGGACTCTCCTAGCTGTTAAAACACACATGACTCAACTCAATCAGTTTTTACTTTGAATCCGGTCGGCAACATTTATTACGATTCAAACATTTTAAAGAAAATAATATAAAAACCATTTATTTTAAGCACAAAACATGTTGCAACTTTTCCTGTGAACTTGCTTTATAAACTTAATATATTTTAATCCAAATAAAAGACAAACTTCTCTGCCCAAGCTTCATTAAATGGTTGATATGATCAATATTTCAATTCTTCTCTTAGCAAAATCTGTGGATAAATAAAACATTTCATCTCCAAATTTTAAAATGGTTCTAAATTGCTAATACTAAAGAAAAGCATTTTTAATTATCTCCTTCTCTAAAAGATGGTCTAGGCTTTTTGTATTCACACTAGAAATATTATCAAAGCTGTAGCAAATTATGAAACAAAAATGCCTATTGTTTGATTTTCCTATTTGACGTTGTTCACCAAGTAAGCACTGAATGTCCTGTCTTCCATTGCAAAGCTCAGACAATGGATGTGCTGCTGTCAGGAAGCCCTTTCTGACTGAAACCTCTTCTTTGATGAAACTCATTCAGTAACCCTGAACCTGGCCTCTAAAAAGAACATCGTATTTGTGCATCTTATAGTTGGTAGACCAAGGAAGTAAAATTGACACTCTTTTTAAAAGCACAGCTTTCTCGTGGCTGCATTCATTTAATTCTACAAGTCTTTGTCATTTCCTAGAGTATATGGCCACTCTCCCTTTGTCTCTTTCACCATAAATCAATGCAAAACAGCCACTTTTGTGAACAACAGTCTTTTGGCCAGGTTCTTAATAATGCTAACAGAGTGGTGTCCTCATTCTTCTGATCAGTTCTCAGACATCCTTTGATTGTTGCAGGGGAAAGGAAGAAGGAAGGATCATAATACAGATTTCAGTAGACTAAGAGCTTGCCTTCTTTTTGATTAAGAATTTATTTTTTAGGAATCATGAAAACATAATTCAGTTGGTAAGGAATCCGCCTACAATGCAGGAGACCTCGGTTCTATTCCTGGGTTGGGAAGATCGTCTGGAGAAAGGATAGGCTACCCACTCCAGTATTCTTGGGCTTCCCTTGTGGCTCAGCTGGTAAAGAATCCACCTGCAATGAGGGAGGCCTGGGTTTGATCCCTGGGTTGGGAAGATCCTCTGGAGAAGGGAAAGGCTACCTACTCCAGTATTCTGGCCTGGAGAATTCCATGGACTGTATAGTCCATTAGGTCTCAAACCACTGGACAAAACTGAGCGACTTTCACTTTCATGAAAACAGCCCCACAACACTGTCTATGGTAAGGGTGTCAGAAGCAGTGAAGGAAGGCAGAATTTACCTCAAATATGTCTCCTTGGCATAAGGGTTATTTTAGGGTACTGGTTATTTTTAAGAAATAGCAGACATGGGAAAAGCTCTTGAAAACCAAGTAGAAGTTACCCTTTTGTAAGAGATACTTACAAGCCAAGTCTCCATTTATAACCACATCTTCCTTTCCACACCAGGAGGGGAAGGATATTTAAACCTCTAGAATCTCTTATGAGTGGAAAAGGCATGAATTTAAATCCACATAACAATCCTACCCTTGACTGCCATGTTTCCCCTGGTAACCTCCCAGAACTGACCTCCCCTCTCTCTCCCAACATCTCCTTTGTCTTTCTCTGAAGAAAGTATTTAAGGTGGTAGCTTGGGTCATTTGGGGAAGTCACTTATTTTCCTAGGTATCTCCCTGGTATACAAGAAGTAAATAAGTCATCTGCTGTTTGTTTTTGTCCTGTTAATCTATTATTTATTAAAGGAGGGAAGTCTCAGCCAAAAACCAAGAAGGGTAGAGGAAAAATTATTTTTCCTTCCCCGCAGCAGCATTACCAAGATTTTGTTTAGCAATGAATTTTTACTGAGCTGTGTGATTTTGGGCAAGTTTCTTAGCTTCCCTGTACCACATTTTCCCATGTGGAAATAAAGGTAGTATTACTCTCTCAAGAGGAGGTGGGTTAAAAGGGATGATGTACATAAAATATTCTGCCCTTCTGAGTAACTGCCAAATTAAATTAATCCTTACTTTGAAAGGAGAATTTAATAATGCTCTCTGAAAAACCTAACACCCTTTAAAAATGACTTCTAAAATTACTTTGGTGAACCCAGGAGTTGCATTCATCATACACATCATATCCCACATTCCAAGATATACACCTATTAATGTCACAATATTTTGTAACAAACACTCTAAATGGGGGACTTAAGAATTTTCAAAATGAACGTGAATTTTGAAATTGAAAACAAAGGATAAATGTTCCGATATCAGAGAGAAAATGTGATGTACATCTTTGTCAGGGAGAAGTACTGGGGAGAGAATGAAGAACAAACAGCCCACAGGCCACACAGACTCTCACACGCATTAACCTCGTTGTCCTTGTGGCGCTGAGTGGCTAGCAAAGTTGAAGACGTCTTGGTCTCAACTGGGGAGCATTTAGGTCTACGTGGATGAAATGCAGATTTCTGGGCCTCCACATAAACTACTGAATTGGAACCTAGGGAGCTGGGGGGAAGGGTAAGAGCCTAGAAATTTATATTAGACAAGAATGCCCTCTGAGGCTCAGAGTCCTCACCAGTGATGACAAAGCAGTAGTCCATGCACTGTCCTCCAAGAAAACGGAGGAACTGAAGTCTCACATGAGCAGCAGCTATGCTTACTGACGCTTGCCTAATCTTGCCTATATTTGCCTGGCATTTCAAACTAGGCACACATGGTCAATATTTCCTAAATGAACCCTTGCAACTATGTCCCAATCAGCAAAATCAAAAGCCTAGCTCTCCAGTAACCAAGAATGTGTATGAAATTCATTTTCAGGGGAGAATGCACTTCACTTGTTCAGTACTAAACTATAATAGGTTATAACGTGAAACTAAATGACATTTGCCATTTTCTTACAAATAGCTTGATGTTATTCCCTCTTGGTATCAAATGAATTACCATCAAAGTGAATTCTGGTCAAACAAACTCCCCCAAACAGCACAGTTACTTTGTTATTGTGCAGTACGTTGTATAATTACCCTGCCACTGCAGAGCACTTACCACATAATTAGTTAAGCAGTAATTATCCTTTGAGGAACCAATAACTAAGTGGAATCTGTGTATGAGAAAAGGAATCACTGCCTCACTGGATCAACAAGGGAAAGAAATCTTCAATGAAGTTTTAAAAATTAATCTACTAAAGAATATCTCAAACTCATGGATTTTAGATCATATTACTTGGAATAAAAAAGAAACAAAGTCAAATAGAGAAAATGTGTTGAAAAGATGATTCATTTTCTGTATTATCATTTCAAAACTGAAAACTGACTGCATAAGTTCACCTTTTCTACTTAACAATGCTAAAATCCAAGTGTATCTACATACCAGGGTGTAGAAAGAGTGTAAAGAGGGAGATAATATATGTTCTAGTAAGTCACTGAAGTACTGTCCCTAAAATGTCCTGAATTGGATAAAATGTCATTCAAATTGGAAAAGGAAGGAATGTTCATAAGGAGGAAGTTAAGAAAATAACAGAGAAAATCAGAAAAATGAAAGAAAAAAGAAAAGTCAATCTCAAAGAGAAAAGCGCTATGAACACAATGTAAGTGTACAGCCTGGCCCTCACCCCAGGCAGCCCGTCATGACAGTAAAAGCACCCAGAAGGGAGCCAGTTAGTCAAAGATGCAGAAATGGGGGCCCTGATGGGAAGAAAAGTCTCACAAAGGAATCTTCATGGAAATAGGGAAACAAAGAGGAAAAATGAGCAGCCAGCCCTCCAAGTCCATTCCCCTCCCCACATTGTGTAGGCGAGCACTGCTAACCTTGTGTTCTCTGAAAGAATACTTTAAATGCCATACTGCCAAGAGGCATCGCTGTGAATACTTATTTAGAAAATAATTTATTTTCTTTTACATAAGTTATCTTTAAGAGTATTTCATGGTTATGAATTGTTCAGAATTACTTCCAAATACTTGTTCTCCCACAGGAATACATCCCTGGAATCACAGTAACAGAGAATCAAAAAAGATTATTTGATTTTCAAATAACAGAGCATGACTTTCCTTTGTCTTCTGAATCTCATGTACAAGGAGACAGGAAACTCTCATCATTGGAAAGCCTCTCTCTTTGGCGTAATTTCCAATGTATTCCTAAATCCTACCTTGCTTGGTGTCCCAACCCCTTTCCTAAACTGCTTGCTATATGTCCTGAAATATGGCCATAGATTTATGAAAATAGGAAGTTCATAGGAATGTGTTTCACTTATTAAAAGTAAATAGTAGACTACACATCTCACTTTTTAACTCTTTTTTCTCTAAACTTGTACCAGGTTTTTAATATCTAAGTTTTTTAACATCTATCCATGTTGCTCTATCTATATCTAATTTGTTGCCTTGAAGTGCACAAGTTGGGTATACATCTTCCACACTTTACTTTTCAGTTCCTTAGTTATAAAAATCTTTGTTGCCTCTGAAAAAGAATATTGCTATTGTTACTGTTATTATTGTTGTTGTTCAGTCGCTAAGTTCTGTTGATTCTTTGCAACTCCATGGACTACAGCTCACCGGCCTCCCTGTCCCTCTCCGTCTCCTGGAGTTTGCTCAAATTCATGTCCATTGAGTCGGTGATGCCATCCAACCATCTCATCCCCTTCTCCTCCTGCCTTCAATCTTCCCCAGCATCAGGGTCTTTTCCAGTGAGTCAGTTCTTTGCATCAAGTGGCCAAACTGTTGGAGCTTCAGCATCAGTCCTTTCAAAGAATATTCATGACTGATTTCCTTTAGGATTGACTGGTTTGATCTCCTTACTGTCCAGGTGATTCTCAAGAGTCTTCTCTAGCATCACAATTTGAAAGCAGCAATTCTCTGGCATTCAGCCTTCTCTATGGTCCAACGCTCATATCTGTACACAACTACTGGAAAAAACCATAGCTTTGAATATACGGACCTTTGTTGGCAAAGTAATGTCTCTGCTTTTTAATACACTATCTAGGTTTGTCATTGGAGAAGGCAATGGCACCCCACTCCAGTACTCTTGCCTGGAAAATCCCAAGGATGGAGGAGCCTGGTAGGCTGCAGTCCATGGGGTCGCTAAGAGTCGGACACGACTGAGCGACTTCACTTTCACTTTTCACTTCCATGCATTGGAGAAGGAAATGGCAACCCACTCCAGTATTCTTGCCTGGAGAATCCCAGGGACGGGGGAGCCTGGTGGGCTGCCGTCTATGGGGTCACACAGAGTCGGCCACGACTGAAGCGACTTAGCAGCAGCAGCAGCAAGTTTGTCATAGCTTTCCTTCTAAGGAAAGCCCAAGTGATTCTGGAGCCCAAGAGAGCAGAATATGCCATTGATTATTTTGAATTGAAGTTACTTAAGGAAAAACGAGTAAATAAAGATACTGTGAACCTTCTTTGTCCACCTACAAGCAGGAAACAAATCTCACATGTGAAAAGTGCCCTCGCTGTACCAACAGGATAAAAGGCATCCTTATCACCAAATCTAAAGAATTTAGAGCCAAGAAACCTGTATAAACAACGTTTGTGACCGCGTCACTAATTTGCTACCCCAGACCCAAACCCCTCTGCTTTGTCAGTTCTTCACAAACGTATTGTCTAAATTATCTAAAAGGTATAAAATGCTGCCTGCTTTGGTCAGTTCTCTGGGCCTTGTGTTTCTATAATCTCCTGTACATGTGTCAGGCGAGTGTATGCTCCTCGCTTCTTTGTCTCGTCACAACAAAGATTTGGAGTGACGGAACTTAAAGCCCCCTCGGCGGGTCACAGCTCTCAGAGGACAGATCGTGTCGTAGCTTTTAAATAAATCAGTGTTACAGCTCTATTTTATTTAGATAATAGCGGGAAAATCCATCTTCGAGGCGTGAGGACACGTCGACCCAAAGACGCGAAGAGAAGAGCGCCACATCGCGCGGTAGAGAGAGAGAAGAGGGCTTTGGCTCCTCTTTTTATATGTTTCTCTGTCCCTGGGCCTGTCTTATGTAAATTGGGCCAGCCAGGAGTGTTGTTTGTTTTACCTGAGGTTCTCATTCCGGTCCTCAGACCTTCCTTTGTTCTATTTTCGTGGGCTTTTCCCTTCCAGGTCTTTTAGCCACTGCCATTCTGGACTCCTTTTCCCTATTCTAACTACCTAACACATGTAAACTGAAAATTTTGTCCTGTCAATATGCCTTACGTTAATTTTTAAACATTTTTTATTGGAGGATGTATTGTGTTATTTTCTGCTGTTCTGCAAAGTGGCTCAGCCCCACATTTACATTAGACCAGCCAAATAATTGAGAATGGAAGAAGGGGAAAGTCTTCTACCTCCGCACCTCTAGCTCTGAAGTACTACTCCTAGCACCACCAAAACAGACGAGGAGATAATCCTCTGATATCTTCCTTTACCTCTGTTAGAATTTTCTGTCAGGCACACCCAGACCTGAGACAGGAACCATGGAGCACATGTTAACTTAATTTCACTAACTTCTATCAGATAAATTTCCAGAAGGTCTATACAGCCACACCCTTGTTTTATTGTGTGGGGCTTTATTTGCACTCTGCAGACACTGTGGGTTTTGTTTTACGTTGCTTTTTTTTTAACAAAGGTTCGTGGTAACCCGCTACCAACCAAGTCTACTAACGTCATTTTTTCCAACAGCATTTGTTCACTTCATGTATCTGTGTCACAGCATGGCAATTCTTGCAGTGTGTTAGACCGTCTCACTACTGTTATATTTGTTATGGTGATCTGTGCTAAGTGATCTCTGATGTTACTATTGTTAATGTTTTGGGTTGTCACAAGCCAAAACCATATAGGATAGTGAACTAAACCAAGACATGTATGTGTTATGAATGCTCTGCCAACTGGTCGCTTCTGTCTCTCTCCTTCCTCTCTGGCTTTCTTATTCCCTAAGACACAATAATACTGAAATTAGGCCAATTAGTAAACTTACAATGGCCTCTAAGTGTTCAAATAAAAGGGAGAGTCAAGTGATGGGGCAAATTTTATTGCCATCTTATTTTGAGAAATTGCCACAGTCATCCCAACCTTCAGCAACCACCACTCTGATCAGTCAGCAGCCATCGACACTGAGGCAAGACTCTCCCACCAGCAAAAAGGTTATAGCTTGCTGAAGGTTCACATGATGGTTAGCATGTTTTAACCATAAAGCATTTTTTAATTCAGGTATGTACATTATTTAGATGTAATGCTATTGCACACTTCTTAGACTACACTATAGTATACACAAAACTCTTACATGTGCTGGAAAACCAAAATTTGTGACTTGCTTTATTGCAATATTCACTTTATCATGGTGATCTGAAACCAAATCTGCAATATCTCTGAGCTGTGCCTGTATTCTTACCAACAAATGGGTGAGAAAAAAAGAGGCAGTATTAAAAAACATTTTGTCCTAGGTGCTTTTCATATGTTTAAAAGCTCTTTAATTCCCTTCCCTGCTCTGTGGATCCACACTCCATTCAAGTTTCGTTTTACAAAGGAAGGAGAAAGAAAGGCCTATTTCTGAAAGCACAAGGTCAACAGCTTACATGTATTACATAACATCTTATGAAAACATGTACGCATAACATTTTATGGAAAAACCTGAACAAACTCTTTGAGGAACTCAAATAATTTGGGTTGAGTAGGAGATAAAATATATCATTGTTCTAAAAGGCTCAGCCATGTACTGGGAGTAGCACTGGGAAGTTAAAAAACTAAACAGTGCTGGAATATGGTATATTTTCTACAGCACACCCTATTTCTTTTGTTCTTCACAATACACTACATCTCCCATAAATCCACTCTCCCATTTATACCCAGTGAGATCCAAAATGACACCCTTGAGGAAGAAAACAAAGAAAAGCTCCCATTCAGACTGCCACTAACTTTCCTTCTGGAAACTTTCTGCTATTATCACGAAGTAGTAAAACGGGATGGGTGGAATTCGAGGGTCTAGATCCCTAGAGTTATTAATCAGCAGTCTAAAAATCAATCTGAAGGTTCTGCATTTTAAGAATCAGGGAAGTCAGTGCACATCCTACTCAGAGATTAAAAAACAAGCTTAACAGCTCCTATTAAGCAAATAAAGCTAATAGCCTCAAGCCCTAATACCAATAGCTCTATGATCTCAGGCTTACTTTTTGTTCAATTTTATTATTATTGCTACTCTGCAAATATATCAAGCAACCCAAGGTCTCTTGCTATTAGTCTGCCCTGAACTCTCTATCCCCATCTATCCACATGGCTCACTCCTGGCTTTGCTCATTTCTATTTAGCAAAAATGCCTCCACAGCCACACTTCATGGCACTGTGCCTCATATCCTCTGCTAGACTATCTTTCAATGCACTCATCACATATATGCCCCAGCTAGAGTGTAAACCAGAGAAGGAAATGGCAACCCACTCCAGTGTTCTTGCCTGGAGAATCCCAGGGATGGGGGAGCCTGGTGGGCTGCCGTCTATGGGGTCGCACAGAGTCGGACACGACTGAAGCGACTCAGCAGCAACAGAGTGTAAACACCATGAAGACAAGGATTTTGTTTCTTTTCCTGGGCTACCACCAGCATCTAGAAGAGTGCCTGGCCCAAAGAAGGTTCTCAAATATTTGTGGAACAAATCAGTTTAGATTATGATAGACTGCTGAAGATCTAAATCATGAACGAGGCGAGAGCCCAGTCCCTGCCCTCATGGAGATTACACTCTCATATGGGAAACAGACAGTAAGCTCTAAGCTCTGCAACAGAACTGGAACTCAGGTCTTTTGGACCAGGTAGCTCTTTCCATATTGCCACGCTTAACAAGGGACAAAAGGTAGGGTTGGATTATTACCAACAGCTGAGGGAAGACATTATCAGATATGACAAAAGAGGCTGTCAGAGCCAAGGTGGTTGCCTTTTTCCATCATGTATCTTCAACGCTTTTATGGTTTTCCAGAGACCCATTCCTTGGGTTTGGGAAGATCCCCTGGAGGAGGGCATGGAAAACCACTCCAATATTCTTGCCTGTAGAATCTCCATGGACAGAGGAGCCTGGCGGACTGCGGGGTGGCAAAGAGCTGGACACAACTAAGCACACGGCACATTCAGCTTAGAGGCAACGAAAGAGGAAGTCGCTGTGAGAACTCTTCACAGACTGTTATTATTCTAAAGAGCTTTTTCAGTTATGTTTCTCATACACGGGATAGCATTTAAGTTTTAAATAAATTATCACCATAGTCATTTAATCAATGTGCATACATTTACACATATACATAACCACACGTATGGTTTAACAAGGGGTACAAGAACTAACAATTTGGAATTGTTTCTGTGATTATATAACTTGTCCCCATTAAGTCAGGATGCTTATTTTCTAACAGAATGAAAGCAATATCCACCAAGTCTTATCAGAATTGTGACGGTGTTCTACTAGCGAGCAAGTTAGAACACACAGCTTCTGTCCACATTCACTGGGGTAAGAATAAACATCGTATTTTATATTTTAAGCCAGACTCTCCTTGACTAAACTTGAGGAAAGTGAAAGGAACTGAAGTTTAAAACACTGTCCTAGAATTTAATTTAGAGAGATGGAGAAGGTGAAAGTTGCTTTGAATGTGAAGTTGGGCTGATTATGCGATTTACCCTCTAGAAGCCACAGTTCATTCGTGTTGATGGACAATGCTGTCTGACACCAAAGAAATCCAATCAAGGAGACTAGCTGCTACCCTGAGCTTAAGGACTCAGACCTCAAGACTGGGAAGGAATATTGGATTCATTTTGACTTGTATATTATGTCCTAAGCATGGATAAACAAAAGAATATAGAAGTATTTTGCAAATAATTTCCACTAGAAGTTTATCCTTTATACACTTTATCTTCTGGAAATCATCAAGGACAAAGCATTAAGCACCAGTCTTCTAGTCCTAAACTCTTAGGGGAGAAAAACAAAGTGCTTTATTTTGTACTGTCTATCATCATGATATACACTGAATTGTTATGATAATTCTGTATGGTTATTTTTTAATTTGCCCATTTGTATATTTTATTTTTCTTTTATTGGCATATACTTGATTTACAATGTTGTGTTACTTTCTGCTATATAGCCAAGTGAATCAATTATACATATGTATATCAGTATATATGTATTATACATATATGTATAATACATATATCCATATGTATATCAGTTATACATATACCAATACTTCTTTTAGATTCTTTCCCAAATAGGTCACTACAGAGTATTGAGTAGAGTTCCCTGTGTTATACAATAGGTCCTTATTAGTTATATATTTTATGCTTTAATATATCTAAAATATTATCACTTCAACATGTAGTTAATATGAAAATTAGTAAGGTATTTTATATTTTTTAATTATATCAAATAAAAATAAATGGTATTGTTGTATAGTATGAAAAAACTGCATGTGTCTGTGTAGTTGGTCAATAGTAATGAAATCACAAGTGTAATTCAATCTTCAGTATGTGGTATTTATTTAAGCAGAAATAAAATACAGTCCTTACAAAAATAAGGCTCTTTTGAAACAACTCAATATACATGTATTAGAAATTTTCACTTTCCTCTTCTTCATGGCTATTTCTCTCAGATGTTAGGATCAGGGTATGTATAAGAGAGAGAAATTATTTTTCATTTCAAGAAATATATTTATAAGTATTTAAGAGTCAAAAGCATACCAATTCTCTTATGTTTGAAAACTAAAATCATTCAAATTTCAAAGAATTACATAAAAATATGACATTGTATAAATCAGCCTTGATAGAAGCCAAGCCAAGGAAAGACAAGCAAAGCTTCTAGGTCAGAGGTTCACATTCCTCAGCACTAAAGCCACCACCTGATAAAACTAATTCTCTTGGTCAAGAAAAAGAGCTCCAGCAAACCCACATCTTGGGAAATTATTTAAAACAGAAGATACTAATCATTTTCTCTAAGAATCTCATCTGAGATAGCTGAGTTCCCTCCTCCAAATATAAACATAGTCATTAAAATCATAATTTTGTTATAGTTTTTAAGCATCCAGTTTTATAAATGAGGAGGATAAAAATAACTTGGTATTCTTTTCAAAATTCACAGAACAATCTTGCGGTCCAGTTTTAAGAATCTTAGTGCAGCAAGCTCCACGACTCATAAATCATAATGTGCTTCCTCTTGGCATCCTTTTCACATGTGGCTGAATTAAAAAACCAATAAGGGGTGGTGAACAATAGTACTGCTAATTTCTGTTAGAATGAGCGCTTTATCTACAGATCTCTGCCTGCTCTTCCAACCAGTAACCCATTAAGGTCTAGGACAAAGGAATACACGGTTCTGGTCAACTCACCACCGAGCAAGTGTACAAATGTACTGCTCTCAGGATCCAGGGGCCATTACTGCACAGCCTGAGTATCATGCCCAATTTGCGCCTTGCCATATTCAAAATGCATATTGCCTTTGCTAGAAACTAACAGGAAATAGTATCCCCCTGCAAGCTCCCAAACTAAAGAGAGTCCAAGAAAGTCTGCACCCACCCCAAAGACAGTTAACCTGTTGAAAACTGTACTTTTAAGAATAATACCTAAACCCCAAATAAATTATTCGGGCTGCTCCTTCACCTAAAGTAAATTATCAAAATCTGCAAATAAAATAATAAGTAGCATCTCACAAGAGCGCTCTTTGGTGGAAGGATGTCAATAGACACAGAAACATCGGCCCAAAAACACAGCGTGCTCAGGAAGCTGGGGGGGGGGGGGGGAGGGGGGGCGGAGGCTAATAGTTCTCATAAATACCTCCACATAAATCAACGCTCTCAGCAATGTTTGCTGAAGCCTATTAAAGTCAGTAAATTCTCCTAAGGCTTAAATCATATAAAATAAATTAAAAATGATAAATCATCATCACAGTGAAACCTTCTTTCAGTTAGTATTCTTCCACAGGGGATGAATTGGTGCTTCTGACAGGTATGTGAGGTAGAGTCAGGTTGGAGGGCTGCCCTGGCAATGCACAGGTTTTGAGGGATTATTTCTTGAGCCATGCGTGTGTGCTAAATTGCTTCAGTCACGTCCAACTCTGTGCGACCCTATGGACTATAGCCTGCCAGGCTCCTCTGTCCATTGGGTTCTCCAGGCAAGAATACTAAAGTGGGTTGCCATGCCCTTTGCCAGGCGATCTTCCCAACCCGGGATTGAACCTGCGTCTCCTGTGTCTCCTGCATTGGCAGGAGGGTTCTTCTCCACTAGAGCTGCCTGAGCCGCCACAGTCCAATCGTGAATTCCAGATTGAGCTAAACTCCCTCCTTGACAAGTCTCAGTGGAAATCTCCCTTTCTCCTGAGGAAGCACTTTGGGGAAAATTATTTGTCGTTGGTTTCTTTTCCATATATCTTCTATGGCCACCTCATTCCCCAAGAAGACTTGAAGCATTTCAGGCAAAAGAGAGCAACATAAACTAAATGTATTCTAAAATGCTCCAAGATTTAGAGTCTAGAGAGTTTTTTATAATATTGAGATACATAAAACAGCTGAGTTAAAAATTAAAATGGATCAGAAGCCATTTAGGAAGTAATGAAATCAAAAGAAGTATGTGAGCCCATATGGAAACAAAAACTCTGCTAGTAATAAACTCATGGAGGAGTTTTCCACTTGATCCTTCCTGTGTAGAACCTTAAGAAGCGGAGCACAGAATGTCTTCAATTCATTCATTAATTCAACAACTGTTTGCTGGCAGCAATTGCCATATGCACTGCAATTCTGCTGAAGAAAGATTCTTCAAATAGAGCTGTTTCTTAACTTGCCCTTTGTTCAAAGCCAATGATATAATATTTAATTACATTCCACCAGCCAAACTAAAAAAAAAACTCAGAAAAACTACTCAACCAATGTATTCTACTAGAAAACTAAGGTTTTAGCTAAGATGTGTTGTCTTCCAGTGATGTAGTTTGGCCCCTTCAACAGAATTTAGAGACTATTCAGTTCTCATTGAATAGCGTGTCTCTTGAACTGTTTCTCAAAATACCATTTCAAACCTCTTTGGGGAGGAGGCTGTACATGCAAGCTTGGGCTTTCTGCTAAGAGATACAGGATGTGGGGGTCTACACTTTTAATTGATGTCACAGAAGGAAAAGTAGTCATCTTATGCTGACACTTAGGAATTCAACTTTCATCCTTGTTTTCACGATATAGAGATAGATACAGAGGTGTCTGTGAACAGGAACAATTTTTTTCTCAAAAATGAAGATTATTTGCTCAAATGCTTCTTACATGATTCAGATACCTCCGACCAGGGGAAAAAAAAAAATTAAGGCACATATTTGTTGATAGCATGCTATATTGATCATACCTCTTTAAGATGACACATTTAAAGCAGCACTGCATCATGACACTCCCCACCAAGAAGAGTTAGCTGGAAGAGGGTCCTATGCTCACTGGTTTGGGGCAGTAGCATGGAATTCTGTAACAGAGTTGCCTGTATCCTTTCATGGGATGTGGGAGGATGCCTGGCAATTCATAGAGGAGAGGGACAATAGTAACAACTACCTCATATCTCACACACACACACACACACACACACAACGGTTATCCACCGCCCCCCAAAATGGCTCATGTCAAAGAGATATTGAAAAGCTGGGTCCTCCCATTAAAGTTCCCCTACAAAGTAAAACTTTGACAATTGCACCTGACTTGGCCAAATTGCCCATCACACTCCAACAGTTTCTAGGTTATGTGAAATCATTCCTGGCTAACCAAGAGGATAAAACATGTGCTCCCCATTCTAACTGCTTACCAAAGCTCTCAATACCAACACTGCAACCGCCTTCCTCATCTGCCCACCTTTTCAGAGGAGCCAACTCACAACTTATATTCATAGATGGGTGTGAGAACCTGCACCTCTTCACCCACCTCCAGAACAGAAGTGTTTCAAGCGCAGCATCTGGCAGAGCTCATCATCTGAAGCAAATGTACAGAAGTGCATAAAATAGGATGCCAAAAAGCCTACTGCCCTCAGAGCCCGTGAAGATGACTGGAGAGAGGGATATGAAGAGGACATTGGTTATCCAGGCTGGAGTGTGCCCATGTCAGAACAATTAATGCACCCTAAACGTGTAAATAATCACCTTCAATATTTTAATGATTTCAGCAACTGAGGATCATCTTTTCTCATCTGTTTCACCTCCCAAACAGCCCTCCCTACGATTCAGTCTCTATTAGCAATCTGCTGAGACATTAATTAAATATTGACCCAAAGGAACGTCTGCTACCTGTGATATCACGGCAATTCTCCAATCGAAAACCAGCTCTCAATTTGAGATACAGCACATAAAGAATTCTATCTCACCACTTTGATTATATTTTACCTGCTTGTACTTGGAAGCCAAAGGATTTCATTTAAAAATAAAGATTAAAAAATTCATGACAACTGCAATATAATGGGAAAATCCCTGGATTAACAGTTAGGAGTCTCAGTTTTCTATGATGGCACTGTTCTTCCAAACTCTATGACTAAAACCATGGACCATTTGTTCATTCATTCTTTTTATTTTTTTTTTTATTTAATTCAACTAAGTGTCTACTGTGAGCTAAGTAAGCACTGTGTCAGTATTTCTGACTCTTCATTTGTTTAAATGGCAATGAATCTTAAAGGGCAATATTTATATCTATTCTGACAAACACCAGGTAGTTACAAGTATTAAATAAAATTGTTTACGTGGTAGTTCTCGGTAAACAATACAGCACTATGCAATTATGAAGTGGCTGCTATTAAAAACATTTTAATATGATTCTGCATTTGACCAGCCCATCAAGGGGTGAATATGTATAGAAAGAGAATTTGTGTGTACATAATTTGTAAATTACGCACAGTGATGTGTATATTATAATATATGTGAGCTATAACAAATGAAATGTAATTTGTAGAATTAATAGAAATGGTGAGACAGGATATTTAAGTGAGGAAAACAGTAATTTTTTTTATATATTCATGAAATAACTATAAATGGGGCCAAATGAAACTTATAACTTAAAAGACAAGTACATGGAGAGAAGCAACAGAACATGCTACTTTACACTGTGTCCCAGAATTGGATTGTCTAGGTGCAATTATTAGCTCTACCACTTTCATCTACTGCCTAGAAAAGCTGCTTACTTTCTGGGTCTCAGTTTCCTCTTCTATAAAATGTGGTCAATTATAGTATCCATCTTCTGGATTTGCTGGGAGGATTCAATGGATTAGCATATTAGAGTTCAAGTTCTATGGCACATCCCATCAAAGGATGAACTGTGTGTTTACAATGCAGAGACTTTCCCAACTTTTATATTTAATAGGGGTAATAAGCATAATGGTGCTTATAAATCAATTTGCTGAATTTTACTGAAGGCACATATAGATTTTATGTCACTTCTCTATTCAAGTCTCTATAAAGGTTCCATGTTGTCTACAACATGGTCTCAAGTTGTTCGTTGGCTTTTAAAGTCCAATATTATCATCTACTATCCAAACATTTCTCACATTCTCGAACATGAATTCTACAGTTCAGTTACATCAATTGCCCCATTATTGGCTCTTTTCCCTTAGCATAAATTAATACAATGTCTCTCCTGTTAAAAAAAAAAGCTTTGTTGATCATCCCTATTTCATGTCTTTGCTGCGTCTTACAGCTAAACTTTCGAAAAGAATTATCTACACTTGCTGTCTGAACACCCTGATGCATTTTCTCCTGAACTTATTCGAACTTAGCTAATTTCCTGCTAGTTTTCCAAAAACAGTTCCAGTCAAGGTCAGTAATCTGAACATTGTCAAACCCAGCTGCTACTGCTCAGGGCTTTTCTCACTCATCTGTTAAGTAAAAACTGACTTTACTGACCACTCCCTGTCTTTTGTAACAGCCTCTACATTTTGGCTTCTAAAACACTACTCTTTCAATTCTTCTCTTACATTATTTCCCAGTCTTCTTTGCTGATGGTTCCTTCTCATCTTCCTGACCTCGAAGCACTGATCTAACTCAGGACTCGATCCTTAGATCTCTTGTCTTCCTACACTAACTCCCTAGCTCATCTCATCCAGTTATATGACTTTTTAAAAATATCTAAGCGCAAATTTCTCTCAAATTTGTATTTTAGGCCCTCCCTCTCTCCTGAAATTCAGACAAACTTCCAAATTCTATTAGTTAATTCTATCTGGAAACCTAAAAAGAGCTTCAGTTTGTATGTCCTGCAGAAATCTTGACCATTCCACCCACGGCTGCTACTGTTCTATCTCCCTAATTTTAGTATATGGAGACTACATTCAGAAGAAATATTTCTTGATCACCCTCTTTCTCTCACACTCCACATTCCATCCATCAACAAATCCTGCCAAGTACTTGTTGAAAATATATGCAACAGCTAATCAGATCTCATAGCTTCCACCGCTATCTGACCCAAGGGCCCCTTTGCCTTTCAGCTGGACTTTTCACAAGACCCGTTCACTGCGCTTTTGCCCTCGTCTCCCTACAGCCTGTTCCTGCAGAGCAGCCAGGGTTAGCCTTTAACATATGTGTATCTCCACTGCCCTCAAATATCTAGATGGTTTCACATTTCTATCTGTCAAATCCACCATCTCTACCACTGACCCTGACGGTGCCTTCACTAAGGTCCTATGTGATCTGACCACTGCTTCATCTCTGACAGCCTTCACTCCTCACCAGCTCCTTCATCCACCTTTTTCTGCTTCACCTACACTACACTTCCTTTTCTTCCAATACACAACCCTCCACAAGATTATAAGTTCTATGAGAGTGGAAACTTGGGCATTTTATAAACGGCTGCATCCCCTGAACCAAGAACAGTGCCGAGCACATTTATATTCTCTCTCAAAGAACAGACTGAATGAACGATGATGCTTTCTCTCTCTGTTGTTCCATAAATAATAGCTCCTACACACTCAGCGTCAAGCCCAATGCCTACAGTATGTCACACCTTCATGAGAACTCTGAAGGCAAGCATCATTATCCCTATTATGCAGATGAGGAAGCTGAATCCCAGGAAGGTTATATTTCACGTCCTGGATCACAAAGTTGGAAAGCCGCAGCAGTAAGGTTTTTTAACTAGAGTCTATTCATTTCACCAGGTCTCTCTGCTCATTAAATATTCCACTATCATGTCTATTCCTTAAGCTGGTGTTCTTACTATATCCAGCATGCCTTCTTTCAATCCTAAATCTCAGATTTCTACTACGAATCAGCACTTCTCTTAGTAGTTTCCTTTTTCAGCATCTCATTCATCCATATGAATCATTCCAATTCATATCAGTGTCTCCATTCTCAGGATTAAAGTGCTTAAAGCTTATGAGGTACCACGGTCCTCTCAAGTATACATGTTTTCCATCATTTTCTAATCTGTATGTGTGGTAATCTTATCTGCCAAACAGATATAATTCAGGGCTTTATTCAGAACGTATTTTATTAAAATGTCTTTCTGCCTCATATCTTGGTCATCATGTTCTTAATAGGTGTTAAATGATGGGTTGACCAGAAGATACACAAATATGTATAAGAATACAATGTACCTAGATGTCAGAAGCTAGAAACCTCATTGTTGCCAAATATTCCTATCATTGGACAGACACATAAGTTCAAAGTGTAGAGATCCATTTGCTTAGATGAATCCAAGTTTCATATATCAGGATTTTTCTTTCTAGTCCTGCTAACCCTCAGTGCTCACATTCATAAACTGAGGACACTCAACAAATGGTCACGGTTGGGTGTAGATGCTGAAATAGATGCTTAATCATTTTCTAACACAGAAACTAAAGTGTGTGTGTTAACAAGATGCTTATTTGCCTCAAGTATTTGCATTTCGTTCCCCTCCGATTTAGACTGAAAGCAGATGAAAGATTCACGTTCCTTAAATACCATATCCCTCAAATCTCTTGCTCTCTTATGAAACCCTGCACAGTTCTCTACTACTATAGAATGAAGTCCAGATTCCTCTCTTGACTCACACCAAAAACTTCTCCCCACCAGATCCCACTCTCTACTAACTGGCCTGCAACTTTGTAACTAATAATCCAGCCAATAAACTCGCTCATCTTAAGTAATTCAATGAGATATCACATGCACTTAAGACTGATAAACATAATATTTCCTGCCATATTGGTAAGCAAGGATTCCACAGTCATCAGTAATTGCAGCCACCACAGATGGTGAGCTGGTAAGCCCTGAGGGAACTCGGGATGTGAAAAGCACAGGATACTGGCCCCACATAGCTGAGGTATGTATCAAAGGAATGATTTCAATGAGCCCAGACTCTTGTATCTTCCCATACATAGAAAAACACTCAATTCCTTAAGATATCTGGTTTCTTTAATTAACAGTAAGCTTTTGACATTCAGACTACCTGCTCTTTGTTGCAAAAGCCCTGTATATCCTAGCACCTCCCCTTGCCTTCTCTGAGCGGCTTGTCAGAGCTATCTGAAATGCTGTCTCCCAGGCTTCAGTCCTCATTTTACCCCAATTAAAACTTAACATGCAACTCCCAGGTTCTGCAAAATTTTTTTAACAATACATCTATCCTTTGTCCCTTGCCCAGGTAAGTTCACCTGTACAGTGTACCTTTTCCACCCTCGGTTTAGGATCAGTGGACACTCTCCCCTTCTTCAGAGTCCAGACATCTCCACTGAGAAAAGAGAAGCCACCAACGTGGAATTCTGTCACCAGCACAACCTTAAACAGACAAACCTATCTGTTTGTGCTGGCTCTGTCCTCTTCCCTCTGATTACAATGAAGAATATTCACTATTCTTATTAAAAGTCAATGCCTCATACTCAGAATCTCCTATCCTACTGTCTTCTCAAGACCTCTCACCTGAATCTTAAGCTCTCTGTCTCAAACCCTCTCCAGAGTCATTTTCACTAATATTCAAATATGTTTCAATATGTCCCAACTGGAGGGAGGGAAAAAAAAATCCCACTCAACTCACTTACCTCCCAACTTGCTTCTCTACTCTCCCTAACAGTCGACATAGACGACCTCTACCTTTTCACGTGCATTCCCACTTTGGTCCATCTAACCACATTTCTACCCATCTTTCCATCAATATTGTTTTACTCGAAGTTGTCAATTACCTCTATTTTGCCAAAGGTAATGGACTCTTCTTTGTTCTTTTTTGACATCCTCATAGCCTCTGATGAATTGCCCACTCTATCATCCTTGGTTTCTACATCTTTAAAATCCCAGCTTTCTTCTTACTTGCCTGGAGACTCTTCCCTGTCTCCTTTTTCCTTACCTAAACTCTAAATGTATGTTCAGAATCTGGGTCTGGGTCATATTCTCTATGCTCTACAATGTATTTTGAACATATTCACTCCTCTGCATCTCCATTGAAATCAACCCTTCACAGGCCATCATCCTTGCTAGCCTAGACCACTGAAACTGTCTCCTAACTGGTTCATTTATCTTGTATCTCTTCCATTTCCCATTCAACAAGAATGATCCTATTGAACACAAGTCAGTTCACTTCCTCTCCTATGTGATACCCTCAGTAGCTTCTCATACAAAGAGAATAAAATCCAGCCTCTTAAACTGATCTGCAAGGCCTTATATCATCTACTCCCCACACACCCCTACCCTGTCCCCGTAGGACTTGAGTCCTAACTCTAACCCTAACCCCTAACAAGCAATCTTGTACCCTTGTCACTGTTAGCTCACTGTGCTTCACACACAATGGTTCAGTTTCTCAAATAAGCTAAGTTTCTGCCCATGTCATAGCCTTCACACATGCTGCTCTCTCTTCTCAAAACACCCTTCTAGCGTCATATGATCAGTTTCTTCAAGTTCCACAGAAATGTGGAACCTTCTTAGAAAGTGTTTTCTCATGACCTCACAATTCCATCAAAATGTCTTTGCCATCATCACTTTTCTCTGTTTGTATACTGTGTTTTCAGTATAGCACATATCTGATTGTTTTATGTATTTGTTTAGATTTGTTGTTGTTATTTGTTTCTGCTTCCCCTATTGAAATATAGCCTGGGACCTGGTCTGCTTTTTTCAACATCACATTCCCCCATGCCTAGCATAGTACCTGGCTCATAGTAGATACTTAGGAAATTCAGGTTCAATGAATATGTGCAAAATTTAAGAGTATATCTGCTAGTATATTTATGATTCCATTTATATAAAATATCCAGAAAATGCGTATCAATAGAAACAGAAAGTAGGTGAGTCACTGTCTATGGGTGGGGATAGCTGAGAAGAAAGAAATGACTGCTAAAGACTAACATGGGATTTCTTTCTGAAGCAATAAATATGTTCTAAAATGGACTGTGGTAATGGCTTCACAAACTCTCAAATACACAAAAATCACTAAATTGTATACTTATAAATAGTAAGTTGTATAAGTATGTAAATTATATCACAGTAATGCTGTTCCCTCCCCCAAAAAAGAGTACAGTTAACTAATCCATGCACTGATTGGGTCTATTTGTTTTTTACATTTCATTGACAAAAGATGTACACTAACCTAGCGTTTCTTTGTTTTATAATACTTAAGGGTATACCAAAAGTAAATGAATATGGGATAATTTCAAGGCAATCAAATAGTAAAGAAGTATTTCTCCAACGCCTACTATATATCATGTGAGATAGTGAAGGAAACCAAAAAGAAAAAGGCCTCAAACCTGCCCTTAAAGAGTATGAAGAATCACTTTGATCCAGTTTAAGATGAGTAAGAGGGAAACAGTGAAGATCACGGCATCAGAAAACTTGTTGGAACTTCCCTGCTGTTCCAGTGGTTAAGACTGCATGCTTCCAGTGCAAGGAGCATGAGTTCAATCCCTGGCTGGGAAACTAAGGTCACACATGTGATGTAGCCAGGAAAACATAAGAAAGAAACCTCTTGTTGCCCATCTCTCATCCTCCTCCCTCCCTTTTTTACTCCAACTGGTACTTCAGTAACCAGCTGTGTGCAGGGGTAGCCTAACAGCCCCTCCCCTCAGCTTTCTACCAGGGGCTCCACTGCAACCACAAGGACACTGCAGAAACACCCAGCAACTGCAGTATATGTGCAAACCTAGAGTTGTTGTTTAGTTGCTAAGTCATGGCTGACCCCATGGACTGTGGCCCACCAGGCTCCTCTATCCATGGATTTCCTAGGTAAGAACACTGGAGTGGGTTGCCGTTTCCTTCTCCTGGGGATCTTCCCGACCCAGGGATTGAACTCGCATTTCCTGTACTGGAGGCAGATTCTTTACCACTGAGCCCCCAGGTGAGAGCTAACCACTGTATGACTCTGGGAGTTTATATTAACACATAAATGCTTTACTCTTCAGTCTCTCAGATGCACAGTTCTCAGATGCCCTGTACACTATTCACAAAAACTTTCCCAGTGGGACTGATTCAGCACTGCCCACAGCAGCAAACAGCTCAAAAATTCACCTTGGATAGGTTATGATTGCTTCCCTCTTTCTCTTTTACCACTGTTCCATTTCTTCATCCTTGGGTCACTTCCCCAAATCAACTACCTGTGTGAAAGCCCTTGTCTTGAATTGTGGTTTAGGAAGGAGAAGTCTCAGTTTCAAGCAATCGTCAAAGTATATTTCTCCATTCTCATCACCTTAGCAAGAGGAACCAAATACCCTGAATCCAAATTATGGCATAATGTCAATCAGATAAGATAGCAATAAATTCTTCTTAGGTCTACACACTTGCCAAGCCACTTTAGTCAACAAATCATTTCAATTCATGCATTCCTTTATCAAATATTGATTACCCACTAAAAACCAAGGTCCCTTCTAAGTCCTGGAAATACAGCAGTGGACACAACAAAATCTACATCCTCAGGAGTAAAGGATTAAGAGGTACAAACTACTACATAAAAAATAAATAGGCTACATGGATGTAGTAAATATGGGAATATAGCCAATATTATGTAATAATTATAAAAGGAATACAGCCTCTAAAAATTGTGAATCACTACGCCATATACCTGAAGCTTATATAGTTTTGCACATCAACTATGTTATTGCTGTTCAGTCACCGCCATGTCTGATTCTTTGTGACCCCATGGACTGCAGCACGCTAGTTGACTACATCAACTGTAAGATTAAGAAATTTTAAAATATCTATACTCCCGGGAGGTTATATAATAGTGAAAAGAAAAAATAATAAATAAACATATATCAGCTAGGGATAGAAGGAAAATTAAAAATAATAGTATAGTGATAGTGAGTGATGAGGAGAGGTTGTGACAAGAGAAGGATTCTTCGAGAGAGTGGTATTTGAGCAGAGATCTGAATGAAATGAGAAGGGAACCAGAAATTATCTGGAGGAAATCCTTCTAGGCTGAAACAGGAGAAGAGGGCAAGACACAACTTTGGCCATAGGATATGACAAAAACTGGCTGGAACCAACTAGGTCCAATATGGTGGAAGATTTGACTGCCAATAGAACTTAAGCCTCATTATACGCTCATTGTAATATATTAGCAAGTGCTAAAAGACATGCTCACCAGTTCCATGACAGTTGAAGTGAACCATAAAAGGTAAAAAAGCTGGTGGTGATTCAGTCCTAGAAATCTATACCCCTTCGCCCAAACAACTGGAATAACCCTCCCATTAACGTATGAAATTACCCAGCTCATAAAAACTAACTATGCCATATTTCAAGGCTCTCTCACCTTCTGGGATGGCCCACACTCTTATGTGTGGAATATGTTTCACTTTAAATAAATCCACTTCTTTGAAAAGACCCTGATGCTGGGGAAAGACTGATGGCAATAGGAGAAGTGAGCAGCAGAGGAGGGTTAGATGGCATTACTGACTCAATGGACATGAATTTGAGCAAACTCTGGGAGACAGTGAAGGACAGGGAAACCTGGCGTGCTGCAGTCCCTGGGACTGCAAAGAGTCAGGCACAATTTAAGGACTACAATGAACAAAATCCACTTTTTACCTATCACTTCATCTCCAAATTCTTTCCCAAGAAGCAAGAACCTCAGATTCACCAGGAAGGCAAAGGCTTGCAGTTGGAATGAACTTGGTCTGTTCAAAGAAGAGCAAGAAGGCAGGAGAGCTGGAGTTGAAGGAGCATGAGGAGAATGGCAGGAAAGAGGCAGCATAATTCTTGAAGGAAGTTAGAGGGAAGCAAGAGGTGGCCACAGGGGAGTTTTGAAATGTGACTTAATTTACATTTCTATAGGATCTTTCTGACTGTTGTGTGGTGAAGCTTTTTTGGAAGGGCTGAACTGAAAGACCCAGGGACCAACACAAAAGCTTTAATGGTGGTCCCTAGGGAGAGAAGAGTAGATAAAGATGCAGGGAGGAAGAAAGCATTCAAATGACTTAAGCATCTAAAAGAAAAGTGAACACGTTAATCCTTTCAAACTGTTTTTCTTGCAAATGAGCATTTTGACCCAAAGCTAAATTCACATTAAAACAAAATTTTAAATTGAATTTTTAAATAAGAAAGTACAAACATCAGTTCATACTACTGACAAAGAAAAGTCTTATTTTTAAGCACTTATGCCAAGGAGAGAACTTAGATCAGCTTCCTCAGTCACAATTCACAGGAAATCAAAGGTCAAATGTAAATTACACAGGTCTGAAGGGAAAAGAAAATCCTAGGCTCACAGGTGGAAAGACAAGAAAATTAAAAGGAATTTAATGAATACATTTAGTGAAGGAATTTTGGGAATAAACTAGGACAGGTAAAAGAGTAGAGATTTTCCTAAAAACGTATGACTGCTAATTCCTGTTACTCAGAACATCAGTATGAGGGGAAATATGAGGTTTTATTGAAATGATGATTTCAGATCTACACATTTATTAAAGATAAATGTTTTGCTGTTGTTGTTTAGTTGCTAAGTCATATCCTACTCTTTGCCACTGCATGGACTGTAGCCCACCAGGCTGCTCTGTCTGTTAGGGGAAGCACACTGACTGAAACCGCCCACCCTGGCCAGGTACCATAGTAACCATTTGCAGGAGTTGTTTTAGGGCAGGAGGTCCTGGTAAGGAACACGGAACTGATAAGCCACCACCAACCGGAAGAGCTCGGGAAAGGTCAAAAGGAGACACCACATGTCTGACCACCTCCCAGAATCCTCCTCTCTGGCGTCCATCTTGGCTGAACAAGGCATGCACCACCAGGAAGGACTCTGAGTCAGAATGATTGGCTAAAGACAACCCGGAAACTAATTCCATCACAATAAAACCCAAGAGTGCCAGCCAGAGCAGTGGCAGAGCAGTTCTCCTGGGTTCCCTGGCCCTCCTGCTCTCCACCCGGGTGCCCTTTCCCAATAAAATCTCTTGCTTTGTCAGCACATGTGTCTCCTCAGACAATTCATTTCCGTGTGTTAGACAAGAGCCCAGTTTCGGGCCCTGGAAGGGTTCCCACTTCCTGCAAAATGTCCATGGGATTTCCCAGGCGAGCATACTTGAGTGAGTTGCCATTTCCTTCTCCAAGAGATATTCCCCACCCAGGGATCGAACCTGTGTCTCCTGACAGGCAGACACTCTACCACTGAGCCATCAGGGAAGCTAGGTAAATATAATATACCATAATTTTTTAAATATTTCCAGAAAACTATTTTTTTAAATATCATTTGCTTCTTTATTTATCACATCTCCTTGCCTCACTCAAATATTTTTAAAAAATGGAGCTTTCATCAAGATTGCACCTAGATACAAAAATGCAAAGAATACTTTTTTATGACATAGGTAAGTATCTTTTTCACTCTTTAACAAACACTTCCTATATCCATGGCAAACATTTATTTAGTAGTTACTATATGCTAAACATTGTCCTCTGTGTGTTTCTAGGATTTTCTTCCAGCCATAGCAGTCAAGCGCTAACCTGCTCTGTAATAATACCAGGGCATTGTGCTAAAGAGGTCGGGTTTTTACTCAGCTGGGTGAATAAGACCTAGTTCCAAATACTAGGCTTTCTTGATTCTTTACTCCAGAGATTTCATTTAAGACTGAAAAATGCCCTTGCCATAAGAGGATCTCAATAGGCAAGGAAACAATTCTATTTAATTCCAGGGTTTCTTTGTCTTCCAACATAACTGAGTGAAAAACTCTAAATCCTAGTCTACCAAAGCATGCCTCATTCTTCAAAGTGGCCTTAAGACTCTCATGGAATTTTCCAGACATTCCCAAAACAATTCATGCCATAGCCTCAACATATGAAACAATTGGGCTTTCATTTTAAAGTATTTAAACTTAACCTCATAAAAATCCAACTTAGAAGATCCTCAGGTATTAGTATCTGCATTTTCCAAATAAAGAAGTTAAAGGACAGAGACCTTAAATGTCTTACATAGAAGCATATAACTTTGTAAAGTATGGAAAAGATATATGTATGGATACAGCTTCATAAAGTGAAGATCAGCCCATTGATCATCCATTGATGGTGGGTTAATCATTTAGCTGGCTGGTTGATTAGCCTGTCACATGCCCAGTTCCATGCTAATTAACACAATTTCATAGAGAATAATTCAAAAGCTCTAACCAAATTCCTTACCACCAGTACCTGCTTCTTTATCTATATAATGACGTTAATACTAGTACCTATATCCCAGAATTATTTTGAAGATTAATCAAGGTAATGTATGTCAGCACTTAGCAAGCGTCTGGCACAAAGGTTTTTTAATGAACTTAAAGGAAAAACTTGGCAATGAAAACTAATAATAACTGAGCTCCTCCCATCAGAAGGGTAGAAAGGTGACCTGGATGACATATATCAGAAATGATGGATGAAGACTTTCCCCAAACCTGTGAGATTGTGTAAAGAGGTAACATTGGCTAATCTAAGTTCTTTTTACCTCTATTTTCTGACATAGGTGCACTTTCTCAGAAATATTCACATATTTACAGAGAAAAATCTTACAAACAAAAAATTAATATGGGTTTCAGAGACATTCCAAAATAAATTGATCAAATGTTTGTTTGAATTAACCAACTCATTTATTTTTCCATTAAGATTTTTGCCACTTCCTGTTTCTTGTACATTTTTAAAAGAAAACAAATATAGCAACCAAAATTAAATCATAAAAAATAATAAATGCAGCTTTTAGCCTAACCCTCTAATTTATTATTTTGCCTGTGTCATTCTTTACTTTCTTCATATGTTTTAGCTATTCCAACTACGTTAGGAGAAGCTTGAGATAAACCACACCATATACTTTCTTTTTACTTCCTGCAACACTTGCTATAGTTTCTAATACATAACAGATGGTCAGGACCTTGATATCACGACAGTTGTGAACCAGACTCCATATCAGGTATTACCAAGGGCATGGAGCACATGGAACTCCCAGGCATTCCAACAGGGAGGTCAGAATTAGTACAAACACTTTGGAAAAATGTTTGGCAGTATTTATGAAAATTGAACGTATACATTCTGGGAAAGATTGAGGGCAGGAGGCGAGGGGGCAGCAGAGGATGAGATAACTGGACAGTACCACCGACTCAATGGGCATGAGTTTGGGCAGACTCCAGGAGACAGTGAAGGACAGGGAAGCCTGGCATGCTGCAGTCCATGGGGTCGCAAAGAGTCAGACATGTGATTTGGTGACTGAATGGCAATGATGAACGTATACATACCCTATGACCCAGTGATTCCCCTACTGGTATATATTCCGCATGTATGTATAAATGTGTACCCTCAAAATTGTCAGAGTTGTTCAAAACAGTATTAAATGGAATATCCCCAAGCTGAAATAATCTGTATGTTCTTTCAGGATAGAGAATAAAGGAATTATTGCAATACATATTATAGAATACTGTGCAGCGATGAAACAAAACATCTCCTCTCGTATCAATAATGGTGACTTGCAGAAACAGAATGTGAAGCAAAAGAAACTGGACCCAAAGAGGTTCATATTCTATGAATCAATTTACATAAGGTCAAAACCAGGTAGAATGTATCTATAAAGAAATCTGAACTGCGATTGCCTTTGGGAGAGGGACATAAGATGGACTCTTGGCACACTGGGAAAAAAACATGTTTCTTTAAACAAAAAGCTTGAGGATCATCATTATTATACTCCACCACTGCCTTCCCCCTTTCCTAATGATATCACTGTAATTTATGAATATTTTACAGGAATTCTAAAAGGCCGGGGAAAGAGCATCAGAGCAAGAACATTGGTCTGTAAGACATTTTTGAAGTTCAATTGCTTCCTTGAACTCTCAGCTCTGCAAGTCAGTTAAGTTGCTAAACCTCACTGTGTGCCCACACCTGGAAAACACATGAATTGTACTGACATCTTTTATTCTAGGCAACACAAGATATAGTGACTCAATTGTACATAAAAAGTAAAACAAAAATACACTATGATTACAATTAATTAAAAACCAAACATCAGAAGAAACTAGGGGGAACTACAATTATAACTGCTCTTAAATGATGATGTTGTCAAACGGTTGTAATACAAATGAAACTTGAAATCAAAAGATCCCGTAATAGTACAAATAGAACAGTGTTACCAGAAAAATAAGATCCAGGTGGTTTTATCAGCAGCCCAGAGATCCCTCAGCCCTCCAGACTCTCCTTGTTGTATGAACCATACCAAGTGTCCGTTTGTCCATCCAATGGAAAAAATTCTTCAGGGATACAGCAAAGACATGATATGATCGGGCAGGTCACAGCCAGTGAAGCTTACAGTGGCTCCTGCTTCACTGTGTTTGCACGGACCGTAAGATATAGTACTCTACATATTACAGGTATTCAACAAGTATTGGTAGATTTGATTCCTTGACATAAAAGAAGTGTTCTGTGAGGCACACACTTCAATCATAGAAGGCATTTCTTGGTTTCTCCTTTTAATGGGAATGTAGCCATCTTGTCAACTTCACCTTCTTCCTCTAACAAATTCTGGCTCCTCCCTTAGCAGCCTGCTTCCCTTGAGTCTCGAGACTCGGGCTTCCTTTCCTACAGCTGGGCCTTGGAGTGAGGTAGGCATCCTCCTTGTTTCTCACTGCAGTCTCTCTCTAGTTACATTCTCATATTACAACTCATTCTTCTCATTACATTCTCCTTCTCTCCTCCATATAACATCCTAGCTTGGAATCTCATCAGATTTAATCACCCCAAGCCCACAATGCTGATGTCATCTTCTCTTGACAATTTTAGCTCCTTGTGTACTATGACTCTCTAAAGCCCAACTCCTTTCTTCATATTTTGGCTATTTCAATTTATACATAAATAGGTCTTCTAAGAGCCTGGCCTCTCCCCCAAATTTCTTTCCTCCGGTAATCATGTCCTATGCCCTCCTCTAGCCACTCACTCCCAAGTCACATTCCTCACCTTGTTATTATCTACAAATCCTCCAAAAATTTATATTTCAGGCATCCCATTTCCTAATCACTTCCTATTTTCAGGTGCATGCCTCCTCTTGTACCTCAGATCACTCTGACAATGCTTAAACCCCATAGGAACTTGCAGAGCATTGATCCTACTAATTTTCACTGTCCTTTACCCTCCTGATATGTCTCCACCCTCCTACATAGATTAAAATTCCATGAAAAATTATTATAATCACTTCCTCGCAGTTACTCTTAAATCGTTTCCTCTGTCACCACCATCATCTCACATTAAGTCTCCTAACAGTTCCTCCAGCTTCCAATTTTATCTACCATCAACCTACTGACAAGAGAACAGTCAGAAGGATCCTTTAAAAAATGTAAGTCTGATCATGTAATTTTCCTATTCAACACCCTCCACTGGCTTCCATCTCAGAGTAAAATCCAAAGTCTAACCACTGGCTTACAAGCCCACCATGATCCATGCCTCTCATCTCTGATTTCCCCTTCTCCTACAACTCTCTGTTCACTCACTGTGGACCAGCAGCTGATCCCCTCAATGAGCCTCAAACCCACCAGAGATGCCATGCATCAGGGTCACTGCACAGTCTCCGCTGCCTGGAGTGCTCTTATCTTAGTTATGTCCCCATGAGTTTCTCCTTTGTCTTCAAATTTTGCCCAATCTCAGCTTCTAAATGAGGCTTACCTTGAAATCCTATTTAAAACTGTAACCCACTCGCCCCAGACTAGCACTCCCAAGCCTCCACACTCTGCACTATTTTTCTTACTAGTATTGCTCTTTTATCCATCCTCTATACCATAAAATTTCTTTATTATGTTCATTGCTTTCCCTTGCGCCTCCACTATTAGAATTCAGACTCCATGAGTGACAAAGGTCTTGATCTGTCTTGTTTAATTATATATCCCGAGTACCTAAAACAATGCCTACTACATAGTAGATATACAATAAATATATTTAAAGAAATTAAACATAAGTATGGTTTTGTGTGTGACTTGCTGGATTTCAAAAGAACCAAAAGCAGATTGCAGTAAAACCTTTCAGATTCTTCGTGTATGATCTTTCTGCAAAAAGTAGTTTCAAAAAGATTAGAAAGTTCCTAATGACCCATATATTAAAGTCTAAAAGCTGATTTCTGTATTTTTCCCTAAAAGTAATAAATGTCCTAATTGTAGATCCACAACTAAGTCTATAAAAGTATATTTAATTTACATTTATCTAAAATACCATATATCATAAATGGAAAACAGTGAATGAAACCATTTCAATATCAAGCAATAAATGAAAAACCCAAGGAGGGACTTCCCCAGTGGTCCAGGGGATAAGACTCTGCCAGGACCTGAGTTCAATCCCTGGTCAGGGCACTAAGATCTCACATACTGCGTCTAAGCCCGTGTGCTACAACTAGAGAGGCCCACATCCCATAAAGAAGACCCAGCACAGCCAAAAAATTTTTTGAAAACTGAAAAACACAAAATTTTGAAGGTGATGGATATGTCACCTTGATTGTGGTTATGGTATTGTGACTATGTACATGTATGCAAGCTCACCAAATTATATATATTAAATATGGGCAGTTGTTTTGCATGTAAATTTTCCCCCGGTAAAGTTGTTCTCTTTTTCAAAAGCAAAACAACTAATAAAAGTCTTATTTTATCATGAATACCAGCACTTACGAGCAGCCGTATTTAATTAGAGAGAGTGAGCATGAGAAGGAAGACAGAAATTTTGTATCAGTTCTGAAGGGCACCTTAAGGCCCTTTTAAGGTCATTAGAAATGGGGCCTTTGTTATATCTATTTCCACCTCAAAGCCTGGTTTCCCTTATCCCTGTTACAAATCGATTACCAGCACTGCTGTCCAACTTCCAGCCCACATTCAGGTTCTTTTGAGCTCATCTAAATGCAATAAAAAGAGTCAGGAGGGGTGAAGGAGAGCAGGTGTATCTGAGATCACCAAGCAACAGCTAGAAGGGGGTGCAAAGAGGTGTTAAAGAAAAGAAAAATTACTTGAGCTAAAAATAGCTGTATTGTAGAAGAGGAGAAAACATCTCGTCTCTGCTCTGACATGAGGACAGAGGAAGAAAAAAACAGCATCTCCCAAGTTCGGCGGGAAATGTGGCAATGTGTAAACTGCCTTCAACACAAGGAAGACAAGCAATATAAATGCTCAATTATAATCAGTGAATAAGTGAATGAAATAATAAGCTGTATGTTTATAACTTGAGGGTTGCTTTCACTCTGGGAAGAAAGAACGCCTAGAAAGACGTGTCATATCTTGATGGCTAGTCATTCTGATTACCTGTTAAGGGAGCTATTTTTATTCATATTGCCTTCACTTGAGCTTTGCTTCTTTCTCTCTTTCCAATCAGATCTTAAATACTGACCCACTGTGGCTTCAGAGTACAGATATGTTCTTGGAAATTCACATACAACATAATGTAATTTTAAAATATTGGTGAAATGCATGCCTTATTATTCAATTATATTTATATAGCACTTTCCATATTACTAGCCATTTTAAGTGACGATGTTAGTACAAAAGTGCTTTCAGGGACCACATACCACCTGTAGTTACTCTAGTCCACACTGGTCATTCTGAAAGCAGGAAAATGAGGACCAACGATGTTCAATTGTCTAGAATCAGAGAGTTGGCCTATAATGCAGGTCCTCCCTCTGTACCTCCTGCTTTCTCTCCAGTAACCGACACATAAATCAGGCAAGCCTTACTACCTGCATTTTACAAATAAGGAAAGCGACACGGAGACAGGTCATATACTCTAAGCTGTGCAAACAGTGAGTGCCCGGCTCAAATCAGATGCTCTTCCTGATATGCGTACCTGTTAAAGGAAAGTCACAGTTGCAAAGAAACAACTGCAAAGCAAGTAAATCGTGGGTAATCCACACCCAAATCATCTATTTATTACAATTTGTGTTTCATTATTTTCATATCAAGCACTATGGAGGCAAAACAAATCTGTTTTCTCTTTTTTTAATACCAGTAAGGCTCATAGCAAGGATTTATTATTGTATTTTTCTTCTCTCAATTAAGAGAAACAACTTTTAATCTCTCTTGGATGACCTGAAACTATAAAATATGGCATGATAATAGGAGTATTGACTAGATCCTAAGTTCCCTTCCATTGGATACTTTTTGTTTTGTAAACTGTGTACAGAGGATTTAAAAGTTCATCATTTTGGAAAGGTTTTGTTCTTTTTTTTAAAAAAAAAAAAAAAAACCTTTCTAATTCATCTGTGCTTGTTATTGACAAAAGAAAACAGGGTTGTGAAGTCTGCCCTCTGCTGGTAAAAAGAAGAAAGTACGAGTTGTGTGAATATCTGATATTATCTGAAGATCTGAAATATACTAGGCTACAAATGATTGATTTTTAAGATAACCATCATGTTATAGTATAGGCACTTAAAGCTGGAAAGAAAAATAGATTTACAAGACATAGAAACTGAAATTTAATGATAGGATTTATATTTATTTCAACATTTTACATTTGTTTTACCACTAACTGAAGTTGAACAACTAGCTATGCCTAGGAAGCTATCACTAGGAAAAGAAAGTTAAATCTGCCTCAGATAGATGGAGCCACTCCAATATTTCAACATATTTTGCCAAGCAGATTGTTACCTGCTTATCAATTGGAAAATAGCAACTGCAAGCACCGACACGGTCATTTAAATGGAAGTCACCAAATTCTGTAACCAACACATCCTCTCCCCACCCATTTTCTATCACTGCTCTTGAGTAATTCCCCATCAATCTTTTCAATACTTGCTTGCAAGACAAAAAACAGACAATCCCCAGTTCACCACAGATGTTCATTACAATCCCCATTACACCACAAGATGTTCAAGCAAGTTACATAAACTATATATATATAGGATATAAAACTAGGACAACATTTCTCACATTATAGGGTTGTTTGTGGACTGAAGGGACAATGCCTGTCCCTTATTCCATTGGGTTAAGTACCAGGCCCTGCCCTGAAGCGTGACAGCATGCTGTGATGGCGATCTGTGCATGTCATCGTCCCCTGGTCAGCTCTCCTACTATTCTTCCCCTGCTTCAGCCATAGTGGCCCCATGTTAAGTACACCATGCCCCGGGGCCTTTGCACGTGCTGACCCTAAGACTGTATACAGCTTAGAGCCTGTTCTCAGTTCATTTAGGACTCTGCACCATATCAAAGGGCTGTCCCCTGATCTCCCTATATAAAATCATACCCTTTATGCTGACTTTCTTCCTAGCACTTATCATTTCCTGTTATTCCAGTGATTTTCCAGTCCATATATTCCCACTAGGAAGCAAATTCTGTGAGGCAGGGGGGTTATTTATTTGGTTCACTGCTTTTTCACAATGAGTGGAAGAGGATGGTTCATAGCAGGTAATCAATCACTAAGCTTCCCAGGTGGCTCAGTGGTAAAGAATCCACCTGCCAATGCAGGAGACTCAGGAAATGTGGATTTAACCCCTCAGTCAGGAAGATCCCCTAGAGGAAGAAATGGCAACCCACACTAGTATTCTTGCCTAGAAAATCCCATGAACAAGGGAGCCTGGCAGGTTACAGTTCATGGGGTTACAAAGAGCTGGACACGATCTAGCCCAGTATCAGTTCAGTTCAGTCACTCAACCATGTCCGACTCTTTGCGACCCCGTGGACTGCAGCACACCAGGCTTCCCTGCCCATCACCAACTCCCAGACCTTGCTCAAATTCATGTCCATCGAGTCGGTGATGCCATCCAACCATCTCATCCTCTGTCGTCCCCTTCTCCTCCTGCCTTCAATCTTGCCCAGCATCAGGGTCCTTTCCAAGAGTCAGTTCTTTGCATCAGATGGCCAAAGTATTGGAGCTTGAGTTTCAGCATCAGTCCTTCCAATGAACACCCATGACTGATCTCCTTTAGGATGGACTGGCTGGACCTCCTTGCAGTCCAAGGGGCTCTCAGGTGTCTTCTCCAACACCACAATTCGAAAGCACCAGTTCTTCAGCACTCACATGCATGTGTGTTCATCAGTTCATATTTTTGCTGAATGAATGAATGAACTTAGCAGATATATCATAGAAATTGCTGCTGTGGTTAATCATTAAGTCATGCCCCACTCTTTTGCGACCCTATAGACTCGAGTCTGCCAGGCTCCTCTGTCCATGGCACTCAAGACGAGAATACTTGAGTGGGTTGCCATTTCCTTCTCCAGGGAATCTTCTTGACCCAGGGATCAAACCCACATCTCCTGCATTGGCAGGTGGGTTCTTTACTGCTGAGCCACTGGGGAAGCCCAACACAGAGATAATTTCAGCTCTTAGTGGGAGAATAAACTAGTAACTTTTAGGGTCCCACTCTGTGATTTTATAAAGAAAAATCATTGTGAATAAAGAGACCCCCATTCTCTTCCCATTGATCACTAAGAAAGTACTGTCAGAAGTGTTCACAAGCAAGACTTATATTTATAAGTCCTTTCTTATTCCTTTTTATGCAAAGACAAAAATTATAAACAAATTAATCAAATAAATTTTGCAGACACCATGAAAAAAGATTGATCAGATATTCAAATAATTGAATGCACTACTATGTAAAATATTTTTTTCTTCTGAATTACAGTGCTGCTGCTAAGTCACTTCAGTCGTGTCTGAATCTGTGCGACCCCACAGATGGCAGCCCACCAGGCTCGTCTGTCCCTGGGATTCTCCAGGAAGAGAACTGGAGTGGGTTGCCATTTCCTTCTCCAATGGATGCATGCATGCTAAGTCACTTCAGTCGTGTCTACTCTATGAGACCCCATGGACAGCAGCCCAGCAGGCTCCTCTATCCATAGGATTCTCCAGGCAAGAATACTGGGGTGGGTTGCCATTGAGTCTCCCCTTCTCTTCATTTTCACTTTTTATAGTCGCAGTTACTTGCCATCAACTGTGGCTTGAAAATACTAAATGAGAAATTCCAGAAATAATTCATAAGTTTTAAATTGCACACCATTCTGCGTAGCATGATGCAATCTCACACCATTCCACTGAATTCTACCTAGGAACCCCAACCATTCACACAATCTGTTCCTGACATCTGACCATCCTTCATGGCCTGATGATCCACGATCACCTGAAGCAGATGCTGCTCTTAACATATCATCAGAAGGTCAATAATACAAAACCTTTTAAGTTTAAGTAGATCCCATTTATTTTTGTTTTCACATCCATCACTCGGGAAAGTGAGTCCAAGAGGGCCTTGCTGTGATTTATATCAAAGAGTATTCTATATTTTCCTCTAAGAGTTTTATAGTTTCTAGCCTTATATTTAAGCATTTAATTTACTTTGAGTTTATTTTTGTGTATGGTGTTAGGAAGTGTTCTAATTTCATTCTTTTACACATAGCTGTTCAGTTTTTCCAGCACCACTTATTGAAAAGGCTGTCTTTTCTCCATTGTATATTCTTGCCTCCTTAGTCAGAGATAAGGTGCCCATAGGAGCACGGGTTTATCTCTGGGCTTTCTGTCTGGTTCCGTTGGTCTATACGTCTGTTTCTGTGCCAGCATCATACTGTCTTGATTACGGTAGCATCATAGTATAGTCTGAAGTCAGGAAGGTTGATTCCTCCAACTGTTTTTCTTTCTCAAGATTGCTTTGGCTATTCGGGGTGGTCTGCGTTTTCATACAAACTACTTGTGCACACAGTAGGGGAAGGAGGTGGAGTGAACTGAGAACAAGCACTGACATATATACCACTGCGCATAAAACAGCCAGCCAACGGGAAGCTGCCGTATAACACGGGGAGCTCAGCCTGGGGCCCCGGGCAGCCAGAGAGGCGGGTGGGATGAGGGGACGGAGGCTCATGGAGGAGGGATGCACACACACATATAGATGTGCACACACATACATATACATGCAATTAAGACTAATCTGCATTGCTGTGTGGCAGAAACCAACACAAGACTTATCTGTAAAGCACTTATCTTCCAATTAAAAAAATAAGCAATGAATAACTTAAGTCTTTAAAAAAAAAAAGGAGTCAATGGTAACCTAATGGTACATCATGATGCCTTTCATTCACCTCATTTCATCTCATCATGTGGGCATTTTCTCATCTCACATTATCACAAGAAGGAGGCTGAGTAAAGCTATGTAGAGAAAGAGACCACATTCACATAATTTTATTAAATTATAATGTTATAATTATTCTATTATTATTGCTGTTATCTCTTAATGGGTCTAATTTATAAATTAATCGTAGGTATTCATGTATAGGAAAAAAACATAGTATATAGGGTTCAGTGCTATCTATACTTTAAAGTATCCACTGGGGGTCATGGAATGTATTCCCCAAGGATGGGGGGTAGAATACTGTATTGTCTTTTCCTTTTGATCAAGCATTTTAAGACAAATAAAATATAGCAACAAAAAAACAGCTATAAAAATATCACACTCCTGGAAATAGTTAAATGGTTAATGTTAAATATTTCACATAGTTCTTATTCTTTTAAAAATAAAGCTTTTAAGAGAATAATGCTTCTCAAGAAAGAAAAAGGGAAAGTGGTAACATAGAAAAAATATAAATTTTAAATGTATGAACATATGCTAGTACCTATTGCTTTTTTTTTGTTATGACACTGCCAACACTTGTTAAAATAGAAGTATTTCAACATATGATCACACACTGTGACATCTTCTAAGTTTGATCCAAAAATGGTATGCCTAGAATTCATCTAAAAGAAATATTAGACTGTGTTAAAAATACTGCTACTATAAAAGCCCAACTTTATGAAGGACAGATTTTAAGTGTACTTGTAATCACTAAGGAATAAGCAAAGTGATGAAATTGTTAACATATCCAAATATTCCTAGTTGGCTTTCTGCTATTACCATATATCTAGATGTACCAGGATTACACAGAAGAAAAATGATTGCAGTCATTTGGTGTTTAGTAAAATACCTGACACTATCCATTTTATTGCCAACATTCAGGCCCCATATTGTACATGATGGGAGAAACGACCTTTGAAAGAAAATTGTGGGGTTAAATAGAGAAAAATCAAAAAGAAACTGACAGAAAGGACTGTTGTTGTGATCATACTTGGATCTCCTTCTCAAATGACCAAATCCTCGAAACCAGTAAAATTTGTTACGCTTGTGAATGAAAATTTCCATCCAAGTACACACGAGGGCTTCCCTGGTAGCTAAGCTAGTAAAGAATCCGCCTGCAATGCAGGAGACCCCAGTTGATTCCTGGGTTGGGCAGATCCTCAGGAGAAGGGATAGGCTGCCCACTCCAGCACTCCTGGGCCCTCCTGGTGGCTCGGCTGGTAAAGAATCCGCCTGCAATGCAGGAGACCTGGGTCCAGCTCTTGGGTTGGGATGATCCCCGGGAGAAGGGAAAGGCTGCCCACTCCAGTACTCTCGCCTGGAGAATTCCATGGACTGCATAGTCCATGGGGTCACAAAGAGTTGGACGTGACTGGGCGACTTTCATTTTCACTGTCGAGTACAAATTACAAGGAAGGAAATCCAGTAGCACATATAACCAGCTTTTTGAAAAAAGGCAAAGGCGTGAGAACTTCTGTATCTAGCCATCTTTAGAATCATCATCTTGAATGCATAATTTCTGATCTTCATAACATTTTGCAAAGTAGTAAACTACTTAAATCCAATTAAATGAATTTTGGGAATATCATAAGAGCAAACGGTGCAGAAGGGAATCATCATCTTCCCTGGTACCCATCCTTCTTACAGAGGTACCAAAAAGCAGGTGAGAAACCTCAAGATCCCAAAATTATTCATTCATTTAATACGCACTTCTTGTGCGCCTAGTATATGTCAGGAATGAGCAGCTGCTGAGAATATAAAGATGATATATAGTGTGAACCCCTTTAGATCTGACAGAATTAATAACATAGCAAACAGGACTTTTGCATGTGAGCATACTAGTTAAGTTACTTCAGCCGTGTCTGACTCTTTGCAACCCTACGGACCATAGCCTACCAGGCTCCTCTGTCCATGGGATTACCCAGGAAAGAATACCGAAGTAGGTTGCCGTTCCCTCCTGCAGGAGATCTTCCCGACCCAGGGATCAAACCTCCATCTCTTAAACATCTCTTACACTGGCAGGCAGATTCTTTATCACAAGCACCACCTGGGGAGATTTGGTGGGTAACAGTACCACCACAGAATACCCAAGTCAAAAAGAAATCGAGTATTAGATATGGAGCAATTTAGACACATTCATTTTGCCATTTCAGATATAAAAATGTTATGTAAAAGTTTCATATTATTTCAAATGACTAAGCCATCACAAGCAATACATTATGTCATTCCATCCTTTTATCACCCCTAGAAAGTACTAAGAGACTTCCCTGATAGTTCAGTTGATAAAGAATCTGCCTGCAATGCAGGAGGCCCTGGTTCAATTCCTGGGTCGGTAAGATCTGCTGGAGAAGGGAAAGGCTATCCACTCTGGTATTCTTGCCTGGAGAACTCCAGGTCGCAAGGAGTTGGACACGACTAAGCGATTCTCACTTTCACTTTCAGAAAGTACTAAGAGAATTACATTCCTTGTTTTGCATATAAGGAAACCAATGTTCTGAAAATTTTATGACTCCTACAAGGTGAAAAAAATAAGATTTTAGATCTGAACTCTGTTCTGCTAGCATCTAAGTCTATGGTTTTTCCATTTATAACAATTTATCTTATCATAAAGAATAAATGCATCTTCCTTCTGTTTCCTGCTTCAAACTCTGACGGGAATGCCTTAGTTCAACTGCACTATATGTCCAAATAATTCAATGTACTTTGAAAAAGGCCTCCAAACAGCTTTCCATTACCATAAAAGCATAAAGGGAAGTGGCCCATAGAGGTAACCTTATTATAAATATCATACTTAGATGTGATTAAGGAACACGCCATTCTCCACTAATTTTTATATCATCTGACTATATTTTGCCAGCATTAAAACATCCCTACAAAACCATTAATTTGAAACTGTAGCATAAGATACTCAATGAGCTCCAGGTCTTGCATTAAGTAGACCAGCATCTCAGCAACTCCACTAAGCTCTTCTGGATACCTCAGTTTGCCTCACCTGTGTATCAGAGCTAGTACTGACCACCACATTTGTGAAATGCTTGGTTGAGCTCTCAACACATAAATGCTAAATAAATCATACATTTGTATATAATTTTCAAATGTTCTTAAGTCATTTTTATAATGAATGTACAACATTACAGATAGAATCTATAGAAATCTAGAATCTCTAAGGTCTAATTTTTTTAGTCATATCCAGTAGACATTGAATACATAAAAGTGATTTAGCAATGAGAATAAAATTCCAGACCACCTGCTATACATCTAGTGCCTAAAGAATTATCAATACATATTAATTATCTGACTGTTACATTATTAAAAGTTGATAAGTCTGTATTTCTCCTAAGGTAAATATAAAAAACAAAATATCTGGTCTGTAACAAAACTTATTTGTATTACTTTTATTTTCCTTTAATATATCACGTTGAAACTAATGAAAAGCACACATACCATATTCTCCATTTCTCAGCATTTCTAACAAACTTCTGGTTTATAACAGTGTTGCTCTTGTTGTTGTTTTAACTTCTTGTCGATGTTTTGTGGTAGCACAGAGGTGCCTGTGGTCAGAAAGTATTTCCCATTTTTCTTAGTACTTTCAAAGTTTCATTGCTTATACACTTATTCAATTTCGTCTAAGCACACAAGTAGAAAAATCTCTGCAAGAGTGATATTGTGTCCAAATTATTTCATCTCAGACTTTGCCCTATTCCTAAAATTACACTACAGAAACAAATATCTGGAATTTTAATGGCTACGAATCCAATCTAAAACACAGTACTTGAAATTTAATCTCACCAATAACACTGGAGAATCAATATGTTTTAGATATGATAATACTGCCTAATACTCCACAATAAAATGCACTCATAGAAGAAAAAAATAAAATCCTCTTTTCTCAATTATTGCAAGGTTGGAAAAAGATCACTTAAATATAAATACTGGAGGAAAATGTAGCTTACAGAAAATAATGTAAATGCATTCATGCTGCAGACAAACAAAAGTTGCCCAGTTAACGAAGAGTTTAGGGCCTCAGTGCACACTTACACACCCTTCTTATTAAAATGCTGGAAATTAATTCCTTGCCTAAGAGGCATTCATGGTTCCATATTTAAAATCATACAGGTTCACAGGGGGAACATTTAGTTTATCTGCAGATGCTGTCATGCGAATTTAGCCTATTACAGAGCATTTGCAGTTCACAGACAAAGAATCAGTAAATTCAGTGGGATAGGCTATGCGAGAAGGATTAGGTTATCAGATTATAAATGAGGAAGAATTTTACTGCGTGGAAATCAGTGAGGTAAATTCAAGCTTTGCAGCTTATAAATTCATGGTATTTACGGTAAGGGCAACACAATAGAAATCAATGCCTGCCTCTACCCACCCACAAATCTCTAATCACAGCATGTTAACAGACTTGAACTAATATAGAATTAAGTAGAACACAATTTTCCTGGTTAACATACTTTAAAAATAAGTGTTAAAAGCATTTATTAAGAAACGCAACAAGAAAAAGGAAAGAAGACTTCCTGTTGCTACTAGGTACCATTTGAGACTTAAATACATAATAAGTCTATAATTCCAATATCTAATTTTTCAGGCAAACAATACCCCCAGATATTTACCACCACAAACATCATCACACAGTATGATGACGCTGCCGGACCTGATCTATTATAAAAAAACACCCTTATTGCTACTATCCCAATACCACAGTGTGAGTAATAAACCAGTGTGAGGTGCACGGTATTACTTAGTGAACTGCAATAATGTGAAACTGCTTTTCAATAGAATGTGTAGAAACCAGGTCATTCCATTGGATAACCTATCTTATTCACTCAGCTACTTCAGTCTTTAAATCTTGACCACTTACAGTTAGGCACTATGAGAGATTCAACATGTAAATAAGATAAATTAGGTGTAAGTTAAGCCATCATGTAAGGTTACCTTCAAATATAGCATAGTCAAGAGCCAAAACACCATCACACTTTTACAAAAGTTGGTATAACAGCAACAAGTTTCATTTCACAAACCGTACCCAACTGGTCTTATCAATATATGCAGAGAAGAAATGACCAACCTTTTTAGATACACTTTTCACAAATAGTGCCTAGGACACAAGAGATGCTCCAGAAATACTAGATGGCTGATTGTTGACAGATACCTTTTGTGAGCTACTATGAAACAAATTCACCAAATTTTTACAATACACATTATCCCACTGGGTTCTATAACATACGTTAAGTTGGAAGACCTTACTGGTATCACTAATCTTGATTCTATATTAGGCACCAAAAAGCAAGTAATTAAAAGCTACATCCTCAAGGTTATTGTGTACATTTAGAATATTAGTGAGTTAAATTTGGCACAAGATACCAATATGCAGACTTAATCAAACGGTATATTAACCAATGATGCTGAGTAATTAATTTTGTGTTTGTGAGATGGAAAGAATATAAAACTGTTTTCAGCTACTTCTCATCTTGGCTGCCATCATTATATATACCAAAAAAGCAACTCAAAGTCAGATTCAGGTAGCATATATTAAGCACAACTATTAAATATCAATCAATGGACTGAACCTTCCTACATAAATTGATGATTCTGATATTCAACCAGGTTTAAAAACCAATCTGCCAGTGTTTGAGTATAATATTTCCACAAAGTCACATCTAACTCCCTTCAGTAGTGGGACAAACAACCTGGAAAAGGCCATGCACTTCATCTTTGAAGCATGCACACATGCACAAGAATGCTTATCCCACCACCTCTTGAGTCTTTCAAACAAGCCCTCTTGCTGTCCTACACGAGAGCACAGCTCATCACAAACATGAAAATAGTTGTCATTTATTTCTCCACTTCCTTCAATTTAAAGTGGTCTGTCCGTCATTGATCTTTTTGACAGCATCACATCTTATCCTTTCACGTAATTTACAATGGATGTATCAGCTGTGTGTTCACTTGTTACCTCCTGCGCTCTCCTCTAGGGCTCTGAGTTCAAGGACCAAGGCCGTTTGTGCACCATTGCATGGCCAGCACCTAAGGCACAGAGGTACTTAGCATACGGAGGCAGCACACAGCAGTACTCAGCATATGGATACTCAGCCGATGGATGAATAAACAAATGATCTGGAGGGCATAAGTGCAAATTCAATTTTGTTAAAAATTTCTTAAAAACTTAGGTTGTCACAGAAAGAGGAAGTGCCTGATTTAACTGGTCTCCTACATAGCAGAAAATTCCAGTAAAAGATTTTTAAATGGTTTTTTAAGTAAACAAACTTTTCCAATAATGAAAGTCAGCAGTATCTTTATGCTATACATATTTACTGTTGCTCCACAATGTACAACAATGCCTCAAACACTGGTAACAGCACAGAAAACAGGTCTTCCCTTCAGGATGTGATAACAAGATTTAAGAGTTTACTATATGAAGAAGTAAAGTAGAATATTTACTGCATTAAGTTCACAAGCTTGCAAAGATACAGCAGTAGAACGTCAGTCTCAGTAATTGGATATTAACCATTATAAGAAAAAGTGGGAAAATGTAGGCCTCAGTTTAGACCAATAAATCATGGAGTTATAAAACTAAAACAAGCAGTCAAATTTAGAGACAGGAAGCAGAATGGTGGTCACAAAGGGCTGAGGAGAGAGGAGAATGGGGAGTTGGGGCTTTACGGGCACGGGATTTCATTTGGGGAGGATGGAAACGCTGTGGAGATGGATGGTAGTGATGGTTGCATGACACTTTGCATGTACTTAATGCCACTGAACTGTACACTTAATCAGAATGATCAATTTTATGTTATGCATTTCTTCCACAATGAAAAAAAAAATTGAGTCACACAAGCTGATTATACCTTCTGACAATACGACTGTCGTCCGGCGCCTCCATGTACAGAAGGGCTGGTCCTGAGTCTGCTGCCGACTTCCACGTGCTCCAGGATGGAGACACAGCCCCAGGATCAGGATCTTCACAAAAAGAAAGACAGCTGCATTTGACAAACGATGCATCATTATATGACTAGCAAGGAACCTCAAGGACATTTGACAGCTCATTTTTTACTCAAATTCCCTTTGAGGAAAGTTCTCCAGGGCTATGAGATCCAGTGCTTTGTTGTTTTTTTTTTTAATTCTCTCACCTTCAAAACACAGAGAGAAGTTTTACCTCTCAAGTGAAAAAAAACAAAGTCCAACTCTGAAAAATCTCAAGACACAACCACCAGAAATGACTTCAGGATGCAATTGAGATCCATTGACAAAGCTCACTGGAAAATGTTACCACCACCTGAATACCGTGTCTGTTCTCAGTCCCTTCTTCATACCACCACCAAGGGAAACAAAATTTAGAATCAGGATGCAGGTGGCACATTACTCGGGGAAGGGGGCTTTTTTGGATATAAAATGCAAGGCATACTGTGACAAGACTCCTTTGAGCCCTTCTCAGAATCAAGCAACCAACCAATCAATCTAACCTACCAACCACTCATACGGAAAACAGAACCATCAACAGCGTCACTGTCAAGCCAGTCAACAGCATTTATTATTATGTGTACAGGGTACTAGTAGACAAAACAAAAGAAAGACATCATTTGCCCCACAGGAGCTCGAAACAGGAAGGAAGACAATTTGTACTCTGTGTTTAGGGTAGAAAATCAGAACACAGTGATGAAGAGGGTGGGCTCTGAAGTGAGACTAACTGGGATGCAATCGCAACTCACAACTTGTTCGCTGCACGTCGTTAATAGTAACAAAGGGCTTAGCACACACCAGGAAGTTTGGTCTATAATCCATCCCAGTTAATCCTCACAAACCCTATAAAGTACATACCACTCTTATTTTACACATAAACTCAAGTTATTTAAATTCCCTGAGGCTCAGTTTCTCTGGGAAGGGGAAAGGATTAATACCAACTCATACCACTGTTTTGCAAGTTAAATGAGTTAATGTGTAAAAAAAATAAATAAAAATAGGATACTGTAGGCTATCAATGAATGAATACTGATACCATGGTTTAATTACTACATATTTATGGAAATAGCACATATTTGGAAAAGTTTTTCTCGGGGAACATTTCAAAGACTGCTACTTTTTCTACACACCAAACTGTTGATAAATACAATTCAGCAAATGTGTGTGTTCCTGTTATATGCAAGACACTGTACCAGATACTACAATGTACACAAAGACATGTGACAAAATTTCTGTCATTAAGGTGTTTAAACCTTAATGAATGAATTTACAAGAAAATACATACTATCTTAAGACAGCTGACCAATGGACCGAGGATTGGGGTTTTCTGTGAAATGTCCCCGTTCCGTGTATTCTGTTACATTCAGCATCATTCTTTTGTTCCATAATTGCAATCTGACATTTTTTCCTCTATGAAATATGACTTCCTACAAGTTAAAGACTAGGTACATTCACCCAAGCATGGTTTCTCTTTTCTCCACATTGATATGGCATATATTTTATAAACACCTGTGCCAACTGAACACATGCTGATTTCCAATCACTGGTATGCAATTGTCTCAATAAAAGAAGATAAACAGCCTGCATTCAGACATTCTATTTATAATGACAACCTAAGCTACCACACTCACTACTATTTTCTATGATTATAATGAATGCAAATAAATTATCAATAATGAAAAAGCTTCTTATTCATCTCACATGGTGATGTGCTTTCAATTCCTACTGAGATTTCCAAACATATTTATGGTGAAATCGACCCAGAACACTGATCTCAATTGGAAATCTTATAGTTTGGGAGAATGCAGGAAATTTCCCCAAGGAAATAAAGAGATATATGATATAAGGTATGGATAGTATCACAGTAAATAAGTATTGAGCATATATAAGATGCCTGAGAAAATTTATAATGGAATATCTGACACTAAAACTAAGATATGTTATAAGATATCTCCTATCTCTTCTAGGCAAACCCCATCAAAGTTAACTTTTGAAAGCAGTTAACTTGCTGAAATAACATAATAATTAGTCAAAATCCTTTACATTTCACCACGAAATCTCCAGTACAACCAGTATCCCTTATCTTTCCAGGAAAGAATAGCAATCTATACATATGATTAAATAGTATTGCTAAGCAAAGGCTTAAGACAGTATTTTTAAAATACATCTACAGATTTTAATTCAGCTAAGCTGAAATTAAATTAGAAAACTGGTGTTTTATATCACACACAAAGCTTTTACTTCCTGAGCTTCCAATTTAATTGTTTTTGATTTTTTAGTGATACTTAACATTTTTAGTCGAGTTCAGTTGTATTCATTTCAGTGTTAGACACTGGAGTTACCTCATTATCAATAATGAAAGACAGTCTCATCATTATAGATTAGACTGATGCCGAACAGTCTCAACAGATAATTGAGAATGCTCATAAAAACATTTCATTGTCACTAAATGACTGTCAATGTCACATCCTATACTGGTACTAGGCATATAGTATAACTTCAGGAAATGATGGAAAAGAGCAACACAAGCAAAGATAATTAAAATACAGTATGAAAAGTGCTACACTAATGGGATATATAATATTAATACAAAGCTCCATAGAAGCACAGATGGATATGGACTCGCCAAAGACCCCATCTCTTTTTTCACCTGGAGAAGAGCTGAATTCTATTTTGAAAAGCTGATCATCTATCTTGAAGAACAAATAATAGCTCACTAGGCAGAAAATTAAAACGAGCAAATAAAAACAAGAAAGGACATTCCCAGTAAAGAAAGAGACAAGACTCACGGCCTGCAGGGAGAAAGAGACACGCTGCTTTTAGAGAATCAGTTCCTTGTGTCAGTGAGTTGCCATACACACTCAGATGTACTGGCTGAACACTGTTTTCATGCTGGGCATTTTGCTAGACGAGGGAGCGGCAAAGAGCACACAGACCAAATTTTTCCAGCTGCCTGATTTTGTATGGCCTGCAAACTAAGAACAATTTTTGTATTTTTAAGTGGATGAAAAAAATCAAGAGAAGAATAGCATTTCAAGGTACATGAAAATTGTATGGAATTCCAATGTTAGCGTCCATAAATAAAGTTGTATTGGAACACAGTCACATTCACACCTTTGCACATGGTCTGTGGCCGCTTTCGTGCTAGGCTGGCAAAACTCAGTAGTCGTAACAGTGAAAGTGCAGCCCACAAAGCCTAAACCATCTACTAAACTAGAGAAAGCTTGCCAATCCACGCGGTAGATGATGGGAAAAGAAAACAAGGTCTAGTTGTGGAGACGAACAGGAAACAGACCCACTCTTAGAATATTGTAGGAACAGTTAGGACATACAGCCCAAGGCACTGTGAATAAGAAAGGTCTATGACACTGGATTAGATTAAATTAGAAGAACAAATCACAAGAAGCCTTACCTGCTCATGCTTCAGATTTCATTCTGAAAGCAACGGCAAGACTTTGCAGGGTGTTAAGACAGCCCATGACATAACTGGTTTTGTATTTTAAAACAGCCATCCTGATCACAATATACCTAACTATACTTATTGTCTTTTTCTGGCAAAGCAAACACAGCATTGGCATGTAAGGACTATTTGCTCTCGGAAGAACCAAGAAGCATTCTTATCAGACAGCCGTCTTTCTTAGTTACTTTCTCTCTCAATGAAACAATGATAATAACAATAATCATTATTGTTTATGTGTTGTTATTGTTTAATCGTAATCATGTGCTGTGCTTTAGTCGCTCAGTTGTGTCTGACTCTTTGCGACCCCATGGACTGTAGCCTGCCAGGCTCCTCTGTCCATGGGGATTCCATTCTCCAGGCAAGAAGACTAGAGTGGGTTGCCTTGCCCCTCTCCAGGGAATCTTCCCAACCCAGGAATCAAACCCAGGTCTCCTGCCTCACTGGAAGATTCTTTACCGTCTGAGCCACCAGAGAAACCCAAAGATACTGAAGTGGATAGCCTATCCCTGCTCCAGGGGAACTTCCCAACCCAGGAATTGAACAGGGGGAGAAGGCAATGGCACCCCACTCCAGTACTCTTGCCTGGAAAATTCCATGGACGGAGGAGCCTGGTAGGCTGCAGTCCATGGGGTCACAAGAGCTGGACATGACTTAGTGACTAAAGTACCGCCAGCTGAAAACATTGAACACTTGTAGCATAACCTTAATTCCCTTTATCAAGCAAGAGAGGTAGCTGAGCCATCATTCATTCATCCTCATTCACCACTCACTACAATCAGGTACTAAGTGTCTCTCACGTGTCAGGAAGCAAAGTGAAGAGGCCAGGGTATACAACGGCAAGTAGTTTTTTTCCATTCCCAGGAGTTCCAGCAGCTGAATAAGAAAAGTAAACACACCACCAATCTCAGACCTGAAACCCAGTCACGGATCATTCCATCAACCCAGCATTATTCTGTTGGATACACCTAATCCTTGAAAACTTTCTTCTTTAAGTTTTCATTTCTAAATAGTTTTGTGGATGCCCATTACAGTAAAGATGATAGAGAGATGCAAAGAGAATTAACAAGTATTGGTAATGAGAATGAAACCCAGAAAGACAGAAATCAGTGCTTCACACATGGTGCTTTGGGCCTGTTTCCCAAAAACAAAGCTAATTAAACAACAAGGGATTGTTACCTGGCATGACTAGCTTAGAAATAGAGGGAAAAGGGCACAGGGGGACAGGAGGTGGACCCATCAAGGTTAAGGACAAGAGGTGAACTTGCATTTGCCTTCATTTATTCTAGGAAGTATTTCACACCTCTAAGTATTTTGCTTATATTAAATCAATTTGTTTTTAAGTTCAGATCTAAATTTAGCAATTACATGTACATCTAGGATACCAGTGTCTTTAATGTGTATTTCATAGGCTTAATCACTTCATTGTAAAATTGAACAGGGGTGGGGTGACAGATGACAAAGAAGAAAGTTACCATTGTATTAGAGTATTGCCCACACACTAAAAAATTTACAAACCCAAGACTTATGAACCGTAAATTAGAAACTATGATTTTGTGATTAGAAAGATGCTAAAGTGTGTCTGGAATTCCCTGCAGACTTCTTACAGTAGCAATATACATTTGAGACTCACTAGAAAACATTTGTACTTTGTCAAAAGTACACAAAATGCTCAGCAATGTAAAAAATTTTTAAAAAATTTAAAAAAGAAAACAACCCCAAGAGGGAAAGATAGCATTTTGCACCTCTGTATATTTTTCAATACACTGGAGATGGATAGCTTTACCACTATTCTTTCACTCTTTATATTCTAAACTTGACACGCTGACAAATGGGATTTTAAAAGGCAAAGAGAAAAAAAATCAGGTAGAGAAAACCACAGGTCTCTCCCCAAAACTTCCTACCAACATTTACCTCTCAATTTTTTTTTTCTTTACTGCAAATTACCATCCTTATTGCGGTAACTAACATCAGTTACCTTATTAGAAAGTTTAAAGAAGAGATAAAAAGACATTTGTTAAGACTGTCAAGTCAGAAGTGCAGATTTATTCTAAAGTACTTTTCTGTGTCTGACTTAATTAAAAGTTTTCCAACCTCAGGCTCAACTGTCTTCCCTCTACTGCTTGAAAAAATTCTGCTTCTATTCCTCTTACTTGCCTCAGATGTGGAGACATTCTCTGCATCATTTGGACCCCTTCATCCCCATCTCACCACACCATAATTTGGTACAATCACCCTTAGCTACACTAGAAAAGTCAATGAACAGCTCCATGATCTCAGCATTCATTCGCCTTAGCTCTCTGTACAGACTTGATATATACTACCAAAAAGATAACTTTCAAAAACCTACAGCCTAAGTAACCTAACCGTATTATGTGGGTTGAATAGTCATGGAGTGTTTGATAAATTGGGCCTAGCAACAAACAAGGGCTTCCCTGGTGGCTCAGATGGGAAAGAATCTGTCTACAATGCAAGAGACGCAGGTTCAAACCCTGGGTTGGGAAGATCCCCTGGAGAAGGGAATGGTTACCCACTCCAGTATTCCTGCCTGGAGAATCCCATGAACAGAGGAGCCTGGTGGGCTACAGTGACTCTCATAGGCATAGCTTCTTCTAAAATGATTCTGTGACAGTGTTCAAGGTGCCTACTGACTGGTGTGAACACAGCCTCTGCAGACTGTTTCTCCTTTGTAGATAGATGAAACTCCTGTCCCACCCGAGAAATCATTCTGATTCCTACATAAAGACGATCTATTATTTGACAGCTTTTTCTCAGTAGGACAGAGATAAAAAAAAAAATGTTATTGTGGACTGTTTCAACTCACAGCAAAGAGCTTCTGCAGAAAACTTATCTATAGATATTTCAGGCAGACGAGGTAAAAATTAGCAAGAACATCTTACTGCTGTTTTGCTAATGCCAGTGTAAAAAATATATGTATATATGTTTTAACTTGCTTTGTGTCACACTTAGTAAGGCATAAGAAGCATGCATTTTAAAGGCATCTAATAAAGCATGCCTCAGAGATACTGCAGCTTCAGTTCCAGATCACTGCAATACAAGAAATAATGCAATACACTGCAATACAAGTAGAAAGTCCCATGAATTTTTTGGTTTCCCAATGCCTATATGTTTACACTACATTGTACATATTAAGTGTATGATAGCATTGTGTAAATAATGTACACACCTTTATTAAAATATTTTATTGCTAAGACATGCTAGCTATCATCTGAGCCTTCAGCTAGCCCCAAGTATTTTGCTGCTGGAGGGTCTCGCCTTGATCTTGATGGCTACTGACTGATCAGAATGGTGGCTACTGAAGGTGGGGGCGGGGCTGTGGCAATTTCTTTAAAAAAAAAAAATACAATGATGAAATGTGCTGCATCAGTTGACCTTTCACCAACAATTTCTTTATGGTATGCAATGCTGTTTGGTAGCATTTTACCCACAGCAGAAATTCTTTGAAGATTGGAATCAATCCTCTCAAACTGTGCTTCTGCTTTATTAGCTAAACTTATGTACTATTCTAAATCTTTTGTTGTCATCTCAACAATCTTTTGAGCATCTTTACCAGGAGTAGATTGCATCTCAATAAATCATTTATTTGCACACTATAAGAAGCAACTCCTCGTTTGCTAAAATTTTATCATGAGATTTCAGCAGTTCAGTCACATCTTCAGGCTCCACTTCTGATTCTAATTCTCTTGGTATTTCCACCACATCTGCAGATGCTTCCTGGTCCACTTAAGTGTGGAAGCTCTCAAAGTCATCCAAGATAGCTGGAATCAGCTGCTTCCAAACTCCTGTTACTGTTGATATTTTGACTTCTTCCCATGAATAACAAACGTCCTTAACAGCATCTAGAATGGTGACTCCTTTCCAGAAGGTTTTCAATTTACAGTTGACCCTTGAACAATGAGGGAGTTCCGGATGCCAACCCTCAATACAGTTCAAAACTGCAAGTAACTTACAGTTGGCCTTCAGCATCCATAGGTTCAACCAACCATAAATCATGTAGTACTTCAGTATTCACTATTGAAAACAATCTGCATAGAAGAAGACCCATGAAGTTCAAATTATATTATTCAAGGGTCAACTCTACTTTGCCCAGATCCACCAGGAGTCATTATCTATATCAGTAGCCTCATGAAATGTATTTCTTAAAACATAAGATTTGAAAGTGGAAACTACCCCTTGATCTATGAACTGCAAAACAGATGTTGCATTAGTAATCATGAAAACAACAGTAATTTCATATATCATAGTCATGTATGGAAGTGAGATTTGGACTATAAAGAAAGCTGAGCACCAAAGAATTGATGCTTTTGAACTATGGTGTTGGAAAAGACTCTTGACAGTCCCATGGACTGCAAGGAGATCCAACCAGTCCATCCTAAAGGAAATCAGTCCTGAATATTCATTGGAAGGACTGATGCTGAAGCTGAAACTCCAATACTCTGGCCACCTGATGTGAAGAGCTGACTCATTTGAAAAGACCCTGATGCTGGGAAAGACTGAAGGCGGGAGGACAAGAGGATGACAGAGGGTGAGCTGGTTGGAAGCATCACCGCCTCAATGAACATGAGTTTGAGCAAGCTCCGGGAGTCGGTGATGGACAGGGAAGCCTGGCGTGCTGCAGTCCATGGGGTCACAAGGCGTCAGACACGACTAAGTGACTGAATTGAACTGAACTGATCATCTGCATCAGAACTCTTGGGTGACCAAGTGCATTATCAATGAGCAATACTACTTTGAAAGAAATTTTTTGTGGCAGTAAGTCTCAACAGTGCTTCTCTGGTGGCTGAGATGGTAAAGTATCTACCTGCAATGCAGGAGACCCAGGTTTGATCCCTGGGTCGGGAAGATCCCCAGGAGAAAGGAATGGCAACCCACTCCAGTATTCTTGCCTGGAGAATTTCATGGACTGAGGAGCCTGGCGGGCTATAGTCCATGAGGTCACAAAGAATTTGACACTACTGAGCAGCCAACACTTCACTTCAAGTCTCAACAGTAGGCTTAAAAATCTGAGTAGACCATGTTGTAATCAGATGTGTTGTCATCCATGCTTTGTTATTCAATTTCTAGAGCCCAGGAAGAGCAGATTTAGCATAAGCCTTAAAGGGCCCTAGGATTTTCAGAATGGTAAATGATCACTAGTTTCAGCTTCAAGCCACCAGCTGCATTAGTCCTTAACAAGAGAGTCAGCCTATGCTTTGAGTTCTGAAGCCAGAGCCACTGACTTCTCCTCTCTAGCTATGAAAGTCCTCCACAGCCTCTTCCTCCAATAGAAGGCTCTATTGTCTACAATGAAAACCTGTTGTTTGGTGTGGCCAAGAGCATCCATAACCCTGGCTAGATCTCCTGGATAACTTGCTGCTTCACCTTGCAGTTTTATGTTATGAAAATGGCTTCTTTCCTTCAACCTCATGAGTGAGCCTATGCTAGGGTCAAACTTTTCTTTGTAGCTTCCTCGCCTCTCTCAGCTTCAAATCACTAAAGAGAGTTAGGGCCTTGCTCTGGATTAGGCTTTGGCTTAAGGGAATTTTGTGGTCAGTCTGATCTTCTGTCTAGACTTTCTGTCTAGACTACAACTTTCTCCATATCAACAATAAGGCTGTTTCACTTTTTTGTTTTTAATCATTTGTGTGTTCACTGAAGTGTCAATTTTAATTTTCTTTCAGAAATGTTTCTCTATATTCACAACTTGGCTACCTGGCACAAGATGTCTAGCTTCCAGCCTATCTTAACTTCCAACATGCCTTCCTCACTAAGCTTAATCAATTCTAGCTTTTGATTTAAAGTGAGAAACATAAGCCTCTTTGTTTCACTTGAACCACTGTAGGGTTATAAATTGACCTTATTTCAATACTGTTGTGTCCCTGGGAATAGGGAGACCCAAGGAGAGTGAGAGAGATGGGGAAAGAGTCAGTTGGTAGAACAATCAGGACACACACGTTTAACCATTAAGTTTGTGCTTTTATATGGGTAAGGTTTAGGCACCCGAAAACAATTAACATTAAAGATCACTGACCAAATCACTACAACAAATATAATAAAAATGAAAAACTTGAAATATTGTGAGAATTATCAAAATGTGACACAGAATGAGAAGATGTTATTTAAAAAATAGCACCAAGAGACTTGCTCAATGAAGGGTTGCTACAAAACTTCAATTTGTACAAGATACAATATCTGTGAAGTGCAATAAAGTAATACATAATTAAATGAGGTGTGCCTATAATGAAAAACATGTTTTATGAGAAAACTTGTAACCAAATCCAAATTTTATTTTCTAGTTCTGATTTTTAAATTTTGGTTGTTCCATCTTAACTGCAATGTAAACTAGAGAGTCTACCTAGAGAAAAACTCTAATAAAAAATATTGAGCACCTGCTACATGCACTGTACAGAAAGCCAAGATGAGTAAATAGTCTAGACTCTAAAATAACTTAACATATATTAACATGGCAAACAATCAACCTTGTTTCATTTATTTCAGCACTTTTGGGAACCAAATCAATGAGGACCACTAATATTTTATATCTTAAGGGATTTTAAAAAACTAATAATACAATAATTAGAAGGGGCATTCAGATCATGCTTTTTAGATAAATAAACACTAACCATGAAAAAGATTAATCAGAATGAGTCAACTGCCTTTCTCTAGCCCTCTGACAAATCACTGGTGAAATGGAAAGGTTGGTTAGGTGTTCCACTTGTGTGATTTCCATTGCTCACTTGTGTCAGGAAGGCTGACCTGAGCAGATGGATGTAGCCAGTGTAAGAAGTCACACAAAGAAGAGAGGGGAGCACATGAACCCCTCTCTGCTAGGTCTCCCCACAATTTACACTGAGGTGAACCCATGATGGATTTGCTTCCTTCTGGCTAATGGGAACTTCCAGTCTCTTGGCAAAGCCTGGAAACATCCCTTGTCACTATGACAGGTTGATCTGCTTGCTAATCTGCTTTTCTCTTTTCAGCTCCAGCTCAACTTGACCTTTCGTGCCGCATATTCTGTCTTTTTTCTCACAAACAGCTCTGATTCCTCTATCAGCTGGCAGACAGGGGTCACTCTGTCCAACTTTGCTTTGGTCTGCAGAGCCTGGGCAATGGCCTGTTTTGAATCTGCTGATCAATGTTATTATTTGGCTTATTCTCTGTATCTCCTATTTTTATCAAAGGTTTCCATTTCAGAAAGAAATCAAAATTGTGGTAAATCTTTTGGGGATTCCAAGCTTAAACAAAATGCCTTCAACAAAGGAGAGCACTTACAATTATAAATTTGCATTTAAATGCTTGACCATGCTGGTATCACTTATGTAGCAATATCAAACAGCATGAGATAAATCAGGACACAGCTTGAAATTATAGTCCTAACTTATCCAATTTCATAATAATTTTAGGGTCTTTCCTTTAAAAACCAATAGCTCAAAGACTTACATTTTCCCACAGAATATTCTTCTGTTTTGCATAATAGCTCTCCCATGGTTCACAGAATGACATATATAAAAGCAATATTTCTATAATAATTATTCCTGATTTTTAAATTTAGCTAAATGACATCTGCCACATAACTATGAAATTAGACGAAATCATTGAACTAAAAGGCTAACTTAAAATATGTAAATGAAAATTTTCTAGGCTGGACCAAGAAAGTTACTTGTGAGTTACTATTTTGATTGCATTTTATGTTATTGCAAGACAAAGAATCAACAAGCCATATGTAGTCTTTGCACATGGCCCTAGACATAAGGTAGGGACTAAGAGGATAATATTTACAATCAAATAAATTAATAAGCTAGAATGTTGTTCATGAGACAATAGAGTAAGGATGAAAAAATGTTACTAGAGAAAATTATTCTTAAGAGAAGTTACATAAATTTTAAATTTTTAAGAAAATGAAATTCATGGTAACAAGCAAAGCAAGAAAAGATTCATAGTTTCTCTTTGCTAGTGTTATGATTGATAATACTTATATGTGTGTAGCATTTTCATATAAGAATCCCAAAACAATCTAGTGATTTTTTTTCCTTGCATAGTACATCAACATTACCCTACTTTATAAAGAGTAAATTTTACTCCTGCTCCAGGAAAGAAAAAAGAAAAAAAAGATCTTCATATGAGGCACTTTGCCATATGCCAGCCCCAGTTTGAACTCTGTCTTTGTAATCTAGACCTTCTATGCAGTTATTACCATTTTAGAGATAAAGAAATTGAAGAACACAGGATTTAATTAATCTACCCATTTGTCAAAGGTAAAAACTGATCAGGCAGAGATTCTAATCCAGGTGTCTGTACCACTCACGGGCTCCACCATCATGTTCTAATGCTTTACCATCTCCAGGCTCATCCAGAGAACTAAGAAAAGAGCCCAGGAGTTCTGAGGTGCAGTGGCTAAAAATCTCCTGTCTCCATGTTATCCAAATCAGTCATCCTTTTTTCTATGTGAAAGGATTCTGACCCTTCAGTCTAGATGTTTACTTCCTGACTCATCAGAGCTATAAAGGCAAGCTCTGTTATCAAACTGGTTGGGTTCAAATCTCAGGAAGCCATGTCATGGATGTGTTCTTATTTTCCTAAGAGAGAAAATTCCCCAAATATTTTTCTACTACTCTAGTGCCACATCAAGTTCTCAAGGAATGTATACAAATCTCATGTTCATACTCATTTTCTGTGATAAGTCTGAGCTTGAGGACCTAGTCTGTCTACCTAGAGCTGGACCAGGAAGGGAAAGGAAAACTGATGTTCATTCACCCCTCCACAGTGGGTCTCCCCATCTTTAACTTCTGAACCTTACCTCTTTGTCTGCAGGGTAAGAAATCAGTAGGTCTTAGAAAAAGACCACTTCTACCTAAGGCTCAAAGCAAAGACATTTATGAAATAATTCTCAGCTGCCAGCAACTCAGTACTCACAACGTGGCCAACGACAGAAGCCCCAGTGGTCAAACACGTCAACACAGCACAAAAGAAAAGCGTCACATGAGTACCTAGAATCCATCTCAGATTACAACGAAGTTCAAACAGATTGTGTAAACTCAGTTAGTTTTCCTAAGTTTCTCCTCAACTATTGCTTTAATCATAACAGAAGGTTCTCAAAGCCCCTGACAGCCAGCAGTTGCAAAGTTGACACCAGGTTGATGGGCCACCTGTTGCAAGGCAGGAGCCAAGAACAAATGTGAGCAAAATCAGCTTTGTTTATTAAGCAGCAAAAGGGACATCTGTCATAACAGCCAGTACAACCACCCCAGAGGACAAACTGTAGACCAAACTATTCAGTGCCTGTTTGCTTCCGTCAACCCCTCCTTCACATCGAATACATATCTAAGAGGGATCTCTGGCATTTATTATCTGTGCTGTGATAACAATAACATGTCACAAAAACCCCAATTATTTCCACTCTTAATACATGGGCTACATGAGTATTTACTGTGCAATTCATAGATACACATTAGAAAATTTATAAAGATGGATATTTTAAGTGAAAGTGAAGCAGCTCAGTCGTGTCTGACTCTTTGCGACCCCGTGGACTGTAGCCCCCTAGGCTCCTCTGTCCATGGGATTCTCCAGGCAAGAATACTGGAGTGGGTTGCCATTTCCTTCTCCAGGGGATCTTCCCAACCCAGGGATCGAACCCAGGTCTCCCACATTGTAGGCAGATGCTTTACCCTCTGAGCCACCAGGGAAGCCCATTTTAAATCAACAATACGGTAAATAGTGAAAACGGAAAATGTTGTCGATGTACTTAATTTTTAATTAAAAATTAGGTAACATTTTAACTCAAATAATTGGTTTTAAACAACTTTTATATTTTTATCCCAAGTGAAAACAGGCCAGCTATTCCGAGCCACTGAGCTGGGATACATAATCTATAAGGGAGACCACCAGCGGCAGCACTGTTGGGGTCGATCGAGATGACAGAAAAGAAGAAAGCCATCAAATTGTGGAAGACCTAGCATGTGCTTGACATGCTGGACAGGTTGCCCTGTATGTTCCTTTTCAACATTAATATTACGCTTGTGAGGGGGGCATTATTGTAGTCATTTTATAGATAACAAAATGATATCTCTGAGTAATTCAGAGATGTGACTCATCTGAGGTCAAACAGGTAAAAACCAGCATGTCTTCTGCTTGCAGAGTTACCAACTCCAGTAAACTCTGTATGATAGTTTCTATGTCCCATGCCTGAAAAACTTAAATTCACATGAGAGAGTGCCTTTCAGACAATACGGCAGGACATCCTCCGCTGACCAGGCAAACAGGTCTTCCCCTTTACCCATCCACAAAAAAAAGTGGACTATTAAGGCAAGAGAAAGTGCAATCACTGTATATTTCTATATCACTTCACTAGTTAAAACAGAGGTCAGAGTCTCTCTAAAATGGCCAGAACAATAAACCCAGATGAGGAAGGTTGACTCTAGCTCTCATGATCATGGCTGCATGGATGAAATTACACAGGGGAGGAATTTCTCCTTCCTCTCTCTCTTTTTCTCTCTCTTATTCTCACTCTCTCTCTCTCATTCACACACATACACACACACACACACACATACCGTGCAGGGTCTAGAGAAGTTTCTGGAGAATCAGGATGAACACTGCAATAGCATCACACCAGTATATGGAAAAAATGACCTCAGAATTAACATAGGGCACTACTTTTAGAGTAAAGTACTTTTATTTCCCATTGAGATCTCTTCTGACTCCTTCATATTAAATAGTCATCACAATAATTCTTCCGTGGTGTTGACCATGTATATTCTAGCAACATAAAAATACACAATTTATCCTACTGGAGGAAATCACAATGCTCATTTTCACCACTCATTAATTTTCATCATTTCACTGTGCAAGAGGAGAAGCTCAGATAAGATAAAAATACACCAAAATTCTTAGAAACCCACAGATGGTGGCAGAGTGAGGAGGTAGCTGGTTGGGGTTAGAAGATTATGGAGATGGAAACTCCTAGAAACTCAGAGACAAGGGTATGGTAAGAATCGCCTAAGTGCACATTTCAATGACCAAAAATTAAGATGGAGAGAGAGAGCCATGAGGGAAACTTTGGAGAAACAAAGAGAGAAGACCCAAGGGAGTTGGAGGCCAAAGAAATGAGTAAGAGCAGTTTAAAGGAATTTAGGAGGCCAGAGCATGGGCTGAAAACAGCAGTGAGGAACAAGGAAGACCTGCATCCCATCAGCAGGCCTGTGGGCGTAAAGCAGAGGTACAGAGGAAAATCGCCACTTCTTGCCAGGCTGGCCATCAAAACAGCAACCTCAGAGAAAGCTAGATGTCAGATAAAGAGAGTAAGAGGAACATACAGAGAAAAGCCTAAAACCATCACAGCTTTTTCTGATAACAGTCCATGGGCTCTAGAAAGCACCAGGAAGAGGTTTCAGGAGTCAGGGAGGAGTGTTATAAGGGACAGGACAGCCAGTGTACAGAAGCTGAAATAATTCGGTATGGGACATGGTGGGGTATGACCTGGAAGACTGAAAGTTCTTATTGGGACTGACTAACATGAGTAAAAAGACAAGGTGTGTCCCAGTCAATACACGAGAAGATCAAGAGGTGGGTCCAGTGCAAAAGCCAAGATCTTTTAGATTACCAAGACAGTGCTGACGAATCCACAGAACATTATAAAGAATACACATTGCTGTGCATATTTATCTTGAGAACTTGAAGAACACAAATTTAATAGTCATCTAGGCTATAAAATCTCTCTTGCAATAAAAGCACAAATGTCTCCATGTTCCAAAATGGTGTCACTTCTGATCACCTATGCTTCTGCTGCTGCTGCTAAGTCGCTTCAGTTGTGTCCGACTCTGTCCGACCCCATAGACGGCAGCCCACCAGACTCCCCCGTCCCTGGGATTCTCCAGGCAAGAACACTGGAGTGGGTTGCCATTTCCTCCTCCAAGGCATGAAAGTGAAAAACGAAAGTGAAGTCACTCAGCCATGTTCAACGTAGCGACCCCATGGACTGCAGCCTACCAGGCTCCTCCATCCATGGGATTTTCAAATCACCTATATTTCATAGCATGTGGAGCATAATTCAAATATTTATGGTGACCTACTGTACTACCAATCTTATTTTGTTTCGAGTATGCTCTAATATTTTCAGAATGAATTTTCCAGACCAATTTAATTTCTTATCTGATAAGAAATATATAGCTGATATACCATAAGGAATATTGTGAAGAAACAAACAGTAAATTATTTGTAACACAGTAAAGATTTTAATTAGGCCCTGCTTGCTTTCAATGATCAAACTGGGGAAATATGGTCCGTAATGTAAATAACATTTAAAAGCTGGCTGGCAGGTATACTTAAAAAGCAGTTATTGATGGCCTAATACCAACCTGGAAATGCAAAGCAAGTGTTAGTCCAAGAGATCAGTGGTAAGTGATGAATTACGAACACTTCTGCTGCTAATTTTAACACAAAGAATAACGCTGAACATACAAAGCAGAAGGAGATAGCTATGATGAGGGAAAACACACCAGAGAAACGGAATGGACAGGACTTCATTCAACAATATGACTCCTCTCAATTTAATTCAACCCCAAATTTTTCTGATGGATCCAGTAATAACCATTGACATTAATAGAACATGCACATTCAGACTGAATCAAACTTTGTCAATATCTGTGACAATTGTTCTGAGAATTGTTTTGAAAACACAAGTATGTAAAAGGGTTATAGGGAATACAAAGCATTATGCTTATAACTGTACCTGTAATAATAATAGTTTTAGTTTTACTTCTAGTTTCACCACATGAAGTGTTTACAGCCTTAAGAACCCCTGGCATGATAAGGATTGGCAATCATATCATTTATCATCTTATTTTTAATTAAGTCCCATAGTAATAATGGGTTTTGCTTGCTTTTCCTTCAAGAAAATCATCATATAAGACTTCTTGATGCATTAAAGAAAAATCTCCAGGTCTCTTCTAACAAGAAAAAAATAACAAACCTGCTTACAGCTACTTATATTTATGAGCATCGAGAGTGTTGCTTTAGTTTCTCCTGCTCAATATTAATCAGAAACTGGAAAAGTATGTTGAAGTTCCCATGTTCCTCTTTTTATCTAAAAAATAAAGTCAGAAAAGGAAGCAGCATCCTCACCTAAGAATATTCTCCTCCTCAGCAATGATTCCCATTCTTCATGACTTTTATCATTGTTGCTGTTGCTATTGTTATATCATCAAGGGATTTAAAGAGTAAATAAAAACCCGTGACCCAAACCTCTGGCTCTTCCTCTCCCCCAGCTAAGGATCGTCCCTGCAAGGAAACACATGCATGGATGGCTACCCCACTCCTTCAGCCATGTCACACTGGCACCTGGAAAGTTAGTTCAATTCTACGTGGAGAGGAGTGAGCTAAGTAATTACCCTTGCTTTTCCATGGTGAGTTACATCACCCTTTGGCAGAAATATCACCCTTCCTGTGTTTCCCGGTGAAACACCACCATATGCCTACTCTCATCATGAGGTTTCTCAGGAAACTGCATATATTCCCTGTGTGTTTGGAGATCTTAACATCCATGAGCAAAGGAATTCTCCAAACCCTAAGAACAGGAAATAGATAATGACTAAAAATGACCTCACTCACTGCAGATCACTGATACAGAATGTATCAGCATCTAGGAAAGAGATTTGCTTTTATTAGTTCTGCACATTTTTGCTACATTTCTTTAGATTTCAAAGATCCAGTTCTCTTGTGACCAGGGTTTCCATTAAGGAGTTAATGCCTCAAGAAAAGGCCCATTGTGTGTGTGTGTGTGTGTGTGTGTGTATACATATATATCTCACATCTTCATTATCCATTCATCCGATCGGCACTTAGGTTCTTTCTGTATCTTGTCAATTGGGAAAAATGCTGCAATGAACACAGGGGTGTATGTATTTTGTCAAATTTGTGTTTTTGTATTCCTCAGATAAATACCAAAAAAAAAAAAAATGCCAATAGCACTGAGTTTATCATGTAAATTCTCTACCTATTCCTAACCACTGGTCCTAAACCAAAAAACTAGCAGAGAAATTTCTATCAATGATCTTGCCAAAATATGAAGAACTTTCTTACAGGTGTAGTGATTTATGTCACCAATTTATGAATACATAGTGTATCAAATGTTCATATATAAGTTGAATTTTGAAGTGGACATGCATTTTCCTACAGAATCAATGTAAAACATGGCTAGGTTTCCTGGCTAGCCTATGAAAATCTACTTGAAATATTATGTGCCTAAGCAAACAATACTATTTCAAATTTGTTTCACTATCACTTAGAACATTGTTTCTCTATGGAGAAAACAAATCCAAAGTTCATCCATTCACTCATTTATATTAAACTGAATCACATGAAAATGTCATTTATGTAGGTCAAATAATAGCTGAATATCAACAACTTCATATGATTAAATCTGATATATTCATTCAAGAATATAGCCTGAGATGGAAAGAGGCTGGGAACAAAGGTGGGTAAGTTAAAGTCCATGTATTTACAGATCATCACATCCAGTTAACACACAAATGTGTGTAACAGGTACATGACATTATGGGCAGCAATCTGATGTGTTTTGACTCAAGGGCATCTAATAACAGATCTCACATTTCCTCATTAGAAAGCAATGGAAGCAGTAGATGTCTTCACCTCTCTTGGACCCCAACTGCCTTTGCCAACCGCACACCCTGAGAAGGGACAGGAGGATGTTTAGGCATAACTTGAAAGACAAATCACATGTACACACTCACATGTTTACTAGACTTGCCTATAATAGGAAAGGTCAGAGTCAGTTCATTCTCCACAAATTTATTCATATATAATGGCCTGTAATTCAAGTTTTCTCATTATTCTCTTTAGCTGTAATGTCCATTCAAGTTTTTCCAGAATAATAGATTAATCAATATAATAAGGATATTCAGCCTGTTTTCTATTTGAAAAATCTAGAGGATGAACACCTCTGCTTTATGTAGGCTGCCTAATTATGTTAACTATATTTGACTGAGTATATATTAGACAGTGAGCCAAGCAGGATGTTTGGATCATAATATGATCTCTTATTCTCAACTCTAAAATACACAGCTAATCTTCAATTAAATTTCTCACCAATTTCCCCATAGCCATATTTTGTGCTATATTCTTGTTATTAAATTCCTATAAAATTATGTTTTGGGGAATTGGATGAGACAATCCTAAAATCCAGTCCAATTCCAATAGAATTTTAAAATGTTACTCATCTTTCTGAATATAAACTAATAGTCATTAATTTTTTAAAAAATCAAACAATGCAAAGATAAAGTAGAAATTGAGTGAAAGTGAAGTCGGTCAGTCGTGTCCGACTCTTTGCGACCCCACGGACTGTAGCTTACAGGCTCCTCCGTCCATGAGATCTTCCAGGAAAGAGTACTGGAGTGGGTTGCCATTTCCTTCTCCAGGAGATCTTCCCAACCCAGGGATTGAACCTGGGTCTCCCTCATTGTAGGCAGACACTTAACCATCTGAGCCACCAGGGAAGTCAGTCAGATATATTTGGAGTGAGAGAGAATAAGGACAGCAAGGAATGACGATTAAAAAAAGAAAAGAAAAAGCGAGTGATTTTGCACTTGTAACAAAACTATACCCAAAAAGCCATGACTGCAAGGGGGACGGATAGTGGGATGGATTAGGAGATTGGGATTAGTGTATAAACACTACTATGTATAAAATAGGTAGCTAATGAGAACCAACTGTCTAAGCAGAGGGAACTCTACTCAATGCTCCGAGATGATCTAACCAGGAGGGAAATCTAAGGAAGGAGGAATATACATATACTATACTCCAATTTAAAAGAAAAAAAAACCTTCTTTTATAAAGTTAGATTTATCTGTGTTTTCCATATTTTCCATAACTGAACACTTCAAATCCCCATAATTGATAAACATATAGACTTCACAAATTTATTATGGAAACTTTATAACAATAAAGATATGAAATCCTTTCAAACAAGCAAACAAAAAGCCACAACCAATATATCCTACTTTGCCTATAATTACTATACAAGACAGTATATGATTGATAACTGATATGGTTTACATTTTAAAATGCTCTATAGATTTAGAGGAGAGACGTCACTCCCAGCTAATGTGTCAAAAATAGCAGTAGGTCTAACTCTCAATAAATCACTTTATAAATCACTTGTTTGATCATTCATTCATTCAAGAGATATTTACTGAGTGACTACCAAGTGTAAAGCCGTATGAGAGTCCCAGGAGATCCAAAACTGAATTGGCCCTTCCCTGCTGCAGATTATATCCTCAGGAAGAAGGTAAGATGTGAACAACCAATTACACAATACACTTAGGGTGTTATTAAGGTCAAAGCCACAGGAATACACGGTGCTCTAAGAGCATTTGCTGCTATTGTCCGACTCTTTTGCGACCCCATAGACTGTAGCCCACCAGGCTCCTCTGTCCATGGGATTTCCCGGGCAAGAATACTGGAGTGGGTGGCCATTTCTTTCTCCAGGGGCTCTTCCAGATAAGGCCACCTAACCTAGTGGGAGAGATATGGAATGTGTGCTTGAGGAGTGCTGGTAACTGAGCTTTAAAGGATTCCGAGTGAATTCCTACTATGAAAGACAAATGAAAGAAGGAGAAAGGGAGAGTTGCAAATGATAAATCTGAATATGGAGAGTTGCAAATGCAAAAACCTAAAAATAGAAAGGGTCAGAAGTTATTCAAAGAAGTGAAAGGAAACCAGTGTGCCTTAGAGGGCACAGGGCAAGAGAAGGTAGTCAGAGATGAGGCTGGTGAAACAGGCAGTGGCCAGATACCACAGGCCAAGGTTTCTTAATCGTAGTGCTCCTGACATTTGCAGTCAATAATTCTTTATTGTGAGGACCTGCCCTGCACATTGCAAGATGTTCAACAGCATCTCTTGTGTCTACATGGTAGATGCCAATGGCACTGTTCCCTAATCCTCACATCCTAGGAGAATCAAAAATGTCTCCAGATTTTACCATATGTGCCCTTGGGGACAAAACCATCCCCAATTAACAACCACTACCATAAGGCCTTATAGGTGATGTGAATACTGAGTCTGACCATTATCCTTCAAGCAACGACATAATACTGAATACTATAAGGAAATGGGTGATTTTTCAAACAATCTGGGTAGGGCAAGAGGAAATTAAAGAGTGAAGTTCTACAGCTGTCAGAGAAACGATAGCTCTCCAAACCTACAGGAGAGAAGGCGGCTCAGTTGGTCAGCCACTCCTGAGATGTTCTACATGAGGTAAGCTGCCTCCTTGGCAGAGGACACAGGACCACTGGTTGTATATTTCCTCATTGTCCATTCACTTATCTGGATCATTTAGACTTCAGGCGCCTTTTGTGCATCTGTGTTCACCAAACAGCCTAGGAGTAATGCTGGGGGAGTGGGACTTTGCTAAAACTTAGTATGGGAAATAAATTGTAAATGAGGACTATAAAATATAGAATATGTACCAATGATTATGGGCTTCCCTGGTGGCTCAGCGGTAAAGGATCTACCTGCAATGAAGGACATTGGGGTTCAATCCCTGGATCAGAAAGATCTCCTGGAGAAGCGAATGGCAACCCATTCTAGTATTCTTGCCTGGAGAACTCAATGGACAGAGGATCCTGGTGGGCTATCATCCATATATTTTATGCTCCTTTGAGTATATCCTCATATATATATATACATATATATATATGAATATATTCTCATACTTTCATCACAAAACTAAAAAAAATCAAATTTCAAAGCCAGAGCAAATATCAAATACTGAAAATGAAGACATTGTGTCACCAGAAGGAGTAATTTTTTTTTTTTAAAGAGAAGTCTCATGTACTAACTTGAGACCTTTATTGTTTAGAACAGAATGTCAGTCAACTGTTCCCATCCTTATTAACTCAATTCCTTCTGCTTTAAGAAAAGCATGTAATTTGTCACTGAGGCTTCTTTTTACTTCAGTCCTGCTGCATTGTTAGTGATTTTTATATAGTGAGTGCTTGGAGGGTATTTATCATGTCATTTAGAGGCAATAAATAAAGTAAATCTGGATGAGCTTCTAAAAGACTTGCCACGTACACCCTCATTAAGAACCATAAGCAAATGCCTTCTGTCGTAACACTGACCAGGTGAGAGTTAATTCCGTTTAGCGCCTCCACCTTCAGACTTTGTCTCTTTTTCTCTCTTGCTCCTTCCCATGTGTGGGCTGTGCTGCTGAACTTAATTGTTCCTTCTCCATCTGTGCTCACAAACCATGGCCCATCTGTGCAGGATGAGTTTCATTCAAACCAGCAACCAAGAAGCAAGAACCAGTGTCCTTTAGCATCCAACTGGGATGGATAAACACTGCCAATGGAATCCCTTTGACCCAAGAGCCAGCTGAAGTCTCCAATGGCCAATGCTGTCATTGGACTGCTCTCACTGGAATACTGGCTCAAAGTTCCAGACAAATTCCTGACTTTTTCAAAATGACATGATTCTTGTTCTTCACTTTTTAAAATGTATTTTTAATTGGAAGATAATTGCTTTACAGGGTTGTACTGGGTTTTGCCACACAATAACGTCAATCAGCCATAAGTATACGTATGTTCCCTCCCTCTTGAACGTCCCTCTCACCCCCACCATTTTTTTGAATTGGAGTGTAATTGCTTTACAATATCACATTAGTTTCTGCTGTACAACAGAGTGAAATAACTATATATATATATATATATATATATATATATATATATATATATATATATACACACACACACATATCCCCTCCCTCTTGAGCTTCCCGCCCTCCCCCAACCCACCTGTCTACGCCACCACAGAGGATCGAGTTGAGCTCCCTCTGCTTCAGAACCAGTTCCCACTATTCATTTCACACGTGGTAGTGTGTATGTCAATGCTACTGGACTTCCCTGGTGGTCCAGTGGCTAAGACTGTGCTCCCAATGCAGGGGGCCTGGGTTTGATCCCTGGTCAGGGAATTAGATCCCACATGCCTCAACTAAGAGTTTGCAAGCTATAGCTAAAAAAAAAACCATATGACTTTAAAACCATCCATGCCATAAGTAAATAATGTATATCTGCTTCTAAGCACTTGTAGTAGGGGTTCAAGAGCTCTGGCTAGCATCGGAATTGTCTGCATTGCCTTTTACAAATATGTATGCCCAGGTCCCACTACAGACTTATAGAATAAGATTAACCAGAGATAGAAGCTGACCACTTGCACTTTTTTAAAAATCCACAAGAGATCCTGCATACCAAATTCTGATGTGCACCAAAATCTGAGAGTCATTCCTATACTTTATAGAATAGAGCAATAATTAATTGCTGAAACAATTAATAATTGGTCAAGATAAAAGATAATTGACAACATAAATTTTCATACCTGATAAATTTAACAGTTTCTTCTATTAGACTGAAATCTCTTTGGAGGAAACAAAATACTATAAACACCTTTGTACCCCATACTAGCCATATAGCATATGCTCAACAAATTTTAGAAAAATAAGTACTTATCTACATACATGGATATCAACTCTAATCAGTTTTATTATTTCATTTGTATATAAGAAAAACTTCTAGACATACCTAAAGGAAGAGGAAAAAAATGGAATGCCAGGATCCTCATTTCATTTTATCACTTAGAGGTGCTATTCAAGAAAGTACAACATATCAGGTTCCCAGGAAGGAAATCCATGTTCCTTTTACCTGTCTTTTCCACCATGAGTGTATTTTAAGTCTCAATTATTACAGGAAATTAAAATAAGCCATTTGTACATGATAGTCATCAAGTTCCCAGGAAGAAATTAGATTACTCCCGAATTCCTCACCCAGTCATCTCCCATATGCCCATTCACCAACCTGACTGCTCTTCATTGCATCACTGTTTTGCACTATCTGCCTCAGAAGACGCCTTCATCTTTTCTAAAACAGTATAATAGTTTCTGTCCTTGCCACAAGTGGCCCACAAAGGATATTCTAGATCCCACATTTGATTTGAGACATCAGTAGCTCAAATGCAGAGAAAATGCAGAACAGGAAATGCAGAATCAGAATTCCTAATATGCATGTACAAAATGCCTCGGGTACACTGGATTGTGATGACATACAAATTCATCTGATGTGTCAAACCCTATGCACCGTATACTAGTTCTCTATTTTATTTATTCTGAACCCATCCAACAATGACAAATATTCTTCTACTTACAGAGCACTCCATGAAAACTGCTGAGTAAGGACACTCTAATAGGTTCTCCGTTCCTAATAAATCACTATAATTTATGTTACACAGGTCCCCCTGGAGAGGATAATAAGAGGCTGATATGCATAACATATTTCTTCAAAAAAAATAAAAAAAGAAAAGAAATGCCTTTCACTGGATTCTTACTCTGGACAAGCAGTTGTAAAGCAGAAATTTGATGGTTGAGAGCGGGGCATTAAGCAGTGTCAAGAGAGATCTGTTGCCACATGGAGCTTAGTATAAGACTTTTTAAAGTAACTCAGATAAAATTAAAGTTACACTGCCTCAGTATCAATACCATATTTACCATTAGTATGCCTAGGATTGCTGCTAAGAACTCCAGAAAGGGGACCTCAAGGGGAGGGTGGCATCACCACCTGTTACTTAGAAAATCCTGAGATGCATGTATACCAGTGTCTCTGCTAAGTTGCTTCAGCTGTGTCCAACTCTTTGTGACCCTACAGACTGTAGCCTGCCAGGCTCCTCTGCCGATGGGATACTCTAGGCAAGAACACTGGTGTGGGTTGCCATTTCTTTCTCCAGGGGATCTTCCTGACCCAGGGATCAAACTGTGCATCTCGCGTCTCTTAAGTCTTCTGCACTGGCAGGCAGGTTCCTTACAAGCGCCAGTGCAGTCCAAAATAAACCCCACTGCCACCATGTGGCTGATGTCCACCGTGTCCTATCCATACCCAGTTGAATTCAGTACTTCCTAACCAGTAAAATGCATAAGAACCACTGATGCCCAAACCCACCCCTAGAGATTCTGATTCAATAGGTTGAGGTAGGGTCCAAATATTGGCATTTCCCCAAATCTCCCAGGTGATACTATTGGTCTGTGGACCACACTTTGACATTCTTCCAAGTGATTTTTGTCTGAGCCTTTTATACTAGAAGATTGTTTCTGGATGCTCACATTAACTTGGTAAACTAAGATTTCTGAAGGCAAACCCACTGGGGGATCTGGCCAATATTACATTAATATCATTCTAGGCATTTGCTAGGAAGGACCCTGAATAGGAGAAGACCACTCAGCAGGCCCCTGTAGGTACAATGTTTAGATTGCTTAACTCACTAGAAAGTGAAATAGGCTCCACCATAAGACAGTCTGACTCCAAAGACCACATTCATTCCATTACACCACAACTGTCATTAAACTCATAGGGAGATGGAATGATTTACAAAGCAAGAGAGGATCCAAAAGAGGCTGTGGTCAGAACGCGAACATCAACTGTTATGGATTGAACTGAGCTACCCCTGTCAAAAGAGATATATTGCAGTCCTAGAACCATCCCCTAGCAAATCAGAATGTGATTTTATTTGGAATCAGAGTCTTTACAAAGGGGATCAAGGTAAAGTAAAATCATTAGGATGAGCCCTCATCCAATATGAATGGTATTCTTATAAAAAACAGAAATTCGAAAATACAGACAGACAGGGAGAAGATGGCCATGTAACCATAAAGGAACACCAAGGCGTATGGAAGCTAGAAAAGGGAAGGAAGGATTCTTCCATAGAGCCTGCAGAGAGACCACAGCTGTGCACGCATTCTGATTTCAGATTTCTAGAGACTAGAATTATGAAACAAGAAATTGTTACTGTTTTAAGACATGCAGGTTTGGGTACTTTCTCACAGCAGCCCTTTGCTCAGTTGCTCAGTTTTGTCCAACTATTTTCGGCCCCAAGGACTGCAGCCCACCGAGCTCCTCGGTCTGTTGGATTCCCCAGGCAAGAATGCTGGAGTGAGTTGCCATTCCCTTCTCCAGGGGATCTTCCCGACCCAGGGATCGAACCTGTGTCTCCTGTGTTTCCTGCACTGCAGGCGGATTCTTTACCACTGAGCCACCGGAGAAGCCCTAAGCCACAGCCCTAAGCCCTAAGCCACGCATTTTCTAAGCCACAGCAGCCCTAGAAAACTCATTTAAACCAACATATATAGGACCAGGAGGAAGTGCTAGCAAAGGAGGCTAAGAGGTCATTGTTGGACAGAGAAAAGTGCTGTATCATAGGACCAAAGGGGAAAGAGTCCAAATTGAATCTGGATTAAAGAGAAACATGTAAGAATTTCATAGAAATTTTACCTGAACACTTGCCTTCCCTTTAAAATGACCTTTCCGGTCAAGTGAGCAAGTGGTCATGTGACGAGAAAATCTCAAAACCTTTTCAAGACATCAGTTGTTAGCAGAAAAGAAATATACCAAATTCTTACAAGTCTATAGGACCTTACTATTCAAAACATTTTTATCACTGATTCTTAAAACAATCTGATGAGGTAGACATAGCCTCCACTGTTTAATAAGAGTTGAGAAAAAAACTGAACTTTAAGTGAAATCACAAAATGTGCAGCATTATGTTAACTGTTTCTTTATTTACTACAATTATCTTCTGAGGGAGATGTCACTCACCTTTCACAGCAGAAATATAGAAATGTTAGGCAAACTGTCCAGAATCAGAGAGCCAGTAATTGTTTTTTTGTTTGTTTGTTGTTTTTTTTTTTAAAAAAAAAGGCAATCAAACTCATCTGTTGCCTCTAAAGTTCATGTTCTTTCCACTACATGGTAACAGACCTCCATTGGGACTGCTGAACTCTGTGAAATAATTACTGAAATTAGTCAAGTACTGAAAATATAACTATATTCATTTTCCTTCTGACTTCCCTTCACCCATTTCTCCCATCTCCCACCCCCTGCCTCTGTCAACCACCACTCTGAATCCATTAGCTTCATTGTTTTGCTTGTCTTTCTAAGATTCTATGTATAAGAGACATCATACAATATTTGTCTTCCTCTGTCTTACTTATTTCACTTAGCACAATGCCCTTGAGGTCCATCCAAGTTGTCATGGCTGAATAATATCCCATTTCATATATATACCACATTTCTTTATCCATTCATCCATCAGTGGATCTTTACATTGCCTCCAATATTTTGGCTATTGTAAACAGTGCTGCAATGAACAAAGGGGTTCATGTATCTTTTCCAATTAGTGATTTTGTTTTCCTTGAATTAACACCCAAAAGTACTATTACTGTTGGTTTCATTAATCTTTCCTATTATTTTGGGGCGAGGGTCTCCATTGTAATTATTTCCCCACTGATTATTATTCCCTTCCTTCTGCTGACTTAGGGTTTTGTTTGTTCTTTTCCTGATTTCTCTAGACTGTAGTGTATGTGGTTTATTTGAGGACATTCTGCTCATTTTTTTATTAAGTTGTTTCTTGTCATTGAATTGTATGACTTCTTTATATATGTTTGATATCAACCGTTTATGGGGTACATGATTTGCAAACATTTTCTCCCACTCAATAGACTGCGTTTTTATTTTCTTTTGATGAAGAAATAATGATTTCCTTTGCTGTGCAGAGGTCTTTTGGCTTGATACAGTCCTGCTTGATTATTTTTGCTTTTGTTGCTTTTACTTTGAGTGTGAGAGTCTGCCGGGAGCCAGCACACGAGACCATACCCATGACAAGGCCTTAAGGGAGAAAACCTGACGGGCAAGGCGGATCAGGTTTTCAAGGATTCCAAAAAGGCTAGCTCACGAGATCCCACCCATGACAAGGTCATGGGGAGAAAGCCTGACGGGCAAGGCGGATCAGGCTTTCAGGGATTCCAGAAAGCTGCCCCCGGCTCTCACCTTAAAGATGCTGTTTTTCTGATGCCTGCCTCAATGGATTATTCCCCAATTTTTTTGATATAGGCAGGAAGGCCTTTTTTTATTTCTTCCCATATAAGAATTAATTTAGAATTTTAATCAATAAGTATTTTAGGTGGTGGTATTTTATGAGATTATTTAGGGTGAGAGGAGTGTCTTAATTTGAGCTCCTTTGCTGGTAGTTTGTTAGTTAAATGCATTTATGCCTTTGGTATTATTATGCATGATTGCTTATGATATTTTAATCATAGAATAGTATAAAGAATTTAATTATATAAAAGCCCTAATAGATATAGAGCATTTTTGAGGGATGAAGGAGTTTAATTAAAATATATAAGAAAAATTATTATAAAAGTGGTTATTGGGTTAACGTTTGCTTGCTGTGTTTTTGCTTTTAGTGTGCTAAGGTTGTGCTATGGTAACCATTGTTAATATAGTTATAAATCTAGAAAAATAAGAGCTTAGCCCTAGTATTGTAACAATGAAATAGTTGTTAATTATTAGCCAGGAGTGCTAGGCAGAGGCCGTCTTATTAGAGCCACAGAGTTTGTATGGGGTAAAACTTTTAGATAAATTTAACTGACAACTTTTGCAGAAGAATTGATGTTGGTATTAACAGGGTCATATTTTTATTATGTTGTGACATGCTGTCCTGTTGCCCTATGAGACTGGAACTTTTCTGTTAAGGTCACCACAGAAACAGAAAACAGGCCTATATTCACCTGACTTACATAAAATGTTAATAATCCCTAAGGCCAAAAGATAATGTGTAAAGATTTATTATAGAAACAAAACACAGAAAGCATCTTGTTCTTCCTTAAGGACAAACTGACGTAATGTAAACTAACCCTGTATAGACATGAGTGAGCATCTTGTATCCTGGATACACTCTGAGTGAGGGTATAAAAACTGTTGTTAAAAAATACAGACAGACTTGGCCCTATCAAGGCTGGTCTCACGTGTCTTCTATAGCTCGCCGACGCCGTTCAGCCTAAGGGAACCCCCTGGATCCTGCTGGGGCTGGACCCCGGCAAGAGTCAAAAATTATTCCTAAGGCACATCAAGGAGCTTACCATCTACATTTTCTTCTAGGAGATTTATGGTTTCAGGTCTTAAGTTTAAACCCTTATTCCATTTTGAGTTAATTTCTGTGTATGAGGTAAGATAGTTGTCCACTTTCTTTCTTTTGCATGTGGCTATCCAGTTCTCCCCTTAATTATTTTCCAGTAATTATTACAATGAGATAGGTACTAAAAGTAGATTAATGAAACTCTCTCTTCTTAACTTCACAGTAATAATTAAAAGATATTTCTCCTCTCCGAGAGAACTTTGTGCACAGAGCAGCTAAAGAAAATTCACTTAGAAGTACCTAGAATTTATTGCTGCCAAAAAGAAATATATTTTTTACCAATGTGTATTAATAAAATGGACTAGTTCTGGTCAGGTGGACAACTTTAACCGGCTATGTGGTTAGGAAATCTTGAGGTAGAATTTGGAGGTCACAGTCAGAATCATATGTATACTTACTTATTCTTCTCCTTGATAAAGAGTGGAAAATCAACTTAGGACACAAACCATATGGCACATTACAATGTAAAATTTAAGCATTTTAATAACATCATGTTTTCTTACCACACTGAAGATTAAACAAAGCTTTATGGTTTAATAAAGATTTCTCACAGGATCTAAAAGGTTTTTTTCAAATGCTAACCTAATTCATTTTAAGGTAATTTTTCATGCATCTTTAAGTTCTAAAAGAAGATTCCAATACTGCTTAAAATCCAAGTATCCAGAAAAGCAAATGAGATAGCATTCCTTTATTATTTAATATTTATTTTTGGACTCAGAGTTATAAAGCTTATTCAAGAGGCATTTAACTTATCCATGTAGACTTAATACTTTATAGAAATGTATTTTAAATAATGATCATGATAGAAAGTCTCTAAGAGAGATGACCTCCACAATGGCAAACATTCCATACGTGAAGGGAATTCCCAGGAGAGAGGATAGTCCTTCATGGGATATCCTACCTGTCCCAGGCTCTCTTCTTCCCATTATCAAAATTAACCTGAAGGCTCAACTGTGCCCCAGAGTTTAGGATCCTGATCTTATTAAAAATATTAATAAGATCATAAACAAAAACATGAGCAACTCCAGCCCAAAACTTAGCATCAAACAGAATCAACGTAAGTCTCCTTGGATGCTAGCTCAATCCGGGTGCTTATAACCAAATTCTGATCAGCTGGTTTTAGTTCTAGTTTTTGCACTCAAGTCTTTAGTTCAGTAACATGTATGGTGCATGTTTCCCTCCAAAATTGAGACTTTCATCTGGGCAGCCTCTCTGCTGGAATAGAGTCTTGCCCTAAATGCCATTCTAGTGGCTGAGAACGTGCAGTTAGCAGAATGGCTTCTCTGGTCCTACCAGCCTAAAGGTCTGCCTGGAGTCCTAATACTTGCATTATATTATGTTAGCTTACCTGTCAAAACACTTATACCTCCATGACGAGCCTTTATTTTGTTTGTTGCTATACTTTTTAACAACGGGCTCTGCATCTCATCAACTGTACTAACTGCATATATCATTTTATCATCTGTTCCATTCCCGTGAGGTGGCCTTTCAATACAGTCTATCCTTCCAAGGTTAATTGTGCTACAGCCCAGGCCTGAGCACAATCTTTACCATAGTGATCACTTTTTGGATTCACCCAAATACAGAATTATCATCACCTTGTCTTTCCTTCATCATTTAGAGTCTTCATCCTCAAAACTTCATAATTTCTACCAATCTCAATGGTTTTATAAAATAAAATTCAGAACCTCAAAAAAAGGAGCTAGAGATATCAGCCATAAATTATAAAGAAGTAACAAATATTTATAAGCAGTATGTCTCTCATTTCTAAAAATAGAAAAGATGCCACTTTAATTAATATTTCAGTGTTTGGCTTAAATCCTGCCTTATTTCAGAGGGATAAGTAATATTTGCACTTAATGAAAATTATACAGTAATTGAATCTCAAAAATTAATCACAATAATCTTTAAATTTTACCTGTTGGTGTTTTGCTTTGCTTCAAATAATTTTGGAAATATGTCACATACTAAGTACCTTGCAAGGAGCCTATTCTTCAAAGGAAAGGCCTAAATTGTCTAACATATAATATGTGATAATTCCATCTGATATTAAACCCATAAATCCCTACACATTGGTTGAAACCATGTGCTGGGGAATTTTATTAAGATTTATTAAAGCTTTACTGCCATCAGATTGAATGCTGCCTTAACAATTATGATAATCATTTTGGAAAAATAGACCAAACAAAGGAAAGCGCTAAAAAATAACAAGTGGCACTTGTTCTAACATTCTAAAGCAAATATAATCCTCTTAAATTCAAAAATCTTCTATTAATTACTCATGAGACTTTTACTGTTCTACATAGTTTCCAAACCATTTTCATCTTTGAAATGCATATTTTCAGACACATACAGAAGTACTTGAGAATCCACTAACAGTGCGATCCTAAATTAACATTATTTTCCTTCGTGAACGAGAGGAGGCAGTGGGTACAGAGGGCATTATGCAGTTATGGATTGTTTTGCTTGTTTGTTTTCTAGGTACCAGGAAAACTCAGATTACAAAATCGTCCTTCCCTTTCATCCGTATCCTGTTGTTTGAATTGACCAAAGTTTTCTCGTTTACATTCTTAATATAAACACAACTAACAATAATCTAGGAATTTTCACACTTTCAGTTCAGTTCAGTCACTCAGTCATGTCTAACTCGTTGTCACCCCATGGACTGCAGCACACCAGGCCTCCCTGTCCATCACCAACTCCCAGAGTCTACCCAAACCCACGTCCATTGAGTCAGTGATGCCATCCAATCATCTCATCTTCTGTTGTCACCTTCTCCTTCTGCCTTCAATCTTTCCCAGCATCAGGGTCTTTTTCAAATGAGTCAGTTCTTCACATCAGGTGGCCAAAGTATTGGAATTTCCGCTTCAGCATCAGTCCTTCCAATGAATATTCAGGACTGCTCTTCTTTAGGATGGACTGGTTTCATCTCCTTGCAGTCCAAGGGACTCTCCCATCCAAGTACTAACCAGGCCCGACCCTGCTTAGCTTCCGAGATCAGACGAGATCGGGCGCATTCAGGGTGGTATGGCTGTAGACCCAAGGGCCTCTCAGTCTTTTCCAACATCACAGTTCAAAAGCATCAATTCTTCAGCACTCAGCTTTCTTTATGGTCCAACTCTCACATCCATACATGACTACTGGAAAAACCATAACTTTGATTAGATGGACTTTTGTTGGCAAGTAATGTCTCTGCTTTTTAATATGCTGCCTAGTTTTAACACTTTAAAGCTGCTATTATGTCTATGTAACTTAGAGACACAAAATCTCTATATATACAGATAAAGTGTGAACGTTACAGATCATGAAGATACCAGGAATCTGCACCTGGGAAAGGGGTCGCCAAAAGGTAGCAAAGGGCAACATATTCTGGGGATAAAACCAGACCAATCATGTGCGTTTCCCACGAGCAGAGAAGTCTGAACAGCCTGTGTTGGCTTGCACCAGGCAGGCATCACCATGATACGGCCAACAGAACAAGCATTAATAAACATGGAGGTGGAGTAATTTTTAGCTCAGACTCATCCTCCTTTGATCTGGCTCCACTGTCTGCTGCTTACATGCTGATAAATCAATAGTCTTTAGCAGACATTAGTCCTTGTGCCTAACATCTTGGAGGCCAATCATTTTTTGGAAAATTCCATGAGAATAGAGTCTTTTTCATTCTTTTGAAGTACCACTAGCTGCATGCTAGCTGAACGGCTGGGCTTAAAATCTCTCTCAGGTACAGAAAGGGAAGACAAGCAATTCATCTCCTTCAAGCTTCCAGACTATGTAAGAACAGAGCAAGGCCCAGGATGGCTGGGCGGATTTCTGCTTCTCCTCCCACTTGGCACAAACGCATCCCCATCTGTGTTTCCTGGGCCCTTTGAAAATCACTGTGCCTGATATTTTGAGGCCTTGAACACCAGAGATGGCATTCCTTTTAAAGGGAAAAACAGACAACCATCCATTTAATATAGCAATGGGTTTGTTTATGGAGAAACATAACTAGCCCATCTGACAGACATCTGAGACCTGGATAATCCTTACTTAATGTGGATATAGTCAAAGTCATAAGGAAGAAATAAGAATATAATTCTAAGGAAATATTGTTCCCACAAATTAAATTGATTCCATTCATGCTCCAGCTGTGCTGTTCATTTCCAAAGTTTTTTATGCTGATAACCTCCTTCCCAACTTCTCCGCTCATGCTTTAGGCTCACACATTCCCTTAATCTGTCAATTATCTGCATTAGTTTTTCACTGAATACTATATGCTTTTGGTTGGAATCTGACCAAGCAATAAAGTTGCATGCTCTCCTACAGATAACTTACAAGAGACAAATCTAGATTTCATTATACAATGCACATGATGTACTCCCCAGAGAGATGTTAGCATTAAAAACAAAGATGCTTACCTTTTTCTTTCAAAGCAAAATAACATGGATTTTAAAACTTGCACTTAAAACTAAAATATTCAAAAGCAACTAATTATTTACAGGTAGACACGTTATGCTTTCAACTTACACCCTACAAACTTCGGCCATGTCTTCTATTAAAAAAAAAAAAAAGTGAACCGATATCTGGGATGCCAGATATTACCTGGGGCTATTTGTAACGCTTATTAAAAAATTGAGAAATATTACATGTGAGAGAATCTAACGTGACATTTTCCTTTCCCCTTCCCCAAATCAATCTAACTATAATGGCTACCAGAACAGTATGAGAGAAACCATTGTTCTCAACACACAGTAACAAACCACAAGGAAACTTCTCAAACCACTATTGCCTACAGAGTCAACAAAAGACAAGAAAGATTGCAGACTGCCTGCAGGATGAAAGACCAGAGCAAGGGAGCGGAGCACTAACAGAGAACTTAAGGATAAGAACACTGGAGGGAAAACCAGACGAAATGATGAAACTGGAAAGGAAGAGAAGCTAGAGAAATAAGGGACCCCAGTTAGGGATACAAAGGTCAGAGTAGCCCATGGCTATAATGAGGGATCCCAAAGGCAGCAATTCTATAATTTGCTTTTGAAAAACTAAGACTGGATCCAAAAGATTAAAGTGTGTTTCTGATACTATTTGACCCCAAAATTCAATCTGCTCCCATGTTTGTTGTATATCAGAGCTAGAAAAATGAGTTAAGATAAGTCAGTTCCTATGATTTATTGCTAACCAATTAGGGAGCTTCCGGCTCACTGATCAGAAACAAAGATTAAAGGAAAAAGATACTATAAAGGCTACACTTCTGCAATCTTCTATCTCAACTGACTACACAAAAAGATATGCAGAATCTCATTTAATATGGGTTATAAATCACTGCAAGTGTTAAAGGGAAAAACAGATGTTAACATTTAAACATGTTTCTTCTGAATTTTGGGTTACTGTTATCTAACTGATAAAAGTATTTTTAAATGAAAACTATTTCTTATTTCGACAGAGCAAATCGACCCAACATAAAAATATTTATATAAATTTAAAATATTTATATAACTATAAAGTAAATACTGGTACTATAATTGCTATTTGGCCCACTTCATTCTAACTGCCTATGACATAATTAATCAGGAAAAACAATGGCCAGGATCAATACATGAAAAACTAAAACCATGTGGATTGAGGGATTTGTCTTGGTCTAACAGTTATTTAACAGATTACCGCTCTGTTCATTAGACGGAGTTAATACTTCAACATATTCCTTGCAAAATCCCAAGAATTTTAAGTTACTTTTACTTTTTACTCCTTAAGCTAACACACAGAGAAAATGCATGTAAGATACTAAGTGAAGTAAGCCAACAGAGAAGGAGAATATCATATGACATCCCTTACATGAGGGACCTAAAACAAATGATACAAATGAACCCACTAACAAGACAAAATAAGACTCATAGACTTAGAAAGCGAACTTATGTTTGCAGGGGCTGAGGGGAAGGACGAGTGAGAAGGATAGTAAGGGGGTTTGGGATAGACATATACACACTGCTATATTCAAAACTGGATTTCCCTGGTGGCTCAGACGGTAAAGCGTCTGCCTACAATGCGGCAGACCCGGGTTCGATCCCTGGTGGGGAAGATCCTCTGGAGAAGGAAATGGAAACCCACTCTAGTACTCGTGCCTGGAAAATCCCATGGGAGAAGCCTGGTAGGCTACAGTCCATGGGGTTGCAAAGAGTCAGACACGACGGAGCGACTTTACTTACTTACTTAGATTCAAAATGGATAACCAATAAGGACATTCTGTACAGCACATGGAACTCTGCTCAAGTTACAAGGCAGCCTGGATGGGAGAGGAGTTTAGGGGAGAATGGATACATGTATGTCTCTGTGTGTATACATACATACATACATACATACATATATATATATACATATATATGGCTGAGTCCCTTTGCTGTTTAATCAGCTATACCCCAATACAAAATTAAAAGCTAAAAAAAAAAAGAAAAAAGAAAATACTTGCAAGAAGACTAAGATTATCATCCTAAAATTAGCTAAGTAAAATAGTAATAATACTAATTACATCAGGAACTGAAGCATCAACAAATGTGGTGATTTATTAATATGTGATAAACATATTATCAGAGAAATTTTCTTCAATTCCAATGTCTCTGTAGCATCTCAGCAGTAGCAAGGTCTTTAGGACAGAAATAAGGTTAGGATAGAGGGAGGGAGAAATAAAGGAAGGCCAGGTGTCTGAATGCCTGAATTTTAGATCCCCAATTGATAATCTGCATGACATTTGACAAGTCATAACCTCTCTAAACCACACTTCTTCCTTAATATATAAGCTCAGCTTGTGTCCCAGGAGCATCGCGATAACTAAATTAGATGGTGCAAGTGGCATTACTTTATAAATGATAAAGTCCAATATAATATAAATGTATTACTACCACCAATGTTCAGCTCAACAGAGGAAACAATAAGAAATAATGAAGAATAAATTGGATTAGATGCTGGGTTTATTTGATCACAGAGTACTGTTAAGTTTCATTAATTCAATTTTCAATGTAGATTTTCAAACTTATTTATCCAAAGTGTTAGTTTGGCATTTTTTAATAAATACTTGTTTAAGCATAAATCTTATTTAACTAGATAATTAATAAATTATCTTCTTTCCTTGAAGTACACATAGCCAAAATGCAAAGCAACTGTCATTTTACTATCTCAGTGAGATTTTTTAAAAGTAAACAATAACCTTTTAGTTTCACTTTAGTCTACTAGCCTTCAAGAATGATCTAGTTCTGAATTTCTGGAATACTAGGATATGCATAAACAGAGGCTAAAACAGAAAATGGGCAATTACTTTCTCAGAAAGTTTCTGAATAAAAACTCCTCACAAGTACTTTGTCCGACACTTTGTGACCCCATGGACTGTAGGTCACCAAGCTCCTCTGTCCATGGAATTCTCCAGGCAAGAGTACTAGAGTGGGTAACCATTCCCTTCTCCAGGAGATCTTCCGGACCCAGGGACTGAACACAAGTCTCCTGCAGTGCAGGCAGATTCTTTACTGTGTAAGCCACCAGCGAAGCCCTAAAAAATCAGAGAGAGAAAAGAAAAAACTACATACATTCTTACTTTAAAGAAAACCACGTGTTATGATACAGTGATCTCTGAAGTATATTTTTTCAAATAATTTTTTTTTTTTTTTTTGGTGATCAGCTTAAGATAGAGATTACTTCCAATCAGGGAAATTCTCTCTCAACATCTACAGTGAATCACTTAGGGAAAAGCAAATACGCAACAGTAACAACACTCTTGAGATACTAGAAATTAAAGTCCTCACTTAGCAGTACACATTTTCCTAGTTACAATTCCCAAATTCCTGAATCTTCATTTGTTGTCAGTTAGTACTCAACATTTTATCATAATGCTGTTTCATGAAATTCATTTTCACTTATGCCCTCATTAGTTTCACGTTATAATCACAGTGAAAGTGTTAGTCGTTCAGTCGTGTCCCATTCTTTGAAACCCCATGGACAGTAGCCCACCAGGATCCTCAGTCCATGGAATTTTCCAGGCAAGAATACTGGAGCCATTCCCTTCTCCAGAGGATCTTCCTGACTCGGGGATCAAACCCAGGTCTCCTGTGTTGCGGGCAGATAAGCTATATTATGAGTAAACTCAATATACAAATTGTCCAAATCATAGAATTAATAAAATAGAGAACTAAATGATTTTGCATAATCCAAGGCCCAGACATTCTTAAGTTATTTCATAGTACAGAACAGGACCCACTGCTGTTGCTGCTAAGTCACTTCAGTCGTGGCCGACTCTGTGTGACCCCACAGACGGCAGCCCACCAGGCTCCTCCGTCCCTGGGATTCTCCAGGCAAGAACACTGGAGTGGGTTGCCATTGCCTTCTCCGGGACCCACTGGCAATATGTAAATATTTTAGCTGGAGACCACAGCCACAACGAACATAAACCAAAGGAGAGGACTGTATCACCAACAATCTGATAACATAAGCAAGATATCTGTAGGCAGAGTCGCATTAAGAAGCTGACTAGCTGTGCAGTTGCTCATGTTACCAGGAAATGACCGCTAGAAAACTGGAGAAAACTGTACTGACACAAAGTTCTCTCGAGAAGAGTCGTGTGGAAGAATAAGTCTCAGGAGGAGGAGGATTTCCTCCAGTGGTATTTGTTCAAACCGCTCTGGTGATGTGCCTTCAAGGGAAGGAGGCGGCATTCCCTGAGTGAGCCTCCAGAAGCCTTCCTGTCCCCACCACTCCCTCCACTGGCATCCCTCCAAAGAAATGTTAAAGGAAATGGATACATGCATATGTATGGCTGAGTCCCTTCACCATTCACCTGAAACTATCACAATATGGTCAATTGGGTATACCCCAATACAAAATGTTTTTGGTGTTAAAAAAAAATTTTTTTTAATGAAGAGAATTTTCCAGAAGGGGCATGAAACCATTGCTCAACCAGGGCAGCCAGATGTCACCTAACGTGGTCAGCTTTTCCTTTTAGATGGTGCCCTCTGCGGCAGCACTGTGAGTTGGAGGGGAGACATGCAAGGTCACAGAGATATGAGCAGACAATCACACTGACCCTGGAAGAAGTGTCCGGCATGTAACCCAGGGGCTGTGAGGATGCAAAGGAAGCAGGTGAACCCAGGCGTGAGTTTGGAGGAGGTCATACAGGGAACCGGAGAAGGCAATGGCAACCCACTCCAGTACTCTTGCCTGGAAAATCCCATGGGCAGAGGAACCTGGTAGGCTGCAGTCCATGGGGTCGTGAAGAGTCAGACACGGGTGAGTGACTTCACTTTCACTTTTCACTTTCATGCATTGGAGAAGGAAATGGCAACCCACTCCAGTGTTTTTGCCTGGAGAATCCCAGGGACGGGGGAGCCTGGTGGGCTGCTGTCTGTGGGGTTGCACAGAGTTGGACACGACTGAAGTGACTTAGCAGCAGCAGTAACTCAGTAGTATTCAGCTGTTTGCGACCGGCTGGACTGTAGCCCACCAGGCTCCTCTGTCCATGGGATCCTTCAGGCAAGAACACTAAAGTGGGCTGCCATTTCCTCCTCCATGAATAATGGGTGAAAGAAGCTAAACAACATTGAATTCAGGAAGAAATGGGAGACTATGAAAAAAAAATTAATGTAAACTCTTCCTCCAAGAAGACCGACTATGAAGGGGTGTTTCCAATCATCTTTAATGTTTTAATAGCATTAGGAGAAAGTCAACACATATGGGAAAAATAGAAGGATATGAAAACCAGGTTGCCAGGTGAAGTCAGTTTACATATATTATGTAAGATGCTATTAGATTTATTGAGTGACATATTTGCAACATAAAGAGTAAGTTAGAGTCTTACCAAGAAAACCCTCTGCACCTCACACACAAACAGCACTGACAAGGTTCTGCGGGGAAGCATTGTTAGCAGTTACCTGTGAAAGAGCAGCTTTGAAAAATTTCCAAGCTGCCACCTGAATATCAAAAATGAATAATTTAGCTAAGTGTGAATTACCTTCAGACAATGTGTATATTCACAAGTATAAAATCAGCCCAATGCTGGTCAGAGCAGTGGCACAGCGCCAGCAAAGCCATCTCTCCCTGGTACCTTTGAGACAGCCCTTTTTTTTTTGGAAAGACAATTGCAAGATGCCTCTACTTGGCTCAGCGGTAAAAAATCTACCTGACAGTGCAAGAGACACAGAAGACATGAGTTTGATCCCTGGGTCAGGAAGATCCCCTGGAGGAGGAAATGGCAACCTGCCACACTATTTTTTGCCTGGCGAATCCCACGGACAGAGGAGCCTGGTGGGCCACAGACCATGGGGTCGCAAAGAGCAACACAAGCTGAGCATGCCCGCATGCTGCTACTATTCCCATCTCTGAAGGGCAAAGAGAACGCTTGAGACCATGCCCTCTGGTCTACAGAGACTCACATTTTAAAAGTTATAATTGCATCTCTTGCCAAGATGTCACAAAGATAAAAAAAATAAAAACTGTAATTCCACATTCACTCATGTATGTAAAACAAATAGTATCCATACGTATTAGCTAACAACATGAAACATGTCCATATAACTCCTGGTACCCTGGCAGGAAATCCCTAAAACCAAAAGCTAAAGTGATCTTAAACCAGCTGTGCACTACAGCCGGCTAGCTCTGGCTCAGGAGAATCAGTTATGTATGGTACTTCTTCCCAACTCCTTGTTCAGCGAGGTCACATCAATAACTTAACAGCCACGGTGGGAGTATTTATGCCAAAGAAACTGGAAAACACTGCAAATCAGAGCTGTGTTTCCTTCTAGAGAGGAGTTGTTAAACGTTTACCAGCCTACCAAGACTCTAAGCATCCTTGTGTCAGATCTATAAAAGGCAAACTTGGATCTCTTCCTATCTCTCAGTCTGGTGAGTGCTCCAGGATTTCCAAAGGACCAACATTTTCAAGTCTGAAGGTTCACTCTCTCCAAGGGAGCACACCGTAACAGCATCCTTAGTGTTGCTAAATGACACCAGAGGAAAAAAAAGACATTTTACTAAACCAGCTTTTGGTATTACTCTAATATTTCAGCTTCATGCCTCCTGACAGCCAGGAGTCTAATTACTACTCTGCTGTTCGTTCATTCAGCAATCCTTGACTACTCAGACCTTTAACCCAGTAAGGCGTACACATTTACCTCTTATTCCTCCTCCTCTTGCCTGCTGCATGCAAAAAGACTTCGTCCAGATCCAGAAACAAATGCCCCTTCTTTGTGATAAGGAATGGCACTCATATTACTCATAACCTTGCTTTACAAACATGTGCTCCTTGTTCTGTACCAGGCACTGGCAATAAAAAAATGAGTCAAGCACAGTCCCTCCTTCCGACGAGTTATAAGATCAAGCCAGCAGACAGACATCTGAACAACTGCTTCCTTGTGTCTTTTAAGAGTAGAAACAGCAAGAATATCTTGTAACAATAAAAATAGGAACAGCAAGAATATTCTGGAATTCCAGGAGAATTTCAAAAATAAATAATTTCTCATTACACAAATATTTCAATGCAATTCATATATTTAGTGACTACAAAGAGCCAGGCTCTGTGCATACCTCTTCTGTCCATAATGATATAGGAACATGGTGAAAGAAACAGACATGCAACCGGTAAAGTTATCCTAAAGTATGAGCTGCCTGTAGGGTGCCGCTCAGCAGTAAGGCACACTCTAGTCCTCAAAACCATGTCCTATATGGTCAGAAAAACTGTTGAATTAAATAAAACCAAAACATATACAAGCTGGCATTCTTTCTAAAATAATCCTCTGCTCCATTCAAAGAAGGAACCAATTATACTAATGGAACCCTTCTCTTTAACCACTAAACGCATTTTATAATATTAATGGTTGTCCTATAACATGAAACTTATGCGCATCACACATTAATGTCATAGATTGCTACCAAGTCTCAGAAATATTCAACTGATATTTTTTCATTCATAAATAACTAAAATCTTTTATAAATGAGAAAATTAACATACACTAATTTCCATTAACAAAATATCAAATGCAATAAGCAAAGTAAAAACTAAACATAGTTTACCCCATATTAACAAACTGGAACAACAAATATTCCAATTTTGTTACAGCATGATCAAAATATACAATCGCTAAGAATTAAATCTCCATACAAAAGTTTATTTCATCCAAAGGAACAAGCAACAACCTGTTCCTAAAGAGGCTGTATTCTAAAAATTTTTTAAAACACAACATTTTTCCAAAGATAGCTCCTGGATATATCTCTTCATATTATTAAATAATTTAATAATTATTCCATGTGGCAGTCTTAAAAGATCACAGTACTCTAGCTGCATGATATTGCATCAACTTCAGTTCAGGTCAGTTCAGTCACTCAGTTGTGTCCGACTCTTTGAGACCCCATGAATCACAGCACGCCAGGTCACCCTGTCCATCACCAATTCCCGGAGTTTACTCAAACCCATGCCCATCAAGTCAGCGATGCCATCCAGGCATCTCATCCTCTGTCATCCCCTTTTCCTCCTGCCCCCAACCCCTCCCAGCATCAGGGTCTTTTCCAGTGAGTCAACTCTTCGCATGAGGTGGCCAAAGTATTGGAGTTTCAGCTTCAGCATCAGTCCTTCCAATGAACACCCAGGACTGATCTCCTTTAGGATGGACTGGTTGGATCTCCTTGCAGTCCAAGGGACTCTCAAGAGTCTTCTCCAACACCACAGTTCAAAAGCATCAATTGTTTGGTGCTCAGCTTTCTTCACAGTCCAACTCTCACATCCATACATGACCACTGGAAAAACCATAGCCTTGACTAGATGGACCTTTGTTGGCAAAGTAATGTGTCTGCTTTTTAATATGCTATCTAGGTTGGTCATAATTTTCCTTCCAAGGAGTAAGCGTCTTTTAATTTCATGGCTGCAATCACCATCTGCAGTGATTTTGGAGCCCAAAAAATAAAGTCTGCCACTGTTTCCACTGTTTCCCCATCTATTTCCCATGAAGTGATGGGACCAGATGCAATGATCTTAGTTTTCTGGATGTTGAGCTTTAAGCCAACTTTTTCATTCTCCTCTTTCACTTTCATCAAGAGGCTCTTTAGTTCTTCTTCACTTTCTGCCATAAGGGTGGTGTCATCTGCATATCTTACGTTATTGATATTTCTCCCGGCAATCTTGATTCCAGCTTGTGCTTCCTCCAGCCCAGTGTTTCTCATGATGTACTCTGCATAGAAGTTAAATAAGCACGGTGACAATATACAGCCTTGATGGACTCCTTTTCCTATTTGGAACCAGTCTGTTGTTCCCTGTCCAGTTCTAACTGTTGCTTCCTGACCTGCATATAGATTTCTCAAGAGGTGGGTCGGGTACATCAACTTACATGCATATAAATGATATCTTAAAAGAAACTTAAAATAATTTTCATATAAATTTATACAAGGGGTCAGCAAGTATTTTTTAAAAAGCACCAGATAACAACAATTTCAGGTTTTACAGTCCATATGGTTTCTGTTGCAATGACTAACTCTGCCTTTGTACTATGAAAGCATCTATAGATAACACATATACTAATAAGCATGCCAAGTTCCAATAAAACTTTGTTTACAAAGAGAGGCAGTGGGTCACAAGTGGCCTGCAGACCATAGTATGCTAATTTCAATAGCACGCTAGTTTCATAGTATGCTAATATCAATTTCAAGTTTAAAAACCGAGCCAATTCAAACATCTTCTAATCCTTGCCACTATCTCCTCCTTGTTTTACCTTCTCTGCATTTTGGGAAGACTGTCCTGATGTCTGCTCTAAGCAACTAGTGATTATATACTTTCATAATAAAATTTTATTTTAAACAGTTCTCTGCCCATGCACCCTCTATCAGTGTCCTAACACCCGGTAATAAGCAGACATTAACACACAGCCACCCCTCAGAATAGGCAGTTGGTTCCAGCAGTTCCATTAAAATGAGGCAAGCTGCTCTGCCTAAATTCTAATTGTTCTAGAACTTCAGGATCTGACCTAGCACATGAAAGTAGAATTTAAGGCAATCAGAGGATTTTGTGAAGATATTAGTGGTAAAGGAAGATCACACCCAAGCACTGATATTTATTGTTTGCTAAACAAAGAGTACAAATTTTTAACTGGTAATTTCTTTAAAGTTCATTATTTGAGTACTACTTGAAAGTTGACTGAGAAGTTTATAGTTCACTCTGTCTTCATAAATTAAGTAAACTAACATTGGCTCATTAAAAGAAGTGAAAGCTTATGGAGAGAAAAGATTGAGAGTTTACTGTTTCTTTTTATTACACAGAATTTTCTGAATGGAGCAATAAGCTAAAACAGAGCAGAAATACAAAATTTAATCTCCTGGGACCAATTACTGATGGTCCCATAAGACTTCTAAAATCAAAGTTAATTTAATTCATTGTCAAATCAAAATCATGAAAACACATAAAAAGAGAACAGTACATTTTCCCTAAGCAATAATTTTCCTTCCTTCAAGTGTTTTGTGTATATCATTACAACTCAGATTAATATTTACTCAGTAATTGATTTTTACTTGGTTGGTCAATATAAGATGCTGCTCTGAATACACATTTATTCTTCTGGTATATGTTTAAAAATATTCTCACTGATTTTTGCATTGAGAGTTTGAAAGAATATCTTTATACATATGGAAAATGAAAAGACCCTGTATAGAAAAACTAACATGAAGAGTATGTAAGACTGTCATATGACTCTAAGAAATGGATAACTTACTACCTTTGAAATAAAATTAATAAACAGGCTAAAATCTTTGTAACTTTATTATGATCCTATCAGAAATATTTATTTTAACTAAAAAAAATAATTTTAACATAAAGCAAAGCATTTATTATGCCAACAAAACAGGCCTCAGTAATTCAATTTATCAGGAAAATGTTGAGGGGGATCTTTTTCACTCCTTTGCCAGTTGAGAAGCTATCTCACACAGCAGAATTAAATTCTACTAACGCGAATTCTGCCTCAGTTGCTTAGTAACTGAGCGACTTTGGTCAAGTTAATGTCTCTCTGGGTCTCGGTTTGTTCCCATGTAAAATAGAAATAATATTAGAACCTATTTTGTCATGTTGAAAGAGAAGTGAAAGTGAAAGTTGCTCAGTCGTGTCTGACTTTCTGTGACCCCATGGACTGAATAATCCATGGAATTCTCCAGGACAGAATACTGGAGCGGGTAGCCTTTCCTTTCTCCAGGGGATCGTCCCAACCCCCAGGGATCAAACCCAGATCTCCCAGGTTGCAGGGGGATTCTTTACCAGCTGAGCCACAAGGGAAGCCCTTTGTCATGTTCATATGAGACTGTGAGAAAATACTTGTAATCTACAAATAAACAGAGCTTAATACACTGAAAATATTGAGTAAATATTAGCCATCAGATACATTCATTTTTCTTGGTTTTATATCATTTTATTTACTACAAGTGGACCTTGAACTGCAAACAAGAGACTACAGCTACATATAGAAAGGATAATTGGGGTCTTTTAGTTTGGACACGAGAAACCCATCAGAGGACAGTTGAGTACCTAGGATACAACTGTGAGCTCCTAGTGACTAGGAACAGCTGTAAGGCCAGTCTAGGGCAGGGCTCCCCAACCCCTGGTACCAGTTCCTGCCAGGAACCAGGCCACACAGCAGGAGGTAAATGGCAGCTGGGCAAAGCTTCACCTGTATTTACAGCCATCCTCATTTCTCGCGTTACCTTCTGAACTCGGGCTCCTGTTAGATCAGCGGCAACAAAATAAATGTCATCTGCTTGAATCATCCCCAAACCATCCCACCCTCCATCGGTCTGTGGAAAAACTCTCTTCCACGAAACCGGTCCCTGGTACCAAAAAGGTTGGGGGCCGCTGGTCTACATAGAGCACTGAAGGCAGGATGACCAAGCGATGCTTTCAGCCAGCAACACCAAGCTGACCAAAAGCCAAAGAGCAAAAGTAACAGATTGGACGGTTACCGCCTCTAACTCAAATATGGAAAGCATGTCTGCATGTCGACAAACTCAAATGTGTGCATGATATTAAAAAGTTTATACTTTGCCTTTTCAGCCCTTTTCATCGTTAGTGCCTTAGACTGAATATAAAGACTTGCCCGTTATGTTTCCAACAAAGAAACATTTCAAAAATAAAGTTCCAGAACACTTAAATCGAAGTCTCAAATGAGGCAAAAATCTGAATTCACCTCAATGTCTTCAGCCTGAAGGAGATGGAAACCAGTTACAAGACATCTTAAGCTGTAGCCCTCTGAAACTTATTAAATAAGAAAGGGAAGGCGTGTTTTACTGTGAATTGCACTTTAAAGTAAAGGAAATATAATGGTGCTTCTGGAATCTCATAAACTTTGAATAAAAATGGAGCAGTTCACACTTAATGCTGTGTTTTATAAAAACTCTTCCAGATACTTGAAGTGTGAAAGCTACTACTTTACATAAAACAACATTCTAGTCTGTAAAGCTGTGTTCTAAATACATAACACACGGGTACATTTCATAGCATTTTAAAATGCTTTGTTTTCTGGACCTACATTTATTGGTGATATCACAACTAAAGAATTATAAATGTGTCCCAGTTTAAAGTATGGGAACACTGTGACTTCAGCACAGTTTTATTTTTAAAACAGTATTCTTATCTTCTAAATATAATAAAGAGCAAAACTGATTCTCAAACATATAATAGGTTTTCCTGGATCACTATAATAGTTAATATTTAGCCCATCTAGTCCAGAGTGTTTTTAAAAAATATGTGCAACAGAAAAGAGCCTCATCTATTGCTTCATGATGACTAGAAGGATGGGATGAGGTAGGGAGTGGGAGGGAGACTGAAGAGGGAAGGGATATGTGTATATGTGGCTGATTCACATTGTTGTACTGCAGAAACCAACACAATATTGTAAAGCAATTATCCTCTAATTAAAAATAAATATGCACATACAAAAAAAAAAAAAAAGAAAAGACCCTCGGGAGGGAATTGGATGAAAGTGGTCAAAAGCTACAACTTACAGTTTTGAGATAAATAAATACCAGGGATGTAATGTACAACAGTGATTAATATAATCAACCTCGATGTATGCTACATATGAAAGTTGTTGAGAGAGTAAGTTCTAAGAGTTCTCATTACAAGGAAAAAATTTTTTCTTTTTGAATTTGTATGAGATGATGAATATTCATTAAACTTACTGTGGTAATCATTTCATGAAGTATGTAAGTCAAATCATTACACTGTGCATCTTAAACATATACAGGGCTGTGTATCAATTATATCTCAATAAAGCTGGAAGAAAAATAAGAGCCTCCACGTCTGATTTTCCACAAGCCATTTATTACAACTTATTACAATAAGTATAGGTATTTCCACATTCAGTAACCTCTGTAATTCATTTCGACCTTCAGCAGCAGAAGTAAACTTATCAAAGCTGATTATGTGCTATGAAGGTCACGATTACCACGCTGCCACCATCTCAAGGACAAACTACAAGTGAAAGTTGGCAGGACCCTGAGGGCCCTCCCAGATACAAAAGCCCCTCCATGTCGCTTGTCTCCTTCTTGTAGAAAAGCAGCAGTCTCCCAGGCCTTCCTCTGAGTCACAAAAGAGCAGGCTTAAACAGTTAATGATTAGGAAGATAAAGTCACAAAATCTTTAGTGTCTCCCTGAAGGATACAGATCATTCAGGTATGACCTAAATCAAATCCCTTATGATTATACAGGTGGAAGTGACAAATAGATTCAAGGGATTAGATCTGACAGAGTGCCTGAAGAACTGTGGACGGAGGTTCCTGACATCGTACAGGAGGCAGTGATCAAGACCATCCTCCAAAAAAAGAAATGCAAAAAGGCAAAATGGTTGTCTGAAAAGGCCTTACAAATAGCTGAGAAAAGAAGAGAAGCTAAAGGCAAAGGAGAAAAGGAAAGATATAAGCATCTGAATGCAGAGTTCCAAAAAACAGCAAGGAGAGAGAAGAAAGCCTTCCTCAGTGATCAGTGCAAAGAAATAGAGGAAAACAATAGAATGGGAAAGACTAGAGATCTCTTCAAGAAAATTAGAGATACCAAGGGAACATTTCATGCAAAGACGGGCACAATGAAGGAAAGAAATGGTATGGACCTGACAGAAGCAGAAGATACTAAGAAGAGGTGGCAAGAATACACAGAAGAATTGTACAAAAAAGATCTTCAAGACCCAGATAACCACCATGGTGTGATCACTGGACTAGGGCCAAATATCCTGGAATGAGAAGTCAAGTGGGCATTAGGAGGCATCACTATGAACAAAGCTAGTAGAGGTGATAGAATTCCAGTTGAGCTATTTCAAATCCTGAAAGATGATGCTGTGAAAGTGCTGCACTCAATATGCCAGCAAATTTGGAAAACTCAGCAGTGGCCACAGTAATGGAAAAGCTAAGTTTTCATTCCAATACCAAAGAAAAGCAATGCCAAATAATGCTCAAACTACCGCACAATTACACTCATCTCACACGCTAGCAAAGTAACACTCAAAATTCCCCAAGCCAGGCTTCAGCAGTACGCGAACCATGAACTTCCACATGTTTGAGCTGGATTTCGAAAAGGCAGAGGAATCAGAGATCAAATTGCCAACATCCACTGGATCATCAAAAAAGAAAGAGAGTTCCAGAAAAACTTCTGTTTTATTGACTACGCCAAAGCCTTTGACTTTGTGGATCACAACAAACTGTGGAAAATTCTTAAAGAGATGGAAATACCAGACCATCTTACCTGCCCCCTGAGAAATCTGTAAGCTGGTCCAGAAACAATTAGAACTGGACATGGAACAACAGACTGGTTCCAAATCAGGAAAAAAGTACATCAAGGCTGTATATTGTCATCCTGTTTGTTTAACTTATATGCAGAGTACATCATGAGAAACGCTGGGCTGGAGGAAGCACATGCTGGAATCAAGATTGCCGGGAGAAATATCAATAACCTCAGATATGCAGATGACACCATACTTATGGCAGAAAGCAAAGAAGAACTAAAGAGCCTCTTGATGAAAGTGAAAGAGGAGAGTGAAAAAGTTGGCTTAAAACTCAACATTCAGAAAACTAAGATCATGGCATCCGGCCCCATCACTTCATGGCAAATAGACGGGGAAACAATGGAAACAGTGACAGACTTTATTTTTTGGGGCTCCAAAATCCCTGCAGAGGTGACTGCAGCCATGAAATCAAAAGACGCTTGCTCCTTGGAAGAAAAGCTATGACCAAACTAGAGAGCATATTAAAAAGAAGAGACATTACTTTGCCAACAAAGGTCCATCCGGTCAAAGCTACGGTTTTTCCAGTAGTCATGTATGGATGTGAGGGTTGGACTATAAAGAAAGCTGAGCACTGAAGAATTGATGCTTTTGAACTGTGGTGTTGGAGAAGACTCTTGAGAGTCCTCTGGACTGCAAGGAGAGCCAACCAGCCAATACTAAAGGAGATCAGTCCTGAATGTTCATTGGAAGGACTGATGCTGAAGCTGAAACCAATACTTTGGCCACCTGATATGAGGAACTGACTCATTGGAAAAGACCCTGATGCTGAACAGGATTGAAGGCGGGAGGAGAAGGGGACAACAGAGGATGAGATGGTTGGATGGCATCACCGATTCGATGGACATGAGTTTGAGCAGGCTCCAGGACTTGCTGATGGACAGGGAAGCCTGGCGTGCTGCAGTCCATGGGGTCGCAAAGAGGTGGACATGACTGAGCGACTGAATTGAAGGACACAGATGACCATCTCATGCACGTTCCTGAGGTGCTTTGCAGACACTATAATTGTCACCAGAGGGGAAAATCTAACTGCATGATGACCAGACTGCAGCCATGACATAAGCTGCTGCATCTTTTTTTTTCCAAGTATAGCTGATTTCCAGCAATTACAATATTCTGCCAATCTCTGCTATACAGCAAAGTGACTCAGTTATACACATATATATTTTTTCCATTATGGTTTATCACAGGTTATTGAATATAGTTCCCTCTTGTTTTTCCATACCAAAGGTAATAGTTTGCATCTACCAACCCAAATATCCCAGTCCATCCCTCTTCATTTCCCCCTCTCCCTTGGCAACCACAAATCTGTTCTCTTTGTCCGTGAGTCTGTTTCTATCTTGTAGACAGGTTCTTTTGCCCCATATTTTAGATTCAACATATAAGTGTTATCCTATGGTATTTGTCTTTCTCTTTCTGACTTACTTAACAAGATAATCTCTAGTTGCATCTGTATGATTCAGCAATCCAAACTTCTGGTAATTCTTGTTTGGTCACTAAGTCATGTCTGACTCTCTTTGCAACCCCACATATTGCAGTAAGCCAGGCTCCCCTGTCCTTCACTCTCTCCCAGAGTTTGCTCAAATTCTTGTCCGTTGAGTCAGTGATTCTATCTAACCAACCATCTCATCCTCTGCTTCCCCCTTCTCCTTTTGCCCTCAATCTTTCCCAGCATCAGGGTCTTTTGCAATGAGTCAACTTTTCACATCAGGTGGCCAAAGTATTGGAGCTTCAGTGTCAGTCCTTCCAAAGAATTTTTTGGGTTGATTTCCTTTAGGATTGACTGGTTTGTTCTACTCGCAGTCCAAGGGACTCTCACAAGTCTTCTCTGGCACCACAGTTTGAAAGCATCAATTCTCCAGCACTCATCCTTCTTTATGGTCCAACTCTCACATCCATACATGACTACTGGAAAAACCATAGCTTTGACTATAAAGGTCTACAGACCTTTGTCGGCAAAGTGTTGTCTTTAAAGTGCTGTCTAGGTTTGTCACAGCTTTCCATCCAAGGAGCAAGCATCTTTTAATCTAAAGACTGCAGTCACCATCTGCAGTGATTTTGGAGCCCCCCCCCCCAAAAAATCTGTCACTGCTTCTACTTTTTCCCCCTCCTATATGCCATGAAATGATGGGACCAGATGCCATGATCTTCACTTTTTGAATGTAAGATTTAAGCCAGCTTTTGCACTCTCTTCTTTTACTCTCATCAAGAGGCTCTTTAGGTCCTCTTCACTTTCTGCCATTAGAGTGGTATCATCTGCATATCTGAGGTTGTTGATATTTCTTCTATCAATCTTGATTTCACATTAAGATTCATTCAACCTGGCATTTTGAATGATGCACTCTGCATATAAGTTAAATAAGCAGGGTGACAGTATACAGCCTTGGGTGTGTGTGTGGTGTGTGTGTGTATACACGCCTGGGAACATATGCGGACAAAACTATAATTCAAAAAGATATATGAGCCACTTGTTCATAGCAGCACTGTTCACAAGAGCCAAAACATGTCAATGTCCATTGACAGATGACTGGGTAAGAAGATGTGGCACATATATAAAATGGAACACTATTCAGCCATAGAAAAGAATGGAATAATGCCTTTGTAGCAACGTAAATGCAACCTAGTTGCTGCAACTTGATCAGTACTGAAACCATGGCTTGCACAATTTCAGGAACTGGCCTCAAGAGAATGGGGGGGAGAAAACCAGTCCTGGAGTTGAAGATTAACTGCATTTAAAACAATCAGAATGATTCTGACCAAACCACCACATGACCAGTTTCAAGATGATTGTCAGAGTTGACTGTGCTGTTCTGCACATAATCCATGCCTGCTGCTCTTACACAAATACCTCCCCACAGCTTGAGACTAGTATTAAAAAGATTAGACAACTTGACTACCTGGCTCCAACAGGCTTTAGACCACCATACTCCCCTATTTCAGGGAGGGTGGGATTGGTTTACTAACTTATTCTCTTGGATTCCCTCTGGAATTAGGTGAATGGTTGAAGGAATCCTTACGTTGGAACTAACTCTTTTACTGTGGGATTTTATCTTCCAGTGAAGGAGGTCCTGGGGCTTCCCTGGCAGCTCACTGGTAAAGAATCTACCTGCTAAGGCAGGAGATGCAAGTTCAGTCCCTGGGTCGGGAAGACTCCCTGGAGAAGGAAATAGCAACCCACTCCAGTATCCTTACCTGGGAAATCCTATGGACAGAGCAACCTGGCAGGCTATAGTCCATGGGGTTCCAAAAAATTCTAATAAAACTTAGCAACTAAAAACCAACAAAAAAGGAGATCATAATTGGCATAATGACTCTTTGAAAAATAATTACTAAAAAGGTTAGGACGCCTCTTCTGGGATCTCAGCAAGCACCTTACTTCTACCCTAGTTCAACATTAACTTACCTTAGCTTGTTGTTGATTGAGAAAGTTGTTGATGTACTGAAGTTGAAGAGTAGTTGTTTTATAAACTTCACGCTGTTCCTTACTCTCCAGGAATAGCTAACCAAAGATTTATTGCTCAGGTAGTGTTCCAGCTGCAGGCAACATCTGATGACTACTTACAACTACCTGATTAAGACATTCATCTCTAAAAATAGTTTATCCCCTTTCCAGCACATAGTCCTTTCCTCTTTTCCCTATATAACTTCTGGCCAAAACCTGGGGAGTTAGTTTGGTTTCTTTGGAACATGCTACCTTCCTTTTGCTAGCTTCTTGCTAGCTTCCTCAATAAAGCTCTTTCCTTCCACCCAACACTTGTCTCTCAGTATTGGATTCTTGAGCAACTGAACCTGAGTTTGGTAACACAAGGACTGAAAAAAATTTTCCAAGTGCTATTCATAAATAATATTCAATAAAAGAGATCAATAGCCAACTAAAGCAACATTATCAATCTAATTATATTTTACATAGTACAAACTGCAGGTTGTAATCTATTAATGTGTCACAAAATCAATTTAGTGGTTCACAATGTGCATTTGTTAGTTAAATGACAGAATAGAAATATTAAATTATATCATATGTAATGAGTATCTTTTCATATAATGTCTTTTTCAGTTATGTATTTTTATGCATATTAGGCTATAATTAAAACCTATTTCTTATTATAGGTAACAGTCAAAAGTCTTTGAAAGTCAATAGAGAACTATTATGCATAAATTTAAGTATAAAAGTAAAATGTAAAACTCTTGACTCTTGCTTAACAACTTATCTCTGTAGTTCAAACCCAAGAATTTAATACACTTCCACAACATCTAACAGTCTAGCAAATATAGAAAAAATGGTTCCTTGCATTAAAGCTCAAATTTTCATTCCTGATGTTATGACTGCATTTTTAAAAACTGGAAGTAAAACTTTCCTCTTTATATTGCTCCATCCACCTCTTCTAACTCCTTTTGTGGAGGAGTTTGATATCTGAAGTTGGGTAGCACAAGACAGCCCACACATTAGAGTGTTAGCTTCCTAGAACTTTAAAACATTCCAATCTTCGCTTCAACAATACGCTATTGTAGTAACCAATACGCCCTCTGATTTTCAAAAATGTGTATAGAACATCATGCTATAAGAGTAACTAACCAGAACGTCTAAACTTAGAAAAGTTAACTTTATGTATATAACCCGTGTAGCATATAATAATTAGACTGAACTGAACTGAACAATAAGCAGTACCAGCGGCATGTGGTCTAAACCACTCACTGATCGTGTATTAGTTCAGTTCAGTCACTCAGTCGTGTCTGACTGCAGCCCCACGGACTGCAGCATGCCAGGCTTCCCTGTACATCACCAACTCCCGGAGCTTGCTCAAACTCATGTCTATCAAGTCGGTGTCAGGAGAAAGGAATTGCTCTAGAACTTTTGGGACCTGGGGAGTTTATGGTCCATAGGTTCGTTCCCCTACCAACTTTACCTCCCTCAAAACACAGCCACTCCCCTGGAGGTGTCCATCTCAGCAGTCTCCAACTTTGGGGGGCTGATCTATGGCCACCACTTAACACTTTCGGCTGCTCTGATACTGATCTTAATACCTGGGGATGAACAAACACTTTAGCCATAATCTCCCTGAAACAGTGAAGTCACAAATGTTTGACATTCCAGGGAAAAGGAAAATCAAGAACTACCTCAGAGACAGACTCTTTCCTGCACTCCCTAGCAGGCTAAACAGGGGGGCTGCCTGCCTCTGATACAATTTTAAAACAAAACAAACAAACAAAAAAAAGGGGTAAGTCTTTTCTTAGAAGCATAAAGATGGTGGTTTCTAATCCTCTGCCAAGACAAGATTAGCTAGTATTTATTTTGTTTTAGGGTTTTTTTCTGTCTACATTTCTGAGAGAGAAAGGCCTGCAAATTTTCTTTCCTCATACTGTCCTTTTCTGATTTTGGTGTCAAGATCGTGCTATATATCCACTGCTAGTCTCTGGAAAAGTTTATGGTGGAATATTGTAAATATTTGTTCCTTGATTGTTAGGAAGGATTACCCATAATAGCATCAGAGCCTGGTGTCAGAGCCTGGTGTTTTATTTGTGGGAAGATATTTATTAATTCATTTAATTTCTTCAGTGCTTACAGAATTTGTTCAGATTTTCTATTTCTTTTTGAGTCTTGATGAAAAGTGATTTTTTCCCCCATTTTTGTCTTAGTTTTCAAATTTACTAAGTTTTTCACCTCATCTTTCTGATCGTGTTAATTTCTCATCTGTGTCCCCTTTTTATTCTTACCAATTTGTTCTTGCTTTTTCTCTTTTCCTTGTAATCCATCTTGCCAGAGATTTGCTAATTATGTTTGTCTTTTCAAAAAAACAAATTCTGAGTTTGGTGGTCCTATCTCTTAAAACTGTGTTTTCTTTCTAAATTGTGATTATTTGGGGGCTTATTCCTACTATATGATATTGTGCTTCCTCTTTTCTCTCGTTTTCTAGACTTTTTTTTCCTTTCTTGCCTTGTTTTAAATTATTAAGTTTCTCTCTCATTCCATTTTTTTACTTCACTAATTTGGAAATTATGAATTCTGTCCCCTTTGAGTCTTAAATTTAAAATTTTACTATGCATACTTTAAAAAGTAAAGCCTAAAATTAATCAACATTATTTCCCTCCTTTCAAAAAATATAAGGAATTCAAGATACTTTAAATCTTGTCATACTGGATCAAACTTCAGCTCAATTATATGTTATTGCCAAATATTCTAATTTATTTAATCACACTAATTAGACACTGTCATTACTGATTCATGTGTTGGGTATCAGTTTAGCTGTAACCACAGGTTCTGATTTTCTTTGATCACCATTCCTCCTTATATTCAGATCTCCCTTTAAGGAATTACTTGTAAGTGTACCTTTTAGAATTTCCTTTAGCGAATCTCTCTTTAATTCTCTGAAAATATCTATCTTGCCCATATTTTGAAAGACTGGTTTGCTGAACATAAAGTTATAATTATTCAATTGTTTTATTTTCATATTATAATTTATGGTATTATCCCACTACTCTCTGGCTTCCATTCTTGCCATTGAAAAGTCAAGTTTTGTAGAGAAATCTGTCTTTTCATCAAGCTGTTTGTAAGATCTTTGTACTCTCCCTATAATGGGCCTCAGATACAGATTTCCTTTTGTTTCCTTGGGCTTCTTTGGGATTTCTTAAACTTAAGAAATAATATCTTTCACTAACACAACATTGTTAATCAACTGCAGTCCAATATGAAATAAGAATTTAAAAAAAATAAAAAAGAATATCTTTTATCAATTTTGAAAAATTCCCAGCCATTAGCTTTTCAAAATTCACCTCTCCCTCATTCTCTCTCCTCTCCTTCCAAAACTCTGATTAGAAAGATAATAGACTTTTCATGTATTCTTTTACTCAGCAGTACTAAATTCCAGACTCATTTAGGCACTGGGAATATAGCAGTGAATAACACAGTCAAACCCTTCCCTCGGAGTCCCAACATTCTAATGAGGCAAGGCAGACAGGCAGGAAATGATCACAGCTGTAGTACGTCTGATAAGGCTAAGTGCTTCATCTCCCAGTCTCCCTTTGATGTGTTCTCATCTCTTTTTCTCTCTGTGCCCCTTTCATTCACTCATTCATTCAAGAAGTAATTACTGAGCCTCCACTAATGGACATGCATTATTTAGGTGCCAAGGCTGCTGAACTAAACACGAAGGATAGTCTGTAAGGTGGGATATGGGGGCACAAGCAATAAACAAAATAAATAATAAACAGTATGTCACTGGATAATAAATACTCCGAATAAAGATTAAGCAAGGTGAGAGATATCAGACAGGCAGGAATGAGGGTGGGTGGCTCTTTTATCATGGATGGTCAAGGAAAACAAACCACTCAGATAAGGTAACATGTAAGTAGAAACCTATAAGGAGGGAAGCAGCAAGCCATATGACCATCAGAATAAACAGCAAGAGTCAAGGTAAGTTCATTGCGAATGACTGCATCAGCTCTTCCTTACAGGCCACTAATTCCATTTTCAGCTATGTCTATTGTTGAGACTGTCCATTGAGTTCTTAATATCATTTTTTAAAATTTTTCATTTAGAAGTTCTATTTCCTTTTGCAAATCTGTTCAATCAGTTTCACAGTCTCTTGATCCTTACTCACATTTTCATCCCATCCTTTGTTTCTTCAAACTCCAAATATATATTCACGATCTTTTCTGTCGTGTCATCCCAATACTTGATACCTTTGGGGATGAGTTACTTCATGTTACGTAACAGTATCACTACAAGTTTAGTAGCTTTGCAGGGAGGCCTCACTGCCCGTGGTGTGGGATCTTAGTTCTCTCACGAGGGATCAAAACCATGGCCCCTGCGTTGAAAGCAAGGAGTCTTAACCACTGTACTGCCAGTGAAGTCCCCAAGCTCAGTAACTTAAAGCCACTCATTTAGTATCTCACGGTTTCGGAGGGTCAGGAGTCAAGGCTTAACCGGACCTTCTGCTCAGGGTCTCAGAGGGCTGCAATCACGGTGTAGCCAGGGCTACAGGCTCAACCAGGGACGCTCCCGTGGCTGCTAGCAGCCGTCAGCTCCCCGCAATCTTCCAGACCCAGGGTCTCACCTCTCTGCTGGCCACTGTCTGGATGCTGCTCTCAGCCAGGGCAGACCCCTGTATGGGGTCTTCTCCATGGGACATCTCACAACACAGTAGCTTCCTTTTTCAAAACCACCAAAGGAGAATCTCCTTGCAAAATGCGCAATAGAATACTATGTATCCTAATCACAGAAATGACAGTCCATTCTCTTTGTCATCTACTCCTTACGAGTCACAAGTTCCACCTGTGCTCAAGGAGAGGAAACCACCGTGGGCGTGAATGTCAGGGAGTAGGGGGACCTCAGAGTCTGTCTGCCCCTGGGTCTCATTCCATTATCTACCGGTTCAGCTGGTTCTCTCATGTAGGGCCCTGTTTCAGCATTTTCTTTGTTATCTTATTTAAAGAAATTGTTGGAAGGCATAGACAGAAGAAGCCTTCCTCTAGGAAAGATTGAGCTTTGTTTCTACCAGTAGCCTCAGAAAAAAAAAAGGAAGGAAACCGAGAATACATTGAAATCTGCTGCCGGCTTCAGGTTTTTTATGGCTATTCAAATTTCAACCTTATATGAGAGCCATTTTGTCTTTACAAAGTCTCATGCATGACCATTTTTCCTCCTTGCCACTCAACAACAACGTCCAGACAAGCACAGCTTCTTGAATCGTCTTTCCGCACAATGAGATTTTACTGGTTTACTCTCACTAGAGATGCCACACTTTGGTCTTTAAAACTGCCCACTAGGGGTGGGTCTTAGGAATTTGTCTCCTGTCCCTTCCTTCAGCAGTCACTATGTGGTTCTTATGGTCAGATGTCTTTTGGGATGCTCTAAGTATTAAATATATCCTCTAGTAAATGGGGAGGTAAAACGGCAGTCACAAGATATGAGGTAGAAAAAAATCCTACGTTTTTAGTACATTCTTTCAATATAATTTCATTCTATCACCACTAGGAGGTTTCTCATTTATTAGGTGTAAGAATTGCTTTGGAAAGTGAAGGCGCCACAGGAATAAAGATGTTATGTGCTGTGCTGGGCTTAGTCGCTCATTCGTGTCCGACTCTTTGCGACCCCATGGACTGTAGCCCACCAGGCTCCTCTGTCCATCGGGATTCTCCAGGCAAAAATACTAGAGTGGCTTGTCATGCCCTCCTCCACAGGATCTTCCCAACCTAGGGATCGAACCCACGTCTTCCACATAGCAGGTGGATTCTTTACCATCTGAGTCACAAGGGAAACCCAAGAATACTGGAGTGGGTAGCCTATCCCTTCTCCAGGGGAACTTCCCAACCCAGGAATCTAGCTAGGGTCTCTTGCATTGCAGGCATATTCTTTACCAGCTGAGCTGCCTGGGAAGCCCAAGGAGGCTATAAGGTGCCCGAAAAATTTAAGAAGACATCATTCATTCATTCAACAAGTATTTACTGAGCACCTACAAGGTATCAGATCAGACAGTTCTCTAACAGTTAGAGACACGTCAGTAGATGCAAGTGACAAAACTCTTTGTCCACAGGGAACTTGCTTCTACTAAGTATTTTATTAATCATGCGGGCATTAAGCTATTTATTGTAAGAAAGGGAAAGACCCCCTTTGGCATGAAGAGGTCCAAAGGAGGTTTGGGGGAAAAAAGAGATGTAAAAATATAAAACTCTTTTACTCCGCCAGGTGACTGAAAATCAGATTGAGCCTTAATTTTCAAGATGAAATTTATTAATTTAAAATGTCTGCTAAGTCTGTTAATAACACATTCCATCCTGTGGGGGGAATGAACTTTCTTACATCTGGATGGGGAATATTGGTGGAGGATAAAATTAATGTACAGGTGAACCTATTTGCAAAGGAGAAAGAGAGACACAGATGTAGAGAAAAAACACATGGACACCCAGTGGGGAAAATGGCGTGGGAGGAATCAGGATCAACAAATACACACTGTTATGTATAAATAGACAATTAATGAGAAACTGCCATATAGCACAGGAAGCTCTACTCAATGCTCTGTAGTTACCTAAATGGGAAGGAAATCCAAAAAAAGAGGGGATATATGTACACGTGTGGCCAACTCAATGGACTTGAGTTTGAGCAAGCTCTGGGAGATGGTCAAGGACAGGAAAGCCTGGCGTGCTGCACTTCACGGGGTCACAAAGAGTCGGACACAACTGAGCAACTGAACAACAAAATAGCTGATTCACTTTGATGTAAAGTGGAAAATAGCACAACATTGTAAAGCAAATATAATTCAATAAAAAAAAATTTTTAAATACACAAACAAGTTCTTCTTTGATTAAATAATAACAGTACTGGCACAGGAGATGGGCTTTAGTGTGATATGATAAGAAATTACAGGCCTTTTCTTCTGTGCCTAGAATCCTTTCACCACTGATTTTTTTTTTTTTTTTTTTTAAAGAATATTGCTTTCTTGACTCTCAGCCTTATTTTGGAGGCTATGCTCCTATGCAGTGAGTATGGAAAGACAGTCCTCACTAGGACTGTGAGCTAGGGAGGATCTCTCCCTTCCCACTCTGAGGACACCTATGAGTGGGCTAATTAGGCCATCTCTGCTCTAAATCTCAGCAAGAAATGTAATGCCTCTTTCCTTCGGTTCATCCTTCCCTACTCATCTCATCTTGGTAGGAAGACCACAAGAATCAGGCTCAAAGAAAGTATTGGCCTGGGCAGAGGACAAAGGAGAACAATGTGACTGTTTTTAGTCTAGGCCTTACATCTCTCGTGGCTAAGATGGTAAAGAATCTGCCTGCGATACTGGAGACCTGGGGTTCAATCCCTGGGTCAGGAAGATCCCCCAGAAAAGGGAATGGCAACCCACTCCAGTATGCTTGCCTGGAGAATTCCACGGATGGAGGAGCCTGGCGGGCTACAGTCCACCGGGTCACAAAGAGTCAGACACGACTGAGCGACTAACACTTGACATCAGAAAGACAAGGGAAGCTGGACGTCCACTCACAGTACAGCCCAATTTATGAGGATCAGAGTTTGGAGCCAAAACTTTTAATGACAAAAGGAGTAATTACATCAAAGGATCTCACTCTTCAAGTTTTCTCGTCATTGTGTAGTTGAGGTGAAAGGCTGGTCAAGCATGTAGCATTATAGGTTCCAGGGCAACTTGGCCTTTTCACTCTAAAGTTAAATCTACTAAGTGTGTTAGTCGCTCAGTCATGTCCCACTCTGCAACCCCATGGATGATAGTCCACCAGGCTCCTCCATCCATGGAATTCTCCAGGCAAGAATACCATAGTGGGTTGCCATTCCCTTCTCCGGGGGAATCTTCCTAACCCAGGGATTGAACTTCGGTATCCTGCATTTCAGGCATATTCTTTACCATCTGTGCCACCAGGGAAGCCCACCAAATCTAATAAAGTCCAACCCTATGAAACAGAGATTATCATCATACTTCTTTTAAAAGAGAGGAAATCAAGACTTGGAACTCAAACAAACTGCCTGAGATCAAAGAACTAATAAATGGGAAAGACTAGTTTCTGGGACAGATTCTTTGCTCAACTAGGCTGATTTATCAAAGAATCTGTCTATTTTCCACTGGTATTTGTACCATTTGCAGTAGTTTTCATACATAGTCCTCAAAATTACCTAGCCAAGTATTAGAGTGTTATTACTTTTTTTAAGAGTCCAACACCACTGCCCTGTTGTGATCTGCTTGGAATGCTGGGAGTGGTAAACTCACCTGTATTAGCTTTCCATTGTTTCCATAACAAATTACCAAAAACATAACAGCTTACAACAGCAGAAATCTACAGTTCTGTAGCTCATTGTATTAAACCAAGGTGTTAATAGGCTCCATTTTTTTCTGGAGGCTCTAAGAGAAAATCTACTTCTTGCTTGTTGACAAAATTCAGTTCCTCACAGCTGTCTCCATTTTCCTTCTAGCTATAGGCTAAAGTTCTTTCCCAGTTCTTAAAAGCCCACTGCATTCCTTGGTTCAAGGTCCCCTTCTTCCATTTCAAAATCCAGGAACAGTGGTCAAGTCCCTCTCACAAATTTTTCCTCCTCCTTCTGTCTCACCTCTCTGACCCACCAGGGAAAGGTGTTCCACTCTCAAGGACTCCTGTGATTAGTTGAGCCCACCTAGATAATCCAGTAAAGTCTCTCACCTGACCCTTGATCATTGCCCTTACCTGTGATCATATCTACAAAGCCTCTTTTGCAATAGTTATTGACTTCATGGTATTCCCACAAAAGAAAGAAAGTGAAGTTGCTCAGTCATGTCCAGCTCTTTGTGACCCCATGGACTGTATCCTACCAGGCTCCTCCATCAATGGGAATTTCCAGGCAAGAGTACTGGAGTGGGTTGCCATTTCCTTCTCCAGGTATTCCCACAAATTCATATCAAAATCCTAAACCCCAGTGTAATGTTATTAGGAGGTAGGGCATTTGATAGGTAATTAGATCATGAGAGTAGAGCCCTCATGAATGGGAACTTATTAAAAAAGAAAAAAAAAAAAGCCCCAGAAAGCTCTTTCTCACCCCTGTCACTATGAATCGATAAAACGAGAAAACAGCCATCTGCAACCCAGAATAGGGTCCTCATCAAGTCCTCACTGGAACCTCTGTCGCTGCCTCCAGAACTGTTAGAAATAAGCTTCTGATGTTTGTAAGCCCCACCCCACCCCACCCACTGCAGTCCATGATATTCTGTTATAGCAGCCCATACCCGGCTTCCCAGGAGACTCAGTGGTAAAGAATCCTCCTGCCAGTGCAGGAGACACAATTTCCATGCCTATCTGGGAAGATCCCCTAGAGGAGGAAATGGCAACCCACTCCAGTATTCTTGCCTGGGAAATCCCATGGACGGAGGAGCCTGGAGGGCTAGTCCATGGGGTCACAAGGAGTCAAGAGTTAGTGACTAAACAACCACCACTGACTAAGACCACTGTAAGGTAACACACTGACAGACTCTGAATCTCAGGACACAGACATCTCTGGGGATCCATTATTCTGCTTCTGACCTTCCCTCCTAGCTCAGTTGGTAAAGAATCCGCCTGCAATGCAGGAGACCCTAGTTCGATTCCTGGGTCAGGAAGATCCGCTGGAGAACAGATAGGCTACCCACTCCAGTATTCTGGCCTGGTGAACCCCATGGACTGTCCATGGGGTGGCAAAGAGTCGGACACGACTGAGCGACCTTCTCTTTCACTTTCCCTTCCTTCTATTTCCACACAACCCTAGTAACTTGGCCCCATGATGGTCCTTAAGCAAGAAAGTTGTACTGCCTGCAAACAGAGGCTGGGTTGGGAAGAAGAAAGAGTTCTATTAATGGCCTCTTTCCATCATGCAAAAAATGAGAGACTTCAAATAATTACAATAATTACATTACTATGTATACAAATGTGATTTTAGAAGGTTTCAAAAGAGGATATAAACTTCCTAAGTAATTAGAATAGAATTTTTTACTGGGGTATACTTACTTTCTGATGCAGAACAATAACTTTTCAAGCTACATACTATAAAAGTTCTTATTATATGTCATTTAGATGCTTTATGAAACAACAATAATTCAAATCTTTAATACCAAACCATGTCACAACAGGGAAATATTATTTGTTTCCATAAAAATTTTAATAATGATAACACAGTCATTTTTTTTTTTGCTTTCTCCAGGTTTATGTTTGTGGTACTTTATCACTTAGGATAATTGTCCTTTTTATGATGCAAGAGTTTTCTATTAATTCCACCTGAAATGGCAATTTTAAAATTGTTTTTTTGTGATTTCAGAGTACATTTACTTATTCCATTAAAAGATAAGTTTCTTATTGAGTATTATTTAGTCATTTTAGTCTTCTTCTAAGTGATAGGTGCTTTGTAAAAGGTAAAATTGGTTATAACCTTTTATTCTTGAAGTTTTGCCCAAATCTTAACATGAAATAGTCCTGTAATTTCCAGTGCTAACCTAAGCCAATAGATACAATAATTGGACTATTTATCTATTTTGTGTTATGAATAAATCCAGACGCCATATCATAGCACAAATTTCTTATTCACTCATCTCCTAAAGTTTATCTGAGAAAACAGAAATATGTATTCCATAAACAGTTTGAGTTAACCTTTAGTCAACGCCCTTGGGATCTTTCTGTAACAATGAAATCTATTCGGTATGCACACCTAGAAAAGGCACCTTTGATCAAAAGGCAGATACAGAGGTAATGGAGTTTTCATCATAATGCTTAGCCAAATCATATTTTTCTCTCTATTTCCCCAATAAGTGATATTCACATAGCAAGTTCTTCATTACCCAAATGGGAATAAAGCATTCTAATATATCAAATATTATGTTTAATAGAAACATGTGATATGTAGATTTCTTATAATCAGAAAGCAGAAGAGAACACAGCATAAAGAGGATCTAAATAAATGTTAATTTACTTCCTTTGGGAAAAAAAAAATCCCTTAGTAAACTATTAAAGAAATCGATCTTTACAAAAAAAACAAAAAAACATTAAGAGCAAAACTTAATCACCATTAATGAGATCTCAGAAATGAATCCAAATACAAAGAAAGCCAACGGTTTTTGACTCTCGTACCTAAAAAGGTGGCTGGCTATGCACAGAAAGCAGACCGTATGACTCTAATGATTAAGAGCAGGAAAAGAAAACCAACTCTCTACAAAAACAGCAGTAAGAGCTATTGTTTACTCTTCACTTCCTCTGTTCCTGAGATAGAGCTAAGTGCTTATTATGTATTAACACATTCCTAACAATTGTGCACTTTATGTGGCATGACCATTTTGGAGATGAGAAAATAAAGATTCATTTTTTGAGCAATTTTTAAAATTTGTTTAAGATCAAATAGCTAATAAGTGTCAGAGTGGGGATTTTTGAATCAGAGTTCAAAGTCCACAATCTTTCTAAAATTTACTAAAAAGTTTAGCTAACAGTTTTTAACTTCTGGGGGAAAGGATACTCTTGTGGGCTTTTGTAACGCATTTTGCCACATTGTATATACACACAAATTGCCAGGAGAAATAACAACAGCCTCAGAGTATGCAGATGAAATCACTCTTATGGCAGAAAGTGAAGAGGAATTAAAGAGCCTCTTGATGAGGGTGAAAGAGGAGAATGAAAAAGCTGGCTTGAAACTCGGCATTAGAAAAACAAAGATCACAGCATCCAGTCCCATCACATCATGGCAAATAGAAGGGGGAAAAGTGGAAACAGTGATAGATTTCATTTTCTTGGGCTCCAAAACCACCATGGACAGTGACTGCAGTCAAGAAATTAAAAGATGCTTTCCCCTTGGAAGGAAAGCTATGACAAACGAGACATCACTTTCCCAACAAAGGCCCACATAGTCTAAGCTATGGTTTTTCCAGTAGTCATGTACAGATGTGAGAGTTGGACCCTAAGGAAGGCTGAGTGCTGAAGAATTGACGGTTTTGAACTGTGGTGCTGGAGAAGGCTCTTGAGAGTTCCTTGGACAGCAAGAAGATCAAATCAGTCAATCCTAAAGAAAATCAGTCCTGAGTATTCAGTGGAAGGAGTGATGCTAAAGCTCCAATACTTTGGCCACCTGATATGAAGAGCCAACTCACTGGAAAAAGACCCTAATGCTAGGGAAGAATGAAGGCAAAAGAAGAAAGGGGAAGCAGAAGATGAGATGATTAGATGGCATCACTGACTCAATGGACATGAATTTGAGCAAACTCCAGGAAACAACAGAGGACAGAGGAGCTGGCACGCTACATTTCATGGGGTCACAAAGTCAGACATGACTTAGTGACTGAACAACAACAAATGTTACGTTAATAGGTCACTCAGTTGTGTCCAACTCCGTATGACTCCGTGACTGTAGCCCACCAGTCTCCTCTGTCCATGGATTTCTCCAGGCAAGAATGTTGGAGTAGGTTGCTATTTCCTTCTCCCAACAATGAATGTACACACAGACAAAAAACAGTTTATGTATTAGCCTAAAATAATAGTTGTAGACAATGAAATAGCTACTTGTGTTTTCTTATTAACATACTGCCAGTACAACATTAAGAAGGAACCCAGGCCTAGCTTGCAAGCCATAAACAATAAGAGGAGAATAAACGGAAAAATATACATCACCAAATCTGTTGGACTTTGGTTTTCAAACCTGACTTCATGGGATTCAACAGAGATAATGCAAAATATTAAATTGCATTTAATATTGCCTAAATACAAATGTTTCTTTTCAATATAATCATTAAGTTTTCCACTCATTTCACATACAGGTTAATTTTAGTAAAAAATTTACTTATATCACTCAATTGTATTCCCTAATAAATGATATTAAGATACATACTAGTTCACTATGTATTAATCCATCTGCAAACCTGAAACAAAACGGTGGTTGGTAACATTAAAATATGCTTAGTGTTCATATAATTCACAAAACCTCCAAAACCATCACTACAGAAGTAACACTGACAAGCCTTGCTGGAAGTCTTCTCTTGAATTTGCTCTATCTTTTCAACTAGAAGTCCAGTTTCTGTTGTCTATATGTTAGTATTGATTTTACTGGTTTAATTAATACTATGAGGTCCTGTACACACATAATTGAATGCTATGTACAATAGTATTTTAGATAGTTGTTTTGCTGTATTTTAGCACTATGCCTAAGGGAACTCTCTCAGCATGAGCAAATCACACAGCATTGTTTTTCCTCCAAGGAATCTGGTCCCCCAAACTAGTCATAATGCAAGTGTTTTTTGCAAGTTTTTTCCATACCGAGTACAAACTTCACATGAAATCAGAACATCCTACTCACATATGCATTTTACTAAGAAAGTGCTCATTAAGATGATACACCACACTTCCAGGAAAAACCAGAGAGCAGTCAAAATGTCAATTATATTTGTATGGGAAGTAAACAGGAATAAAAATTTCCACATTGCAAAAATCAAGTACTCAGCAACCTGTTGTACTCCAAAGAAACAATCAGTGAACATAATGCAAGCGACTTTTTTTTCTGGGTAACCTAACTAACAAGAAAGCCAAAACAACGTCAGGAAAAGGTGCAATTGAAAACAGGAAATGTGTGTATCTGGGTACAGGCCCAGAGCTTCATATATTATGAACTTCTATGAACTTCTTCCTATTTATTCTTAGCTGACCTCTGTATCATACAAAAGATCGTTATGTGTGATCAATTTTTAGAATCATACAGTCTGACTAAACAAGCAATATTATGTATACTGATAAAATATCTGACTCTGTGGATGTGTGTATTAATGATTAATAGGGGTGGAACTAGAACTTTGGGTTCTGCTCATATGACATTTCACCTTAAAATAATTTTTACGCCTGTGCTCAGCCTTATCATCCACAAAATGATAAAAGAAAAACAAGCTTTTTTCTGGCACGTCAGTTATAAACACCAACAGTCTCCAGAACCACACCACTTTATAAAACAACTGGTTACAGTGATTAATGTCAGTGTAATCCAGAGAGTGCCAATGCATGTATGAAAATCTTGGGATAAACCCTGTCATTTGTGTGTGACAAGAAACAGTCATTTTTCATAGAGAAAAGATACTGACAATTAGTAACTAAAAAGCAAAAATAGGACAATTCCCCATATAAATAAAAGGTTGCTAACCCTTCCCCTTTTCCTGAAACAGCCCAATTTTTTTTTCAATGATAAAACATCAGTCAAAATTTTACTCTCTTTAGAATATCAAAAGGAAATTTCAAGGAATATATGGTGTCTCCTAAATATCCAGGAATTACAAACAAGGCAAATAAAAGATCAGATTTCATAATTAGGTTTGCATTATTTCATTATTAAATGACATTTCAAAAAATAAATAAATAAATGACATTTCAATTTGTACATCTCTTTATTACTTCCTTTTCTAAAAATTCTTGTTTTTACTTTTTTGTTTAGGTTCTTCTGAATAGAAAGGAAGACTATTAGCATCAGACTTTCAGTTCTACAAATTCCATCCCCTAATTCTACAGTGGCTCAATTCTATAGACACTGGATTATAATTCCGTTTCCCTTGGCTTTTAAAAAAATATGTGTAAATCTATGGCTGATTCATATCAATGTATGACAAATAAATAAATAAATAAACATTTAAAAAATAAATAAATAAATACATCATAATAAATAATAGTAAGATCTCTAAGTAAAAAAAAAAAAAAAATAGAAATAATAAGGCTTATTTACCTGCTTCACTTTGAAAATACAAACATCAAAGCACCTCAGAACAGGTCTCTATATTTTTATATCTTTTCACTATAGGAAACACTGTGATGAAAGTCCTTACAAATACAAATGAAAGCAAAAAGCCAGAACTATAAAGTTAACCTTCAAGGAAATTTAAATTACAAATACCCCAATAGGGCTGACTCATGGCCTTTCTTCATTTCCAATGGTACATCCTCAGTTACCTGTGCAAATCACCTTCACAGACAACTTGGCACTCACAAAGTCGTAAGATGGAACTGTGGGAAAGAGAGATGAGATGGGATTCTCTTTTTATAACCTCACCTCTGCTCTCTTTTGAAAAGCTGAAAAATATCAAAGCTAAGCTATTTTTCCTGCTGGCGCCCTAAGAGGAATTATCTCATCTTCCACCTGCCTCCTTGGAATAGGTCTTACAATAGTTAAGCAAGGGGCTCATACATCACTCCAGTCAAATTATCAGATGGGCTCCCTTTCTGTTTGGATACGGAAATGGAAAAATTCACGGACTCCAAATATTATTCAAAAATTCAATTTAGAGGATTTCTCCATCACCAAGCCAAGTGTTATCTTTGACTTCCCAGAGAGAATTTCAGATGTTTTGTATGACTCGGCCACTGTTAAGCATTACCAGGAAATGTGAACCTGCAGTCTGCATGGTTGCAAACCTCAAGAATATTGACAATCATAGGTAACCATTTAAAAACAGAAACGATGAATTCTTAACAGATGGAACACATCAGTGTTATCAATACCACTGCCCATGTTGCAGAGAAGAAGGCAATTCTGACTCCACAGTGGAACCGCTCCTCTGACTTGCTTCTTGTTGCTTTTGTTATTCTAATCATACAGAATGGCCTGCCTCCAAGAATCCTGCCCTTCTGCCTGACTGTTAAGCTACAGTGCCTTTGTTCAGAACCCTGTCCGATTGTAGATGGCCGGAAGGGAGAAAGGAACACATCCTCCACCTGAGGCTTGCCATTCTAGGAGATGTTTGCAAGATTAATGGCCTTTTTACTTTGCTTCCTTACTCTGCTCATCTCTGATCTATGAAAACACCTGGCATCCAGACCCTGATAAGATGGTTATTTTGAGGCACTAGCCTGCCATCTTCTCAGGCAGCCAGCTCCCAATTAAAGTCTCTTCCATGCCTCAACCTGTCTCTTGGATTCATTGGCCCGTCGTGCAGTGAGCAGAGCGAGTTTGGACTCAGTAACACACAGACCTATGGAACGATACTTCTCAGAAATGTCACTGATACTTTTCTCGTCTTAAAAGTTTCTTACGTAGGGCTATCACAAAGCATGTACTCTCCAAAAATGAACAAAGCCAGCTTGAAAAACCTCAGTCACAAAAGAAGCAGAGTGACTCTGAATCACAATTTCCACGGAGGGGATTAGTTTGTGCAATCTCTGGAAGCCCCCAATAAATGGCTTCTTGGCTGCAAGCAGGTCTCCTGCCCTCCAGGCTGGATACTTTCTGGTTGTTTCATAACAGCCCATTACCCTTTTTTGTTTATCTCTGACCATAACAGAAAATCCCTACTGGCACAGGGGCAGGGGAAGAATCAAAACAGAGATTTCTTTAAAGGTCGGTGTTGTTTATTTTCTGGAAATCACTGATCTGGGGCTCTTATTATGAGTCCAGGGGGAAAGGGACAGCATCTAATCCTTTATTCTATACACATCTAGTATACTACCAAAACTATGAGCATGCTCAACTGTGGCTTTCCAGGGTTGCTCTGCCTTCTGGATAGATCACCACCTTCAGAAGCTACACTTCCTGGGAGTCCTCCCAAATTGTATTTTAATAGCATGAATGACTTCCAGCAGAATAGGAACAATAGATAAGAAATGCCTTAAGCTATATAATGACACTAGCTAATGTGTGTTGAGCAGTTTCTAAGGGCCAGGTAAACACATAAATGGGTTCCTTACATGTGTATATTGAGTCTAAGCACTTCTTTCTTATTCTTGGGGAAAAAATAAAAGGTAAGTAAAGAACATATGGGACTCAACTACCACCTTTGGATGTTTGAATTTTGATTCTTTCATGTGACAAGAACAACAAAACAGTGATCATGCACATTGCTTCACGCTCAATACGCTTGGCCAATGCACTCTTCATTAATATTGCAAAGGCTTGCTTGGTTGCTGTTTAGTTGCTAAGTCGAATCTGACTCTTTTGTGACCCCATGGACTGTAGCCCACCAGGCTCTTTGTCCAGGGGATTTCCGGGCAAGAATACTGGAGTGGGTTACCATTTCCTTCTCTAGGGGATCAAATCTGCATCTACTGCATTGACAGGCAGATTCTTTACCACTGGGCCACAAATACTGAAAAAACCTGCTATCACATTTTAAAATAAAAAATTTTATTTGGATTAGGTATCATGTTTATTATGGCCAAAGCACATCTGTCGAGTTCTTGTTAATATTTATAATGTTGCAAGGTAGGCTTACTTTTCAAATACATTTATACACTTGCTTGATAGTCTTGAGAGTGATACTAATTCATCCATTTTTACATTCTTTCATGAGCCATCTGAGAGCAACTCTCAACAAGGAACTAGAGGAAATTCCAAAGATATAAAGTCAGCTTCCTTCTTAAGATATTTATTGCTTGCACTGCTTTATTTTTAGAACATTATTGGAGAATTAGAGTTTAAAACTCTATTGAATGAGGTATAATAATAGCAATGGACTGCAGAGACTTTCTTAATCTCTAACACTGGCACCACTGGTAATTTTTTAAGCAAACCTCAAAGGATATTAATCTTTCCACAAGGACAAAAAGGTGTGTATGGGTATGGGGAGGGAAGAAGAAGGAGAAGAGAGGGAAGGGGGCAAGGAGGAGAAAAAGGAGGGCAAGATTGAGAGAAAATATGCTACAATACTCACCAAATCCATGCTGAACAATAGGCTTCAAAGCATATGAGCCAGGAGCAATAGGTATAAAAGCAAATACAGTCAACAATCTGATCTCTCACTTGACTTAATTCAAAACAAAAGACTTTTGGTAGCAGCTCTTCCACTAGAGCATTTATGGTAAGTGTTCCCTAACTGAGGGAGAAAATGCCATACCTCCATTCCTTTGCCTCTGCTAGTAGTTAGGGTGACACTCATCTGTCGCGTTAAGGCTACACCTGTTGTAACTAATGAGTTAAGAGTGACCGTAAGGAATTTCCAGTAGTCATGTATGGATGTGAGAGTTGGACCATAAAGAAAGCTGAGTGCCAAAGAATTGATGCTTTTGAACTGTGCTGTTGGAGAAGACTCTTAAGAGTCCTTTGGACTGCAAGGAGATCCAACCAGTCCATCCTAAAGGAAATCAACCCTGAATATTCATTGGAAGGACTGAAACTGAAGCTCCAATATTTTGGCCACCTGAAGCGAAGACCTGACTCACTGGAAAAGACCCTGATGCTGGGAAAGATTAAAGGCAGGAGGAGAAGGGGACAACAGACGATGAGATGGCTGGATGGCATCACTGACTCAATGGACATGAGTTTGAGCAAACTCCGGGAGTTGGTGATGGACAGGGAGGCCTGGGGTCGCAAAGAGTCAGACACGACTGAGTGACTGCACTGAACTGATAACAAATTTGGAAATTATTTCTAGGTCAAAAGTGGGCATCAGAGCTACCCACAGAAAACTCCCCTGGTTATCTGTATTCTGAATAACTTACCTAAAATTTAAATAACGATGAATATCATTTTAGTGATCATGAGTTAACAGTGTGATCTTTTATGCCTCTTTGTTGTTCTTCGCATCTGTGTTGCAGGGGTCAGGGTATAGGTTTTTATAGTCTCATCAACGATCTCGGTTATAAAATCTGAAGGTTTCAGCTACAGCAAATTTTAAACAGAGTAATCAATTCTGAACACATGAAATAAAGTGATGTAACCTATCACTAATTTGTGTGTGTGCTCAGTTGTGTCCAACTCTTTGTGACCCTGTGGCCTATAGCCTGCCAGCCTCCTCTGTCCGTGAGATTCTCCCAGCAATACTGGAGTGGGTGGCCATTTCCTTCTCCAGGGGATCTTCCTGACCCAAGGATCAGATCAATGTCGCCTGCACTGGCAGTCAGATTCTCTAACACTGTGCCATTTGATAATAGGTATTACTAATTAATGCTCTCCTACAATTGATGTGAAGTTAAATCTTGCTTAATACACAAACTGCAAAGAAAAAGCAAATAAAAGCAAAAATGTTTTTTAATAAATATCTGTTAAATAGATTGTAAACAGGCACTGTTGCAGGTTCCGTGAATACAGTGAAAGAACTTAGCCCCTAAGGGGTCAGAGGCTGGTAAATGCTTCGAAGATAGTAAAAGTAATCACATGAAAGAAAGCAACAGGAGAGTCCTCTCTGAGAAGGTGCCTTTTAGGCTGAAATTGAAATGTCAGGAAGGAAACAATCTTATGAGGATAAGGAGGACCAGCTCTCCAGGCAGAGGGAACAGCCAGTGCACCGGATTTAAGTGCAAATACGTTTGGCATGTGGCCGGAGCAAGCTAGGGAGAGAACAGTACCACAAAAGAAGCCCAGAGGGGTAGGCAAGGGTAGGACTTCAAAAGCTGGAAAAAGGAGAGTGGGTTTCCTAAGTGGGATGGAACCTTTCAAGGGTTCTGAAGCAGGAGAGTGATGCACAGAGAATGAATTCAGGGGAGCGCCTATCGAAGAAAGGACACCAAGAAGATACCATGCTGACTTGGACTAGAAAGTTAGGAAAAAAGAGAAAAGACAGATCTGAGATACTGACTCTCTGTGACCCTGTGGACTGTAGCCCGCCAGGCTCCTCTGTCCATGGGATTCTCCAGGCAAGAATACTGGAGTGGGTTGCCATGCCCTCCTCCAGGGGATCGTTCAGACCCAGGGGTCAAACTTGCGTCTCTTACGTCCCCTGCTTTGCAGGCGAGTTCTTTACTATTAGCACCTGGGAAGTCAGAAACAATGCTAACTCCTAGACATTTGGCTTGACCAAGTACCGGGTGGATGATAGCGCCAGTACTGAAATGGGAAAGACTAGAAACGGTAGAGGAAATACAGTTCTGTTGTGGCTGTGTTCTGTTTCAGACACCTAGCCACACCAGGTCTGGTGTTTAGTCAAGCAATGTACTTCACAACCCTAATGTTTATAACAATTAATATCATGATAGGCAGGGAATCCGAAATTCTCATATCACTATTCTGTTGTACCAAGTATCCTGCATTAGAAAAAGCTACATCTTTGGAGAAAGATGGATAAGCTGACATGTAAAATGCACAGGAGGACCAACATCCTTGGGTGATTACAATCTTGCACTCTCAACACTAAACCTGGGACCCCACCCCACAGGTGAAGATACTGAGTGACAAAATGATGGGGCAAAGAGAACAAATACCCTGATCAATGGATAACACTGGCTTTCATCCAAGAGCAGGCCATTCTTGTACAATCAGACTGTTCAGTTTGAAAGAGAAATTAGTGAATCAGTGTCAAAATACAGTTCCTGGATGTTCTTGTTCTCTTTTGAAGCCACTGAGACCTTTAAAATCCTCCCACAAGAACAACACAGAGGACAAGGCAAGTGCTAAAACAAATTAACCCAAGATACTGCTTTGGATAACAGGAAGTGCCACATTCCATCTATCATATTTCAGAAAACAAAAGCAAGCAATGAAGAATAGTGAGCAGAAGTAATCAAAAGAGAGAGGGAGAGAGAGACTGGAATCTGGGGGGAGAAAAAAGTACTACAAATACCGTATCTGAAACATTCCTGCCTAAAGATTCCCCTGTAACTCTAGGATTGTCCCCATCTGTACGTGACATTTTTCATTGCTTGTCTTCCTCCATTTAATCTTCACATAAGCTCTTTGAGGTAGGTATTATTATACAGATGAGAACACTCATGTTCAGAAAAGGTTAAGTTTGTAGTCTTGCACGGGTAGTAAGTTTGAGAGCTAGGATTGAACTTCGGTTCTATTTAACTTCAAAATTCATGTAGTGCCTTCCAATTTTTCTTAGAATGAATTGAATTTATTTTAAAGATAAGTGTCTAATTTTTTACAGTTTGCCATATGCATTTCTGATTACACAGTAGGTGCACAGGATATTGTCAGTTATCTGCCATTATAAAGTGACAGGTGGACTCAAGTGGCACTGAGGACCTCCTACGCCATGACTACACAGACAAGAACAAACCCTTCTATACGATGCTGAGAGAGCATGGACTATTTGATAAGAGGGACCAGCCTTCACATTTGGACACTGCTATAGCAAGTTGAAGCTGAAACTCCAGTACTTTGGCCACCTGATGTGAAGAGCTGACTCATTTGAAAAGACCCTGATGCTGGGAAAGATTGAAGGCAGGAGGAGAAGGGGACGACAGAGGATGAGATGCTTGGATGGCATCACCAACTCAATGGACATGAGTTTGGGTAAACTCCAGGAGCTGGTGATAGACAGGGAGGCCTGGTGTGCTGTGGTTCATGGAGTCACAAAGAGTCGGACAGGACTGAGTGAACTGAACAGATTCATAACATAAAACACTTTGAAAATAAATTCTGTTTCCCTCTTACTTTCATAGACAGATCTTTTGATCATCAATTTACTTTTATGACAAATTGCTGTTGTTCAGTCACTAAGTAATATCTGACTCTTTGAGACCCTATGGACTCTAGTACATCAGGTTCCTCTGTTCTCCACCATCCTCCAGAGTCTGCTCAATTTCATGTCCATTGAGTCAGTGATGCTACATAAGCATCTCATCCTCTGCTGCCCCCTTCTCCTCTTGTCTTCAACCTTTCTTTCCCAGGCCCAGGGTCTTTTTCCAATGAGCTGGCTCTTTGCATTATGTGGCCAAAGTATTGGAGCTTCACCTTCAGCAACAGTACTTCTGAATATTCATGGCTGATTTCCTTTAGGATTGACTGGTTTGATCTCCTTGCGGTCCAAGGGACTCTTAAGAGTCTTCTTCAACACCACTGTTCCAAAGTATCAATTCTTCAGTGCTCAGCCTTCTTTATGGTCCAACTCTCACATCCATACATGACTACTGGAAAAACCATAGCTTTGACTAGCAGCCATTTGTCAGCAAAGTAATGTCTCTGCTTTTTAATATGCTGTCAAGGTTTTTCATAGCTTTTCTTCCAAGGATCAAGCAACTTTAATTTCATGACTGCAGTCACCATACACAGTGATTTTGGACCCAAGAAAATAAAATCTGTCACTGTTTCTACAAAAATCTACTTTTTACCCTTCTATTTCCCATGAAGTGATGGGACAAGATGCCATAATCTAATTTTTTAAATGCTGAGTTTTAAGCCAGCTTTTTTATTCTCCTCTTTCACTCTCATCAAGAGGCTCTTTAGTTCATCTTTACTTTCCGTCATTAGAATGATATTATCTGTCTATCTGAGGGTGTTGATATTTCTCCCAACAATCTTGATTTCAGCTTCTGCTTCACCCAGCCCAGCATTTCACATGATGTACACTGCATATAATTTAAATAAGCAGGGTGACAATAAACAACCCTGACGTACTCCTTTTCCAATTTGGAACCAGTCCACTGTTTCATGTTTGGTTCTAACTGTTGCTTCTTGACCCGCATATAGGTTTCTCAGGAGGCAGGTAAGGTGATCCGGTATTCCTATCTCTTTAAGAATTTTCCAGTTTGTTGTGATCCATACAGTCAGAGGATTTAGCATAGTCAGTGAAGCAGAAGTACATGTTTTTCTCAATCTCCGTTGTTTTCTCCATGATACAACAAATGTCAACAATTTGATCTCTAGTTCCTCTGCCTCTTTGAAACCTAGCTTGTACAACTGAAAGGTCTCAGTTCACGTATTGCTGAAGTCTAGCTTGAAGGGTTTTGAGCATTTCCTTGCTAGCATGTGAAATGAACACAACTGTACAATAGTCTGAACATTCTTTGGTGTTGCCCTTCTTGGGATTGGAATGAAACCTGACCTTTTCCAGTTCTGTGGCCACTGCTGAGTTTTCCAAATTTGCTGGCATATTGAGTGCAGCACTTTCACAGCATCATCTTTGAGGTTTTTAAATAGCTCAGCTGGAATTTCGTCACCTCCACTAGCTTTGTTCTTTGTAATGCTTCCTAAGGCCCACTTGACTTCACACTCCAGGATGTCTGGCTCTAGGTCAGTGACAACATCACAGTGGTTATCCGGATTATTAAGACCATACTTGTATAGTTCTTCTATATATTCTTGCCACCTCTTTTTAATCTCTTCTGCTTCTGCTAGAATCTTACTGTTTCTGTCCTTTATCATGCTCATCCTTGCAAGAAATGGTCCCTTGATATCCCCAGTTTTCTTGAAGAGATCTTGAGTCTTTCCCATTCTATTGTTTTCCTCTATTTCTTTGCATTGTTCACTTAAAAAGGCTATCATGTCTCTCCTTGCTATTTGCTGGAACTCTGCATTTAGTTGGGTATATCTTTCCCCTTCTCCTTTGCCTTTCACTTCTCTTCTTTTCTTAGCTATTTGTAAAGCCTCCTCACACAACCACTTGGCCTTCTGGCATTTCTTTTTCTTGGGGATGGTTTTAGTCACCATCTTCTGTAGAGTGTACAAACCTCTGTCCATAGTTCTTCAGGCACTCTATCTACTTCTACTGGGTCTAATCCCTTGAATCTATTTTTCACTTCCACTGTATAATCATAAGGGATTTGATTTAGGTCATACCTGAATGGCTTGATGGTTTTCCCTACTTTATTCAATTTGAGGCCGAATGTTGCAATGAAGAGCTGATGATCAGAGCCAAAGTCAGCTCCAAGTCTTGTTTTTGCTGACTCTATAGAGCTTCTCAATCTGCAGCTGCAAAAAACATAATCAATCTGATTTCACTATTGACCATCTGGTGATGTCCACATATACAGTCATCTCTTAACTTGTTGGAAAAGGGTGTTTGCTATGACCAGTGTGTTCTCTTGATAAAACTCTGTTAGCCTTTGCCCTGCTTCATTTTGTACTCCAAGGCCAAACTTGCCTATTATTCTGGGTAATTCTTGAGTTCCTACCTTTGCATCCCAATCCCTTATGATGAAAAGTACATGTTTTTTGGTATTAGTTCCAGAAGGTCTTGTAAGTCTTCACAGAATAATTCAAATCCAGCTTCTTTGGCATTAGTGGTTGGGGAATAGACTTGGATTACTGTGATACTGAATGGTTTGCCTTGGGAATAAATCAAAATCATTCTGTTGTTGAGACTGCACCCAAGTATTGCATTTCAGACTCTTTTGTTGACTGTGAGGGCTACTCGATTTCTTCTAAGGGGTTCTTGCCCACAGTAGCAGATATAGTGGTCATTTGAATTAAATTCGCCCATTCCCATCCATTTTAATTCACTGATTCCTAAAATGTTGATGCACACTCTTGCCATCTCCTGCTTGACCACATCCAATTTACCTTTATTCATAGACCTAACATTTCAGGTTCCTATGTAGTATTGTTCGGTACAGTATCGGACTTTACTTTCACAACCAGGCATATCCCCAGCTGAGTGTCATTCCTACTTTGGCCCAGTCACTTCATTCTTATTGGAACTATTAGTAATTATCCTCCACTCTTTCCCAGTAGCATATTGGACACCTTCCAATTTGGGGGTTCATCTTCCAGTGTCAAGTCTTTTTGCCTTTTCAAACTGTCCATGGTGTTCTCCAGGTAAGAATACTGGAGTGGGTTGCCATTTCCTTCCCCAGCAGACCGCATTTTGTTAGAACTCTTCACTATGACCCATCTGTCTTGGGTGTCCCTGCATGGCACGGCTCATAGCTTCATTAAGTTATCCAAACACTTTTGTCACAATAAGTCTGTGATCCATGAAGAGGTTCATGACTAACAGCATTAAGCAAACTCATATATGCAATATTTATGTCTAATATAACTGGAATCCTTTTATCTACATGATTTTTACATTTTTAATGACTATAGAAAATGTCATGGATGAAATATGAACATGTGTTATTACCTTTTCAGATACGACATATTGTACCAAAAATACAGTATATCAAAATGTACCAAAATACATTTTTGTTCCCTGATATTAATTGAAACATTTGTGTAATAATAGCAGCTATCAGTTGAGTACTGAACATGTATCAAACGCAAATGTACTATCCACACGGTATTTTATTTAATATGAAAATCATTCAATGTACTAGGTATTCCACTAAAAGCAAAATAAGGAAAAAGCAGTGCCCTTTATGGTGGATATGCTACCTGTACTTTTGATAGGAATAAAGTTCTAGGTGGGATATGGATGCAAAGATAGACCCTGTGTACACCCAGGCTCCCTTCAGCTAATGTGGCCATGTGCCCAAGCTCTTGCCAATAGAATGTGAGTAGAAGCAATTTGTGCACATTTCACCTTACTTGCTTGAATGGACATCAGTGCCACCAGACTAGACACTCTCCTCCTCTTCATAGCTGCAGGGTCATTCTAGCTGTGCTCCTATTTGACTATAAGGAGCAGAGTTACAAGCCAGATGAAAATACTTAAGATTGTTTCAGTTCAGTTGCTCAGTCATGTCTGCCTCTTGCAATCCCATGGACTGCAGCATGCCAGGCTTCCCTGTCCATCACTAACTCCTGGAGTTTACCCAAACTCATGTCCATTGAGTTGGTGATGCCATCCAACCATCTCATCCTCTGTTGTCCCCTTCTCCTCCCACCTTTAATCTTTCCCAGCCACAGGGTCTTTTCAAATGAGTCAGCTCTTTGCATCAGGTGGCCAAAGTATTAGAGTTTCAGCTTCAGCATCAGTCCTTCCAATGAATACTCAGGACTGATTTTCTTTAGGATGGACTTGTTTGATTTCCTTGCAGTCCAAGGGACTCTCAAGAGTCTTCCTTGAACACCACAGTTTAAAAGCATCAATTCTTTGGTGCTCAGCTTTCTTTATAGTCCAACTGTCACATCCATACATGACTACTGGAAAAACCATAGCTTTGACTAGAGGGAATTTTGCTGGTAAAGTAATATCTCTGCTTTTTAATATGCTATCTAGGTTGGTTAGAGGTTTTCTTCCAAAGAGCAAGAGTCTTTTAATTTCATGGCTGCTGTCACCATCTTCAGTGATTTTGGAGCCCAAGAAAGTAAAATCTCTCACTGTTTCCATTGTTTCCCCATCTATTTGCCATGAAGTGATGAGACCAGATGCCATGATCTTAGTTTTCTGAATGTTGAGTTTTAAACCAACTTTTTCACTCTCCTTTTTCACTTTCATCAAGAGGCTCTTTAGTTCTTCTTCACTTTCTGCCATAAGGGTGGTGTCATCTGCATATCTGAGGATATTGATATTTCTTGATTCCAGCTTGTGCTTCATTCAGCCCAGCATTTCTCAAGATGTATTCTGTATATATTAAATAAGCAGGGTGACAATATGCAGTCTTGACATACTCCTTTCCCTATTTGGAACAAGTCTGTTGTTCCATGTCCCGTTCTAACTGTTGCTTCTTGACCTGCATACAAATTTCTCAGGAGGCAGGTAAGGTGATCTGGTATTCCCATCTCTTGAAGAATTTCCAGAGTTTGTTGTGACCCACACAGTCAAAGGCTTTAACATAGTTAATAAAGCAGAAATAGATGTTTTTATGGAACTCTCTTGCTTTTTTGATGATCCAGCCGATGTTGGCAATTTGATCTCTGGTTCCTCTGCTTTTTCTAAAACCAGCTTGAACATCTGGAAGTTCATGGTTCACATACTGCTGAAGCCTGGCTTGGAGAATTTTGAGCATTACTTTAATAGCATGTGAGATGAGTGCAATTGTGCAGTAGTTTGAGCATTCTTTGGCATTGCCTTTCTTTGGGATTGGAATGAAAACTGACCTTTTCCAATCCTGTGGCCACTCCTGCATTTTTCAGATTTGCTGGTATATTGAGTACAGCACTTTCACAGCATCATCTTTTAGGATTTGAAATAGCTCAACTGGAATTCCATCACCTCCACTAGCTTTGTTCATAGTGATGCTTCCTAAGGTCCACTTGACTTCACATTCCAGGATGTCTGGCTCTAGGTGAGCCATCACACCATCATGGTAAAATTGTTTACTAAACCACTATTTTGACTTTTGTTTGTTGCAGTGACTTATCTAGATGATAAGTCATAAGATCATAAGTATGATCTAATAGATCATACATGGATGTGTGTATGGTTCTATGTATGTATATACATATGTGTGTTTTACAGGCAATAACCAATAGAGGCTTTTGGTTTTACTTTTGCAGGATTATTAATTCAATAAATTCCTTAAGAGTAAGTACAGACCAAAACACCAGGATCACCCACATGAACTGTAAATGAAACTATTGTTTTCTGATTATTATTGCTAATGATAACATTTCAGTTGCAGTTTTGAACTTAAATGTTACAGTTTAGAAAATATTTCTAAAAATATTCTCTCTTGATCTTCATTACATTCCTTTTATTTTGTACTTAACTAAACATACTCAGAGCAGTTAAGTGGTTTGCCGAATAGTACACACCCATCAATCAGCAGAGGAGGCAGTAAACCAAAGTCTGTGTTCTTCACGCTACACGACACCATCTCTTTGTGACAATATTGCTAATGTTTGACTTGGTAAATTCAGCTAATTTGAACTGTACATTTCAAACAGGAAGTGAATTACTCCTTATGTTATTTTATTAATAATTATCCAAGCTGAGACTTTCCTCCTTCTATGTATTTGAGCATATCTGATGTACTTTGTATTACTCTGGAAAATCCAACAGACCTATGTGAAGTTATTATGTTGGTGCAAACATAATTGCAGTTTTTGCACCGTTGAAATTTGCCAAGTGATATTGTGGAATACATTCTCAATAAATGTGGTTATGTTATACAATATCTTGATATGCATTTCTCACTTTATTTTTTTTGCTGATGTACTATTTGCTGTTTATTTTATATTTATTTTAGACTACCGCAATGATATTAGGGGTTTCTCAAGTAGGTCAATGATAAAGAAACATGAGTGATAAAGTGATGAAGCCTACCAATGCAGGAAACGCAAGAGATGCAAGTTTGATTCCTAGAGAAGAAAATGGCTCCTCTTCCACTCCAGTATTCTTAACAGAAAATATCCATGGACAGAAGAGCCTGGAAGGCTATAGTCCACGGGGTCGCAAAGAGTTTGGACACAACTTGAGCACACACGCGCAAGTGCACACGCACACAATGACATCAGACAAAAAGCACATTCAAGCGATTTTCTTATTTGAGTTCAAAATGGGTCATAACTCAGTGGAGACAACTTGGAACATCAACAGTGCATTTGGCCCAGGAACTCCCTACAAACACACCATGCAGTGGCGGCTCCTGAAGTCTTGTGAAGGCAACTAGAGCCTTGAAGGTGCGCGTAGTGGCCAGCCATCGGAAGGTGACAACAACCAACCGAGAGCAATCACTGAAGCTGATCCTCTTAAAACTGCATGAGAAGTAAAGGTGACAACAACCAACCGAGAGCAATCACTGAAGCTGATTCTCTTAAAACTGCACGAGAAGTTGCCAAAGAATTCAACGCTGACTACTCTACAGTCGTTCAGCATTTGGAGCAAACTGAAAAGGTGAAAAACTCAATTAGTGGGTCCTCATGAGCTGACAGAAAATCAAAAAAATCTTCATTTTGAAGTGTTGTCTTCTCTTATTCTACGCAACAACAACAAACCATTTCTCAATCGGATCGTGATGTGTGGTGGAAAGTGGATTTTATACAACACTTAGCAATGACCAGCTCAGTGGCTGGACAGAGAAGATCCAAAGCACTTCCCAAAGCCAAACTTGCACCCAAAAAAAGGTCATGGTCACTGTTTGGTGGTCTGCTGCCCATCTGACCCACTACAGCTTTCTGAATCCTGGGGAAACCATTACATCTGAGAAGTATGCTCAGCAAAATTGATGAGATGCACTGAAAACTACAATGCCTTCAACCAGCACTCTTCAACAGAAAGGGCCCAATTCTCCATGACAACACCCGACCACGTGTTATACAACCAACGCTTCACAAGTTGAAGGAATTGGGCTACAAAGTTTTGCCTCATCCGCCATATTCACCTGACCTCTCACCAACTGACTACCTCTTCTTCAAGCATCTTGACAACTTTTTACAGGGAAAACACTTCCACAACCAACAGGAGGCAGAAAATGCTTTCCAAGAGTTTCTCGAATCCTGAAGCAGGGATTTTTATGCTATCAGAATCAACAAACTTATTTCTCATTGGCAAAAATGTGTTGATTGTAATGGTTCCTATTTTGACTAACAAAGATGTGTTTGAGTCTAGTTATAATGATTTAAAATTCACAGAATTACTTGTGCACCAATCTAATCTAAAAACAAAAATGAAGAATTTTAAAGTTCCAAATCTCTTAGGGAAAAACCTTCAAATTATCTTTAGGTTTTGTTAGGAGGGTAATTCAGTGAGATTTAAGGCATTAGAAATAGAAATTTTTTAATAAATAAATATTTTCACTGCAAAATATGTGTAACATTTTGAAAATCACTTTCCCGTCCTGGATTTCAACGAAGTCTTACTGCTGATATGACAGTTGAGCGAGCTATGTGTTTTTTTTTCCTAAGGCTTCCTAAGGTTTCCTTGGGCTTCCCAGGTGGCTCGGTGGTAAAGAATCCCCCTGCAATGTAGGAGATGCAGGTTTGAAGCCGGGTCAGAAAGATCCCCTGGAGTAGGAATCGGCAACTCACTCCAGTGCTCTTGTTGTAAAATCCCATGGACAGAGGAGCCTGGCAGGTGTCCATGGGATCACAAAGAATCATATGTGACTGAGCCAAGAGGCACACACACATAAGGTTTCCTCCGGGCTTTCCAGGTATCTTTCTCAATAAAATCAAATATTCTCCTGATGACTCTCTTCAATTCTTCTTTTGCTAAGGTTAGACACCACAGGTAAGCCTGTGTGTACTGACCAGAAATCTTTCAGGGGCATTCCTCACTCAATCTCACATCACATTTGAAACCATCAAAAGAAGGACATCAGACAACAGCTTCCACCAATTCTTTTTTCCACAGCATTAACCAGAAGTTTTACTGTTATACAACAACAATATACTGTTACACTTACAAAGCAGAAGGAATAAAAATGTAACTTCTCATCCCCATAAGTATCCCCATGGGCTAGTGAGGACATTATTTAGATAAGATAGTTTTTCTGTAGGCCCTGAAGATGTAAATAGCTGCCTAGGGTAGCAAAGTCTCTGAGAAAAAAAATAATATGAAACTGGAACCTCTGAAAGGGAGAAACCTCAAATGTAGAATTCTGAAAGAAATGAAGCCTCAACGAATTTTAGATTCCTCCAGTATATCAGTCCAGATTTAGGTGATTAACTTTCTGAGATATTTAATATAAATGAAAATATTGCATATTCTTCTAATCCTAGGTAATTATTTATAGATTCATCAGCCATAAAAAGAATTATTCAACACTAGATAAATTATTAAACTCATTAATTACCAACCTAGAGAATTATTGTTGACTGACTTGATTAGGTCTCTCTTTAAAACCAACAGTTTAAAGAAATTTCAATTAATTTGACACTAGTGATTTCAGAAGCTGCAAAACATATGAACACAGCTTGATGAGATGCTTTTATTCTGTGTTCTGTTTTCATTAATTGACAAAGAAATATTCACTGATATTTTGGCTCAAAGTCACTGCATATGCTGTCTTTTACATAAGAGTAAATTAAACATTAAAGTTCTTTGTTAAATTAGCAAGTAGTGATTGTTTAATTACAAAAGAGGAAATGCTTAGTAACTTCTTTCTGAATATTTAAAAGGAAAGTAATATTGTTGGTGAAGAAATGAGGATTAGCATCAACTGTGGCGTATTTCTGAGAATTTACTTTAATGACTGGATCATTAAATCCCCCTAAGGCTATGCAACAGGTATTATAAAGCATGAAGAAATTTTACAAAAATATAAAACCTCTTTCTCCCTTCACTGCTAGGACACCAACTTGGTTCCAATTCTCTTCTAAATTCTGACAACTTGGCAGTATTTTCCAGTATGGCCTGTCTATCTCCAGAGCTATTTCTTATTGTCCCATATACTTTCCCAAGATGATTTCACCAACACCCGTGAATTCAATTAGCACCAATACGCTGTCAAAATCCACATCTTCAACACAAACCGCATGCTAAGTTCCCAGTCCACACTTTTTTTATTTTTTAATTGGTGGGAAATTGCTTTACAATGTTGTATTCATTTTCGCCGTACAAGAATGTGAATCAGTCATAATTATATACACACACACACACACACCCATAATATCCCTTCCCCTTGGAGCCCCCCTCATCCCACCCACTAGGGCATCACAGAGCACCAGCATAGGTTCCCTGTGCTACACAGCCGCTTCCCGCGAGCTAGCTATTTCACACATGGTTGTGTAATGTGTCAATGCTACTTTCTCAATTCATCCCAGCCTCACCTGCCCTCGCTGTGTACCCACGTCCGTTCTCTAGCAATGAAGTGGATGAACCTGGAGTCTCTCAGACAGAGTAAAGTAAGTCAGAAAAAGAAAAACAAGTATCCTATATTAACTCATACCTGTGGAATCTATAAAAATAGTACTGATGAACCCAATCCATATTTTAAAACCTCTACTTCTATACCCCAGGACTTCAAAAATCAACACGTTTCAAATTTACTCTCTCCTTCCTAACCTACACTCAAATCATCTGTTAGCTCTCCTGTATTCCCTCTCTCAATAAATCGTTTCGGTTTTCTCTGGCAGAGACTGTCCATGGCATTCTGGGTACATCCATGAGTATCTATGGCCTTCCCATCACCAGAGCAATGCCATACTTCGTAAGGAAGAGGGGAGAACTCGAAAATCCTCCGCTTCTCTTTGCTTTGTAACCTGGAGATACATGCAGCCCAGTGTATGTGCATATTTCACAAATTTTCTTTAAAACAATTTCTTAAACTATAACTACGGCCTTTCTCTCTATAAGGTCTTATGTGGTCACCGAGTCAGGCTCTAATCCCAATGTCATGTTATCATCTGCAACTGCATTTCTATCCAAAAATTAGCTCTCTATATGCTAATCTCTCTCTTACAAGCTTCTTTCTTACAAGTAAGTCTAGCCAACAACATAGAAGCCTAGGGAACTTGCTGGTCTCACATACCCAGAAATTTCTGAATGTCTGTGTAATCTCAACGTACTCTCATACTCACTCTCTCTCTCTGTCACACACACAAACACACGCAAACACACACTCACACATACAAACACACGCACTTCCAAATCTGCAAACTCTCATCTCCTGACATCTTCATCCCTGTCACTGGGACAGATAGCAAACTGATATAAGAAAAAAAGAGCATAAATTTAAAATGAAGTCAGTAAAAATGTACTTTGTCAATTACATTCAAATTATTCAATGTTTCTGACAGGTCTATATGTCAAGCCACGCTGTTGACTTCAAGTAAAGTTTTAACAGCATATTGTTACTAAATGCATTATTTGAAATCAGTATTCCTGTCTGGAATACTGGTTCATCTGGGCCACACTATTTGATTTTTTTGCTTGTTTGTTTGTTTTTCAGAAGCTGCTCACAGAAAGTAAATCAAGTAGCAGAGCCATGGCAAAGTCAATCCCTTAATCTCTCTACATTAATTTTCTTCTGCGGCATCACAAATCAGCACAAATTTAGCAGCTTAAAACAGTAATTTATTAGCTCATAGTTCTTTAGGTTAGAAGTCCGAGCACAAAGATACTGGTTTCACTGCTCACGTCTCACAGGCTAAAATCAAAGTGCCAGTCAGTCTGTATTCTCCATTAGAACTCAGCTTCTCTTATAAGATAGGAAGCTGAGGCAGAATTCAATTCCTTGCCATCAGAGGACTGTAGTCCCCAGTTCCTTGTTGGCCATCAGCTGAAGGTTGTTCTCAGATCTCAGATGCCAGCTTCATTCCTTGGCATATGACTCTCTGTCTTCAGAACAAGTGACAAGACATTTTCCTTGTGTCAAAAATTCCCACTCACTCTGAATCTTGTTCTCTAGGAAGACTGCAAATGAGGTACAAGTGAAAGTTGCTCAGTCATGTCCGACTCTTTGCGACCCCATGGCCTATACAGTCCATGGCATTCTCCAGGCCAGAATACTGGAGTGGATGGTCATTCCCTTCTTCACGGGATCTTCCCAACCTAGGGGATGAACCCAGGTCTCCCACATGGCAGGTGTTCTCTACCACTGAGCCAAAAGGGAAGAGTATAGTCCCTTTTAAAGACTTATGTGATGGATTCAGGCTCACCAAGGAAAATCTCTCTTTCTTAAAACTTCACCATGGGCCTGGTGCAGGCTCACATTTAAAGAGAGGGAATTATATCAAGATGCCCTCCAGAAGGTAGAACTCTCGTGGGCCCTCTTAACACTCTGCCTCCCATATAACCCTTCCCACTTACAATAGTTTTTTCCAAACACATACTCATGTGCTAGACTGAATTATACCTTGGCCAAGGAGATGAGGAAACAAATAGAAAAAGAAACAATAGACAGAGAGAGAAGGATGTATGTGACGACTATGGCTTCTTTGATTTGCCACGTACATGAACTTTGCAAAATTCTAAAATCTATACATTATTCAATGTGGATCTAATAAATCCCTGAATTTCTCTGCCTCCAGTTTCATTATGTATAAAGTAATGATTCCTACTTTGTATGACTATGTATTCATAAATAACACACTTATTAAACTTACAAGGCGACAGAAAAGAAAAAAAACGGCCTCAACTTCACTTTATTTTAATGTCCATGAAGACCAGTCTATACAACTAGTTCACGGAAAAAATTTTTCACAAATGAAAATTTTTCACTATTTTCTCTTAGCATTAAAACTTTCCCCTAAGTATTACCTCTATATATAGAATTAAATACCTTTGCAATTATTTAATCATTTTAACTGTTCCTTCACTTTAATCATTTAATCATTTTAAAAATCATTTAAATAATTTTAACTGTGTTACCTTCACAATTATTGTCATATCAATTTTATAATTTAAGAATCTATGCAAAATAGATAAAGTACATATTACTTTTCTCACTTTACAAATGGGAAAAGACCTGAGTCTAAAAAGGTTAAATAATTTTTCTTAGGCAAGTTAGGAACACAACCAAAAGCAGATTTCTATTTTTATTAAGCTCATAACAGTCCTCTGGTATGGGCTCTGAACTCAAGAAAAGACAGTAATCACATCATGTATCAAATTAGTAACCAGTCATAAACTTATCACAATGGAACACTTCAATTGAATTCTGAAGAACATTTACTATAATTTAAAAATACAGACTCTAAGAATAATTTGTGTCATTTACTCACTCACTGAGATGAGTGCAATTGTGCGGTAGTTTGAGTATTCTTTGGCATTGCCTTTCCTTGGGATTAGAATGAAAACTGACCGTTTCCAGTCCTGTGGCCGCTGCTGAGTTTTCCAAATTTGCTGGCATATTGAGTGCAGCACTTTCACAGCATCACCTTTTAGGATTTGAAAAAGCTCAACTGGAATTCCATCACCTCCACTAGCTGTGTTCATAGTGATACTTCCTAAGGCCCATTTGACTTCACATTCCAGGATGTCTGGCTCTAGTCCAGTGATCACAACATCGTGATTATCTGGGTTGTGAAGATTTTTTTTTGTATAGTTCTTCTGTGTATTCTTGCCACCTCTTCTTGATGTCCTCTGCTTCTGTTAGGTCCATACCATTTCTGTCCTTTACTGAGCTCATCTTTGCATGAAATGTTCCCTTGGTATCTCCAATTTTCTTGAAGAGATCTCGTCTTTCCTATTCTATTATTTTTCCTCTATTTCTTTGCATTGATGACTAAGGAAGGCTTTCTTATCTCTCCTTGCTATTGTTTGGAATGCTGCATTCAAATGGGTATATCTTTCCTCTTCTCCTTTGCTTTGGTAAAGTAATGCTCAAAATTCTCCAAGCCAGGCTTCAGCAGTATGTGAACTGTGAACTTCCAGATTTTCAAGCTGGTTTTAGAAAAGGCAGAGGAACCAGAGAGCAAATTGCCAACATTCGCTGGATGATCAAAAAAGCAAGAGAGCTCCAGAAAAACATATATTTCTACTTTATTGACTATGCCAAAGCCTTTGACTGTGTGAATCACAATAAACTGTGGAAAATTCTTAAAGAGATGGGCATACCAGACCACCTGACCTGCCTCTTGAGAAACCTATATGCAGGTCAGGAAGCAACAGTTAGAACTGAACATGGAACTACAGACTGGTTCCAAAGAGGAAAAGGAGTACGTCAAGGCTGTATATTGTCACCCTGCTTATTTAACTTATTTGCAGAGTACATCATGAGAAATGCTGGGCTGGAGGAAGCACAAGCTGGAATCAAGGTTGCCGGGAGAAATATCAATAACCTCAGATATGCAGATGACACCACCCTTATGGCAGAAAGTGAAGAAGAACTAAAGAGCCTCTTGATGAAAGTGAAAGAGGAGAGTGAAAAAGTTGGCTTAAAGCTCAAAAACTAGGATCATGCCATCCAGTTCCATCACTTCATGGCAAATAGATGGGGAAACAGTGACTGACTTTATTTTTCTGGGCTCCAAAATCACTGCAGATGGTGATTGCAGCCATGAAATTAAAAGACGCTTGCCCCTTGGAAGGAAAGTTATGACCAACCTAGACAGCATATTAAAAAACAGAGACATTACTTTGTCCACAAAGGTACATCTAGTCAAGGCTATGGTTTTTCCAGTAGTCATGTATGGATGTGAGAGTTGGACTGTGAAGAAAGCTGAGTGCCAAAGAATTGATTCTTTTGAACTGTGGTGTTGGAGAAGACTCTTGAGAGTCCCTTGGACTGCAAGGAGATCCAACCAATTCATCCTAAAGGAAATCAGTCCTGGGTGTTCATTGGAAGGAATGATGTTGAAGCTAAAACTCGAATATTTTGGCCACCTGATGCGAACAGCTGACTCATTTGAAAAGACCTTGATGTTGGGAAAGAGTGAAGGCAGAAGGAGAAGGGGACGACAGAGGATGAGATGGTTAGATGGCATCTCTGACTCAATGGACATGATTTTGAGTAAACTCCGGGAGTTGGTGATGGACAGGGAGGCCTAGCGTGCTGTGGTTCATGGGGTCACAAAGAGTTGGACACAACTGAGTGACTGAACTGAACTGAAATGACTCACTGAAGAGTTAACACATTATGGAACTATGGGTCCACCATGTTCCATAATTATTTTTTTCCCATTTAATCCTTGAAACTACCCTTTGAGAGTGGGTACTATTATTATCCTCATCTTTACAGATGAGGAAACTAAAGCCAGAAAAAAAGATATTTACTCAAAATCATACACAGTAAGTGTAGAAGTGAAATTTAAACTCTCACAATCTGGTTCCAGAATCAAGGTTCTCACCAGTAAACTCCGTTGCCTCGATATCTAATTTTGTTGAGTGTCTCCTAAACTTCATGCACTGGGAATTTACTTTCTATGTGTAGATAATGGAGATAATAAACTGAAGCAGATAGCTGATCTTATATGAACCTGTTATGATCTGATAGGACTATGACATGGTTTAATCTGAATCATCTTTTTGGGTAGAAAATGCATCACTACAATTTATATAACTTCTACAATAGTAGAGACCACTTTTTCCTTCTGTTACCTGAAGAGTTTTCATTTGTAGTTACAGAACATAGAATAATGCTCACTGGACACCCTCCAAAGCATGATTAAACATTTCTCTGGAGGTACATGTCAAGTATAGGTTTGATTTTAATAATATTTTAATAATATCTATATTTTAATAATCTCTCTCTCCTCCCTACTATCAAAACAAAAACAAAATTAAAGTGAGCTTTTGTTAATCTGAATCTAAACAGTATTTTTACAGCTGCAAACCTCAGTCATCATTTACAAATAAAATTTTATTCTGCATTAGCACTTTGTCTCCCAGAGTTTCAGCGTAAGACAGGAAAAACGTCTTAAATACTTTTATGGTACAATGGCCAGATAGACGGTGAAGAAACCAATACAGTAGTATATTTAGTGTGCTGGAGTCTCAACAGAATATCTCTGTCATTAAAATATCTAGAACATTTAAATTATGTTAGTAGCCTTAGCCTTTATGTGATTTTTAAAAATTTTTATCATCTATTTTGAATTCATTCCACACTGCTGCTATTTGGATAACACTTTAATCTTATTATGTGTATGTGATTGAGTGTGTGTGTTTCAAAAGATACATTCAAGAAGAGATACATCAGTATTCCTGGCATGTTTTTTAAACTGAACTCCAAATTCAAGAGATTTATGGCTTAAGTATGAGTACATAGTACATTTTTTATATATATAAAAAAAGCCAACCTTTCATCAAAATCCACCCTAGGTATGTAAAGGGAGACAAAATCATCTGCCAACCACACCACATTTTTTTTAATATTTCCTCTCACGTTTTTATATTCCTTTTCTTTTTACAATTTTCAACTCCAAGTTTACAGGAAAGCTTTTTGAGAGCACAAAACCACTTCCCAATTATAGGCTTAATACTTAAATACCTAACAGCTTATCTAATACTTGTTTAAATAATGAACCCAATTATGACAATCATTAGCATTTTTCCATTTGCTCTTCTTTATTTACAATAGCACAGTACAAAAGGCAGAGATGTAATACAAATGATGCCAAAAAGAGCAGCGCAAAGTCAGATTCACAGGAAGTGGGGAAAGTCTCTCAGCAGCTTTACCAACGCACAGGTGAAAATGTTTACCAAAACCTGGAGAGCAATGTTTGGACATAAGTCTGCAAAAATTCTTATGAGGAGAGAAATACTGCTCCCCCAAAAGGGGAAAAAGAGAATAGGCAAAATATTAATCCTTCACTGATTCATTTACTTAAGTTGAATTTTTTCTTCCTTAATTAGTAGGCCTCATGCTTTCAACACTCACGCCTAGAGGTAAAGACTGGACAAAGAAATAGTAGAGATAGCAAACAGGTATCTGAATGATAGAAGCTTTAAGAAATACTCTAACACACACCCAGAGAATTTGTTTTCTTTTACCATAATCTGAAGCACTGAAAAATAAATCTCATATTTCCAAAAAAAAATGGTGAGAGAGAAAAGTTCAAGGCAAGACATGTTAGCATCACTTAAAACATTTACCAAGGCTTTCCTGATACAGTAGTTGTTCCCCTACAACTCAAGAGCCAGAGGGTGTACACAAAACTCAGTTCTACTTATGATGTGAACTTTTAAAATATTATCCAAGTCTCTTTCTTTCTTCAAAAAGAGAAAGAGAACCCATTTAAGGTGCCCAGAAGTTACTGCATTCATCACACTACTTGAAGCTTTAGGATCCATGAGCAATTTTTCAGCTGCTGTATTCACTAAGAAATAAAAAAATCCAGTGTTGTTGGTCTTTACAGACCCTTCTCTAGCCAGGCTCCTTCAAGATAAACAACTCTTTCCTATCTGTGCAAATTCCCCTTCCCCAAACAACAGCCAGGTAAAGCAATTGTGTGTGTATGGTACACTTAGTCGCTTAGTTGTGTATAACTCTTTACAACGCCATGGACTGTAGCTCACAGGCTCCTCTGCCCATGGAATTCTCCAGGCAAGAATACTGAAGTGGGTAGCCATTCCCTTCCCCAGGGGATCTTCCTGACCTAGGGATCGAACCTGGGTCTCCTGCATTGCAGTCATAGTCTTTATCATCTGAGTCACCAGGGAAGCCCTAAGTACAGTGATTACTGCCACCCTGACCAAGACAAGTCTGTTTGCCACTGTTCCAGGCTACCCAAACCTAGATCCATCCTTCAGTACCTCCAATTTCTATCAAGGAAACTATGACTTGTCTTCTTTTTATCAGATCTCCCTATTGCCATCAGTAGATTCTTTCACAGACAGTATAAGCACATTTTCTTGAAGTAAGGGGAAGAATGGCAGAAAGAAGAGTCTTCCCTACCCCCCAATCAATTATTAAGGGGAGGAATGTCAAAGTTTCTAGGCCCATTTCCTCAATTATGGATCACATAATATGTTAAGAATCATAAATAGGATTGTATTTCCCCAGGTAAATAAAGAAACTGGCCAAAGCTAAAGTGAAAAGATATATGAAACATAAAGAATCAAAAAAAAAAAAAACTATTCTGAAGCTCATTGCCCCAATTTCTTCTTTGTACAAAAGAAGACTTTTTGATGTTTGCTACATTATCTATGTCATGTTTTATCCCAGTCTTAGAGGATTGTGATAATTTAAGTCTGATTAACCATGCTTCCAAGAGTATAACTTCTAGGCTATATGGTCATAAAAGAAATATGAACAGAAGAAAGACGACCTAGAAGGTGACCAATACAAATCAGATGAACTCTGATGCTAGCACAAAATTCTATGATTCTAAAAAGTAAACATTTATTTGCCTTAGAAACTTCACATGCATGTCTTCTTTAGTTCATTCATTTCCTATGTTACTGTGTGCCAAACTCTTATGAAGGAGTGGGGATATGATGCAGACCAAGCAGATATGATCTATAATTTTATTGAGCTTATATTTTATTAGAGTGATAGAAATCAAAAAATAGAACAGGTACCATATACAAAATTAATTGTAAATAAAAGATTTAAAATTTAAGAACTAAACTTTAAAGGTTTTAGATGAAAACTAAAACCTTTAGTTTAGATGAAAACTAAAACACAGGGGAAAACTTCATAGCACTGACTTTGGCAATTATTTCTTGTATATAATATCAAAAGCACAGGCAAAATGAAAAAACAGATAATTTGGACTTGCTCAAAATTAGAAACTTTTCTCCAGAGGGAGGTGATATATGTTTAATTAAGACTGATTTGCACTGTTATACAGCAGAAACCATCATGACATTGTAAAGCAATTTTCCTCCAATTAAAAAAGAAAAAAATTAAAGACTTTTGTGCATCAAAGGACATTATCAACAGAATAAAAAGGCAATTCACAGAATGGGAGAAAATATTTGCAAACCATCTATCTGATAAGGATGTATTCAAAATATACCAAGAACTGCTATAACTCAATTTTAAAAACTGATTGAAAATGGCAGAGGAGGCTTCTCTGGTGGTCCAGTGGTTAAGCGTTGCATTGCAGGGCACATGGGTTCAGTCCCCGGTCTGGGAAGATTTCACATGCCACAAGGCAACTAAGCCCATGCAACCACAACTACTGAAGCCCATGTGCCTGGAACCTATGCACCACAACAAGAAAAGCCACTGCAATAGAACCCCATGCACCACAGCTAGAGAGTAGCCCCCGCTCACCTAATTAGAGAAATCCCATGCAGCAGCAAAGACCCAGGGCAGCCACAAATAAACAAATTTTTAAAATTTAAGAAACAGTATAAAAAGTAGTGAAGGACTTGAATAGGCATATCTGTTAAAAAAAAAAAAGCAATAAACACATGAAAAAAAGATGCTCAACATCACTCATCATTAGAGAAATGCAAGTTAAAACTACAATGAGATGCCACTTTACATCCAATAGGATGACTATTATCAAAAAACAAACAAAACCCACACAGAGAATAAGCTTTGGTGAGGATGCAGAGAAATTTAAGCTCTCAACTATTGGTTGGAATGCAAAATGATGTAGCCACTGTGGAAAATTGTATGGTGATTCCTGAAAAACTTAAACATAGAATTGCCATATGATCCAGGCTTGGACAGTAAAGAATCTGCCTGCAATGTGGGAGACGGGGTTCAATCCCTGGGTCAGGAAGATCCCCTGGAGAAGGGAATGGCAACCCACTCCAGTATTCTTGCCTGGAGAATTCCATGGACAGAGGAGCCTGGTGGGCTATTGTCCATAGAGTCCCAAAGAACTGGACACAACTGAGAGACTAACACTTTCACTTTTTTCCAGGAATTCTGAGGATCTACACATAAGATCTGAAATCAGGGGCTCAAACAGAAATTTGCATGCATAGCAACATTATTCAAAATAGCCCAAAGGTGAAAGCAAACTAAATATCCATCAATGAACGAATGGATAAACAAATGTGGTTTATACACATATAAAGAAGTATTATTCAGATTTAAAAGGAAATAAACTCTGACATATGCTACAATATATATGAATCTTGAAAAGTGAAAGTAGGGGGCTTTACTGGTGACTCAGGTGGTAAAGAATCAGCCCGCAGTGCAGGAGACCCGGGTTCGACCCCTGGGTTGGGAGGGTCCCCTGGAGAAGGGAAAGGCTACCCACTCCAGTATTCCGGCCTGGAGAATTCCATGGACTCTATAGTACATGGGGTACCAAAGAGTCGGACATGACTGAGTGACTTTCACTTTCATATGAACCCTGAGAACATATGCTAAATAAAATAAGCCAATCAAAATAGCACAACTACTGTATGATTTCATTTATTTGAGGTACTTTGAGTAGTCCAACTCACAGAGATTCCATATAAAATGGTGGATGCCAGGCGTTCAGGCAAGGGCAAAGGATTTATAGGAAGTTGTTGTTTAATAGGTTGGAGCTCTGCAATCCCACACCTGGGCATATACCCAGACAAAACTGTAATTCAAAAAGATACATGCACCTCTATGTTCATAGCAGCACTAGTTACAATAGCCAAGACATGAGAACAATTGAAATGTCCATCAACAGTTGACTGGATAAAGAAGTTGTGAGATATATATATATATATACACATACACAATGGTATATCACACAGCCACCAAAAGAATGAAATAATGTCATTTGCAGCAACATGGATGGACCTAGAGACTGTAACACTAAGCAAAGTCAGAACGAAAAAGACAAATACCATATGATCTCACTTACATGTGGAGTCTAAAATATGCAGATTAACATATCTACAAAACAAAAACAGACTCCCAGATATAAAGAATAGACTTGTGATTGCCAAGGGGGATACAGGGTGGGGGAGGGAAGGAATTGGGGTTTGGGATTAGCAGAGGCAAATAATTATATATATAAAGGGTGAACAACAAGATCCTACTGTACAGCACAGGGAAATATAATCAAAATCCTGTGACAAGCCATAATGAAAAAGAATATGAAAAAGAAATATATATATATATATATATATATATAAACTCAGTCACTGTGCTGTAAAGAAGAAATTAACAATATTGTAAATCAACTATGCTTTGATAAAATTTTTAAATGGGTGTGGAGTTTCACTTTGAGATGATGAAAAAAGTTCTGGAGATGGACGGAGGTGATGGTTGCATAACATCATGAATGTCTTTAAAACCACTGAATTGTACACATTAAAATGGTAAATGTTATGCCATGTGTGTTTTACCACAAGTTTAAAAAATTGGACAACTTCAGATATTGAGAAATGCTTTAAAGAAACTTAATAGTGAGGGAGAGATTGGAGAAATGGTGAAGACAGCATTAGAATGAGCTACAATATTCCGAGGAAGTGACATTCTTTTGAGATCTGAATGATAAGAGTCAGAAAGGTGAGACCTGAGGGGCAAGCATTTCCTGCAAAGACAGGAACAAATGCAAAGTTCCCAAAGCAGGCATGAGCTTTGTCTTCCAAGGACTAGGAGGGTGGTGTAGTAGAGTGAGGTCTAGCAACATTGATACAGGATGACCTACAAGAGACAGGTAAGGCAATGTTGGTCATGGAAGCAGTGAAAATTTTCTTCTGGGAACACTGAAACCTGGGGAGATTTTGGAACCGGGAATTATGTGATCTAATTTGTCTATAAAAGACCACTTTCGCTGCTGTGCAGAAAATAAATCATAAGCGGACAAGAATCACTGAGATCAGTTAGGAGTTGTTACAATGGTACAGAGTAGACATGATGATGGTTTGGAATAGATGACAGTCATGGAGATAAATGAACACATTCAACAAATGTTTGAAGGTAAAGCCAACAACAAATCTTGCTGATTTGCCTAAAGGCAAAAGTGAAAGTTCCTCAGTCATGTCTGACTCTTCTGGACTCCATGGGCTGTAGCCTGCCAGGCTCCTCTGTCCATGGGATTTTCTAGGCAAGAATACTAGAGTGGGTTGCCATGCCCTTCTCCAAGGGATCTTCCCAACCCAGGGATCAAACTCAAGTCTCCCACATTAAAGGCAAATTCTTTACCAGCTGATGGCACCAGGGAAGCCCAGTAGGATAGTCATACATTCCTGGTTCGACTGGGACAAAACTTATTTCTGATTGTCCCAGTGCCCTGGAGAGTTAGTAACCTCTTTTATTCTCAACATTACCTCAGTTTGGACAATAAATCATATAGTTGCCCTAGGTATAGGGAATAAAGAAAAAAAGAAGAATCAAGGATGACTTTTCAGCTTGAGCAACTAGAAGCTTGTGGGTTTGATGTTTCAAAGACAGTCTACTAACAGTATTTTTAAGGGAAGAAAGAATATAGTTAGAACCCTGGATTCCGTATGTTTTATCCATCAGTTCTTTTTGTCCATGATCAGTCAACAAGCACCTGTTCCTCATTCCATCTCAATTCAGCAGATACGTATGCATCTCAAAACTTCAGTAGGAAAAAAAAAAAAAAGGCAAATTGAATCAGCCAACTACATAAAGTTTAAATAACTGGCCAGAAATTAAAGGAAAAAAAGAACAATTTTCAGGAGGAGCAGCACAGACAGGAGCGGCCCTCATGATGCCCCCAGTCCTTCTATTTATGCAGAGACCTAGATCTGGAAGAGGATCAGTAGCCTGGCAAGGCGGCTAAAGTGAGCTGGAGCCTGGAGCGTGGAGCCTGGAGCCTGCAAGGGGCTTATTCCATGAAGTGAATAGAAAGAAAGACTGAGCGGAAGCCTCCAGGAAAAAAGCCCTTAAAGAGAGACTGCTTGCTCCACAGAAAATGGCACTGACATTGAGTTTAAAAAATACACGTCAGAAGTAGGGGAATAAGGCTACATAAGAATTCTTCCCTAGGAGGAAGTTAGTGCCGCGGGAATGCCTTGCATCTAAATAATCAGAAGTGATGGAGTTAGCCATATGGAAAATTTGGAATTCAAGAAATAGGTCTGGATATCTAGAAGTTATCTCAATGAAGGTTAGACTTAGTATTATTTTGCATTCTGAGAAAAAAAAAGTTTGGCTGACCTGTTACCTATTCTCACCAAAAAATAAAAAGAACCAGAAAACAAAAATACTCTAGGGAAATATCAATAGCATCACCTTTTTCCCCCTCTTCAAAGGAGAAGCAGTAGCAATGAAAAATTCTCTAAAGTTTTCTTAATTTTAAAGTTCAACAGATTTCTTCAAGGCAAAATAGGATTTCAAACCAAATCTGAGACAACTGTTAACCATATGAACACCAAAGCTTTGCACTAGAATCATTCTCCTTTATTGGTATTTGAAGGCTAGTTAGTTAAAATCTCTTACTAGAAAATTCACCAATAAACTTTTTAAAGTGATTGATAATTGACTGGGGACAGTGAGTAGTGTGATCTGGGTAAAGAAGCAAACAGAAAGATTAGTTGTGTTTCAAAGGGAATTGCTGTTCTCCATCTGCTACGCATAATTTCTAGACTATTTTAAGCTTCAGTTTTGTGATCTATCTACATACTATGATTCTGGTATTAGCCTAAATGGAAGAACTCTAACAGTGCCCAAGAACTCAGTACTGACTTTTTTAGTTTTGGTAATAGATTTTGTCAATTAATAGTTTTAGGATGAGACAAACAGGATATGAAGAACAAAAGGACTGAACTAGAGTCTAAATTCAGGTGTCACCATTGGACAATTGCACTCATCTCCCACTCTTAGCTAGTAAGGTCATGCTTAAAATCTTGCATGCTAGGCTTGAGCATTACGTAACACAAGAACTTCCAGATGTCCAAGCTGCATTGAGAAAAGGAAGAGGAACCAGAGATCAAATTGCCAACATTCCCTGGATCATAGAGAAAGCAAGGGAATTCCAGAAAAACCTTTACCTCTGATTCAACAACTACACTAAAGCCTTTGACTGTGTGAATCACAAAAAACCGTGGAAAGTTCTGAAAGAGACAGGAATACCACACCATCTTACCTGTCTCCTGAGAAACCTGTATGCGGGTCAAGAAGCAATAGTTAGAACCCTGTAGGGAACAACTGACTGGTTCAAGATTGAGACAGCAGTCCGACAGGGCTGTTTGCTGTCACTCTGTTTGTTTAACCAAATGCTGAGCACTTCATGCGAAATGCTGGGCTGGACAAGGTACAAGCTGGAATGAAGACAGGCGGGAGAAACATCAACAACCTCAGATACGCAGATGATACCACTCTAATGGCAGAGAGTGAAGAGGAACTAAAGGGCCCTTTGAGGGTGATGCAGGAGAGTGAACGAGCTGGCTTAAAACTAAGTATTTAAAAAACTAAGATCATGGATCCAGCCCCATTACTTCAGAGCAAACAGAAGGGGAAAAGGTGGAAGTAGTGACAGATTTCCTCTTTGGGGGCTCTAAAATCACTGTGAATCGTGACTGCAGCCATGAAATCAGAAGGCAATTGCTCCCTGGCAGGAAACATACGACAAACCTAGACAGTGTGCTAAAAATCAGAGACATTACTCTGCTGACAAAGATCCATATAGTCAAGCCTATGGTCTTCCCGGTGGTCACGGACAGTTCTGAGAGCTGGAGTGTAGAGAAGGCAGGGCACGAAATAATTGATGCCTTTAATTGTGGTGCTGGATAAGGGTCCTGAAAGTCCCTTGGACAGCAAGGAGATCAAGCCAGTCAGTCATAATGGAAATCAACCCTGATACTCATTGGAAGGACTGATGCTGAAGCTGAAGCTCCAGTATTCTAGTCATCTGATATGTACAGCCAACTCATTGGAAAAGTCCCTGATGCCGTGAAAGATTGAGGGTAGTAGGAGAAGGGGTGACAGAGGATGAGATGGCTGGATGACAAAATGCAGTGGACATGAATTTGGGCAAATTTCGGGAGACAGTGAGGGACAGGGAGGCCTAGCATGCTGCAGTCCATGGGATCACAAAGAGTTGGACATGACTGGGTGACTAAACAACAACATTAGATTTTGTCAATTTATAGCTTTGGGATGAGACAAACAAGATATGAAGAGCAACAGGACTGAACTAGAGTCTAAATTCAGGTGTAACATCATGGCAGGGTGTTCGAGAGGGGACAGCATATGAGGAAGGGGGCAGGGTGTGACCACAGGAGATTCTATGAATCCCTTTAGGCCAACTGTATCTATTCTATATTCCTGTGAACCTGGTCTGATCTTTTAAAAATATATGGTTCACAGAAGTAACTGAATAATCTTTTAAAAACCAGAGTTGGAACAAGTAATTGCCAAAGAGTCATTAGAATTGATGGTTTAGGGGAAGTCCGTATTTCCCTGGTTTCCAAGATCGACAACTGTGGTAACATATTTGATGAGGCTTTTTCCTATGCAAACATCATTCATCTCGCCACCATCATTTGCTTTATTCCTTTAGCAGTTCTTTAGTCACAGGTACTTCTGCAGATCCAAACCTCACTCATCACTCTATCCTATAGTCTAAATTAGGAGGGATATCTCATGACATTGTTCTTTATAGCTATGCGCTACCTAAATATCATCAGTTCTCATATGGCTGCCTGCACAATATGTTCCACACACAGTTATCTTCAGGCCCTTGCAACCCAATGGACTGTAGCACACCAGGCTTCCCTATCCCTCACCATTCCCCAAAGTATGCCCAAGTTCATATCCACTGCATCAATGATGCCGTCCAGCCAGCTCATCCTCTGATGCCCTCTTCTCCTTCTGCCCTCAATCTTTCACAGCATTTTCCAACATTAGTATCCCTTGGTTTCTGTTCACATTCAGATCTTGGCTTTTTCAGTGGATAAAATTTCAACATGATTTCAAAATCATCTGTACAACCTCTAGTCCAGTAGAGTTAAACTCTTGGAGGATTTATGCAAGAACTTCAACCAATGGACTCAATTGAAAGCTTTTTCTACAAACAAGTGACGAGCAATAGGAAATTGGACTCTGAACAAAATCTCCTGGCAGTCATTTACACACCCATAGTATAATAAAAAATTTTCAAACTCTCTTACAAAGTTATCAAAATTATACTACAAAATCAAAGAAAACAGAAAATAAAATATGTTTCTACTTTGGAAAACAGAAGCATACTTTTACAGTTTGAAGAATAGTGAGGTTTTTATACAAAAGAGTTGACACCAATTTGAGCAATCCGTTGATACCTTAGAGCTTGCCTCAAGACTGTGTGAATAAGACATTTTCCTGGCAACTGAAGAATAAATTGAGGCTGAAATAGAGTCACTATCAAATCTAGTGCTAGAGTCTCAAGGTCAACTTAAAAACTAGTCTATTCTCTGTTTATTTCCTACAGTCATTTAATTGCTTCCTTTTTTTCTTTTGAACACAACAAATATTTTTTCTAAAGAATAGATAATCCCAATAGCAACCTTCATTTTCCAGGGAAAATATTCCCAGTTCAATCAAGATGAATGAGCCAAGTTATCTCTTCTTTGGTTTTTTAGTTCTTTCCAGAAATCTGCCACTTTCGTTAAAACATTTCATAAATCCTCCAGAGCACAGCCAATTTGGACCTAAATTAGATTTCCAATAATTAAGACTGAATAATGCTAGAAAACTGGATTCTCTACTACATAATACATATGCCTAGTCTCCATTGTTTTTCCACTTCTAGGAAATGCGAACCAAAGGTTTGAATATTCACACACATAATGTAGCAAAATTAATCAAACAGGTATTTTTAAGTACTTAACATGCACTGAGCATTTTGCTAGGCACAGATACATCCTTCATCCTTTTCCTATCTCAAATGCCAAGGCAAAGACTTGGCTTGAAGTCCCAACGCAAGTTCTTCATTTCTTATCCAAGTTTTCTACAACTACTCCAGTCTAGTCTTTTTCTAAACAATATAGCATTCATATCTATACTTCTCAATTTAATCCAAGGTAGTGAACATCCAAGAGACATTAAATCTCATTACAGAGCTTGGCACATGCTTAGCATACAGTAAAAGAATATTAAGTGCATGCTTCCCTCTTTAAAATAACATACATACTTACATAAACACAAGGAAACCCTGTATGTAACATTTCTCCAGATACAAGTCTGACATTTTATGAGTTTTATAACCTTTCTATGAGGAGAAGGTAGAGAAGAGGAGGGTCCCCAAACCACTCACGAAGAACTGATAGATAATTGATAGTCCAAACAGGTAATTCATATTCCATATAGCTCTTTGCCATCTTTTCTCATTACTCAGATCTCCAATGCAGTCATTTAAAGCCACACTTAAGTGATCCCAGCCCCTATACATTCATTGAGTGATCTGTCAAATTGAAGTTGAAATGTAAGTTCAATCATAAGACTCTTTCATAATTGGCTCATACCTGCTCTAGGAAAGGAATTTTGGAAACACCTAGGAAACACCTTTGGAAGAGTGTCTATTAAATGTTTTTAAATATGTTTCCAATGAAAAGTAAAGCAATTCTAATGAATATCAACAGAGTATCAAGTTGAGTGATATATTCTTTCCAGCTGATCAATATCAGGTATGATACTAGGCAACAATAATGAATCCTTTGAATATTTAAAATTATTTTTAAAAGGGTAAATAATACCCACCTATTGGCATCTGTGCCCACACACTTTACCTCCTGTCTTGATAACATGAAACCATCTGTGCGCCTAGCTAAGCTCAACTCTCCATCACATCCCCTCACACCTACTCAGGAACACTGATCCAGCTCATCTTTCCCGCTCTTATATAAACAGACTGTCCCTTTTACAGATCAGCACCACAGACACACAAAGATGCTGTGATTTCTCCCATTTTATTAAAGAAAAAAATCTTGACCTCTTTCTCCTGTACCTTCATTTTTTAATCACTTCATTTCTCTCTAATCCTTTATTGCAAAGCTCCTTTAAAAAGTTCTTTAAACTCCTGACTCCAATGTCTAGCCACCCATTCTCTCCAATCAGGCTTCCACTCTGTCCAAAACCACTCCTATCAAGATCACAAATGACCCTCCACCTCAATAAATTCCGTGGTCAGTTTTTATTTGTTTCCAGTAATATGAGGACTAATTAGCCCAGGTTCCCTGATATACCTTCTTCAACTGACTTCTAGAATCCCTCTGATTTTCCTTTCCACTCCTTCTCGGCCTCCTTTAAGGCTTCCTGATCAACTCCCCAACTTATAGTAACCTGATGTCAGGGCCTGGAGCATGGTCAATGTCTAATATAAATATCTTGAAGGAATCAATAAATCAATCAGTCTCACTAACAAATGTATTGGAAACCTGCTAAAGTAGGTTGGGAGATGGATCTGAGGTCAAGGGTACTAACTTTTTTTCTTTTTTTCTCACAAATCTGCCTGCTATGGGAATATTCTAACAAGGGAGAAAAGTCATAATGTTTAAATTTCTTTAGACCATTCCAGAGACATGAGCCTTGCAAAGCTACCTCCAAATACCATATAATTTTTAAATGAATAATTACCATTTATTACTGATCAGACATTAGTTTCCAGTCAAATTTACACTCCAATAGAGGTCTTGCTTGCAATAAGAAAACTTTATAGTCCATTCATATTCCCTTTATAATCAATATGCCCAGTATATTTATGGATATTTGATAGGACTTAGTATACAACTTATCATTTTAGATTATTATATAAAACTTGCCTGTTATAATTTTGCATTTAAAATGCATTATTGCTATGTCTCTGATTTATTCAATTCTCTGTGATTGGTTAGGAGCACAACCTCCAACAATATCATTCCTTTGGGGAAAATATCATCTGCTTTACATAATCATTTTCAGGAATGTGTTGAGATTAAAAGCAATAACTGAATGTATTTATATATATATATATATTTTTTAACACAAGCCCCTCTTATACACATGCTGGGTTTATCAAGATATTAATGACAGAAATGAAAATCTCAGCTAGTAGCAATTTGAATTATAAATTACTATTTAATTTATAATTAAATAGCAAAATTATATTTTACTATATTACATATTATATTTTCTATTTAATTATAATTAGTAAAATTACTATTTAATTTAATGGTAAGATATAGCAATGACAAGAATAAATTGTGTATTGGCATTACTAGAGATTTTTTTTTGTATTTTTAAAAATTTATTTATTTTTTAATTGAAGGATAATTGCTTTCAGAGAATTTTGTTGGTTTCTGCCAAACATCACCATGAAGAGGCTTTTTTTTTTAAACTAATAGAATTCACATACAATTTTGGCTTCAAAGTTGTCACACGTTTTAACAGCAAAGATTTAACCAGATCCCCTGGTGAGTCTAAATTTTTAGCTACAAAGATAATAATTGCTAGAAATTATACATGCAACTTGGTGTTGTCCTCCTCAAAATGATAACCTTGCAAGGCTGCACCATCTTCCAGTGATGATGCCATAGGCTCAGAACGTTTTTGGACCTCTGCCTTCGAAAACATTCCCAAAGCCCACATCACACTCTCGATTGTCCTCACAGGGCAACATGTTCATACTCTGAGGGTGGCTTTTTTTTTTTTTAAGAACTAAAATTATTTGGTGTCAGTTTCAATAAATTCAAGCTAATAAAACTGAGTAACACTATCTTGGGTCTAAAACAAGATTTAAATATAACACAAAATAAAAAGGCAGATGTACTTGTAAAGGTTGTCAAATTTGCTCTGAAGGCAAGTCCAAAACAGGAAGCGATTTTAACATGTACTGAGCAATTACAGCAGAGTTGAAATGTGTGCAGTCTCTAGGAGTGAATACTTTGAAAGGTATCAATCACTTGGATTATACATTCAGAAACTTCTGTGTCTTAACATTTCCTTCCTGTGGGTATTTGCAAGTTTAGACACCTAAGAGCCAACCTTCCCCAACCTTCTCAGGGTTACGTCTCCCAACATTAAAAAGATTAGTATCATTGACTAAAGCAGCTGTTGGCTTTAATAAAGAATTTCAGAAAGAAATGTTTACCTCTTACAAAACAAATGTAAACCCAAATTTTATCCCCAAATTAGCTAATATATTTATTTTAGCTAGTATTAAGTGCTTACTGTTCAAAATACTGTTCTAAACACATTGAACATATTGATTTCATCTTTACAAGAACCTTATAAAATATTAATAAATTCTATTATCAGCTTTATTTTAAAAATGGAGAAACTGAAATCAGAGAGATTAAGAAACCACCAAAAATCAAATAACTCAAGAGGTAGACAGAGGACAGAAACAAAGGCAACTCAATCCAGAGACTACTCTCTGAAATAAAAGGCTACATTACCTAGAGTATTGGCTGTATTATCATGACAAGTTAGGAAAGTGTTTCAAAGGAGATAAAATTTGCAGGAATGAGGAAATTTAACAAAGAAATTTCAGTCATCAAGTTCTAACTGCCCATTCTTCCAAATGCTAAAGATGTCTGTAATAATATCATTAAACCTGCTCACCTAGCTCCAGATCCCAGGCTTCAGACTTAACAGATGTAGTGAAAGTGTCTGCCTTGCTCTCTTATAAAGCTTTCCTATTTCATGACATATACAACCACAAGAGCAACACTAGCATGATACGACGAGGGTAGAAAATGCAAGATTCCTAAAACTATGTTAGGCACTGAAGCTGCACCTAGAAAAAGGGATGTAATCACCATCTTGCTGGAGTGAAGAGATAGATAGTCAAGAAATAAGTAAATAAATTAGTGTTATTTGACTTATGATGGAAATAAACAAGGCACTGTGGTAAGGGGATGATGGAAAGTTCTAGAGAATCATAGTCAGGCCCAAAAACACAGAAACCCTGTAAGGCCAGGTGGCACAGCAGTGAATAAGATGGACAAGTGACACAGCAAAAAATCATGAAACCTTTATCCATATCTGAGGGGTACAGCTCAGATGGCATTTTTTTAATAAGGTCGAATCCTGTGGGTTGATATGCCTAACTCTCAGACTAGCCCAAAAGGGGTTAAAAGGCAAAAATCCCTCTTACCTGAAGAGTCCTTCACATCTGATTCTACTGTACTTTGGCTGAGCCTCTGAAAAAAACAGGAAGTTCCAGGAATCTGCATCCACCCTCACCACTGTGTTGTTAAAAGCACGTGTACCCTGCACTGCTTACAGTCTAATTCAGAGTAATACAAAAGAAACCTGAGAGCTTGCTCAAAGATGAGAATCCTCATTTGTCAACCCACAAGCATGAAGCAGTCCAAGTGAACGTGAAGGAGGAAACACAACAGGCTCCCTCTTGAAAGCAGGACTCCGTCTCGGGCCGGACTGTGGACTCTGAGCTCTGTGCCCAGTATCTATGGAAACGACACACCAACTGGAAAACAGGGCCCCTGGAAGGAAGAGCCCCAGGGATCCTACCTAGACTCTCCATCGCCTAAAAGAATACCCTAATTATCTGTGTAACCAAATAAAATCATACATTCTATTATGCTTATTGGGGTATGACCACAGGCCTGTTGATAATTGTCCACTGTTAACTACCTAGGCTTAAGGCACATGAATCATGGGTTAACTTTGATTGTATTTTTCTTTGTTCAGACTAGTTTCAGGGAATTTGGGGAGGTGGGTTTGGGCCCGTACACTTAGGGTATATAAGGTTTTCAGAAAAACTGGTCAGGGTCCTTGGCAAAGAGGAGACTCTGCCTGGGGCCCGCCGGTGTAATAAACTGCACCCCACTATCTGCATTGGCCTTCTGAGTGAGTGTGTTTCCCAGAACGCGTGGCTACAACAAACTGACCTACCTCAGAAAAAACCTCTCTGAGGATGCGGTATTTGAAATCTGATAAATGAGAAGATACAGTGATGCAAAGCTCCAAAAGAAGGGCCTAAGAGATCTGGTTCAGAGAGTAAATTTTCATGAAGACTGATAATAGGAAAATGTCTCTCTATATTGTCATCTCTCTCTTAATGCATTTTTACTTTACCACTTCCCAATACCATGAAACCTTCCCTGGTTTCATGACGATAAAGAATCTGCCTGCAATGCAGGAGACTCAGGTTCAATCCCTGGGTCAGGAATATCCCCCCAAGAAGGGAATGGCTACCCACTCCAGTATTCTTGCCTGCAGTATCCCATGGACTGAGGAGCCTGGTGGGGTCCATGGGGTCACAAAGACTCAGACATGACTGAGCAGCTAAGCGCACACACACCATGAAATCAGCATTCTGAGGGGAGATGCAAAAGCCATGATCAAGAGAAGCAGAGGGCTGACTTAGGTTCTCTTGTTTGGGGATCTAATCTGCTGGTGGGCTCTTAATATCTTTATGCACAGCCCAGTTGGATCCGGGGACTCCTATCATGATGCCAAAGACACTGCTTAGATTGAGATGTGCTCTTTTAAAAGTCAAGCATCCACACATCATGATAAAACTAATACTAAAATCCCATCAGTAGTGTAGAGAAAATGGCGGGGAGGTGGAGCTGTGCTCCAACTATAGCTGATCAAGAATAAACTTTAAGGGAAAAAAAAAGCTAAGAAATGTAAAATGGCATGGTACACGTCACAATGTGATCCTGTTCATAGGTAAGGAAATAGAAAATGTTAGCTGAAAAAGCAGAGGAATAAAGTTTATTTTGAAGCTAAATTGGGTATCCAGGATTATAAAGTCCAATTCCAAAACCGAGTCTCCCCTTTTTTAAGTACACACACCAAGAAGAAGGCAGACAATCAAATCTTGCCTTTAATTTTAATGAAAATACTTCCAAAATGTACAACTCGATTTCCAATATTTCATTAATGATAACTCAGGGTTACAAATGAAGCCAAATCTGGCAGCGGAGCTAATGTTGACACACAGGCACAAATGGCCTAGCTTGTCACTCACAGGCAGTGTGCAAACCGTTCCCGAGGTTGCTAAGCTGTGGTGATCACCAGGCCTCCCAAATGTCACCCTGATTCACGCAAGGCTGTTGAGCAGAAGGCTCATGTGCCCGTGCATGTCCTCATGGGGCACACGCCTGAAATCACACAGCCCTGAGCCCCCGGCTGCAGCTCTGTTCCATGAGCTTTGTGCATGCATCTCCATCTTTGACCCAGCCATCAGAATGTCTACTGCTGTTACAATCCCATTCTACTTCTAAGCTTTGGAGTCAGCTGTTGCAGCTGTTTCTAATCTCCACTATTCTCTTTGCACTTCTTCAGCGATTGTTCAAAAAGCATTAAGAATTAAGTCCCCAGGCACAGTGTTAGGCACCAAATGAACAAGACAAACATGGTACCTGATCACACAGACCTTATTAATGCAAAATGAAGAGTCAGAGATTAGACAAACAAATAAATATGTCCTTGCAACTTGCAGTAATACAATACTATCAAGGGGAGGAATAGGAAGCAATTCTTTGAGACTCAGGTTCCAGAAAGCTTTTCTGAGGAAGTAATAATGAAACCAAGGCCATGAAGGATAAGTAGAAGAGAGCCAGGAAAGAGTGGAGAGAAGACATTCAAGAAATAATGTGCTTCCCTGGTGGTCCAGTGGGCAAGACTCTGCACTCCCAATGCATGGGGCCAGGGGTTCAATCCGTGGTCAGGGAACTAGATCCCACATGCCACAACCAAGTTTGCATGCCACAACTAAATAAAGAAATAAAGATCCTGCATGCCACAACAAAGATCAAAGATCCCACACACTGCAACTAAGATACAGCACAGCCAAATAAATATTTTTTTAAAAAGAAGAAAGGTCGTGCAACATGGTTAAAGGCCTAAGATCAATGAGAGGTGGCATATGTGAGGAATGGAAAGAAGGGAATGTGACAAATGGAAAGAAGGGAAGGCGAAGGGGAAACTTGAAATGATGGAGGTGGGGGAAGACGTGGGAGCCAGATCATGACATACAGGTCATGGTAACTATTTTCAGCACAAGGACTAGCCAAGAGTGGCATGATCTGCTTGACTGTACTTTAAATAATCGCTCTGTCTGTTCCCTGGGAAAGCAACAAGAAGAAGGCAAGGGTGGAAGACAGCAGGCACTTACAGAGGCACTGCAGTAGTGTAGGTAGATCCCTTTTAATTTTTTTCTCAGTGAGTTCCTTCTCCCCTCCAGTCATATATACCCAACTCTTATTTTTCATGGAAAACATTGACTTCTTAGAGACAATGGAATCCCTCTTTTCTTCTATGTGATCAATCATACAACAGTCTAAGAAAAGTTCTGATGCTTCCCAGCTGTATTCACTGTTCTTGGAAGCGGCTTCATCATTAAAGCCTGAAGACGTTTTAAGATTGTGAAGTTTATCCCCAGAAAATTAAGTGTTTATATTCCCTTGTATCTAAAGGAGATAGTTCCTAAAATTCTATTGGATACCATATATATGTATATCAAAGTGAAAGTGTTAATCACTCCATCGTGACCAACTCTTTGGAACCCCATGGACTGTAGCCCACCAGGATCCTCTGTCCATGGAATTCTCAGACAAAAATACTGGAGTGGATTGCCATTCCCTCCTTCAGATGGGATCTTCCTGACCCAGGGATTGAACCCAGATCTCCTGCATTGCAGGCAGATTCTTTACCGCTGAGCCACCTGGGAAGCCCATATACAAGCATACACAAGCATATATAAGTATATATCACACACACACACATATTTAACTGAAAGAATGTACTATTTTGAAAGTATAAAAAACAAATTTGCAAAATTTCATTTCAATGCTGACTCACATTGCCTTAACATTTTATCCCAGGGATTCTCAACCTGAAGTCTACACCTCTAAGGAGAGACTACTAACCAGCTCCTGGAGGAATATGTAAACAATCAGATACATTTGTGCTTAAAGATTTTCCTACAGAGGTCTGTAATACTCAACAGCTTGTCAGAAGGGTTCGAGAGGGACTGACTGAGGTCGACCTACCCCTGCCTAGCAAGTCTTCCCATCACCCCTGGGCACATGACCAAGGCCTGGTCAATCAGAGTCCTCCCTGGCACTGACAGATGAAGATGAAGAGAAAGAAACTTTTTCCACTGGAGTTGCTAAGCTTGGGCTGCAGTGGCCTTGTCCCCTGCCAAATGGAAAAAATAAATCTCTCCAAAATATAACAAATGTGTAAAGAAATAGAAACATGGGTTAAAAAAAAAAATTTGGCAGATAGATCTTTGCCATCATTGGGTCCCTGGTTCCACTCATTAAGGTCTAGTTCTGACATCTTTTCTTCCAATTCTGAGATCTGCCCCAGTGTTCTTCCAAGCTATTGGAGATGACCAGTGTTTTCAGTTAAGCTAGTCTGGGTTGGACTTCTCTGTCTCTTGCAGCAGAATTAGTTCTGGCTTATAAATAACACCTAAAAGCTCAAGAATCATCTCTTTAATGTAGTGATCTGGTAGCAGAATCCAACAGAGATTTATAGATATTAAAGTTGAAATTGAACCAAAATACAAATTTATATTTGACCAGCTAACATTCAGAGACATTACTGTGACTTAAAAGACCTATATACATTTTACAGGATTTAATTCTAGTGGAAGAAATTAAAACCCAATTAGACACCTGTGGAAAGCTTATTAAATTATATTTACACATTAAATGTTTGCTTAATAAAACTAATAAACCATAAGATCACTTGAGGTTATAAAGCAGATGGCATATTTTAGATAACTTTAAAGGAATTAGGCAGCTACCATAAAATTCTTTAATCCATTACATGTCATAAAAATAACTCTAAAAATTCCATGATAGAAAAGGATCTGTGAGTCTTTTCAATTTGATTCTAGTGGTAATAATGATATAAGGAGCAAAAACTGGTAAATCACAAAATATAGAAACACTGCCCAATCAATAGTGCATGTCTCTAGAACATCCTCCAAATCAATAAGATATATAATAATGACAAGAAACACCTAAGAGTAAATGGAAAAAAAAAAAAAGTGAATTGTAACACAGCCCAGAACCATTATCCAAACTATTTCCAAAGTGCATTTAACACAAGAATGTAATCAGTCTTCTCAACTTCAGTAACACAGGTAATAAATAAAATATATCTTTTCTCTTTCATATTAGAGAGTCATAACATTCCAGAAACCTCACAAGACTATAAATAGTTTTGAGACTTAGACAACCCTAGCACTTTGCTGCAGATTCACACCAGCAGGCTTTTAGCAGTTTCTAGAGCATTCAAAGTATATAATTATCAGTTATCTGAGATGTGAATTATAAATTTAATTTTCAGTCAAGTATCAATAAATAGCAATGCAGTGAAACCTCATTGGAATAGGGTGTTTTAGATACACAGATTTCACCAAACAGATAAGGAGACAAGTAATAGAATGAGAGGCAATAACGTATGGGGTCCTTCCTGCTTACACTTTACATATATGATGTCATCCCAGCCTCACAGCATCCCTGCAAGGGGGGAAGTATCACCTCCACTTTATGGAGAAGAGAGATAAGAAAACAGAGGTTCACAGCACTAACTAGCCTGCCCACATCACTTAAACATAAGAGATGAATATAAAATAAATGAATGTAAAATAAATGAATGTAAAACCTATTCTAATGCCAAGTCATATCACCAATCATATGCCTTCTTTTAGCTATAAAATTTCTTTTATTTAGATCATTTTTAGTTAGTAAATGGTCATAAAATGGGAGGGCTTCCCTTGTGGCTCAGCTGGTAAAGAATCTGCTTGCAATGTGGGACACCTGGGTTTGATCCCTGGGTTGGGAAGATCCCCTGGAGAAGGGAGAGACTACCCACTGCAGTATTCTGGCCTGGAGAATTCCATGGACTGTATAGTCCATGGGGTTGTAAAGAGTAGGACATGACTGAGAGACTTTCACTTTCACAAAATGGGAATGAATTTTAGATGTGAATTTTCTTTTTAAATAGAAAATATTGGATATATTTTCTTAATGTGTCAGGGATAACTAATATGGAGGATTTTCATTTTTCTTTTTAACCCCTCCAAGCCAAGCTTGTGATTATTCTACTTGCTGTCATTGTGTATTGTGTATTCCTAATAGTAGCTTTCCACATACATGTATGTATACACACACACACACACACCCCTTCAAGTTTGCTCTTCCAATCTGCTATGGATGGGGAAACAAGATGACCATGAGAACCATAGGTTTATTAAGAGTCATAAAATTCTACAAGAACCCAGAAAGTCAATTGCTTATCTTCACGGTTACATCTTTGAAACCTCCTCAGTTTATTTTCTCACTTCTAGTAAAAGTTATATCCTAAAGAATTAACATTTCGTAAAGCAGGATTAGAGATAGAAAATCACCTCCAAATATGTGAAATGTGACTGTAATTATATTCTTAGGCAAATTGGTCTGAGATTTCTAGCAAACAAGCTGACTTCTAAACATAAACTCTACCAATAATTGATGAAATAGACTGTTTGCATTTTCAATCCTTTGCTCACTTATTAGCATCACTCTGAAATGGTATTCCTTATAGCCTATAAGCAGACTTTATTTTCCAGGGCTCCAAAATCACTGCAGATGGTGACTGCAGCCATAAAATTAAAAGATGCTTGCTCCTTGCATAAAAAGCTATGACAAACCTAGACAGCATATTAAAATAGGGACATCACTTTGCCAACAAAGGTCCATACAGTCAAAGCTATGGTTATCCCAGTAGTAATGTACGGATGTGAGAGTTAGACCAAAAAGATGACTGAGCACTGAAGAACTGATGCTTTTGAACTGTGGTGTTGAAGGAGACTCTTGAGAGTCCCTTGGACTGCAAGGAGATCAAACCAGTCAATCCTAAAGGAAATCAACCCTGAATATTCATTGGAAGGACTGATGCCGAAGTTGAAGCTCCAATACTGTGGCCACCTAATGCAAAGAACTAACTCATTGGAAAAGATCCTGATGCTGGGAAAGATTGAAGGTGGGAGGAGAAGGGGACGACAGAGGATGAGATGGTTGGATGGCATCACCGACTCAATGGACATGAGTTTAAACAAATGCAGGGAGATAGTGAAGGACAGGGAAGTCTGGCGTGGGGTCACAAAGAGTCAGACATGACTTAGCAGCTGAACAACAACAGCATAGCATATCCCTCATCCTATCCAGTCTTCTTAAAAGAACATCTGATCCTTCCTGTAACACTGGAGGTTGTCGCTTTTGTACATGTCCCAAGAACTGTGCAGAGCATTCTGTGTGCGGGGACTCATTAATTCTCATAACCATGCAGGTCTTCCAGTAGTGGTTGCGCACACACAATGCTCTTCAGATTTCAAGAGAGCTCTTTCAAATTTGTAGTGACTTAGACTACAATATGAACTATGCTTCCTGGGGAGAAGCAATGCCCAACTCAGGCCGTGGCCTGAAATTAGGTTCCACTTTGTTCTCCTTATCACAGAAACTGAGGAAACGAGGCTTGGAAAGTTATGTAAATAAAAGCACTACATCAGAAAGAGTGGCCTGAATCACAGACAAGTGACATCCTATAGTTTCCTATAGACCATTGTTTAACTGTTACACGCTAAGACATACCCACTAGGGGCTGACTAATTGGGCCACCCGAATTCATATGTTGAAATCCTAACTCCTAAAACGATATCAGTAGGCTGTGGGGCTTTTAGGAAGTAATGAGGACGTGAAGGTAGAGCCTTCATGAATGGGATTAGTGCCCTTACAAGAAGAAACATGATAGTCTGCGCTCTCTCTGCCATGTGAGGTGACCGCTAGAAGACTGAAACAGGAGGAGGGGCCCTTACCAAGAACCAGACATGCTGGCAATCTGACCTCAGGCTTCCAGGTTCCAGAGCTGTGAGAAATAAAGATCTGTTGCTGAAGCTGCCCAAACTAAGACAATATCCTGTACACACACTCAAGTGTAGAAACGGTCTAGGTTAGGAGCAGATTATACAATAACAACCTTGATTCACAGTCTGTTTTTCAAGAGCACTCCAGAATAAACAAAGATCCAGGACAATCCTGAAGATTCTGAGTAATCCCTCAAACATAAGAACAGCTTCAGAACCCAGCACTCCACATTAGGTTGCTTAACCAATAACCCAAATTCACCTGAGACCCACAAGAGCCAACATATACTTGACTGATGAACTTGACCCACACAGTGCCAAGGCTGACACCCAATTATCAGACCATCTCCTACATAAGTATAAAGGTACACAGAACTGACATATCTCTGACCTATACTCATGCTTATCATGAGTTTGAACTTAGACTGAAGGTATTTGGCATTTACCTGGAGATACACAGTCATTATACAATACTTGCTTATCAAATTTTCTTAGATTGAGACTTAGTTCTTCCCTAAGCCCATACATAGCTGTTATCCTGAAAGACAAAGGGCTTAAGAGTGTAAGGGGATTCCAGGGTCAACCTGCAGTGGATTAACTGCAGGACCCTAGGTACAGCTTCTATAAGAATAAACCATTGGAGGACACATACCATCACCCCCCACATAGAAAATTCTACTTCAACACAGTGAGGATGGACCATTTCTTGAGAGCCCATTCATTCCTCTCTTTTTTTATTAAGTATTTACTGAGTACCTCAGTTCGGTTCAGTTGCTCAGTCGTGTCCGACTCTTTGCGACCCCATGAATCACAGCACACCAGGCCTCCCTGTCCATCACCAACTCCCTGAGTTTACTCAAACTCATGCCCATCGAATCGATGATGCCATCCAGCCATCTCATCCTCTGTCGTCCCCTTCTCCTCCTGCCCCCAATCCCTCTAAGCATCAGGGTCTTTTCCAATGAGTCAACTCTTCGCATGAGGTGGCCAAAGTATTGGAGTTTCAGCCTCAGCATCAGTCCCAATGAACACCCAGGACTTACTGCCTTCAGGATGGACTGGTTGGATCCTACTCTACGTCTAATATTAAGTTTAACATTACACAATGATATATTGAAATAAGTAAGGAATCGTTTCTGTCCTCAAGAAACTCATAGTCAAGGGAAAGAGGAAAATATAAATTCTTAAAACATAGCAGTGCTAACAAAATATGAACAAAGTGCTGGGAGAGTAATGAGCTCTGCCTGCGGGTAGCCCAGGAAATGCGAAGTATTCACAGGAGAAAAAAAAGGAATTTTATCAATGGGTTTTGTAGGACAAGTAGGAGTTTGCCTGGTTAAGAAACTGAGATAGAGCTAGTAGGAGTAATCTTACTCTTCCTGTATAATTAATAAGTGTGTAAAAGGAGATTTTTCTTTCTGCTCTCACTATATTAGTGCTTGTTTTCCTTTGACTATATTTTCTATGAGTTTAAAGTAGGTAATCAGGAGAGATTCACTAGTTTATTTTTTTGGATTAAAATGGAATGGGCTGGATTCAAAATATTTGAATTGTTCTATTTAAAATGTTTTTCGAGATCCATTAAAAAAATCAGTGTCTTGACTTTGCAACAGTTCATGTTGTGAAAACATGAGACATTTTTCTTCAAAAAGTATAACTTAAAGGTCACAATTAAATTAAACATCAACATTCATTAAGATCAAGTTAATACTCTCTGAAAATTAGATTACTGTCCCCAGTGTGTATTTTAATTGGCAGCTGGCAAGAAGTATAACAGGTTCCACATTGTTACACCACAGCAACACAGAAGCCATTACACTGACATAAAATTATTGCTG